>NW_027361917.1:35300000-36542500 GCF_039654945.1 Dendrobates tinctorius
CGGATTGTGACTGATTGTAAAAAAACTGAAGTGTGAAAGAGGCCTAAGCAAAATGGGATCAATACAGTCAGAACACTAAGTAGACATTGGCTTTCCTGAATACCAGTGGCCTAGTACCCGCAACACCGCCTGGAAAAGAAGCAAAAAGGTTGTGTGTTACATCACACCAATGGCCCAACTGGAGGTTAGCAGACTTCGATAAAGGAGTCTCTTGAACAGGCACCTTCTGTCCCTTCAACCAGTTTTCTTTCATTTAAAGCCTCATTCAGACATCTTTTTTTCACGTACATATTTGTATTCTTCCAAGGACAGAACATGTACTCATTATAGTCTATGGAGATGTCAACATTTTGAGCACTTTATAGCCTGTTTGACCACAAAAAAAATCACAGAGCCACACGTAACATTGTGGATTATAGATAATTTAGTGACAAAAAAATGTATAATCTATAATCTGTGAGGAAAGGTTGAAATTGATGGACCTATGTCTGTCTGATCCGTGTCAGAGATCAAAATAACCAATGCAACTCTACTGGTCCTTGAAGATTATTGACAGCACACGGATGGCATCAGTATTAAGTCTGTGTGCTCTCTTTGGTTAACACTGCAATAGATGCGAGAAATTTTGCAGATGAAAAACACTAACGACACTAGAACCGTTTTTTTGCGTACGTGAAGAATCAGTGAAGTCTGAAAGAGGCCTAAAACACACATACTGCACTCCTTTCTAAACCCAGTAAAGAATCAGGCAAACAACTGAACTGACTGAGATCTAGAGAAATCCAGGTCAGGAAGAGAACGACAGGCCTATGTACCAAATCTGCCATAAAATTAAATGGTGAAAACAAGTATTAGCAAAGGCCTTCACAAACTACATTTCTATCTCACCCAGCTTTTCCTCTGCAAAAGTTTTAAAGTAGTTTAGTTTCGCGGACAAATGCTACAAAGAAGAATGCTCTCAAAAATATACCGTAGATTAGGGAAAAGGAGGGAAGGGGAATAGCGTTATGTTAATAAAAATGAAACATACCGTAACTTTTATTATCTTGTAGAAAATATTATTTTCTATGTAAAATTGAAGTATCATAGCCCCAAATAGCGAAGTGTATTGGATCTCTGCTGAATATATACGGTATTACAGTACAAATTAGACAGCTGTGACCCACTAAAGTCTCGGCTGTTGTGCCAGGAGGTCAAAATGTTATTCAGTAGAAATGATCAATGGATTTCTGAACAAAGTCCCTTATGAATAAAAGGTCAGGTGTTTTGTTGTAACGAATAAATATAATAATTTTTGTAATAATAATAGGGTCAAATAAATTTAATATCATGCTGAGAAAGGGTTAAATAGAATTACTATTATTTTTAACAACAAAGTCCTGACCTTTTCTTCATAAGGGACATTGTTCAGAAATCCATTGATCATTTCTACTGATTAACATTCCGACATCCTGGCACAACAACCGGGACAGCTGTCTAATTTATATTATAATATACGGTATATACAGCAGTGATCCAATATACATCGTTCTTTGGGTCTATGATGCTTTAATTTTACATTGAAAATAATGTTTTCTACAAGATAATAAAAATGAAATATAACTTTTGTTAACATAACTATTCCCCTTCCCTCCTTTTCTTCTTTGTAGCATTTTTACGCAAAACTAAACTACCTAAACATTTTACAGAAGAAAAGCAAGATAATAAAAGTTATATTTTATTTTTAATCACATAACTCAATTCTCCTCCTTTTCCCTATTAATCTATAGGTTTTGAGCAGTGTACACTAATGTGAACAAGTGACCGATGAGATCTGACATTAAACTTATTGCTTTAAAAAATAGCAGTGTTCGTTTATGCTTATAAATGAGCATAGTGGAAAATGAATGAACATAAAACCTAAATAAAACCGCCCTTTGTCTTCGAAGTATAAAAGCATTAATTCTTCTAGGTACATCTGCACAAAGTTTTTGGAGGAACTTGGCGGGGATATTGTTCCAAATATCTTAGAGATGCGTAAATTTTTCAACTCCAGGACTCCTTGTTCTTTTTCAAAGGAAGGTAGTTCTTAACGACGTTGGTAGTTCTTAGCGTTGTTGTCCTGATGCTGAATAAATTTGGTGTCGATCAGACGCCTCCTTGATGATATTACATGATGGATACGTCTCTGCTCAGTGAGCAGTCCTATGAGTGACTTACCGCTTTTTCTGTGTTGCCTGCAGAGTGGACTGGTTCCCTTTAATGCTTTGATGCGGTTTTGAAGACAAAGGCTGATCACACCAAATATTCTTTCAATTATTCACTTTGCATTTTCATAATTGATCACAATAAACTATTAAGGGCGGTACAGTGGCTCAGTGGTTAGCACTTGAGCCTTGCAGCGCTGGGGTCCGTGTTTGCGTGGGTTTCCTCCGGGTACTCTGGTTTCCTCTCACACGCCAAAGACATACTGATAGGGAACTTAGATTGTGAGCCCCATCGGGGACAGTGCCAATAATGTCTGTAATGCGATGTGGAATTAATGGCGCTATATAAATAAGTAAAATTAATTAATAAACACTTCCATTTTTTAAAAAAATCTTACTTTGAGGCATTTTTTCCACGCCTGCCAAAAACTTTTGCAAAGTACTGTAGATACTTCCTGGAGCCTACTATGTGTGCCTGTGAAAGGAATCTCGAGGAAAAATAGCAATCTCTGTCTACTTATCTCACAATATATTCCGTATAGTGCTCTGTCATAGTGGACAGAGCACCGCCTGTAATTCCAGGGCCACCAGTGATGTGTATGAATGTGACCATTCATCATTTAGGGTACTAAAGTGAAGACCAATACTACTGCACATGTATGACAATACAGAATACACAAAACACAACAGCCACATTCTCTACACCAGCTGTCTTCAGCTGAGCAAATAGGAAATCCCTTTGTCTAGTACATATATGTTATCAAAAGTGATTAACTCACTATTTACAAAGGACTCAAAACTGTTTGCTCGGGTTTTCAATGTAAACCTTTCAAATCCAGCAATCAAACAGCAGAAAATCTGTCTTTTTCCTCCTACAGAGACAAATCATATATTGTACAAAAAAGATTTCTTTTATGGGGTTGTAAAAAGGACCACCTTTTCACCAGGAATTGTCACCTTTGCATGGATTGTATTGTACCTGGTGAAGCCACTCAGTCCTAATCATGCAGATGGATAGGGCTGCATTGCAATGCAGAAACACATGGCCAAAAGTTGTGTTTCAAGAGTTTAAAAAAAAAACAATACTTTTGTCTAATTCTGGACAAGACCATTAAGCACCACTCCAGCGGTTTTTTTTATATTGCAGCGCTAGAGTGGTGTTTCCAATCTATTGTCCCTGATCCTACTCTTACCTGTCGCCGTCTTCAGCTGTTATCACCACTACTTGAGTCCGTCTCCAGTAGTTTGTGACCTGTCGGATCCTGACAGTGTTTATATCATAAGACCATACAAAAACCCTTTAATGAGAACCCATGCCTGTTGTGTACAAAAAGACACTACATGATCTAAGCATTTTCAAGATGCATTTATTTCCCTGTAGGAGTCTATGGGGGACCTGAAAAACACATAAAATGAACAACTGAATTATGAAGAACATGATCCCAGTGATTCTGCACTAAAAAACTGCAGTAAAAAAGAATGACCCTATTTATCAAAGCAAATTTGCCAGAATTCTGACAAATTGCTTTGAAAATATACAAAATTTTGGCCAAGCTCGAAGTTGAGTAAAAATTTGACGTCATTTAGTGTTTTCACACCAATTTCTCCCAGCTCCGCCAAGTTGGGCAGAGCTGGGCATGATGGGGTGTGTCAGTATGCCAGAAATTTCACTTCAGGCTGAAGTCATTTTGCAACTTTTGGAATTTTCATACCATGTTCTTCTCAAAATTGACAGAGCTTGAGCAGGACAAGAGTGCTGCAGGGGTGTGACGCCACAATTCATCTCAATTCATGACGAGCTGTGGCGTTCTCTACGCCTGAAATCTTATTTCTAGCTTGGGGCACGAAGGCACATGCCACTCTTCAGATGCTCTTGATTCATGAAGAGGCCCTTCCTCAAGACTAGCAAGAAAATCGGCACTTTTGATGAATCTATGTCACATCTGCTCCAAAATTGCAGCAAACATGCAATAATCTTAGCAGAGAGCCAATTTATGAAACTTCAAAGAAATATGGCATGAAATTAAGCCCAGAAGAACCCCCTGAGGAAAAACCCTAACTTTGGAGCTAGAAATTCTCACTCTTTCTGTGATGAACTCTGAACTTTGCATTGCACTTCCATGAGAAATCCATGTTCGGAGTTTAGCACCATACACTAACTGTCCGGTACGAACCCCAAACTTTTAAGTTCGCGTCCACTCATCTCTAACAGTGAGTAATATGTTTATAGGTTGTTGTTTTTTTAAAAACTGCCATATGGGTCCAGAAATTTGGATCTTTTTATTTAGTGCTAATTTTTATGGTCTTTGTAATGGGCTGGTGCTCTGAGGTTAATAATACAAATCAGGCTAAAGGCACGCCCACAGATAATCCTGTGAGCCATGCCCCTTCGACAAAAAACATACAAGTTTGCACAAACTAAAAAAGGCCCACATCTCTGGAAGGTATAGCAATGTAAAAAAAAAAATTAATAAAATAAGAGCAAAAACTGGCAACTTTTGATCTGGTAACAGGTCTTCTTTAAGCCACTCACTGTGATTTAACACCATGCTTTATAATAGATAGTAGCTCATGACCTATAAAGGGTGAGTCCTTTTCACTAAATTAGAAGTTTGTTAGCACAATTTAAAAAAAAAAATTGCAGTGGTTTTGCCAGTGGCCTTTCACTATTAGGCAAGAAATGACCTGATTTTTGCAGTAACACTGATTACCTGTCCACTCACTCATCCACTAGAGGGAGCAAATATATAAAACGGTAAGAATTATCCATGACATGACTGATAAAAAGCATCATTTTTGTGCAACCTTGAAGATCTTTTTTTTCTTTGCATTTTTTGGATAATGGAAAAGGCCTGGCATTTCTACAGATAATTATCTCTGGCCTTAGCTAAGGAAACATTCCATTTTTTTAGTAACCATCCGCACATTGCGGAACCTGCGACCCAGTTGTTCTGAAAACTTTGAAATTCTTACAGACATTGGAATGATTAATGGTTCGGCTGTATAAACAGAACATGAAAAAAAGGCAATGAAAGAAGATAAAAAGTGATACTACACAGAATTATCAACATGTAAAATATGGTCTTTTAAGGAAAGGTTATCCAAACAGAAGACCACTATGTATAGAAATGGAAGGCTGCACGTAAAAAAAGGTAGCAGAAGTCGAGCTGCTGGGACACAGATAATGGTATGAAATCCTGACATCGGTGCTGATTTCAACAGTAAAGTATACAGAACAGGAGTTTCATTTCTACTTTCAAAACACCCAAATAACTTTTTAATGTCAAGGGGTAAAATCTTGGCTCAACTTTAGATATCTGCTGAGTTAGGCTCATTCCACCAGTGGACCAGAGCTTATTTGGTGTATTCTCGTGTGATCCTAAACCAGCCATATCCACAAGATAGCTGAAGGAAGCTAATATGTATTACCACTATTAAAGCACCACTCCAGAGTTATTTTTATTGCATCGCAGAAGTGGTGCTTTAATTGTAAGTCCCCTGCCCCGTCTGACAATCAACTTCCGGCATTTAAGTCGGATTTCGTCACTGCTCCCATCAGTCTCCGACAAAGGGTCCAATTATTAAAAAGAAATGCATACAGCAGAGTACAGACTTCTAGTGGCCACCACTGCATGGAATAACAGACTATTTGACAAATCCCTGTGCATAAATATTGTACTAGTAGAAAGAAAGCTAGACCAATGACTCCTCCACTTCAAGAGTCGAAAAGGACTGTTCCATGTAATACTATGATGAGGCCAAGGAAAGTTTGTTTTCCTAAATACACCTCAGCAGAGATATTCCTGGAATCCCCAACTGGTCCACGTCCAGACATCTGGTGAATTCCAGCAGTGGCTATTACAACGATTGTGCAAGCATGACCCTACTCGCGGGGACACTGATAACGTGCACACAGCCGTCCAAGTGCATTTTTATATCACGCTACTTATAGTCCAACTATTACTATATGTCTATTCAAATTATACTATTCATCAATTATAATTTAATTATAAAGTCAGAAAGCTGGTGAGTCACTTTTCATGTTGATCGAGGACAGGTGCTTTTACAGTGTATTGCTACTAGACCACCATTACGCCATAAGTATTACTTGGTATTTACCGCCAAAGTTTCCATAAGCCAATATGCATCTATTATACATGCTGGGTTGGTAAATGTCAGCATACTTTACTTTCACTGAATATGATAGAATATGTAAAAAACAGTAAAAACAAAGTGGCACATTTTCTTTACAGTGAAGGTCATTGGCCACCATACACGCTTATACATTGGAACATGTTTGAGGTGTGTGTCCTGAAATACTCTATATGTATACTTTTTATATAGCTAAACACCAGATAACAACAGGGCTCAATACAGTAATTGCAGCACAGGATCCAAAAGGACCAGCTGACAGTGTGAAAATTGGGAAATTTCAATTATTTTTTTAAATGCAGATTGTGATATGCAAAAAAAGGTGTCCAATATTTTTAGAAATACATTTAACAGAAAAAACGATTTAAATAAATCATTTTCTGATGAAAACTTCCCAATCAGTCACAAATACGCACTTAAGGGAGTAATTGTGACTGAAAGTATATGACCTATTAATATGGGCATACAGGTAATAGAAATGTTACACTGGTCCTACCTGTATGCCTCATATTAGCGGTCTTGTTTGTGATGTCACGGATGACTGGATACTCCGCCTCCAGCAGGGCGAATTTCCATGACACTCGTGACCCTGGATACACCGCCTCCAGCAGGGCAATTTAAACAATGAAACGTGCAGCCGGATACACCGCCTCCAGCTGGCGAATTTCAAGAGTTACATGTGTATCTGGATACACTGCCTCCAGCAGGGCGAATTTACAAAGATAAGGGAAACAACAGGGAAACCGATACAATGGAGGTCCATGCAATAGGGAACGGGGACGTGGAGACCTCCTGCACTTCCCTGAGTCAGTGTCTCTACACTCCTGATGGTCCCTAGGCAGGTTCTGCACCTGGCGACGAGCAGGATACCTAAAAACCCTAGCTCGCCCTGCACCTATCCCTTTCTAATGAATTTGACGGTGCAAAAACTAATCCCACCACTGCACTAAAACACACATAAGGAAAGTTACAAACAGGGAAAAACCACGTAGCTTTGCTCTGTTGCTATTGCTCCCAGCAACAGAGTCCAGCACCTGAGTGCAGCTTTCCTCCTGAATAGCTGCTACTTCACCAAAGCTTAATCAGAGCTGCAAGGAACTCCTCACTGTAGTTCCTTCCAAACCAAGACTCTGACTGAGCTGCAAGGAACTCTTCCCTAGCTCCTTCCTCCACCAAGGATGGTTGGAAATGACCAATATCACCAACAGTGAGTGAGACCACCTGACTCTCCTTTATAGGCAAGAGCCAGAGCAATCACACCTACTAGTGATTCCCGTGCAATAATACTAGCCACCACCGGGGGCAAAACTAGAACTAAAGACACCACTGTGTAACCACCCTAATGGCCACCGGGGGCAAAACTAACTTTAAGCAAACAGCTTAAAGGAAAAAAAAAGGTTGCATGTGCTTTTATCTGTCACAATCCAGCATGGATGGTGACATTGTTGAGCAGAAATGCTATTTTTTTTCTTTATGCTAATGATCTCTTCTAGGCTCAGGGACAAGGGGTGCCTGAAAGAAATCCCTGTCTCCTGCCTTCATTACAATACTACCCCACTCCTCTATGCAAGTCAGTTACAGCCCCAGAATTCCTCGCCTGCGCCCTGCACTCTATCAGAAATACATACCTCATCCTCCCTTCTATGGGCACTGCATTCAGGGATCTTCTGTGCAGGTGCTGGTGACTTCTGCTCCAGTGACCTCCGGTGTGCACGCCCAAAAGGCGCTCTCCCCACTTCCTCCCTCATAGTTATTGCTATGCTCAGATGGCTCCTAGCGAGAACTATGCAGGGAGGAAGTAGGGAGAGCACCTTATTGTCGTGCACACCGGAGGCCACAGTGACTCTTCTGCACAGAAGATCCCTGAGTGCAGTGCCCATAGAAGGGAGGAAGAGATATGTATTTCTGAGGGAGTGCAGTGCGCAGGATTCCTGAGCCGTAAGGGTGAGTGCACACGCTGCGGATTGGTCTGCGGATTTTTCCACGCGGATGTGGCAAAATCCGCAGGTCAAAAGACCTGCGGTTTATCTGTGGATTAGCCTGCGGTTTAGCCCTGCGGTTTCACCCCTCATAATGATAAGGTGTGAAACCTCTGCGAATTCCGCACAAAGAATTGACATGCTGCGGATTTGAAACCGCTGAAAAATCTGCAGCATGTGCACAGCGTTTTTTGTTTTTCATTGATTTTAATGGTACTGTACAACGCAGCAGAAACTGCTGCGGATCCGCAGGGCCAAATCCGCTGCGGATCCGCAGCAGAATCCGCAGCGTGTGCACATACCCTAACTGGCGTGCATGGGAGGGGGTAGTATTGCAATGAGGACAGGAGGCAGGGATTTCTTCCAGGCACCTCACGCCCCAGAGCCTGGAAGAAATCATTACCATAATGAAAGAATATAACATTTCTCCACAACAAGACCATTAATATTAGGCAGACAGGAAGGACTGGTGTAACATTTCCATTACCTGTATGCCCATATTAATAGGTCATATACATCCCTGGGGGTGACAGATTCCCTTTAAATGTGTTTTTGCGAGACCCAGAAAAAAAGTTTAAAATAATGAGAAAATATTAGGCTTTTTTTCCAGCACTTTATACTTTACACAATTAGTAGAAAGGCATCCATCACCTTGGGTCTGGACCGCATACAGCAGACAGAACATAGTGGCAAGTACAGATATGAGCGGGACATAATAATCATGACATTTAGGAGCTACTTCAGCTTCTGTCAGTAGATGAATTTGTCATAAGAAGTAATGTGGGAATAGTTCTCTGATCTCGGGTACAGAAGATGAGGATAGCTATCTTAGGGAGGCAGAATGAGACATCTTCTGCCGAAGCAGCGCGGTAAGTCTGAGCCTTTATCATCCCCACTACAAAGAAAACATTATTTATCTTATTTCCACATTCTCCTGTCTGTGGTCACCGCTCTATTATTAGGCAGCTAGTCAAGTGTGTCTTGATGATGTCTTGGAGGCGGAAATCTGAAGTAGCCGTACACACTTAGAAATGGAGAAATGCAGCATAAGCGAGTATTCTGCAGGACACAATGCCAGGACTTCTAAGTGTACAGTAATTAGAGCTCCGCTTCATCTGACAAGCTAAACAACGCTGCCATCTGCAGGACACTGTACTGTCCTGCAGGAAATGGGATATTACTCAAGACGTAACTAGTGTGTGACGTTCTGTCTACTACCTGAAAAGAAATAAAGAAAGAAATGATAATATTCCCACCTGCGTGTATTTCTGTAGACACTACCTTTGTAGCGATATAGGGAAACTATCAGCAGGCTTTCACAGCCCAGTCTAATGTCATCTATGTAAAGTCTTTCTGATGTTGATGACGTCCATACCTTTGTTCTGTAAGTCCGTGCCTCCGTTTTATAGAAATCCATGGGAAAATTTTCATGCAAATGAGTCACAAGTGCAAGGAGCTGGGCACTACGCTTACACCTTCCACATCACTTCCTCCTTCCCCGCCCGCCACCGGCCTCCTGTAAGTGACAATATTCTGTTCCCTTGTAGAAGATCTCGTGCACACATTGCTATTCCCAGGGGCGGCACACGTATAGATGAGAATTCCTGCTTGAGAACGTCATCAGGACCTTACTGCATTTGTGGCTCATTTGCATGACAATTCACTGACTGATTTCTATAAAACACAGACTTACAAAGCCAAGGCATGGACGACATCAACATCACAGGGACTTTACATAGATGATGTTAGTTTGGGGTCTAAAAACCTGCTGAGAGGTCTGTTTAAGACAATAAGAAAACCAAACAGTTCTGGGCACTACATTTTCAAAAAGACATAAGAAAACCGGAACAAGTTGAGAGAAGAGCTACCAGGATGGTGAGCAGACTGCAAGGTATGTCCTACGAGGAACAATTAAAGGATCTGAGAATGTTTAGCATACAAAGAAAACTAGGAGACTTAATAGCTGTCTAGGGATCTCACAGTGTAGAGGGATCATCCTTATTCTCATTTTTACATGGAAACATGAGAAGCAATGGAGTGAAACTGAAAGGGAGAAGATACAGATTAGATACTAGAAAAAAACTTTTTGACAGTGATCAATGAATGGAACAGGCTGCTGTGAGAGGTGGTGAGTCCTCCTTCAATGGAAGTCTTCAAAACAGAGGCTGGACAGACATCTGTCTGAGATGGTTTAGTGAATCCTGCATTGAGCAGGGGGCTGGACATGATGACCTTGGAGATCTCTTCCAACTCTAACATTCTATGATTCAATTGAAAAAATGCTGTTTTACTAAATATTTCTTCTTCACCCACAAAAATTCATTGAAATTACAAATTACTTGTTCACATATTTTACTCTATACGTCCATGTATGACAATCTCATAGCCTCCTTGTTCCTTGCTGAGCACAAGTGTGGTAACAATAGTAACAGAGGAAGAATTACCGTACATCATGGACACGTGTGCAGACACCAAGTGACATGTCTTATTGATAATGTGGGTATTTTTCACTATCCTTACGAGTTAAAAAAAGTTTTGCTCCAAGTTAAGGCGACCAGAAGGAACCAAAATGGTTTTGCTTTAATCCTGCAAAGTCAGCAAGGAAAAAAGCTGCCTGTCTCCAGATACAGAGTGTCATTTCTTGGCAGCTGAACATAAAACCATAAGATATTTTAAGTTACAGGAAAGTTTTTATAAACATTATCATAAAACAATAGGTCAAGAAAAAAAAACCTCTAGGTACTGCAAAGCATCCATAGGGGCCGTCACCCATAGTATCTCAATGTTCACGCTGAGATCTCATCCCCCAAGATCTTGGTGTCGAGATCTCCATCTGCGCATGCATTTTCCTGGAGTCCACCGCACAGGAAAGCATGGACGAACTGCGTGAGGCTCTGGCCTTTCACAAAATGTTGGCAGAGTCCCCCCCGCAGCACTGGACAGAGCGCAGTGGCAAGCAACAGGGACAGAGCATGGCAGCAAGCACCGGGGACAGAGCACGGAGGCAGCAACGGGGACAGAGCACGGAGGCAGCAACGGGGACAGAGCACGGAGGCAGCACCGGGGACAGAGCACGGAGGCAGCCTCGGTGACAGAGCACAGCGGCAGCCTCGGTGACAGAGCACAGCGGCAGCCTCGGTGACAGAGCACAGCGGCAGCCTCGGTGACAGAGCACAGCGGCAGCCTCGGTGACAGAGCACAGCGGCAGCCTCGGTGACAGAGCACAGCGGCAGCCTCGGTGACAGAGCACAGCGGCAGCCTCGGTGACAGAGCACAGCGGCAGCCTCGGTGACAGAGCACAGCGGCAGCCTCGGTGACAGAGCACAGCGGCAGCCTCGGTGACAGAGCACAGCGGCAGCCTCGGTGACAGAGCACAGCGGCAGCCTCGGTGACAGAGCACAGCGGCAGCCTCGGTGACAGAGCACAGCGGCAGCCTCGGTGACAGAGCACAGCGGCAGCCTCGGTGACAGAGCACAGCGGCAGCCTCGGTGACAGAGCACAGCGGCAGCCTCGGTGACAGAGCACAGCGGCAGCCTCGGTGACAGAGCACAGCGGCAGCCTCGGTGACAGAGCACAGCGGCAGCCTCGGTGACAGAGCACAGCGGCAGCCTCGGTGACAGAGCACAGCGGCAGCCTCGGTGACAGAGCACAGCGGCAGCCTCGGTGACAGAGCACAGCGGCAGCCTCGGTGACAGAGCACAGCGGCAGCCTCGGTGACAGAGCACAGCGGCAGCCTCGGTGACAGAGCACAGCGGCAGCCTCGGTGACAGAGCACAGCGGCAGCCTCGGTGACAGAGCACAGCGGCAGCCTCGGTGACAGAGCACAGCGGCAGCCTCGGTGACAGAGCACAGCGGCAGCCTCGGTGACAGAGCACAGCGGCAGCCTCGGTGACAGAGCACAGCGGCAGCCTCGGTGACAGAGCACAGCGGCAGCCTCGGTGACAGAGCACAGCGGCAGCCTCGGTGACAGAGCACAGCGGCAGCCTCGGTGACAGAGCACAGCGGCAGCCTCGGTGACAGAGCACAGCGGCAGCCTCGGTGACAGAGCACAGCGGCAGCCTCGGTGACAGAGCACAGCGGCAGCCTCGGTGACAGAGCACAGCGGCAGCCTCGGTGACAGAGCGCAGCGGCAGCCTCGGTGACAGAGCGCAGCGGCAGCCTCGGTGACAGAGCGCAGCGGCAGCCTCGGTGACAGAGCGCAGCGGCAGCCTCGGTGACAGAGCACAGCGGCAGCCTCGGTGACAGAGCGCAGCGGCAGCATCGGACACCTTCAGCGGCGCGCCGCACAGTCTTATAATCCGAAAAATACTGTATATTGTAATTTTTTTCATTTAAAAAATTACAAAAAGGAAAATGGGCTGATATAAACGTTTGGGCACCCTTGGAAATTTGTTTGCTCAGATAACTTTAACCAAGGTTTTGGACCTTAATTAGGTCTGTTAGGGTTATGGCTTGTTCACTATCACTGTTAGGAAAGGCCAACTGATGAAAATTTCCCAGCTTTATAAAAAACAATCCTATCTAACCTTGTGCCAAAAAAACAGCAGCCATGGATTCTTCTAAGCAGCTGCCTAGCACTCTGAAAATGAAAATGGTGGAGGTCCATAAAGCAGGAGAAGGATAACAGAAGATAGCAAAGTATTTTCAAGTTGCCATTTCCTCAGTTCAAAATGTAATTAGCAAATGTCAGTTAACAGCTTAAGATAAGGTCTGGAAGACCAAGCAAAATTTCAGTGAGAGATGCTCGTACGATTGCTAGAGAGGCAAATCAGAAGCCTGCTTGCAAAAGACCTTCAGAAAGATTTAGCAGACGCTGTTACGACATTGTTACTTTTCAGAGACACCTGCACAAATATAGCCTTCATGGAAGAGTTATCAGAAGAAAACCTCTCCTGCCTACTTACCATAAAATTCAGTATCAAAAGTATGCAAAAGAACATTTAAACATGCCTGATGCACTTTGGAAACAAGTACTATGGACCGATGAAGTTAAAATATAATTCTTTGGCCACAATGATCAAAAGGTATGTGTGGAGAAAAAAAGAGCACAGAATTTACGGAAAAAAACATATCTCAAACCATTAAGCATGAGAGTGAAGCAATCATGCTTTGGGGTTGTGTTGCAGCCAATAGCATGGGGAATATTTCACAGGTAGAGGGAGGAATGGATTCAATGAAATTTCAACAAACTTTTGATGCAAACATAACACCATGTGTAAAAAAGCTGAAGTTTAAAAAAGGATGGCTTATACAAATGCATAAACACACGCAACAATTCACAATAGACTACCTCAAAAGGTGCAAGCTAAAGATTTTACATTGGCCCTCACAGTCCCCTGATCTGAACATCAATGAAAACCTGTGGCTAAACCTCAAAAGAGAAGTGCATGCAAGACGACCCAGGAATCTCACAGAACTGGAAGAATTTTCCAAAGAAGAACGGATGAAAAATCCCTCAAAGAAGAATAGAAAGACTCTTTCTTGGCTGTCTACAAAAAGCGTTTACAAGCTGTGATACTTTCAAGACAGAGTATTACTAGATACTAATTATGCAGGGTGGCCAAACTTCTGCATATGCCCATTTTCCTCTTTGTAATTTTTAAAAGGTAATGGATGGAAAATATATATTTTTTGCCTAAAATATAAAGGGAATGGGGTCATCTTTAACTTTAGCCCTTTTAGATATCATTTCTTCTTCTCCTTGCTTAACTGTTCACAATAACAGTAATTTTGATCAGGGATGCCCAAACTTTTACATGCCACTGTATATACCGTAGTTTGTCACCGAACAGTCTGTCAAACTTGTAGTATAAGTTACAGCTTACATCACACGCAGCTACTGCATGTGTATAATATGAAGACATTTATTATGACTAGCGTTTGGTATTCCAGACTTGATGAGGGGTGCGCTTGAGTAAGATGCACCAACTTTATTAAAAGCTTCTAAGTGACTATGATACATCTTTCAGCTGGGTAATTAAGGAACCAGAGGAAATTTCTGCCGACATGTTTGCCATTTGTGGCAGTAGTTTTGATTAATCTGATGGACATGCCCCTTTTCCTTTCAAGCTTTGCCCATTTTTCAAAAAGTTGACAAAACTGATGTCAAAATCCAAAGAAGTAACAAAACCTTTGAAAAACTGTGAGTTGCTCACTTGCGCAACAACTTTGCAACTTTGAAAGCAATTTTACAGCAGAAAACCAACAAAAATATCTTGCAGAATTGAGGTGTTGGAAATCAGCCTATTTATGAAGTGATACATTGATTAGATCTAGACAATCTCGAGACCGAGCACGATACTACATGTTCAGAGATCCAGCTTACGTTTCTATGCTCTGCAGACAGAGGGGAGCTTTACTAGGTAATGTTTTTGCGATCTATTGCTTTTTCTGGCTACCATACACAAGTTTATTATTATAAAATCAGATTTCAGTTTTAAAATCTATGAACACCTTCACACAGGATATTTTTAAGTGGTTCTTTGTTTCCTAAATGCAGAGTTAAGCAACTTTCTAAAGAGTCTATGTCAAAGCTTTTGCAGCCTTCGTCAGAGCTTTTTCACCTAGTTTTGATGGCTCCCCTTTCTTCTCCCAGTGTTAGAGATAGCAGCAGGGAAGGGGGAGAGGGTTGTGCACAGATGCCCAAAATCAGAACAAACAGATTACAGGAAAGGAGGAAAGCAGATGAAAAGGAAATAGAAGCTGAGCTGATATATCAGGAAATAAAGACAGCAGCACCCAGGATATACGGAGACCTCTCATCCAGCATATATTACTAGGAGAGAAAATCCCATATGAGGAAAATAAGGATCAGGATACAAACTACATATCAGAGGGCCTGTAAATGAATGAAGATTGCAGACTGAAACTTAGTTATGTTTTATTAACACACATGTATAAAATTATTGTTTTCCATATCAAAGGTACCCATAGCCTCTAAGTTAAACATTTACTTTATGCTGGGATACATTTAGCTCTAGCCAGTGATTTTGTTTTACAAAAATGTTCTACTTAAAATATTTTTAAAGAAAACAAAATTAAAAAGAATGATATGGCATTTAGTAGTGGTTATGGTATTGTAGGATATTCCCTGTCCATAATAAATTTCATTAATAGCAATTCATTTGTTCTTGGGAGAAATTCCCCACTGTCCGTGCTGCACACTGGTCACAATGTAGTCACAGTAGAAGACGTCACACTACGGAATACAGTATTTTTCTAACTATCGCTTGACTAAAAGCGCTGCAGAAACGCTTAAAAAAACGCTACGTGGGCACACAGCATAAGGCTACTTTCACACCGCAGGTTTTTGCCGTCAGTTGCAAACCAGCAGAGTGTGAAAAAAACGGAGCCGTGTCCAACTGTCATGATCCCAGTGCAGGTTTTTGAGCTGCACACCTGGGGTTAATGTCTGGAGCTCGGTGCAGGTTTTGACCTGCACACCTGGGGTTAATGATTGTGGCCTCTTTCTGGTTCTGGGAGAGCTTCTTAAACCCCTGGGAAGCTTCAATCCCTGCCAGTTATACTTTTGCCTTTGGCCTAGTGTGCTGACCCTGTGTGCCTGTTTGTTGCTATAGCTTGCTTATATGGTTCTGACCCGGTTCTGTTTCCCGTTGTGAGTTTGCCTGTTTATTCTGTACTGCGCTACCCTCTCTGTGTATGACTCATTGCCTGTGACCTGACTACTCTCTGCTCGCCCCTCTGGTACCTTGCAGCTATCTCTGTGTATGACTCATTGGCTACGTCTTGACTATCCTCCCTGTCTATGCCCCCTGGTAACTTTGTCTCGCAGTTACCATGCTAGGAGTTATCTCGCAGCTCCTAGCTCTGTGGAGTTTAGGCCACGCTCCTAGCAGTCACGTGCTTCAGGTCCTGCGGCTCTGAAGTACGCATCTACTCGGCTGCCCGCTCCAAAGGTATCTTTGAGCACTGTTCGCTTTACTCAGGACACGCACACTGGCTCAGTGAGCAACTTCAGTGCGGTGTTCCTGACACCATCTTGCAACAACCTGATGTAACCGGATCCATTTTTTGGACGGATACGGCACACTAGAAATTTAAACGAACTCACAAATTTTGCTGCTGGAGAATGCTTCGTTGATTATGGTACCCCTTATTCCCTCTTGGTTCCATATGATCTCTTGCTTTATGAATAGGTCTCATGTATATGTCTATTGCTCATTTTGTACTATGTGCCTAACTGTTCATAGTTCTATGCTGTACAAGTCCATTTTGCTTCATATTGTCCCACTTAAAAATTGTTTGTTTGTTTTTTTTTATTGTGTTTCTCCCTTTTTTCTACTATACATTTATAGGTCACATTCTAAGGGACCCATGGTTATATTAGTTATAATTTGATAATGGGGGGATGGGTTGTGTATAAGAGGTATGTCTCAAATCTGTATGTTAAAACTGTGTGTGCCTTGTCTCAATTTTGTAAGTTAAAACTGTTTAATAAAAAATAATCTGATTTAAAAAAAAAAAAAAAAAGAAATTTAAAGGAACAGTGATCCAGAGAAGAGAGAGAGCGAGAGATTTTTCCACCGCTTCTAGGGTTAACATTCATGCCAGAGGAAATTTGCCGGAAATGCGCAATGGAAAAAAGCGGTCCAGCACAGGAAAAAACGTTGCATGGAACGTTTTTTCATGACGCCGCACCGTCACTTTTGCCGTATCCGGCAAAAGCCGGACGCACCGCGTGTCCTTGCGGCGCAATGTGGCAACAATATATGTCAATGGGGAAAAACCCGGATCTGGCACCACATATCGCAGGATCCGGTTTTGCAAATTTTTGCCGCAGGGCGCCGGATTCAAAAAGCCGGAAATGTGAAAGTAGCCTAAGACGCACTTTTTCCTCCAGAAATTTGGTGGAAAATGAGGGGTGCGTCTTGTAGTCCGGATGTACCTGCTGTGGTTTTGGATTGGGAGGTAGCGGAGCGGAAGGGACGGAGCGTCGGGTAACGGGAGGCAGGAGAGGGAGGATCACGTGTGCCTGCTACTAACGGGAATGGGCATGGAGAGCGGTGAATATTCATTCTCTTTAATAGCGAGCACACGTGATCACCCGGCTGCTGCAGGAAGCTGGCGGCTGCGACTACTGTGCCCTCTATTAAAGAGGATGAATATTCACTGCTCCACACGCCCATAGTCCTGGCGTGGGGAGCAGTGAGTAATCCCGCAGCTGCTCTCGGCTTGTAAACAGCCCATGACGTCACTGCCTTGGGCTGCTTACAAGCATAAATCAGCTACTGGCATCAGAACAAGACACTGCGAGGGAGCGCAGGGAAGGTAATAGAATGGTTTATGAGTTTTTTATGTTTTTCTAATGGGGGGGCCATGCATACTAGGATATAGATGAGGGGGCTGAGGGGGCCATGCATACCAGAATAGGGGTTATTATAACAGGATTTACCACATTTTTTGCTTCAATTTTTTTTTCTATTTTCCTCCTCTAAAACCTAGGTGCGTCTTATAGTTTGAAAAATACGGTAGCTCCTGTTAGAATGAGGCCTTAGTACTGAATAGAGAAGCCTGACTGATATGGTCACAGCCCATGATGTTATGCCTCCTGAAAAAAAGAAACGGATGCACTATGTAGGCGTTGACGTAGATCAATGCTCTATCAGCTTTTACTGATGATACATAATTAAAAAAATAATCCCTCTACTATTGGTCGTAATACTTACGCTTTGTACATCGTTCGGATCCTGTCGACTTACTCCAGCCATGACAGCACTTTCCCCCACACACATTAACTCTGCAAGAAACAAACACCAAAGGAAAGTCAATATAAAGGCAATCTACAAACAGCATTATTACCAAGAGTGTACGATTTAGTGTTTTTTTTTTTTTTCTTTACTTTGGAACACATTGTAAGAAAAAAGAAAGTTGGAGTGATTTGTGCCAAAGTTAATACAGTAAAAGGTATTCTGTTTAATAATTTAGTATAATTCTAGAGGTCACGTTCAGTCCACATTTTTCTGTAATTTTTAAGTATATAAAAGAAATATTACAATTGATTTTATTAAAATTGATGAAAATGGCATAGACTAATTAATGCGTTGGCTGTAACTGCCCCCCAGCACCGACTGTCAGCCGACTCTAACGCCGAGCCTGCTGTCAGTCAGTGCCCAGGAAAAGTTACAGATGCCACTCTCTATAGACACAGTAGTGACTTAACCTGCGCCGGTGCCGACCCAGTGACTGAAACCCAGACGCTACCGGGGGGAGCAATAAAGTTAATTTCATCCTGGCAGCGGGGGTCTAAGTGCCGGAATCAGGCAGATACAAAACGCTATTACCCTGCAGATTACAGCCATATCTATATTACCGTAATATAGTTTTTTCACGACAGGTTCCCTTTAAGTCATAGGGTGCTTTCCCATTGTGTTTTGGCACCCGTTCAGTGGCTCCGTCGCAACTTACGTCCGAGTCTTCAGCAGAACAAGATTCAGACATATGTGGGGACGGGACCATAGACTATAACGGTGCGAACTTGCGCTCTGCCGTGCATCTTTTTCCGGCGTATACGTCTACTGGAGGCGGACACCCAGATGGAGTGGACTGTGTTTAAGTGTAAATGTGAAGTAGACGTAGAGGCCCAAAAATGATGCACGTCAGAGCGCACGTTCGCTCTATGGTCCCGTGGGAGCATATGTCTGAATCCCGTTTTGCAGGGGGTTGGGACTTAGGCCCCGACTGGGCCATTGAACGGGTGCCAAAATGCAATGTGAAAGCATCCTTACATTGCATTTATATGGACCTTTATTTTTCTATAGAATACTTTCAGCAGCCTGCCTTATGTATACTATAATTGCCTGCCATCTAGCCACCTGTACCGCTGCTATAGATTAGCCACCATCTTGAATCTCACATTGCGCTCAGCTTTCTCTTCCTTTAATCTATGCTATCAATCCTATCATATGTCAACATAGAATTACATGGGCAGTTAAAGCGAATTCTCTCTCTCCCAGCTGGGAAGGGATAAAAGCAAAAGGAAAAAAGCAGGAGCGATCTGACACAAGGAATTCTTCAAAAGGATTTTCCAGTTTTGGACATCCCTGTTCGCAGGCTGCAATTTGTTTTTAAAGCAAACTGTTTTACTCAGCAGCCACAGGTCCAACCCTGAATCTTTCTTGCTGCTCCTAGTTTCTGCTATTGTCTGCAATGCTGATATCATGTTGGCAGCGCTGCAGTCAATCAGTGAGCTCCGCTGCGCTGAACGTTTGTGCTATCAAGTCAGGCAAAGCCACAGAGCTCAGTTATTGGCTACAGCGCTGCCAACTTGACATGAGCGCTGCAAACAATGATAGACACCAGGAGCAGCGGTAGAGACTCAGTGTTGGACCTTGGGAGGGTGAGTAAAGCTTAGCATATTTTTGTAAAAATAAAATACTGCAACTGGGGGAGAGAGGTTTTCCAAAACTTTAAAATATCTTTAATAGAACATTTTTTGCCCATCATTACAAACACTTCCAGATCTCATTTCACAATGCTGTCAGCATTCATCCTTCCTCCACACTGACTGCCGTGAGATGAGATCTGGAAGGGTTTGCAATCATACATAACTCAGCTCTACGGAGAGGTCATTAATACTAAAGTAACCCCTTTAATAAAAATGTTGAACCGTTTAGATTCTACAGCCTATGTTTATCATAATACATAGCCATTTGCAGAATGAGTTAAGAACAAGTTCACATTTGCATTGGGGCTTCTTTAGTAGGTTCTATCATTATGTGGGAACACATAGAGCAGCATGCAATATGTTTTGCCAGTAAACTGGGAGACGTTAATGGAAATCTGACAGACCCCATTTTAAGTTAATGCGTTTTTTTCTAACACTAATGAGGTCAATGATGTGATGAATCCATCACGATAATTAATTTCTACATTTGTTTTCTAATACGGAACAGAATAACAAAATGTATAGGGTTGCTGTGAGTCCAGCTTAATCAGTGAGCTTGTTCTATCTGTAATGCGTAGCTCTTTCATATGAAGATTTCTGAAATGGGAAACTGACCCAACTGGTCTGATTCTTCCCCTAATACAGGCCAATCACAGGCAATTTTCACAACACATTTTTAGGGTCTGCATCATGAAACTTAAAAAAATTTAGCTGGTTTAAAGTTATATTGACCTACGTTTTTTCACCAATCAAATTTTACCCCTGTCCCGATTTTGTAATAATTTTTGACAGATGAAATATTTACCTGTTACAACATCTAATAGTCAGAAAGCATAAACGTATAACGTAAATGCATAATAACCTTCTTAGATTTTCAGAATACTTGCAATCCGACAGTCTGAACATCTAGTGACAAAGGAGCTTTCCCAAGATGCAAAGATCCAGAGAACAGGGGATTACTTTATAATTACTGGGGATCTGAGTGCTGGGACCGCCAGCGATCCCGAGAATGGGTCTGAAAATCCTATGAATTTGAATGGCGTGGAGTTGGAGCATGAGCACTTCCAGTCTATTCACCATCTACAGCTGAGTGCTATACTCAGTTTAGGTGACCATAAGGTTCTTCTATTTTACATGTTGGACTACAACATTTAAAGCATTGTCCAATTAGTGGACTAACCCTTTAAGGAGTGAAGTTCTACTCAGGGACTATAACTTAGGAGTACCGTGTACCCTACTTATAAATAAGTCTGACAATGTAGTCATGATTGAGTCATGGAAGTCAGAAGGAGAACATACATGAGTCCCTAAATGGGGTAAGAAGCGCAAAAAGACTCATGTGGCCCATATTACTCTTAGTATGCTAATCATTCAGCTCCCTAAATGGAATATTAGAGGTGTGATTCATTGGTGTAATAGAGAAAATAACATAAATAAGGCCAAGTTTACCAAGAATTTTTTGGAAACTCCCCAGCTGAAGTCAAAGGATTGAGACTAAAGGTACTGTCACACTTAGCGATGCACCAGCGATCCCGACAATGATATGGATCGCTGGTGCATCGCTAAGTGGTCGCTAGTGGGCTGCCACACAGGCAGATCTCACCAGCGACATAGCAGCGGTCGGGGTCGCTACTTACCTGTCAGATGAGGTGATCCTGACGTCCTCCCGCCCGCGTCCACGCGTCACTCGTCGGCGCCACAGGAAGCCCAGCAGGAAGCTGACAACGAGAAACAGTCCAGGACGTTCTCGCGTGATCAGCGATAATCAGCGGAGGAGCCGGTCGGAGGTATCACACATAGCGATATCGTTAGCAATATCGCTGTAAAGTCACAAAAACCAGTGACGTTACAGCAATATTGCTAGTGATGTCGCTTAGTGTGACGGGGCCTTAAGCTTTCTAGTGGCGATGGCGCAGCGGATTCGCATGTGGATAAAGGTACTGTCACACATAGCGATGCACCAGCGATCCCGAAAACGATATGGATCGCTGGTGCATCGCTGAGTGGTCTCTAGTGAGCTGCCACACAGGCAGATCCCACCAGTGACATAGCAGCGGTCGGGGGTCGCTACTTACCTGTCAGATGAGGCGATCCTGACGTCCTCCCGCCCGCGTCCATGCGTCGCTCGTCGGCACCACAGGAAGCCCAGCAGAAAGCAGACGACGAGAAAAGGCCCAGGACGTTCTTGTGCAATCAGCGATAATCAGCGGGGGGGGAGCAGTCGGAGGTAAGTATCAGACATAGCGATATCGCTAGCAATATCGCTGCTACGTCACAAAACCAGTGACGTTACAGCAATATTGCTAGCGATATCGCTTCGTGACGGGGCCTTTAGTCCCACAGTAATTCAGTTAAATTTAATCGGCAGGATCATCAAATAGGGATGTGTGGCATTAACAAACATGCATTTGGGTTTATTTTTCTGCACATTTTCTCTACAGAGCATGTCCATAGGGCATCTAATACCCCACTCTTTACATCAGATCTGGTTAGGATTTAGGTGCGGAAACATCTCACAAAAATCCAGCACATGTGAACAAGGCCTTACTCTACAGACACAGTAAGAAAATTATTGTGTGTGGGATCACAATAAATCCCTCAACAGTGATTTTATCATGATACACTTCAGTGATATATTTAGTCTGTTACTTTTAAACAAGCGATAGACAAAATAAATATACAAAATGAAATATAAAACAATAAGAAGTGATCACTGATAAAGATGGTCATATCATGACGTTGGCGGATTTACAATTTTAGGATGCAGTCAATGCATACAGACAAAGAAAGCTGGAAATGACCCATGCTGAAATGTCACGTCTTCAAGGAACTGTGTGGGGTCAGAGTGTGTTCAAGGAGAGTCACGTCACCTGCGGCTCTCGGGAAGACTTCTGCCCCGGTAGAACTGTCTCAAAACGTTCATGCACAAGAGACAGTAGAACAAAACAGCAACCTGTGACTACATGAAATTCGGTCACTTTGTCGCTGTCAAGTATCTTATTTTTTCCTGAAGAATTGTAATGGGACTTGTAATAAACTGCAAGTTGTTCATCAAGTGTGCTTGAAAATAAATGATTAAAGAGGAGAAAAATGACACTAGATGTGTGTGCTGCAAGGCAAGGGCCGTGGGAATATCCCGTGTACTAGAAATAATCTGTGCCTGCCTCTGGATCATCTAAGAGCTGCGGACCTGTCAGTCATTGCTAATTACTCTAGGACAACTATGACACTATGCTGACCTCTGCAAACATTTTACTCTCTGCGGGTAATAGGGTCAGTGACTGACAATAAGCACACAAGGTAGTGAAATAACATTCTGCAACAGGATTAAAAAAATTTAACCTTGACTGGACAACCCCTTTGTAAAAAAAAAAAAAACCTGCAGGTGGCATCTCACTAACCCTGCAGTGTCCATCGCAGAATAAACTTAGTATAGGGGTGATTTTACAACATGTTGTGCCCATGTTCTGCTAAGTTGGGTGGCGGGGAGGGGTTTCCATCTGAATGAATAATCAAATAAAAACTAACTATATATACATTATATATATAATATATTTATGAGTGGATATACATCATATATCCAAGTTTGTATCCAAGTTTCTACCAATCAATATATAGACATCCTACTGAGGTATCCACTCATTTGAATGTGACAGCGTCTCGATAATAGTCCAGAACAAGAGACAGACATTGCCAAAAAGGAGGTCAAATGGAGTCCAATATTTCATATTTTATACACTCTTTGCCTTATTCAGGGGTACTGTTTTTTAGCTACTTTAACAAAAGACCCAAGTGGAATGCTCATCGGGCCCATAATGAGATGTGAACCCTCCCGACACCAGCACTCATCAAATGTATGGCCTTTAGAATAGAAGAGGTCATAGACTTTTTTGACAACTCAAGTATACATGACGATGACTTATCACCATTCATTTGTATTGCTTTAAGAAACAAATCTATCTTTTTCGTGTAATAATTAATATTAAGGCACAGGTAAAAATGCCACATATTCTCAGAATATTTATCCCATCCCAATAGTCCTAACAATGTAGCTAAATTCTGTCCATTATGGGCAATTGGGCAAATTTTTTGTACTTCTCCGGAGCGAATAAATGTTAAAACCTAAACTTTTTTCCATCTATTCCTTATTATATGGAGCATTCTTAAATGTAACTTGTCATTATGCTATTATTTTAACAAGATAATAAGCTATTACTTTGATTATGCTTTGCTTGTAGAGCACCATCATATTCCACAGCGCTTTACAGACATCATCATCATCACTCTCCCCATTGGGGCTCACAATCTAGAATCCCTATCAGTATGTCTTTGGAGTGTGGGAAGTAAGCAGAGAACTCAGAGGAAATCCACACAGACACGGGGAGAACATACAAACTCCTTGGAGATGTTGTCCTTGGTGGGATTTGATCCCAGAACCCCAGCGCTGCAGTGCTAACCACTGAGAGGTGCTGCAGGTAAAAAAAATTGTCAGGTCTGTTTCTTGTTAATGTTAAAGCAGTTCAATGTTTATTATTCTGATTTAAATATTTTACAAAATTGAAACTAATAAAAAAATATTTTAAAAAGAAAAAATATGAAACGCTCTACATTTTTTATATACCGTAAATGATTTCTAAATACAGAAATACAGAGCCCAAAACCTAGTGCTTTTTCATGGGAGCCATAAACAACTTTTTTTTTTTCAGAATTTCAGCAGCTCCCAGCATTTGGGAAATAAAAAGTGAAAAAAAAGGTTTAGTTTAAACTCAACAAACGACATTTATATTATAGATTAGAATATTTCAGAATTACATGTCATTCTAAAGCAGAATTACATTATACAGTAGTCATCCTGAACCTAGCAAATCTACCAGCATAAATCAGTTTCTTTTTTGCGGAGTCGCTACACAGATGTCTGCACACAGTGCCAGTCATTGCACTGGTTGCCCATCCATTATAGAATACATCATAAACTTACCATACTCACCCAACAAAGCTCTCCACAATTCTTCTACAACTTACTTTTTCCTCCCTTCCTACTAATGATCTAAAGGCCCCGTTAGACACAGCGATCTCGCTAGCGAGATCGCTGATTTTGTGACGCCACAGCGATCTCGCCAGCGAGATCACTGTGTGTGACGGGGATCAGCGACCAGCCCCCCTGCCAGGTATCGTTGATCGTGCTGGATCGGCCTGGGCCATTTTTCGATCGCTGGTCTCCCGCTGGCCAGCACGCATCGCTGCGTGTGGCAGCAAGAGACCAGCGATCAGCGACGCTGGTTTCTAATGTAAACAGCGGGTATCCAGGAGCCGCGCGACTCTTAGATACCCAATGTTTACCTTGGAAACCAGCGTGTACGCCGGTTTCCAAGGTAAACAGCGGGTATCCTGGAGCCACGGCTCCTGGATACCCGCTGTTTACATTAGAAACCAGCTTGCTCACTAGTCCTGATCGCTGGAGGGGCTGTCTATATGACAGCTCACCAACGATCAGCCTAACGATGTCCCAGCGATCCCATCCATGTCGGATCGTCGGTGGGATCGCTGGGACATCGTTATGTGTAACGGGGCCTTAAGACTAACATCCTCCATAATCTGAACCTCCCAGTCCGGTCTCAAGGACTTTTGTAATGCTGTAACAATTTATTAGAATGCACTACCTCAAACATTCTGTTTTTATCCTAAAAACATATCTCTTTAGAAAGACTTATTACACCACCTCACTTTTATAAACTAATTTTTTACTGCAGTTTATAATTACCCATAAGCCTCTAATGCAAACAGGACAATGTGGGTGCGGCGGACAGTATTATTCTTAGACTACCGTATTTTATTTCTGTATGTGACAAACTAGACTTGCAACATGAACCTATACAGGACATTTTTAAGCAATTCCCTCTGGACACTTTTCAGCACATACAGATTTGGAACGTGCTAATATCTACATTCACTGGATAGCTTGTCAAAACTGTGCCAATCCCTGTGTTATGTGTAAACACATTCCCACCAGGTCCATTAACTATTTGAAGATATACTATGTGCTATTATAGGTGCATTCCAATAGACAGAGATAAATTGCAGCTGCACCGAGAAGAAAAATAAGGCAGTCAGGTAACTCTATATCATTGGTTTTATTATTAGTCTGACGCTATTAATCCACATGCCAAAGTGAAGAAACAATCTGAAGACTAAAAATATGTTTTAACATTTTGATCTGTTCTGTTTCAGACGGTTCTGACCAGTCTTCATCATTGTCTGCATCATAACAAGACAACAAGCGGACGGCTGCACAATTTGTACTTTAGTTCATCCACATTCTGGAAAAAAAAAAGAAGTAACTTGTCTACTGTTAAAGTCAGATATTAGTCACATCCAATTGTGTGAAGATTACATTTTCCCAATATAGGGGTCCCTAATGGTCTGGGAAAAAAATTAGAATTATCCTAGCTCTTTTACTTGAGTTAGAACTTCACCCAAAAATTGAAGCATTAAAGGAGTTGTCTGAGAAAAAGGGTCTGTTTACTTTTCTGGAAACAAAACCAATCATATCCATCCTATGTCTGATATTGTAATGTGGGTTAGTGTATATGCCATTATTCACATCACTCATGGTGTAAATATACAGTAGATGAAATAAGTATTGAACGTCAGCAATTTTCTTATTAAATATATTTCTAAAGGTGCTATTGATTTATAATGTATTTTATTGATCTCTACTCAAGTACCATCATCGCTACCGCCATCTCCAGTCATTGTGGATGGAAATCTGGAATTTCAGACAGCTAAGAACGTTGATTCTCACTTAGTGTCGGTCGCTTCAATATCTGATACACTGGAAGGGATACGGTCCTGCAAGAGAGGATGTGGGTACCAGCATCTGACGTCCATGCGGCCAGGCTGATCCAGTCTTTTTACGTGGCACACCTTGATAAACCCAGATCTGAGGTTCCAGAGGTCCCTCGTAGAAGGGGGGTTAGTGTCACGGGTTTACGCAACTGAGAGGAGAGGAGCCAGAAGACCGCAGTGTCTGATTTCTCCTACTTCTGCAGTGATTAGAAGCACTTCAACTTCATATTAAATGGTGAAAGTTTCTTTTAGCAGTGCAGGGGTTAATCTGCTCCATTGAGAAATCCTGGAAGCTTTCCTGCATTAAGACTGTCAGCTGATTACTATTAGCCACTCACATCTCCTATATAAACTGGGTCCTGGCAAGCACTCATTGTCAGAGAGGGGAATGCTGCATGGCTGGAGGTTTTTGTTGGTGGCTATTGGAGTAGGCATTTGGTGGATTTATCTGTGACTGTCACTAGGTTTTGGGTGTGTGATAATTCTCTTTCTTCTACTACTTTCGTTTAACCCCATCCTCCACTGTTTACATCTGTTTTTAGTTTGTGTATATTTGTATGATTGGTATTTTCCTTTATGCCTGTTAGTATTACCTTGTTAGTCTGGTTGGTGTATTATGGTAAACTACTACTCCCCTCTTCCCTGGGTGGAGGAAGGGTACAGACTAAGGGCGGATTCAGGAGATAAGGCAAGGTATGTGGTCCCGGTGTTTTTACCATAAGAAGTAATCCGGGGAACAGGGCAAGCTAGGGCACCCCTAGCGTTAGGGACAGGAGAGGAGCCCCTGGTCTCGGGACACCAGATAACAGAGTCTTGACAGAGGACTTCATTAAAAGAATTCTACATATACAGTACTCAAACAATACTGATAATTTGTAAATTGGTAATATTGAAGTTAGTTGCCTGAATGATCTTAAGATCTTGAATATTTATCATCCATGTAAATATACACAGAGATCAGAGCATGTGCATCAGTGGAAAGTAAGTCCTGCTTTAAAGTCTTGGCTTAACATGCAATTATATGTATAGAGAGGCTAAATTCAATATATAATTCATTAAAGCTAACTATCACAATAGCAGGGGAAGAGAAAATCAATGCAGGAATTTTTAGATAACTGATTTGTTAAAATATTACAAAAGCCCCTGACCTGGTGCTTGCCCTAAATTCCAACCTCCCTCCCTAACTGCTTCATATTATCACAGAATGCTTCTATTCTGGGAGATCAATAGGGAGTTTCAGGGAAATGGATTTCAATTACATTACTGCCTATCATCTGAATACCACATACTCAGAACCAGAAAGCTTACACTATGAATTGTTTACCTGTAAATGTGTTACAGAATCATTCATGAGATTTCGGGGTTTTACCACAATTACTGCAAAAAAAAAAAATATTCTGGATTTTCCAACATTATAAAATCCTTGCAAAAAAAAAAGGGCCATAAAATATTATATTTTATACCTAGGAACTAAATCAGCTGGTAGTTGTACTTTGTAATATTTTATCTTTTATTTCCATTCTACAAGTAACATCGGAAGAAATCCTGAGAAGATTTGGTGCAAATCGATTTACCTGTCCGATACCATTGGTGATGAAGGTGGTCTGAGGGAGAAGTGCCTGTTACCTGGCAGCTTCCATGGCTTTTCTTTTCAGTAGCCGGTTTGGTGCAATGTCATCGTTGTGGGGTGACGCATCAAATCTTTTTGTGATGTTGCTCCAGACCAGCTAGTCAAAAGAAGTTCTGTGGACATTGCCAGGTAGGAGGCTGAGCTCCCTTTCCTGTCCAGTGGCCACAGACCACTGTCGTGGCTGATGGAGTGGGGCACGCAAATAAATCACACCGACGCTAGTCCTCACATATGGAAACACTCTATGCCCATGTCGATTTGGATGGCATTGTTACTGAAAAAGCAACAATCATTTAGTGCCCGCCATTTCCAGAATAAAGGATGTTATTCCTGAATATCCATTGTGTGAAAATCTGCAATTTGAATATGGAAAACATTATTTAATGATTCACAATATCAGTAACAATTGACCATGGAGAGTGGTTTATGCAAAGCCAATCTCATAAGGCAAATGATTATTGTTTGCATAAGTCATCACTTTATGATTGCATCTGAGAATAAAGGGACTGCAGAGCTGATGTACACCTGCCGCACAGTCCTAGTTCAGGAGAAACTGTCGCCAATTCAAGAGTGACAAGTTTTTGCTCTTATTTTATTTCTGCAGCTCCCCTGAGTATTCTGATTTTTTGTTGTTTTTTTAATCCACCATATGGTTCAAGAGTAGTATTGATCGAGCATTGAAATGTTCGAGTGCTCGCTACTAAAATAGAGCATGTCGGACGCTCAAACGTGCTCGACTCGGATAGCGAGCATAATGGAAGTGAATATGAAACTCAAACATTTTTCTGGAGGACAAACTCTTGCTCTCTCTCTCCACACGTCCCCGGAATTCTACAGCTCACAAAGAGTCCAGCTGATAAAGGAAACACTGGGCTCCCATCAGGGGGATACCCTGCGAAAGTGCGGCACGCAGCTCAGGTGATTCAAATGAGCTAATTACGGGGACCCGAGAACCCCGCATACTCAATCGAGCACCCTAATGCTTTATCGAGTATCGGGCAGTGCTGAGCACGCTCGCCCCTCACTATTCATCATTTAGCGCTACTTTTTATGGTTTTTATCAAGTCAGGCTGGTTTCACACTTGCGTTTTTTTGCACTGTTTTTTAGCGCAAAAAAACGCATGCGTTTTTTCCCCTATCTTTTACATGTGTGCGCATACACATGCGTTTGTACGCGCATGCTTTTTTGTAGTGTGCGCTCGGGCGCACAAAATGCATCCCGTTGCATTTTTTGTGCGTCCGATTTGCCCCCAAAAAACGCATGCGTACGCAATGTGTTTTTTTTACAGCAAAACCCCCATTATAGTCTATGGGTGCGCATACGTGTGCATTGTAATGCGCACATATGCGCAAAAACACGAATGCGGTTTTTTTAAAAGCCGCACCAAAACCCGCAAAAAAACGCACACAAACGCATGATGCGTTTTTTCATGCGTTTGTGTGCGCAAAAAACCCCGCAAAAAACGCGCAGCAAAAAACGCAAGTGTGAAAGTAGCCTCAGCGTAGCTCACAGAGCAATAATGCAGAGCAGTCTAAAGACACGCCTGCAGAAAATCTGAAAAATATTAAAGTTTGTGGTTCATTGTGATTGATATGGTAGGGATCAACCACTGATGAGAATCTGTGAGGCATGCCCCCCTTGTGCAAATCTTATACATTTGCACTAAATTAAGGCCTATAGCTCCTGAACCATAAGGCGTATTTAAAAATTTTAAAAAAAGGAAATAAAAACTGGCTATTTTTGACCTGGTGTCCGATCCTCTTTCAGTGAATAGAATTCGCTGCAATCCCTGCACAGCCGGGTGGCCTGGAGCTGCACTACAGGGGCAGTGCTGCAGTCCATTCATTCCTAGGATGGGTGGATAAATGGCATGAATTTATGAGATGGGGCTCTGGACTATTTTTGTAGATTGTAGAATTGTGAATACATCTCTGGAGTGTTTTAGAGGCTGCAGAAAAATGAATACAGCTCTGGGATGTTTTGCAGGTGAAGGATTATGAATATGGCTCTGGAATCTTTTACAGGCTGCAGAATAGTAAATACAGCTCAGAACTATTTTTCAGGCTGTAAATTGTGATTACAGCTCGGGACTGTTTTACAAGCAGTAGACTTGTTAATACATCTCTGGACTAATTTACAGGTTGCAGAACTGTGAATACAGCTCTGAATTGCTTTTCAGGATGTAGAATTGGGACTACAGCTCTGGGCTATTTTACAGCCACCTGTTCAGTATAGAATTACCATAGTACGTTCAAGAAGTGTGTGCAAGTCAATGCAATTACAATACTAACCTAAATCTGTTTCATCAATTCATTAGCAAGGCTTAGTGTTTTAGCAGCAGTTAGTCGGGATTATCCTATATTTATCAATACAATAACCACTTTTACATTAGACTTCTCTTATACCTAACAGGCAGTGGATTTGGAGAATCTCCTGTTAAAGCAACGACATGACATATATACTGCTGGGTAGATGTAGCGGCTTCATCAGGATCTTATGTAGAAGCATCAAGACATAATGTAATGCCTGTTAATAAAGATATAGAAGATGCCCAATGAGACTTCTAACTGTCCAAGTTATATCTTGTTCTTTATCTCAAAAAATATGGCCAGCATACATAATCCATGGTGGAACTGAAAATCTGTCACAAGAAATGTGGTTTGGACAAGTGGGTGGTCTTCTCAAAGAAGTGGCCTTAGGAGAGTTTATTCTATAGGGACAATGAAGCTTTCGTAGCAATATATATATATATATATATATATATATATATATATATATATATATATATATATATATATATATACACACACACACATACATATATATACACACACACATACACAGATATCTCCTTTATGCATGTTCCAGCTCAATGAACACATGGATATGAAGGTAATGGCTAACTGTATTCCACAAACCATACAGAATATATTATTTTGCTGAGGAGTAATGAAATTCTCCTCCTCAAGAGGCAAACATGCATTGTTTGCAGGGGACGCAAAGAGTATGCCATAAATGCCCGATAAGTGGTATCATCACTCATTGGAAGAACAGGGATTCAGTGACTCTTGATCGTCAGTTTGTGGTGGATCAATTCACATGCACATGGACATCTACAACAAAGTCTATGGGAGTTATGCGAAGATCCAAGCAAGCAAGAGTCAACTTTTCTGCCACTCAGGGGGGAACTCACGCTAATCAGTCATTTTATAACACATGCTGAAATGAATATACCGTTTTAATGTATGGGTATATGAATATACTGTATTAAACATAGGAAACAAATACAATTTCAGCTCACCCTTACAGGAGGCAAAAACCACTGTCTAATGAGCCCCACGCGGGACACGGAAAGAAGCATGCAGCCGCTCCCAAAGATTGTAGAAAAGATGTATCGAGAAATCATCCCGAGGTTCAATAAAAAATTACCGTATATTAGATTTATTAAAAATCAGTGGTACAAAATGAAGAAAAAAAATACACGTGTGTAAATTGTTATGCGTTTCAAACCCTAGTCCATGGGTTCTTAAATCATAATAGTCATGATTAAGAACCGAAGGAATCATAACAGCTATAAAGAACCTGGCATTCCGGAATTGATGCAAGTAGTGAACGATTTTATTATACTTGAAAATGCAGTCCACTGTATAACATATCAATCTAGAAATGGACGTTCATCAGATACGGATTGTGCCAGTCTGTATCTGATGAAGGTCCATTGATAGACCAAAACGTTATACAGTGGACTGCATTTTCAAGTATAATAAAATCGTTCACTACTTGCATCAATTCCAGAGTGCCGGGTTCTTTACAGCTATCCCTTTGGAGTGGAACTCTACCTGATCACCAACCCTATGGCGTGCCAGGCATCTTCTATGTTGTGAGGGAATCACAATAGTTATGATTAGGAACCCATGGACTGGGGTTTGAAGCGTGTATCAGTCTACATACCTGTATTTTATTTTTACATTTCTTTACCCTTAAGCTTTAATGAATCGAATAAATGGTAATGCTTGATATCTCTTATCTATGAATATATTTCAGTTGCCCTACATTTGACACCAATTAACATATTAGAGTTATTTACTAGCCACCAATTGCCAACAATTCTATATCATCCAATGCAAGCAGCAGAAAGGCATAACAATACGCAGCAGAGGAACATAGAAAAACTATGCCGAATATTTGGTTCCCTTTGTAGCGCAGTCGTTCCTAAGTGCCACCCCTGCTATCACACACACTATTACCTCGCACCTGTTTCTAATATATCTGCCATGGAAAAAGAAGTCTAATAGTATATATACATTCTTAATGTTGACATGGCTAACACCTGCAGCTTGTTGGCAAAGTCTACGTTGTTCATAAATCACTGCTCACAGCTACAGGAGATCGGCGGCATGTGCCACACCGCACCATTTCCAGCCAGTTGACACCACATATTGTTCCAGCATTAGGTCAGCATTCCTCCGTACCTTCTGATACCCCGTGTAAGGTCATGCTTCCCAATACATCCTAACTTTGAGCCTGGATTCCAAGAGATAGCCATCATGGTGACGAGAAGCAGACACATAATTATCAACCTACGTATTACTGAAAGATAAAAATAATATCTGGTTTCTTAGTCAACGTATTTATGTATGAAGACAGAATGTAACTTCAAATCTTTATTGAACTTGTAAGACATTGTGCCCTTTTAGACCCATCTATCCAAAGAAGACATTTTAAAACGCATTTGTAAAATTAATCTTTATCTTTAATAAATAGTTCTCCTTTGTCCAGATATCTTTCTAAACCACTTAAATCAGAAAAGGTGCTGCTTTCCAGATTTCTGTGCATCGTAAACGCGCCTCCTCTCCTTTGTTGTGGTTTCAATATGTCTACCAGTTGTTATATAGAGTATAGAGCAGATTACACCAGTTCTGTAGTCAATGTGCACCTGATAACGTGAACGAAGAGGTCATCAACCTGACCTGTGACTACACACTACAGGTTTGGGATATGTCATTCTGCATGGACTAAAGTGCAGACACAAACCAGTCATTATCAATACTGAAAAACTATTTGATCTATGCAAGCACAGAGATTGCTGGCATCCTACGTAAGGCCTGCACAGAATAGAGCTCGGCCAACTGAAACAGTGGATGGTTCATTCAGGCGCCAATCAACTGTTCTCCCCGACAGCTGCCCCTGCCAACCCTAAAAGCCACTGAGAAATAAAGATATGGCAAAAGAGTATACCTTATACAAAGAATTGTTCTAATCAATACATAGGTGGTGGAGAGGACAGTGCTAGCTAGCAAAGCTGGGAAATGTAGTCTCAGCTCAACACTGAAACTACTGAGATGCCACATCGGTGTCCTGGATATATGGTTGTGAACTAGGAGCTTATGAGGGGTACAGACTTCAGAAGGGACAAAATGAGGGGAAGGTTTTGGTATTTAAAGATAAAACTGGTTCCTTTTTGAGGAAAACTGAAAAAAAAATCCTTTAATAAATGTCACTGGCGTCACCATGATTTAATAGAATGAATTCTTGACATAGCACTGATGTGTCTGACCAGTGTATTTTGCATGTAAAGATTGAAAAAAGGAAGGACCAACTGCAACGACCACTTTTCCTCCTGTTACTTTGCACTACCTACCTACGGTTGGCCTAAAAATACTAACTGATGTTTGTTCATTTACTACATCAGCAGTTATCTGACAAGTGAACACACAATGCTTAAGAATATGGACTTCTTTGGCCTCAAGTCACACTAACATGTAGGTATCTAAATAAAAATACTCTTGACAAAGGTGCATGTCAAAATATAGAATATACTGTCAGCGTGACATGGCTGGATGACCAACACATGTAATGCTTCTTGGTGAATGTTTTTCCCAGCAGTATGCACTCCTGCTGGGAAAAACATTAACTAAGTGTTATAACCTATGAAAGCACTGTCCAGTGCTCTCACTAGTTCCCAGATCTTTGCAGCAAACTGAATGGAAAGAGGAATGGAGTGATCCAGGTATTGGATCTACATGCAGTATCTCAAGACACCAAATAGGTGAGTGTATTCACACTGAGTATATACCTTTGATAATTAACTACTACACTTAGAAGCTTGCGCTTCCCATTTTTCTCCCTATAATCCCCTCTTGTTTCATGTAATGCTTCTTAGTAGTAATGAAAAATCTCCCTAAACACTACAGTCTTGCTCTGACATTCAGCACTATCTATATGTGCCTAGGCAGGTACAGGGCACAAGAAGCCTGCTCCACCAACGTCCCACCCTAGCCAAGAACTTTTACTTCTGTGACCTACACTGGTACATTTCACGAGCTTCCATGGACATTAACTTGTCTATCAACAGCTCAGTACCAGCATTGGGCCACACTTCTGGTCTACATTTTTTGGACATCACATTTTCCACACTTCAACCACCTCCAAACAATAGCCCTGATGAATTGGCTGTATCATTGGTGACACTATTGCAGTATTTCTTAGGAACAGTTTTTCTAAAGCCTGGCAAGTTCAGGCATCCATTCTCCTCCTATGCCCTCCACGAGTCTTCTTTCCATGGGTTTATTTTCTCTAAAATTATGTTTACTTGCCTCTCAGACCCCACAGGCTCTTCATATGCCACGCCATAATCCAAGAAGGATTATTACAAAATTTTCTGATTCTTAGTGGAATCAAAGACAGAACTTGATACCTTAGGAAATACAATTTTGGCAGTCTTTTGCTCTAAGCTTGCCAGATGACAACTTAGGAAAAGTGTGACAAGAAGCACAGGGTCATAACCATGAAAGTCCCACATTACTACATCTGGCCATACTACACCAGATAGGTGTAAGCCAAAGAACAATACTTACAGCTATCTCTGAACTGTCCCTTCCACTGAGTGCTCATTTGGCCGAGAGTGCCCATGTTCCCTATGAGGAAAAAACACTGTCTGACATTACGGCTTAACTCAGAGAGAACAATGTGATGGGCAGTCCAAAATTGGGCATGCGTGAAAGACATCTCTCCTGACCATCAGTTGGCCGGCACTCCCAATAAACATTAAACCGTCGGCCGCTCCCATCAATATTGGGTTTAGCCAATTTACACCTACAGTGTATGGGGGCCGGCCCTAAGAGCTCACATAAATGCTGGCTCATCAGACTTTGTTCCTTTATATGAGATTTTTCATCTTTTACGAGTATAAAAAAAATATTAAGTGAATTTGTTTTATCACATCCCAGAATATAGATAGCTATATCTCCTCCGGTCAGCTCCGCCTATGGGTGCATGACGCTGCAAGCGACCTGAGTACCCTATCTTTAGCACTGGGCACACAGGCCATGCGCAGGTATGCGTTTGCCGGCGCATGCGTCCTTTAGACGGTGCACCATCCTGCGCCAAACGCACCGTGCTGCATTTTGGTGCGCACGGCGCACCGTCAAAAGTACGCATGCACCGGAAAATGCATACCTGCACACGGCCTGCGTAGCCAATGCTAAAGATAGGGTACGCAGGCCGCATGCAGAGTCATGCGCCCATAGGCGGAGCGGCCATGGGCATCCCTCCGCAGCTCCAGGAAACGCTAGTGTGAAAGTAGCCTAAGCTGGATCCTAACTCTTTCCCAGTATATATAAGGCCTTCAGGCACATAGAGAGGGGATTGAGTAGAGTTAGGGTCCATTCATGTTTATTCATGTAGGGGTCACCTCGTCGTTGCTGGATGGCTTGTACACTTTTTGATCAAAAATGGATCACTGAACATCTAACATTATTTATGTGTGTAGAAATAGTGGATTTTATGTATTTAATAATTGCACATTTTTATTAAGTGGCCATGGCTTACAGGACACGTGATCATTTCCTGCTGCTAAAACAGTCATTTTATCAAAACTACACTAAGCAGCCCAGTAAGTGACACATGGCTGAAATCAGAGTATCTGTCTCTACATTATGCTACCCTATGATTAGGTGTCAAAAACTTGGTAAAAGATTTCTTTTAAGGCTTATTTTCAAGAAATACAAGAAACACTTGTTATAGAGTGAGGCCGTGTCCACGTCCACTGGATGGTCGCCTCACTAGACGGGGCGCTCCATACAAGTGTATGGAGTGAGGCCGGGAGCATGTATAATGCATACGTACACACCAGTCCTGAGTCAGAAACCGGCAAATCCCCACAGTGAACAGTGCTTGTGCTAGGGGGACTCACAAGCATGCAGTCACACAGAGTGACTGCAGGCTTATCAATTTGGACTGGACCACCACTTTAACAGAGAAGATTCAGCATGGACTCATGCAAAATTACCGCTCAAATTTTGATACAGTAGTAATAGGGCTGCCAATACGTTGAGATAACAATTCCAAGATGATTTTGATATTTGAATTGTAGAATGTATTTGGCTCAAAAGCCAACATAAAGAAAAACAAGTGACACAGTCTAAAAATAAGTTCTTATTGATTTCCATAGTAAAGCTCATTTATTTTATTACTTGAACTTACTTCAGTTCTTGAAGATTTTGGAAAATGCACAAAATTTGCCCCTTGAATCAATTGAAATAAAAAATAAAGACCCAGGAAACCTACACTAAAATCTATAGAAAAATGCACTGAAAAGGTATTTTTTCTTTCTTTCAAAAAGCAGTTTCTGCATCAAATTTTTCTGCCAGATAAGCGATATCTTAAAATTCACTGTCAACAGACCCTCTCAGGGTTTTTTTTAATAATCTTTTTGAAATAAAGCCCATGAGATGCTCAATTGATGTTTTATATATAAAATATTCTCTCTCAAGTGGCAATCCACATAGGTTGTACAGCCAAGCTCCCAGTAACCCTATATTAGCACTTGTGCTGATATGTAATATATAAGTAGCTAATACAGTGGGGAAAATAAGTATTTGATACACTGCCGATTTTGCAAGTTTTCCCACCTATAAAGAATGGAGAGGTCTGTAATTGTTATCATAGGTACACTTCAACTGTGAGAGACAGAATCTAAAAAGAAAACCAAAAAATCTCATAGTATGATTTATAAAAAAATTAAATTGCAATTTTTTGCACGAAATAAGTATCTGATCACCTACCAAACAGCAAGAATTTTCACTCTCACAGACATCTTAGGTTTTCTTTAAGAAGCCCTCCTTCTCTGCTCTCATTACTTTAACCGCTTTCCAACCGCCCACAGTAGATAAACGCTGGCGCTTGCTGGGCTTTGTGCAGCGCCGACGTTTATCTACTGTCGGCGGTTTTGTGCCCCCCCGGGACCCCCACATACCTTATAACGTGGGGATCCCGGTGCACAATGCATGCTGGGACCCCCAATGTCATTGAGACCTGATTGGTTCAGGTCCTGTTGACGTCAGCGTCACAGCAGCCAATGAGCGCGCTCGCTGGGAAAGCTGCTTGTTTCCCGGCGATCTGACTCATTGTAACGCGACTTCTCCTCTGATCTCACACTGACAGATGATCAGAGGTGAAGCAGCGTTACTGTGTGACTAGATCGCTGCCTGGCACAGCTGTTCGCTGCCTGGCACAGCTGTGCCAGGCAGCGATCTTGTCACACAGTAACTCTACTTCTCCTCTGATCATCTGTCAATGTGAGATCAGAGGAGAAGTCACGTTACTATGTGCCAGGCAGCGATCTTGTCACATAGTAACGCTGCTTCAGAGGAGAAGTGGCGTTACTATGAGTCAGATCGCAGGGCAGCGATCTTGTCACAAAAAGAAAAAAAAAAAGTAAAGAAAAAAAAGGCAGGCACGCAGGTTAGGGCTAGGGTTAGGGCTAGGGCTGAGATTAGGGTTAGGGGTGTGTTGGGGTTAGGGTTGGAATTAGAATTGGGGTTTTCCACTGTTTAGGTACATCAGGGGCTCTCCAAACGCAACATGACGCCCGCAGACCATTCCATCAAAGTCCGCATTTCAAAACGTCACTACTTCCCTTCCGAGCCCCACCGTGTGCCCAAACAGTAGTTTTCTCCCACATATGGGGTACCAGTGTACTCAGGACAAATTGGACAACAACTCTTAGGGTCCAATTTCTCCTGTTACCCTTGTGAAAATAAAAATTGGGGGCTAAAAGATCATTTTTGTGGAAAAAAAATGATTTTTTTATTTTCACGGCCCTACATTATAAACTTTAGTGAAACACTTGGGGGTTCAAAGGGCTCACCACACATCTAGATAAGTTCCTTGGGAGGTCTAGTTTCCAAAATGGGGACACTTGTGGGGGGTTTCCACTGTTTAGGTACATCAGGGGCTTTGCAAACGCGACATGACACCCGCAGACCATTCCATCAAAGTCTGCATTCCAGAACGTCACTACTTCCCTTCCGAGCCCCACCGTGTGCCCAAACAGTAGTTTTCTTCCACATATGGGGTACCACTGTACTCAGGACAAATTGGACAACAACTTTTGGGGTCCAATTTCTCCTGTTACCCTTGTGAAAATAAAAAATTGGGGGCTAAAAGATCACTTTGTGGAAAAAAAATGATTTTTTATTTTCATGGCCCTACGTTATAAACTTCTGTGAAGCACTTGGGGGTTCAAAGTTCTCACGACACATCTAGATAAGTTCTTTAAGGGGTCTAGTTTCCAAAATGGGGTCCCTTGTGGGGGGTTTCCACTGTTTAGGTACATCAGGGGCTCTCCAAATGCGACATGGCATCCGAACTCAATTCCAGGCAATTCTGCATTGAAAAAGTCAAACGGCACTCCTTCCGTTCTGAGCTCTGTCGTGTGCTCAAACAGTGATTTAGCCCCACATACGGGGTATTCGGGAGAAATTGCACAAAAAATTTTGTGGTTCATTTTCTCTTTTTACACTTGTGAAAATAAAAAAAAATGGTTCTGAAGTAAAATGTTTGTGAAAAAAAGTTAAATGTTTATTTTTTCCTTCCACATTCCATTCATTCATGTGAAGCACCTGAAGGGTTAATAAACTTCTTGAATGTGGTTTTGAGTACATTGAGAGGTGCAGCTTTTAGAGTGATGCCACTTTTGGGTATTTTCTATCATATTGACCCCCCAAACTCACTTCAAATGTGAGGTGGTCCCTAAAAAAACGGTGTTGTAAATTTTGTTGTAAAAATGAGAAATCTGCTGGTCAACTTTTAACCCTTATAACTTCCTAAAAAAAAAATATATGTTTCCAAAATTGTGCAGATGTAAAGTAGACATGTGGGAAATTTTATTTATTAACTATTTTGTGCGATATCACTCTCGGATTTAAGGGCATAAAAATTAAAAGTTTGAAAGTTGCAACATTTTCTAAATTTTCGCCAAATTTCGATTTTTTTTTTTAACAAATAAGCGCAGTTCATATCTAAGAAATTTTACCACCATCATGAAGTACAATATGTCACGAGAAAACAATGTCAGAATCAGCAGGATCCGTTGAAGCGTTCTAGAGTTATGACCTCATAAAATGACACTGGTCAGAATTGAAAAAATTGGCCCGGTCATGAAGGCAAAAACAGGCTCGGGTGCGAAGGGGTTAATTAATTGCACCTGTTTGAACTTGTTACCCATATAAAAGACACCTGTCCACACAATCACACTCCAATGTCTCCACCATGGCCAAGACCAAAGAGCTGTCTAAGGACACCAGGGACAAAATTGTAGACCTGCACAAGGTTAGGATGGGCTACAGGACAATAGGCAAGCAGCTTGGTGAGAAGGCAACAACTGTTTGCACAATTATTAGAAATGGAAGAAATACAAGATGACTGTCAATCTTCCTCGGTCTGGGGGCTGCATGTAAGATCTCGCCTTGTGGGGTAAGGAAGATTCTGAGAAAGGTCAGGAATCAGCCCAGAACTACATGGGAGGACCTGGTAAATGACCTGAAGAGAGATGAAACCACAATCTCAAACATTACCGTTAGTAAAACACCGTCATGTAAGAATACCGATTAAAATCCTGCAGGGTACACAAGGTCCTCCTGCTCACGTCAGCACATGTCCAGACCCATTTGAAGTTCGCCAATGACCCTCTGGATGATTTCAGAGGTATGGGAGAAGGACATGTGGTCAAATATGACCAAAATAGGGTTTTTTAGCATCCACTCCACTTGCAGTGTTTGAAAGAAGAAGGATGAGTACAACCCAAAGAACACGCTACCAACCGTGAAGCATGGTGGGGGGACTATCATACTTTGGGAGTGCTTTTCCGCAAAGGGGACAGGACGACTGTACCGTATTGAAGGGAGGATGGATGGTGTAATGTATCGCAGGATTTTAGCCAACAGCCTCTTTGCATCAGTATGAGCACTGAAGACGGGTCGTGGCTGGATCTTCCAGCATGACAATGACCCGAAACACAATGCCAACGCAACTCAGGAGTGGCTCTGTAAAAAGGATTTCAAGGTTCTGGATTAGCCTAACCAGTTTCCAGACCTGAACCCAATAGAAAATCTTTGGAGGGAGCTGAAACTCAATGCTGCCCAGCGACAGCCCCAAAACCTGAAAGATCTGGAGAAGATTTGTATGGAGGAGTGGGCCAAAATCCCTGCTGCAGTGAATGCAAACTTAGTCAACTACAGGAAACGTCTGACCTCTGTAATCACAAAGGTTTCTGTAGCAAATATTAAGTTCTGTTTTTCTATTGTATCAAATACTTATTTCATGCAATAAAATGCAAATTAATTATATAAAAATCATACAATGTGATTTTCTGGATTTTTTTTTTTTTTTTAAGATTCTGTCTCTCACAGTTGAAGTGTACTTACAATAAAAAATTGCAGACCTCTCCATTCTTTGTAGGTGGGAAAACGTGCAAAATCAGCAGTGTATCAAATACTTATTCTCTGTTATTCCACTGTAGATGGGAAACGACACTAAACATTACAGAAAAAAAAATCTGAAGGTTCGGCTAGACATTCTACACCAGGATTACAGGATGCTAGAAATGATACCCAGATGTCTCAGACATCTCTTTGTCTAGGATTAGGATTTTTTTAAGCCTGTTATTTAAAAAAAGAAAGAAAAAAAAAAAAGATCAATATCTCCCCCCTCACACCTGTTTGTATCACAGTCTCCAGGTCAAAGATACAGCAAGTCAAATGATTTCTTGCACAGTCATCCTCTGCCCTGAAGAACTTACAGTCTAAAGGGGGTTTTACACGTAGCGATATCGCTAGCAATATCGCTAAAACGTCACTGGTTTTGTGACGTTTTAGCGATATTGCTAGGGACTATACTTGCCTCCGACTGGCTCCCCTGCTGTCCATTGCTGATCGCGCGAGATCGGGTGGCTCCATTTCTCGTCGTCTGCTTCCTGCTGTGTGAGACGAGCGACGCTGGATGCAGGCGGGAGGACGCCAGGATCGCTGTGTGTGAAAGGTGAGTATCGTGCGCTGCATCGCTGCTGCATCGCTGTGAGATCTTTCTGTATGAAAGCTCACTAGCGACCATTTAGCGATGCACCAGCGATCCGGACCGGGGCGGATCGCTGGGCGGATCGCTGGTGCATCGCTAAATGTAAAAGGGCCTTAACCAAAGCAAAGCTACCTATATCAGAGCAGATAAAATCTTTTCTTACATCCTTAGTAATTACTATGGATGGAAAGTCAAGCACTTTGGATAATACATAAATTGTATTTGTAATCTGAATAATTGAATAATTTGCAATTACTTTTTTTTACACTGTTTTCACTGTTGCGAGATGAGTGTACAATTTTGTGGCTTTTTAGGGTCCTTATAACTTTTTAAAGGGGTTGTCCTCTACTTTTATATTGCAGATCAACCCTTCAGGTAGGTCATGATTATCAGATCGATGGTGATGTAAGATCTGATGTCCCCACCAATCAGCTCTTCCCAATGCCAGCGGCAACCAGATGTGATCAGGTGCGGAGTTGCATGGCACTAGCTGCCTCAGCTTTAGGCTATGTGCACACGCTGCGGATTCACCAGCGGATTTTTTTGTGCAGATCCGCAGGTAAAACCGCAGGTAAAATGACCTGCGGTTTATCTGTGGATTGGCCAGCTGTTTTCCCCTGCGGTTTGACACCTGGGCAATGGAACAGGTGGCAAACCGCAGCGGAATCCACAGAAAGAATTGACATGTCAATTCTTTCTGCGGATTCAAAACCGCAGCTTTTCCGCAGTGAAAAAACCGCAGCATGTGCACAGCGGATTGTAAATCCCATAGACTTACATTGTACTGTACACTGTCTGCAGAACTGCTGCGGTTCCGCAGAGGCCAAATCCGCAGCGGATTCCCAGCAAAATCCGCAGTGTGTGCACATACCCTTATAGCGGCCACAGCGGGGGGGGGGGGATGTGAAGTACTTGGCCACAGGGACTCTTCAGTTTGAGGAGCCATATAGCTCAGCAACTGATCACATTCAGATGTGGTTGGCACCAGGAACAGCTGATTGGTAGGGTGCCAGATACTGCACCGCCACCGACCTGATATTGATGACCTATCCTGAAGGTCATCAACATAAAAGTAGTGGACAACCCCTTTAAATAACTTTTATTAAAAAGTAAAATATAAAAATGGGCTCATAGAGTGGAAAAGGGGAGTGTGACAATAGTAATAGAGGAAGCATTAGTCATCTTTTACAGTTCTGGCCAAAAGTATTGACACCCCTGCAATTTTGTCAGATAATACTCAGTTTCTTCCTGAAAATTATTGCAAACACAAATTCTTTGTTATTATTTTCTTCATTTAATTTGTCTTAAATGAAAAAAACACAAAAAGAATTGTCCTAAAGCCAAATTGGATATAATTCCACACCAAACATAAAAAAGAGGGTGGACAAAAGTATTGGCACTGTTCGAAAAATCATGTGATGCTTCTCTAATTTGAGTAATTAACAGCACCTGTAACTTACCTGTGGCACCTAAAAGGTGTTGGCAATAACTAAATCACACTTGCAGCCAGTTGACATGGATTAAAGTTGACTCAACCTCTGTCCTGTGTCCTTGTGTGTACCACATTGAGCATGGAGAAAAGAAAGAAGACCAAAGAACTGAGGACTTGAGAAACCAAATTGTGAGGAAGCATGAGCAATCTCAAGGCTAAAAGTCCATCTCCAAAGACCTGAATGTTCCTGTGTCTACCGTGCGCAGTGTCATCAAGAACTTTAAAGCCCATGGCACTGTGGATAACCTCCCTAGATGTGGACGGAAAAGAAAAATTGACAAGAGATTTCAACGCAAGATTGTGCGGATGTTGGATAAAGAACCTCGACTAACATCCAAACAAGTTCAAGCTGCCCTGCAGTCCGAGGGTACAACAGTGTCAACCCGTACTATCCGTCGGTGTCTGAATGAAAAGGGACTGTATGGTAGGAGACCCAGGAAGACCCCACTTCTTACCCCGAGACATAAAAAAAGCCAGGCTGGAGTTTGCCAAAACTTACCTGAAAAAGCCTAAAACGTTTTGGAAGAATGTTCTCTGGTCAGATGAGACAAAAGTAGAGCTTTTTGGGCAAAGGCATCAACATAGAGTTTACAGGAGAAAAAAAAGAGGCATTCAAAGAAAAGAACACAGTCCCTACAGTCAAACATGGCGGAGGTTCCCTGATGTTATGGGGTTGCTTTGCTGCCTCTGGCACTGGACTGCTTGACTGTGTGCATGGCATTATGAAGTCTGAAGACTACCAACAAATTTTGCAGCATAATGTAGGGCCCAGTGTGAGAAAGCTGGGTCTCCCTCAGAGGTCATGGGTCTTCCAGCAGTACAATGACCCAAAACACACTTCAAAAAGCACTAGAAAATGGTTTGAGAGAAAGCACTGGAGACTTCTAAGGTGGCCAGCAATGAGTCCAGACCTGAATCCCATAGAACACCTGTGGAGAGATCTAAAAATGGTAGTTTGGAGAAGGCACCCTTCTAATATCAGAGACCTGGAGCAGTTTGCCAAAGAAGAATGGTCTAAAATTCCAGCAGAGCATTGAAAGAAACTCATTGATGGTTACCGGAAGCGGTTGGTCGCAGTTATTTTGGCTAAAGGTTGTGCAACCAAGTATTAGGCTGAGGGTGCCAATACTTTTGTCTGGCCCATTTTTGGAGTTTTGTGTGAAATGATCAATGTTTTGCTTTTTGCTTCATTCTCTTTTGTGTTTTTTCATTTAAGACAAATTAAATGAAGATAATAATACCAAAGAATTTGTGATTGCAATCATTTTCAGGAAGAAACTGAGTATTATCTGACAGAATTGCAGGGGTGTCAATACTTTTGGCCACAACTGTAATTCATGTGTTGCCCTAGCATTGCCACTTCAGAAGTTCACATACTGCAGACACCTGTTTTTATAGTAGCATTTTTTCCTTTTGTTTTGCTTTTACTTTTGTATTCTTAAAACATTTATTTTCCAATAATGATCGCAGAAACACAGGAATGAAATTGCTAGTGACAATAGCTCTGATCCCGGCCGTTGCAGCAGGAGCACAGCTCGGTGTTACAGGCAGTACCAGCTGTAGATGGCACAAGCTCAGTATGGCGTACAAGCACGGTGCTTCATGTTAATGACCTTACAGTGCAAGGCAAAAAGGTGTTAAAAAATCAAAATAAAAAATGTGGCAAACATGGATAATAGGATTTAAAGTGAACCCATCAGCAGAATTGTGCACAGTAACCTACACACAGTGTCAGGTTGGCGCCGTTATCTAATATATAAAGCTCAAGTGTGTGTGTGTGTGTGTGTGTGTGTGTGTGTGTGTATGTCCGGGATTGGCATCCGCACCGTCGCAGCTACAGCCACAAAATTTGGCACAGTCACACGTCTAGACCCCGAGAGCGTCATGGGCTATGTTGTGAGGCGAAATTTTAACCCCGCGCGTTCCAATTCACCAAACAATTTTACCCCTATCTACATAATGGGAAAAAGTGTATGTATTGGCATCTGCACCGTCGTAGCTACAGCCACAAAATTTGGCACAATCACATGTCTCGACCCCAAGAGCGTCATAGGCTATGTTGTGAGGCGAAATTTTAACCCCGCACGTTCCAATTCACCAAAAAATGTTGCCCCTATCTACATAATGGGGAAAAAGTGAAAGAAAGTGATGGAGGCAAATTGACAGCTGCCAGATGTGAACAAGGTGGACTTAAAGAATGAGAGCGATGGCGCCAAACAGTATATACCGTACAGTTGCTAAGGTGGGGCCCTGACATGGCATACTCACCACACATGGGGATATGAACACACACACAAAATGCGCCACACACTACCACGTGCTTCAACACATATACCACCCTCAGCACACATTTCTCCACACATACACCAACCTCGCCACATAAAAGTCGAAACACAAAAGTCGCCACTCAAAACTCGCCACACTGTCCCAGATCTGTTTAAAAGATGAAAAATGAGCTGTGATTGGTTGCTATCAACAACAGTTTTCTTTGTAGACAGTTGTGGTAACTGAGGCCTATTATTCTTATCATTTCTATGGTGTTATCGTCCTTCTGTAAAGCTGGAAATAACACAATTTATTACCGTACCAACACAGACCACCCTCTGACACAGACTGCAGGTGGAGCCCAGTATCACACAGGATAGGATTAGATACACGGCTCAACAGTCAGTATCACACAGGATAGGATTAGATACGCAGCTCAGCACACAGTATCACACAGAATAGGATTATATACGCAGCTCAGCAGACAGTATCACACAGGATAGGATTAGATACACGGCTCAGCACACAGTATCACACAGAATAGTATTAGATACACGGCTCAGCAGTCAGTATCACACAGGCTAGGGTTAGATACACAGTTCAGCACACAGTTTCACACAGAATAGGATTAGATACACAGCTCAGCAGACAGTATCACACAGGATAGTATTAGATACACAGCTCAGCAGACAGTATCACACAGGATAGGATTAGACACACAGCTCAGCACACAGTATCACACAGAATAGTATTAGATACACGGCTCAGCAGACAGTATCACACAGAATAGGATTAGATACACAGCTCAGCAGACAGTATCACACAGGATAGGATTAGATACACAGCTCAGCAGACAGTATCACACAGGATAGGATTAGATACGCAGCTCAGCACACAGTATCCCACAGAATAGGATTAGATGCACGTTTTTTATGTGCAATATAATCATTATAATTTGTTAGAACTAATCACAGTTGGTTTCTATGCCCAGGCAACGCCGGGCTCTTCAGCTAGTACTGATTAAAATGATAACTTGGTTGATGAAATCCGTCTTGTGGTTGTTGTTTAATCTTTACTTTCTGAACATACATTTCAGTAGGCTGACATTTTGGATTTTAAAATCATTTTTCAAGCTGGTGTTATAAAGTATTCTAATTTACTGATATAATGACTTTTGGATATTCATTGGCTGTAAGCCATAATCATCAACATTACCAGAAAAACACTTGAAATAGATCACTCTGTTTGTAATGACTATCTAATATATGAGTTTCACTTTTTGTATTGAAGAACTGAAATAAATTAACTTTTTGATGATATTCTAATTTTGTGAGAAGCACTTGAACTCCAGTACCAGACCATTACTATCTAGTGAGTGTTAGGCACATTTTTCTATGTATAGTCGATCACCAATACAATACCAGAAGGAAAAGTTGGAGGACGGCCATTCACAGAAATGACATAAATTATAACAATGTTCTGACAATAGATACAATTTTTTCATTTTATTTACACCACTCAATTATCTTTACACATATTTACAATCATTCTCAATAATGTATTTATATAAATAGTCTTATATACATGCACCCAATAAGCAGCCACAAATCTAAACATGCGCCCATCTAAAACGTTTTGCTATTATATATACTTTTATACTTTGCCTATCCAACCTCTATACAGTGGCTGTCCTATCACTCAGCTTGCGAAGCAGAAGCCCCATTCATAAATCACCCGGCAGGCTGTTAGTATGTGTGACCTGCTCAGCACCTGCCTCTGTTCTGTACTTTCCACTACTGTAATCTCTGTATCTCTGGGCTATAACCAAGAAGTCTAAGCATGTCTCTAGCTCATACTTCCCTCATCCAGCCCGATGTGATCACATGGAGCACAATCATCTGCACACAGACTACTAGTGACCTCTTTCCCCAAAGAGAGTGCTATTGTCTGATCGTCTGTGTCACAGAATAGTCATGCCTTGTGCTCTGCCCCACAGAGAGTAGTGGTCTGTTTCACACTCTGCCCCACAGAGAGTAGTGGTCTGTTTCACACTCTGCCCCACAGAGAGTAGTGGTCTGTTTCACACTCTGCCCCACAGAGAGTAGTGGTCTGTTTCACACTCTGCCCCACAGAGAGTAGTGGTCTGTTTCACACTCTGCCCCACAGAGAGTAGTGGTCTGTTTCACACTCTGCCCCACAGAGAGTAGTGGTCTGTTTCACACTCTGCCCCACAGAGAGTAGTGGTCTGTTTCACACTCTGCCCCACAGAGAGTAGTGGTCTGTTTCACACTCTGCCCCACAGAGAGTAGTGGTCTGTTTCACACTCTGCCCCACAGAGAGTAGTGGTCTGTTTCACACTCTGCCCCACAGAGAGTAGTGGTCTGTTTCACACTCTGCCCCACAGAGAGTAGTGGTCTGTTTCACACTCTGCCCCACAGAGAGTAGTGGTCTGTTTCACACTCTGCCCCACAGAGAGTAGTGGTCTGTTTCACACTCTGCCCCACAGAGAGTAGTGGTCTGTTTCACACTCTGCCCCACAGAGAGTAGTGGTCTGTTTCACACTCTGCCCCACAGAGAGTAGTGGTCTGTTTCACACTCTGCCCCACAGAGAGTAGTGGTCTGTTTCACACTCTGCCCCACAGAGAGTAGTGGTCTGTTTCACACTCTGCCCCACAGAGAGTAGTGGTCTGTTTCACACTCTGCCCCACAGAGAGTAGTGGTCTGTTTCACACTCTGCCCCACAGAGAGTAGTGGTCTGTTTCACACTCTGCCCCACAGAGAGTAGTGGTCTGTTTCACACTCTGCCCCACAGAGAGTAGTGGTCTGTTTCACACTCTGCCCCACAGAGAGTAGTGGTCTGTTTCACACTCTGCCCCACAGAGAGTAGTGGTCTGTTTCACACTCTGCCCCACAGAGAGTAGTGGTCTGTTTCACACTCTGCCCCACAGAGAGTAGTGGTCTGTTTCACACTCTGCCCCACAGAGAGTAGTGGTCTGTTTCACACTCTGCCCCACAGAGAGTAGTGGTCTGTTTCACACTCTGCCCCACAGAGAGTAGTGGTCTGTTTCACACTCTGCCCCACAGAGAGTAGTGGTCTGTTTCACACTCTGCCCCACAGAGAGTAGTGGTCTGTTTCACACTCTGCCCCACAGAGAGTAGTGGTCTGTTTCACACTCTGCCCCACAGAGAGTAGTGGTCTGTTTCACACTCTGCCCCACAGAGAGTAGTGGTCTGTTTCACACTCTGCCCCACAGAGAGTAGTGGTCTGTTTCACACTCTGCCCCACAGAGAGTAGTGGTCTGTTTCACACTCTGCCCCACAGAGAGTAGTGGTCTGTTTCACACTCTGCCCCACAGAGAGTAGTGGTCTGTTTCACACTCTGCCCCACAGAGAGTAGTGGTCTGTTTCACACTCTGCCCCACAGAGAGTAGTGGTCTGTTTCACACTCTGCCCCACAGAGAGTAGTGGTCTGTTTCACACTTTGCCCCACAGAGAGTAGTGGTCTGTTTCACACTCTGCCCCACAGAGAGTAGTGGTCTGTTTCACACTCTGCCCCACAGAGAGTAGTGGTCTGTTTCACACTCTGCCCCACAGAGAGTAGTGGTCTGTTACACTCTGCCCCACAGAGAGTAGTGGTCTGTTACACTCTGCCCCACAGAGAGTAGTGGTCTGTTACACTCTGCCCCACAGAGAGTAGTGGTCTGTTACACTCTGCCCCACAGAGAGTAGTGGTCTGTTACGCTCTGCCCCACAGAGAGTAGTACGATTTTTAGCAGGGATAACAGTAGTGGTAGCAGTAGTTTCTCATACCTGTCCTATACTTAGTCATAGTGTCACTAGTAATAATAATACACATACATGGCATGCACATAAAAAGCTATCTTACACCACGTGCCCACATCAGGAAGCGCCTGTCTGAATCCTGCTCATTTAGGTACTGTTCACATGTTCAGGTTTTAAATACATTAGATAGGGACTGCTATGTTAAGGGTTACCGTGACGAGGTGGAGTAGCTTGGTATACATTTTTTGCAAAAAACGTATCGACTAAATAACAAACACAGGGTATCATCTTTCTACTAGCACTAGCTGATTACTGTTGTATTTTTTTACTACAGAGTATTTTTGCACGTTTGCCATTCTGTGCTTTCTTTTTATGTTTTAATAATAATAATATTAGTGGTAGCAGAAGTGTTTCATTTCTGTACTATGCATAATAGCATTAGGCCATATGCATACATTGAGTATTTGATGAGTTTTTTACCCCAGTATCTGTAAGCCAAAACCAGGAGTGGAATAATCAGAGGAAAAGTATAATAGAAACATTTGCACCACTTCTGCATTTTTCACCCACTCCTGGTTTTGGCTTACAGATACTGGGGCAAAAATCTCACCAAATACTGGATGTGCGCAAGTGGCCTAAGTGTTGGAATAGTAGTAGTAACAGTGGTATCTCACTCTTAGGGCTCATACCCATTTGCGAGAAAAATCACAGTCCGATTTCCAGACCGAAAAAACGGATGAGTGCCATGCTTGTCATGCGATTTCCGTGCGATTTTACCACAGAACATCCGTATGACATGCGTATGCAATGCGATTTTAACATGTCGTCACTTAGGCTGCGGTGACTACCCGCTCGACCAGCGGCATTGACTTGCATTGGCCAGTCTCGTCCGAGAATCACAGCAATATGCAGCATGCTGCGATTTTTTTTCTCAGTCCAATTTCGGCTGAGAAAAAAAAAAAAAAAAAAAAAAAAAAAAAATCGCAAATGAGATGTCACCTATTGAATAACATTGGCCCGCGTGCAATCCGATTTTTTATCAGATTGCACTCGTCCGAATTTCTCGCCAGTGAGTATGAGCCCTTAATATCCATATTAGTAGTGGTAGTAATAGTAGTATGTATAGTAGCTGAATTAACTGCAGCAGTAGTAGTAATAATGATAGTAGTTGTGGTGGCGGTAGCAGAAGTGTCCCGGCATATAGCAGTAGTATTGGTAGTAGTGATAACATGAGTGTTCGCAGTAGTCTCACCCCTGCCCGGCATATAGCAGTAGTATTAGTGTCAGTGATAACATGAGTGGTCGCAGTAGTCTCACCCCTGACCTGCATATAGCAGTAGCATTAGTAGCAGTGGTAACAGGAGTGGTCGCAGTAGTCTCACCCCTGAACGGCATATAGCAGTAGTATTAGTATTCATGATAACATGAGTGGTCGCAGTAGTCTCACCCCGGCATATAGCAGTAGTATTAGTGTCAGTGATAACATGAGTGGTCGCAGTGTGGGGAGGAGGACTCCCAGGCAGTGACCGGGCAGGTACCCAGGGGACCGCCATGAGGGTTCCTGAGGGAACGATACTGGGAGGACAGTAAAGGGAGAGACTTGACTGAAGTTGTCAAGGATACAGGGGGCGGGGCAAGGATAAAAAGAGCAGGGGGCGCGCTGAAGTGGCAGTTGAGAGAGAGTGGGACAGGAGGCAGGAAGCCGGGTGACTTGAAGGGACACCGACAGGAGCCTCTGAGGAGGATACTGGGCACTCACCGACAAGGGAAAAGGGAGAGACTTCTACCGGAGGCCGCTTCCCGCCCCCGTTCGCCGAAAGCCATGCCCACCGCCATGGTGAGACAGATCCCTCACCTCAGGACGCGGCTGTGACGACACGAAAAACGGCCACAGAGGCCTGGACACTGCCCCCGGCCTTCTCCCACCGCGGCAACCCTGTCATCACCGGCCGCAGGGGACACAACCTCGTCCTAGGCAACATTAGAGACCCATTTCCCGGCTGGGGAGGGACTCTTATCAGAGGACAGTTACTGGTCAGTTGGGAACTGCGTCATCGTTTCTTCAGGGCCCGTTGCGCCCCACCGTCATCGTTTCTTCAGGGCCTGTTGCGCCCCACCGTCATCGTTTCTTCAGGGCCCGTTGCGCCCAACCGTCATTGTTTCTTCAGGGCCTGTTGCGCCCCACCATCATCGTTTCTTCAGGGCCTGTTGCGCCCCACCAGCATCGTTTCTCCAGGGCCTGTTGCGCCCCACCGGCATCGCTTTTTCCAGGGCCTGTCGAGCCCAGTTTCATCCCAGAATATCGAGGCGTCAAGGCAGCTGCATCAGTGACCTCTACACGGCCACGCCTGTGATCCTGACAGACCCCTTGAAAGATAAGTTTACTATAGGAGATAAGGACCCCCAGTTTGGTCATACGTGGCCTATAGCACCCGGGCAAACCGGGTTAGTCGTATTTACAATAAGAAAGTGTTGTTAGGTTTGTTGAGTCCCTGCGTGGACTGGTTATTGTTAACACCTTTTGTTTGCTCAAAATAGCCCAGCGGCTACAGTTTATAAAAGTTTATTCCACAAACCACACTCAGTCTCGTGTCTCATCACTGCGAACCTGCTCGAACCCTACACTTGGCGTAGTCAGCAGGATACAGTCTCCGAGCACAGACAGTGGTGCCCCAGATCAGGGTAGAGCTGTAAACTCTACAAATAATGAGGGTCCCCGTACCAGCATATCATTGGGGGCCATGCTGAACAATCTGCCTAGATTTTCCGGCTCCAATACTATGTTATGGAGCTGGACAGAGCGGATGCGGGGGCTCTTTCAGATGCACCCAATGACCCCTGATCTGGAGGCCGAGGTGGCACTCATGGCACTGGACGGGGAGGCGCGGAGGTTAGTGATGTTGAAACCTCCGGGGTACCGCAACACATTTGAAAAAGTGTTACAGGTAGTAGAACAGACCCATGGGGACCCTACTAATGTGGGAGACTTAAGAACCCGTTTGTTTAGTCGGATGCAGGTAGAGGGGGAGACGATCACAGAGTATATGAATGTCCTCCAGGAATTGCATACGGCTATAGAAAGAAAGGACGGGGTAGGGGTAGGACCTGTTGACATTACCCTACGTGACCTACTGGTGACTGGTTTGCGAGATCCATTAGTCAAACAGGCACTGCAGGAGCAGATCAGAATGAATCCCCGTATAGACTTTTCAGAGGTGGGAAGACAGGCACGTGCTCGAGAGCAGGAGCAGGGGATGGCTGTCCCTGTGGGGAAAGTCCGAGGTGTGGAGGCCTCTGCGAATGTAGTTGAGGAGCCTCAGTGGGTGGAGGAGATGAAGCAGGAGCTGAACAATATTAAGGGCGAGTGGGCCGCGGGGTGGTCAGCCTACACAGGCCCGGTGTTTTGAGTGTGGAGAACCAGGCCACTTTGCCCGAGAGTGTCCACGGCGTGGGAGATACCCACCCCGGCGGCCATTAAACTAAAGGGCTCCGGGCTGGGGGGACGCCGCTCGGAGCCGAAAACCACAACTAGGGGTTGTGGAAGTCCCGAATATTTGGTAGCAAAGTGTCTGGTGGTTTGGGCAGAAGTGGAGGACCGGGCCGTCCGGTGTCTGGTAGACACGGGGTCACAAGTAACCACCATGCCTGCAACGTACTTTCAACAAAACTTCCCGGAGGCAGCAAGACCCCAGTGGGGGCCCATGATTAGACTAATAGCCGCCAACCAATTGCCGGTCCCGGTTGCCAGGGTAGTGTGGGTGCAGGTGACGTTGTGCGGTAAATGCCTTGGTCGGAGAGGGGTGGTGCTTACTCAAGGAGAAGCTGATCAACGGCACCCCGTCATCCTAGGCATGAATATTTTACGCGAGTTCGGCAACTTGCTACTAAATGATCCCACACAGAAGATTCTGAAGCAGTGGGGTTCTCGCACAGCTCAGGGACAGGTATTCCAGCAACTGGTGCGAGGTGCGCGGGTGCATCAGGACTGCCAGGAGGGCGAGGCTCTGGGTAATGTCATCGCGTCAGCGGCTCCCCTGCTTGTGCTGCCTCCTGGACAGACAGTGGTGGCCCTGCCAATTCGAGCCCCGATACCTTTGGAGGGCGTGGAGGTGCAGGTGGAGCCCTGTCACTCAGAGCGCTTACTTCCTGGCATACTGGTGGCCCATTCCCTGGCTACGGTGCAAAAAGGAACCGTCCTGGTACGCTGCGTTAACCTTGAAGACCGAGACACCGTTCTGAAAGCACAGACTGTACTGGCCAAGCTAGTAAGGCCTTTAGAAGAAGTGCTGCCAGCTCCTGCGGTTCAATTACGAGTACACCCCAAGGATCCTTGGGAAGTAACAATACGAACCTTACAGGCCCACGAAGTCTCGGCACAAGAGAAGGGCCGAAATATTTTGGAGCAAATGCGGCCCGAGCTGTCTGGATTAACTGCAGCCCAACTCTCACATATAAAAACATTGTTTGAACAGTACCATGAAGTATTTGCTAGTCATGAGGACAATTTTGGGTGTACCACCGCAATCACTCATGAAATCCACACAGCAGGAGCGGCCCCTATCCGGGAACGATATCGACAGATTCCGCCACAACTCTATCAGGAGGTGAAAACTTTGCTGGCCCAAATGCTGCGAAAAGGGGTGATATGGGAAAGTCAAAGCCCCTGGGTGGCCCCAATCGTGTTGGTCCGGAAGAAAGATGGTACATTACGATTCTGTGTGGATTATCGTAAACTGAATGCTTGCACTATTAACCCCTTCATGACCCAGCCTATTTTGACCTTAATGACCTGGCCATTTTTTGCAATTCTGACCAGTGTCCCTTTATGAGGTAATAACTCTGGAACGCTTCAATGCATCCTAGCGATTCTGAGATTGTTTTTTCGTGACATATTGGGCTTCATGTTAGTGGTAAATTTAGGTCGATAATTTTTGCATTTATTTGTGAAAAAATCAGAAATTTGGTGAAAATTTTGAAAATTTCGCAATTTTCAAATTTTGAATTTTTATTCTGTTAAACTAGAGAGTTATGTGACACAAAATAGTTACTAAATAACATTTCCCACATGTCTACTTTACATCAGCACAATTTTGGAAGCAAAATATTTTTTTGTTAGGAAGTTATAAGGGTTAAAAGTTGACCAGTGATTTCTCATTTTTACAACAAAATTTGCAAAACCATTTTTTTTAGGGACCACCTCACATTTGAAGTCACTTTGAGGGGTCTATATGGCAGAAAATACCCAAAAGTGACACCATTCTAAAAACTGAACCCCTCAAGCTACTCAAAACCATATTCAAGAAGATTATTAACCCTTCAGGTGTTTCACAGCAGCTAAAGCAATGGACATTTTAATTTTTCCAACACAAATTTTCTTTCAGCATCAATTTTTTCATTTTCACATGGGCAACAGGATAAAATGGATCCTAAAATTTGTTGGGCAATTTCTCCTGAGTACACCGATACCTCATATGTGGTCATAAACCACTGTTTGGGTGCACGGCAGGGCCCGGAAGGGAAGGAGCGCCATTTGACTTTTTGAATGGAAAATTAGCTCCAATCGTTATCGGACACCATGTCGCGTTTGGATAGCCCCTGTGTGCCTAAACATTGGAGCTCCCCCACAAGTGATACCATTTTGGAAACTAGACCCCTTAAGGAACTTATCTAGATGTGTAGTGAGCACTTTGAACCCCCAAGTGCTTCACAAAAGTTTATAACATAGAGCAGTGAAAATAAAAAATCATTTTTTTTCCTCAAAAATGATTTTTTAGCACGCTATTTTTTATTTTCACAAGGGTAACAGGAGAAATTGGACAACAAAAGTTGTTGTCCAGATTGTCCTGAGTACGCTGGTACCCCATATGTGGGGGGGGCCACTGTTTGGGTGCACGGCAGGGCGCAGAAGGGAATGAGCGCCATTTGACTTTTTGAAATGAAAATTAGCTCCAATCGTTAGCGGACACCATGTCGTGTTTGGAGAGCCCCAGTGTGCCTAAACTTTGGAGCTCCCCCACAAATGACCCCATTTTGGAAACTAGACCCCCTAAGGAACTTATCTAGATGCATAGTGAGCACTTTGAACCCCCAGGTGATTCACAGGAGTTTATAATGCAGATCAGTGAAAATAAAAAAGCTTTTTTTTCCTAAAAAAAATTTTTTTTAGTTGCCAATTTTTTATTTTCACAAGGGTACTAGGATAAATTGGACCCCAAAAGTTGTTGTCCAGTTTATCCTGAGTACGCTGGTACCCCATATGTGGGGGGGAACCACTGTTTGGGCACACGTTGGGGCTCAGCAGGGAAGTAGTGACATTTTGAAATGCTGACTTTGATGGAATGGTCTGCGGGCGTCATGTTACATTTGCTGAGCCCCTGTGTGCCTAAACAGTAGAAACCCCCCACAAGTGATCCCATTTTGGAAACTAGACCCCCCAAGGAACTTATCTAGATGTGTGGTGAGCACCTTGAACCCCCAAGTGCTTCACAGAAGTTTATAACGCAGAGCCATGAAAATAAAAAATCATTTTTTTCCCTCAAAAAAAATGATTTTTAGCACGCAATTTTTTTCTTCACAAGGGTAGCAGGATAAATTGGACCCCAAAAGTTGTTGTCCAGTTTGTCCTGAGTACGCTGATACCCCATATGTGGGGGATGACCACTGTATGGGCACACGTCAGGGCTCGAAAGGGAAGTAGTGACGTTTTGGTATGCAGACTTTGATGGAATGGTCTGCGGGCATCATGTTACATTTGCAGAGCCCTTGATGTACCTAAACTGTGGAAACCCCCCACAAGTGACCCCATTTTGGAAACTAGACCCCATAAGGAACTTGCCTAGATGTGTGGTGAGCACCTTGAACCCCGAAGTGCTTCACAGAAGATTGTAACGCAGAGCCATGAAAATAAAAAATCTTTTTTTTTCCTCGAAAAATGAATTTTTAGCTCGCAATTTTTTATTTTCACAAGGGTAACAGGAGAAATTGGACCCCAAAAGTTGTTGTCCAGTTTGTCCTGAGTACGCTGATACCCATATGTGGGGAGGGACCACTGTTTGGGCACACGTCAGGGCTTGGAAGGGAAGTAGTGACGTTTTGAAATACCGACTTGATCGAATGGTCTGCGGGCATCATGTTACGTTTGCAGAGCCTCTGATGTGCCTAAACAGTGGAAACCCCCCACAAATGACCCCATTTTGGAAACTAGACCACCCAAGGAATTTATCTAGATGTGTGGTGAGCAGTACTTTGAACCCCCAAGTGCTTCACAGAAGTTTATAACGCAGAACCGTGAAAATAAAAAATCTTTTTTTTTCCTCAAAAAATGATTTTTTAGCCCACAATTTTTTTCTTCACAAGGGTAGCAGGATAAATTGGACCCCAAAAGCTGTTGTCCAGTTTGTCCTGAGTACGCTGGTACCCAATATGTGGGGAGGGACCATTGTTTGGGCACACGTCGGGGCTCGGAATGGAAGTAGTGACGTTTTGAAATGCAGACTTTGATGGAATAGTCTGCGGTCGTCATTACGTTTGCAGAGCCCCTGATGTGCCTAAACAGTGGAAACCCCCCACAAGTGACCCCAATTTGGAAACTAGACCTTCCAAGGAACTTATGTAGATGTATGTTGAGCACTTTCAACCACCAAGTGCTTCACAGAAGTTTATAATGCAGAGACGTGAAAATGAAAAAAAACATTTTTTTTCCACAAAAATAATTTTTTAGCCCCCAATTTTGTTATTTTTCCAAGAGTAATAGGAGAAATTAGTCCCCAAAAGTTGTTGTGCACTTTTTTCTGAGTACGCTGACACCCCATATGTGGGGGTAAATCACTGTTTGGGCACACGTCGGGGCTTGGAAGGGAGGGATCAACGTTTGACTTTTTGAACGCAAAATTGGCTGGAATCAATGGTTGCACCATGTCGCGTTTGGAGACCCCCTGATGTGCCTAAACAGTGGAAACCCCTCAATTCTAACTCCAACCCTAACCCCAACACACCCCTAACCACAACCCTAACCCCAACACATCACATGAGTGGTCGCAGTAGTCTCACCCCTGCCTGGCATATATAGCAGTAGTATTAGTAGCAGTGATAACATGAGTGGTCGCAGTAGTCCCACCCCTGCCCTGAATATAGCAGTAGTATTAGTGTCAGTGATACCTTGAGTGGTCGCAGTTGTCTCACCCCTGCATATAGCAATAGTATTAGCGTCAGTGATAACATGAGTGGTCGCAGTAGTCTCACCCCTGCCCGGCATACAGCAGTAGTATTAGTGTCAGTGATAACATGAGTGGTCATATTAGTCTCACCCCTGCCCGGCATATAGCAGTAGTATTAGTAGCAGTGAAAACATGAGTGTTCGCAGTAGTCTCACCACTGCCCGGCATATAGCAGTAGTATTAGTGGCAGGGATAACATGAGGAGTCGCAGTAGTGTCACCCCTGCCTGGCATATAGCAGTAGTATTAGTGTCAGTGATACCATAAGTGGTTGCTGTAGTCTCACCCCTGCCCTGCATATAGCAGTAGTATTAGTGGCAGTGATAACAGGAGGGGTCGCAGTAGTCTCACCCCTGCCCTGCGTATAGCAGTAGTATTAGTGTCAGTGATAACATGAGGGGTCGCAGCAGTCTCAACCCTGCCCTGCGTATAGCAGTAGTATTAGTAGCAGTGATAACACGAGTGGTCTCACCCCTGTATATAGCAGTAGAATTAGTGTCAGTGGTAACATGACTGGTCGCAGTAGTCTCACCCCTGTATAGAGCAGTAGTATTAGTGTCAGTGGTAACATGAGTGGTCGCAGTGGTCTCACCCCTGCCCTGTATATAGTAGTATTAGTGTCAGTGGTAACATGAGTGGTCGCAGTGGTCTCACCCCTGCCCTGTATATAGCAGTAGTATTAGTGTCAGTGGTAACATGAGTGGTCTCACCCCTGTATATAGCAGTAGTATTAGTGTCAGTGGTAACACGAGTGGTCGCAGTAGTCTCACCCCTGCCCTGCGTATAGCAGTAGTATTAGTAGCAGTGGTAACATGAGTGGTCTCACCCCTGTATATAGCAGTAGTATTAGTAGCAGTGATAACACGAATGGTCTCACCCCTGCCCTGTATATAGCAGTAGTATTAGTGTCAGTGGTAACACGAGTGGTCTCACCCCTGCATATAGCAGTAGTATTAGTAGCAGTGGTAACATGAGTGGTCGCAGTGGTCTCACCCCTGCCCTGTATATAGTAGTATTAGTGTCAGTGGTAACATGAGTGGTCGCAGTGGTCTCACCCCTGCCCTGTATATAGCAGTAGTATTAGTGTCAGTGGTAACATGAGTGGTCTCACCCCTGTATATAGCAGTAGTATTAGTGTCAGTGGTAACACGAGTGGTCGCAGTAGTCTCACCCCTGCCCTGCGTATAGCAGTAGTATTAGTAGCAGTGGTAACATGAGTGGTCTCACCCCTGTATATAGCAGTAGTATTAGTAGCAGTGATAACACGGATGGTCTCACCCCTGCCCTGTATATAGCAGTAGTATTAGTGTCAGTGGTAACACGAGTGGTCTCACCCCTGTATATAGCAGTAGTATTAGTAGCAGTGATAACATGAGTGGTCTCACCCCTGTATATAGCAGTAGTATTAGTGTCAGTGGTAACACGAGTGGTCGCAGTAGTTTCACCCCTGTATATAGCAGTAGTATTAGTGTCAGTGGTAACATGAGTGGTCGCAGTGGTCTCACCCCTGTATATAGCAGTAGTATTAGTAGCAGTGGTAACATGGGTGGTCGCAGTAGTCTCACCCCTGCCCTGTATATAACAGTAGTATTAGTGTCAGTGATAACATGAGTGGTCGCAGTGGTCTCACCCCTGTATATAGCAGTAGTATTAGTGTCTGTGATAACATGAGTGGTCGCAGTGGTCTCACCCCTGCCCTGCGTATAGCAGTAGTATTAGTAACAGTGGTAACATGAGTGGTCTCACCCCTGCCCGGCGTATAGCAGTAGTATTAGTGTCAGTGATAACATGAGGGGTCGCAGCAGTCTCACCCCTGCCCTGCGTATAGCAGTAGTATTAGTGTCAGTGATAACATGAGGGGTCGCAGCAGTCTCACCCCTGCCCTGCGTATAGCAGTAGTATTAGTAGCAGTGATAACACGAGTGGTCTCACCCCTGTATATAGCAGTAGTATTAGTGTCAGTGGTAACATGAGTGGTCGCAGTAGTCTCACCCCTGTATAGAGCAGTAGTATTAGTGTCAGTGGTAACATGAGTGGTCGCAGTGGTCTCACCCCTGCCCTGTATATAGCAGTAGTATTAGTGTCAGTGGTAACATGAGTGGTCGCAGTGGTCTCACCCCTGCCCTGTATATAGCAGTAGTATTAGTGTCAGTGGTAACATGAGTGGTCTCACCCCTGTATATAGCAGTAGTATTAGTGTCAGTGGTAACACGAGTGGTCGCAGTAGTCTCACCCCTGCCCTGCGTATAGCAGTAGTATTAGTAGCAGTGGTAACACGAATGGTCTCACCCCTGCCCTGTATATAGCAGTAGTATTAGTGTCAGTGGTAACATGAGTGGTCTCACCCCTGTATATAGCAGTAGTATTAGTGTCAGTGGTAACATGAGTGGTCGCAGTGGTCTCACCCCTGCCCTGTATATAGCAGTAGTATTAGTGTCAGTGGTAACACGAGTGGTCTCACCCCTGTATATAGCAGTAGTATTAGTGTCAGTGGTAACACGAGTGGTCTCACCCCTGTATACAGCAGTAGTATTAGTGTCAGTGGTAACACGAGTGGTCTCACCCCTGTATACAGCAGTAGTATTAGTGTCAGTGGTAACACGAGTGGTCTCACCCCTGTATACAGCAGTAGTATTAGTGTCAGTGGTAACACGAGTGGTCTCACCCCTGTATATAGCAGTAGTATTAGTGTCAGTGGTAACACGAGTGGTCTCACCCCTGTATATAGCAGTAGTATTAGTGTCAGTGGTAACACGAGTGGTCTCACCCCTGTATATAGCAGTAGTATTAGTGTCAGTGGTAAAACGAGTGGTCGCAGTGGTCTCACCCCTGTATATAGCAGTAGTATTAGTGTCAGTGATAACACAAGTGGTCTCACCCCTGTATATAGCAGTAGTATTAGTGTCAGTGGTAACACGAGTGGTCTCACCCCTGTATATAGCAGTAGTATTAGTGTCAGTGGTAACACGAGTGGTCGCAGTGGTCTCACCCCTGTATATAGCAGTAGTATTAGTGTCAGTGATAACACGAGTGGTCTCACCCCTGTATATAGCAGTAGTATTAGTGTCAGTGGTAACACGAGTGGTCTCACCCCTGTATATAGCAGTAGTATTAGTGTCAGTGGTAACACGAGTGGTCTCACCCCTGTATATAGCAGTAGTATTAGTGTCAGTGGTAACACGAGTGGTCGCAGTGGTCTCACCCCTGTATATAGCAGTAGTATTAGTGTCAGTGATAACACGAGTGGTCTCACCCCTGTATATAGCAGTAGTATTAGTGTCAGTGGTAACACGAGTGGTCTCACCCCTGTATATAGCAGTAGTATTAGTGTCAGTGATAACACGAGTGGTCGCAGTGGTCTCACCCCTGTATATAGCAGTAGTATTAGTGTCAGTGGTAACACGAGTGGTCTCACCCCTGTATATAGCAGTAGTATTAGTGTCAGTGGTAACACGAGTGGTCTCACCCCTGTATATAGCAGTAGTATTAGTGTCAGTGGTAACACGAGTGGTCTCACCCCTGTATATAGCAGTAGTATTAGTGTCAGTGGTAACACGAGTGGTCTCACCCCTGTATATAGCAGTAGTATTAGTGTCAGTGGTAACACGAGTGGTCTCACCCCTGTATACAGCAGTAGTATTAGTGTCAGTGGTAACACGAGTGGTCTCACCCCTGTATATAGCAGTAGTATTAGTGTCAGTGGTAACACGAGTGGTCTCACCCCTGTATATAGCAGTAGTATTAGTGTCAGTGGTAACACGAGTGGTCTCACCCCTGTATACAGCAGTAGTATTAGTGTCAGTGGTAACACGAGTGGTCTCACCCCTGTATATAGCAGTAGTATTAGTGTCAGTGGTAACACGAGTGGTCTCACCCCTGTATATAGCAGTAGTATTAGTGTCAGTGGTAACACGAGTGGTCTCACCCCTGTATACAGCAGTAGTATTAGTGTCAGTGGTAACACGAGTGGTCTCACCCCTGCATGTGCAGCTTGTGCTGTAGCCCGGCGCTCCGCGCTCCGTCCGTCTGCCCGCCGCTCCGGGAGTGCTGGCGGCTCTGGGTGCTGACAGCCGCCGTCTTCTCTGCTGTGAGCGGCTGCGGTCTCTGCAGCACGGCGGGGCTGGAGACTCTGCTCACCCTGCGGCTCCGCTCCTGGGCACTGCTGCTGCTCAGTACAATGTTGCTCCTGCCCACAGGCGCAGGTTGCTGGTGGTAGATGCCCGGGGGTCCTGGGTGCACCACGTACGTGATCCTCCGGACCCGCTCTATATTGGCCAGCACAGCAGATGCTGAGAGCAGGGCGCACACTGCCACTTCCCACCTGCTGTACGGAGCCATGTATGCGGATGAGCAGCGGTCACAGCGCTACAGTATAGGTGAGCTGCAGCCGGCCGCACGGCTGTGGACTGCGCCTTCCTTCCCTTCTCTGCCCGGCGCCTCCTCCTTCTCCTCCGCTGCTGCTCCTGCTCTTCAGCCAGAAACTCCTCCGTCCCAGGAAAACTTCAGCAGGAGCAGCGCAGTTGTGTGGAGCTAATAAGTCTGAGTGGAAGTGGAGGGAAAGAGGGGAACGGATAAAGGGGTCTATCTGCTCCAGGACGAGGGGACAGAGGAGAGGGGGAAAGGAGTAGGAGGAGTGGAGGGGGCAGATCAGGGGCTTCTACACGGAGCCGCCAGTGCCTATGCACATGAGTGCGGCTTTACTGCTCAGTGCAGGGTGGGCTGTCACCCCCTCACTGCTGACTACAGACCCAGGGGCACTGGAGGGGACACCCTGCACGTCACACAGTATTTGTACAGTATACACTGGATATCACATAGTATTACACTGGAGGTATATATAGCACCACACTGGAGGTATATACAGCACCACACTGGAGGTATATACAGCACCACACTGGAGGTATATACAGTATTACACTGGAGGGATATACAGCACCACACTGGACGTATATATAGCACCACACTGGAGGTATATACAGCACCACACTGGAGGTATATACAGCACCACACTGGAGGTATATACAGTATTACACTGGAGGGATATACAGCACCACACTGGACGTATATATAGCACCACACTGGAGGTATATACAGCACCACACTGGAGGTATATACAGCACCACACTGGAGGTATATACAGTATTACACTGGAGGGATATACAGCACCACACTGTACGTATATATAGCACCACACTGGAGGTATATACAGCACCACACTGGAGGTATATACAGCACCACACTGGAGGTATATACAGCACCACACTGGAGGTATATACAGTATTACACTGGAGGGATATACAGCACCACACTGGACGTATATATAGCACCACACTGGAGGTATATACAGCACCACACTGGAGGTATATACAGCACCACACTGGAGGTATATACAGTATTACACTGGAGGGATATACAGCACCACACTGGACGTATATATAGCACCACACTGGAGGTATATACAGCACCACACTGGAGGTATATACAGTATTACACTGGAGGGATATACAGCACCACACTGGACGTATATACAGCATCACACTGGAGGTATATACAGCACCACACTGGAGGTATATAGAGTATTACACTGGAGGTATATACAGCACCACACTGGACGTATATACAGCACCACACTGGAGGTATATACAGCATCACACTGGAGGTATATACAGCACCACACTGGAGGTATATACAGCACCACACTGGAGGTATATACAGTATTACACTGGAGGTATATACAGCACCACACTGGAGGTATATACAGCATCACACTGGAGGTATATACAGCACCACACTGGAGGTATATAGAGTATTACACTGGAGGTATATACAGCACCACACTGGACGTATATACAGCATCACACTGGAGGTATATACAGCACCACACTGGAGGTATATACAGCACCACACTGGAGGTATATACAGCACCACACTGGAGGTATATACAGCACCACACTGGAGGTATATACAGTATTACACTGGAGGTATATACAGTATTACACTGGACGTATATACAGCACCACACTGGAGGTATATACAGTATTACACTGGAGGTATATACAGCACCACACTGGACGTATATACAGCATCACACTGGACGTATATACAGCATCACACTGGAGGTATATACAGCATCACACTGGAGGTATATACAGCACCACACTGGAGGTATATAGAGTATTACACTGGAGGTATATACAGCACCACACTGGAGGTATATACAGCACCACACTGGAGGTATATACAGCATCACACTGGAGGTATATACAGCACCACACTGGAGGTATATACAGCACCACACTGGAGGTATATACAGTATTACACTGGAGGTATATACAGCACCACACTGGAGGTATATACAGCATCACACTGGAGGTATATACAGCACCACACTGGAGGTATATACAGTATTACACTGGAGGGATATACAGCACCACACTGGACGTATATACAGCATCACACTGGAGGTATATACAGCACCACACTGGAGGTATATAGAGTATTACACTGGAGGTATATACAGCACCACACTGGACGTATATACAGCACCACACTGGAGGTATATACAGCACCACACTGGAGGTATATACAGCACCACACTGGAGGTATATACAGTATTACACTGGAGGTATATACAGCACCACACTGGAGGTATATACAGCATCACACTGGAGGTATATACAGCACCACACTGGAGGTATATAGAGTATTACACTGGAGGTATATACAGCACCACACTGGACGTATATACAGCATCACACTGGAGGTATATACAGCACCACACTGGAGGTATATACAGCACCACACTGGAGGTATAAACAGCACCACACTGGAGGTATATACAGTATTACACTGGACGTATATACAGCACCACACTGGAGGTATATACAGTATTACACTGGAGGTATATACAGCACCACACTGGACGTATATACAGCATCACACTGGAGGTATATACAGCATCACACTGGAGGTATATACAGCACCACACTGGAGGTATATAGAGTATTACACTGGAGGTATATACAGCACCACACTGGACGTATATACAGCACCACACTGGAGGTATATACAGCATCACACTGGAGGTATATACAGCACCACACTGGAGGTATATACAGCACCACACTGGAGGTATATACAGTATTACACTGGAGGTATATACAGCACCACACTGGAGGTATATACAGCATCACACTGGAGGTATATACAGCACCACACTGGAGGTATATACAGTATTACACTGGAGGGATATACAGCACCACACTGGACGTATATACAGTATCACACTGGAGGTATATACAGCACCACACTGGAGGTATATAGAGTATTACACTGGAGGTATATACAGCACCACACTGGACGTATATACAGCACCACACTGGAGGTATATACAGCATCACACTGGAGGTATATACAGTATTACACTGGAGGTATATACAGCACCACACTGGAGGTATATACAGCATCACACTGGAGGTATATACAGTATTACACTGGAGGTATATACAGCACCACACTGGAGGTATATACAGCATCACACTGGAGGTATATACAGTATTACACTGGAGGTATATACAGCACCACACTGGAGGTATATACAGCACCACACTGGAGGTATATACAGCACCACACTGGACGTATATACAGTATTACACTGGAGGTATATACAGTATTACACTGGAGGTATATACAGTATTACACTGGACGTATATACAGCACCACACTGGAGGTATATACAGCATCACACTGGAGGTATATACAGCACCACACTGGAGGTATATACAGCATCACACTGGAGGTATATACAGTATTACACTGGAGGTATATACAGCACCACACTGGAGGTATATACAGCACCACACTGGAGGTATATACAGCACCACACTGGACGTATATACAGTATTACACTGGAGGTATATACAGTATTACACTGGACGTATATACAGTATTACACTGGACGTATATACAGCACCACACTGGAGGTATATACAGCATCACACTGGAGGTATATACAGTATTACACTGGAGGTATATACAGCACCACACTGGAGGTATATACAGTATTACACTGGAGTTATATACAGCACCACACTGGAGGTATATACAGCACCACACTGGAGGTATATACAGCATCACACTGGAGGTATATACAGCACCACACTGGAGGTATATACAGCATCACACTGGAGGTATATACAGCACCACACTGGAGGTATATACAGCACCACACTGGAGGTATATACAGCATCACACTGGAGGTATATACAGCAGCACACTGGAGGTATATACAGCAGCACACTGGAGGTATATACAGCACCACACTGGAGGTATATACAGCATCACACTGGAGGTATATACAGCACCACACTGGAGGTATATACAGCACCACACTGGACGTATATACAGCACCACACTGGAGGTATATACAGCATCACACTGGAGGTATATACAGCACCACACTGGAGGTATATACAGTATTACACTGGAGGTATATACAGCACCACACTGGAGGTATATACAGCATCACACTGGAGGTATATACAGCACCACACTGGAGGTATATACAGTATTACACTGGAGGGATATACAGCACCACACTGGACGTATATACAGCATCACACTGGAGGTATATACAGCACCACACTGGAGGTATATAGAGTATTACACTGGAGGTATATACAGCACCACACTGGACGTATATACAGCACCACACTGGAGGTATATACAGCATCACACTGGAGGTATATACAGTATTACACTGGAGGTATATACAGCACCACACTGGAGGTATATACAGCATCACACTGGAGGTATATACAGTATTACACTGGAGGTATATACAGCACCACACTGGAGGTATATACAGCATCACACTGGAGGTATATACAGTATTACACTGGAGGTATATACAGCACCACACTGGAGGTATATACAGCACCACACTGGAGGTATATACAGCACCACACTGGACGTATATACAGTATTACACTGGAGGTATATACAGTATTACACTGGAGGTATATACAGTATTACACTGGACGTATATACAGCACCACACTGGAGGTATATACAGCATCACACTGGAGGTATATACAGCACCACACTGGAGGTATATACAGCATCACACTGGAGGTATATACAGTATTACACTGGAGGTATATACAGCACCACACTGGAGGTATATACAGCACCACACTGGAGGTATATACAGCACCACACTGGACGTATATACAGTATTACACTGGAGGTATATACAGTATTACACTGGACGTATATACAGTATTACACTGGACGTATATACAGCACCACACTGGAGGTATATACAGCATCACACTGGAGGTATATACAGTATTACACTGGAGGTATATACAGCACCACACTGGAGGTATATACAGCATCACACTGGAGGTATATACAGCACCACACTGGAGGTATATAGAGTATTACACTGGAGGTATATACAGCACCACACTGGACGTATATACAGCATCACACTGGAGGTATATACAGCACCACACTGGAGGTATATACAGCACCACACTGGAGGTATAAACAGCACCACACTGGAGGTATATACAGTATTACACTGGACGTATATACAGCACCACACTGGAGGTATATACAGTATTACACTGGAGGTATATACAGCACCACACTGGACGTATATACAGCATCACACTGGAGGTATATACAGCATCACACTGGAGGTATATACAGCACCACACTGGAGGTATATAGAGTATTACACTGGAGGTATATACAGCACCACACTGGACGTATATACAGCACCACACTGGAGGTATATACAGCATCACACTGGAGGTATATACAGCACCACACTGGAGGTATATACAGCACCACACTGGAGGTATATACAGTATTACACTGGAGGTATATACAGCACCACACTGGAGGTATATACAGCATCACACTGGAGGTATATACAGCACCACACTGGAGGTATATACAGTATTACACTGGAGGGATATACAGCACCACACTGGACGTATATACAGTATCACACTGGAGGTATATACAGCACCACACTGGAGGTATATAGAGTATTACACTGGAGGTATATACAGCACCACACTGGACGTATATACAGTATCACACTGGAGGTATATACAGCACCACACTGGAGGTATATACAGCATCACACTGGAGGTATATACAGTATTACACTGGAGGTATATACAGCACCACACTGGAGGTATATACAGCATCACACTGGAGGTATATACAGCACCACACTGGAGGTATATAGAGTATTACACTGGAGGTATATACAGCACCACACTGGACGTATATACAGCATCACACTGGAGGTATATACAGCACCACACTGGAGGTATATACAGCACCACACTGGAGGTATAAACAGCACCACACTGGAGGTATATACAGTATTACACTGGACGTATATACAGCACCACACTGGAGGTATATACAGTATTACACTGGAGGTATATACAGCACCACACTGGACGTATATACAGCATCACACTGGAGGTATATACAGCATCACACTGGAGGTATATACAGCACCACACTGGAGGTATATAGAGTATTACACTGGAGGTATATACAGCACCACACTGGACGTATATACAGCACCACACTGGAGGTATATACAGCATCACACTGGAGGTATATACAGCACCACACTGGAGGTATATACAGCACCACACTGGAGGTATATACAGTATTACACTGGAGGTATATACAGCACCACACTGGAGGTATATACAGCATCACACTGGAGGTATATACAGCACCACACTGGAGGTATATACAGTATTACACTGGAGGGATATACAGCACCACACTGGACGTATATACAGTATCACACTGGAGGTATATACAGCACCACACTGGAGGTATATAGAGTATTACACTGGAGGTATATACAGCACCACACTGGACGTATATACAGCACCACACTGGAGGTATATACAGCATCACACTGGAGGTATATACAGTATTACACTGGAGGTATATACAGCACCACACTGGAGGTATATACAGCATCACACTGGAGGTATATACAGTATTACACTGGAGGTATATACAGCACCACACTGGAGGTATATACAGCATCACACTGGAGGTATATACAGTATTACACTGGAGGTATATACAGCACCACACTGGAGGTATATACAGCACCACACTGGAGGTATATACAGCACCACACTGGACGTATATACAGTATTACACTGGAGGTATATACAGTATTACACTGGAGGTATATACAGTATTACACTGGACGTATATACAGCACCACACTGGAGGTATATACAGCATCACACTGGAGGTATATACAGCACCACACTGGAGGTATATACAGCATCACACTGGAGGTATATACAGTATTACACTGGAGGTATATACAGCACCACACTGGAGGTATATACAGCACCACACTGGAGGTATATACAGCACCACACTGGACGTATATACAGTATTACACTGGAGGTATATACAGTATTACACTGGACGTATATACAGTATTACACTGGACGTATATACAGCACCACACTGGAGGTATATACAGCATCACACTGGAGGTATATACAGTATTACACTGGAGGTATATACAGCACCACACTGGAGGTATATACAGTATTACACTGGAGTTATATACAGCACCACACTGGAGGTATATACAGCACCACACTGGAGGTATATACAGCATCACACTGGAGGTATATACAGCACCACACTGGAGGTATATACAGCATCACACTGGAGGTATATACAGCACCACACTGGAGGTATATACAGCACCACACTGGAGGTATATACAGCATCACACTGGAGGTATATACAGCAGCACACTGGAGGTATATACAGCAGCACACTGGAGGTATATACAGCACCACACTGGAGGTATATACAGCATCACACTGGAGGTATATACAGCACCACACTGGAGGTATATACAGCACCACACTGGACGTATATACAGCACCACACTGGAGGTATATACAGCATCACACTGGAGGTATATACAGCACCACACTGGAGGTATATACAGTATTACACTGGAGGTATATACAGCACCACACTGGAGGTATATACAGCATCACACTGGAGGTATATACAGCACCACACTGGAGGTATATACAGTATTACACTGGAGGGATATACAGCACCACACTGGACGTATATACAGCATCACACTGGAGGTATATACAGCACCACACTGGAGGTATATAGAGTATTACACTGGAGGTATATACAGCACCACACTGGACGTATATACAGCACCACACTGGAGGTATATACAGCATCACACTGGAGGTATATACAGTATTACACTGGAGGTATATACAGCACCACACTGGAGGTATATACAGCATCACACTGGAGGTATATACAGTATTACACTGGAGGTATATACAGCACCACACTGGAGGTATATACAGCATCACACTGGAGGTATATACAGTATTACACTGGAGGTATATACAGCACCACACTGGAGGTATATACAGCACCACACTGGAGGTATATACAGCACCACACTGGACGTATATACAGTATTACACTGGAGGTATATACAGTATTACACTGGAGGTATATACAGTATTACACTGGACGTATATACAGCACCACACTGGAGGTATATACAGCATCACACTGGAGGTATATACAGCACCACACTGGAGGTATATACAGCATCACACTGGAGGTATATACAGTATTACACTGGAGGTATATACAGCACCACACTGGAGGTATATACAGCACCACACTGGAGGTATATACAGCACCACACTGGACGTATATACAGTATTACACTGGAGGTATATACAGTATTACACTGGACGTATATACAGTATTACACTGGACGTATATACAGCACCACACTGGAGGTATATACAGCATCACACTGGAGGTATATACAGTATTACACTGGAGGTATATACAGCACCACACTGGAGGTATATACAGTATTACACTGGAGTTATATACAGCACCACACTGGAGGTATATACAGCACCACACTGGAGGTATATACAGCATCACACTGGAGGTATATACAGCACCACACTGGAGGTATATACAGCATCACACTGGAGGTATATACAGCACCACACTGGAGGTATATACAGCACCACACTGGAGGTATATACAGCATCACACTGGAGGTATATACAGCACCACACTGGAGGTATATACAGCAGCACACTGGAGGTATATACAGCACCACACTGGAGGTATATACAGCATCACACTGGAGGTATATACAGCACCACACTGGAGGTATATACAGCATCACACTGGAGGTATATACAGTATTACACTGGAGGTATATACAGCACCACACTGGAGGTATATACAGCACCACACTGGAGGTATATACAGCACCACACTGGACGTATATACAGTATTACACTGGAGGTATATACAGTATTACACTGGAGGTATATACAGTATTACACTGGACGTATATACTGTATTACACTGGACGTATATACAGCACCACACTGGAGGTATATACAGCATCACACTGGAGGTATATACAGTATTACACTGGAGGTATATACAGCACCACACTGGAGGTATATACAGTATTACACTGGAGTTATATACAGCACCACACTGGAGGTATATACAGCATCACACTGGAGGTATATACAGCATCACACTGGAGGTATATACAGCACCACACTGGAGGTATATACAGCATCACACTGGAGGTATATACAGCACCACACTGGAGGTATATACAGCACCACACTGGAGGTATATACAGCATCACACTGGAGGTATATACAGCACCACACTGGAGGTATATACAGCAGCACACTGGAGGTATATACAGCACCACACTGGAGGTATATACAGCATCACACTGGAGGTATATACAGCACCACACTGGAGGTATATACAGCACCACACTGGAGGTATATACAGCACCACACTGGAGGTATATACAGCACCACACTGGAGGTATATACAGCATCACACTGGAGGTATATACAGCACCACACTGGAGGTATATACAGCACCACACTGGAGGTATATACAGCAGCACACTGGAGGTATATACAGCACCACACTGGAGGGATATACAGTATTACACTGGAGGGATATACAGCACCACACTGGACGTATATACAGCACCACACTGGAGGTATATACAGCACCACACTGGAGGTAAATACAGCATCACACTGGAGGTATATACAGCACCACACTGGAGGTATATACAGCACCACACTGGAGGTATATACAGTATTACACTGGAGGTATATACAGCACCACACTGGACGTATATACAGCACCACACTGGAGGTATAAACAGCACCACACTGGAGGTATATACAGCATCACACTGGAGGTATATACAGCACCACACTGGAGGTATATACAGCACCACACTGGAGGTATATACAGCACCACACTGGAGGTATATACAGCATCACACTGGAGGTATATACAGTATTACACTGGAGGTATATACAGCACCACACTGGAGGTATATACAGCATCACACTGGAGGTATAAACAGTATTACACTGGAGGTATATACAGCACCACACTGGAGGTATATACAGCACCACACTGGAGGTATATACAGCACCACACTGGACGTATATACAGTATGACACTGGAGGTATATACAGTATTACACTGGAGGTATATACAGTATTACACTGGACGTATATACAGTATTACACTGGAGGTATATACAGCACCACACTGGAGGTATATACAGCATCACACTGGAGGTATATACAGTATTACACTGGAGGTATATACAGCACCACACTGGAGGTATATACAGTATTACACTGGAGTTATATACAGCACCACACTGGAGGTATATACAGCATCACACTGGAGGTATATACAGCATCACACTGGAGGTATATACAGCACCACACTGGAGGTATATACAGCATCACACTGGAGGTATATACAGCACCACACTGGAGGTATATACAGCACCACACTGGAGGTATATACAGCATCACACTGGAGGTATATACAGCACCACACTGGAGGTATATACAGCAGCACACTGGAGGTATATACAGCACCACACTGGAGGTATATACAGCATCACACTGGAGGTATATACAGCACCACACTGGAGGTATATACAGCATCACACTGGAGGTATATACAGCACCACACTGGAGGTATATACAGCACCACACTGGAGGTATATACAGCATCACACTGGAGGTATATACAGCACCACACTGGAGGTATATACAGCACCACACTGGAGGTATATACAGCAGCACACTGGAGGTATATACAGCACCACACTGGAGGTATATACAGTATTACACTGGAGGTATATACAGCACCACACTGGAGGTATATACAGTATTACACTGGAGGTATATACAGCACCACACTGGAGGTATATACAGTATTACACTGGAGTTATATACAGCACCACACTGGAGGTATATACAGCACCACACTGGAGGTATATACAGTATTACACTGGAGGTATATACAGCACCACACTGGAGGTATGTACAGCTCCACATTGGAGGTATATACAGCACCACACTGGAGGTATATACAGTATTACACTGGAGGTATATACAGCATCACACTGGAGGTATATACAGCACCACACTGGAGGTATATACAGCACCACACTGGAGGTATATACAGCAGCACCCTGGAGGTATATACAGCACCACACTGGAGGTATATACAGCACCACACTGGAGGTATATACAGTATTACACTGGAGGTATATACAGCACCACACTGGAGGTATATACAGTATTACACTGGAGGTATATACAGCACCACACTGGAGGTTTATACAGCATCACCCTGGAGGTATATACAGTATTACACTGGAGGTATATACAGCACCACACTGGAGGTATATACAGCACCACACTGGAGGTATATACAGTATTACACTGGAGGTATATACAGCACCACACTGGAGGTATATACAGCACCACCCTGGAGGTATATACAACACCACACTGGAGGTATATACAGTATTATAATGGAGGTATATACAGCACCACCCTGGAGGTATATACAGCACCACACTGGACTTATATACAGTATTATAATGGAGGTATATACAGCAACACACTGGAGGTATATATAGTATTACACTGGAGGTATATACAGTATTACACTGGAGGTATATACAGCACCACACTGGAGGTATATACAGTATTACACTGGAGGTATATACAGCACCACACTGGAGGTATATACAGCACCACACTGGAAGTATATACAGCACCACACTGGAGGTATATACAGCACCACACTGGAGGTATATACAGCACCACACTGGAGGTATATACAGCATCACACTGGAGGTATATACAGTATTACACTGGAGGTATATACAGCACCACACTGGAGGTATATACAGTATTACACTGGAGGTATATACAGCACCACACTGGAGGAATATACAGTATTACACTGGAGGTATATACAGTATTACACTGGAGGTATATACAGTATTACACTGGAGGTATATACAGCATCACACTGGAGGTATATACAGTATTACACTGGAGGTATATACAGCACCACACTGGAGGTTTATACAGCACCACACTGGACTTATATACAGTATTATAATGGAGGTATATACAGCAACACACTGGAGGTATATATAGTATTACACTGGAGGTATATACAGTATTACACTGTAGGTATATACAGCACCACACTGGAGGTATATATAGTATTACACTGGAGGTATATACAGTATTACACTGGAGGTATATACAGCATCACACTGGAGGTATATACAGCACCACACTGGAGGTATATACAGTATTACACTGGAGGTATATACAGCACCACACTGGAGGTATCTACAGTATTACACTGGAGTTATATACAGCACCACACTGGAGGTATATACAGCACCACACTGGAGGTATATACAGTATTACACTGGAGGTATATACAGCACCACCCTGGAGGTATATACAGCACCACACTGGAGGTATATACAGCACCACACTGGAGGTATATACAGTATTACACTGGAGACTACCAAAAGAAGAAGCAGTCAAAAAATCCATAAAACTATAATGTTTATTGAAAATAATAATAAAACATTAATAAATATGGACACACAGTATTTGGAAAGGGAAAAGGAACAGCATGTAAATGAACACAATAGTCATAAGGGCCAAAGAGGCTGCAGACACCCCGTCAGGAAAAATATAGAATTGGTGCATAATAAGCATCATGGCGATGGCATAAAAAACTGCATTGCTATACCTGAAATACGGGGGGAAGCAGCAGGGTCGGTCCTGTCCCCGACGCGCGTTTCGGAGCTGGAGGGCTCCTTCCTCTATATTTGTGCGTCTTGCATTTTGTCAGGGAATATTTCCTATGAAGGATAGCAGCACTTGCTATATGACTTGTTATACTACTTTATTATATATCCTTGACTTTTATTACCTATATTATCTAGCTCTGCATTCTATTTTCCTGACGGGGTGTCTGCAGCCTCGTTGGCCCTTATGACCATTGTGTTCATTTACATGCTGTTCCTTTTCCCTTTCCAAATACTGTGTGTCCATATTTATTAATGTTTTATTATTATTTTCAATAAACATTATAGTTTTATGGATTTTTTGACTGCTTCTTCTTTTGGTAATTTCTAGTAAATGTGCAGTTGTCCTGCATTTGCCCTGCCTCAATTATGTGGATCATGATATATGATTTATATTATTGATCCTTTTTCATGGCCATTATATATCGTTGATATTTGGCCTCCACATATAATATGTCTATTACCCTTTTATTAGTATTACACTGGAGGTATATACAGCATCACACTGGAGGTATATACAGCACCACACTGGAGGTATATACAGTATTACACTGGAGGTATATACAGCACCACACTGGAGGTATATACAGTATTACACTGGAGGTATATACAGCACCACACTGGAGGAATATACAGTATTACACTGGAGGTATATACAGTATTACACTGGAGGTATATACAGCACCACACTGGAGGTATATACAGCATCACACTGGAGGTATATACAGTATTACACTGGAGGAATATACAGCACCACACTGGAGGTTTATACAGCACCACACTGGACTTATATACAGTATTATAATGGAGGTATATACAGCAACACACTGGAGGTATATATAGTATTACACTGGAGGTATATACAGTATTGCACTGGAGGTATATACAGCACCACCCTGGAGGTATATACAGTATTACACTGGAGGTATATACAGCATCACACTGGACGTATATACGGTATTACACTGGAGGTATATACAGCACCACACTGGAGGTATATACAGCACCACCCTGGAGGTATATACAGCACCACAATGGAAGTATATACAGCACCACACTGGAGGTATATACAGTATTACACTGGAGGTATATACAGCACCACACTGGAGGTATATACAGTAATACAATGGAGGTATATACAGCACCACATTGGAGGTATATACAGCACCACACTGGAGGTATATACAGTATTACACTGGAGGTATATACAGCACCACACTGGAGGTATATACAGCACCACACTGGAGGTATATACAGTATTACACTGGAGGTATATACAGCACCACCCTGGAGGTATATACAGCACCACACTGGAGGTATATACAGCACCACACTGGAGGTATATACAGTATTACACTGGAGGTATATACAGCACCACACTGGAGGAATATACAGCACCACACTGGAGGTATATACAGTATTACACTGGAAGTATATACAGTATTACACTGGAGGTATATACAGCACCACACTGGAGGTATATACAGCACCACATTGGAGGTATATATAGTATTACACTGGAGGTATATACAGTATTACACTGGAGGTATATACAGCACCACACTGGAGGTATATATAGTATTACACTGGAGGTATATACAGTATTACACTGGAGGTATATACAGCACCACACTGGAGTTATATACAGTATTACACTGGAGGTATATACAGCACCACCCTGGAGGTATATACAGCACCACACTGGACGCATATACAGTATTACACTGGAGGGATATACAGCACCACACTGGAGGTATATACAGTATTACACTGGAGGTATATACAGCTCCACACTGGACGTATATAAGGTATTACACTGGAGGTATATACAGCACCACACTGGAGGTATATACAGTATTACACTGGAGGTATATACAGCAGCACACTGGAGGTATATACAGCACCACACTGGAGGGATATACAGTATTACACTGGAGGGATATACAGCACCACACTGGACGTATATACAGCACCACACTGGAGGTATATACAGCACCACACTGGAGGTAAATACAGCATCACACTGGAGGTATATACAGCACCACACTGGAGGTATATACAGCACCACACTGGAGGTATATACAGTATTACACTGGAGGTATATACAGCACCACACTGGACGTATATACAGCACCACACTGGAGGTATATACAGCACCACACTGGAGGTATATACAGCATCACACTGGAGGTATATACAGCACCACACTGGAGGTATATACAGCACCACACTGGAGGTATATACAGTATTACACTGGAGGTATATACAGCACCACACTGGAGGTATATACAGCATCACACTGGAGGTATATACAGTATTACACTGGAGGTATATACAGCACCACACTGGAGGTATATACAGCATCACACTGGAGGTATAAACAGTATTACACTGGAGGTATATACAGCACCACACTGGAGGTATATACAGCACCACACTGGAGGTATATACAGCACCACACTGGACGTATATACAGTATTACACTGGAGGTATATACAGTATTACACTGGAGGTATATACAGTATTACACTGGACGTATATACAGTATTACACTGGAGGTATATACAGCACCACACTGGAGGTATATACAGCATCACACTGGAGGTATATACAGTATTACACTGGAGGTATATACAGCACCACACTGGAGGTATATACAGTATTACACTGGAGTTATATACAGCACCACACTGGAGGTATATACAGCATCACACTGGAGGTATATACAGCATCACACTGGAGGTATATACAGCACCACACTGGAGGTATATACAGCATCACACTGGAGGTATATACAGCACCACACTGGAGGTATATACAGCACCACACTGGAGGTATATACAGCATCACACTGGAGGTATATACAGCACCACACTGGAGGTATATACAGCAGCACACTGGAGGTATATACAGCACCACACTGGAGGTATATACAGCATCACACTGGAGGTATATACAGCACCACACTGGAGGTATATACAGCATCACACTGGAGGTATATACAGCACCACACTGGAGGTATATACAGCACCACACTGGAGGTATATACAGCATCACACTGGAGGTATATACAGCACCACACTGGAGGTATATACAGCACCACACTGGAGGTATATACAGCAGCACACTGGAGGTATATACAGCACCACACTGGAGGTATATACAGTATTACACTGGAGGTATATACAGCACCACACTGGAGGTATATACAGTATTACACTGGAGGTATATACAGCACCACACTGGAGGTATATACAGTATTACACTGGAGTTATATACAGCACCACACTGGAGGTATATACAGCACCACACTGGAGGTATATACAGTATTACACTGGAGGTATATACAGCACCACACTGGAGGTATGTACAGCTCCACATTGGAGGTATATACAGCACCACACTGGAGGTATATACAGTATTACACTGGAGGTATATACAGCATCACACTGGAGGTATATACAGCACCACACTGGAGGTATATACAGCACCACACTGGAGGTATATACAGCAGCACCCTGGAGGTATATACAGCACCACACTGGAGGTATATACAGCACCACACTGGAGGTATATACAGTATTACACTGGAGGTATATACAGCACCACACTGGAGGTATATACAGTATTACACTGGAGGTATATACAGCACCACACTGGAGGTTTATACAGCATCACCCTGGAGGTATATACAGTATTACACTGGAGGTATATACAGCACCACACTGGAGGTATATACAGCACCACACTGGAGGTATATACAGTATTACACTGGAGGTATATACAGCACCACACTGGAGGTATATACAGCACCACCCTGGAGGTATATACAACACCACACTGGAGGTATATACAGTATTATAATGGAGGTATATACAGCACCACCCTGGAGGTATATACAGCACCACACTGGACTTATATACAGTATTATAATGGAGGTATATACAGCAACACACTGGAGGTATATATAGTATTACACTGGAGGTATATACAGTATTACACTGGAGGTATATACAGCACCACACTGGAGGTATATACAGTATTACACTGGAGGTATATACAGCACCACACTGGAGGTATATACAGCACCACACTGGAAGTATATACAGCACCACACTGGAGGTATATACAGCACCACACTGGAGGTATATACAGCACCACACTGGAGGTATATACAGCATCACACTGGAGGTATATACAGTATTACACTGGAGGTATATACAGCACCACACTGGAGGTATATACAGTATTACACTGGAGGTATATACAGCACCACACTGGAGGAATATACAGTATTACACTGGAGGTATATACAGTATTACACTGGAGGTATATACAGTATTACACTGGAGGTATATACAGCATCACACTGGAGGTATATACAGTATTACACTGGAGGTATATACAGCACCACACTGGAGGTTTATACAGCACCACACTGGACTTATATACAGTATTATAATGGAGGTATATACAGCAACACACTGGAGGTATATATAGTATTACACTGGAGGTATATACAGTATTACACTGTAGGTATATACAGCACCACACTGGAGGTGTATATAGTATTACACTGGAGGTATATACAGTATTACACTGGAGGTATATACAGCATCACACTGGAGGTATATACAGCACCACACTGGAGGTATATACAGTATTACACTGGAGGTATATACAGCACCACACTGGAGGTATCTACAGTATTACACTGGAGTTATATACAGCACCACACTGGAGGTATATACAGCACCACACTGGAGGTATATACAGTATTACACTGGAGGTATATACAGCACCACCCTGGAGGTATATACAGCACCACACTGGAGGTATATACAGCACCACACTGGAGGTATATACAGTATTACACTGGAGACTACCAAAAGAAGAAGCAGTCAAAAAATCCATAAAACTATAATGTTTATTGAAAATAATAATAAAACATTAATAAATATGGACACACAGTATTTGGAAAGGGAAAAGGAACAGCATGTAAATGAACACAATAGTCATAAGGGCCAAAGAGGCTGCAGACACCCCGTCAGGAAAAATATAGAATTGGTGCATAATAAGCATCATGGCGATGGCATAAAAAACTGCATTGCTATACCTGAAATACGGGGGGAAGCAGCAGGGTCGGTCCTGTCCCCGACGCGCGTTTCGGAGCTGGAGGGCTCCTTCCTCTATATTTGTGCGTCTTGCATTTTGTCAGGGAATATTTCCTATGAAGGATAGCAGCACTTGCTATATGACTTGTTATACTACTTTATTATATATCCTTGACTTTTATTACCTATATTATCTAGCTCTGCATTCTATTTTCCTGACGGGGTGTCTGCAGCCTCGTTGGCCCTTATGACCATTGTGTTCATTTACATGCTGTTCCTTTTCCCTTTCCAAATACTGTGTGTCCATATTTATTAATGTTTTATTATTATTTTCAATAAACATTATAGTTTTATGGATTTTTTGACTGCTTCTTCTTTTGGTAATTTCTAGTAAATGTGCAGTTGTCCTGCATTTGCCCTGCCTCAATTATGTGGATCATGATATATGATTTATATTATTGATCCTTTTTCATGGCCATTATATATCGTTGATATTTGGCCTCCACATATAATATGTCTATTACCCTTTTATTAGTATTACACTGGAGGTATATACAGCATCACACTGGAGGTATATACAGCACCACACTGGAGGTATATACAGTATTACACTGGAGGTATATACAGCACCACACTGGAGGTATATACAGTATTACACTGGAGGTATATACAGCACCACACTGGAGGAATATACAGTATTACACTGGAGGTATATACAGTATTACACTGGAGGTATATACAGTATTACACTGGAGGTATATACAGCACCACACTGGAGGTATATACAGCATCACACTGGAGGTATATACAGTATTACACTGGAGGAATATACAGCACCACACTGGAGGTTTATACAGCACCACACTGGACTTATATACAGTATTATAATGGAGGTATATACAGCAACACACTGGAGGTATATATAGTATTACACTGGAGGTATATACAGTATTGCACTGGAGGTATATACAGCACCACCCTGGAGGTATATACAGTATTACACTGGAGGTATATACAGCATCACACTGGACGTATATACGGTATTACACTGGAGGTATATACAGCACCACACTGGAGGTATATACAGCACCACCCTGGAGGTATATACAGCACCACAATGGAAGTATATACAGCACCACACTGGAGGTATATACAGTATTACACTGGAGGTATATACAGCACCACACTGGAGGTATATACAGTAATACAATGGAGGTATATACAGCACCACATTGGAGGTATATACAGCACCACACTGGAGGTATATACAGTATTACACTGGAGGTATATACAGCACCACACTGGAGGTATATACAGCACCACACTGGAGGTATATACAGTATTACACTGGAGGTATATACAGCACCACCCTGGAGGTATATACAGCACCACACTGGAGGTATATACAGCACCACACTGGAGGTATATACAGTATTACACTGGAGGTATATACAGCACCACACTGGAGGAATATACAGCACCACACTGGAGGTATATACAGTATTACACTGGAAGTATATACAGTATTACACTGGAGGTATATACAGCACCACACTGGAGGTATATACAGCACCACATTGGAGGTATATATAGTATTACACTGGAGGTATATACAGTATTACACTGGAGGTATATACAGCACCACACTGGAGGTATATATAGTATTACACTGGAGGTATATACAGTATTACACTGGAGGTATATACAGCACCACACTGGAGTTATATACAGTATTACACTGGAGGTATATACAGCACCACCCTGGAGGTATATACAGCACCACACTGGACGCATATACAGTATTACACTGGAGGGATATACAGCACCACACTGGAGGTATATACAGTATTACACTGGAGGTATATACAGCTCCACACTGGACGTATATAAGGTATTACACTGGAGGTATATACAGCACCACACTGGAGGTATATACAGTATTACACTGGAGGTATATACAGCACCACACTGGAGGTATATACAGTATTACACTGGAGGTATATACAGCACCACACTGGACGTATACACGGTATTACACTGGAGGTATATACAGCACCACACTGGAGGTATATACAGCACCACCCTGGAGGTATATACAGCACCACACTGGAAGTATATACAGCACCACACTGGAGGTATATACAGCACCACACGAGGTATATACAGTATTACACTGGAGGTATATACAGCACCACATTGGAGGTATATACAGTATTACACTGGAGGTATATACAGCACCACCCTGGAGGTATATACAGCACCACACTGGAGGTTTATACAGCATCACACTGGAGGTTTATACAGCATCATACTGGAGGTATATACGGTATTACACTGGAGGTATATACAGTATTACACTGGAGGTATATACAGCACCACACTGGAGGTATATACAGCACCACACTGGAGGAATATACTGCACCACACTGGAGGTATATACAGTATTACACTGGAAGTATATACTGTATTACACTGGAGGTATATACAGCACCACACTGGAGGTATATACAGTATTACACTGGAGGTATATACAGCACCACACTGGAGGTATATACAGCACCACACTGGAGGTATATACAGTATTACACTGGAGGTATATACAGTATTACACTGGAGGTATATACAGCACCACACTGGAGGTTTATACAGCATCACACTGGAGGTATATACAGTATTACACTGGAGGTATATACAGCACCACACTGGAGGTATATACAGCACCACACTGGAGGTATATACAGTATTACACTGGAGGTATATACAGTATTATAATGGAGGTATATACAGCACCACACTGGAGGTATATATAGTATTACACTGGAGGTATTGTATATACAGCACCACACTGGAGGTATATATAGTATTACACTGGAGGTATATACAGTATTACACTGGAGGTATATACAGCACCACACTGGAGGTATATATAGTATTACACTGGAGGTATATACAGCACCACACTGGAGGTATATACAGTATTACACTGGAGGTATATACAGCACCACACTGGAGGTATATACAGCACCACCCTGGAGGTATATACAGCACCACACTGGACGCATATACAGTATTACACTGGAGGGATATACAGCACCACACTGGAGGTATATACAGTATTACACTGGAGGTATATACAGCACCACACTGGACGTATATAAGGTATTACACTGGAGGTATATACAGCACCACCCTGGAGGTATATACAGTATTACACTGGAGGTATATACAGCACCACACTGGACGTATATACGGTATTACACTGGAGGTATATACAGCACCACACTGGAGGTATATACAGCACCACACTGGAAGTATATACAGCACCACACTGGAGGTATATACAGCACCACACTGGAGGTATATACAGTATTACACTGGAGGTATATACAGCACCACATTGGAGGTATATACAGCACCACACTGGAGGTATATACAGTATTACACTGGAGGTATATACAGCACCACAGTGGAGGTATATACAGTATTACACTGGAGGTATATACAGCACCACACTGGATGTATATACAGCACCACGCTGGACGTATATACAGTATTATACTGGAGGTATATACAGCACCACACTGGAGGTATATACAGTATTACACTGGAGGTATATACAGCACCACACTGGACGTATATACAGCACCACACTGGAGGTATATACAGCACCACACTGGAAGTATATACAGCACCACACTGGAGGTATATACAGCACCACACTGGAGGTATATACAGTATTACACTGGAGGTATATACAGCACCACACTGGAGGTATATACAGTATTACACTGGAGGTATATACAGCACCACCCTGGAGGTATATACAGCACCACACTGGAGGTTTATACAGCATCACACTGGAGGTATATACAGTATTACACTGGAGGTATATACAGTATTACACTGGAGGTATATACAGCACCACACTGGAGATATATACAGCACCACACTGGAGGTATATACAGTATTACACTGGAGGTATATACAGTATTACACTGGAGGTATATACAGCACCACACTGGAGGTTTATACAGCATCACACTGGAGGTATATACAGTATTACACTGGAGGTATATACAGTGTTACACTGGAGGTATATACAGCACCACACTGGAGGTATATACAGCACCACACTGGAGGTATATACAGTATTACACTGGAAGTATATACAGTATTACACTGGAGGTATATACAGCACCACACTGGAGGTATATACAGCACCACATTGGAGGTATATACAGTATTACACTGGAGGTATATACAGCACCACACTGGAGGTATATACAGCACCACACTGGAGGTATATACAGTATTACACTGGAGGTATATACAGCACCACACTGGAGGTATATACAGCACCACACTGGAGGTATATACAGTATTACACTGGAGGTATATACAGTATTACACTTGAGGTATATACAGCACCACACTGGAGGTATATACAGTATTACACTGGAGGTATATACAGCACCACACTGTAGGTATATACAGCACCACCCTGGAGGTATATACAGCACCACACTGGAGGTATATACAGTATTACACTGGAGGTATATAGAGCACCACACTGGAGGTATATACAGTAATACACCGGAGGTATATACAGCACCACATTGGAGGTATATACAGCACCACACTGGAGGTAAATACAGTATTACACTGGAGGTATATACAGCACCACAGTGGAGGTATATACAGTATTACACTGGAGGTATATACAGCACCACACTGGAGGTATATACAGCACCACGCTGGACGTATATACAGTATTATACTGGAGGTATATACAGCACCACACTGGACAGCTCTTGTATTGACTGCTTTATATATAGTTTTGTATTATCAATATTTGCATATGATACAAAACTATGTAAAGTAGTCAATACAAGAGAAGATAGTACTCTGCTACAGATGGATCTGGATAAGTTGGAAACTTGGGCCAAAAGGTGGCAGATGCAGTTTAACAATGATAAACGTAAGGTTATACACATGGGAAGAAGGAATCAATATCACCATTACACACTGAACGGTAAACCACTTTGTAAATCTGACATGGAGAAGGACTTGGGGATCCTAGTTAATGATAAACTTACCTGGAGCAACCAATGCCAGGCAGCGGCTGCCAAGGCAAACAGGATCATGGGGTGCACTAAAAGAGGTCTGGATACACATGATGAGAGCATTATACTGCCTCTGTACAAATCCCTGGTTAGACCGTACATGGAGTACTGTGTACAGTTTTGGGCATCAGTGCTCAGGAAGGATATAATGGAACTAGAGCAAGTACAAAGGAGGGCAACAAAATTAATAAAGGGGATGGGGGAACAACAATACCCAGAGAGATTAGCAAAATTAGGATTATTTAGTCTAGAAAAAAGACGACTGAGGGGCGATCTAATAACCATGTATAAGGGGACAATACAAATATCTCTCTGAGGATCTGTTTATACCAAGGAAGGTGACAGTCACAAGGGGGCATTCTCTGCGTCTGGAGGAGAGAGAAGGTTTGTCCACCATCATAGAAGAGGATTCTTTACTGTTAGGGCAGTGAGAATCTGGAATTCCTTGCCTGAGGAGAAGGTGATGGAGAACTCAGTTGAGGGGTTCAAGAGAGGCCTGGATGTCTTCCTGGAGCGTAACAATATTGTATCTTACAATTATTAGGTTCTTTAAAAGGACGTAGATCTTGGGATTTATTCTGACGGAGTATAGGCTGAACTTGATGGACAAATATCTTTTTTCAGCCTTGCTAACTATATCACTATGGTACTATATATACAGCATAACACTGGAGGTATATAGAATATAACACTGGATATCACACAATATTGCACTGGAGGTATACACAGCACCACACTGGAGGTATATACAATATTATACTGGAGGTATATACGGTATTATACTAGAGTTAGTATACAGTATTACACTGGAGGTATATACTGTATAACACTGGATATCACACAATATTACAATGGACGTTCATATAGGAGGTATATACAGTATAACACTGGAGGTGTGATATCACAGGTATATATACAGTAGTATAACACTGCATATCACATGGTATTACACTGGAGGTATATACAGTATTACACTGGAGGTATATACAGCATCACACTGAAGGTATATACAGTATAACACTGGAGGCAATATACAGTATAACACTGGAGGTATATACAGTATTACACTGGAGGTAGATACAGTATTACGCTGGAGATAATATCATACAGGTATATACAGTATTACACTATATATACAGTATTACATTGGAGGTATATACAGTATTACACTAGGTGTAAATATACACAGTATTACAGTGGAGGTAATATACAGTATAACACTGGAGGTATATACAGCATCACACTGAAGGTATATACAGTATTACACTGGAGGTATATACAGTATTACATTGGAGGTATATACAGTATTACAGTGGAGGTAATATACAGTATAACACTAGAGGTATATACAGCATCACACTGGAGGTATACACAGTATAACACTGGAGGTAATATACAGTATTACACTGGAGGTAATATACAGTATTACACTGTAGGTGATATACAGTATTAAAGGGGTTGTCCGGGATTTTCACATAATCTCAGTACATATCTGGGCTGCAGAATTATGACAATAAGTAATTTACTTTCTGTCACTAGTTTACATGGTTTTCTAGATATGCTGAACAGAACGTCCAAGGGGGGGGGTGTTATGGCATTGAAATGAGAACTAGTCGTAACCTCCTACTCTACTCCAAACATGCCCTCTATAGCAACAACCCCACCCTCCATAGCTACAGGCCCTCCCCATCCACATGAAGATGCCCTCATCACACAGTAACAAATCCTCCCTGTTATGAATGGGTCACCGAGGAGAAAAATACAAAACAAGCTAAGTCACAGAAAACCAGAGAGATTGGTAACTATGCAGATTGCAGATCCCTGATCCTAACCACACAACTAGCAGCAGCCGTGGAGCGTACCTACGATGGTCCTAGACACTTAGTCACAGCCGGAGGACTAAATAAGCCTGAAGCAAGAAAAGGGGAAAACTAACTGCCACAGAGCAGACCCCAAAGGAAAGATAGCCCCCACACATGTATTGACGGTGAAACAAGATGAAGGCACAAACACAGGCAGGAAAATAGGCTGAGCAAACAATGGGGCCCAAACTAACTAGAAAGGATAGGAAAGGAAAGACACCGTCTGCTAAGTCCAGCACTTCTGATAGCAAAATTAATCCTGAAGTCACTGCCACAGAGCAGACCCCAAAGGAAAGATAGCCCCCACACATGTATTGACGGTGAAACAAGATGAAGGCACAAACACAGGCAGGAAAATAGGCTGAGCAAACAATGGGGCCCAAACTAACTAGAAAGGATAGGAAAGGAAAGACACTGTCTGCTAAGTCCAGCACTTCTGATAGCAAAATTAATCCTGAAGTCACTAGACTTCTCCCACTATATCAGCACTCTGAAATATTCTGAGACAGAGCAAAAAGAGGCCAATCTAATAAGGGACAAAATGCAAATTGGCAAATACAGACAAATAAGAGTGGAAATTTAGCGCAGCCCCAGCCGGGGCTGGCTGACCACACAAAAAACTGAATAGACCAACAAAATCAAGTGTGAAAATTAGCATAAAAACTTAGCTTTAGATAACTGGAACAGAGCTGAAAGCCAAGACCTGACAAGCCAGAAGGAATCACCAGCACCAGACTAGGGCGTCGGCTGTCTTAAATCCAGTCTGAGATTCCTGAGGTCCAATCGTCATCCTCATTATCAGGTGGCAGATTTCTACTGATTAAATCAGCCTCACTACCTCCAGTTACCACCAGAGGGAGCCTGGAAGGAGAACTCACAACTGGTGGACCAAAAAATGAACTCACAACACCTCCCCTCTAGCAGCCTCACTGCAGACAGCAGACCACCCAGCTGCTCCTTCCTCAGACACATGCTGAACAGTGATCTATGGAAAGTGAAACTAGTGAGGAGGGAAAATCGTCCTGTATTCTGGGCCACTCCATGATTACAATACATAACTCATTATCAGTAATTCCTTCCCTTACTGTCCCAGGCTGCTGGCAGCAGTGAGAACAGACTGTGTGATGGCCATTGATGGAGGTCTGCAGCTTCTAATCTGCACAGGGGATGGCAGTCACTGATGTAATCTGTTGTGTGACAAAGCCTCTGCTGTGTGAATGAGACAGCTCTGTGTCACTGATATCTTCACACAGCAGCAGATTTGGTGCAGTGTATGTGTGAGCACTGTGTCTCTAATGACACTGTAGGGAAGGTGACCTGACGGACGGACGGACTAGTCAGAGTGAAGAAGGAAAGGTTTGCACAGTGTAGGTAGGTGTCAGTTATTACAGTGGGAAACAGCTAGGAAAGTGTAGGTGACGTGCAGTACCTTGGGATGACCATTAGATGGCAGGGTGGAGTGTGAGCAAAGGACGTGACATCAGCTTAGGGCTTTAGAAACCGTTGGTCATGGGGGGCGGAGTGACAGTTAGAGTGACAGTTTCAAGGAACCGGGAGAGTTATAAATACTGAGGGAGGGTTCCAGAAGGTTCCAGTCCCCAGGGGGAGCCGCAGTGACAGGAGGACTGTGATGGTCTGTGCGCTGTGAGGTGAATCTAGACCAGGGGGACTGAGGAAAGAGAACGTCAGGGGGGTGGTCCTGACAGGAAAGGACCGCAGCAGAGACGAGGCTCTGGGTGAAGGACACCGTATGTGACACGACGACTGACCAGTGGAAGCGCTGTTGGTTTATGGGCCTAAGGCGGCCACAGTGACGGAACTGTCAGGAGCGTCGACAGTAAAGGAGGGGACGGTGTGTGCAGACACGCCCCTAATGTACGGTGTGAGAAGCGGCTCTGGAAACGGAGGGCCGCGAGGTGTGAGGCTGTCAGTCGGACGGCAAGCGTGAATAAACTTGGACCTGTTGCACCCAGAATCTGCCTCCATCGTGTCTCTGTGTCATCTCTGCGCGGTAAGAAGTGGGACCACCCCCCCTACATTTGGCGTAGTCGGCAGGATCGCCGCCGCTAATACATCATCTTCTGTGGCAGGCCTGCCTCAAAGACTGGAAAAGGACTTGGACTACTCTGTTTGGATTACAATTACCTGTGGAATACAAATGGGAAGCGCTGTGGCAGATCTGTGTGGCCAGCAGAGGATCCGGGGCGGTACCAGGTACTGTGCAGTATGGCGATGTTGCTTCAGCGCAGAGGAGAGGTCCGGGTGTTTTCAGTCGTGTTGAATGGACTGGGACCCCCTCCAACGTACCCCAAAAGGAAGCAGTATGTGCCTGGAGATCGACGCTTCCATATATTGGACCCTGACAGGAGGGTGGAGAGGCCTGCCGACACCTCACCTCACAGAGGGAGTGGCACAGAAGAAAAACTTGGCTGTGGCTGTCTGATGCCATTCGAGTGCTGCCCAACGGACGGTATGAGACTCTGCAGGTGTCGGGGCATCGGCCGCCTAGAGTGGCAGTGGCGGCAGGGGATGGAGCTGTGCCAGAAGTCGCCCTCAGAGCCACGGGAGAGCAGCGGGATGCTGAGCTGGGGAGCGGAGCCTGAGCGGAGTCAGCGAGAACGGCCGCCACCAATACCTGCAGAGGACTTCTCAGCGGAGCCCCCGAGTTTGGGGGAAAGACCCGCGGGACAGTGGAGCGAGGGACGGAGGCTGCGGGTGAAGCTGCGTATTGATGTGATGGAGGCCGCAGCGCCGGGGAAGGTGAGAGTACCCCCGGCACCACCAGTGCCTCCGCCAGCGGCCCTCATCATTCCGCCGCAGCACGCTGCCCCCTGCGCACCGGAAGGCCTGGGTACATTGGGCCCGGTGGTGTATGCAGAGTTGTGCGAGGCCCCTGCTCAAGTCCCTGAGGTACCCCGCCTGGAGCCGCCATTGCGGAAGTCATCCAAAGAAGACGCTGCTGCGTTCCCCCTGCTGATAGCAGCTGCGTCGTTGGAACCGGCTGTTACTCCGGCTCCATTGGAAGTAGTGGATGCGGCCTGTCCTGAGGCCGCGGTTATCCCGCTGCTGGAGTCGACTGCGGCCGACTTAGTGGGCCCTGTGATTCCAGCCTCCGAGGACCCGGTTGTCCCCATTTGCCACCTGGCCCCAGCGGCTGTTGAGCCACAAAAATCATCGGCCGCCTCTGATCCACGCCCTTCCTCGGTTAAGTCCCGCCCACCGGACTCCAGGGCTCATGCCGGACCCTCTGTTTGGGTCGCAGGAGTTATAGAGAAGAGGGCCAGGGGGCAGGAAGTCTGGAACCTGCTCCATGAGAAGGGAGAGGCTGGCATGGCGGCTGCACGACCCCCGGGACGGCTCGTTTATACTAACTTGCAGAAAGGGACACTTCTTGCATCCTGGGAGCTCCACGGTTGTGGGGTCCCATACTACTGACCACCGAAAGGAGGATTGAACTGTCAGGAGTTCGTTGCACCGTTGTGCAGGTCAAAAGGACAGTTCGCAGTCAGATTTTATAAAAAAAAAGAAATGTTTATCTGTGATTTTTTTATGTTTGTTTTTCTAAGTTCCTCTTACAGGATAGTTTGTGTTTACTTGTTAGACTGACAGAGCGGGGATACTTAGAAGAGAGGGAGTGTCCATGTCCAAGGAAGGGGGGAGAAAGAAGACATGCAATGTTATGTTGTTATATGTTGGTTTTAAAATGAGCAAAAGAAAACGAAAAAAAAATATAAAAAAAATGGGTACTTGTGCTATTATAAAGTTGTTTAATGTATAATATGCCAAAGTAAAATGCAACAGGTCCGGGTAAGGGAAGGTCTGCGGAACCAAAGGAAAGTGTGAGATCCGGTAGGGATCTACGACTTGATGAGGTCTGGGAGACCGGGACGCCGACCATGACATGTTATTGAAAGAAAGGAAAATGAGTTAGAAGACGTGAGAGAGACAGCCGTCCTGGGTCAGGTCCCCAACACCACGGACACCCCTGAAAGAGGAAGGCGGGCGCTGGTAATGATCTGGAAGGTAAGAGACCTCAATCATGGCGTACTGAATAGTGAAAGGTAACAGAAGGGGAGAGTAGGGGAAAGATACACGCCGTAGAGAGAATACGGTTGTACCTTGCCCAATGTGAAAGACGTTGTCATGTGGCGTGCGCGCTGGTGAGTAGCAGTAGGCTGCTCAGAGCATAGTGCTCCCAGTATGGTTCGGCCCCCTGCAGATAGTGGGTTTGGCTCAACAGCTGGTCCGACAACAGGATGTAGGTGTAGCTTCAGAACGACGAAGGCAGGGATGACGATTGTCGAGGACGACAATGGACAAAGGAAGGGGGAGTGTAGGGAAGGTGACCTGACGGACGGACGGACTAGTCAGAGTGAAGAAGGAAAGGTTTGCACAGTGTAGGTAGGTGTCAGTTATTACAGTGGGAAACAGCTAGGAAAGTGTAGGTGACGTGCAGTACCTTGGGATGACCATTAGATGGCAGGGTGGAGTGTGAGCAAAGGACGTGACATCAGCTTAGGGCTTTAGAAACCGTTGGTCATGGGGGGCGGAGTGACAGTTAGAGTGACAGTTTCAAGGAACCGGGAGAGTTATAAATACTGAGGGAGGGTTCCAGAAGGTTCCAGTCCCCAGGGGGAGCCGCAGTGACAGGAGGACTGTGATGGTCTGTGCGCTGTGAGGTGAATCTAGACCAGGGGGACTGAGGAAAGAGAACGTCAGGGGGGTGGTCCTGACAGGAAAGGACCGCAGCAGAGACGAGGCTCTGGGTGAAGGACACCGTATGTGACACGACGACTGACCAGTGGAAGCGCTGTTGGTTTATGGGCCTAAGGCGGCCACAGTGACGGAACTGTCAGGAGCGTCGACAGTAAAGGAGGGGACGGTGTGTGCAGACACGCCCCTAATGTACGGTGTGAGAAGCGGCTCTGGAAACGGAGGGCCGCGAGGTGTGAGGCTGTCAGTCGGACGGCAAGCGTGAATAAACTTGGACCTGTTGCACCCAGAATCTGCCTCCATCGTGTCTCTGTGTCATCTCTGCGCGGTAAGAAGTGGGACCACCCCCCCTACAACACAAATACTGATGGGAGCAGCCTGTCCCAGAATACAGGATGATTTTCCCTCCTCACTAGTTTCACTTTCCATAGATCACTGTTCAGGGTGTGTCTGGGGGAGGAGCAGCTGGGTGGTCTGCTCTGCAGTGAGGCTGCTAGAGGGGGAGGATTTGTTACTGTGTGATGAGGGCTTCTTCATGTGGACGGGGAGGGCCTGTAGCTATGGAGGGTGGGGTTGTTGCTATAGAGGGCATGTTTGGAGTAGAGTAGGAGGTTACGACCAGTTCTCATTTCAGTGCCATAACACCCCCCCCTTGGACGTTCTGTTCAGAATATCTAGAAAACTGTGCAAACTAATGACAGAAAGTAAATTACTTATTGTCATAATTCTGCAGCCCAGATATGTACTGAGATTATGTGAAAAGCCCGGACAACCCCTTTAAGGTACTGTCACACTTAGCGATGCACCAGTGATCCCGACAACGCTATGACCCGGTCAGGATCGCTGGTGCATCAATAAGTGGTCGCTAGTGAGCTGCCAAACAGGCAGATCTCACCAGCGACAGAGCAGCGGTCGGGTGTCGCTACTTACCTGTCAGACGAGGCGATGAAGACGTCCTCCCGCCCGCGTCCACGCGTCGCTCGTCGCCACAGCAGGAAGCCCAGCAGGAAGTGGCCAACGTGAAACTGCCCAGGACGTTCTCGCGCGATCAGCGATAACCAGCGGGGGAGACGGTCGGAGGTAAGTATCACACATAGAGATATCGCTAGCAATATCGCTGCTGCGTCACAAAACCAATGACGTTATAGCGATATTGCTAGCGATATCGCTTAGTGTGACGGGCCCTTTAGACTAGAGGTAATATCATACCGTATTATACTGCAGGTGATATCATACTGTATTAGACTGGAGGTAATATACCGTATAACAATGGAGGTATGTACAGCATCACACTGGAGGTAATATACAGTATTATACTGGAGGTATATACAGCATCACATTGGAGGTATATACAGTAATATAAAGGAGAGATATATAGTATTAGGCCTCTTTCACACTTCAGTTTTTTGTCTCAGTTAAAATCCGCCAAAAAAGCGGAAAAGCGGATCCGTTCCTAACTGATGTGAAAGGATACCACCGGATCCGTTTTTTGACGGATCCGCAGAATGAAGAATTTTAAAGGAACCGCTGGCCGGAGAGAGAGAGAATGAGAGAGAGAATTTTTTTCGTCCGCCAGAAAGGATTTCAGGGTTAATTTTCTCCCTGACTTCCTTTCTCCGGGCATGTGCACTGGAAAATGCAGATCCAACAAGAAAAAAAACGTTGCAAGGTCCGTCCAGGCATGCCAGCGGATGAAAAAAATTTGGCGGATCCTCACAAAAACGGATCCAACGGATGGCCATCCGTCAAGATCCGCCAGTAATGCAACTCAATGGGGAAAAAAACGGATCCGCAAAAAAATGGCGGATCCGTTTTTTTCAAAACCTGGCGGATTTTGACTGATGGTCAAAAACGGAAGTGTGAAAGAGGCCTTACACTGGAGGTATATACAGTATTACACTGGAGGTACATACCGTCTTACACTGGAGCTAATTTCATACCGTATTACAGGGTCGGACTGGGGTGCCTATGGTCCACCAGGGGAATTGACTCTAGGGTCCCACCCTATGGTTGCCATAAACGGTTTTATTACGTGTTCATTTTTTGGCTTCTCCCACTAAAACGTATGTCTTTTAGCAAACTGTACAGTGTGCAAAAGAGAACGCTCTCAGCCTCCTATATATCATACAGACCGCACTCTCAGCCTCCTATATATCGTACAGACCGCACTCTCAGCCTCCTATATATCGTACAGACCGCACTCTCAGCCTCCTATATATCGTACAGACAGCACTCTCAGCCTCCTATATATCGTACAGACCGCACTCTCAGCCTCCTATATATCGTACAGACCGCACTCTCAGCCTCCTATATATCATACAGACTGCACTCTCAGCCTCCAATACATCGTACATACTGCACTCTCAGCCTCCTATACATTGTACATACCGCACTCTCAGCCTCCTATATATCGTACAGACCGCACTCTCAGCCTCCTATATATCGTACAGACCGCGCTCTCAGCCTCCTATATATCGTACAGACCGCACTCTCAGCCTCCTATATATCATACAGACTGCACTCTCAGCCTCCAATACATCGTACATACTGCACTCTCAGCCTCCTATACATTGTACATACCGCACTCTCAGCCTCCTATATATCGTACAGACCGCGCTCTCAGCCTCCTATATATCATACAGACCGCACTCTCAGCCTCCTATATATCGTACAGACCGCACTCTCAGCCTCCTATATATCGTACAGACCGCACTCTCAGCCTCCTATATATCGTACAGACCGCACTCTCAGCCTCCTATATATTGTACAGACCGCACTCTCAGCCTCCTATATATCGTACAGACCGCACTCTCAGCCTCCTATATATCATACAGACTGCACTCTCAGCCTCCAATACATCGTACATACTGCACTCTCAGCCTCCTATACATTGTACATACCGCACTCTCAGCCTCCTATATATCGTACAGACCGCGCTCTCAGCCTCCTATATATCGTACAGACCGCGCTCTCAGCCTCCTATATATCGTACAGACCGCACTCTCAGCCTCCTATATATCGTACAGACCGCACTCTCAGCCTCCTATATATTGTACAGGCCGCACTCTCAGCCTCCTATATATCGTACAGACCACACTCTCAGCCTCCTATATATCATACAGACTGCACTCTCAGCATCCTATACATCGTACATACTGCACTCTCAGCCTCCTATACATTGTACATACCGCACTTTCAGCCTCCTATATATCGTACAGACCGCGCTCTCAGCCTCCTATATATCGTACAGACCGCTCTCTCAGCCTCCTATATATCGTACAGACCGCACTCTCAGCCTCCTATATATCATACAGACCGCACTCTCAGCCTCCTATATATCGTACAGACTGCACTCTTGGCATCCTATATCACATACAGACCGCACTCTCGGTCTCCTATAACAGATACTTTCTATAAGAGGCTGAGAATGTGGTATGTACAGTATATAAGATGCCAAGAGTGCAGTCTGTACGATATATAGGAGGCATCTGTCGGCCTTCTATTATGGTATGTGCACACATAGTTTTTTGTCTCTGCGGATTTTGTAGAGAAAACCGCAGGAAATCCACAGGACAAAGTGCTGCGGTTTTTCTGCGGTTTATCTGCGTTTTTTCTACGGTTTTGCCCTGCGGTTTTACACCTCATAATGGATGAGGTGTAAAACTGCAGCGTTTCTGCACCAAACAATTGACATGCTGCGTTTTGAAAACCGCAGCAAAACCGCGCGGAAAAAAACGCAGCATGTGTACAGCTTTTTTTTATTTCCATAGGAAATAAAGGTACTGTACAACGCAGCAGAATCTGCTGCGTTTCTGCAGAGCCCAAAACGCTGCGGAAACGCAGCAGAAACCGCAAAGTGTGCACATACCCTTAGGCTTCCTATGAGACATACCGACTGTCGGACTCCTACTAGGCCTCCTACAAGACATACTAACTGTCGGCCTACTATTAGGCCCCCTATAAGACATACAGACTGTCGGCCTCCTATAGGACATACTAAGTGTCGGCCTCCTACTAGGCCCCCTATAAGACATACAGAGTATTGGCCTCTTAGATACTGTACAGACCGCACTCTCTGCCTAGGTACGGCATACAGGAGGATGATAGTGCGGTCTGTACAGTTAGTATACAGGCCTCATATGACATATTAGGCCATATAAGAGTGTGGTGTGTGTGTGTGTATCTTATATAGGAGGCACTGGCAGAGATTGTGATCTGTAATGCTGCATAATAATAATAATAATAATTTTTATTTATATAGCGCCAACATATTCCGCAGCACTTTACAATTAAGCGGGGACATGTACAGACAATAAATTCAATACAAGTTAAGACAATTCAAACAGTGACATTAGGAGTGAGGTCCCTGCTCGCAAGCTTACAATCTACAAGGAAATGGGGGGACACAGTAGGTGAGAAATGCTTGTTAATTCAGGTCTGGCAATTATAATAGGGATTTTCATATAAAGCTGCATGATCCGGTCATCAGCCCGTGTGTTTAAGTGCAATAGACAAGTATCAAGTGCAGTTATCATGTGCATGAAGGGTGTGGAGACAGATGAATAGTAGGGTGCAGATTCAGAATAATATTTGGAAGGAGGGAACAGGGCAAAGTTAGCTTGCTGAGTAGTTGATGTGGTAGGCTTGTTTGAAGAGATGGGTTTTCAAAGCACGCTTGAATAGGTCAGGGCTAGGTATCAGTCTGATCGTCTGGGGAAGTGCATTCCAGAGAGCTGGAGCAGCACGAGAGAAGTCTTGGAGACGGAGGTGCGAGGTTCGGATTACGGGGGATGTTAGTCTTAGGTCATTTGTAGAACGGAGGGCACGTGTAGGGCGATAGACAGAGATGAGAGAGGAGATATAAGGCGGTGCAGAACAGTGGAGAGCTTTGTGGGTGAGAGAGATGAGTTTATACTGGACCCTGTAGCGAATAGGTAGCCAGTGTAATGACTGGCACAAGATGGAGGCATCGGTGAAGCGGCTGGACAGAAATATGACCCTGGCTGCCGCATTCAAGATGGATTGGAGAGGAGAAAGTTTGGTAAGAGGGAGACCGATCAGAAGAGAGTTGCAGTAGTCCAGACGAGAATGAATAAGAGCGACAGTAAGAGTCTTAGCAGTTTCAAAGGTGAGAAAAGGTCGGATTCTGGAGATGTTTTTAAGATGCAGGTGACAAGAGCGACTGAGTGATCGGATGTACGGAGTAAAGGAAAGTTCAGTGTCGAATATGACCCCAAGACAGCAGGCATGCTGCTTGGGAGTTATGGTTGAACCCTCCAGGGTTATTTCGATGTTAGGTAGAGTGAGGTTAGTAGAGGGGAGAAACACAAGAAGTTCAGTTTTAGAGAGATTTAGTTTCAGATAGAGGGAGGACATGATGCTAGAGACAGCAGACAGACAATCCTTGGTATTTTGAATTAGGGTAGGGGTGATGTCAGGGGAAGAAGTGTATAATTGGGTGTCATCAGCATAGAGATGATACTGGAACCCAAATCTGCTGACTGTTTGTCCAATAGGGGCAGTGTATAAAGAGAAGAGGAGGGGGCCTAGGACTGAGCCCTGCGGGACCCCGATAGTAAGGGGACGAGAAGAGGAAGAGGAGCCGGAAAAAGATACAGTGAAGGAGCGGTCAGAGAGGTAGGAGGAGAACCAAGAGAGGGCTGTGTCCTTGAGGCCTATAGAGCGGAGCATAGTGAGGAGGAGCTGGTGATCCACAGTGTCAAATGCGGCAGAGAGATCCAGGAGAATCAGCAGGGAGCAATGACCTTTCGATTTAGCTGTTATTAAATCATTAGAGACTTTAGTGAGGGCAGTTTCAGTAGAGTGTAAAGAGCGGAAACCAGATTGTAAGGGGTCGAGAAGAGAGTTATCCGAGAGATAGCGGATTAGACGGGAGTGGACCAGGCGTTCCAGGAGTTTAGAGATGAAGGGAAGGTTAGAGACAGGTCTGTAGTTAGCAGTGCAGTTCTGGTCCAGGGATGGCTTTTTAAGTAAAGGGGTTATGATGGCATGTTTAAATGAGGAGGGAAATATACCTGAAGAAAGAGATAGGTTAAATATTTTAGTCAGGTGAGTGGTGACCACTGGTGAGAGAGACTGCAGGAGCTGTGAAGGAATAGGGTCACTGTTGCAGGTTGTAGGCCGAGCAGAAGCGAGGAGCTTGGAAACTTCTTCTTCTGAAACAGGCTCAAAGATGTCTAGTGAGCTTGAGGTGCGGCAGGGAAGGGGATCCAGGCACTGAGGAGATAGGGCTGAGATATCCTGATGGATGTGGTTGATTTTTTCTAGGAAATAAGTGGCCAGATCCTCACCGCTGAGGTTGGTGATGGGGGCCTGTACTTTAGGTTTCAGGAGGGAGTTTAAGGTTTCAAAAAGTCGTCTTGGGTTGTTGGATAGTGAAGTGATGAGGGTGGTGAAGTAGGATTGTTTGGCCAGATGAAGGGCAGAGTTATAGGTTTTGAGCATGAATTTATAGTGGATGAAGTCTTCTGCTAAGAGAGATTTTCTCCACTGCCGCTCTGCACACCTCGAGCAGCGCTGAAGAGAGCGTGTTTGCGTTGTGTGCCAGGGCTGCCGTTGTCTGTGTCGGGTCTTTCTGCGTATAGAAGGTGCTGCTTCATCTAGGGCATTCTTCAGTGTATTATTGAAGTGTGACAATGCTATGTCTGGACAGGAGAGGGTGGAGATGGGGGCTAAAGATGTGTGGAGATTGTCCCTAAGCTGTTGGGTATTAATGGTACGTGTATTCCGATAAGTGTGGTAAGTGGGGGTGTCCCGGGTGAGGAGACAATTCTTGACAGAGAAGGAAAGAAGGTTGTGGTCCGAGAGCGGGAGAGGTGAATTAGTAAAGTCGTGCAGCGAGCCGGGACGGGAGAAAACCAGGTCCAGAGTATTCCCGTCCTCATGTGTAGGAGAATTAGTAAACTGTGAGAGGCCGAATGAAGAAGTTAGAGAAAGAAGATGAGAGGCAGACTGGGAGAGCGGATCATTGATGGGGATGTTAAAGTCTCCCATGATGAGGGTGGGGATGTCACAGGACAGAAAGTGAGTAAGCCAGGTGGTGAAGTGGTCTAGAAACTGGCGGGAGGAGCCTGGAGGGCGATAAACGACCGCCACTCGTAAGGAGAAGGGCTTAAAGAGTCTGACGGCGTGGACTTCAAAGGAAGGAAATGTAAGTGAGGGAACCGGGGGGATGACCTGGAAAGCACATTGTGATGAAAGGAGCAAACCAATACCTCCACCCTGTCTGTTCTCAGGTCTGGGGGTATGTGAAAATTTCAGCCCACCAAACGAGAGAGCGGCAGCAGCGGTGGTATCTGAATGCTGGATCCAGGTTTCTGTAATAGCCAGAAGGTTAAGGGAATTAGAGAGAAAAAGATCGTGAATGTAAGTCAGTTTGTTACACACAGACCGTGCATTCCAGAGAGCACATTGGAAAGTGAGAGGAGAAGGAATGCACTGAATGTTAATAAGATTAGCAGGGTTTCTATATGCAGCTGGAGGAGAGTAACGTATGCTGGTGGAGGGAGGCCCAGGGTTGGGGGAGATGTCACCTGCAACTATTAAAAGGAGAAAAAACAGAAAAAGCAGGTGGTGGGATGATTTGTATGAACATTTTGAGTGCTGCATGGAGGTTTTGGATGGTTTGGTGTGGGTAAGAAATGTCAATAGAGCCTCAGAGTTAAACATGGGAGAGGGGAAAAGGGAGGGGTGGATATGCAGAGAGTGCACAGAATGTGTAAAAGGGCAGGCGAGTTGTTAAAAAGCAGAAGTGAAGACAAATAAGCAGCAGGTTAATATGATCAATGCATATGTAGTACGACTGACCAAGAAGCATGCATGCATGAAAAACTTATGCACCTTAGCATCATGTCGTGTATGAGCAGGGCCGGTTTTAGGTAAAGTGGGGCCCTAGGCCAAGTATAAAATGGGGCCCCAAATGCTAACATATTGCACATCACACAGAAGCATTTCGATTGTATTCACATGCGCTGAGTTCAGGACGCTAAATGAGTGTGATCGACAATATTGAAGTCGTTCAACACTTGGTTCCCAGCCTCTTTCCACCGTCTGAGAAAGAATGATGGAGACAGAACAATCACTAATGGATCAATCTGTCCCCATACAGTATCATGTTATCAGCAGCGCGTCTACAGTTTACACCCCATAGTCCTCAATATAATATAATGTGCCCCATAGTCCTCCATATAGTATAATACACTCCGCAGTCCTCCGTATAGTATAATATACTATATGGAGGACTATGGGGAGTGTATTATACGTACTATATGGAGGACTGAGGAGTGTATTATACTATATGGAGGACTATGGGGAGTGTAATACACGCCCATAGTCCTCCATATAGTATAATACACTCTTCATAGCCCTCCATATATTAAAATACACTCAGTCCTCCATAGAATATAATACACTCCTCCATATATTAAAATACACTGCTCAGTCCTCCATATAGTATAATACACTCCTCATAGTGATCCATATAGTATAATACACCGCCAGTCATCCATGTAGTACAATTCACTTCCCATAGTATAATGCATCCCATAGTTCTTCATATAGTATAATGTATTCCCCATAGTCCTCGATACAGTATAATGCAGCCACCCCATAGAGCATAATGCAGCCACCCCACAGAGTATAATACAGCACCGCCATACAATATAATGTAACCCCCATAGAATATAATGCAGCCCCCCTCTTATAGTATAATGCAGCCACCCCTTAGAGCATAATGTAGCCACCCCACACAATATAATGTAACCCCCCATAGAATATAATGCAGCCCCCCTCATATAGTATAATGCAGCCCCTCCATAGAATATATGGCAGCCCCTTATATAGTATAATGTAGCCCCTCAATAGAATACAATGTAGCCCTCCTCATAGTATAATGCAGCCCAAATAGAATATAATGTTGCCCCCTCAAAAAGTAGCATAATGCAGCCCCCCATGGAATACAATGTAGCCTCCTCATATAGTATAATGTAGCCCCTTCATAGAGTATGATGCGATCATCCCCCATAGAATATAAGTGTGACGTTCAGGAGCAGACAACGTCCAAGAGTGGACCCTCTGGGTCGTGGATCTGGAGCCCCTGGGCCGAGCACGCCAGGTGATGACCGACCCCTATACAGGGATCGTTAGGGGCAGGACCGCAGAGGTCAGAACCGCAACAGCCGGTACCAAGAGGGGCGGCTCACAGGAGGCACGGATGAGTGTATGGGAACTGGGTACCAGGAACACAAAGAGTGTACACGGAAGTGCGCCAACTACAGATAATGCGAGACAGGTAGCCATGAGCACGTATGGCGTATAGCGAGTAATACGTCCGGAGGTAAGCAAAGCAGGACGCGTGCCAGGAGGTGTTACAGAGCACAGGGACAGGGAGTATCAGGAGGTACGACAGAGCAAGGGACAGAGGACAGGATACTAGAGTGTGCCAAGGGGCACTAAAGAGCATGAAGCAATGAGAGAGTTCAGAGCAAGTGCTAGGACCACAATAGAATACCAGACATAGCAGAGGACCTGAGAACAGCGCACGGCCCGACTGGGACTAAGTAGACCCAGCCAGGAAGCACAACAATAATCAGGCTCCTCCCATAGGGGAGGATAGCCTGATATAGCACATGACCATGACAGGTTCCGGGTCAGATCCAAGCCAGAAAGCACATGACCACTACAGCTTCCTGGTCAGGTCCTCCATTACCATAGAGGAGACTGACCCGGAGACAGCACTGACAGGAGCACGCAAGCGCAAACGTGACATGGAGGAGGAGCCCCGAGGACGAGAGCTGCGCGTGCGCACCCGACGGAGGCCCCGGAGGGACCGCCGTACCGGGGGGAGTGACGTCGGGACCGAAGCCCCGCCTCCTGGTGAGAGCGGCATGACAATAAGAAAGATAATACAGCCCCCCATAGAATATAATGTAACCCTGAATAAAATATAATATAGCCCACCTCCCCATAGAATATATCGTAGCCCCCCATATTATATAACACAGCCTCCCCCATAGAATATAATGTATAATGTACCCCCCATGGCATATAACACAGCCACATAGTATATACCACAGCCCACATAGTATATAGCACAGCACCACACGGTATATAACAGCACCACACAGTATATAACAGCACCACACGGTATATAGCACAGCACCACATGGTATACAGCACAGCACCACATGGTATATAACACAGCCCCACATGGTATATAGCACAGCCTCACATGGTATATAGCACAGCCTCACATGGTATACACCACAGCACCATGGTATACAGCACAGCCCCACATGGTATACACTGTGTAACTAGATCCTTATACAGGGGTATAATGAGGCCTCACTGTACAGGAGAGACCGGAGCGAGGAGCTGGGGCCTGATCACAAGAGCTGACAATCTGAGGAAACGGCAATGCTGAATAACAGTCTACACTGCATCACTAGATCCTTATACAGGTGTATAATGAGACCTCACTGTACAGGAGAGACCGGAGCGAGGAGCCGGGGCCTGATCACAAGAGCTGACAATCTGAGGAAATGGCAATGCTGATAACAGTCTACACTGCGTCACTAGATCCTTATACAGGGCCCAGGAGTATAATGAGGTCTCACTGTACAGGAGAGACCGGAGCGAGGAGCTGGGGCCTGATCACAAGAGCTGACAATCTGAGGAAACAGCAATGCTGAATAACAGTCTACACCGCTTCACTAGATCCTTATACAGGGGTATAATGAGGCCTCACTGTACAGGAGAGACCGGAGCGCGGAGCAGGGGCCTGACCACAAGAGCTGACAAACTGAGGAAAAGGCAATGCTGATAACAGTCTACACTGCGTCACTAGATCCTTATACAGGGCCCAGGGGTATAATCAGGCCTCTACTACTCACCGGACCCAGAGGGCTGTGTTTTCACACACAGGCGCAGAGGGAGTGTGAGCAGCAAGGTGAGCACAGTGCACTGCAGAGCGCGGCGGCCTCCTCTTGTCTGTGTGCTGGCGCTGCTAATAGCCAGGCAGCAGCAGCCAGCTACAGAATGGGAACTCAGTTGCGCGGGGCGGTTGTCACCGCCCATCAAGAGCAGGCCGCTGAAGGTTATGCAGCGGCGCTGGTGAGTGGATGAGTCATCACAGCCAGGAGCCGCCGGCGGCCGGAGCCAGCCAGGGGGTCACCGCCCGACCGCGCCGCGCGCTAAGGTATGTGCACGCGCGCGGCGCGATGCTGAAGCTCTTAAAGGGCCATCATCATTAAAGGGGCAGCAATTTTAAAGGGCCCCCGTGACCCTCGGGGCACATCGGGCATTTACCCGGTACCCCGCCAGGGCAGACCGAGCCTGCCATATTACACTGGAGGTGATATACAGTATTACAATAAAGGTGATATACAATATTACTCTGGAGGTGATATCATGCAGTTTTACACTGGCAGTATATACAGTATTACACTGGAGGTAATTTCATACAGTATTATACTGGCGGTATATACAGTATTTCACAGGAGGTGATATACACTATTACTCTGGAGTAGAGTTGAGCGAAACGGGTCGAAAAAATTCAAAAGTCGCCGACTTTTGGCAAAGTCGGGTTTCATGAAACGAAACCCGACCCTAGGATGAGGTCGGCCACGAGGTCGGCGACTTACGCGCCAAAGTCGCGTTTCAAAAGTTTGTTTTGCGCTCTTTTTCAGCCAATCAGGATCCACGGACACTGTGGGCAACGTGATGACCTAGGCACGGGTCACCACCATCTTTCAGAAGGGCATGCAAGTGATTGGCTTGCTTTGGTGGGCGTCACAGGGGGTATAAAAGGGCGTGCACGCCGACCGCCATCTTACTTCTGCCGATCTTAGTATAGGGAGAGGTTGCTGCTGATTCTGTAGGGAGAGCGTTAGGCAGGGAAGAAGACAAAAAAACTGCTTCTGCTGCTAGCGATTTGGCCTGCACAACACACAAGTCACTGTGTGTGCAGTGCAAGGGGAGGCTATATTGTGGTGTATCAGTGGTGTTGGTTGTTGGGCTGCCTTTTAAGGCTTCCTGACACGCTGGCATTGCTGTTTACCCACTGCTCCGCAAACTGCTTTTTTAAAAGCAATCCAATCTCCCTTATCCTCTAGTCACTTTTGTCACAGCTGTGCCATCGAGCCTGTCACATAGCGCTCAGATATCAGTGGGCCTCACACAATCCACAAGTGTCCAGTGTCCAAAAGTGTGCGCAGAGATTCAAAATCTCCATTATCCTCTCGTCACTTTGGTCACAGGCAGCTGTGCCATCGAGCGTGTCACATAGCGCTCAGATATCAGTGGGCCTCACACAATCCACAAGTGTCCAGTGTCCAAAAGTGTGCGCAGACATTCAAAATCTCCATTATACTCTCGTCACTTTGGTTACAGGCAGCTGTGCCATCGAGCGTGTCACATAGCGCTCAGATATCAGTGGGCCTCACACAATCCACAAGTGTCCAGTGTCCAAAAGTGTGCACAGAGATTCAAAATCTCCATTATCCTCTCGTCACTTTGGTCACAGGCAGCTGTGCCATCGAGCCTGTCACATAGCGCTCAGATATCAGTGGGCCTCACACAATCCACAAGTGTCCAGTGTCCAAAAGTGTGCGCAGAGATTCAAAATCTCCATTATCCTCTCGTCACTTTGGTCACAGGCAGCTGTGCCATCGAGCGTGTCACATAGCGCTCAGATATCAGTGGGCCTCACACAATCCACAAGTGTCCAGTGTCCAAAAGTGTGCGCAGAGATTCAAAATCTCCATTATCCTCTCGTCACTTTGGTCACAGGCAGCTGTGCCATCGAGCGTGTCACATAGCGCTCAGATATCAGTGGGCCTCACACAATCCACAAGTGTCCAGTGTCCAAAAGTGTGCGCAGAGATTCAAAATCTCCATTATCCTCTCGTCACTTTGGTCACAGCTGTGCCATCGAGCCTGTCACATAGCGCTCAGATATCAGTGGGCCTCACACAATCCACAAGTGTCCAGTGTCCAAAAGTGTGCGCAGAGATTCAAAATCTCCATTATCCTCTCGTCACTTTTGTCACAGGCAGCTGTGCCATCGAGCCTGTCACATAGCGCTCAGATATCAGTGGGCCTCACACAATCCACAAGTGTCCAGTGTCCAAAAGTGTGCGCAGAGATTCAAAATCTCCATTATCCTCTCGTCACTTTGGTCACAGGCAGCTGTGCCATCGAGCGTGTCACATAGCGCTCAGATATCAGTGGGCCTCACACAATCCACAAGTGTCCAGTGTCCAAAAGTGTGCGCAGAGATTCAAAATCTCCATTATCCTCTCGTCACTTTGGTCACAGGCAGCTGTGCCATCGAGCGTGTCACATAGCGCTCAGATATCAGTGGGCCTCACACAATCCACAAGTGTCCAGTGTCCAAAAGTGTGCGCAGAGATTCAAAATCTCCATTATCCTCTCGTCACTTTGGTCACAGGCAGCTGTGCCATCGAGCGTGTCACATAGCGCTCAGATATCAGTGGGCCTCACACAATCCACAAGTGTCCAGTGTCCAAAAGTGTGCGCAGAGATTCAAAATCTCCATTATCCTCTCGTCACTTTTGTCACAGGCAGCTGTGCCATCGAGCCTGTCACATAGCGCTCAGATATCAGTGGGCCTCACACAATCCACAAGTGTCCAGTGTCCAAAAGTGTGCGCAGAGATTCAAAATCTCCATTATCCTCTCGTCACTTTGGTCACAGGCAGCTGTGCCATCGAGCGTGTCACATAGCGCTCAGATATCAGTGGGCCTCACACAATCCACAAGTGTCCAGTGTCCAAAAGTGTGCGCAGAGATTCAAAATCTCCATTATCCTCTCGTCACTTTGGTCACAGGCAGCTGTGCCATCGAGCGTGTCACATAGCGCTCAGATATCAGTGGGCCTCACACAATCCACAAGTGTCCAGTGTCCAAAAGTGTGCGCAGAGATTCAAAATCTCCATTATCCTCTCGTCACTTTGGTCACAGGCAGCTGTGCCATCGAGCCTGTCACATAGCGCTCAGATATCAGTGGGCCTCACACAATCCAAAAGTGTCCACTGTCCACAAGTGTGTGCAGAAATTCTAAATCTCCCCTGTCCTATAGACACCTTGTACCTTGTTTTACATTACTATATAGTTTGTTGGATTTTGTCTATATTTCTACCAAAAATGAGGAAGGCTGGTGGAAGAGGCCGTGGAATTGGGCGGGGGTTGGCAGCTGGTAATGATGGTGTTGGTGGTGGATCTGATGGTAGTGGCAAGAGCAAAATAGGACCGAATGCAGGAGGTGCTGACCCTGCGTCATCGTCTGGCTACATAAGGCCTCGAACGCTTAGTTTTCTAGGAGTTGGCAAACCGCTTTTAAAGGCAGAGCATCAGGAAAAAGTTTTGTCTTACATTGCTGACTCAGCCTCCAGCTCTATCGCCTCCTCTTCTTCAGTTGTAAAAAGTAAAAGCACTGAGTCGTCATTGGAGGCTCATGTTCATGAACCACACCTTTCCTTGTGTCCTTCACCCCAACCAAGATTGAAGGATGAAGCAGGCCATACTACTGATTACTCCATGGAGCTGTTTTCACATACCATGCCTGGATTATCAAGTGAAATGGTGAATTACCCAGGCCAAGATGAATCTGACATGGAGTGCACTGATGCACAGCCGCTGATGGATGATTCTGCTGGTACATTCACTCAGAGCACTACATTGTCCTCGCAGTGTACAGAGCCAGATTTTGACCCTGATGAGACTCAGGTGCCCCTTCCCGCACACTATACCACCATACACGGTGACACAGATAAAGGTGCACATGACATAGAAGAGGAGGTGATGGATGACCCAGTTGTTGACCCAGATTGGCATCCATTGGGGGAAGAGGGTGCTGCTTCCAATAGCTCAGATGAGGAGCATCCACAGCAGACATCGACATCGCAACAGCTGTTATCTGGCAGGCCCGGAGCACTCCAAAGACAGGTTCCAAACATCAAAATAGTTGCTGGACAGCTTGTCCAGAGGGTCAAAAGATCACAGCGTGCTAGGCCGCAAAATGTCTGCCAAAGTAGGAAGAGTGCAGTGTGGCACTTTTTTGAACAAAATCCTCATGATCAGGCCAAGGTTATCTGTAAGAAGTGCGCAAAGACCTTTAGCCGAGGGAAAAATCTGAAAAATTTGAATACCAGTTGCATGCTTAGACATTTAACCAGCATGCACTTGCAAGCGTGGACACAACACCAAACCTCAAGTGCCACATGTGCAACTGATCACAACGAAGGTAGTCAGCAACGCTACATTGTTTCCCCCACTGTAAGCCCACCGGTTAGCACAGCAGCAAATGTTGAGGTGTCGTTGCAAGACCACAGCAGTCAGGGAATCCCACTGTTATATCAACGAAAGACTGATTCTAGGCCATCAGAAAGAACACCAACTCCATCACCATCATCAACCCTCTCTCAGTCCGCCCTGTCCACCGCTACTTCCACCATATGCAGCTCTCAAGTCCAGCTCACCCTCCCAGACACTATGAGTAGGTCAAGAAAGTACTCAGTCTCTCATCCGCGTACACTGGGTTTGAACGCCCACATTGCCAAACTAATCTCGTTTGAGATTATGCCCTTTCGGTTGGTGGAAAGCACAGCTTTCCGCGAACTCATGGCCTATGCAGTACCACGCTATGACCTACCCAGTCGCCACTTCTCTCGCAAAGCCATCCCAGCCCTCCACCATCATGTGAAAGACCACATTGTCCATGCACTCAAGCAGTCAGTGAGCGGAAAGGTGCACCTCACAACTGATGCATGGTCCAGTCGGCATGGCCAGGGCCGTTACGTGTCCATCACTGCGCACTGGGTTAATGTGGTGGATGCAGGGTCCACAGGGGACAGCGGTGGTGGGACAGTGCTGCCTAGCCCACGGTATAGGAAACAGTTGGCTGTAGGCGTTCAACCCTCCTCCTCCTCCTCCTCCTCCAGAAGCGAAAGCTCGTCCACAGAGCGCAGTCGTACGAGCACTCCATCTGCAGCTGCCACTGTTGCACACGATGTGTCCCCCTATCGAGCAGCTAGTGGAAAGCGTCAGCAGGCTGTGTTGCAGATGATGTGTTTGGGCGACAGACACACCGCCGAGGTGCTGGCCGAGTACTTGAAGCGACAAACTGAGTCATGGCTGGGCAGTGTACATCTTGAGGCAGGCAAGGTAGTTAGTGATAACGGCCGTAATTTTGTGGCAGCCATAGCCCTTTCAAAACTCAGCCACATACCTTGCTTGGCTCACACCTTGAACCTGGTGGTGCAGTGCTTCCTCAAAAATTATCCGGAGTTAACAGCCCTGCTCCAGAAGGTGCGAAGACTGTGCGCGCACATCTGCCGGTCGCCTGTACACTCCGTTCGTATGCAGAAGCTGCAGCGATTGCTCCACCTTCCCAACCACCGCCTCATTATCGACATTGCAACAAGGTGGAACTCCACCCTGCACATGGTGGAGCGGCTGTGCGAGCAGAGGCAGGCCATAATGCATTTGTGGGAGGATACACGGCCAGGCACTTTGAGAGCAGACATGGAGTTGACAGGCATGCAGTGGTCGAAGCTGAAAGACCTTTGTAAAGTCCTTCAGTGTTTTGAGGAATGCACACGGCTGGTAAGCGCAGACGACGCCATCCTAAGCATGAGCATCCCACTTATGCGTCTGCTCATGCAAACTTTGACGCACCTTAAGGAGCAGGCGTCTGCAGCCAATGTTGATGAGGAGGAAGAGGAGGAGGGAATCCTTGATGACATTCAGCCATTGTCTGCTCAGGGACCTCTCCTGGACGAGGTGGAGATAGAAGAGGAGGAGGAGGAGGATGATGGGGATGATTACTTAGGGGAGGAGGATGCATCTCGTGGGGCAAGTGAAAATGTTGGCGTGGCAAGGTCTGGTACAGGGTTTGTGCGTGACTGGAGGGATGTGGATTTGCCAGAAAGTGCTCCTCCACCCAGCACTCGCAGTGCATCATTGACACCGGGAACATTGGCCCACAAGTCAGATTATGCCTTGCGGATCCTAAAAAGGGACCCCCGCATTGCCAAAATGATGAACGATGACGACTACTGGTTGGCCAGCATCCTGGATCCACGCTATAAAGGCAAATTACAAAACATCATGCCACAGGAGAACCTTGACCTAATATTGGCTAATAAACAAGCAACTCTGGTAAATCGGTTGCTTGAGGCACTCCCAGCACACAGCAGCGGTGATGGTTCTCACACGAGCCGTACGGGCCGGGGGCAGCTTGGCAGAGGTGTTCGTGGTGCACACAGCAGAAGTGGCGTTGGAGACAGGGGTTTCATGACAATGTTGTGGACTGATTTTTCAAATACCGCTCACACAACTGGTAATACTGCATCGATGGAAAGTGACAGGAGACAGCAGTTGTCAACTATGGTTACAAATTACTTTTCCTCCCATATCGATGTTCTCCCACACAGGTCATTCCCCTTTGACTATTGGGCCGCTAAACTGGACACCTGGCCTGAATTGGCCCAATATGCCTTACAGGAGCTCGCTTGCCCAGCTGCAAGTGTGCTATCGGAAAGAGTCTTCAGTGCAGCTGGATCAATCCTGACAGAAAAAAGGACCCGTCTGTCAACCCAAAATGTGGATGATCTAACCTTCATTAAAATGAACCACGCATGGGTTTCCAAGGATTTTGTCCCACCTTCCCCTGATGACACATAGGGTGACAGAAAAATGGCTTGCTTTGGTCCACCTCTTCCTGGTACTTCACCTATTTAGCCTTTTGCATCAGCTGAATGTCCAACATCAACATATGCCACTTTCTAAAACTCCCTAACTGTGCTGCCTCCCCCCCCATGGCCGGGGTCACCACCTACCGCACGACACCGTGCGAGTGCCGTTGCCCTGGACAGGTGGGTAGGCCGACTCTTGGGCGCGGGCACTGGCACAGGGTCCCTCATAGTGCAATCAAGTGTCTCTGACGGTGGTGGTGCACACCCGCCGTCAGACACACCGCTGTACTATGAGGGGCCCAGTGCCAGTACCGACGCCCACGAGTGGGCCCCCCTTGCTTGGGCAGGGCCCCAGCATTTGCAATCTTTACCTCTCCCTGCTCCTCCGCTGTGTAATCTGGGCCGTCAAATCCATACTGTGCCTGACACCGTCTGAGCCTGCCTCCTGAGACATATATTTTGAATGTGTACGCTATCCATACATGTTATCCGGGGATACGGTACCCTTTCTAACCTTTGTGCAATCACGTGCAATCCATACTGGGCCTAACACCGTCTGAGCCTGCCTCCTGAGACATATATTTTGAATGTGTACGCTATCCATACATGTTATCCAGGGATACGGTACCCTTTCTAACCTTTGTGCAATCACGTGCAATTCATACTGGGCGTGAGAACGGCTGGCGAGCTGTTAAGCAAGCTACAGCACCTGTCCAGACAAGTACAGGGATTCCCTAGCGAGGAGACTTATTTGATTGTTTTCAATGTTGGGACAGCAATTTGTGGGGAGCACTATACTCTGGAGAATGATAGATGGGGCCCACCATACACTGGAACATTCCAAAGGTGGACATCAGACACTGGAGCAGCATTTACAGGGCCCATTATACACTAGAGCATTAGAAATGGGGCCCATTATGTTTGGAGCATTATTTGGGCCCATAAGACAGTGGAGCTTCATCCATGGGGACCAACATATACTGTAGCATTATGTGGAGATCATCATATACTGTTTCAAACATTATATGGGACCAATGATTCTGTATGGAGAAATAGATGGGCCTCGTCATTGTACTATACCGCTATTTATCTGCCGTATCGGAGCATGATGAGTTGTGGTATGTGTTAAAGGGGCGCTCTTTCGCCCAGGGCACATGAAAACCTGCAGCCAGCCCTCCCCCCCCACAACTTTAGCCAAATAACCCCCATTTTTCAGTGCGTAACTTGTATTATGAAGTTAATTAAGGTTGACAAGCTTAAGTAAGAAGAATTGATGCTTTTGGCATTCAATTGGGCACTGTAGGTGTGTTTCCTGTCCTCCTCTCACTGCCGACTTTTATTCCCCATTGACTTACATTGGGTTTCGTGTTTCGGGACGACCCCGACTTTTCCCTATAATCGGACGATCTTGCTCGACCCGACTTTTGGAAAAGTCGGGTTTCACGAAACGACACGCGACCCTAAAAAACCAAAAGTCGCTCAACTCTACTCTGGAGTTAATATCATACTGTATTAATTACACTGGAGGTATATATATGGTATTACTCTAGAGGTGATATCATATAACATTATACATGAGGTGGTATACAGTTTTAAACACTGGATGTAATTTGATCCAGTATTACACTGGAAGTATATACAGTATTATACTGGAGGTGATAACATACAGTATTACACTGGAGGTATATACAGTATTATGCTGAAAAAAGAGGACAGCACCTCCAAAAATCATACAATGATCTAATGCCTCTCGGCAAAAATATATAACTGAACATGAGGATCTGATCAGACTGTATGAAGCCCACTGCCACGTCATGGCAAACCTCGTAGTGGGTCTTACCGCCCTAACGGAGCAGAGGCGTGCGCTGACCACCGCCATGCATCAGCAGAGCAGACTGCCTGGTATCTCAAGACCACGCAGCTCCACCAGCACAAAACCACAGCAACAACGGCCGCCACACAGCACCAACACCAAATGAAAGGAGTCCCCATCACCCCCGTGCGCTGACCACCGACACAGCGGCAGGGCAGACAGTCTGGTGTCTCACAGCGCCCATGCTGCAAGACAGAGTCCCCTTGATTCCAGGCTGCGCCACCCCACCAGCACAGAACCACACCAACAATGGCCGTCACACAGTGTAGGTAAGGTAGGAGTGAGGGCAACCGACCGGGGGGTGGTCCGTTACTTGCCGCAGACAGACTTGAGACAGAGACAGGATCGTGTTCAACAGGTCTTCTTTATTGATCGTCCTTCCACAACCCATTGCACCTCACAGCAACGGCATGTTAATCTCTGCAGCCTTAAACAGCAACTACTCGACAATCCCTATAGCCGCACACAACAGCTGCTTGTCAATCTTCACAGCCGCACACAGCAGTTGCTCGACAATCCTCTCAGCCACACACAGTAGCTACTTGACGATCTCCACAGCCGCACACAGCAGCTGCTCGTCACTCTACACAGCCGCACACAGCAGCTGCTCGACAATTCCCTCAGCTACACACAGTAGCTGCTTGACTTCGTACACAGGCCCGGGTACCTTCACTTTCTTTCGTTGGCAAATGGACGTCCCTTGCGGCTCTGTCACTGTGGCTGCCCTAGGCCTACCACCACAGCGTTTCACCAGTCCGAGTCCGTTCGGTTTAGTGATACCCCAGGCTGTCTCTGTCTGCGGCCTCTCTTTGCTCTCTGTCTGTGGCCTCCGCTGTCTCTGCGGCTAATCCTGTCAGGGCCACCCCCCGTAACTGGCACAACTGTCAGTCCTCTCAGGAACTTCCTTTCTCAGCCGTGCTTCTTGTTTCCTTTGCTCCCTTCGCTGACTGACTTTTCCAGAACCTTCTCTCCCTCTTTTATGCACTTCTGTTCTGGTAACCCCACCCACCATGACTCCACAGTTTTCTTAGCCAATGGCTGTTGTTCAGTCCTAACCTCACAGCTCTCCATTGCCCTCTAATGGTCAAAATCCAATACTACAGCCCTCCTTCCTATCTCCAGCTGTTTCCCCTCTTTTACTACAACAGTCTACCTTCTATACACTACACCTCCGCCCTCCTTCTACAGACAGGTCCGTACATCAGTCCACCTTCCCTAGAACAGCACCACACCAAATGTAAGGGGCAAAGAAACTCACCTCCATCAAGCTCGTCAGTGAGAGCAGAAATGGGCTGGACCCCTTACTTTGCAGTCTCCTGCTAATTCAAATCAATATTAAAACAATATTACACAGGAGGTTTTATACAATATTAGGCCGGGTTCACACTTGCATTTGGGTAGCGTGCGTAGAGCTGCGTACTTCTTCCCTTAAGCTCCGCCTACTTACGCTCTTCTTTCCTTAAAGGGAACCTGTCACCCCCTGGGTTTTTTTAACTAAAAGAGCCACCTTCAGCAGCACTAAGGCTGCATTCTGTGAAGGTGGCTCTTCTCTTTCTCACCCCCATTAATGCCGAAATATAGAGTTCAATAAATAGGTCCTCATACCTGGAATCAGTCACAGAGGTATGGAGTGTCGCCGCCTCCCAGCTGTCCATCAACCCCCCTCTACAGCGTCCCTGCACCACCTCCTTTTGTATTTGCCGCCGTTACATGTTGTTGGGCACCTGCGCTGTGACAGTGTGTTACATCATACAGTATTACACTGGATTTATATCAGACATTATTACAATGAATGTTATATAGTATCACACTGAGATATGACTAATACTAAGTTATGACTCCCATAGATTTGTCCTCCAGCTTTATCAGACTTCTGAATGTGAAGTTTGCCTGGTTATACTTGGGTAATATTACAGCTCCTTTTGGCACAGAGCTGTGTAAGGGCGGCCACTTATAAGATCCATATGGCCTCTATTGTACCTTCGTATACTTACATGAAAAGGTTTTTGGTGGCACATTGTACAAAAACTAAACAGAGAAGTATCAGCCGTAACTTTATATTTTACTTTTGTTTTTATCCAATCCTCTGGATAATAAAATGATGTGGCAATGACAATTACTGTATGTTATCTGTCACCCACCTTTCTAGCAAAAAATATAACTGAAGATCTACTAAAATTATTTTCAAAGGGATATTACCATCTCATACCTTTATCCACAGTGTACAGTATGCCATAGATGTCTAATGCAAGTCCTATCAATGATACAATAAATAGTGACATTATTCAATGCGCTACAAAATAGCATTCCATCTTACGAGAAGTCAGACTGGACGCTGAACATTTGTCAGATTTTATGTGGCTATATATTACATCCACCATTCTACATGTGGTACGAGGATCTATTATCTACTGTAGAACAAGTACATCAAAGCTGACCTGGATGCTTCTGCCACAATGGATGCAGCACAAAAGCCACAGATGTCACCAACTTACATAAGGAGAAAGCAGGTGTCTACGGACATTCTCCTTCTTGGTGGTAGCCTACCGTGATGTGCATGGCCGGTAGGAAAACAAATGAGGGTGATCACTTTTATGACATTATAAGTGTTTTACAATTTGAAATATATTAAAAAAATTAAAAACAAATAGAGCAGTTGGTAGAGCAATTTACTAATTTATTGATTCAAAATGTAATACACTGATCTCTGGATCCATTGCATTGTTTTCTTTTGTTGCTGTGCTGAAATATTAGGCACATAGAGTCCATATAATCAGAGCTACAGCCCACATGGATGATGTAGTCCGTTCGAAGCACAGCCTTAGTATTCACGTGAAGGCTGACATTATCTACAAGTGCCCCTTGAGACGTTCAACATTGGAATGTTTGCATTTGAAGCTTGGGGGATTAATTGGAGAAATTGGGTGGCACTGGCCATTGCTTCTATTGTTGGCAGATAATCTATAAAGTTTAACGTAGGTTTTGTGCACAAGTGTAAAATAAATCAGTATTTCTGAGTCTCCTCTCATATATCAGGGAGCCCATGTGGATAGAATGTTGACCATCTAGTAATCCAGAGTATGTAATAATTCCGCACTTTTTAGGTTGGATTGACTCTGCATGAATGGACATTTTGCTGCAGTCAGTTTATGGCTCACTTATGGTGATACATCTACAAGCCCCTGCTGATACTCCCCCTGCATCCACAGAATACTGACACCTGCTGCTAAAGTCCACAAATACTGTGCAATACAATCAGTCTACAGTCTCCAGCCACCTCCACAGACTTCTTCTATCATTTAAACTCTGCAGCTTTCTATTGTTGCCAACCTTTGTGAGGGCATTTAAATCCTTCACCCAACCCCTGCCCCCTTGGGAATGCTGCTACCCCTCCAAGGAATGTCCTGACTCACCCCAGTTTGCCAACGCCCCCAGGTGATCCTGGACAGTTCGCAAATCTGCTGATTTAAGAGGAGTATAATTGGAAAGTGCTTGTTAAAACAAGCTACTTTTCAATTTCCTTCTTATTAGAATTTCACTTTTTTCTCCTGAAATCACAAATTTTCTTCATTGTTTACTGCACATTGTTTAGGCTACCGGCCACTGTTGGAATTTGAGAATCGTAGGCCAAAATATACCGTGCTTACAAGCACTTTTTTATTAATCTTGTAAGCACTGCCCTACTTCTAGCAGGGATCACTGGAGGACACTGTTCGCTCCTGATCCCATCCATCTTCAGTGCAACGTCACTCCTCCGCTGTTGCATAGTCAAGGCTGCCTCATATGGTAGAGTAGTTCGGAAAACACAAAGGGCCAGATACCTCAAGACCAGCGTTGTTCAAGATTGGTCTTGATGAGGAGATGGGCTGGAGTCAAGTGCTTCTGATTCATGATTCAGGGCACTGGACGAGTGGCTTACACCCCAATGTACTCTTGTCCCTGCTGGAATAAGATTTGTGGCTTAGCGAACGTGGCTGCTCATCAAATTCATAATGAGCAGCAGTCACTACAACCCACTTTTTGAGCTGGGCAAAACACCAAAAGTTGTACAATTTTAGCCCAGCTCTTAGTTGTGACAAATTATTTGATTTTTCAAAGCTTTTTACTTCAGAATATTGGTTTCACAATATGTGACGATCAAATGGGGGGTCAGTCGGCGAACGGCACGACACACACAACAGGAAAAGGGGTAATGAAGGCCCTACCGATAGAGAAATGAGAAATGGTCACCCCTGCTCAAACCTGAGCCTGACCCTGCATTCCCCTAATGTCCTAAGTGGGTCCTTCCCCCCACCGCTGTCAGGAACCTCATCCATCGCTGTCACCTCACACTGCTCTGGCTAGTGCACTGGCTGGCAAGGGCGTTAGCCTCACCACTGCAGAAAATGCAACACAGTGGACAGTGACAAACACGACACTGACAGGATAATAACACAACTTAGCTTTACTACTTCCTCTGCTGCAGAGCAGGGAACAGCAGAATAAAGGCACGAGGATCACAAACTCACGAAACCGGCTTATACACCACAGCAGCCAGCGAGCTCCTTACTCTAGGCTTGGTCACTGTAGATTGTGTGGCGCCCCCAGGAGTATGGCCACCACAATGGCATTGCCTTCCTCAGGGAGGGTGATGTCATGCTTGGAAGCAAGGAAGGGTCTCTCTAACAGTTAATCATTTACATGCAACACAGCTCTCACTCCAGGCCAGCAGAGGGAGCTCTGAACCAGGATTGGGGGAGGAGCGCGCTCTGAGGGCCAGGAGGGGAAATAGTTAGTTAGTGTGAGGAGTGCAACGTGTGTAGACGCTTGGAGAGAAGCTGGAGGTTGACCTGAGGATAGAGAGCTCCCTCCCGGTGAGAGCGCATGATCTGGAGCCTGGTCTCCACGGTTGTATGGATACTGAAGGTCCTGCAACAGAAACCAGAGGAGTAGGAAGCTGTAAATGCTCTATTCCCACCTAAGACTCGGAGGCACAACAGCGACAGGTGAGCCAAGAGAGATAGAGGGCTACAGCTGTCTGCCATACGAGGTAGTTCTAAGAGAAGATAAGAAGGAGGAACTTCAGTGTAATATAGTACTGGATGTACCTCAAGCCAGCGCTAGGAAGGAAACTACACAACCCATCTGATAGAGAGATCCCTGAGTGCTTCCAGGCTAGCCTGCTCCTGTGCCATCTGTAATCAGGACCCTGGACTGCGTTTTCCAAGTAAAGGTAAAGAAACTGCACCCTGTTGTGTCCTTGCCTCCTTCCTGCAACTTCCTCAGCACTGCTACATCTCTGTGCCAAACACTGCACCTTCTTCCTAACCCTTTATCTACACTGCCCTGGGACTACAGCCCTGCCTGTGGAGGGCTACAACATCATAGCTGCACTACACCATCAGTCCCAGAGGATCTGCATGCAGCGTCGGCTTAACACCTCCCTTGCCGAACACCACAGGTGGCGTCACGAATCATTCATTTATAAACTTTATTCCCAACTCAATCCCTTTTACATGGGCGCCCAGGGCCACGGACCGGGTCACCACTGCTGTGACATTCCCATCTGAGAGACCGTCCCGATACCGAGTTCCCCACCGCCCTGGGAGGGTGGCCCATTTTGGCGTCATGAACAGGATTACGGAGCCCGGTATCCCCGGAGACTGTTGTGTGCTATAGACTGTGTGCGAAATTGGCGCCATTGACGCCATTATCCCGCTGATTGGCACTCGCAGGAAGAAAAGGGGGCAGGCCTTCATGGGCGGAGCCAGCCGATAAGCGCGAAAGGAGAAGAGCGCACGGGAAGTGAAAAGCTGAGGACTGCAGTTCCGGCATCCCCTGATCCAGCTGGGGAGCGGCATCCGGTAAGCCAGCGTAACCCCACGGCCTGGCTCACGTTAACTAGGGAGGAGAGATAATGTCTGATGACAACGCCAATGCAGCGGCGAACACTCCCGCAAACCCCTCAGCGCCGCGAGGAGTAACACCCACCGCAGCGGTCCCCATAATGCTACTGTCCATGCCCTATATACTGGGAGCGGCCTGGCTACCGCAGTAATCGGGTGAGTCACATACCCTGAGTGAATTTAAAGAGAGACTGTGCAGCTTGTTTGAGGTGTATCCTCTATCTGAAAGCCAGAAGGTGAACATCCTTATTGGGCAGCAAACAGGTGCAGCACAGAGGGAAGTAAAAGCCTGGCATGACACTGACAAAATGACTGTTAAAAAGATCCTGGCTAAGCTAAGGAGCACCTTTGACACTCGCACTGCAGCTGAAATCAAAATGAGGTTCTTTGGCTGTAAACAGAAAGTGCAGGACAGTGTACGGGACTATGCTCTTAACCTGCAGGAGGCGCTGCGAGCCGTAAAGCAAATTGATCCTGACAGTGTGAAAGAGGAAGACAAACTGTAAAAGGAGCAGTTCATTGAAGGACTCCTATCCAGTACCCACAGAGCACAGCTGCGCATCATAACCCTACAAGACCCTGACCTGGACTTTGCTGATTTAAAGGACAGGGCTATTCGGGTACTGCAGGAATAAACTGTCAGCCGTCCAGCGCCCCCTAGGCGCCCAGCGATCACCTAACACCAGGAAGCAACATCTTTCCCTTCAATCCCTGTGGAGGCTGATGCCCAGACTCTGGATAAAGATCCAACTGAAGAGCTACGTCTTCAGGTCCAGGAGTTGACCAAAGGTATGGCTGCACTTACTAAAACTGTGCAGTCCCTGCAGGTGCCCTCCAAAGAGAAGATCCAGCTTGCTTCCAGTCCAGAGGATGTCCCGTGGCTCCGGAAGAGGAGAACCCCACCACTCCGAGGGAGGAACAACAACCGCTATGACCAGGACGGACGTCCCATCTGTCGTCGCTGCCACAAGGCAGGCCATCTTGCAAGATTCTGTCCTTTAAACCCCTGGGGCAGAGGGCCAACCCCAGGAGTAGGACCACAAGGCCCAAGGAACTGGCGAGCCAAGTATGTTGGAGGGAGACCGATCCTCCCTGTGGTGATTGACGGCATCCCCATGAACGCTGTCTGGACACTGGCTCCCAGGTGACCACTATGCCCTATATCCTCTACAAGCGGTATTGGGCTGACTCTGAACTCACCCGTGGCCCCAGTGATGAACTAACAGTAGTTGCCTGTAATGGTCAGTCTTTACCACAAGTGGGATGTAAAGAAATTACTGTTAAAGTGGAGAAGGTGGAGTTAAAATCTCAAGGTCTGATAGTTGTGGATATTGATCGACGTGAATGTAATCCCATGATGACTCTTGGTACAAATGTAATTGAAATTGTCTTTCCGAGGTTATTGTCTTGTTGCAACAGGTGGCTGAGACTGCTGGTTCCAGTGAACAACAAGTCCTGCAGAAGGAGATCAAGGCCCTGATGCAAAGACAACAGGTAGGACTCTCTGGCGGAGAAATTGGTAGCGTCAGAATGAGTGAATGAGTGATGCTTTCCCCATTGCAATACCCCCCAGATGTGAAATGTTGATTTGGTGTCGGGCAGCTATAGGCCTCAGAGGGAAAGATTACCAGGCATTGGTAGAACCAGTATACTCTGATAGCAGGCCCACTGTCCTGACAGCCAGAGGGATAGTTGATGTACGAAAAAGGAGAGCACCTGTACGCCTTTTGAATTATGGGGAGGAGGAGGCCACAATACCTCGGTATGCCACCGTTGCTAAGCTGCTCACTGTCATTAACAATGCAATGCAGGCAGCAGAGCCCTTGGTCTCATCCGACCAGGTGGAGGACAATGGCTCTGGAAAGCAGCTAGAGGAGTGGTGCCAGCAACTGCAGGTGGGAACTGACTCCACACCTTCATACCAGAAAAATAGGGTTTACTGGGTGACCCAGGAATATGAGCGGGTATTCAGTAAACACCCCCTAGATTTTGGGAAGGCAAAAGGGGTTCAACATCATATCCCCACTGGAGATCATCCACCCATAAAAGAAAGATACCGGCCTATACCCCCAACACATTACCAATGTGCTAAAGGTATGTTGAAAGAGATGAAGGAAGCTGGAGTTATCAGAGACAGTTGTAGTCCCTGGGCAGCTCCCATAGTTTTTGTAAAGAAAATGGATGGTACCATGAGAATGTGTGTTGATTGCAGGAAAATTAACAGCATTACACATAAAGATGCCTACCCATTACGTAGGATTGAGGAATCGTTAGCTGCACTTAAAACTGCTAACTACTTTTCCACCTTAGATCTCACTAGTGGGTATTGGCAGGTTCCCATGGCGGAGGCAGACAAGGAGAAGACAGCATTTACCACCCCAATGGGTCTCTGTGAGTTCAACTATATGCCATTCGGGCTCTGCACTGCCCCAGGAACATTTCAATGGCTGATGGAGTGCTGCCTGGGACACATGAACTTTGAGACAGTCCTGTTGTACCTTGATGATGTCATTGTTTTCTCCAAGACTTATGAAGACCATCTGGAGCACCTGGCTGAGGTGTTTGAAGCCTTGTCCAACTTTGGCCTGAAGGTGAAGCCTTCCAAATGCCACCTCCTGAAGCCCAAGGTACAGTACCTCGGTCATGTGGTGAGTGCAGAAGGTGTGTTACTCTATCTTGACAAAGTCACAGTCATCCGGGACTGGCCAAAGCCCAGCAACCTCCATGAAGTACGCCAATTCCTCGGGTTGGTAGGCTACTACCGAAGGTTCATCAAAGGCTTCACTGAAATAGCCACTCCTATGCAAAATCTTCTGGTGGGGCAGTCCAAGAAAGCCAAACAGAAGAATTCCACATTTGAATGGATTGAGGAGTTGGAGAGGTCATTCACCCGACTGAAGATGGCTCTCACAGGAGATGAAGTTCTGGCCTACCCAGATTATGACAAGCCCTTTGTGTTGTATACTGATGCCAGCAACGTGGGACTAGGAGCAGTACTGTCACAGGTACAGAATGGCAAAGAAAGAGTGATCTCCTACGCCAGCAGGAAGCTTCGTCCCACTGAAAGGAACTCTGAGGCTGGTTTCACACTTGCATTTTTTTGCGCTGTTAGCGCAAAAAAAGCATGCGTTTTTTCCCCTATCTTTTACATGGGTGCGGATAGGTGTGCATACACATGCGTTTGTACGCGTTTGTATGCGCATGCGTTATTTTGTAGTGTGCGCTCGGGTGCACAAAATGCATCCTGTTGCATTTTTTGTGAGTCCGACTTGCCCCCAAAAAACGCATGCGCACGCAATGCGTTTTTTTTACAGCAAGACACCCATTATAGTCTATGGGTGCGCATACGTGCACATTGTAATGCGCTCGTATGCGCAAAAAACACACCAAAACCCGCAAGAAAACACACACAAATGCATGATGCTTTTTTTCATGCGTTTGTGTGCGCAAAAAACGCACCGCAAAAAAACGCAAGTGTGAAAGTACCCTGACAACTACAGTTCCTTCAAGCTGGAGTTCCTCGCCATAGTCTGGGCTGTGACTGAAAGATTCAAGCGTTACCTAGCTTCAGCCAAGTTTATCATCTTCACAGACAACAACCCGTTGACTCACTTGGAAACTGCAAAACTAGGTGCACTGGAGCAGCGATGGATGGCTCGGCTGTCTAACTATGAATTTACCATCAAGTACCGAGCGGGCACAAGAATTCCAATGCTGATGCGCTGTCCAGAATGCCTAATCTGCCAGATGTGCAGGAGAAGACCCTGAGGCTCTTCAAGAAATAGAGTTATCTCCCTTCCACCGGCCACTTGCGGCCCAACGTGCTCAAGGAGTGAGCAACAGACGGTCTGGCTTGAAAGAGGTCACCCTAAATCCATTGCCCATCATGACTGGGCAGAAACTCAGGATAATGACCCCGCAGTCCGCCTGGTGAAGGAGCTACTGTCACAAGCTGACTCACGCCCAGAGTCGGATGCTCCTGAAGAAACCCAGCAGTTGTGGAAGGAAAGAGGTCAGCTGTTCATTTATGAAGGAAAGCTGTGTCGAAGGAGTATTAATGCCCGCACTCATGAGCTGGTCTGGCAGGTAGTAGTCCCAAAGAGAGCGGCATCAATGGTCTTGGAAGCATACCACAATGGAGCTGGCCACTTCGGATGGAAGAAGTTGGAAGCATTGCTCCGGGAGAGATTCTACTGAGCTGGTATGAGGAAAGCCATTGAAAAGTGGTGCCGGGAGTGTGGACAAAGTAACCTGCGCAGAAAGGATCAAAACAGCCAGAGAGCTCCTCTACAGCCAATAATAACCAAACAGCCACTTGAGTTGGTCGCCCTGGACCATGTGAAGCTGGTCCCATGCCGCTCAGGCTACATCTGTGCTCTTACCATCGTGGACCACTACTCAAGATTCCTGGTAGTTGTGCCTGTCAAAGATCAAACAGCCAGGACAGCAGCCAGAGCATTCCAACAGCATTTCTGTAGACCACATGGATATCCTGAGCAAGTGCTTACAGATCAAGGTCCCGCCTTTGAGGCAGAAGTGTTCCAGGAATTCTGTAACTTGTATGGTTGTAAGAAGATCCGGACAACACCGTGCCACCCACAGACCAATGGCATGTGTGAAAAGATGAACCAGGTGGTGATTGATCTACTGAAGACCTTGCCTTTGGAGGAGAGGAATCTGTGGCCAGAAAAGTTGCCAGATCTGGTAGACCTCTACAACCACATTCCTGTGAATTCCACCATCTGCACTCCAGCCTACCTAATGAGAGCGAGGCCTGGTAAACTGCCTATTGATTTGGACATGGGAGTCCTTACACCTGAGGTGATATCACCAGATGCTGATTGGGACACAGAGAGGCAGCAACAGTACAGGAGAGTACAAGAGTGTGTGGAAAAGAATTTAGCTCAGGCAAGACAAAAACAAGAGAGGAACTACAATCAGCATGCACATGCAGTTCCCTTGTCACCAGGAGAACAAGTCCTCAAGAGGAAAAGAAGACTGCATAAATTGGATGATCAATGGGAAGCTGAACCCTACACCATTCTACCCTCAAACTTTGACAATACCAAGGTGTGCCTCATTAGTAAAGATGGAGGAGAAACCTCAGCAGCAATATCCAGGGATCATCTGAAACTGTGCCCTGACCAGTTAAAAGAAAGAATGGAAGAACAAGATAACATCCAACCCATAGAAGAAGAAGCAAAGGACAGCACTATACTTGGAGAATTCCCTGCAAATTGGACTAAAGTAAATGATGCAATAGTGGTGCCAGTGTTGACATTTCCCCAACTGGTAGTACAAGAAGAAGTGGCTCAAGAGAACTCTGAGAATCAGGAAGTTCAGGTAGCAGATGCCATACCAGCAGTGGAGCTGGAGAGTCCTCGCCCTGCCAGTGGTGAATCTGTTATACCCATGGTGAGTCTAAGAGTTCGCAGAAAATCTAGTATCCCTGTGCTACGTAGAAACACCAGTATGGTAGCCAGTTCAACACCAGTAGTTAGCACCAGACAACCAGTGAGGTCCCCAATCACACCAGTGTTATGCAGGTCTACCCGTACTACACAAGGTATACCGCCCATCAGATATCGTGTATAGATAAGTAAATGTAAATGTTGAAATTATATGTACATATGTAATTGTTTTAAAGTTTGTGCCTACAGATAATCTGTAAGAGTTTCCTTAGAATTTTCCAGTTTTGTTTTATGGACATTGGATCACAGGACTTGTGTGGTCACTAACCTTGTAAATAGTTCACCATTTGCCCAGGAATGGACCATGGACATTGATGCTTGGACTTATCATCATAGGACTATTTTTGGAGCTTTTGGTTTTTGTACATTTTTCATTTTCAAACTCTTGTAAACTCCATAATTGTTTATTTGTCATTTGTTATATGTTATTCATGTTTTTCATCAGCCCAGGAGTGCTGACTTGCACTAGGGGGGAATGTGGCGCCCCCAGGAGTGTGGCCGCCACAATGGCATTGCCTTCCTCAGGAAGGGTGATGTCATGCTTGGAAGCAAGGAAGGGTCTCTCTAACAGTTAATCATTTACATGCAACACAGTTCCCACTCCAGGCCAGCAGAGGGAGCTCTGAACCAGGATTGGGGGAGGAGCACGCTCTGAAGGCCAGGAGGGGAAATAGTTAGTGTGAGGAGGGCAACATGTGTAGATACGTGGAGAGAAGCTGGAGGTTGAGCTGAGGATAGAGAGCTCCCTCCCGGTGAGAGCGCATGATCTGGAGCCTGGTCTCCACGGTTGTATGGATACTGAAGGTACTGCAACAGAAACCAGAGGAGTAGGGAGCTGTAAATGCTCTATTCCCACCTAAGACTCGGAGGCACAACAGCGACGGGTGAGCCAAGAGAGATAGAGGGCTACAGCTGTCTGCCATACGAGGTAGTTCTAAGAGAAGATAAGAAGGAGGAACTTCAGTGTAACATAGTACTGGATGTACCTCAAGCCAGCGCTAGGAAGGAGACTACACAACCCATCTGATAGAGAGATCACTGAGTGCTTCCAGGCTAGCCTGCTCCTGTGCCATCTGTAATCAGGACCCTGGACTGCGTTTTCCAAGTAAAGGTAAAGAAACTGCACCCTGTTGTGTCCTTGCCTCCTTCCTGCAACTTCCTCAGCACTGCTACATCTCTGTGCCAAACACTGCACCTTCTTCCTAACCCTTTATCTACACTGCCCTGGGACTACAGCCCTGCCTGTGGAGGGCTACAACATCATAGCTGCACCATCAGTCCCAGAGGATCTGCATGCAGTGTCGGCTTAACATCTCCCTTGCCGAACACCACAGATGGCATCACGAATCATTCATTTATAAACTTTATTCCCAACTCAATCCCTTTTACATGGGCACCCAGGGCCACAGACCGGGTCACCGCTGCTGTGACATTCCCATCTGAGAGACCGGCCGATACCGAGTACCCCACAGCCCTGGGAGGGCGGCCCAATTGCTCATCACCGACAGTCAGCTGATGCATCAGGTGACCATTTATAGGATAGTGGGAGTGGTCACCACTCACATCAACTGACCTAGCAACTCTGCAGTTTCAGAAAGCTGCCAGTAAGGGAAACTGACGTTAATCCCCACTGGTCTGAAAGGAAATAAGCTACATTTAACTCATAGTGGAACCAGATCTGCCACAAATCTAAAAATGAATCGCGACAGTACCTCCTTTCCATGAGGGGCCTCTAGACCCTCAACACTGGACCTCACCGGAAACGATATACGGTGATGACTCGATCCACAAAGATTCACCTCTGCAGTCACCTGATCCTCAGGTTTACGGCAAATGCAGCCCAATGGAGATGTGTCCGTGCATTACTTGGGGTATCTCCAGCTGGAAAGTCCCCGAGCTGAGAATGGCCGAAACCCGATATGGCCCGATCACCCTAGAACTCCAGATCCCAGTTGCGTACTTCCACCTGTACTTCCGTACTTCCACACATACTCATTCACACACAGGTCTGGACCTGAATGTTTATTTCCCCGCATACATTTGCCAAAGGATGGTGAACTCTTTGAGGAACCGACAACAAAAGTGTCCACCTGTGTCACCAAACTCATACCCTCAATACATACAGAGGGAACCACCACCTTTCCCTGATCCCTCCTCCCGGGAGGACACCGCGACTCAGGGTTTACCTGTGGAGAGGGTTGAATCCTGCCCTTTCTCCCAGGTAGCTCCTTAGCTGCCTCCAACAGAGAAGAAGGGGTAGGTTTAAGAAGGACAGCAGAGACAGTAGCTCTCAGGCAGTAGTCCTTGCAACACTGGTCCCAACTGACTACTTCCATAGACTGCCTATTTATGACCGGTTGTGTTTCTTCAGCCAGGGAAGGCCAAGGACGATGGGAGCTGGCATACCCTCCAAGACATAGCACGACAGGGACTTCTCCTGAAGAGTCCCTATACGCAGGTTAATATCTACGACTTGGGTCACTCTCCCCTGGCTGAGAGGAACAGAGTCAATAGCCTGAACACTGATGGTGTCATGGTTAGGACATGGTTAATGTCCTGTTCTCACTGGGTTAACTTTTTCCGGCCTCTCTTTGGATCTGGGAGGGGTATTTATACTCACTCCAGACTAGGATTCCCTGTCAGCTATACTGTTATTCTGGCTGTGTGTCTGACCCCCCTGGTGTGCGTGGATACTGCATTGCTTGTTTGATTCCCGTGTATGACCCGGTCTGTCCCCTCACTCAGTTCTCTGTCTCACGTTTTGGTATTATTGTCTTCTCCGATTCTGACCTTCTAGCTTGGCTATTGTTACTCCGTTACAGTTTGTCCCTATTGTACCGTCCATTGCCCGTTCTGGTTTTCTGATCTATTGCTACGTCCTGACTATTCGCTCTGTCTAACCCTTTGGTACTGTCCTGCTATCTTGTGCTTTGACCCGGCTTGATCTGTTACACATCTCTGTCTATGCCCCTTGGTAACTTGTCCCGTAGTTACTTTTCTAGGAGTTTTCCTGCAGCTCCTAGCTCTGTGGAGCTTAGATCACGCCCCCAGCAGTCACGTGCTTCAGGTCCTGATAGTCTGAAGCACGCATCGTCACCACTGCTGCCCTGCTCCACAGGTATCTTTGAGCACTGTTTCTGTACTCAGGACACGCGCACTGGCTCAGTGAGCAAGTGCAGTGCGGTGTTCCTGACAGATGGGTTTCGCCAGCGTCCTATCCATTCAGACTATGGGTCAGAACAAAGCAAAAATCCACCAAATTGACTCCCGCTCCACTATCCACAAGCACCGGTACAGTCTCAGTAACCCACAGTAGAAACATGCCCCCATACCACGGTGAACCACAGGCAACCCCGTTTGAGAAGAGACTCCTGCATAGGTTTAGTCCACATGCACCGGGTGTCCTCTTTCCTAGAAAGAACAGGGGGCAGATTTGATGTATGTCTCTCCCTGAGGTGTCTATCCACCCGAATAACAAGGGCCATGCCACCTTCCAACAACCTTGGAATAGCGTACTGCACCAGAGTATCCTGTAGCCTTGGTGACAGACCGTGACAAAAATGACACCTAGGAGCAGGATCGTTCCACTGTGTGTCAGTGGCTCATCTCCTGAACTCTGAGCAGTATTCCTCAGCCGGCTGGCCCCCTTGCTTGATCATACGGAGTCTAGACTCAGCCAGGGAGACACCATCAGAATCCCCATACACTAGCGCCAATTCCGCAAAAAAACTCGGCCACTGACCACAAAGCTGGTGAATCGGTCGGCAGGGAGAAGGCCCAGGATTGGGGATCAGGCTTGAGCATGGAGATTATAATCCCCACACGCTGTTCCTTACTCCTTCAAGAACGAGGGCGGAGCCTGATATAACTTACAGGCCTCCTTAAAAAACAAAAACTTATCTCTCCCTTCAGAGAACCTGTCAGGGAGAGATATCTTGTGTTTTGGTTGAGCCTGCATATGAGCCAAGACCCAGAACCCTTATAACTGCTGAAGCTGCTGCACCAACTTGCACCGCAACTTCTTAACCTCATCAGTGAGGGTCTGGATCAGCTGAGCAAAAGCTTGTGCTTAAGCTATCGGTTCCCTGGAAAAAAAGGATTGGTTGGTGATAATGTCACGATGTGTGACAACCCAATGAGGGGGTTGGTCAGCGGACGGCAAAACACACACACAGCGGGATGGTAAAAAGGTGAGGAAGGCCCTACCAATCAATAGGGAAATGAAAAATTGTCACCTCCTGCTCAAACCTGAGCCTTACCCTGCTGTCCCATAATGCCCTAAGTGGGTCCTTCCCCCCAGCGCCGTCAGGAACCTCGTCCCTCGCTGTCACCTCACACTGCCCTGACTAGTGCACTGGCTGGCAAGGGCGCTAGCCTCACTACTGCAGACAGTACAACACACGGGACAGTGACAAACACGAGACTGACAGGGTAATAACACAACTTAGCTTTACTACTTCCTCTGCTGCAAAGCACCACACAGCAGAATAAAGGCACCATGATCACAAACTCACAAAACCGGCTGATACACCACAGAAGCCAGCGAGCTCCTTACTCCAGGCTTGGTCACTGTAGATTGCTCTATCACCGACAGTCAGCTGATGCATCAGGTGACCACTTAAAGGATAGTGGAAGTGGTCACCACCCACATCAGCTGACCTAGCAACTCTGCAGTTTCAGAAAGCTGTCAGCAAGGGAAACCTACAATAACCCCCCTTGGTCCGAAAGGAAAAAAGCAACATTTAAATCATAATGGAACCAGAGCTGCCACAAATCCAAAAATGGATCATGACAATTGGCATCAAAGCGTTGGTGAATCAGGCCCATCATTTCGGCCAGAGAAGCAACATTACAGCTGGTCTGCCCTGTCAATCACACTGGAACACACCGTCCCCAAATCAGCAAGCTGGATTCAGGGTGGCTGGGGAGCGGTGTATTACTGACCTGAGAAGAAAGGACTAACCCTTTAGATCACAGATGTAATTTGTAAATGATGGGGCTTTTTATTATGCATACAATTAGTGATCACTGTAAGGTGATTTGATGGTTTTTTCTAATCATTTTAGAGGGAAGGTCCTAATTAGTGAACACTATATGATTAATGGATATGTACTGTAAAGAAGACACATAACTGTTATCGAGTTTTCGAGCAATAAGAGTAGTTGGGTCCATTTTTAGTTTGTTTTCATTAGTCCCTGGTTTAGTATGGTATGCAGTCAGCATTTTGAGTGCTATTTATGGTGTATATTTCAGGGTGTAATACCCTGTCCCGAAGATTTCTCACAGGCTGCAAGTCATGGTGTGCTCTAACAGTGTGGTTTATGAGACCCTTCATTGTACTACAGGTTTGTTTGCGCAGTGGATTTCCTAGGAGACATTCCCACTATGCACATGCCTTTCACCACATACCGTGCAGGGCAGAATTACACAATGCTTTCACCAGTGACATAATCCACAGTACAGTAGAACAATCCATATTTCCTCAGAGCACTAGGGAGTTCATAACTGTCTCCTTCAGACTCACTTTTAGGGCTCATACTCACTTGCGAGAGACTCGCACGATTCTAATGCAAGTCTCTCGCATGAAAACCTTGCACTGCCGCCGGCACTCAGACCAGAGCTTGCGGCTACATGTATTTCTATGTAGCCGCACGCTCCAGTCCAAGTGTCGGCGGCAGTGTCGGCGGCAGTGCCGGGTTTTCATGCGAGAGACTCAAACGAGAATTGTGCGAGTCTCTTGTAAGAGAGTATGAGCCCTTATGTGAGGGATCTTTTAATCACAGTATCTCATTCATCATCATCGAATGAAGCGCCAGGTGTTGATGCGAGAGACTCGTGTGAGTTTCTTGCATCACACACGGTAGTGTGATCCCGGCCTTACACTGGAGGTGATATCATACATTATTTTATACTATAATATTTTATTGTATATCATACAGACTTTTATGAGAGGGATCTTTTAATTACAGCATCTTGAATTCATCATCTTTGACTGAAAATCAGTTATATTCATTTATACGACATTGTTTCCGCAGCAGGAACGTTTATTTCTGCCAGCTGCACTTAGCTGTTTAGGATTGTTCCCGACTTTTCTGCATCAAAATATACCATGGGTGAATATGCCCTAAATTTGTTGTGAAGAAACCAGATTGTATGTTAATTTCCCAGACAACCATGTTTTTGTAAACCCACAAGAATTGACTTTTTATCTGTATATTGGCGAGACCTACCAGTCAGACAGTCTGCACAACACTCAATGGACGAGAGAGAGGACTGCAGCCCATTCATCATGGCACCATCACGAGGAACACGGATCTATGATTCTAAGGGAAACAACCTAGGAGTTTTCGGCTCCAGTTGGAAGGACACAGATCTGATCCAGTGACCATCTTGGAACCATGGATATGTTTGGAGAAAGCCAGGTTTTGGGACACACTGGTCCCATGGAGAAGGTCGGATAAGCCAGGTGGTGACTCTCTGACGTAACATCTATTGTTATCCAAGCGAGTCAGCGGGAGGGTTAGGCCCTGTAATATGCACCATGTTGGGGGTAATTGCTGGGATTGTTCTGTTTGCTATTGGGTGTTGTGGTTCAATAAAGTATTGCCACACTGTTTTACCCTAACCCTGTGTTGTCTATGTAGTATGTTGCCCAAGGGGAGATAGAGCGGACATTCAGTGATATGAGCCCTGGACCATGCAGTCTTTCTAAAGGCAGCCAGGCCAGCGGATGAGAGCACCCATTGACTCCATTTCTCCACAATTGGTGGCAGCAGTGGGATACTACTCAGCCCGGCGGAACCGGGGGAGCTACAGGGGGCTGGTGTTCTCACACACTGTCCTGGGTTCCACAAACAGGGAGGCATACAGACAGATCCAGCAGACCATTGGTGAGGCATGCACAGCAGGTTTCGGATGCTACTATGTTCAACCCCACCAACTCGGCCATGGGAAGAAGACCAGAGTGAGTATGTGACCTCAACAAGAGACGGAAACTACAGGAGATGTTCCAGCTTCAATGGATTGAATGGGACTTAATACAGGAACCATGGAATGTGGAGGAAGCCATGGGTGGACCCAATGGATACCAGTTGCTACTATTCAATTAAGAGTGGAGTTTATTGTCATAAGGAGAACTTTGAATATGCTCTGAGGAAACTGGATGATACAATGTTTTGTGTCATAAAGGTGAGACCTCTTACATTCGTGACTGTGCATAAAGACATGTTGTGGACTGCTCCCCATAATTGGAGAATGATGACTGTAAGCCTATCATGACTAGGACTACTGGACTCGTGACCCCGCCTAGAACTACTGAAAGGAGTCATTTTGACTCCTTGCTTGTTTTCGTTTATTTTTAGAGTTTCATTTGTGGTTATTTATTAATAATTATATTTTTTGTAATGTATTATTATTGTGAGAGCCAACAGTAATGCTTTTGATTGTTTTTTTTCTGCTTTTCTTATTTTTCTACAGAAAATAACAATAATTATAATAGACGTTTTTCAAACATTTTTTTTATTCAAGTGCACACATATAAACAACAACTGAAGAACAAAAAGCAGAGAAAATGTAGGTGGAGGAGCATAAAAATGAAAATATGGCGCAGAATTCACCTTCTAAACATTTGGTGTTTCGCATTTTAGGCATTGCCTTTGATTTATGGCAGTACATTGCCCACACAAAGACTTACCACAAGTCTTACAATTGCCGACAGATCTATTTTTCTTGCACTTTTCTTTGATCTGGCAAAATTTTGTTTGAACCATCACTTCTGAGCATGTAGAAACTTGGGACGTGGAACCCTTTTCCCTATCTGTGACATAAGGACCACTCAACTCTCTCACAAGCGTTTGCAAAAATGCCTTGCGTGACATTTTTTGGTGGGTAATCTCCTTGAATATTATCCATGCATTTATACCCGCAAAGTCTAAGGCATTTTCAAATGCATGAACAGGCCATCTCCTTGTGCATGTTCGTGTGGTATATTTTCGTGCCATCTGATCCACTACATCTACTCCATATTTTGTTTCATTGTAAAACTTTACCGTTTCTGGAGTTTTTATAGCGGAATCAGACGCAACAACAACATCTGGATGGACGGAACTCAAAATGACAACATTTTTGTTGGGCTTTCCTTGATATACTGTAAGTGTAAAATTGTCTTCATTTCTAAACACTTTAGTGTTGTACAATTCCTCTTTCATGGATTTTATTTCTTTAGGCACTTCTCGCCTTATCTTGTTCAGTGTTCCCACGATGGTTGTTCCTTTGCTTTTTAGCTGTTTAGCTAATTTTACTGAAGTAAAATAATTATCGGTTGTAACATTGCGACCTTTTTTCAAAAACGGGTCCAATAACTTCATTACCACATGGTCAGCTAAACGGTCCTCAGCACGGCGTGTGTCATCTTTTGCCTAGATAAGGGAAGCCATTTGCCAGATATTTGCTCTCCTTATCAACAGCTAGCCAATATTTGTGGCCATATTTATCTGGTTTGGAAGGCATGTACTGCGTGAATGGACACCTAGTTTTGCTTGGGAAAAGTTGCTCATCCACCGTTATGTATGGGCCAGGTTTGTAACACGCAATACAATTTTCAATAAACCTGTCCCACACAGTAGAAAATAGAGCAAACTTGTCCGTTTGCAGTCTCTCCGATCGAGTAGATTTCTCATCAAATCTGATAAGATAAGAGCCTAGAGTAAACAAGCTATTTTGTTCAGTATTACACAGTAATACAAGCAGGTAAAACACAAGGAAAATGTGAAAAGTTGACATGTAAATTGAACTACATCTATATGAACATCAGGGTAAATAAGACAGAGTGAAAAAATTATGCACAAAACTTTATAGCAACATTTAGTGACAAAAGGACCTCAAAATATAGTAGGGAGTCAAAATGACTCCCTTCAGTAGTTCTTGGTAAATTTTGAAAAAAATGCGCAAATTTTTCGCCAAAATTATTTATTCTCACAAAATCTTTTTTCACATCATATTTGAGGAAAAGTCACCGAGTTTCAAGCCGGAATTCTGAAAAATGTAGTCACAGAAGAGAAATAAAAAACGAAAGGAGTCAAAATGACTCCATCAGTAGTTCTAGTGGGGGAGCAATGTGAAGAAACCAGATTGTATCTTAATTTCCCAGACAACCATGTTTTTGTAAACCCACAAGAATTGACTTTTTATCTGTATATTGGCTTGTGGATTTAAGTGTTTATGTCTGGTGGGTCAAGAAGACAGACTTGCATATCATTTAACATACTGTGTAAAGCTGGATTCACACATAGCGACTTACCAGCGATCCCGACAACGATATCAACGTGTCAGGATCGCTGGCAAGTCGCTATGTGATCGCTGGTGAGCTGTCAAACAGACAGCTTCACCAGCGATCAGCACACCGACGCCGAGGTGAGGAGCGAGCCCGGGAGCAGCGGACAAGTGTGCCTGCTGTTCCAGTCCTCCACCAGCAGAGGGCGCGACTGCATCACCGTCCTCTCCTGGCGGCGTCCTGCTGCCTCCTGGTCCCCAGCGTGCGTCAGCGACAGGTACACACTCCGCGGGCTCCTGGTCCCTAGCGTGAGGCGGCAGCGGCACCTGTAACTCGCTGGTAACTAACGTACACATCGGGTATCCAAGGGACATGCGTCTCTTGGATACCTGATGTGTACGTTAGTTACCAGCTGATCGCTGGTCTCCCGCCTGTCACACGCAGCGATGCGTGCTGGCCAGCGGGAGATCAGCGGCGAAAAAAATGTCCAGAGGTTTCTTGCAGCGATCAGCAATACCGGCAGGGGGGTCGGTCGCTGATCGCTGTCACACACAGCGATCTCGCTGGTGAGATCGCTGTTGTGTCACAAAACTTGTGACTCAGCAGCGATCTCGCTAGCGAGATCGCTATGTGTGACGGGGCCCTAAGTCTGTAATAGTGACTTGTACACAGTGTGTGTTTATCTGTGTTTATTGTGAGCTGATATGCTAATTGTGTATTGTATTCTATAACCAGTTTGTTGACTTCAGAGGTAGATAGGGAAAGTCTGTGAGGATGAACTGAAGCACACTGGGTAATTCTAAAAATAGCTTACATGTCTCAGGTATAAAAACAAGAGACAGAGAGAGCAGTGGGGATCTCATCTCATCACACAGAGACCTACCAGTCAGACAGTCTGCACAACACTCAATGGATGAGAGAGAGGACTGCAGTCAATTCATCATGGCACCATCACGAGGAACACGGATCTATGATTCTAAGGAAAACAACCTAGGAGTTTTTGGCTCCGGTTGGAAGGACACAGATCTGATCCAGTGACCATCTTGGAGCCATGGATATATTTGGAGAAAACCAGGTTTTGGGACACGCTGGTCGCCTGGTTTCATGGAGATGGTTGGAAAAGCCAGGTGGTGACTCTCGTGTCAACTGGCTTTGGACCTTGTATGGACAGTATGGATTGTAACCTCCCTACGCTTGTCGTTATCTCTTCTCTGTGTATATATCACAGGTAGAATAGCAACCCTGGGAGCTGTGATGTTGTGTCAACTGGCTTTGGACCTTCTACAGGCTCTATGGACTGTTCGCGGTCATCTCCCTACGCTTGTCAATATCTCTTCTCTGTGTGTATATCACAGGTGGAATATCGACCCTGGGAGGTCTGACGTAACATCTACTGTTATCCAGGCGAGTCAGCGGAAGGGTTAGGCCCTGTAATGTGCACCATGTTGGGGGTAATTGTTGGGATTGTTCTATTTGCTATTTGCTATTGGTTGTTGTGGTTCAATAAAGTATTGCCACACTGTTTTACCCTAACCCTGTGTTCTCTGTGTAGTATGTTGCCCACGGGGAGATAGAGTGGGCGTTCAGTGGTATGAGCCCTGGTCCATGCAGGCTTTCTAAAGGCAGCCAGGCCAGAGGACGAGAGCACCCACTGACCCCGTTTCTCCACAGTTGCCCTTAGTTAGAATTTAGTTGATTAAAATGTATGATATCAAACAAAATCATCATGGTCAGGTAAAAAGTAAAATGTCTTTCTGGTTCCCAGCTGTGCTTTACACACAGGTCCAGCGCAGAGTCTCTGCTGCTGCTTTTTGTGTCCATTAGGCCATGTTACATGTTTGGTGAGATTTTTACCTCAGTATTTGCAAGCCAAAACCAGGAGTGGGTGATAAATACAGAAGTCGTGATGTATTTCTATTATACTTTTGCTCTGATTGTTCCATTACTGGTTTTGACTTACAAATACTGAGGTAAAAAATTCATGAAATTCTCAACATGTGCATGGCCTTATATTGTCTGCAGTGCTGATATCATGTGGACAGCACTACAGCAAATAACTGAACTCAGCTGCTCTGCCCGAGTCTACAGCACGAGAAATTCAGAGCCGCCGAGCTCACTGATTGGCTGCAGCGCTGTCTATATAACGTCAGCACTGCAGACAATAACAGACACCGAGACCAGTGGCGTAACTATTGTCTGGTGGGCCCCAGTACAAGATTTGAACCGCCCCATCCTGAAATATACAGTATATATATATATATATATATACCCTCCATTCTGGTATATATGTCCCTCATCCTGGCTCCATCATGGTATATGTATCCCTCATCCTGTTATATGTCCCTTGTTCTGTTGCTGTTATTTACAGTATAGAAAGAAAAGAAAGCATTATACTCACCAGGGGCGTACATAGTAGTCATAGGGCCCAATAGCAGAAGTATAATACACTCCCATATAGTATAACACACAGCCAAATAGTGTTCCCTATAGTATAATGCACCCCATTAGTCTTCCATATGGTATAAGGCTCCCTCATAGTCCTCCATACAGTATAATGGATGTCCATAGTCATTCTTATAGTATAATACACATCCATTGTCCTACATATAATTTAATGCACCCATCATAGTGCTCCATATAGTATAATGCACTCGCCATAGTCCTCCATAAAGTATAGCGCACTCTCCATAGTTCTCCATATACTGTATAATTCACAGACCATAGTACTCCATATATTATAATACACACCTCATAGTCCACCATATATTATAATGCACCACATAGTCCTTCGTATAATATAATGCACCCTACAGTTGTCCATAAATAATGCACCCCCATATTCCTCTATATACTATATTGCCCTCCATATAGTATAATGCACAGCCCTTAGTCCACCTTATTAGTATAATACACAGTCCATATCCTTCATATAATATAATACATAGCCATTAGTCCTCTTATGAAATAGTACACTCTCCATAGTCCTCCCTATAGTATAATACACAGCAAATAGTCCTCCAAATAGTATACTACACAGTCCATAGTCCTCCATATAGTATAATACACCTCATAATCCTCCATATAATATACTGCACAGCACACAGTCCTCTATATAATGCATTGCACCGCCTATAGTCCTCCATATAGTATACTGCAGAGCCCATAGTCTTCAATATAGTGTAGATTCTCTTCAGTTCCATCAGGTTGGATGTTGAACGTTGGTGGACAGCCATTTTGAGGTCTCTCCAGAGATGCTCAATTGGATTTAGGTCAGGGCTCTGGCTGGGCCAGTCAAGAATGGTCACAGAGTTGTTCTGAAGCCACTCCTTTTTTATTTTAGCTGTGTGCTTAAGGTCATTTTCTTGTTGGAAGGTGAACCTTCAGCCACGTCTGAGGTCCAGAGCACTCTGGAAGAGGTTTTTATCCAGGATATATCTGTACTTGGCCACAATCATGTTTATTTAAATTGCAGCCAGTTGTCCTGTCGCTGCAGCTAAAAAGCACCCCGATTACATGATGCTGCTACCACCATGTTTCACTGTTGGGATTGTATTGGGCAGGTGATGAGCAGCGCCTGGTTTTCTCCACACATAATACACCAACAAAGCTAATCTTCTAAACCTGAAGCTGTAGCTTCAAAAACACTACAAAAGTGTTAATCCTGCAACCAAAATGTGAACACTTAATCGAAAAAGTGAATTAACTTCATAAATAAGGTCACCATAGAACGATATATTCGATAATACAAAATTTATTTAGAAAATACTATCAATATAAATAATAATAGATCTTTACAATAGTTGTGAGAGCTGATACATAGCATGAGACAACATAACAAAAACAGCTGGGACTATCAGATAGGAGCATCCCCCTACTGGGGTTCAATGTAAAAAGAGACTTTACAATATGACTGGTTTACAAATAAACAGTACAATATGACAAAAAAACAGATCAATAAATAGAAACTGAGGCACCAGGACTATCCTAGAAAGATTATACAGTATCACAAATATATAAGATAAATGGATAGGTCATCAGGTATAGATGGTAATATAGCTACCACAAGAAGCTAATATAGAGCAATTAGCCTGTTCACATCTTATGAGTGGTAATCTCAACTAAAATGCAGAGGATCCCCTTACAGACGGGGAAAAATATACCTGAGGTCATGATGTTTAGTAGGTGAAGGTAGATGCCCCTAAAGGAGTCCCACTCAGCAGTCTCCACACATACCGCTTAGAATTATAACGAAAAAGTTCTATCTTAATCTCATCAGTCCAGATAATCTTATTTCTCATAGTCTGGGAGTCCTTCATGTGATTTTTAGCAAACTCTATGCGGGCTTTCATATGTCTGGCACTGAGGAGAGGCTTCCGTTGGGCCACTTTGCCATAAAGGTCTGAAAGTCTGACTGGTGTAGGGCTGCAGTGATAGTTGTCTTTGTGGAACTTTCTTTCAGCCACAGTGATCTTGGGGTTCTTCTTTACCTCTTTCACCAAGGCTCTTCTCCCACGATTGCTCAATTTGGCTGGATGGCCAATCATGTAGCCTGCCATCTAGATGTAGCAGAGCTGGACCCATCATGGGACAAATGGATTAAAAGAATCTGTGCGGAAAGATGAGGAATATTGTTGCTTGTTTTTTACCTCCTTTGTAGATGACGAGGGCATCGGGGGAATGGGTGAGGTCATAAGTATACTTTAATTAAGAATATTAAAGGAGTCTGTGTCATTCTTTCAATTAAAGAACTTTTTCTGGGTGTCTGTGATTTCTTATAATGTGACTATGGGACTAGTAATGAGGGCATCTTATTGACGCCTCTCCATTACTAACCTCGGGGCATGATGTCACCTGACAATACAAAGTTGTCATCAACCCCGCCAACTATCACCCCACTTGCCACCACTACAGGGCAAGTGGGAAGAGCGAGGCTAAGTGCCAGAATTGGTGCATCTTAGAAATGCGCCTTTTCTGGGGCGACTGAGAGCTGATGTTTTTAGCCTGGGAGGCCAGTATCTATGGTCCCTTCCTAGGCTATTAATATCATGCCTCAGCTGTTTGCATAGCCATTGCTGGTTATTAATTATAAGGGGACCCTCCGTCATTTTTTTTAGGGTCTCCCATTATAATAGCCAGTAAAGGCTAAGTATACAGTTGTGAGCTGATATTAATTGCCTGGGAAGCTCCATGGGTATTACCCCCTTCCCAGGCTTTAAACATCGGCCCCCAGCCATCGAATTTCCCACTGTTGGTTACAAAAATTGCGCGGGAGCCCACGCCATTTTTTTCCTAAAAATAATATTGTATTAATTAAATACATGTACATTAATTTGCACACACACATTGTACGAATTGTATTTGTCACTAACCTCTATGTAAATACCTATTCTATTTGTATTTACTGTAGGTAATCCATCTATTCTATCCTGTCGGCTCCTGCTGTGATTTTACACTATGCGGCTGCTGAATTGCCGGCTTTTCTTCTATCTATCTATCTATCTATCTAATAAACAAGAAAAAACTGGAACAGCACCAAGACAATACCTTATTGAAGTGCACGCTTCTCTTACCAGTGTTCAATTGGCATAGCATATGTGTGTGCAGTGTCGACTGGGGTGTCAAGCCCCTACCAGTAACCTACAGTATATCTCTATATAATAATAAACTGGGTAGTTTGGGTAATGAATGATGAGATGCTGTTTATATCTGTACAGAGTGAATCAAATGAATTATGTCAAGTACTGCCCATATAGTGGGGTTGGGGGCCCAGATCTGCACAGAGGCCCACCGGGGGATTCCCCTGTTACCCATGGACCTGTCTGACCCTATGTGTGTGTCACTGACATCTATACATCTATGTATTCTGTGTGTGTATAGCTATTCTATCTATTTTATTCTATCCTGTCAGTGTGATTTTACTGTACGCAGCACATGAATTGCTGGCTTTTCAAAGGACACTGATGCGTAAATCTCAGACAGCACTTGCATGGTCCGAATGCTGTGCGATTTTTTTCTCACACCCATAGGCTTGCATTGGCAAGTCTCGGATGATATTTGCGTACAATTGCAGCATGTTGCGATTTTACATGCATGCTGAATACGCCCAAGAAAATAAACAGTGATGTGAGCTGCCCCATAGGTTAACAATGGGCCGAGTGCTATTCGATGTTTTCTTGCATAGTACTTGCCCTTATTCTACGGTAGTGTGACGCCGGACTAATGCACGGACTGTTATCGGGTGTCCTGACAAACTTGATAGCATCATAGGAATATATAGGAGGCTGATAAATTCAGGTCTGGAGACCCAGTGTCAGTCTATGCATCACGGTCTGTACACTGACCATGGTACACAAATGGCTTAATGAGGCTTCAAAGACACTAGCAGCCATGATGGATTAAAATGTTTATGACTGTGTCGTAGTAGCTATCTTTCACCACACCATCATTCTTTCAATGGCTGCTTCAATGGTTACCAAACTATTAATATCTAATGTATATTGCCATCTTAAAGTCCCCTATACACATTACATAAAATTTGACCAAACCTTCTGATTTCAGAAGGATTTCTTGGTCACCTAATATCCGTGAGTGTCCCATGATTCTTCTCCAACATATTTAAGGGGGATAAGGATCAGGCGGTTTGAATATTTTCGCTGATGGTTTATGTGTATCAGAATGTTTACAGAAATAGTGGTTGGTTAACTGTTATCTAGTGTGTATGTGCGGCTTAAGGCATTGTGACCAAGAAATTAATTACCGTATATGATGTTCATAACACTTGCCACAGGATGAATAGTAGATTAGGGGCCTAGATAGAATCATAGAATCATAGAATCGTAGAGTTGGAAGGGACCTCCTGGGCCATCTGGTCCAACCCCCTGCTCAAAGCAGGATTCGCTAAATCATCCCAGTCAGATGTCTGTCCAGCCTCTGTTTGAAGACTTCCATTGAAGGAGAACTCACCACTTCTCGTGGCAGCCTGTTCCACTCATTGATCACTCTAACTGTCAAAAAGTTTTTTCTAATATCTAATCTGTGTCTCCTCCCATTCAGTTTCATCCCATTGCTTCTAGTCTTTCCTTGTGCAAATGAGAATAAAGTTGATCCTTCTACAATGTGACAGCCCTTTAGATATTTGTAGACAGCAATTAAGTCTCCTCTCAGTCTTCTCTTTTGCAAACTAAACATTCCCAAATCCTGCAACCTTTCCTCATAAGACAGGGTTTGCAGACCGGTCACCATTCTGGTCGCTCTTTTCTGAACTTGCTCCAGTTTGTTGATGTCTTTTTTAAAATGTGGTGCCCAAAACTGGACACAATATTCCAGATGAGGTCTGACCAAAGAGGAGTAGAGGGAAATAATGACTTCACGTGATCTAGACTGTATGCTTCTGTTAATACATCCTAGAACTGCATTTGCCTTTTTTGCTGCTGCATCACACTGTTGACTCATATTCAGTCTGTGATCTATTAGTATACCCAAGTCTTTTTCACATGTGCTGTCACTTAGCCCTATTCCTCCCATTCTGTATATGCTTTTTTCATTTTTATTGCCCAGATGTAGTACTTTGCATTTCTCCCTGTTAAAAACCATTCTGTTAGTTACTGCCCACTTCTCCAGTTTATTTAAATCTTTTTGAATCCTCTCTCTCTCTTCTCTAGTATTAGCTATCCCTCCTAGCTTTGTGTCATCAGCAAATTTAATCAGTTTACCCTCAATTCCTTCATCTAAATCGTTGATAAAGATGTTGAACAATACAGGGCCCAGGACAGAGCCCTGTGGTACCCCACTTGAGACATTCTTCCAACTGGATGTGCAGCCATTTACGACCACTCTTTGGGTCCGATCACTAAGCCAGCTATGAATCCACCTAACAGTTGCCTTGTCCATTCCATACTTAGTCATTTTTTCAATAAGGATTGTATGAGAGACTTTGCCAAATGCTTTGCTGAAGTCAAGATATACTATATCTACAGCATTTCCTTGATCCACCCAATCAGTGATACCGTCATAGAAGGAAATTAAGTTAGTCTGACATGACTTATTAGTTACAAACCCATGCTGACTCTGTTTGATCACTTCATTCTTATCCAGGTATTGACTTACATGTTGTTTAATAATTTGTTCAAAGATCTTTCCTGGTATAGAAGTCAGACTCACCGGCCTATAGTTGCCTGGGTCCACCTTCTTCCCCTTTTTGAAGATAGGAACAACATTTGCTCTTCTCCAGTCTTCTGGCACTTCTCCTGTTCTCCAAGAATTTTCAAAGATTATGGAGAGTGGTTCAGAAATTTCTTCTGCTATCTCCTTCAGTACTCTGGGGTGTAATTCATCTGGACCTGGAGACTTGAATTCATTTAGGTTAGCTAAGTGTTTCCTCACTATCTTTCTGTTTATAGATATCCTGGATTCTTCTATTCCCTTAATAGGACAGTGAATAACAGTTGGTGTTACATTTCCTTTCTGAGAGAAAACAGATGCAAAATAGGAATTTAAAAGTTCAGCCTTCTCAACATCCTGTCTTACCATTTCATCATTTTCATCCTGTAAAAATCCTATAGCATCTTTGACTTTTCTTTTACTTTTGACATATCCCCAAAATCCTTTATTATTGCTTTTGACATCTCTTGCAAGCCTCAATTCATTTTCAGCTTTAGCTAATCTGATTTGTGCCCTGCAGATTCTGCAGACAGCATTATATTCTTCTTTAGATATGCCTCCCTCTTTCCATTTTATAAACATTTTTTTCTTCCTTTTTAGCATGTGCTTAAGTTCTGTGTTCACCCATCCTGGTTTCCTTAAATGCTTCCTATTCTTCCCTCTTTTCGGAATTGTTAACAACTGTGCTTTGAGAATTTCATTTTTCAAGATTTCCCATCCTTCCTGGACATTTTTGTCTTTAAGGATATCCAGCCATTGGATCCCTCCAATTATCTTTCTGAATCCCTTAAAATCTGCCTTTCTGAAATCTAACCTTGACGTCTGAGTCTTCACAGGTCTTCCGCCTCTAGTTATCCAAAATTCTAAAATAGCATGGTCGCTACCTCCTAGGGTTCCAGCCACTTTTACCTCCTCAACCATTTCCTCCCTGTTTATAAGGATTAGATCCAAGGTAGCAGTTCCCCTTGTTTTCTCCCCTACCTTTTGGAAGATAAAGTTGTCAGCAAGAGAGGATAAGAATTTCCTTGACCTGTTAGTTTTGCCTGAGAGAGATTCCCAACAAATGTCTGGATAGTTGAAATCTCCCATGACAACTGTGTCATATTTTTTGGAGAACTTGGCCATTTGATGCATAAAGAGTTCATCCATATCTTCAGCTTGCACAGGTGGCCTGTAGTAAATGCCTACAATGGTGTCCTTTCCATTGTTCTGTCCTTGTATTCTTACCCAAACAGTTTCCACAGAACTCCCAGTCTCTGAAGCTTCAATCTCTGTGCAGATATACGCGTTTCTAACATACAATGCAACACCTCCTCCTCGTTTATCAAGTCTGTTTCTTGCAAATAAGTTGTATCCTTCTAGTCCTGTATTCCAATCATGTGTATCGTCCCACCAAGTTTCAGTGATTCCAATGACATCATATTTCTTTTCCTGTGTTAGTAGTTCCAATTCTCCTTGTTTGTTGCCCATGCTTTGTGCATTAGTATAGAAACATTTTAGTTTGTGATTGGTTTCTCTTTCTCCAATATTTTTATTAATTAGATTCTTTCGTCTTTGTTCTTCCTTTCCACTTCTATTAGCAGAGTTCTCAATAGCATTTGTCAGGTGTATGGCTTTTTCTGGTCTTTTGCTTCCCTTCCCATGTTGTTCTAGTTTAAAGCTCTCCTTACAAGTGTAGCAAGGCGACTTCCAAATACATGCTTTCCAGTCTTCGTAAGGTGCACCCCATCTCTAGCAAGTAGTCCATCATATAAGTAGTTCACTCCGTGATCCAGAAATCCAAATCGTTGCTGACGGCACCATCGACGTAGCCAGTTGTTCACCTGCAGAATCTTATTCCACCTCCTTGTTCCATGGCCATCCACTGGGAGGATGGAAGAGAAGACCACCTGCGCTCCCAGTTCTTTCACTTTCTTGCCTAAGTCTTCAAAGTCTCTGCAGATGGTTTCCAGGTCGTTTCTTGCGGTGTCATTTGTCCCCACATGTAGTAGCAGGAATGGGTAGTCATCTGTAGGTCTGAAGAGTCCTGATATCCTGTCAGACACATCTTTAATTTTTGCACCTGGAAAACAGCACAGATAAATTGGGTTCAAATGTAGCAGTTGCACCTTTCCACACCCCATTCCCCATTAATTGCAGTATGTGATTAGAAACATCTATAATATAACCAGAGATTTGTCCTTCTGTCCAAAGTTTCTAGTGCCTGTGCAGCGTGACTCAGCGCGTGCGCATAGTGCGATCTCCAGTGCCATTTTATTGAAAACATTGTATATGCGAATTCACAGACACACTGTCTTCAAAAAATAGCATAAAATTTAAAATATACCAATAAAAATGCTTGCCACCCAGGGTAGAACTTATTCATTAGCTAGATATGTATAATGTAGTTGGAACACTTTCTCACGACTCGGTTGTCAGGTGACCCAGGTCCAGGGGCTCCTTCCATGTCCCTAATGTTCCTAACACTAGGGGGTGCCCTAGCTCACCCTAGTCCCTAGTTTACTTCTGAAGGTGAAGATGCCAGGGCCAAGTATCTTTCTTTATCTCCTGTATCCGCCCTCTGTCTGTACTCTTCCCCACCCGGGGAAGAGGGGAGTAGTTTTGCACCACAGTACACCAACCAGACGAGCAAGGCAACACAAACAGGGGAAACGGAAAATACCAGGCATACTGTATAAGTATTAACTGACATATAACAGGAATGCTCCGAGGAGTGTAGGATGGGGAAAATCCAAAGTAGGAGAAGGAAAGGGAATCATCACACTTACAAACCCAAGCAACAGTCACTGATAAACCAACCATACTCCTTCTCACATAACCACTAACTCCTATCTTCCCAGCCATGCAGCCTAAGCTAGCTTTGACGATATGTGTCAGTCAGGACCCAGAATATATAGGGGTTAGTAGTGGATAACCATGTTCAGCTGAGAGCTCAGACTCCCAGAGCTGCCAACGTGGCCAATTAACCCCTGTACTGGCAAAAGAAATTGACACCGTTTATAAAGAAGGTGAAGTTCTTCTTTTCAGTGCAGGAGTAGGAGCAATCAGACGCTGCTGTCTTCTGGCTCCTATCTGTCGTGGTAACCCCGTGACACTGTATATATCATATAGCCAAATAATCATGCATACAGTCCCTTTCACAGTTTAGCAGACCGTACAGATGAGTTGAAATTTGGCGCTGTGTGTGTGACATATTCCTATGAACCCCTCAGTTTTCCCAGTACAGTAGTTCTAGTTAGACTGATTGGTATTTTTACTGTTTTGGCACATGATTTACAACAGTGAATTAATGTGAGAATAGCATTTGTTCCTTGCAGCACACTGTCATCTGGAGAACCACTATTTTGGGCTGACTGCCATTAACATTCTTCTTACACACGTTTTATATAAGTTCCCTCGCATTATATAAGGGTGAGATTTTTAACACTTTAGTTTTAATAGTTACCAAATGTGTTTTGTTTTGTTTTTGTTATTTTTCTAGACAATCTAGTTTTTTTATGTAATTTAATTATAATATGTTGTTTATGCCTTCATCTATCTCTATATGAATTTAGTTTTATTTTGATTTCCAAAAATAAAAAATATCAACTAAGATATATATTTGTTTTAACTTTACTTTGTATCAAGGGTGACAAAAAACAGTGGTGCCAGTTTTATGTCCCTTTCCTCTTCAGCCTATTAATCCTAGCCTTGGTAAATACAGTCATGGCCAAAAGTTTAGAGAATGACACAAATATTAATTTTTAAAAAGTCTACTGCTTCATTTTTTCTAATGGCAATTTGCATATACTCCAGAATGTTATAAAGAGTGAGCAGCTTAACAGCAATTACTTGCAAAGTCAATATTTGCCTAGAAAATGAACTTTAACCCCCAAAACACATTTCAACATCATTGCAGCCCTTCCTTAAAAGGACCAGCTAACATCGTTTCAGTGATTGCTACATTAACACAGGTGTGGGTGTTGATGAGGACAGGGCTGGAGATCAATCTGTCATGATTAAGTAAGAATGACACCACTGGACACTTTAAAAGGAGGCTGGTGTTTGGCATCATTGTTTCTCTTTTGTTAACCATGGTTATCTTGAAAGAATCACGTGCAGTCATCATTGCACTGCACAAAAATGGCCTAACAGGGAAGAGTATCGCAGCTAGAAAGATTGCACCTCAGTCAACAATCTATCGCATCATCAAGAACTTCAAGGAGAGAGGTTCCCTTGTTGCCAAAAAGGCTCCAGGGCGCCCAAGAAAGACCAGCAAGCGCCAGGACCGTCTCTTAAAAGTGTTTCAGCTGCGGGATCGGGCTACCAGCAGTGCAGAGCTTGCTCAGGAATGGCAGCAGGTAGGTGTGAGTGCATCTGTACGCACTGTGAGGCGGAGACTCTTGGAGCAAGGCCTGGTCTCAAGGAGGGCAGCAAAGAAGCCACTTCTCTCCAGAAAAAACATCATGGACAGACTGATATTCTGCAAGAGGTACAGGGAGTGGACTGCTGAGGACTGGGGTAAAGTCATTTTCTCTGATGAATCCCCTTTTCGATTGTTTGGGACATCTGGAAAACGGCTTATTCGGAGAAGACCAGGTGAGCGCTACCACCAGTCTTGTCTCATGCCAACTGTCAAGCATCCTGAAACCATTCATGTGTGGGGTTGCTTCTCAGCCAAGGGAATGGGCTCTCTCTCAGTCTTGCCTAAAAACACAGCCATGAATAAAGAATGGTACCAGAATATCCTCCAAGAGCAACTTCTCCCAACCGTCCAAGAGCAGTTTGCCAATCAACAATGCCTTTTTCAACATGATGGAGCACCTTGCCATAAAGCAAAGGTGATAACTAAATAGCTCAGGGAACAAAACATAGAGATTTTGGGACCATGGCCTGGAAACTCCCCAGATCTTAATCCCATTGAGAACTTGTGGTCAATCATCAAGAGACGGGTGGACAAACAAAAACCTTCAAATTCAGACAAAATAAAAGCATTGATTTTGCAAGAATGGACTGCTATCAGTCAGGATTTGATCCAGAAGTTGATTGAGAGCATGCCAGGGAGAATTGCTGAGGTCCTGAAGAAGAAGGGTTAACACTGCAAATATTGACTTGCTGCATTAACTCATTCTAACTGTCAATATAACCTTTTGCTACTCATAATATGATTGCAATTATATTTCTGTATGTGATAAAACATCTGACAAACACACATAAAAACCAGAGGCCAGCAGATCATGTGAAAATATAATATTTGTGTCATTCTCTAAACTTTTGGCCATGACTGTAGACTGAAGCCACAATGATATAGAATTAGAGTGGTTGTAGTACTTGCTATTTAAGTTGGCTAAACATAGAAACAACATAAATGTTCATGCACGCAGTGTATTTTTTGTAGATTTGTGTTATACAAAAGTATAAGGTACCCACAATTTGCCAAGAGTCCATACTGTACATTTATGTGCCTTCAACTTTACACAAATTAGTTTTTCTCAGTAATTCCATTGCAACTCCGAAAATGTGCTACAATCCAATCCTGCTTCTGCCATGATGGGAGATACGCATCTCGCCTGAGGAGGTGGGCCAAGGGGATTCTCAGGTAGTTGCATTTCACTGCAACTGTCTTCTGCAGTCCGCAGACAACTTCTGGTCTGCAGCCTGTTGGAAGCCCATAATAGGCAGCAGCGAGGCTGTGGTGGACAGATGAGAAACCAGGATATGGTAAGTTCAAGTTGTTTTTTATCATGTGGCCTGGGAGCCGAGGGAGGCATGGGGTTATCATACCGTGTGGTGGGCTGTGGGAACTATCAGACTGTGTATAGAGGCTGTGAGGGCAAACATACTGTATAAAGGAGAGGTGTATGAGCCATCATACTGCATATAGGAGGCCTGTAGACCAATCTTACCATTGATAAGTAGCTGTGGGGCCATCATACTGTGTATATAGGTAGCTGTGGAGACATAATCCTGTATATAGGGGAGCTGTGGGGTCATCAAACTGTATATTGGAAGCTTTTGAGCCATTAAACTTTATATAAGGAGTTATGGAAGCCTCATAATCTATATAAGGTTGTGCGGGCCATCATGCATTATGTAGTGAACTGAGGGACCATCATTCTGTGTATAGTGGGCTATGAAGGTATACTTTATATAGGGAGATATGGGGACCTCATACTATGCATAGGGAGCTGAGGGTGGAAAAGGAAGGAGGACACGCTGAGGGCGGAAAAGCCAGGCATGCGGAGCTCAGAGGAACATGTGCAAAAGACAGAGCAGGACGCAGGCACGCACAGGAGAAGAGAGAGAACTCCAGGTCAGAGGGCAAGGACAGGAGGACGTGACATAGATATTGCTGTCTGTGAGTTTGTGGAAGCAGAGTCCTCAGTGACTGGAGAAGTGTGCCCTACTGACCATAGAGAGACAGTGACCCGCTCGCTGCCCGTTACCCGCGTTTATAGCTCAGAGCCCCTGATTCTTGCTGTGAGATCTATCAAGAGACTGAGCACTGAACCTGTGGAGAGACTGTTAGTTTTAAAGCAAAGACTCAGAGTAGGGGAGACCCAGTCTGCTTGAGTCCCCCCTGCCTTCCGCTGTAACCCCTGAAACCCCGGTTGTGGGTTAATAGAGTCTGCAGAGCCTACCGAGACTAGAGAGACTACAAGGGCCGCTGCTGACGACACCTACGTTGGAGAAGATGACCCTTCAAGCAAGATATCATCAGACTGATAAGTTCCAATATTACCCGTTCATTACTGTTATTCTGCTTGACTGTTTCATTACTTGTTCTAATTCCCATATACTGTTTAATACTCTGCTGTAATATCAGATTAATCCCCACTATTTTTTCCCTGCAAGGAGACTCTGATCCTTGTAAATAAACCCCTTTAACTTTTGATCTGTCTCTGTTCCGTGGTGACATACTCAGTACCTGCTCATTATTACACACATACAGGGTACGGGGCCTTGAATTGATGCACATACAGGGGAGGGGGGGGCTGTATGGATGCACATACAGGGGAGGGGAGGCTGGATGGATGCACATACAGGACAGGGGGGGCCTGGATGGATGCACATACAGGGGAGGGGGGCCCTGGATGGATGCATATACAGGAAAGGGGGCCTTGAATGGATGCACATACAGGGGAGGGGGGCCTTGAATGGATTAACATACAGGGAAGTGGGGGCCTTGAATGGATGCACATACAGGGGAGGGGGGGCCCTGGATGGATGCACATACAGGGGTAGAGTGCCTTGAATGGATACACATACAGGGAAGGGGGGCCTGGATGGATGCACATACAGGGAAGGGGTGCCTTGAATTGATGCACATACAGGGGAGGGGGAGCCCTGGATGGATGCACATACAAGGGTGGGGGGCCTTGAATGGATACACATACAGGAAAGGGGGGAGCTGGATGGATGCACATACAGGGAAGGGGTGCCTTGAATGGATGCACATATAGGGGAGGGGGGCCTTGAATGCATGCACATACAGGGGAGGGGGGCCTTGAATGGATGCACATACAGGGGAGGGGGGCCTTGAATGGATGCACATACAAGTGTAAAAGGATTAGATTCATTGGAGGCAGAGAATAGGTTAACAGGATTTACTAGAACAAGTTTTTATCAAACAAGGAATATTCAATGCAGGAAGTCGAGATCAGTAATGGCAACAACAGGATTTGCACACAAACACAATATTTGATAAAAAGGTGTACGAAAAAGATAACTTATCGCTTGCAGTTCTTGTTGGGGAAAGGTTGGAACATTTCCCGCCGATGTCGTAGATCGTGAACAATGTCTCTGGCTCTGTTAAGGAGGAACGAAAAGCACCATCTCCCGACTGTGCCGATGTATCTGGTCCCGCTTGACTTGAGTGCGCTGGAACGTAGAAACAGTCCTTTATGTGGATTCCTCTGGAATGGCGCCAACCACGAATTATGTGCACGTTCGCAGGCTGCGGCAGCATGCGAGCCTCTGAAGTAGTCTCTAGGAACGGAGCATGTCAGATTGTCTCTCACTGAGGGCGGGAAGGAGCCATCCAGCAAGGAAGGGTCCGAAGACAGATCAGTAAGGACACAGTCAGTCTGCAAGTCAAAACGCTGGGAGATGGATGACGTGGAGTTAGCAGTCAGAGCAGTGAGGAGGAGTCAACATACTCCTTGTTCTCCTGTCACCTTCTCGCCAAATCTCCCTCGTTCCCACACTCAGTCCCTTTTATCTCCCCCATGCCTCCTGCGGTCCAGTGCAAAGGTCCTTCCCTCCCAGAAGAGCCTTCCCCTGGCAACAGTAGTGACAGTCCCAACAGTTCCGGCCCCAAAGTGCACTGGAAACCGTTGACTCTGTCCCGGCTCATCTTCTTACATGGGGGGCTGAATGGATGCACATACAGAGAAGGGGGGCCTGAATGGATACACATACAGGGGAGGGAAGGCCTGAATGGATGCACATACAGTACAGGGAAGGGGGGCCTTGAATGGATGCACATAAAGGGAAGGGGGGGGCCTGGAATGGATGCACATACAGGGAAGGGGGCCTTGAATGGATGCTCATACAGGGGAGAGGGGCCTGAATGGATGCATATACAGAGAAGGGGGGCATTGAATGGATGCACATACAGGGAAGGGGGGAATTGAATGGATGCACTTACAGGGAAGGGGGAGCCCTGGATGGATGCACATACAGGAGAGGGGGAGCCCTGGATAGATGCACATACAGGGGTGCCCTGGATGGATACATGACCGGGGGGGCAGGATGGATACTTATGGGGGCCAGGGGTAGGAAAAGAGGCCAGGACGGAAACACACATGGGGGGGGCTGGGGCAGGACAAGAGGCCTGGATTGATATACATTAGGGGGGGCAGGATGGATACACGTGAGGGGCCCAGATGGATAGACGTGTGGGCAGGACAGGGGGCCGGATGGATACATATGGGGGGCCAGGATGTATATATGGGGCCATGATAAGAGACAAGGATGGATATATGAGGGAGCCAGGATGCATATATGTGGGGGGCCAGGATGGATATATGGGGGGAAGGGCAGGACAAGGGACCAGGATGGATATATGGGGACTCATGTAACTCTAACCTCCCATTTATCATACAAATAAGGGAGAAACGAAGAGATCCAAAAAACATAAAAAGAATTTTATTCAAAATTATTTAAAATACAATACTGAAAGGGTTAAAAGTCATAATGCTGTCCGGGGACACTGAGCAAATAAAGTACTTGAAAATCTTATAATATGTTATACCAGTACACTATTACAAGTCTCCTTTTGGCTGCAATACAGCATGCAGAAATTTGAGAAAAAACAATTCACAAGCGCTTTTCACATATACATAATACAGACAAGATAAACTATGTGAAATCTGACATGCAAGGTAGGCACAATTATGTCTGCTTCAATATAGGCACCATCAAATAACTAGATTTTATCACAAGCACTTCCAACATTCATGTGATACGAGCAAAAAAATCCCCATGTAAAAGATAAGTATTCTAATGTGCCATAGAAAATAACAAAGCGGGTACAAATGTGACCGCTATCATATAAGCACCACCAAGTGAAGAAACACTATTGTAATCTGCATGTAAAGTAAAAAGAAAATATGTTACCTAGTATCGGACACGTGTAGCTCAGCGTCCCCTCACCCCGACGTGCGTTTCGCCGCCAGCTTTCGCCCCCGGAAGAAGTAACATATTTTCTTTTTACTTTACATGCAGATTACAATAGTGTTTCTTCACTTGGTGGTGCTTATATGATAGCGGTCACATTTGTACCCGCTTTGTTATTTTCTATGGCACATTAGAATACTTATCTTTTACATGGGGATTTTTTTGCTCGTATCACATGAATGTTGGAAGCGCTTGTGATAAAATATAGTTATTTGATGGTGCCTATATTGAAGCAGTCATAATTGTGCCTCCCTTGCATGTCAGATTTCACATAGTTTTTCTTGTCTGTATTATGTATATGTGAAAAGCGCTTGTGAATTGTTTTTTCTCAAATTTCTGCATGCTGTATTGCAGCCAAAGGGAGACTTGTAATAGTGTACTGGTATAACATATTATAAGATTTTCATGTACTTTTTTTGCTCAGTGTCCCCGGACAGCATTATGCCTTTTAACCCTTTCAGTATTGTATTTTAAATAATTTTGACTAAAATACTTTTTATGTTTTTGGGATCTCTTCGTTTCTCCCTTATTTGTTTGATAAATGGGAGGTTAAAGTTACATGAGTCTTTGTTGAAGTGCCCGATGAGATTTCACACTTTTTATGGTAACTGGATATATGGGGAGCCAGGATGCATATATATGGGGGACCAAGTTAGATTTATGGGGGAGGGGGGCATGGCAAGAGACCAGGATGCAGATATATGGGGAGGGGCCAGGATTGATATATATGTTTCGGCAGGTTGCGTATACATGGGGCCAGGATAGCTATATGGGGGGGCAGGACAATGGACCAGGAAGGATATATGGGGGTCCAGGAGAGATATATGGTGGGGCAGGACAAGGGAGATATGAGGGCCAGTACATACTGGGGAAGCTGGATGGATATCTGGGGGCCAGTCTGGACAGGGGACATAGGGGGCCAGGCTGGGGCATATTATAAAATATAAGGGTTCAGGCTGGGTGAGATTATTAAAGGGGGCCAGGATGAGGGACTTTATTACTGTTTTGGGGCCAGAATGAGAAAAGTGCTATATTAGTTTATGGTGACAAGTGGGGAATATAATTTCTTTAGGGTCCAATTAGGGACATTATTACTACTGTAATATAATTTACTTTTTAGGAAACGGATTTCCATGGAGAGAACAAAAGGGGGGATCCTGTTACTCTGCAGGGCGGAACTACGTCACTTTTCTTTTTCATCTGACAAAGTGTAGAAGTCAGGGAAAAAGTAAGGAAAATGCTCTGGAAGCGATCAGCTATTGATGACTGTGTGTTATTTTTTGCAGAGACGAGTCCTGGTTGGAAGAAATGATGGCGGTCTGTGCTGGTCGAAGAAAAGTGAAGATGAAGGACTTCAACTACAGACGTCACTGGTGAGTCAGTGTATTACATGTATACACACACTATACTGTGTACAGAGCTCCTGTGTATGATGTCACTGGTGATCACTGTATTACCTGTACACTGTATGCTATATACAGAGGTACTGTGTATAATGTCACTTGTGATCACTGTATTAGGCTGGTTTCACAGTAGCGTTTTTGTGCGCAGCGCATCATGCGCATCCATGCGCATACGTCATTCGTACCTATGTTTAACATGGCGTACACATGGTCTTGTGTTTGCATGCGTTCGTCTGTGTTTCCATGCGCATGCATTTTTTTCAGGTGTGCGTCTAGACGCGCCGGACGCAACATGTTGCATTTTTGGGTCCACCCAAAGACGTATAAAAAATGCATGCACACGCTTGCGCACGGAATGCGACAAAATAACGCATTACAGTCTATGGGAATGCAGGCGTGCGCATGGACATGCGTTCGTCTGCGCTTTCATGCGCATGCGTTTTTTGAGTAAACATGTCTAGAGACTGGTTTAAACCACCCCCTACACAAAGAAACATTGTTTGATGTCCCATTGGTCGAGACTGTTTCAAGAATTTTTCAATGATTTTCCTCCTGTGAAATGTGACACCTAGAGAACGCATGCACATAAAAAACGCAAACGCATGAAAAAACGCATGCGTGTTTTTGCAATAGTTTTTACTTGCACTCGATGCGCTGCGCACAAAGACGCAAATGTAAAACTAGCCTTACCTGTACACTGACGCTATATACAGATCTTCTGTGTATAATGTCACTGGTGATCCCTGTATTACCTGTACACTGACACTATACAGAGAGCACCTGTGTATAATGTCACTGGTGATCCCTGTATTACCTGTACACTGACACTATATATAGAGCTCCTGTGTATAATGTCACTGGTGGTCACTGTAGAAACCTGTACTCTGACACTATATACAGAGGTACTGTGTATAATGTCACTGGTGGTAATAACAGTATTGTTAGTATTGTGGGTTGTATTCATAATCAGTATTGTAGTATTCGGTCACTATGTGGTGGTAATTTGTGATCTGATCACGGTGTGGCAGTATTTCTCTTTGTAAGTGGTATTATTTGGTTCCTATATGCTGGTAATATGTCATATTATTCGTTCACTATGTGGTGGTAATATGTGGTCTGGTCATGGCGTGGTGGTATTTGTCCCTTGTATGTAGTGTTATTCAGTAACTATGTGGTTTGGTTATGGTGTGGTGCTATTTGTCCCTTATATGTAGTATTATTCAGTCACTATGTGGTCTGGTCATGGTGTGGTATTTGTCCCTTGTATGTAGTATTATTTGGTCACCATGTGATCTGGTCATGGCGTTTTGGTATTTTTTCCTGTATGTGTGGTATTGGTCTTGGTATAGTGGATTGTGTTGTGAATGGCAGTCATTTGTTCTCTCTGATATTATTTAGGAGAAGATTCTTTATTTTCATTAGAGATTAAATACTTTATACACAGCGGCAGAGATGCACTTACAGGGGATTTCCTGTGGAAAAAAGTAATCATCTCTCCACAGGATAAGTGATAGCGTATTGATTGGTGGGGGTCTGACTACTTGGACCCATTCAGCAAAATGTGGAACTTTTCATCCCTATTAGACTGGAGTGGCATGTCTGACTTGACCACTGATCCATTCTTTCCCTCAATGGCTGCACTTGTTTTTTTTCAGGAAGCTCCAATGAGAATGAATGGAGCTGCGGTCAGTTATTCCACCTGCCACTCCATTTTAAAATGGCGATAAGTGTCCTGTTGTGAGTTAATTTTCCCCTTCATTACTGAGGCCCGAGGAACTCCCTCTTCTGGTAAAGAAAGGTAGTGAGCCTGATTATCAAACACCTGAGGCTGATGATGATGACTGGCTGAGTGGAGTTACTGACTGGATATAAGGCTGCCGACGCCCTTCTGCCCTGCGGGTGATTTCTCTGTGGGATCCTTGGAGACCAGTCTGAATTCCTGCTCCTCTAAAGCTAAGTTTGCTGCTCGGCCTTTTGCTTTGGTGCTTTGACTTTGTTTTGCTTTGTTTTCCTGGATTTCTGCCATTCCCTGCTGGGGTGTGCTGAATTCATTTAGCTCTGTCTTCTGAAAATACCTGAGTGCTGATTTAGTTTTTGAAGCCTAGCTGCTTCAGGGCCTTTTTCATATCAGCTTGTTGGCTTATGTCTTTGATAGGGTTTTGGCAGATTGCAGACAGCAGCCTTCCTGTCCTTTCCTATCTAGGTAGTTTTGGGCCCCGTCTTTGCTCAGTCTATCTTTCTGTCTGTGTTAGTATTTTCATCTTGCTTCACCGTCATTATATGTTGGGGGCTGCCTATTGCTTTGGGGTCTGCTCTGGGGCAGTTTAGATTTCCAGTTTCTTTCTTTAGGCCTATGTAATTCTCCGGCTGTGATCGAGGGGTCTAGGGCATCGTAGGAACCCCCCACGGCTACTGCTAGTTGTGTTGATAGGTTCAGGGGTCTGCAATCTGATAGTTGCCAACTTCTCTGGTTTTCTGGACTTAGCTTGTATTTCTGCTTTTGCCTCCTACGGTGACTCATTCATAACAGAATCACCCGCCATACCGCAGATCCTAGGGTACTCAATAGAAGGAAAGAATTGTAAGAAAAAAAAAAAAAGTGTGTATATTTTTTCCTCTATATCTCTGAGGCCGTAGGGGGAATTTTTTTTTCTCTCAATGGAGATAAAGCAATTGTCTGATCGTGTGGAGCAGCTCGCTGCAGAAGTGCGGGGAATTTCCGCCTACCTTGCTCATTCACATGCTGCTGAACCAAAGATTCCTACACCTGATGTATTTTTTGGGGATCGGTCTAAATTTTTGAATTTCAAAAATAATTGTAAATTATTTTTTGCCTTGAAGTCTAACTCGTCAGGGAGCTCCGCGCAGCAGGTTAAAATTGTCATCTCTTTGTTGCGTGGCGACCCCAGGATTGGGCGTTTTCTTTGAAACCAGATGATCCTATTCTGACTAATGTGAACGCATTCTTTCAAGCTTTGGGGTTGTTGTATGACGAACCTAATGCCATTGATCAGGCTGAAAAGACCCTGCTGGCATTGAGCCAGGGTCATGATTCTGCAGAATTGTACTGTCAAAAATTCCGAAAGTGGGCAGTACTTACTACCTGGAATGACAATGCCTTGGCTGCTCTCTTTCGGAAGGGGTTGTCAGAAGCCGTAAAAGATACTATGGTGGGATTTCCTGTTCCCTCTGGTCTTGACGATTCTATGTCATTAGCCATTCAGGTTGATCGGCGTTTGCGCAAATGCAAAGCTGCACGAGAGGTGTTGCCACCTGTTGAACAAATGTCTGAACCTATGCAATGTGATAGAGTTTTTTCCAGAGAGCAGCATCAGGAGTTCAGAAGGCGTAATAAGTTGTGTTTTTTCTGTGGAGATGCCTCGCATATTATTTCTGTCTGTCCTAAACGAGAGAAACACTTTGCACACACGTTTTCTGTTGGGGGTGTTCAACCTAAGTTTCTTCTGGCTATTACTCTGATCCGCTCCCTGTCCACATTTTCCGCCAAGGCTTTTGTGGATTCGGGAGCAGCCCTAAACCTAATGGACTTGGATTTTGCTAAACGTTGTGGATTTCCGATGACACCTCTGCAGACGCCTATCCCTTTGAGGGGGATTGATGCTACTCCTTTGGCTAAAAATAAACCCCAGTTTTGGACCCAGGTGGTAATGCGGGTCGCCCCAGACCATCAAGAAAATTGCAGATTTTTGGTGTTGCATAATCTGCATGATACTATTGTTCTGGGGTTTCCCTGGTTACAGATTCATAATCCAGTGTTGGATTGGAAATCTGTGTCTGTGGTGAGTTGGGGTTGTCGGTGTGACTTTAGTGAGGCTCCGGTGTTTTCCACCTCTCCTCAGTCGCATGATGTTCCTGAATATTTGGCGGACTTTTATGATGTATTTAGTGAGAATGAGTCTGCGTCTCTGCCTCCTCATAGGAGTTATGACTGTGCAATTGAACTGAGCCCGGGGTGTAAATTTCCCAAGGGTCGCGCTCTTCAATTTATCTGTACCCGAGCACGAGGCTATGCGATCCTATATTAAGGAGGCATTGGAGAAGGGTCATATTAAACCATCCTCGTCACCCTTAGGTGCCGTTTTTTTTTTGTAGCCAAAAAGGATGGATCATTAAGACCTTGTATTGATTATCGTGCCCTCAACAAAATTACTGTTAAATATCAGTATCCGTTACCCCTGATTTCTGATCTATTTTCCAGAGTTAAAGGTGCTTGCTGGTTTACCAAGCTTGACCTCAGGGGGGCGTATAATCTTATTCGCATTAAGCAGGGGGATGAATGGAAGACGGCGTTTAATACTCCGGAGGGACATTTTGAGTACCTGGTGATGCCTTTTGGGCTCACTAATGCCCCTTCTGTCTTCCAGTGCTTCATGAACGATATTTTCCGAGATTTTCTTGATAAATTTTTGATTATCTATCTGGATGAAATTTTGATCTTCTCCAAGGATTGGTATTCTCATGTGGAACATGTTCGGACTGTGTTCCGGATCTTGAGGGAGAATTCCCTGTGTGTCAAAGGATCTAAATGCCTTTTTGGAGTACAGAGGATTTCTTTTTCGGGATTTATTTTGTCCCCGTCAACTATTGAAATGGACCCGGCCAAGGTACAGGCCATTCACGATTGGGTTCAGCCCACTTCTTTGAAGGCCCTCCAGAAGTTTTTGGGTTTTGCTAATTTTTATCGGAAATTTATAGCAAAATTTTCTAGTATTGCCAAGCCATTGACTGATTTGACTAAAAAGGGTGCTGATGTGTTAAATTGGTCTCCGGAGGCTGTTTCTTCCTTTCAGGAGCTGAAGCGAAGATTCACCTCCGCCCCGGTTTTGCGGCAACCTGATGTCTCACTTCCATTCCAGGTAGAGGTGGATGCTTCTGAGATTGGTGCAGGAGCTGTTTTGTCCCAAAAGGATCCTGTAACTTCTAAAATGAATCCCTGTGCTTTCTTTTCCCGAAAGTTCGCTCCATCTGAACGTAACTATGATGTGGGGAATAGGGAACTGTTGGCCATGAAATGGGCATTTCAGGAGTGGAGACATTGGTTGGAGGGAGCTAAGCATCAAGTCGTGGTCCTCACTGACCACAAGAATTTGATTTACCTAGAGTCGGTTAAGCGCTTGAACCCTAGACAGGCTAGGTGGGCCTTGTTTTTTACACGTTTTGATTTTGTGGTTTCTTTTCTTCCTGGAACAAAGAATGTCAAGGCAGACGCCCTCTCTAGGAGCTTCTTTGCTGATTCTTCTGTAGTGACCAAGCCTGCTACCATCTTAGGCGAAGGGGTAGATCTTTCTGCCATCTTGCCCGATTTGAGACGTGCTCTGGAAGAGTTCCAGGAGGACAAACCTGAGCGTTGTCCCAGTGGAAAGTTGTATGTTCCTGACCAGTGGAAGAAGAGAGTGATGTCTGAAGTTCATTGCTCTGCTTTGGCTGGTCATCCAGGTATTTTTGGTACTAGAGATCTGGTGAGTCGGTTTTTTTGGTGGCCCTCCTTGTCTCGTGATGTCAGGAATTTTGTGCAGTCCTGTGGGACGTGCTCCCGGTCTAAATCGTGTTCTCGCTCTAGTGGGTTGTTGATGCCTTTGCCTGTCCCCAAGAGGCCATGGACCCATATTTCAATGGATTTCATCTCTGATATGCCTGTCTCTCAGAGGATGACTGTTATTTGGGTGATTTGTGATAGGTTCTCTAAGATGGTTCATCTTGTACCACTCCCTAAGTTGCCGTCTTCCTCTGAGTTGGTGCCCCTGTTTTTACAACAGGTGGTTCGTTTGCACGGGATTCCTGAGAACATTGTATCTGACAGAGGAGTCCAGTTTGTGTCTAGATTTTGGAGAACTTTCTGTTCCAGGCTGGGAATTCAGTTGTCCTTCTCCTCTGCTTTTCACCCTCAGACCAATGGGCAGACAGAGAGAACAAACCAGACCTTGGAGTCATATTTGAGATGTTTTATTTCTGCTGATCAGGATGATTGGGTTTCATTTTTGCCCTTGGCCGAATTTGCTTTAAATAATAGAGCTAGTTCTGCCACTTTGATGTCACCTTTTTTTTGTAACTTTGGGTTTCATCCTCGATTTTCTTCAGGGCAGGTGGAGCCCTCTGCCTGCCCAGGTGTTGACACTGTGGTGGAGAGAATGCACCAGATCTGGGACCAAGTGGTGGATAAGTTATCTCTCTCCCAGGAAAAGGCCCAGCGGTTTTCCAACCGACATAGGACCATTGGTCCCCAGTTTAAGGTTGGTGATATGGTGTGGTTATCATCAAAAAATATTGCTATGAAGGTGGCTTCTCCTAAGTTTAAGCCTAGATTTATTGGACCTTACAAGATTGTGGAGATTATTAATCCGGTCTCTTTTCGTTTGGCTCTTCCTGTCACATTTAAAATCCATAATGTGTTCCATAAATCTTTGTTGAAGAGGTTTGTTGAACCTGTTGTTCCGGGGGTGGCACCTCCAGACCCTGTATTGGTTGAAGGTAACATGGAATATGAGGTAGAGAAAGTACTGGATTCCCGTCTGGCTAGACGGAGACTCCAGTATTTGGTTAAGTGGAAGGGTTATGGTCAGGAGGATAATTCCTGGGTCTCTGCCTCTGATATTCATGCCAAAAGATTGGTGCGTGCCTTTCATCGGGCTCACCCTGATCGCCCTGGTGGCGTAGTTGAGGGTTCGGTGACCCCTCCTCAAGTGGGAGGTACTGTTGTGAGTTCATTTTCCCCTTCATTACTGAGGCCCGAGGAACTCCCTCTTCTGGTAAAGAAAGGTAGTGAGCCTGATTATCAAACACCTGAGGCTGATGATGATGACTGGCTGAGTGGAGTTACTGACTGGATATAAGGCTGCCGACGCCCTTCTGCCCTGCGGGTGATTTCTCTGTGGGATCCTTGGAGACCAGTCTGAATTCCTGCTCCTCTAAAGCTAAGTTTGCTGCTCGGCCTTTTGCTTTGGTGCTTTGACTTTGTTTTGCTTTGTATTTCTGGATTTCTGCCATTCCCTGCTGGGGTGTACTGAATTCATTTAGCTCTGTCTTCTGAAAATACCTGAGTGCTGATTTAGTTTTTGAAGCCTAGCTGCTTCAGGGCCTTTTTCATATCAGCTTGTTGGCTTATGTCTTTGATAGGGTTTTGGCAGATTGCAGACAGCAGCCTTCCTGTCCTTTCCTAGCTAGGTAGTTTTGGGCCCCGTCTTTGCTCAGTCTATCTTTCTGTCTGTGTTAGTATTTTCATCTTGCTTCACCGTCATTATATGTTGGGGGCTGCCTATTGCTTTGGGGTCTGCTCTGGGGCAGTTTAGATTTCCCCTTTCTTTCTTTAGGCCTATGTAATTCTCCGGCTGTGATCGAGGGGTCTAGGGCATCGTAGGAACCCCCCACGGCTACTGCTAGTTGTGTTGATAGGTTCAGGGGTCTGCAATCTGATAGTTGCCAACTTCTCTGGTTTTCTGGACTTAGCTTGTATTTCTGCTTTTGCCTCCTATGGTGACTCATTCATAACAGTGTCCTATCAACGATAAAACTTCCTCTTTCTTCCAGTCGGTGCAGTTTCTAATGTTCGGACCTAAGCGATCACCTGTCCTGTGGAGCCCATGGATCGGTGATAACTTGTTTTAACCAAAGAACCCCATTAATGTAAACTACTGTAATTATACATCCCAGTTGTAGTGGCGCACAGTAGATGTGCAGGAGCCGCCTGTGTTTTACAGCCGATGCTCCACTATAATGGGGATAGCGACTGACAGTTATTTGCATATAGCTGTAGAGCCCCTAGAGTCCATTCCCCTGGTGGGCCCCAGACACCCCAGTCCGACCCTGAATGTAGGGGCAGCATGAGGATTAGTGTGGAAATAGAGACAGAGTGGGAGGAAACAGTTTAGTGGGGACAGCATAAAGAAGAAAAAGTATATCTGTTATAGTTCATAAGGGGGGACAGAGTGGAGGTTATAAGGTCATAAGGGATGATAGTGTGTTTTCATAGTTCATAATGGCAAACAGTACAGAGGTTAAAGTTCATACAGGCGAACAACGTGGCAATTATACAGTTAGGTACAGACATATTTGGACGGTGACTAAATCTTTGTGATGTCGGCTCTGTATGCCTCTTGAATTGAAGTGAAGACTTTCAGGTTTTGCTAAAGGGGTTAAACAATACTATCCTGTGAGATGTTTAGAAATTGCAATCATTTTTCTATAAAACCTCCATATTTCAGGAGCTCAAATGTAATTAGACAAATTATCTTTACCATAAATAAAATGTTCATCCTTAACCCCTTAATGACCGGAGCTTTTTTCGTTTTTTGCGTTTTCGTTTTTCGCTCCCCTTCTTCCCAGAGCCATAACTTTTGTATTTTTCTGTCAATATGGCCATGTGAGGGCTTATTTTTTGTGGGACGAGTTGTACTTTTGAACAACATCATGTTGTGTACTTGAAAATGGAAAAAAGTTCCAAGTGCAGTGAAATTGCAAAAAAGTGCAATCCCACCCATTTTGTTTGGCTTTTTTTTGCTAGGTTCACTAAATTCTAAAACTGACCTGCCATTATGATTTTCCAGGTCAATTTGGCATCAACAACCATAGAGTTCTCTGGTTGCTATGCCAATGCATCTCTGACCCCCGATCACGTGATGGGGGTCGGTGATGCGCATATTTCCAGCCAGACGTGCTGGTTAAATGCCGCTGTCAGCGTTTGACAGCGACATTTAACTAGTTAATAGGCACGGGTGGATTGCGATTCCACCTGCACCTATTGCGGGCACATGTCAGCTGTTGAAAACAGCTGACATGTCCTGGCTTTGATGCGGGATCACCGCCGAAGCCCTCATCAAAGCAGGGGATCTCACCTTGGACGTACCGTTGTAGAGAATCCTTTGCAAGCAATTACTTCCTGAAGTCTGAAAGCCATGCACATCACCAACTCTGCGTTTCTTTCTTTGTGATGCTTTGCTAGACCTTTACTTCAGCTGAATTCAGTTGTTGCTTGCTTGTGGGTCTTAAGTTTTGTCATAACCATGTGAAATGCAAGCTCGATGGGCCTGAGATCTGATGATTGATTGCTTAGTATCCTCTTCTTTTCCTTAAAGAAACTGCTGGGATACTTTTGCAGTATGTTTTGGATTGTGGTCCATAAATTATCTGACATCAATCCCAAACCTATTACCCCACTTGCCACCGCCCCAGTCAAAAGAGAACAGCCAGGCAAAGTGCCAGAATTGTCATATCTAATAGATGCACCTTTTCTGGGGCAGCTATGGGATGATATTTTTAGGCTGGAGAGGGCGAATATTCATGGCCCATCCCCAGTCTGAGAATACCAGATTCCAGCTGTCTGCTTTAGCTTGCAAAAAATGGAGGGGACCCCACTCGTTTTTTAAATTATTTATTTAAATAATTAAAAAATACATCATGGGGGTCAATATAAAGCTGGCAGCTGGGAAATGCAGCACACAGCTGTCAGCTTTACCTGTGCTCGCTATCAAAAATAGAGGGGAACCCACACCATTTTATTTATTGCACAGATGCTGGCTAATGAATACTCTCATCAGCCTCGTCTGCTCTCGCTGCTCTCAGAGAGAGCAGGCTTACGCCGATGAGAGTAATACTCTCATCAGCTGACACCTGTGACCGGTGGTAAACTTTTTACCATCAGTCATAGCTGCTGCCTCACCTCTGTCATCTGACAGCTTGGGAACAGCAGCACTATGACCGATGGTAACAAACTTACTGCCATTCAGAGCTGCCAGTGTTTCTTGCACTGTCACAGAGATGACAGTGTGGGAGACAGCCAATGTTCAGGCTACTGAACCCAAACCCAAATGGATCCATGCATGGACAATAGGTGTTTGGTATGGAACCCGAACCCATCACTAAACCTAATGCAATGTGACTCCTCTCATGGGCTTATAGCCTACATTTATATGTGTAGATAGGATCCTTCTGTGATTAAAACCGCCATCGGCTGATGGGTGGAGTGCTCATTTTGTTAGTTAAAACTTGTATCACTGTCCTATTTCTGGACCTAACTATAGTCCATAAGGATCAGACATAAGTCTGGATTCTGTGGAGGCAATATCTTATAGGTGAGGACAATGTGAAGGCAACATATAAGAGGGATGATGTGGGAGTCATATTTTGTGCAGGAAGCACAGTGAGAGGCAGAGTAGGGAAGATAATTTTTATTTATGAGCATTTTAATGACACCATGTTGGGATGAGATGTAGAAGACTGGAGAAGATGAAAGTTTTCAGAGACAAGCTGTGGATGTCCAAACACATCATGGTATCTCAACCAGATAGATGGATGACATCAACTCCAATCAGAAAGAATTTCACCTATAAGGTACCTGGATGTAAATGTTTATTTATGATACTACCTGCGTCTAATAAATATTGTAATTCCTGTATGGTCTGAAGTCTGATGATGACTGGTAACAACGAGTATCTCCTTACGATTGTTAACCCCTTCGCACCCGAGCCTGTTTTTGCCTTCGTGATCGGGCCAATTTTTTCAATTCTGACCAGTGTCACTTTATGAGGTCATAACTCTAGAACGCTTCAACAGATCCTGCTGATTCTGACATTGTTTTCTAGTGATATATTGTACTTCATGACAGTGGTAAAATTTCTTTGCTATGACTTGCATTTATTTGTTAAAAATATGCAAATTTGGTGAAAATTTTGAAAATTTTGCAATTTTCAAATTTTTAATTTTTATGCCCTTAGATCAGAGAGTTATATCGCACAAAATAGTTAATACATAATATTTCCCACATGTCTACTTTACATCTGCACAATTTTGGAATCAAAAATTTTTTTTGTTAGGAAGTTATAAGAGTTAAAAGTTGACCAGCGATTTCTCATTTTTACAACAAAATTTGCAAAACCATTTTTTTTAGGGACCACCTCACACTTGAAGTGAGTTTGGGGTGTCAATATGACAGAAAATACCCAAAAGTGACACCATTCTAAAAACTGCACCCCTCAAGGTACTCAAAACCACATTCAAGAAGTTTATTAACCCTTCAGGTGCTTCACAGGAATGAATGGAATGTGGAGGGAAAAATAAACATTTCCTTTTCTTTCACAAAAATTTTCCTTTAGACTTTTTTTTCTTTACTTTCACAAGGGTAACAGAAGAAAATGGTCTATACATTTTGCTTTTCAATTTCCCCTGAGCATGCCGATACCCCATATGTGAGAGAATAATACTGTTTGGGCGCACAGCAGAGATTAAAAGGGAAGGAGCACCACTTGACTTTTGGAATGCAAAATTGGCTGGAATCGATAGCGGACACCATGTTGCATTTGGAGAGCCCCTGACATGCCTAAACAGTGGAAACCCCCAATAAGTGACCCCATTTTGGAAACTAGACCCCTTAGGGAACTTATCTAGATGTGTATTGAGCACCTTGAACCCACAGGTGCTTCACAGAAGTTTATAACATAGAGCCGTGGAAATAAAAAAAGCAACATTTTTCACAAATAAATTGTTTTAGCTTCATATTTTGCATTTTCATAAGGGTAACAGGAGAAATTGCTCCATACAATTTGTTGAGTAATTTCTCCTGAGCATGCCGATACCCCATATGTGGGAGAATAATACTGTTTGGTTGCATGGCAGGGCTTGAAAGGGAAGGAGCACCACTTGACTTTTGGAATGCAAAATTACCTGGAATCGATAGCGGACACCATGTTGCGTTTGGAGAGCCCCTGACATGCCTAAATAGTGGAAACCCCCAACAAGTGACCCCATTTTGGAAACTAGACCCCTTAGGGAACTTATCTAGATGTGTATTGAGCACCTTGAACCCACAGGTGCTTCACAGAAGTTTAAAACATAGAGCCATGGAAATAAAAAAAAGCAACATTTTTCACAAATAAATTGTTTTAGCTTCATATTTTGCATTTTCATAAGGGTAACAGGAGAAATTGCTCCATACAATTTGTTTAGCAATTTCTCCTGAGCACGCCGATACCCCATATGTGGGAGAATAATACTGTTTGGGCGCATGGCAGGGCTTGAAAGGGAAGGAGCACCACTTGACTTTTGGAATGCAAAATTACCTGGAATCGATAGCGGACACCATGTTGCGTTTGGAGAGCCCCTGACATGCCTAAATAGTGGAAACCCCCAACAAGTGACCCCATTTTGGAAACTAGACCCCTTAGGGAACTTATCTAGATGTGTATTGAGCACCTTGAACCCACAGGTGCTTCACAGAAGTTTATAACATAGAGCCGTGGAAATAAAAAAAAGCAACATTTTTCACAAATAAATTGTTTTAGCTTCATATTTTGCATTTTCATAAGGGTAACATGAGAAATTGCTCAATACAATTTGTTGAGCAATTTTTCCTGAGCATGCCGATACCCCATATGTGGGAGAATACTACTGTTTGGGCGCACGGCAGAGCTTGGAAGGGGAGGAGTGCCATATTGGAGAGCAGATTTTGCTGGAATTGTTTGTGGGTGACCTGTCACATTGTCAGAGCCCTTGACGTGCCTAAACAGTGGAAACCCCCAATAAGTGACCCCATTTTGGAACCTAGACCCCCCCATGGAACTTATCTAGATGCGTAGTGGGCACTTTGAACGCCCAAGTGCTACACAGAAGTTAATAACGAAGAGCCGTGAAAATAAAAAAAATCATATTTTTTCCACAAAAAATTACCTTTTCGCCCTCAATTTTTTTTCCAAAGGGTAACCAGAGAAATTAGACCCCAACAGTTGTTGTGCAATTTGTCATGAGTATGATGACACCCCATATGTGGGGATAAACCACTGTTTGGGCGCATGTCAGAGCTTGGAAGGGAAGGAGCGCCATATTGGAGTTCAGATTTTGCTGGAATGTTTTGAGGATGTCATGTCACATTGTCAGAGCCCCTGAGGTGCCAGAACAGCATAAGCCCCCAAAAGTGACTGCATTGAATGTCAAAAAAGTTTAAAAACGTGGTTCTGTATGGAAGATTTTAAAGCAGTCATGGAGGCATAAGGCTGGCAATGATGGGCATTGTGGGCAATAATAGCGGGTATCATGCCTCATTCCTCTCTTGGAACATACACGACATCTTCTCTGGGGGTTCTTTCTTGTTTCAGTTGCTGGAATGAGTGCAATAAAATGTCGCTCAGTGAGTCTTCTAACATCTTCAGATTCTAAAGGATTGGCGGGGACAAAATTTTCAAAAACAAGATGTTCAATGACCTTTTCCTGATAATCAAGGAAAGTATCTGTATTTCCGGCTTTTCTGTACAACACAAAGGAATTATATGTGGCCACCTGAAACAAATAAATGACTAACTTCTTATACCAGGTATATGATTTTCTTGATACCTGGTATGGCTGTAGAACCTGATCTGCAAGGTCCACACCCCCCATATATTTGTTGTAGTCAATGACAGACACAGGTTTTGGAGTAGTGGATCCCTGATGGTCTGCAATGGCCTTTGTGGCATCTGTGTGGATCGAGCTCAGGCTAAAAATATCTTTTTTATCCTTATACTTAAGGGCAAGCAGCTCTCCATTGCGTAAAGCCCCTGACTGCCCCTTTCGGAACTTTTCGTTGACCAACGATTGTGGAAACCCCTGACGGTTTTTGCGAATGGTCCCACAAGCCCCTATGTTATGGTCAACCAGACTTTTAAATAGGGGTATGCTGGTGTAGTAGTTGTCAACATACAGATTATAGCCTTTTTGTAAAAATGGAGTTATCAGCTCCCAAACAATTTTTCCAGATGTCCCCAGATAAGTAGGGCATCCTGGTGGGTTTAGTTGGCTATCTTTCCCCTCATAAATGCGAAAAGCAGCTGTGTATCCGGTTGAACTCTCGCACATTTTATAGAGCTTTATTCCGAACCTTGCTCTCTTAGAAGGAATAAATTGCTTGAGGTGCAGTCTTCCTTTGAATTTTACAACGGACTCATCAATGGAAATGTTTTCTGTTGGGGTGTAGAGCCTCAAGAACTTTTCTGTTAAGTCTTTGATGATGGGTCTGATTTTGAATAGTCTGTCATGTTCTGAGGCATCTCTGGGCAGGGATTGACTATTGTCGTTAAAATGCCAAAACCTCATGAGCATTTCATAACGGGTCCTAGGAAGAACTGCAGAAAACATAGGGGTGGCTTGAACAGGGCGGTTGGACCAATAGGACCGAATGCTCGTTTTTTTTACAAGCCCCATAGCGAATGTAAGTCCTAAAAATTTTTTCATTTCTAAGACATTAGTTGGTGTCCATAAATTTGACCTAGCATAATAGGATCGTGGATTCTGGCTGATGAATTGGGACGCATATAAATTTGTTTGTAGGACAATATGCTCTAGCAAGCTATCTGTCATAAACAAATTAAAAAAATTAATTGGTCCAAAATTTTCCACCTCCACATTTATACTAGGAATGGCATTAAAATTAGGGATGAATGGAGTAGCCGAATCCGAAGCCTCCCATCTGGGAAATGCTACATCAAGAGGCAAAGCCCCTTGGACACTGACGTGCGCCAATTCACGAGCACTAGGGACAGCGCTAGTACTGGGCATTGTTCCCTGAGTTGGAGACGTTTCTCCAGAAGCGCTATTTGTCTTTCTTGTTGTACTGGTCCTTGTGTGTGAAGATGGACCAGAATCACTGCTCATTTCTGAGCTATCACTGTCGCTGCTACTAAAGCCCTCGAAATCCACATCGCCATCTGACACTGCGCTTTCTTCACTGTCAGAACATAACAGTGCATAAGCTTCCTCTGTACTATAATACGGACGGGCCATTTTATTAGTTTTTATTTTTTTTCCAGAAATAGAAAACTCTGAGGTGACGTGACTGACTGATGTGACGTGACTGACTGACGTGACTGACGTGACGTGACTGACGTGACTGACTGACGTGACGTGACTGACGTGACTGACGTGACTGACGTGACGTGACTGACTGACGTGACGTGACTGACTGACGTGTCGTGACTGACGTGACGTGACTGACTGACGTGACGTGACTGAAGTGTCGTGACTGACGTGTCGTGACTGACGTGTCGTGACTGACGTGACGTGACTGACGTGACGTGACTGACTGACGTGACGTGACTGACTGACGTGACGTGACTGACGTGTCGTGACTGACGTGACGTGACTGACGTGACGTGACTGACTGACGTCATGTGACTGACTGACGTAACCCTAACTTTAACCTAACAGTAACCCTAACTGTTACTAGCCCTAACCTGCCTTATCTGGGTTTTTTATTGTTTTTTTCACTTTATAGCACAATTGCTGCCTGGCACAGCTGTTGCCAGCAGCACTTGTAACGCTGTTTCTCCTCAAATCTCTCACTGACAGGAGCTCTGAGGAGAAACAGCATTTTTATAAGGCAGATCGCTGGGAAAGTTTGTTGCTACAACAAACTTTTCCCAGCGAGCTCTCTCATTGGCTGCTGTGATCTGACGTCATCAGGACCTGAACCAATCAGGTCTCGATGAGGTCAGGGGTCCCAGCATGCATTGTGCGCCGGGATCCCTGCATTATAAGGTACGTGGGGGTCCCGGGGGGCACAAAACCGCCGACAGTAGATAAACGTCGGCGCTGCACAAAGCCCAGCAAGCGCCAACGTTTATCTACTGTGGGCGGTCGGGAAGAGGTTAAAGGAGTTAATTACCTTAGGGGACATTTTATTTAGGCTCTTTGGACTAGAAATCATTTTTGCAAGTGTGTTTTATTACGAATATGGCATCTTCATGCTTTCACATGCTCATTAATTCCCTGCACATTCAACTTTAACCCCATCATGACCATACTGTAGATATTTCCATATGTCCAGATTGGGAAGAACTTCCCAAACTTAGACATATGGATATGGCCTGTCGGTTTTGCGTGCACAGATTTTATGCATTTGCGATTACCGCTGGGTGTTCAGCGAAGCTGACAGCTGACGCCTGGCTGTCACTGCCAGGAGCGGTGCCTGTACTGCTACTGTGGTAGGGGGCCAGATTGCGGGGTGGTCCACTGCTTACCACGACCGGACGATGCAAAGACGAGATGGAGGCAGAATTCAGTTGTAACAGATCCGGGTTTATTGGCCGTCCTCCTGACGACCATAGCCATGCACCGCAGTTTCTTTACAGCGCTCCGTTTCCAGGCCTGGGTACCTTTCACCTTTCCTTTAGTCGTGATGATGTCCCTTGCGGATCTTTCGCTGGGGCTGTCCTAGACCAATCTACCGCCAGCGCTTCACCTGCCCGAGGTCGTTGTCCAATCGGTACCCCCGGGGCCTCGTCTGTCCTGCGGTACGTCATGTCAGGGCCACCCCCCTGACTGTCTTCTCCTGTCAGTCCCCTGGTCGAGCTCTTCACCGTTCTCCGTCTTCTGTCCTGAGTCTTCCTTTGCTGAGCTCCTCCTGGGACTAACCTCTCTGGAACCCCAACCAGTCCTATTTATCCCCTCTCTCACTGGGAATTCCCCTCCTGGGTTCCTATCTCCCTGCCCCCATGACTAAGCAGTTTCTATAGCCATAAGCTGATGTTAAGTCCTGAACTACACTCCCCCATGCCATCTTGTGGTCAAATTTCTACTGCACTCCCTTTTCTATCTTTCCCTGCTGTTACCTTTCTGTCATTGCCAATCTCCGTCTGTAGTGCACTAATCGTCCCCTCCTACTTCCAGTCAAGTCTGTCCGTCAAGTCACCTTCCCCACACTACTAGCACTTTAACCCTCTAAATGCTGCAATCGATATCGATTGCAGCATTTAGAAGGCAGGGAGAGGGAGCTCCCTCTCCCCTCTGACCCGAGGGGCCGGTCATTGCCATGGTGACCCAATATCATCATGATGACATCCAGTTCACCAGGGCTAGCAAGCTTGTTAGATCATGCGCAGTGCGTCGTCTAACAAGCTTCTGTCAGTGCAGCACTGACAGTTTTTATGCTTGTGCATTGCATTGCTTTATAAAGCGATCAGACTGCAAAAAGTGAATACAAAAGTAAAAAAAATTGTAAAAGTATTTTTTAAAAAAATCACAAAATGATAAAGAAAAAAATACTTTATATACAGTCGTCTGAAAAAGTGTTTGCCTCCTTCCTGATTTCCTATTCTTTTGCATGATTGTCACACTTAAATGTTTCAGACCACCAAACAAATTTAAATATTAGAGAAAGATAACACAAGTAAACATGAAATGCAGTTTTAAATGAAGGCCTTTATTAACAAGGGAAAAATAAATTCCAAATGTACAGGACCCTGTGTGACAAAGTGATTGCCCCCTCCCCCTTTAAAACATAAATTAACTAAACTCAAATTCCCTAGACACACCCAGACCTGACACACTTGTTCGCCATATAGAAATCACTTAAATAGAACCTGCCTGACAAAGTGAAGTAGACTAAAAGATCCTCAAAAGCTGGACATCATGCCATGATTCAAATAAATTCTGGAACAAATGAGTAACAAAGTAATTGAGATCTATATAGTCTGGAAAAGGTTATAAAGCAATTTCTAAAGCTTTGGGACTCCAGCGAACCATATTAAGAGCCATTATCCACAAATAGCAAAATCATGGAACAGTGGTGAATCTTCCCTGGAGTGGAACCAAAATTATTGCAAGAGCACAGTGATGACTTATCCAAGAGGTCACAAAAGACCCCACAACAACACCCAGTGAACTGCAGGCCTCACTTGCCTTCATTAAGGTCAGTGTTTATGACTTCACCTTAAGAAAGAGACTGGGCAAAAATGTCCTGCACGACAGAGTTCCAAGACAAAAACCACTGCTGAACAATAAGAACATAAAGCCCTTATGTCTCAGTTTTGCCAGAAAAAATCTTTATGATCCCCAAGATATTTGGGAGAATACTCTGTGGATTGATGAGACAAACGTTGAACTTTTTGGAAAGTGTATGTTACATTATATCTGGAGAAGAAGTAACACAGTGTAAGGGATGTCAAAAGCCATGATATATGTGACTTCTATTTATGTTATGTATATTTAATGTTGATTAATGTCCACCGTGTAATTCTCTGTATGCTCTGCTATTATCGTATTTAAGTAGGCCAAGCATAGTTCCCTAGTAGGCCCACTAGATGGGGATATACTTATGCTCAGAATGTAAATAGTTAATGTAGGAGGGGCTAACTGTGGTTAAGCCAGGGAGCATCTGGCATTTTAGTAAGTTGGGCTTAGTAGCCCTAACAGGGCAGGTAGCCCAGTAACGTTTAAGGATACGAGCCCAGCCGTTCAGGGTCTGAGGGCCACAGATGACAGCAGTGCAGAACATTGCAGTACCAAGCACTACACTGCAGATGGTAGTGAGACAGTTGTCAGCAGTACGGCAGGACAGATCGCTCATTATTAGGCAGCTTACTACATGGGCAGATGCCCTTTTGTCTGGGGCAAAACAGACAGGGGAACTTCCAAAGATGATGAAGCTAGACAGGGAGGATGCTGTGATGCTGACTGGGACGGGATGACCCGGGAATATTCTGGAAGGTGACAGTGAGAAACTAGAGAACGTGAAGAAGGCAAAGTGTGTGTTACCTGATGTCAATGTTGTAACTGAAGAGAACGGACTGAGAATACAAAAAAATAAAGTTTCTTGTTTAAAGTTGGAATTGGACTGTGTCTTAGTTTTTGCCAAAAGAGTTGGAAAAAATGTGCAGCCTCCTGGGGAATGCCCTGACGGTGAGAAGAATGGAGCAACAGGTATGCTGATACAGAACTGTCATGTCTGTGTGAGGGAAAACCAGGGCGTTCCTGAGTCATTTACCTCAGCCACGACTACCACCCTGGCCAAACCTTACAACAGCATTTCAGAAAAGGAACATCATACCATGGTGTTGGTTGTGTGATGGTCTGTTTTGCAACTTACGATCCATACCAGTGGCCTGAGTCATAGGCTCCTCCAAGGAGCTGGGTGGTGAATGGAGAGCTAAAGCATCTTTAAGATGATCAGAGAGTCTCCTCCTGAACTGACATCTTAGCGCAGAGTCACAACAGGTCACTTCAGTGGACCATTGCCTAAACTCTGAGCAATACAATTTGGCAGTGAGCTTACCCTGGGAGAGACCCATGTCCTCTGCCACTCTGACACGGTCCAGTTCGTCAAAAATCAGTCCTAAGGCCTCAAAGAACCTATCGACATACACACGTTCAGGAGCAGAAGCAGGTAAAGAGAAAGCCCATGATTGGGGACCCTCCCGCAGTAGAAAAATAATTAATAAATAATTATCCCCACCCGTTGACTCTCATCTCCAGAAGATTGGGGTCTAAAAGAGAGCAGCAGCTTATAACTCTCCCTGAATGTACGGAATTTATCTGGAGAAGGTGTAAGAAGGTTGACGAGATCATTGGTACCTGCGTGCTGGGTTCGGAACTAAAAGGGCTGCATTCTCTGTTTCCAGGGGAAGCTTGAGAGAGCCCAACCTTCCTCTGCATCCTGGGGGAAACCCTAGTGAGACCGAGCTTCCTGCTGTCCCAGGAGGGTGAGAGAACCTGAACAGGGCACGCAGCGTTGGAAGCATAAGAAGAGAAAGCACGCAAAACAGGAGAGTCTGGTGCCAGCGGAGAGCAGTGCAGAGGGCCGCGCAGAGAGCAGCACATAGAGCGGTGTGCCCTGCTTACCGCACCAGAGGGTACTGGTGTGGCCGCGGGCCATATAAAAGGTGCCTCCGTCACCTGCAGAGATAGTCGTGCCGAGCAGAGCCATGCCAGTGGAGCAGAGCTGTGCCAGCAGAGCAGAGCTGTGCCAGTGGACCAGAGCCGTGCAGAGCAGAGTCATGCCAGTGAAGCAGAGCCGTGCAGAACAGAGCCATGCCAACAGAGCAGAACCTAGCCGGGTGTTGTAGCAGCCAAAGAGAGGAGTGCTCCTTCCCGGGAGTACCAGCAGCACGCAGACCAATGTCCGCCATCACCCGTTGTCAACAGTGGAGACCAGGGAGAGCGGGACGTGTAATGTGTGTCCAGTAATGACGAGAGAACCAGGTGCCGTACACTATGTGACTGTGAGTACCGCACACACGCTGCCCAAGAGGGACCGTATACAAGACTGACACTTGCACACTGACGTTGACAGCTGTTAGTTGCCCTGACCCTTGTGACCTAACTTCACCAGCTAAGATAGTTAAGGAGCCACATTGTGCTCATATAGGACTGTGGCTCGTGCCTTTGTTAGCCACATCAGTATATGGACTAGGGGCAGTGGAAGGTACCGGAGACCGACCACTGCCACCAGAAAACGGACCAATGACTACAGTACCATCTTGGAGAAGGCACTGCACCCGCCGTTGCCGACGATATTGAGTGTGCAGCAGTAGCTGCAGTGTTAGGACTTCCTGATACACTTGCTACCGCACTGTTGTTATTTGAACCATTGTACTTCACTTTGCCATTTATACTTTTTGACCGTTTATCTCCCTGTGGGGAGTATTCCCCTGTAAATAAACCTGTTAACCCTGGCTCTGCCTCCTGTCCGTCACTGCATCATGTTTTCCTGAGATTTCTACAAAGGTATCTGGAAGCCTGACCATAGGTTCAGGAGAGTGTAGCAAAACATCAACAGGGTTAGAGTGCTTACAGGTAGATTGGGAAATAGAGCCCTGAAGGGTGTTAACTGTCACAAAAAGCTCCCTCTGTAGTTGATTATGGGACGTGTCCTGGACCCTATGTTCCTCAGACAAATCCTGCGTCATTAGCGTCAGACTAGACATCCGATCTGCCAAGGTACTGTCATGATCCAGGTTGGATCTGACAGAGTAAATGCACAAAGTAACCTTTTTTTTCTTTTGGCTTTGTGCCAAAGGTGGTTTTGCCCCCGGTGGCCATTAGGGTCATTGCACTGTGGTGATTTCAGTTGTAGTTTTCCCGCCGGTGGCCATTAGGGTCATTGCACTCTGGTTACCTTAGTTTGTGCACATAATTATGTAACAGGTGTGATTGCTCTATAAGAGAGTATCAGGTGTGTTAATCACTGTTGGTGAAAAGTTCCTCATTTGCAAGCAAGTCTGGGTAAAGAATGGAGCTGAAGGAGAGTCACGGGCAGCCCAATCAGAGTGCTGGAGTAGCAGCTATGGTGTCTGCAAGGAGGGCTGGCATGGATTGGTGGAGTGTCAGCTATGGTGTCTGCAAGGAGGGCTGGCATTGCTTGGTGGAGTGGCAGCTACGGTGTAGAGCTGCACTCAGGATGCTAGACTCGGTTGCTGAAAGCTGGACTCAAAATGTTGGACTCTTTGGCAGAAAAGCTGGACTCATTTGCTGGACTTTGTTTCAGGACAGCTGCACGCGGGTGTGGACTCTGTTTGCGCCAAGGCTGCACTATGGTGCTGAGAAGATCCGTTTCTGGACAGTGCACCCAGATCTTGGACTCGGTGGAGGAAAAGATGCACGCAGGTGGTGGGCTCTGTTGCTGGGAGCGTAAGCAACAGAGCAAAGCTAAGTGGTGTTCCCCTGTTTTGTCACTTTTCCTTATGTGTGTTTAGTGCAGTGGTGGGATTAGTTTCCGCACCGACCAATTCCCTAGCGAGGGTTTAGGTGCAGGGCGAGTCAGGGTTTTGAGGTTCCTGATCGGCGCCCGGTGCGGAACCGGCCTAGGGAACGTTAGGAGTGTAGAGACACTGACTCAGGGGAGTGCAGGAGGTCTCCACTTCCCCATCGCAGGGCCACCATTGTTATGGTTACCCAGGTTTTCCCTATTCCCTTTGCCTTATTGTATTAGTTACCGGCCTGCGGGCCGTGTCACATAGGAGAATTACATGTGCCGCGTCCTATTGTATCAGTTACCGGCCTGCTGGCCGTGTCACTCAGGATGGGGCACGTGACAGGTACGAAGCAGATCCATAAACAGAGAAGCAAGGAAAAGAAACTGTCTGCAGTCAGTTATAATGTCACTCTGCTGCAATGCAGGTAGAAGCAAGCTCCACTAGATGGCAATAGAGTGGAGGGAGGACTGCACACAGCAGGAGCAGGCCTGCAGCGCAGCAGCGAGGCCACCACCAGGTGGCAGCAGAATAGTCAAGCTGGGTCGATATTAGCCTGTAGTGCAGTACCAAAGGAATAAGCAAACACAGAGTCAGAAACAAGCCAAAAGGGTCAGTACCGTCAGGAGCAGATATGCCAAAGACAAGAGAAAAAATAGCAGGCCAGAGTTCAAGCCAAGTCAAGTACCAGGGAGTCCAAACATAAAGGGGAACACAGAGTTGGGATGGGAAGAGGGGAATAAATGGACACAGGTACAGACAGCAAAAGCAGCAGGACGAATCGGGGTACGCAGAGTCAGCTACTCACGCTATAGGCAGAAACTATAGCTGACACCGCTTGCAGGATGCAGTGGAGAGAAATAGCCGACCTGATGCCAGAACGAGGCAGAGAAAAGTTAACCCTTTACATGATCAGGCCGGGAAAGAGAGACAGGATACAAAAGTTGGATCATGACACAAAAGAATAGGAAAAATGAGGATGAATGACCTCATGGAGATCAGCATCCAACACTGCGGAGACACCATCACATGTTTCTCAACGCAGTGATGCTAGAGCAATGCCCCCATCCCTTATGGGAAATATGCAAAAACATGTAAATCAACAGCTATATTTCCCATAAGGGATGGGGGCATTGCTCTAGCATCACTGCGTTGAGAAACATGTGATGGTGTCTCCGCAGTGTTGGATGTTGATCTCCATGAGGTCATTCATCCTCATTTTTCACAGTCATTACTAGCCATTGCTCCTACTAGCCAGTTTCCTACTCCACACTGATGAGGGGCAATACCCAGAAACAGCTGTCTGTGGATGGATACCATGTTTTGGCATAGGTGGTTTCCTTCATTGGAGACTGCCCTTCCCGTGGTTGTTCCTTCCCGGTGAAAGACCTGGCTAGTCATTGCTTGCGTTGAGAAACATGTGATGGTGTCTCCGCAGCTGTTGATTTACATGTTTTTGCATATTTCCCATAAGGGATGGGGGCATTGCTCTATCATCACTGCGTTGAGAAACATGTGATGGTGTCTCCGCAGTGTTGGATGTTGATCTCCATGAGGTCATTCATCCTCATTTTTCACAGTCTTTACTAGGCATTGCTCCTACTAGCCAGTTTCCTACTCCACACTGATGAGGGGCAACACCCCGAAACAGCTGTCTGTGGATGGATACCATGCTTTGGCATAGGTGGTTTCCTTCATTTGAGACTGCCCTTCCCGTGGTTGTTCCTTCCCGGTGAAAGACCTGGCTAGTCATTGCTTGCGTTGAGAAACATTTGATGGTGTCTCCGCAGCTGTTGATTTACACAAAAGAATAGGAAATCAGGAAGGGGGCAAACACTTATTCACGCAACTGTATTCTACTCATAAATAAGTCTTTTTATTATAAAAAAATAAACAAAAAAAGTGTAGTTGGTATCACTGCATCCGGAAAGTTCTGACCTATAGCACTCTCCCACTTGTCAACCCTTTCAGTGAACACAGAAAAAATTATCAAAAAACAAGGCAAAAAACTATTCTTTTTCATCATAACATCATAATACAGTACAAAAAGTGGAATAAAACAATCAAAAAGACAAATATAAATCGAAATGGTATCCCTGAAAACGTTCTCTTATCCTGCAAACAATCCACCATACACTGGTGCTTCTCACAAAATTAGAATATCACGAAAAAGTTAATTTATTTAAGTTCTTCAATACATAAAGTGAAGCTCATATATTATATAGAGTCATTACAATCAGAGTGATCTATTTCAAATGTTTATTTCTGTTAATGTTGGTGATTATGGTTTACAAAAGTCATTATCTCAGTAAATCAGAATACTTTATAATACTAGCTTGAAAAATGATTTTAGAATCCGAAATGTTGGCCTACTGAAATGTATGTTCAGTAAATGCACTCAATACTTGGTGGGAGCTCCTTTAGCAGCAATTACTGCATCAATGCGGCGTGGCATGGAGGCGATCAGCCTGTGGTACTGCTGGTTGCCCAGGTTGCTTTGATAGCAGCCTTCAGCTCGTCTGCATTGTTGGGTCTGGTGTCTCTCATCTTCCTCTTTACTATACCCCCTAGATTCTCTATAGGGTTAAGGTCAGGCGAGTTTGCTGGCCAATCAAGCACATTGATACTGTTGTTTTTAAACCAGGTATTGGCACTTTTGGCAGTGTGGACAGGCGCCAAGTACTGCTGGAGAATTAAATTTCCATCTCCAAAAAGCTTGGCAGCGGGAAGCATGAAGTGCTCTAAACTTTCCTGGTAGATGGCTGCACTGACTTTGATCTTGATAAAACACAGTGGACCTACACCAGCAGATAACATGGCTCCCCAAACCATCACTGATTGTGGAAACTTTACTATAGACCTTGGAAATCAAGGTCCCACGGTCTGGAGGAAGAGTGGAGAGGCACACAATCCAAGCAGCTTGAGGTCTAGTGTGAAGTTTCCACAATCAGTGATGGTTTGGGGAGCCATGTCATTTCCACTTTCAGCAGAAATTGTGTGGCAAATTTTGATGCCATTTCTCCCATTTCCTCTTGCGAAATGAAAAATCTGGGCTTAAAACAACTGTTGTGAGTTCATTTTCCCCTTCATTACTGAGGCCCGAGGAACTCCCTCTTCTGGTAAAGAAAGGTAGTGAGCCTGATTATCAAACACCTGAGGCTGATGATGATGACTGGCTGAGTGGAGTTACTGACTGGATATAGGGCTGCCGACGCCCTTCTGCCCTGCGGGTGATTTCTCTGTGGGATCCTTGGAGACCAGTCTGAATTCCTGCTCCTCTAAAGCTAAGTTTGCTGCTCGGCCTTTTGCTTTGGTGCTTTGTCTTTGTTTTGCTTTGTTTTTCTGGATTTCTGCAATTCCCTGCTGGGGTGTGCTGAATTCATTTAGCTCTGTCTTCTGAAAATACCTGAGTGCTGATTTAGTTTTTGAAGCCTAGCTGCTTCAGGGCCTTTTTCATATCAGCTTGTTGGCTTATGTCTTTGATAGGGTTTTGGCAGATTGCAGACAGCAGCCTTCCTGTCCTTTCCTATCTAGGTAGTTTTGGGCCCCGTCTTTGCTCAGTCTATCTTTCTGTCTGTGTTAGTGTTTTCATCTTGCTTCACCGTCATTATATGTTGGGGGCTGCCTATTGCTTTGGGGTCTGCTCTGGGGCAGTTTAGATTTCCCCTTTCTTTCTTTAGGCCTATGTAATTCTCCGGCTGTGATCGAGGGGTCTAGGGCATCGTAGGAACCCCCCACGGCTACTGCTAGTTGTGTTGATAGGTTCAGGGGTCTGCAATCTGATAGTTGCCAACTTCTCTGGTTTTCTGGACTGAGCTTGTATTTCTGCTTTTGCCTCCTACGGTGACTCATTCATAACAGAATCACCCGCCATATCGCAGATCCTAGGGTACTCAATAGCAGGAAAGAATTGTAAAAAAAAAAAGTGTGTATATTTTTTCCTCTATATCTCTGAGGCCGTAGGGGGAATTTTTTTTTTTCTCTCAATGGAGATAAAGCAATTATCTGATCGTGTGGAGCAGCTCGCTGCGGAAGTGCGGGGAATTTCCGCCTACCTTGCTCATTCACATGCTGCTGAACCAAAGATTCCTACACCTGATGCATTTTTTGGGGATCGGTCTAAATTTTTGAATTTCAAAAATAATTGTAAATTATTTTTTGCCTTGAAGCCTAACTCGTCAGGGAGCTCCGCGCAGCAGGTTAAAATTGTCATCTCTTTGCTGCGTGGCGATCCCCAGGATTGGGCGTTTTCTTTGAAACCAGATGATCCTATTCTGACTAATGTGAACGCATTCTTTCAAGCTTTGGGGTTGCTGTATGATGAACCTAATGCCATTGATCAGGCTGAAAAGACCCTGCTGGCATTGAGCCAGGGTCGTGATTCTGCAGAATTGTACTGTCAAAAATTCCGAAAGTGGGCAGTACTTACTACCTGGAATGATAATGCCTTGGCTGCTCTCTTTCGGAAGGGGTTGTCAGAAGCCGTAAAAGATACTATGGTGGGATTTCCTGTTCCCTCTGGTCTTGACGATTCTATGTCATTAGCCATTCAGGTTGATCGGCGTTTGCGCGAACGCAAAGCTGCACGAGAGGTGTTGCCACCTGTTGAACAAATGTCTGAACCTATGCAATGTGATAGAGTTTTTTCCAGAGAGCAGTGTCAGGAGTTCAGAAGGCGTAATAAGTTGTGTTTTTTCTGTGGAGATGCCTCGCATATTATTTCTGTCTGTCCTAAACGAGAGAAACGCTTTGCACACACGTTTTCTGTTGGGGGTGTTCAACCTAAGTTTCTTCTGGCTATTACTCTGATCTGCTCCCTGTCCACATTTTCCGCCAAGGCTTTTGTGGATTCGGGAGCAGCCCTAAACCTAATGGACTTGGATTTTGCTAAACGTTGGGGATTTCCGATGACACCTCTGCATACGCCTATCCCTTTGAGGGGGATTGATGCTACTCCTTTGGCTAAAAATAAACCCCAGTTTTGGACCCAGGTGGTAATGCGGGTCGCCCCAGGCCATCAAGAAAATTGCAGATTTTTGGTGTTGCATAATCTGCATGATACTATTGTTCTGGGGTTTCCCTGGTTACAGATTCATAATCCAGTTTTGGATTGGAAATCTGTGTCTGTGGTGAGTTGGGGTTGTCGGTGTGCCTTTAGTGAGGCTCCGGTGTTTTCCACCTCTCCTCAGTCGCATGATGTTCCTGATTATTTGGCGGACTTTTATGATGTATTTCGTGAGAATGAGTCTGCGTCTCTGCCTCCTCATAGGAGTTATGACTGTGCAATTGAACTGAGCCCGGGGTGTAAATTTCCCAAGGGTCGGCTCTTCAATTTATCTGTACCCGAGCATGAGGCTATGCGATCCTATATTAAGGAGGCGTTGGAGAAGGGTCATATTAGACCATCCTCGTCACCCTTAGGTGCCGTTTTTTTTTTTGTAGCCAAAAAGGATGGATCATTAAGACCTTGTATTGATTATCGTGCCCTCAACAAAATTACTGTTAAATATCAGTATCCGTTACCCCTGATTTCTGATCTATTCTCCAGAGTTAAAGGTGCTTGCTGGTTTAGCAAGCTTGACCTCAGGGGGGCGTATAATCTTATTCTCATTAAGCATGGGGATGAATGGAAGACGGCGTTTAATACTCCAGAGGGACATTTTGAGTACCTGGTGATGCCTTTTGGGCTCACTAATGCCCCTTCTGTCTTCCAGTGCTTCATGAATGATATTTTCCGAGATTTTGTCGATAAATTTTTGATTATCTATCTGGATGATATTTTGATCTTCTCCAAGGATTGGGATTCTCATGTGGAACATATTCGGACTGTGTTCTGGATCTTGAGGGAGAATTCCCTGTATGTCAAAGGATCTAAATGCCTTTTTGGAGTACAGAGGATTTCTTTTTTGGGATTTATTTTGTCCCCGTCAACTATTGAAATGGACCCGGCCAAGGTACAGGCCATTCACGATTGGGTTCAGCCCACTTCTTTGAAGGCCCTCCAGAAGTTTTTGGGTTTTGCTAATTTTTATCGGAAATTTATAGCAAAATTTTCTAGTATTGCCAAGCCATTGACTGATTTGACTAAGAAGGGTGCTGATGTGTTAAATTGGTCTCCGGAGGCTGTTTCTTCCTTTCAGGAGCTGAAGCGAAAATTCACCTCCGCCCCGGTTTTGCGGCAACCTGATGTCTCACTTCCATTCCAGGTAGAGGTGGATGCTTCTGAGATTGGTGCAGGAGCTGTTTTGTCCCAAAAGGATCCTGTAACATCTAAAATGAATCCCTGTGCTTTCTTTTCCCAAAAGTTCTCTCCATCTGAACGTAACTATGATATGGGGAATAGGGAACTGTTGGCCATGAAATGGGCATTTGAGGAGTGGAGACATTGGTTGGAGGGAGCTAAGCATCAAGTTGTGGTCCTCACTGACCACAAGAATTTGATTTACCTAGAGTCGGCTAAGCGCTTGAACCCTAGACAGGCTAGGTGGGCCTTGTTTTTTACACGTTTTGATTTTGTGGTTTCTTTTCTTCCTGGAACAAAGAATGTCAAGGCAGATGCCCTCTCTAGGAGCTTCTTTGCTGATTCTCCTGTGGTGACCAAGCCTGCTACCATCTTAGGCGAAGGGGTAGTTCTTTCTGCCATCTCGCCCGATTTGAGATGTGCTCTGGAAGAGTTCCAGGAGGACAAACCTGAGCGTTGTCCCAGTGGAAAGTTGTATGTTCCTGACCAGTGGAAGAAGAGAGTGATGTCTGAAGTTCATTGCTCTGCTTTGGCTGGTCATCCAGGTATTTTTGGTACTAGAGATCTGGTGAGTCGGTTTTTTTGGTGGCCCTCCTTGTCTCGTGATGTCAGGAATTTTGTGCAGTCCTGTGGGACGTGCTCCCGGTCTAAATCGTGTTCTCGCTCTAGTGGGTTGTTGATGCCTTTGCCTGTCCCCAAGAGGCCATGGACCCATATTTCAATGGATTTCATCTCTGATATGCCTGTCTCTCAGAGGATGACTGTTATTTGGGTGATTTGTGATAGGTTCTCTAAGATGGTTCATCTTGTACCACTCCCTAAGTTGCCGTCTTCCTCTGAGTTGGTGCCCCTGTTTTTACAACAGGTGGTTCGTTTGCACGGGATTCCTGAGAACATTGTATCTGACAGAGGAGTCCAGTTTGTGTCTAGATTTTGGAGAACTTTCTGTTCCAGGCTGGGAATTCAGTTGTCCTTCTCCTCTGCTTTTCACCCTCAGACCAATGGGCAGACAGAGAGAACAAACCAGACCTTGGAGTCATATTTGAGATGTTTTATTTCTGCTGATCAGGATGATTGGGTTTCATTTTTGCCCTTGGCCGAATTTGCTTTAAATAATAGAGCTAGTTCTGCCACTTTGATGTCACCTTTTTTTTGTAACTTTGGGTTTCATCCTCGATTTTCTTCTGGGCAGGTGGAGCCCTCTGCCTGCCCAGGTGTTGACACTGTGGTGGAGAGAATGCACCAGATCTGGGACCAAGTGGTGGATAAGTTATCTCTCTCCCAGGAAAAGGCCCAGCGGTTTTCCAACCGACATAAGACCATTGGTCCCCAGTTTAAGGTTGGTGATATGGTGTGGTTATCATCAAAAAATATTGCTATGAAGGTGGCTTCTCCTAAGTTTAAGCCTAGATTTATTGGACCTTACAAGATTGTGGAGATTATTAATCCGGTCTCATTTCGTTTGGCTCTTCCTGTCACATTTAAAATCCATAATGTGTTCCATAAATCTTTGTTGAAGAGGTTTGTTGAACCTGTTGTTCCAGGGGTGGCATCTCCAGACCCTGTATTGGTTGAAAGTAACATGGAATATGAGGTAGAGAAAGTACTGGATTCCCGTCTGGCTAGACGGAGACTCCAGTATTTGGTTAAGTGGAAGGGTTATGGTCAGGAGGATAATTCCTGGGTCTCTGCCTCTGATATTCATGCCAAAAGATTGGTGCGTGCCTTTCATCGGGCTCACCCTGATCACCCTGGTGGCGTAGTTGAGGGTTCGGTGACCCCTCCTCAAGGGGGAGGTACTGTTGTGAGTTCATTTTCCCCTTCATTACTGAGGCCCGAGGAACTCCCTCTTCTGGTAAAGAAAGGTAGTGAGCCTGATTATCAAACACCTGAGGCTGATGATGATGACTGGCTGAGTGGAGTTACTGACTGGATATAGGGCTGCCGATGCCCTTCTGCCCTGCGGGTGATTTCTCTGTGGGATCCTTGGAGACCAGTCTGAATTCCTGCTCCTCTAAAGCTAAGTTTGCTGCTCGGCCTTTTGCTTTGGTGCTTTGTCTTTGTTTTGCTTTGTTTTTCTGGATTTCTGCCATTCCCTGCTGGGGTGTGCTGAATTCATTTAGCTCTGTCTTCTGAAAATACCTGAGTGCTGATTTAGTTTTTGAAGCCTAGCTGCTTCAGGTCCTTTTTCATATCAGCTTGTTGGCTTATCGCTTTGGTAGGGTTTTGGCAGATTGCAGACAGCAGCCTTCCTGTCCTTTCCTATCTAGGAAGTTTTGGGCCCCGTCTTTGCTCAGTCTATCTTTCTGTCTGTGTTAGTGTTTTCATCTTGCTTCACCGTCATTATATGTTGGGGGCTGTCTATTGCTTTGGGGTCTGCTCTGGGGCAGTTTAGATTTCCCCTTTCTTTCTTTAGGCCTATGTAATTCTCCGGCTGTGATCGAGGGGTCTAGGGCATCGTAGGAACCCCCCACGGCTACTGCTAGTTGTGTTGATAGGTTCAGGGGTCTGCAATCTGATAGTTGCCAACTTCTCTGGTTTTCTGGACTGAGCTTGTATTTCTGCTTTTGCCTCCTACGGTGACTCATTCATAACAAACAACATTTTTTGTGGCAAATATGTAATTAATTTTTTTTCACTGCCCTATGGTATAAACTCTGTGGTGTCAATATGATCACTACACCATTAGCTGAATTCATTGAGAGGTGTAGTTTGTAAAATGGGCTCAGTTATGGGGGTTCTGCTATTCTGGCACCTCAGGGGCTTTCCGAGTGGGTCATGGCACCTGCAAACCATAACAGTAAAATTTACACTTCATTACGGCACTCATTCTCTTCTGAGTTTTGCACAGTGCCTCAAAAGTAGTTCCCGATTGCATAGCGTACTCAGGAGAAATTGCGCAACAAATTGAGAGGTCCATTTTTTTCTATTAACCCTTAGAAAATAAACAATTTGGGGCTAAACCAACAAGTTTTTAGCTTACAAAATGTAATTATTTTTTCTTCATCGTCCAATGGTATAAATTTATGTGAAGCACAGCTGGTGTCAATATAACTGCACCCCTAGATTAATTCATTGAATGGTTTAGTTTGTAATATGACATCACCTATGGGGAGTTTCTTCTGTTCGGGCACCTCAGGGGCTCTGCCAATGCGACATTGCACCCTCAAACCATTCCAGCAAAATTTCCTTCTAAACTTTGCACTGTGCCTCAGAAGTAGTTTTTGACCATATATGGAGTATCTGTGTACTCAGGAAAAATTGCACAACAAATTGTGTGGTCCATTTTGCTCCTCTTAACTTTGTGAAAATTAAAAATTTGGGGCAAAGCCAACATTTTTTATGGAACTTCTGTGAAGCATCTGGGTTCAAAGTGCTCACTACACATCTAGATAAATTCCTTGAGGAGTCTATTTTCCAAAATGGGGTCACTTGTGGTGGGTTTCTAATGTTTAGGCACATCAGGGGCTCGCCAAATGCGACATGGCATCGTCTAATGATTTAAGCAAATTTTGTATTCAAAAAGTCAAATGGTGCTCCTCCCCTTCCGAGCACTGCCGTGTGCTCAAACAGTAGTTTTCCTCCACATATTGGGTATCGGCATGCTCAGGAGAAATTGCATAGCACAATTTGGGGTCCATTTTTTCCTGTTACCCTTGTTAAAATAAAAGAAATGGTGCTAAATTAACATTTTTGTGAAAAATAGTTAAATATAATTTTTTTCCTTCCACATTGCATTAATTCCTGTGAAGCACCTTAAGGGTTAATTAACTTTTTGAATGTGGTTTTGAAGACTTTGAGTATATGCAGTCTAGAGTCCTGATTACAGATGGTATTGGAGCAGGTTAGCCTGGAAGTAGATCAGGATTCTCTCTCAGTAGAAGGGCTGTGCAGTCTCCTTCCTAGCACTTTGTAGTGTGAAGCACTCCAGTACTTAGTTACTCTGAAATGCCTCTCTTCAGATGTTCCTAGAACTTTACTTGTATGACAGACAGCTGTAGCCTCTCTCGGGGACTCCTCTCCTGATTCCTGGCTCACTAGTCAATTGCTGTTGTGTCCCAAGTCTTTGCTGGGAGTAGGGCATTTACAGCCTCCTAATCCTCTGGTATCTGTGGTAGGACCGTCAGTATCCGTACCACCGTGGAGACCAGGCTCCAGTTCTGTGCGCTCTCAAGCTGAGGGAGCTCGCCTTCTGCAGCTCAACCTCTCAGCTTCGCACCTCCCGTCAGCACACTTCACCCTCCGCAGACTATCTGCCAATTCTTCCTCCTGGCTCTCAGAGGACACTCCTCTCCAGAATCCTGGTTCAGAGTTCCCCCTGCTGGCCCAGAGTGGAACTGTCTTGCATTCATTAGGTTAACTGCTGGAGAGACCCATCACTGCTTCCAAGCCTGGCGATCATACCCCTGGGTGCGCCACACATACAAACTGATCAAATAAAAAATTGGCTTGCTAATTTGGTCAAATATTTAATTAACTCCCTCTGAATGTGATGGCTGGAATTGCTTCAAAGGGCAAGGTCCTCTCTCCCCTCTGTATCAGTCTGTGATTGTTAGTTTGTTTGCTGTAAGTGATAGCTGTAATCTGTATGTAACCCCTTCTCATGTACAGCACCATGGAACCAATGGTGCTATATAAATAAATAATAATAATAATAAATAAAAAAAGATAGTCAGGAAATAAAAATAGGTAATTTGAAAAATCTAACCTGAAGACAGCTCAGAGTCCGAATCCGGTTGTAGGACTATGTCATCTCCATCTGAGTCACAAGGGTTGGTGTTGCTCAGGATCAGTTCCAATGCCAGTTGAGTGGTGAGCCTTCTCTGCATTTTGTTTCTGGTGAAGAAAATAGGTGAAGCAGTCACCTATTTATCCCCACAGCACAAAAGGCTGCATGCAAATTTGCTAAGGTGTTAGTATCATTATGCATACCCCCCCGCACAACAATGCAGCTGGGGGGTGGGCAGACACACTCAGGAGCAGCTTACATTCTTTTCAGCTCTACTCCTCCCTGCAGATGAGTAGACAATGGCCACATTTACAAATGAAAGGATGCTAATTGGAGCCATCAGAGTCCTCAGTTCAGACTGAGGGTCATTTGACCCTCTTTCAGGACTTCAGGGGGAGCTCAAAATTTCTGGGACTTCTAGTGTTAAGCATGCTAGTTCCTCCCCCAGTGTCAATCATACACTTGCTGTTGCCTGTGGAACATTAATCCCTCTGCGCTCTGTGCCTGACCCAGCTTGACTTGATTCTCTTCCCGTACTCAGACCCCTTGCTTGTGACCTGACTTTGCTTGCTCCCTGTAAACTGTCTTGTCTCTCTGGCTTTCCTGACCTCGGTTTGTGTATTGGGCTTCGTCTCTGATATCCCTTTTTGTACTGTGCCATTTCCTGGACCTGACCTCGGATTGTTTGACATCCCTTTACTTACAGTAAGTAATATATATATATATTTACTATTTACTACGTGTGCGTGTTGTAAAAAATAAAAAAATATTTTTGTTCTTTTTGCACATTTCATTGTTGTAGTAATCCATTATTAGGCCATTGACTACCATCTGTTCTTTTCTAGTCAGGTTACAGTCACTTGAACATTAATAATGGTGTGTTTGCACTAGAGATCTCTTAGGAGAACTTAATAGAGTTATACACATATTTTCTGCTCAACTAGAAGCCTTTCAGTTTTGGAAACTTATTTGCCACAAAATCAAATGTTTTGGTGAAAATTTGTCAAAGCTAGAGGATTTTAATTTTAAGTCTCATCCCTTCCTATGATCCCAAGCTGGATTTTCAAACTATACTTTCTCTGCAACGTCATAGCGCTACAGAGTAAAACGAACCTGGTTGCCCGCTGTTTTGCACAGTATGACCCACAGGTTCCTTTTATTGAAGATCGCAATCCTTTAGTGCTAGGGCATATGAGGGTGCAGCCTTACAAATTTGTAGGTGTCTACTATGTGTTAATATCCTATTAGATTACAGTACTCTATTTATGTTGAAATATTTAATACTATGTTAATATTAAGTTGCCATCTTTAAGCAGCCCCTCAGCTGTCATTCAGTATTTAAGTAGTAGCTGAGTCTATACAGTACATATTTTAGGAAAATGGAAGATTTATTAGAATAGTCAAGGATGCATGGCTATATTGAACACTACATGGTAAATGTCTGAATAGAGATTCTGATAGAGTAGAGAGCACACATAAGCATAAAGTGAAGACAAGCAAAACATATCGACAGGAGATATAATAAACAGAACTAAGTACATAAAGGAAAGCTGGCAGCTCTCACTGCATCGGGCACCCATTCCAGATCCAAGGAACCCTCTTGGAAAATCCAGACATTCAAAAATAGAGGAACAGCGCTCCATCCAGGTGTATTAGTAGAAAAAAGACTTGATTTCACCATAAAACAATACATCATTTTGATCAAAAATATACAAAGATCTTGTTTTGATCGAAACGTATTGTTTTATGGCGGAATAAAGTCTTTTTTCTAATAATACACCTGGATGGAGCGCTAGTCCTCTATTTTTTAATAATAAACAGAACTATTCCTTACCCACCTGTAAGCACTATAAGTGTTAGGAACGGCGGAACGTACTAAATAAATAAATAATAAAGTGCGTTCGCCGCTCGGGGTCCACTGTGCAGTAGGTGTTAAAACTGCTGCTAGACAATGGCAGACGCGCTATATGGCGGTATAATGAGCACGGGTTCAACGTCACCCGATGTGCGCAGAGCGGACTCTGTTAACTCACAGAGGCGCTGTAACATAAACATAAACTCAGAGCCTGTTAGACTCACAGGTCTCAGCGAAATTGCACGCACGGTATCAGGCCACAGGACAGGGTCCAAGACCTACTGTGCGCGCGGCGTCGCAACTGCGGAAGCCGGTAAGTGCTGCTGAATGCAGCGCGGTGGCAGACACAGCCGCTATGCGATAGTGCCGTGAGAGACGTGACACCACCGGATGCTAGTGTAGAGGTGTGGTGTGCACAGTGGCCTATGACTTGCCACTGACTGGCGCTGACTCTTTCTATAGTTCCCTATCGACATGCGTAATATCAGAGGGAGGGGAATCTTAATAAGTCAGTCACCAGAATCATACATCCATCACCATTCACACATCTAGCAAGAAGAGTCTATATTAGAGCAAGGCCGAGCTGCCAAGCGGGCCTTTTATAGCCGTGCACTGCCGGGACCTTCCAGATCTCTGAGATGGACCAATCAGATCTGGAGAAGGACCTGAGCACGTGACTCCCGACCTCCAATGGGAGATCGTCTCGTGAGCATGCTCAGTGGAGCGGCAGAGGAACTTAGCCTCAGTAATGACTTGCTGCAGAGCAGCATGTGAGGCTCTGGATTCCTGTTGTGTAGCTGCAGGAATCCGACGCCTAACAATACCACCCTCCTAGGGCCCCCTCCCTCCTGAGCCTTCCAACCCACCAAGCAAAGTTTTTTGCCACGTACCACCTTGTGTCCCACAGAGGCGTAGGCCTCAGGCTCGTCCGAAGACCAGCCTGATGTCCCGGCAGATGACTTGAAAAACCGGGACATGTGAATCGGTTTGAGAAGGGACACGTGGAAGGTGTCAGGGAAGGCTAAGTCACCAGGCACTGAAGCATGTCAGTGGGCGTCTTCATTCTCATTTTAGAGATTTGAGTGACATGCGGGGTGCGACCCAGACTGTCGCGGACTCCCATTGCCCGGTCTGCCACCGGCAAGGGAAACAGTAACCCAACCGACCTCTGTATAGAGGAGCTACTCCGAGCACAAGAGGCGCATGCCTGAATATATTTTTTAGTGTCCCGAGCCCTGTGCGGCCACCAATAAGAGCTAGCCAGGAGTTTTGTGGTCCACTTGTAACCAAAGTGACCACCCACCCTGGACGCGTTTTCCCACGCGAGAACCTTGGACCGCAGGTGAGGCGGGACATAGGTCTTGCTCGGCGGCACTGGCTCAGGGACAACTGGAACCATGGACTCCAGATTCCCAGTGAGGGGCGCGGTATGATCCGTGGGCACCTCTGCAGAGGCTACTTGGACATTGCCCCCCATGCACCTTCCCACACAGTCCTTGCTCCAGCCCAGTATACCTCCTGAGGACCACTCTATATGAGGAGAATGGCAACGGAGCCAGGGGAGTCCGAGAAGCACCTGGTCGATGCCCTTAGGCATAATGAGCAGGGACAACGCCTCGCGATGAGACAGGGAGATTGAGAACCCCATGGGTGCTGTCTGGTGGGTAACCTGAGATGGTAAGGTAGATCCGTTGACCACTCTAACGGTCACGGGGTGAGGAAGTGGCACCAGTGGAATGGTGTGTTTTGGGGCGAAGACTGAAGACATAAAGTTTCCTTCTGCCTCAGAGTCCACTGTGACCTCTACCTCCCAGGTGGAAGCACCGCTATCTAACATCCCTCGGAATACCGGTTTGGAGGAGAAAGTTTTCATATTAGGTAGATCTCCACCAACTGCCACTGGAGGTGAACGTTTTTTCGACTATTGCGGGCACCTGTTAGCCAGGTGGCCCGACTGTCGACGCAGGTAGCAGCAAGTGAAGCCCTGTGCCGGACGCGTTTCGGACCAGTACGAGACACGTCCATGGGCTCAGGAGGTAAAACTTCCAGATCAGGAGGTTCCAGAAATTCAGAGAAGTTGGGAGCCGACCTAAGCTTCTGTCTGGATTGAGTACGCTCCAGCCCGCACTCCGTAAAACGGAAGTCAATACGGGTGGAGATCGCTATCAACTCTTCCAGGCTTGTGGGGACCTGCCTGGTAGATAAAGCATCTTTGACATGCTCAGCCAACCCTCTCCAGAACACAGGGATGAGTGCTTTATCAGGCTAATCGAGCTCGGAAGCCAGTGTCCGGAAACGGACGCCGTACTGACTGACCGACAGGGATCCCTGCGTTAACGCAAGTAACTGGAGAGAGGTATCGTGAGTGACCCGGGGCCCCAAAAAGACCTGCTTTAGAGATTTTAGAAACTAAGCCGCGCTCAGTACCACAGGGTAATCACGCTCCCATAATGGCGTAGCCCACTCCAACACCCTGCCCGACAGGAGAGAGACAATAAACCCCACCTTAGCCCGCTCTGTAGGGAATCACGTGGCCAGTAACTCGAGCTGGATAGTACACTGGCTCACGAAACCCCTACAAGTGGTGCTGTCACCAGAAAATTTATCAGGCAACGGGAGGCGGGAAATTGTCGGCGCAGGCTTGGGCGTGGACACACGCGAGACAGCCTCTGTAACTGCCTGCGCAGTAGCCTCAGTAACCTTCGCAGCTGAGGCGGAACTCTCGAGAGTCGCCAACCTGCCCTCCAACTAGCGAATGTACTGCAATAGCTGCTGCTGCTGGTCCGCCATTACTAGCCAGACCCTGGCGCTAGTATAATGTTAGGAACGGCGGAACGCACTAAATAAATAAATAATAAAGTGCATTCGCCGCTCGGGATCCACCCTGCAGTAGGTGTTAAAACCGCTGCTAGACAATGGCAGACGCGCTATATGGCGGTATAATGCACACGGGTTCAACATCACCCGATGTGCGCAGAGCGGACTCTGTTAACTCACAGAGGCGCTGTAACATAAACATAAACACCGAGCCTGTTAGACTCACAGGTCTCAGCGAAATTGCACGCACAGTATCAGGCCACAGGACAGGGTCCAAGACAGGGGGCGGTGTCCGTCTAGACTTACCGTGCGCACGGCGTCGCAACTGCGGATGCCGGTAAGTGCTGCTGAATGCAGCGCGGTGGCAAACACAGCCGCTTTGCGATAGTGCTGTGAGAGACGTGACACCACCGGACACTAGTGTAGAGGTGTGGTGTGCACAGTGGCCTATGACTTGCCACTGACTGGCGCTGACTCTTTCTATAGTTCCCTATCCACATACGTAATATCAGAGGGAGGGGAATCTTAATAAGTCAGTCACCAGAATCATACATCCATCACCGTTCACACATCTAGCAAGAAGAGTCTATATTAGAGCAAAGCCGAGCGGCCAAGAGGGCCTTTTATAGCCGTGCACTGCCGGGACCTTCCAGATCTCTGAGATGGACCAATCAGATCTGGAGAAGGACCTGAGCACATGACTCCCGACCTCCAATGGGAGATCGTCTCGTGAGCATGCTCAGTGGAGCAGCAGAGGAACTTGGCCTCAGTAATGACTTGCTGCAGAGCAGCATGTGAGGCTCTGGATTCCTGTTGTGTAGCTGCAGGAATCCGACGCCTAACAATACCCCCTCCTAGGGCCCCCTCCCTCCTGAGCCTTCCAACCCACCAAGCAAAGTTTTTTGCCACGTACCACCTTGTGTCCCACAGAGGCGTAGGCCTCAGGCTCGTCCGAAGACCAGCCTGATGTCCCGGCAGATGACTTGAAAAACCGGGACATGTGAATCGGTTTGAGAAGGGACACGTGGAAGGTGTCAGGGAAGGCTAAGTCACCAGGCGCCGAAGCATGTCAGTGGGCGTCTTCATTCTCATTTTAGAGATTTGAGTGACATGCGGGGTGCGACCCAGACTGTCGCGGACTCCCATTGCCCGGTCTGCCACCGGCAAGGGAAACAGTAACCCAGCCGACCTCTGTTTAGAGGAGCTACTCCGAGCACAAGAGGCGCATGCCTGAATATATTTTTTAGTGTCCCGAGCCCTGTGCGGCCACCAATAAGAGCTAGCCAGGAGTTTTGTGGTCCACTTGTAACCAAAGTGACCACCCACCCTGGACGCGTTTGCCCACGCGAGAACCTTGGACCGCAGGTGAGGAGGGACATAGGTCTTGCTCGGCGGCACTGGCTCAGGGACAACTGGAACCATTGACTCCAGATTCCCAGTGAGGGGCGCGGAATGATCCGTGGGCACCTCCGCAGAGGCTACTTGGACATTGCCCCCCATGCACCTTCCCACACAGTCCTTGCTCCAGCCCAGTATACCTCCTGAGGACCACTCTATATGAGGAGAATGGCAACGGAGCCAGGGGAGTCCGAGAAGCACCTGGTCGATGCCCTTAGGCATAATGAGCAGGGACAACGTCTCTCGATGAGACAGGGAGATTGAGAACCCCAGGGGTGCTGTCTGGTGGGTAACCTGAGATGGTAAGGTAGATCCGTTGACCACTCTAACGGTCACGGGGTGAGGAAGTGGCATCAGTGGAATGGCGTGTTTTGGGGCGAAGACTGAAGACATAAAGTTTCCTTCTGCCTCAGAGTCCACTGTGACCTCTACCTCCCAGGTGGAAGCACCACTATCTAACATCCCTCGGAATACCGGTTTGGAGGAGAAAGTTTTCATATTAGGTAGATCTCCACCAACTGCCACTGGAGGTGAACATTTTTTCGACTATTGCGGACACCTGTTAGCCAGGTGGCCCGACTGTCGACGCAGGTAGCAGCAAGTGAAGCCCTGTGCCGGACGCGTTTCGGACCAGTACGAGACACGTCCATGGGCTCAGGAGGTAAAACTTCCAGATCAGGAGGTTCCAGAAATTCAGAGAAGTTGGGAGCCGACCTAAGCTTCTGTCTGGATTGAGTACGCTCCAGCCCGCACTCCGTAAAACGGAAGTCAATACGGGTGGAGATCGCTATCAACTCTTCCAGGCTTGTGGGGACCTGCCTGGTAGATAAAGCATCTTTGACATGCTCAGCCAACCCTCTCCAGAACACAGGGATGAGTGCTTTATCAGGCTACTCGAGCTCGGAAGCCAGTGTCCGGAAACGGACGGCGTACTGACTGACCGACAGGGATCCCTGCGTTAACGCAAGTAACTGGAGAGAGGTATCGTGAGTGACCCGGGGCCCCAAAAAGACCTGCTTTAGAGATTTTAGAAACTAAGCCGCGCTCAGTACCACAGGGTAATCACACTCCCATAATGGCGTAGCCCACTCCAACACCCTGCCCGACAGGAGAGAGACAATAAACCCCACCTTAGCCTGCTCTGTAGGGAATCACGTGGCCAGTAACTCGAGCTGGATAGTACACTGGCTCACGAAACCCCTACAAGTGGTGCTGTCACAAGAAAATTTATCAGGCAACGGGAGGCGGGAAATTGTCGGCGCATGCTTGGGCGTGGTCACACGCGAGACAGCCTCTGCGACTGCCTGCGCAGTAGCCTCAGTAACCTTTGCAGCTGAGGCGGAACTCTCGAGAGTCGCCAACCTGCCCTCCAGCTAGCGAATGTACTGCAATAGCTGCTGCTGCTGGTCCGCCATTACTAGCCAGACCCTGGCGCTAGTATAATGTTAGGAACGGCGGAACAAACTAAATAAATAAATAATAAAGTGCATTCGCCGCTCGGGGTCCACCATGCAGTAGGTGTTAAAACCGCTGCTAGACAATGGCAGACGCGCTGTATGGCGGTATAATGCACACGGGTTCAACATCACCCGATGTGCGCAGAGCGGACTCTGTTAACTCACAGAGGTGCTGTAACATAAACATAAACACCGAGCCTGTTAGACTCACAGGTCTCAGCGAAATTGCACGCACAGTATCAGGCCACAGGACAGGGTCCAAGACAGGGGACAGTGTCCGTCTAGACTTACCGTGCGCGCGGCGTCGTCACTGTGGATGCCGGTAAGTGCTGCTGAATGCAGCGCGGTGGCAAACACAGCCGCTTTGCGATAGTGCTGTGAGAGACGTGACACCACCGGACACTAGTGTAGAGGTGTGGTGTGCACAGTGGCCTATGACTTGCCACTGACTGGCGCTGACTCTTTCTATAGTTCCCTATCCACATGCGTAATATCAGAGGGAGGGGAATCTTAATAAGTCAGTCACCAGAATCATACATCCATCACCATTCACACATCTAGCAAGAAGAGTCTATACTAGCGCATGGCCGAGCGGCCATGCGGGCCTTTTATAGCCGCACGCTGCCAGGACCTTCCAGATCTCTGAGATGGACCAATCAGATCAAGAGAAGGACCTGAGCACGTGACTCCCGACCTCCAATGGGAGATCGTCTCGTGAGCATGCTCAGTGGAGCGGCAGAGGAACTTAGCCTCAGGAATGACTTGCTGCTGTTGTGTAGCTGCAGGAATCCGACACCTAACAATAAGTGGCTCCCAAACAGCTTTAAGGTGCCAAAGGGTTGTGGTTGTGGTCTAGCTCCATAACACTCTGGCACGTTACAGGAAGATTGTGTTCCAGTTTCAGTGTACTGTCTAATTTGGGGTCCTTTACAGTGACTTGGAGGCCGGAGGTCCCTGCTGTCTTCCATTCTCTATCTCCAGGAACAGCAGCGCACACATCAGGGGACACCCAGTTCGTTTCAAAATTTACAAGTTTACTGGACAGTTCAAGTGCATCAGATTGTAACACGCAGTATAGGGCACAGCACTCTCCAGTGTTTGTTTCACTAATACGGTACATTTTTCACTTCTATTTCAGTTCCACCTGGACCATCCCTATATTTACTGGTTCCTTCAGCTCCAGGGATTTCCTGACTCAGCACGCAGTACTGTCCAGATCCACTCCCTTTCCCACATGCGGTTCCATGTCCATCTTCCTCTGTACGGAAGGGGTTAAGTTACTCTCCATAGCACCTTTTTCGAGCCGTAGGCAGGAATGTCCACAGGGAGTCTTGTAACCGCCCAACTCCAAATGTACTCCTCTAGCTGTCAGCCCACTGCTCCTTGAACTTGACCTTGTCACCAACAAACTCTCTCACTTACTATAACAGGAAGTGTTTACTTGCCCTAATGTCCTTCCAATCTGGGCTAGCCCCAAACATTAACTCTATCTTGCCCAAATGTATCTACAGTCACTATCTAACTTCAACCTAAGCACTAAACTACAGTGGGGAAAAAAGTATTTAGTCAGCCACCAACTGTGCAAGTTCTCCCACTTAAAAAGATGAGAGAGGCCTGTAATTGACATAATAGGAAGACCACAACTATGAGAGTCAAAATGAGAGAACAAATTCAGAAAATCACCTTGTCTGATTTGGCAAGATTTATTTTTCAAATCATTGTGGAAAATAAGTATTTGGTCACCTAAAAACATGCAAGATTTCTGGCTCTCACAGACCTGTAACTTCTTTAAGAAGCACCTCTGTCCTCCACTCATTACAAGTAGTAATGTCACCTATTTGAACTTGTTATCAGTATAAAAGACACCTGTCCACAACCTCAAACAGTCACACTTCAAACTCCACTGTGGTGAAGACCAAAGAGCTGTCAAAGGACACCAAAAACAAAATTGTAGCCCTGCACCAGGATGGGATGACTGAATCTGCAATAGGCAAGCAACTTGGTGTGATGAAATCAACTGTGGGAGCAATAGTAAGAAAATGGAAGACATACAAGACTACTGATAATCTCCCTCCATGCAAGATCTCACCCCGTGGGATCAAAATGATCACAAGAACGGTGAGCAGAAATCCCAGAACCACACAGGGGGACCTAGTAAATGACCTGCATAGAGCTGGGACCACCATAACAAAGGCTACATCAGTAACACACTACGCAGCCAGGGACCCAGATCTTGCAGTGCTTAAGCAAGTACATGTCCGGGCCCGTCTGAAGTTTGCTAAAGAGCTTTTAGCTTAAGAGTACTGGGCGAATGTCATATGGTCGAAGCCAAAGTAGAACTGTTTAGTAGAACGAAAACTTGGTGTGTTTGGAGAATACAGAATGCTGAGTTGAATCCAAAGAACATCATACCTACTGTAAACATGGTGGTGGCAACATCATGCTTTCGGGCTGTTTCTCTACAAAGGGACCAGGAGGACTGATCCGTGTACATGAAAGAATGAATGGGGCCATGTATCGCGAGATTTTGAATAAAAACCTCCTTCAATCAACAAGGACATTGAAGATGAAACGTGGATGGGTCTTTCAGCATGATAATGATCCCAAGCACACCGCCAGGGCAACGAAGGAGTGGCTTCGTAAGAAGCATATGAAGGTCATGGAGTGGCCTAGCCAGTCTCCAGATCTCAACCCCATAGGAAACCTTTGGAGGGATTTGAGGGATTTCCTAGTGATAGGCCCAAAACATCAGTGCTCTAGAGGAGATCTGCATGGAGGAATGGGCCAATATACCACCAACAGTGTGTGCCAACCTTGAGAAGACTTACAGAAAACATTTGACCTCTGTCATTGCCAACAAAGGATATATAACAAAATATTGCGATGAACTTGTGTTAATGACCACATACTTATTTTTCACCATAATTTGCAAAATAAATCTTGCCAAATCAGACAACGTGATTTTCTGGATTTGTTTTTTCATTTTGACTCTCATAGTTGTGTTCTACCTATGATGTCAATTACAGGCCTCTCTCATCTTTTTAAGTGGGAGAACTTGCACAATGGGTGGCTGACTAAATACTATTTTTCCCCTCTGTATGTTCAAAAAGGTGCTCAGCCTACATTGGTGCTGGAGTTTACCTTACTGACACTATGCATTACCTTTACAGTACCTACACAGCAGCACAATTACCTAAAGCATTATTCATTATTACGTATTACGTTTCTAAAACTCCAGGGGCAGGGACACGACAGTCACTATCCACCCCCTTACACAGCTAGTTGCTAACTATCTGCCTGTTGTACTTGACGCAGATCTCTGAGTGCCTTGGAAGATGAAAATCTGCTCTGTTGACATGGAGCAGTTGAATCGCCAGCTGACTCTAAGCCGATGCCGGGAAGAACAGGCAGGTGCTGTCACTTTTTAGACCCATAGTAAAAAAAAATCCCAGACAACCTCTTTAACCCCAATCTTAAAACGGAATTTTTTTTACTGCTCTAAAATATATGGCTTTTTCTCTAGGGAGAGAAGAAATTGACGGCATGGTTTCCTTACAGGAGGCAGATTGTTGTACAGATTACTCAGACACAATGAATGAGCCCTGAAAGCTACTGTAGAAGCACAGATAATCTAACTGACATTGACATGAGGATATTAGGTATTTACAGCAATTATATGTATTAAAAGTAAAATAAATTAATAATTTTTAACCAAAAATACAATCAAATTTATTGTTTAGCGCAATCATGGGGTATTAGGATTCGTAATGTCCTATATGATGTGATATTTCGGATGGATGTAATTTATACTTTCATTACTTATATAGCATGAACACATGTGGCAGTACTGGACAAAGATTTTCACCATTCACATCAGTCTGTTTCGCACAGCTTAGTGGGGCCTATGCCAAACTTGTGTGTATTCATATGTGTGAATATGGCATTACTGTAAAGTTATTTCAATGCATAATACGTGGTTGCCATTTTCATAGAAAGGCCAATAAGCTATCAGTATGTTTTGTTTTGGTTTTTTTTAGCAAATTGGCATAAAGCAGAGAACTCGAACAAAACTCATAGGAAGAATACACAAACTCCATGCGATGTTGGACTTTTTCTAATTAAAAACCAGGACCCCATCACAGCAATGCAACAGTGTTATCCACCGAGCCATCATACTTACCAGGCATAAAAAGTTAATCTTTTCTCAGGTGCCACACCTTCAGTACCGCTGCTGGGAATAACACTAGTAACCTGCTGATGACACCTGCCGTATTTCTGCAGATTAAGGCCGGAGTCACACACAACGACAAAACAATCGGTCCGTTTTTGACGGACCAAAATCGCACAAATGTTTCATGCACAGTGATCCGTATGTCATCCGATTTAAAGGCAAGGATGCGATTTTGTCGCATCTAAGCATCCATTTGCAAGCCTGCGAGAAAATCTCGGCAGACGGGTGTCAAAGTGGACTTATAATGGAGCCCAATGACAGGTTTTCAAACACAAACGAAAGAATAGATATATACACGTAGAATGCATATATATATGTATATATATATATATATATATATACATGTCATAGAGACATACACTCACTGGCCACTTTATTAGGTACACCTGTCCAACTGTGTGTTAAGACTTAATTTCTAATCAGCCAATCACATGGCGGCAACTCAGTGCATTTAGGCTTGTAGACATGGTCAAGACAATCTCCTGCAGTTCAAACCGAGCATCAGTATGGGGAAGAAAGGTGATTTGAGTGCCTTTGAACGTGGCATGATTGTTGGTGCCAGAAGGGCTGGTCTGAGAATCTCAGAAACTGCTGATCTACTGGGATTTTCACGCACAACCATCTCTAGGGTTTACAGAGAATGGTCCGAAAAAGAAAAAAAATCCAGGGAGCGGCAGTTCTGTGGCCGGAAATGCCATGTTAATGCCAGAGGTCAGAGGAGAATGGGCAGACTGGTTCGAGCTGATAGAAAGGCAACAGTGACTCAAATTGCCACCCGTTACAACCAAGGTGGCCAGAAGAGCATCTGTGAACGCACAGTGCGTCGAACTTTGAGGCAGATGGGCTACAGCAGCAGAAGACCACACTGGGTACCACTCCTCTCAGCTAAGAACAGGAAACTGAGGCTACAATTTGCACAAGCTCATCGAAATTGGACAGTAGAAGATTGGAAAAACGTTGCCTGGTCTGATGAGTCTCGATTTCTGCTGCGACATTCGGATGGTAGGGTCAGAATTTGGCGTAAACAACATGAAAGCATGGATCCATCCTGCCTTGTATCAACGGTTCAGGCTGGTGGTGGTGGTGTCATGGTGTGGGGAATTTTTTCTGGGCACTCTTTGGGCCCCTTGGTACCAATTGAGCATCGTTGCAACGCCACAGCCTACCTGAGTATTGTTGCTGACCATGTCCATCCCTTTATGACCACAATGTACCCAACATCTGATGGCTACTTTCAGCAGGATAATGCGCCATGTCCTAAAGCTCGAATCATCTCAGATTGGTTTCTTGAACATGACAATGAGTTTACTGTACTCAAATGGCCTCCTCAGTCACCAGATCTCAATCCAATAGAGCATCTTTGGGATGTGGTGGAACAGGAGATTCGCATCAGGGATGTGCAGCCGACAAATCTGCGCCAACTGTGTGATGCCATCATGTCAATATGGTCCAAAATCTCTGAGGAATGCTTCCAGCACCTTGTTGAATCTCTGCCACGAAGAATTGAGGCAGTTCTGAAGGCAAAAGGGGGTCCAACCCCTTACTAGCATGGTGTACCTAATAAAGTGGCCAGTGAGTGTATATATATATTAATATTTCATATAGTTCTACATAGCAGAATAGCCGCTGAAATATTTGCCGGCTTTTGTAAAATCATTCCCCTAATTACTGTGGGAAAGTTTCTGCATTTTTTCCCACGCTCATTAGTTCACATCAGGTCAGCCAGGGGACTCCCCGCAGCCTCAGTGACATCAGCGGGAGTCCCCGGCTGACCTGAGGTAAACTAATGAGTGTGGGAAAAAAGTCAGAAACTTTCCCACGCTAATTAGTTAATCTCTAGGCAGCCAGTGAGGCTGCGCAGAGCTGAACTAATTGATTCTGAAGTAGTTTACAGTGGGGCTGATCGCGTTAGCATCGGTCCTCATTGTAAACTATTTAACCCCTTGTGAAGGATTACAGCGTGGGACATAACTGAACGGCGGAGAGGTAAGGATATTGTTGACTTTTTATGTTTTTTTTTGCAGATCATGGTTTAATTTTGGAATAGCAGAGTAATAAAAATTTGTCAAAAACTTGGTGTCTTTATTTCATTAAAAGACTTTTTAATTAATGTCTGTGTGTGTTTTTTAACCCTTTCATAGTCTAGGGTTAATAATGAATCGGTATCTTATTGACACCTCTCCATTATTAATCGGCTTAATGTCACCTTACAATCGAATGGTGACATTAACCCTTTGTTATTAACACATTCGCCACCACTTCAGGGCAATGGGAATAGAGAGGATAAGTGCCAGAAAAGGCACTTCTTATAGATGCGCCTTTTCTGGGGTGTCTGGGGGCAGATTTTTGTAGTCAGGGTGGGCAAAAACAATGGTCCCTCTCAAGGCTATTAAAATCTGCCCTCACTCACCTGCTTTACCACTCTGGTTGATAAATTACCGCGGGAGACCACGCAATTTTTTACAACAAATTAACCCCCTTAACACCTACATCTCCCAAATTTTACACACAAACTCTCATCTAATTACTAGTGAAAGACATATAAAAAAACATGAAATCAAATGGTTTACTGTATGTAAATCATGTGTTATTTCATGTCGGGTTGGTGAATGATTTTACAAAAGCCGGCAATTGATTTTGCGGCTATTCTGCTATGTAGAACTCTATGAAATATTAATATATATGTATATACACTCACTGGCCACTTTATTAGGTACACCATGCTAGTAAGGGGTTGGACCCCCTTTTGCCTTCAGAACTGCCTCAATTCTTCGTGGCAGAGATTCAACAAGGTGCTGGAAGCATTCCTCAGAGATTTTGGACCATATTGACATGATGGCATCACACAGTTGGCGCAGATTTGTCGGCTGCACATCCCTGATGCGAATCTCCCGTTCCACCTCATCCCAAAGATGCTCTATTGGATTGAGATCTGGTGACTGAGGAGGCCATTTGAGTACAGTGAACTCATTGTCATGTTCAAGAAACCAATCTGAGATGATTCGAGCTTTATGACATGGCGCATTATCCTGCTGAAAGTAGCCATCAGATGTTGGGTACATTGTGGTCATAAAGGGATGGACATGGTCAGCAACAATACTCAGGTAGGTTGTGGCGTTGCAACGATGCTCAATTGGTACCAAGGGGCCCAAAGAGTGCCAAGAAAAAATTCCCCACACCATGACACCACCACCACCAGCCTGAACCGTTGATACAAGGCAGGATGGATCCATGCTTTCATGTTGTTTACGCCAAATTCTGACCCTACCATCCGAATGTCGCAGCAGAAATCGAGACTCATCAGACCAGGCAACGTTTTTCCAATCTTCTACTGTCCAATTTCGAAGAGCTTGTGCAAATTGTAGCCTCAGTTTCCTGTTCTTAGCTGAGAGGAGTGGTACCCAGTGTGGTCTTCTGCTGCTGTAGCCCATCTGCCTCAAAGTTCGACGCACTGTGCGTTCAGAGATGCTCTTCTGCCTACCTTGGTTGTAACGGGTGGCAATTTGAGTCACTGTTGCCTTTCTATCAGCTCGAACCAGTCTGCCCATTCTCCTCTGACCTCTGGCATCAACAAGGCAATTCCGGCCACAGAACTGCCGCTCACTGTTTTTTTTTTCTTTTTCGGACCATTCTCTGTAAACCCTAGAGATGGTTGTGCGTGAAAATCCCAGTAGATCAGCAGTTTCTGAAATTCTCAGACCAGCCCTTCTGGCACCAACAATCATGCCACGTTCAAAGGCACTCAAATCACCTTTCTTCCCCATACTGATGCTCGGTTTGAACTGCAGGAGATTGTCTTGACCATGTCTACATGCCTAAATGCACTGAGTTGCCGCCATGTGATTGGCTGATTAGAAATTAAGTCTTAACACACAGTTGGACAGGTGTACCTAATAAAGTGGCCAGTGAGTGTATATTGTGGTACAGTAACCTCTGTTAAAGCTAGTGGGCGCTGCATATGCGACTCAGAATATGCATGTGGGCATTTCCTTGATGATGAAACAGTGACCGGCATGGCTGTAAACGTCCAGTATGTGTCTCAGAGGTTCTCTGCGCTATAAGCCAAAATAGCGGTGTCATGCTGGGACTTGTAGTCCACAAGTTATTTAACTATAAGGGCGGCTTATAGGGCTAGTCAGAGAGCTGGGCGGGATCGGCTAGCCACACATATGGGGGTGGTTTGGGATATATAATGTAACTCAGGTCCGATCACATGGGTTGTGTGTTTGATCCTGAGTGGTCAGAGTGCAAGGTCCCGGAAGGCCTGGGTGTGTTGGAAGTGTCTGGGATTGAACTTCCTGAAGAGCACATGGAAAGGCCCGGACCTGGTAGAGTCTGTGACGGCTCTGTGTAGGGAAGCTACTGCCCAGCTGTGGCTCTGCAACTGATGGCATAGTGAGCTAGGCACTGTCTGGAACAGTGATCCCAGTGCGGTCGCTTCCCTGATAACCCGTGAGGGATAAACCGTGAGTAATGCTGACTCGGGTCAGTAAGAGACTGTGTTCTGGCTATAGAGCATGCGTGCTGGACATAGCATAGCCTGTGTGCCCACAGGCCTGAGAGAGCAAAACTCTACTTTGGCCATTAAGAATTCATCTGTCTGATGTAAGACTGTTTGCCTTGTGTTCCTGTGACATTGGTTTATGGAGGAAATAAACCAATGACATCCAATAGAACGGAGTCTAATGCTGTGCAGACTGAAACTTGGACACAAGGGAATGACAGTGCTTCACAAGGTGGAGACGGGGAAGCTCCAGGAGTGGAATCTGACCCTGTTAGCAATGGGGACCGCTGGTTCCAGGATCACCGATTGGGGGGTGGTGACTCCCATTCAGACGGTGACGACAGTGGAAAAGAGTGCAGTAATACCGACTCAAGTTTAAATAACAGGTCTTCCTCCCATCGGTGGAGGCGTAATTGTCGAAAAGGGGCTGAACAAACTGCACCCTCTGATAAAATGGAAGAACTGCCAGAGAAGCTGGCCAATTTGACCAAGGTCACACGACAACTAAAGGAAGAAATCAACACGCTGACAAAGGAAATATGCACGTGGAAAGAGAGAGCTGGCAGTTTCCACCAGGTAGAAGCATGTGTCCAAAGCTTGGAGTAAGAGCGTGAGGAGCTCTGTCAACAGTTGGCGAAGGAGAGTTTGAAGGTGGCGAGTATGGAAGTTGTCTACTCCGCGCAGTTGGAGCGGGTGCGTCATCTGGAGTCCGAGCTTTCAGCAGTCAAGGTCTGGTTTGGAGGGAAGGAAGCACAGGAGGTCCAGGACCTCATTAAAAAGTGCTCTGGTGAGAAGAAAAAGGTGACATATTTACAGGCCGAACTAAAGGCAATTAAGGAGCATAACGTACAAGAGAAGGCCCTGAGACAAACGGCTGAGCACAGAGTGGATGAGCTGGAGAAGGAAGTCTCTGAGCTCAGAAGTCACCTGTCAACATGGCAAATCAGGCCTTAAAAGAAGACGTGGAAGTGCTCAGAGAAGCAGTAAGAGGTCTTCGACAAGAGGAGGCATTGGTGGTTGAAGACTTACAGCGGCTGTGTCCGAGGGATAACAAGGCGGAGTTACAAATGCCTATCTTAGTGAGGGGGCCTGAAGAGTGTAAAACTGGGGAAGACTGTGCGCTGAGAACGGAACTAGACAATTACCCGGTTGTAGTGTAGGGAAGGTGACCTGACGGACAGACTGACTGGTCAGTTTTCAAAGGGGTTTGCACTTGTCAGGCAGGATGTCAGTTATGACAGAAGGGAAAACAGCTAGGAAAAGTGTAGGTGACGTGCAGTACCTGGAATTGACATTAGAGGGCAGAGAGGAGTGTGAGCATAGGACTTGACATCAGCTTAGGGCTAAGAAACCGTTGGTCATGGGGGCGGAGTTACAGGGACCCAGGAAAGCTATAAATTTGACAGGAGGGTTCCAGAAGATTCCAGTCCCCAGGGGGAGCTCAAGTGACGAGGAGACTGTGACAGTTGGTGCACTGTGAGGAAAACCTAACCAGGGGACTGAGGAGATAGGAAGTCAGGGGGGTGGTCCTGACACAAAGTACCGCAGTATAGATGAGGCTCCGGGTGGAGGATACCTGGTGGTGCATAGGCCGAAGGCAGCCACGGTGACAGAGCTGACAGAGCGTCACTAAGCGTAAAGGGACGGTGCGTAAATATACGTCCCTGGCGAAAAGTACGGTATGTTAACGTGTTCTGTAACAGGAGAGCCTTGAAGAGGAACGTGGTGTGCTGTGAGGCCGTCAGGTGGACGGCAAGAGAATAAACTTGGACCTGTTGCACCCGAAACTTGCCTCTATCTTGTGTCTGTATGTCACTGCGCGGTACACAGAGGGACCACCCCCCAGCCCGGTCCAGCTCGACCCTACAGTAGTAGAGGTCTTGATGGAAAATTCCGTGGCCAAGCGAGAGCCTTTTGTCCATGAAGAGACTGGGCCCTCAATCTTCAAGTGCATGATAGAGGTACCCGAAGACGTGCAAGAAGCCTGTACCAGTGAGGGTGTGCATGAGGCTTTTAAAAAGTCGGTCAAAGCGTGTAGGGTGCACTGGGCACCTGAGACTCAGCAGTTGGTCGTACTGTCAACCAGGGAAGACACAGAGAAGCGGGTGGCTATCCTGACGGATATGCATCTGCAATGTCTCCGCGCAAAACAGATGATCATGTTGAGTAATGTGAAAGCCGCTCGAAGTCTGGAGCTTGCGAGGGAAGCAAAAAATCATCTGGGCTTGGTGGAAGACGTAATTCCGGTACCCAAACATCTGGTGGGGGGAGAGTCATTTGAAGGCTTGGAAAAGCGATGCAAGACCTTGTGAATAGATCTGGTGTGGCGAGGGTGAGGATCTCACCTGATGATGAAGTCCAGATATCTGGTGAAGATGGCATGGTTCCATTCATTGTTGTTGGCTCCGTGGAAAGCCTTAGGAACTTCCGGATGCTCCTGGAGTATCGGAGGGAGATGGAGCAGCTAAAGGTGGACCGAATGCAGATTGATAAACAGATGCGGAACATACAGTAAGGTGGCGACTGCCTTCATCCCAAGGTGTTAGGACGAGAAGGTACCCTCCAAATAATGAAATGGCAGGTAGCCGAAGACTTTCGGCGAGACAAGAATGTCAAGAATCTGCAAGATTTATTGGTATTTTCCATTTTTTCTCCCTTAAAGTGTGATCAAGCACGTCTTTTTGTAGAATAATTCGGCATGTTTTCTCGCTGGAGATTATTCTTCATGGATCTGGTATGAATGGGGTTAAAAAATGGATTTTATTAATTAATACACACACAATATTTATTAATTTTATTATTTTTTTCTTGGTTCTCATATTTTTAGGAGGATCATATGATTTTTTAATATAATATATACATTTGCAATAAATAATCTTGCATATATAATTCATATCTTTTTGAAAAAATCTTTTTCTTCTTGGAGCAGTGAAGATTTTTTGGAGATCTGTTCCCGTTCTGGTGTAGTGGATAGAGTTCTCTGCTGGTGCTTCTCTTTTTTGATTTTTTTCAGTTGGTTCGTAACTTTTTCTGATATAACTTCTTTTTTTTTCGTTTTTTTTATATTTTTTCTTAAATTCTTCTCTTTTTTTAAATTTTATCTGTGAATGAATAAAGAAATATGTTATTTTATAAGGATTTTCAAGATCGTGTTTTACCATGTGGTAGATTTATACGTCATAATATGAACTTTGACTTCTTGTAAAAACAAGTGACTATTGGTGCCAAATTTTAAATGTGGAGTGTATTTAGTCTGGAAGCAGGGCTATTTTTTCTTGTCTGTCATCCCCTGAGGAAGAAGTAGCTCGTACTTCGAAACGTGTTGGGAATAAAAACATTGATCTTTCATCTCAACTGTAATCTTGTATATTATTAAAGCAGCGCACGGAGTCCAAAAAAAGCTCCACTGGATTTTATGAGAATCTGCAAGTGGCAGTTCTACTCTCAGTATGAGACTGAGAGACCTGACAGTAGCTCCTGTTATGTACTAGATGGGTCAGACTCAGATCAGACAGTGGGCTCGACTGTAAGTGGGACATATCACCGCACCAACCGGGAGAGCCGGTCATGTAAAGAAAAGTCGGGTGACGGAAAGTACTGGAAAACTGTGGAGACTTAAAAGGGTCTAATGACACAGATGGACTGTGACTTGAGGGCCAAAGCCCATGGTCGATATACTGACCGCTGGGGGCGGGGGAGGCCTAACACAGTTATGATGCTGAATGACGCCCAAAGCAGACTGAGACGGTCCTCTCAACTTGTAGCGCATGGTGACAGTGGGTACCCAGTCTCGAGGCACCTAGTGTGTGACAGATGTTCAACCCCACAAGTCTGAACAGGGGAGAGGGTATGTGGTGCAGTAACCTCTGTCAAAGCTAGGGGGCGCTGCATATGCGACTCAGAATATGCATGTGGACATTTCCTTGATGATGAAACGGTGACCAGCATGGTTGTAAATGTCCAGTATGTGTCGCAGAGGTTCTCTGCGCTATAAGCCAAAATAGCGTTGTCATGCTGGGACTTGTAGTCCACAAGTTATTTACCTATAAGGGCGGCTTATAGGGCTAGTCAGAGAGCTGGGCGGGATCGGCTAGGCACACATACACCGCCCACATATGGGGGTGGTTTGGGATATATAATATGACTGAGGTCTGATCACATGGGTTGTGTGTTTGATCCTGAGTGGTCAGAGTGCAAGGTCCTGGAAGGCCTGGGTGTGTTGGAATGTCTGGGATTGAACTTCCTGAAGAGCACATGGAAAGGCCCGGACCTGATAGAGTCTGTGACGGCTCTGTGAAGGGAAGCTACTGCCCGGCTGTGGCTGTGCAGGCCTGAGAGAGCGAAGCTCTACTTTGGACATTAAGAATTCATCTGTCTGATGCAAGACTGTTTTGCCTTGTGTTCCTGTGACATTGGTTTATGAAGGAAATAAACCACACAGGCTGTTACTTTAAACAAGAGTTTTCCTGTGTGCCTCAATATCGCAGCAAAGCGAATTAATCCCCGTCCACTCATATGGTAGATCTCTACAATATATATATGTGTACCACAAAAAAACAAGTATAAATTGCCAAAATTACAAATTTTATTAAATGCAATAGCATAGCATACAATATTCAATCAATACAAATAGTTCAAATTTAGACAAGGATACTGCTATCCAAACGGAGAGCCGTATTGCACATTTTCCCAAAATTAGACCAATATACAATTGTAAGGAATCAGAATTATTCTGATTGGCCGTCCGTTGTATATAATACTCGCTTACCCAGCCCTTAGACACGCCTCCTGACAAAGAAGCGAAAAGCGCGTTGGGGCGACGGGGAAGCCAGCACCATATATTCTAAACCATGTAAGTGCTCTTCTCGGGAATCTCCCGATGTTATACACTTGTATTTGATTACACCCTATTGTACTATTATTTAGGCGCTTGTAAATATTTAGGTGGCACAGTTTTGTGTATAGAACTTCTATGGATTTACAGATAGGTTATGCCTGTTTCCATTATGGAATTTTCCAATAGTTTAAATGCGCTCACATAGTACACATGGACTTTTTCAAAAGGGTGCTATCTGCATTTGGTAGTGGCATATTTATGATTCCTTACAATTGTATATTTGGGCAAATGTGCAATATGGATCTCCGTTTGGATAGCAGTATCCTTGTCTAAATTTGAACTATTTGTATTGATTGAATATTGTATGCTATGCTATTGCATTTAATAAAATTTGTAATTTTGACAATTTATACTTGTTTTTTTGTGGTATATGAATATAGTTTAGAGTTTTTGCCTAAACAATTATCTACTGGGTTTTTGTATGTTACTATATATATATGATACAGGGAAGATGTATATCTTTGTACCGTGTTAGCCAGTAGATAGAAGAATATTCAGGATTGAGAGTCCTCAGTAGTTGATACCTTTTAATGGCTAACTGAAAAGATGGTAACACATTGCAAGCTTTCGAGACTACTCAGGTCTCTTCATCAGGCTAGACTAATACAAAATCTGAAGAGTCACATATTTATGCAATAAGGCTGTATTGTGCATAAATATGTGACTCTTCAGATTTTGTATTAGTCTAGCCTGATGAAGAGACCTGAGTAGTCTCGAAAGCTTGCAATGTGTTACCATTAGTGTTGAGCATTCCGATACCGCAAGTATCGGGTATCGGCCGATACTTGCTGTATCGGAATTCCGATACCGACTTCCGATATTTTTTCAATATCGGAATTCGGCATCGGAATCGGAAGTTCAGTTGATTGACGGCCTGACGTCATCATGATGCGCGGTGTGTGCGCATCATGATGCGCCGTCATTTCGGGCCTTCCGGGGGTCTCTGCCGGCCTGCCGGGGGGCTGTGCCGGCCTGCCGGGGGGCTGTGTGGACTGCCCGGGGTCTCTGCCGGCCTGCCGGGGGGCTGTGCCGGCCTGCCGGGGGGCTGTGCACCCTGTGGGGGTCTGTACCGGCCTGCCGGGGGGCTGTGCCGGCCTGCCGGGGGGCTGTGCTGATGTCCGGGGGTCTGTGCAAGCATCGTCCGATGGGACTACAAGTCCCATCGGGCGATGCCTGCTACCATGACAGTGATTGACACATTAGCCAATGATGGGACAGTAGTAGTCCCATCATCCGGCTAATGTGTTAAATGTTAAAAAAAAAAAAAAAAAAAAAAAAATACTACATACATACTACATGCTACATACATACTACATATATACTACATACATACTACATACATGCTACATACATACTACATGCATGCTACATACATACTACATATATACTACATACATACTACATACATACTGCATGCTACATACATACTACATACATACTACATACATACTACATGCATGCTACATATATACTACATGCTACATACATACCACATACATACTACATGCATGCTACATATATACTACATGCATGCTACATACATACTACATATATACTACATGCATGCTACATACATACTACATGCTACATGCATGCTACATACATACTACATACATGCTACATATATACTACATACATACTACATATATACTACATGCATGCTACATATATACTACATACATACTACATATATACTACATACATGCTACATACATACTACATACATACTACATATATACTACATGCATGCTACATATATACTACATGCTACATACATACCACATACATACTACATACATGCTACATATATACTACATGCATGCTACATACATACTACATATATACTACATGCATGCTACATACATACTACATGCTACATGCATGCTACATACATACTACATACATACTACATGCTACATACATACCACATATATACTACATACATACAATACATTCATACAATACATACATAGACATACAGTACATATAACATAGAGTAACATACTTACCAATACTTGTCACATTGTTCCCCGAAGCCATTGTCTTTCCGGAATAAATATTAACATAACAAACCACAAAAATACTCACCCACGATCCTAAGCAGTCCACGAGTGTGTCCCACGACGATCTTGGGTAGAGAACTGCAGCATCAGATGATGCTGCCGTTCTCTACGGGCTGCAGGAATCCAATGACGGAAGGTAGGTATCCTTCCGCACTGTATTCCTCCGCCACTTAAAAAAAAAAAAGTCCCTAGTCTCACTTTATGCCATTGCTGTGTGGGAAATTCCCACACAGCAATGGCATAAAGTGAGACTAGGGACTTTTTTTTTTTTTAAGTGGCGGAGGAATACAGTGCGGAAGGATACCTACCTTCCGTCATTGGATTCCTGCAGCCCGTAGAGAACGGCAGCATCAGCTGATGCTGCAGTTCTCTACCCAAGATCGTCGTGGGACACACTCGTGGACTGCTTCGGATCGTGGGTGAGTATTTTTGTGGTTTGTTATGTTAATATTTATTCCGTAGACGACAATGGCTTCGGGGAACAATGTGACAAGTATTGGTAAGTATGTTACTCTATGTTATATGTACTGTATGTCTATGTATGTATTGTATGAATGTATTGTATGTATGTAGTATATATGTGGTATGTATGTAGCATGTAGTATGTATGTAGTATGTATGTAGCATGCATGTAGCATGTAGTATGTATGTAGCATGCATGTAGTATATATGTAGTATGTATGTAGCATGCATGTAGTATATATGTAGCATGTATGTAGTATGTATGTGGTATGTATGTAGCATGTAGTATATATGTAGCATGCATGTAGTATATATGTAGTATGTATGTAGCATGTATGTAGTATATATGTAGTATGTATGTAGTATATATGTAGCATGCATGTAGTATATATGTAGTATGTATGTAGTATATATGTAGCATGCATGTAGTATATATGTAGTATGTATGTAGTATATATGTAGCATGTATGTAGTATGTATGTAGCATGCATGTAGCATGTAGTATGTATGTAGCATGCATGTAGTATATATGTAGTATGTATGTAGCATGCATGTAGTATATATGTAGCATGCATGTAGTATGTATGTGGTATGTATGTAGTATATATGTAGTATGTATGTAGTATATATGTAGCATGTATGTAGTATGTATGTAGCATGCATGTAGCATGTAGTATGTATGTAGCATGCATGTAGTATATATGTGGTATGTATGTAGCATGCATGTAGTATATATGTAGCATGCATGTAGTATATATGTAGTATGTATGTAGTATATATGTAGCATGTATGTAGTATGTATGTAGCATGCATGTAGCATGTAGTATGTATGTAGCATGCATGTAGTATATATGTAGTATGTATGTAGCATGCATGTAGTATATATGTAGCATGCATGTAGTATATATGTAGTATGTATGTAGTATATATGTAGCATGTATGTAGTATGTATGTAGCATGCATGTAGCATGTAGTATGTATGTAGCATGCATGTAGTATATATGTAGTATGTATGTAGCATGCATGTAGTATATATGTAGTATGTATGTAGCATGCATGTAGTATATATGTAGCATGCATGTAGTATATATGTAGTATGTATGTTGCATGTAGTATGAATGTAGCATGTATGTAGTATGTAGTATGAATGTAGCATGTATGTAGTATGTAGTATGAATGTAGCATGTAATTTTTTTTTTTTTTTTTTTTTTTACATTTAACACATTAGCCGGATGATGGGACTACTACTGTCCCATCATTGGCTAATGTGTCAATCACTGTCATGGTAGCAGGCATCGCCCGATGGGACTTGTAGTCCCATCGGACGATGCCTGCACAGACCCCCGGAGCCTGCACAGACCACCGGCAGGCCGGCACAGCCCCCCGGCAGGCCGGCACAGCCCCCCGGCAGGCCGGCACAGCCCCCCGGAGCCTGCACAGACCACCGGCAGGCCGGCACAGACCACCGGAGCCTGCACAGACCCCCTGGCAGGCCGGCACAGCCCCCCGGCAGGCCGGCACAGCCCCCCGGAGCCTGCACAGACCACCGGCAGGCCGGCACAGACCACCGGAGCCTGCACAGACCCCCTGGCAGGCCGGCACAGCCCCCCGAAAGGCCCGTACAGACCCCAGAGAGGCTGTACAAGGGCAGGAAAGGGTTTTTCTTATTCCGATACCGGAAGTCCCATAGACTTGAATGGGACTTCCGGTATCGGAATCGGCGATACCGATACTTTTTTTAAAGATCGGCCGATACCATCCGATACGATACTTTGAAGTATCGGATGGTATCGCTCAACTCTAGTTACCATCTTTTCAGTTAGCCATTAAAAGGTATCAACTACTGAGGACTCTCAATCCTGAATATTTTTCTATATATATATGTGCGTCTAAATATATATATATATATATATATATATGTATTCTATGTGTCTATATCTATTCTTTCGTTTCTTTATTAAACCTGTCAGTATGATTTTACTGTATTGCAAAATGAATTGCCGGCTTTTGGTAAAGGACACCGGGTGCGATTTTCTTGCAAGTCACACTTGTGGTCCGTGTGTAATCCGATTTTTTCTCGCACCCATAGACTTGCATTGGTGAGTCTCGGCCGAGAATCGGTGACAATCGCAGCATGCTGTGATTTTCTCAGCCCAAAGAAAACGGCAGAAAAAAAATCGGATGCTGTGAGCTGCCCCATAGATTAACATTGGGATGAGTGCAATGCGATTTTTTTATCGCATTGCACTTGTCCGATTTTCTCGCTAGTGTGACTCCGGCCTAACAGCGTTATCGGTCACGACCAGCTCCCTTTAAATAGTTTGGACATTCAAGGAGTTTTTTTCTAGCAAAAGAGGGTGATTAAAACTTTTATATTTTTTAATTTTATTTTATAACTTTGGTTTTTAGTCCCCCTATGGAATCAGAACCTGCAATTGTTTGAATACAGGACGCAGCATAATTTGGCTGAGTTCTAATCATGCAGGTAAATCCGTATGTGTTTACTGAACCAAGTGGATCCACTGCATCCAGTACATTTCTACTGTGGGAATTTCTGTTCCGTCTGAAATCTACAAATTGACATGCAGCGACTCATAAACCCGCACCGCGGGTCAGTTTTAGGCCGGAGTCACACTAGCAATAAAATCGGACGAATGCAATGCGATAAAAAAATCACATTGCATTCGTCCCAATGTTATTCAATGATGCTGCTCCCATCATGCGTTTTTTTATTGGATCCGTTCCTCGGACCGAGACAATCGCATCATGCTGCGATTGTCACCGATTTTCGTATCGGATTCGACAATGCAAGTCTATGGATGCGATTAAATATCGCATTGAAAACGCACCACACGTGTGACTTGCGATTAAATCGCAAGACTTCTCCAGGTCAACAGGAAGGAGCATCAGGCATTGGCATTGGATGTCAATTTGATGCTTAGATGCGAATAAAATCGGTTCATCGCCGGAAAATGGGATGACAGACGGATCCCTGGACAAGAATTCTTTGTGCGATTTCGTACCGTTAAAATCGGACCGATTTTTTAATGGTTGTGTGTGACTCCAGCCTTACACAGCGTTAAATAGAAGCACAGTGGACAGGAGATTTCTATAAATCCCAGCCACTGTGCTGGTACTGCACAATACAGTGTATTGAGCACTGCGTCCAAAACGCTGCTATTCCTGATCGTTGGCATGTACCCTAAGGGGCATAATGTGGCCCAACAGGACCGGGGTATTGTGCAAATTTTGAACCAGGGAATAGTAAATGTAAGGCAGAAAAGGTGTAACTGAACACGCTTTGTTGCCCAGGAAGTCTAAGGCAAATTCATACTAGGCTGCGTTTTTTATGTTTTTTTAATGCTAATTTTCAGCTGCTTTTAACAGTACCAGCAAAGCCTATGAGACTTCAGAAATCTCATGCTCACACATTGTTTTTTTTGTCATCAGTATTTTGTGCTTTGCATGTTATTTTGGTCATGGAGCATGTCACTTCTTTCAGCATTTAAAAAAAAAATGGGCAGCAAAAAACGCTGAAAAAATGCCTAATGTGAACTAACCCTAAAGGAGGGTTAGGTAAAGAATGGGTGTACAAAAGGGTATATACTGCCACTGTGCATAGAGTCTGAGCCCTATGTTTTTTACAAAACCCATTAAGTAAAAACATTTATGCGGCCCCCGAACGCTGTTATAAAATTCCAAATGGCTCTTGGCAGAAAAAAAGTTCCCCACCTCGGGTTAAAGGGTCGATATTAACTTACCGTATTGCTACTTCCAATAGGTGGCTCTAGAGACCCGCTTCCCTTCCCGTGAACTGGCTATTTGCATATAGCTCAATATACTGATATGAATTGATATGAGGCTGAAGTGTTCTTGTGCTGTGCTTATGTGCTATACTTTATGGATCACTGAAGGGCGTATTTGGCTATCACCATCCTCATATTTCCGCAGAACTGTTTTTAGTTAACAGAGATAAGAGACTGGGTGGTAGATATGGGCACAGACGGCTACAAATAGTCAGGTCAGCTGCGTCAGTAGAATGTAGATGTAATAAAAATAATGTAATATTTGGAACAGCTGGCAGTTCTGGGTACTTGCTGAGTATACAACACGTGTCACATTCTCTCTTGTCAGTGGACATTTCGCTCTACAACAGACTGACTGCCTTTCCTACTAATAATATTACTGATTGTCATTTACATAGTAACGTTATCCCACCTATTACAGTTGACTTTCCTTTAAACTATTTATATGGTAACTTCTAACCTAACTGAATTTAATATGATTCCCTATATAACCTAAAAAAAATTTTCTACTGTACTTCAATTAAAAAATTCCTTCCCTTTGTCCTCTAACTAAGGGCATGTGCACACAATCAGTAATTGCTGTGAGTTGGATGCTGCATACTTGTGCAAAGTCAATCCAGCAGCGGCCAGATGTTACAGCATAGTGGAAGGGATTTCTTGAAATTCCATCTCCACTATGCGTCCACAGACGCCCGCGGCTCACCCGCAGAGACAGACATGATGACATTAATGATCAGTATTGTGCAGTAGTTTTTGGTCACTATGTGGGGGTAATATCTGGTCTGGTCATGGTGTGTCTGTATTTATCCCCTGTATATGGTATTATACCTGTATATGGTATTATTTGGTACTATTGTTGAGATAATATGTAGTCTGATCATTGTGGATGTTATTTTGCACGTATTTGCTGCTGAGGCCTAAGATTAGGTGTAGAAGACAGTTGAAGTGACAGATGGACAGAAGGTTGTGCTTTCCAATTTAACCAGGGTTCCTTTAGTAATAATTTTCAGAACTTGTAGATAACCCTTTAAAACCATCAACCATTCTAAGAAGTGACTGACAGGGCCTGGGACAATGTTTGCTGGACATGAGGCAATGAGATGGGATACGGTAAGGTAAGGTTGGGTAATAAGGGTACTTACTTTATTTTTTAGTTACCAATACTTGTATTTTGTGGTTGAGGAAAATGTGCATGCCTAGCAAAATATTTGTGGCTTTTTAAATAGGCATGACTTTTAAATGACTTTTTAAATGGGTGTAGTTTCCTAATACAAACCTATTGTTAAAAAACTGAATCCCACCCCTGATCATTATGATCGACCCTGTCATTTCGTGTGCTATTCTCTGCTGTTCTAAGTGTTCCGCAGTTGTCAATGCCGACGCAACCTCAGCATCCTGACCCTACTCGCCGCTGTTTAACTTTCATTGCGCTCCGACAATGTGTTGCCAGCTCTAAAGAGCTGACGAGGGGCAGTACCCCGAAACACAGTGTCAGCAAATTGAGATTCTGGTGTTGGCTTTTATCCTAAGTCATGTAACAAGGCTTGTTAAAGAGTCGACATTGACTTTTAGGATTGCTACTTCCAATAGGTGGCACTAGAGTTCTAGTCCTCTTCCTCTCTGAAGAGACAATTTGCATATTTCCCAGAGGAGCATTGCGGCTTTAAGTCTCCTCATCTCGGCATGCTTAGCATGTCATTCTCCGCAAGGAGAAATGATGCTTCTTGGATACAGCTCTAAAGAAGAATGAGAAGCTGACTGGAGAATATGTAAGGGGGTGAAGCACCGTAGGAGTCAAGGGGGAGTTGCCTTCCTGGCACCGTGCCCAGAACCATCGAGCAGGGCGTTAGGTTCCCCGGAGGATGCTTTAGGGGACTGGACGGGAACCAGGAACAGGAAGAGGTCAGGACTGGGAGCAGGAGAACTGTGCGCGCTTTCAGCAGAGCAGCGCAGAGAGGAGAAGGAGGAGGACTCTGACACAGGAGCAGAGAGTAGACAGGTGCAGCGGTTGTAGACTGAGAGACCACGGACACAGGCGGTGTGCAGTGAGTACGTGAGGCCTGTCACTGTACCACCAGGAAGGCTGCTGACTCCCCTCCTTGAGGAGACCCTGCCCCACAGACAGACCCCATATCTTGACAAGACGCTCCCCTACAGAGAGACCCTGCCTTACCCTGAGACGCTTCCCTGTGACCAAGGGACGTACCATAATGTGACACTGACCTGCCAAGAGTGACTGTCCTAGGCAGAGCCCCTGACCCTGGTGAGAGAACACCGCTGTCGCAGCAGAGGGAAGGACCTTGAGTACAGGGGGATACCGCCATCTGCAGACCCCTTGGGCTCCCACGTTAACCCCCCATACTACAGTTGGACTATACCCAGGACTCCAGAGACAGAGGACATCAAGCACCGCTTGTGCCTCGGTGCCTACGTTGGAGAAGAATGATCTCTGCAGTCAAGATCTCCGAGAACTGATAAGTTTCTTTCCCATAACAAAATAACTTCTGTTGCTTGCACCCCTTATACTTCTACAGTTTCTGATATAACCTTTTACAGCATTTTTTCTCTGTTATACTGTATGTTTACCAGTATTACTCCTTGTAAATAAACCTCCCCTTTTACTGTTGGTCTGCCTGCTCCATGGTGACATATTTTCCTCCTGCACGTTATTACACTTGGCGTAGTCGGCAGGATGTCACACGAAGGCACGGACGGAGTGGACCAAGCAGTCAGGGAAGGCCCCGACTAGCATCTCCCTGGGAGCCATGTTGAATAATCTGCCGAGGTATACGGGGAACAATGTGATGTTATGGAACTGGACTGAGAGAATTCAGGGGTTACTGCGGATACACCCCTTGGCCCCAGCACTAGAGGCAGAAATAGCATTAATGGCCTTGGAGGGGGAGGCCCGGGATTCTGTCATGCATAGACCCCCCCAAGAAAGGAATACTTTGGAAAAGGTGCTACGTATTCTAGAGGAGACACATGGGGACCCCACTGACATAGGGGAACTACGTATGCGACTGTTCCATTGGGTGCAAAGAGAGGGGGAGACCGTGACCCAGTTTATGAACGCCCTACAAGAGCTTCACACTGCTATTAAAAGAAAGGATGGTGTAGGTGTAGGGTCAGTAGACGTGGTGCTCAGAGACCAGATGGTGATGGGGTTACGTGATGGAATGATGAAGCAGGCTGTACGAGAGCGCCTGCGGGTGAAGCCAGGTATGACCTTTTCCGAAGTAGGTAGTGAGGCGCGCAAACGCGAGCAAGAGCAGGGTGTGACGGGCTTGGTGGGAAAGGTGTGGAGCAGGGAGGCAGCTTTCCTGGAAGACAAAGTCCCCCGATGTGTGGAAGACCTGAGGATGGAGATCAGTCAGTTCCGAGAAGAAATGGCGACTTCCAGGAGGACCCAGGCAGAGGGGCTTGTGCCACGGACGCGGGGAAGAGGAGCTATTCCCCGAAGAGAAGCTGCAGCTACCCCGAGAAGACATCCCCCCACATCCTATACTTGTGGAGAGCCCGGTCATACGCCCAGTGGTGTCCCCAGTGGAGCGACCATCCCCGCGGCTCCCGTTAAACTAAGGGGCTCAGAGCATGAGGGACACTGCCTGGAGTGTGAAGAGCAGAGGAGGAGTGAAAATAGTCCCACCAGCCTTGTTTCCATGTGCCCCTTGGTCTGGGCCGAAATCAACAGGAGAGCTGTGCGATGCCTGTAGACACCGGTTCGCAAGTGACCACCATGCCCGAAAAATGTTTTCGTAGACACTTCACAGAGGCTCTGCGGCCTGAGTGGGGCCCAGTCATTAAAATTACGGTGGCCAATCACCTACCCATCGTGGTCGCAGGGGTGGTGTGGCTGAACATAGAAGTCTGTGGAAAAGATGTGGGGAGAAAAGGAGTAGTATTGGTAGATGGAGAAGCCACTTGGGATCATACTGTAACCCTGGGCATGAATGTGCTTAAAGATCTCGGAAGCCTACTGCTTAACGAGACCCCAGATCGATTCTTACGACAGTGGAGTGACCAGACTCCACAGAAGAAGGTCTTTCAACAACTGATTCGGGCAGCATGGGTCCAGGAAAAATGCAGCAGCAGAAAAGAACTAGGCAAAGTCATCATCCCTGCTTCTTTGAACCGTGTGTAACCCCCTGGACAGACCGTGCTTCCCCTGCCAGTGAGAGCAGGAGTCCCAATAGAAGGAGCGGAGGTACAGGTGGAGCCTAGCCCAGCTGATCAATTGCCGTCCGGGATACTGGTCGCACGGACCTTGACCACTGTGCAAAACGGCACCGTCCTCGTGCGCTGTGTGAACTTGGGAGAGACTGATGTGACCCTGGCTCCCAGAGCAGAATTGGCCCACATTCTAGGTGTACCAGACGAGTTGGTGCCCTCCGAAACAGTACAGCTGACTGCCAAAGCAGAAGATCCCTGATGGGTGACTGTAAAAGCGGAGGTCGCCCCAGATCCCAGGGTGTTACAAGAAGGCCAACGGATACTTGAGCAAATGCGGGCTGAACTCTCAGAAATGCCCCTCATCAGGTTCCCCAGGTGGAGGCCTTGCTGGGGAAGTAACAAGAGGCGTTCGCAAAGGATGAAGATGATTTTGGGCGCACGACGACCATCACTCATGTGATAACCACTGGGGACGGGCACCGATACAGGAGAGATATCGCCAGATACCCCCACAAATGTATCTGGAGGTCAAGGGGATGCTGTCACAGATGCTGAATAAGTGAGTGATCCGTGAGAGCCAGAGCCTGTGGGCTGCCCCCATCGTCTTGGTGCGAAAAAAAGATGAAACTCTACGTTTCTGTGTGGATTACCGCCGGCTCAATGCTTGCACATTGCAAGATTCATATCCACTACCACGGATAGAGGAGTCCCTGTCAGCACTGGGAAATGCCCGGTATTTTTCCACACTGGATCTGGCCAAGACTGAGCCAAGACAGCCTTCATTCTTCCGATGGGACTATTTGAGTTCGACCACATGCCCTTCGGGTTAGCCAACGCTCCGGGAACATTTCAGCGGCTCACGGAGCGGTGTCTGGGAGACCTGAACTTCGAAGCCACACTGATTTACCTTGATGATATAATCATCTTTGCTCCCACCGTTGAAGAACATCTCCGGAGACTGGAGCAAGTTCTGAGTCGGCTACAAAAATATGGTTTTAAAGTGAAACCCCAGAAGTGCCACCTCTTCCGAACACAAATTGACTATCTGGGACATGTGGTCTCTGCCGAGGGAGTGAAGCCCTCACAGGAGAAGATCGCTGCGGTGCAAGAATGGCCGACCCCAAAAACTGTGAAGGATGTACGAGCATTCCTGGGACTCACGGAATTCTTCCGGCTCTTTGTGAAGGATTTCACCTGCATCGCAAACCCTCTCCTGGAACTGCTGAAAGGAGTACCCTCATGAGCGAAGAACAGGAACGTACACTGGGGAGAGCCACAAAAGAAAGCATTCCAGGCCCTGAAGAAGGCCCTGACTGAGGCCCTGGTGTTAGCCTACGCTGACTTCACGCAGCCATTCATTTTGCACACTGACGGTAGTCTACAAGGACTCGGGGCAGTACTCTCACAGATGCAGAATGGGAAGGAGCATGTCATTGCATACACCAGTCGCTTCTTACATGACTCAGAAAGAAATCCGGATAATTACAGCTCATTCAAGCTGGAGTTGTTGGTGCTGGTGTGGGCGATGACTGAAAAGTTTGCAGAGTATTTGGCCGGCTCGGAAGTCCACGTTCGCACAGATAACAATCCGTTGGCTCACCTTGAAACAGTAAAGCTAGAGGCCTTAGAGCAACGCTGGGTAGCACGAATGGCAAAATTCTGGTACAGGATCTCCTACAGGGGAGGAGTGGAGAATACTCATGCAGATGCCCTTTCCCGAATAGATTACCGCCTGCCAGCACCCAGTCGGGATGAAGAGTTGGAGGCTATAGAGGTTCCAGAGTTCGGAGGGACTTCCAGGACGGTGGCAGCGATGTGGGAAACAGTTCAAAAAAGTACACCCGAGAATCTGTTGGAACAACCCCGAGATGAGTGGGTTCGAATACAACAGGAAGATCGAGAGATAGCTCAGCTGAGACAGTGACTCGTGGCCGAACGGGTGCCCGGACACAGTGAGAGGGCAGCCATGTCCCCTGAGATGTTACAAATGTTGCGCCAGTGGGAGCGGCGACAGTTACGGGATGGCATCTTGTGCAGGAAAGGGTACCTACCATCTGAACTGAGTTTCGTTTGGCAAACGATCATCCCCTTGTCCCTCATAGAACAGGTGGCTAGGGAAGCACACGAGAAGGGAGCACACTTCGGGATGGAAAAAACATTGTTGTTCTACCATCCCCACATGAGGACCGTCGTGGAGGAAGTATGTCAGCAGTGCCAAAATTGTGAACTAGTTAAGCTGCCGGAACAGCGAGCCCCTATAGAAACGGTGAGGTCTTCCGCACCCATAGAGTTACTGGCCATAGACTATTTGATGATTGGCCCAGCACACCAGGGCTATGAACATTGCCTTGTGAGGATCGACCACTTTTCGAAATTTGCTGTGGTCACACCGACTCGGGACCAGACTGCAGAATCTGCGGCCTATGCTATCTGTAAACATTTCCATTCAACTGTACGGGTGTCCCAAGCGAATCCATTCGGATCAAGGAGCCTGCTTCCTGGGAAAGGTGATGGAGGAGTTGCATCAGCCATACAAAATCAATAAGTCTTGGACCACCCCTTACCATCCACAGCGGAACGGAGCTTGTGAGAGATTGAATCACACCCTGATCCAGATGCTAAGGACACTTGTAGAAGATCAGAAAGCGCGCTGGACTGAGTCTGTCCCTGAATTGGTGTGGGCATACAATAACCATAAACACAGCACCACAGGATTCACGTCCTATTCACTGTTCTTCGGTCGACCCATGAAGGGACTGACTGAATTGGCGTTAGAGCCCAAGGAGGACTACCCGCGGACGGGGGTGTACTCCTGGGTTCGAGAACATCGTCGCCGGCTACGGACAATTCAATGATTGGTGCAGAACCGACTCTGTGGGTTGGAACACCCGCAGGTCCCTCCCCAGAAGGGGACAGCTCTACGACCGGGGGACCGAGTCTTAGTCAGGGAGAAGCACCCTAACAGCAAATTGGAGTGTCGGTGGGAGAAGAGCCCGTATAGGGTGAAGCGACGGCTCAGTAGACTGGGACCCGTCTACGAAGTTCAACCTGAAACAGGTGAGGAACTCCCCACTCGCACATTACATCGGAATATGCTGTGTCCCTGTTTGTCTCGAAATCCTCCAGTGTTGCCATCTGCCCCGGCGGCCCCTGTGGGTGAACCCGTGCTCGTTGCTGAAGACGACGAAGAGGGAGACTCTCTACTACTTCAGGGAAACCCGGAAAGAGGGCTGGTGCCTGAGACGCGGAAGTAACCGAGGAGACAAATTCATCTGGCAGCAAATTGTACGAGGTCTGGACGATTGTCGACAAGAACTCCAGAAACTCTCGCTCGTGGAATGGCGAGCTCATACTGTAGAGAGGGGGTGTTAGGGCTGGCGGAACGCACCAAATTATAAATAATAGTAGGTGCGTTCGCAGCCTGGGGTCCACCGTGCAGAGGTGGTACACTGCTGCTAGGTAGTGGCGGAAGAATAGAGCGGCGTGAAAACAGTCACACGTGGGTTACGTCACCCAGTGTGAACAGGAGCAAACTCTGTTGACTCACAGAGCCGCACAGCCACTGAACGCAAATACCGGAGACTGTTTAGCTCACAGAGCCCGGCCAAAAAGCGCACAGACAGCGGCCACAGAACTCTACCCCAAGGACACGGGGTTAGAGTTCCTCTAGGCCCTCTGAGCGCACGGCGTCACTGCCGTGAACGCCGCTATAGATGCTGGCTACGGAGTGTGGAGCACGTGCACTGAGGTGTGCTGAGTCACTGATGGGGACTAATGCCTGACTCCGACTCTGCCCTACCTACACCTAAGCCTGGGCGCTAGCAGGCTAGGCTGCACAACACATGCATACCAAGGGTAGGGGTTTCATAATGAGTCAGTCACCAGAGATATTCATACGTGCATACATCACTCACTCCTCATAGTCTGAAAATACAGTGTATCCTAGCGCATGGCCAAGCGGCCATGCAAACCATTTATAGCTGCGAGCGTCCGGGACCTTCCTGGCTTCTCGGATGGGCCAATCCGAACAGGAGCAGGACCTGAGCACATGACCTTCGATCTCCAATGGGAGATCACTCCACGGGCATGCTCAGTGGCCCGACATGAGGACTTAGTCCCTGGAGAATCTCGCTGCTGAGCAGCCTGCATTGCCATAGCTGTGCCAGAGCTGGCAGCAGCAAGCAAACCCACAGAGGTGGTCTGGGCAGGGCGTCGGGACCGACGAGTTTGCTGAGCAACCTCCTCTGCGGCTGAGGAGGAATGGGAGACCGCCGGGAGCAGGGCTCGGGATTCCCACTGTGCAGCAACAGGAACCCGATGCCTAACAGGGGGAATGTAAGGGGGTGAAGCACCGTAGGAGTCAAGGGGGAGTTGCCTTCCTGGCTCCGTGCCCAGAATCATTGAGCAGGGCATTAGGTTCCCCGGGAGATGCTTTAGGGGACTGGACGGGAAACAGGAAGAGGTCAGGTCTGGGAGAGGGAGAACTGTGTGCACTTTCAGCAGAGCAGCGCAGAGAGGAGAAGGAGGAGGACGCTGACACAGGAGCAGAGAGCAGACGGGTGCGGCAGCTGGAGATTGAGAGATCGCGGACACAGGCGGTGTGCAGTGAGTACGTGAGGCCTGTCACTGCACCGCCAGGAAGGCTGTTGACTCCCCTCCTGGAGGAGACCCTGCCCCACAGACAGACCCCATATCTTGACAAGACACTCCCCTACAGAGAGACCCTGACTTACCCTGAGAGGCCTCCCTGTGACCAAGGGACGTACCATAACATGACACTGACCTGCCAAGAGAGACTGTCCCAGGCAGAGCCCCTCACCCTGGTGAAAGAATGCCGCTGTCGCAGCAGAGGGAAGGACCTTGAGTACAGGGGGATACCGCCATCCGCAGACCCATTGGGCTCCCACGTTAATCCCCCATACTACAGTTGGACTATACCCAGGACTCCAAAGACAGAGGACATCAAGCACCGCTTGTGCCTCTGTGCCTACATTGGAGAAGAGTGATATCTGCAATCAAGATCTCCGAGAACTGATAAGTTTCTTCCCCATAACAAAATAATTTCTGTTGTTTGCACTCCTTATACTTCTGCAGTTTCTGATATAACCTTTTACAGCATTTTTTCTCTGTTATACTGTATGTTTACCAGTATTACTCCCTGTAAATAAACCTCCCCTTTTACAGTTGGTCTGCCTGCTCCGTGGTGACATATATCCCTCCTGCACGTCATTACAAGTACATTGCATAAAATATCAAGTAAAGCATTGCATGAAACATCAAGTAAAGCCCAACCTAAGTTTCACCAATGCAGCTTCTTCTGGAGAGGGGGTCTAGCTTTGAATTCCATATCATGTTTATACTATTCATCTGTGTCTACCCCAAATACATGCAATGAAAGATTTTTATACATAAAAATATGACGTCTATCTCTATCCTGTCTGATCACAAACACCAGATAATTGTAAAAAAAATAGCAATAACTAATGCCTATCATAAAAAATAATTATAGTCTAATGAAATTTGGCTCACATAGTACCAAATCATATGGCAAAAATAATATCCATATTTTTCGGACTATAAGACGCACCGGACCATAAGACGCACCCCAAATTTTCAAAAGGAAAATAGGGAAAAAAATAATAATGTGTCAAATGGGGGTCCGTCTTACAGTCCGAATTCAGCTTACCAGGGAAGGATTCCGGCACAGGTGGAGTAGTGGTCACAGGGGTCATTCAGTGGTCCAGGCTGGTGTGGTGATGGTGGCTCTGTGCTGGGGCACTGTGCTGGGACAGTGGGGCTGTGCTGGGGCAGTTGGGCTGTGCTGGGGCAGGTGTGCTGTGCTGGGGCAGCTGGGCTGTACTGGGGAAGGTGGGCTGTGCTGGGGCAGGTGGGCTCTGTGGTGTTGTGGTGGTGGCGGGCTGTGCTTCGGTGCATGGGCGGCGGCTCTGATGCAGGAGCAGCAGCTCCGCTGGCATTTCCTCAAGCCCGGAGGCACATCCGTTGCTGCCTTGTTGCGGTGGCCTCCGGGAACATGGACACCGGGAAGATGGCCGCCGGTCCGGGGACAGCGCATGCCCAGGTTCAGATCTCGTCTCGCTACGTGTGAACCCAGCCTTATGCTCAAAAGTTTACATACTCCGGCAGAATTTTTGCTTTCTTGGCCTTTTTTCAGAGAATATGAATGATAACACCAAATCTTTTTCTCCACTCATGGTTAGTGGATGGATGAAGCCATTTATTGCCAAACTACTGTGTTTTCTCTTTTTAAATCATGACAACCTAAAACATCCAAATGACCCTGATCAAAAGTTTACATACCCTGGTGATTTTGGCCTGATAACATGCACAGAAGTTGAACACAAATGGATTTGAATGGCTACTAAAGGTACTAAAGGCTCACCTGTGACCTATGTCAAATGCCAGGAAAATTGTTCGGGATGCAAAGAAAAACCCACAAATAACATCAGCTGAAATTCTGGACTCTCTGAAAACTAGCGGTGTGACTGTTTCAAGATGCACAATAAGGAGGAACGTGAAGAAAAATGGGCTGCATGGTCGAATCGCCAGAAGAAAGCCATTACTGCGCAAATGCCACAAAGTATCTCACCTACAATATGGAAAACAGCACAGAGACAAGCCTCAAAACGTCTGGAACAAGGTAATTTGGAGTGATGAGACTAAAATTGAACCAAGGCCACAACCATAAACGTTACATTTTCAGAGTGTTAGGCCCTTAGACGGATCCGGCGGAAAAACGGATCCATTTCTTCAGTTCTCCAAAATTTACGCCGGATCCGTTTTTTTTAACAAATAGCCGGATCCTGCCTGTCAGAAAAAACCTGATGTGTGAAAGTAGCCTTAAAAGAATACCCTAGTTCTTCTTTAAAGTCTGATGAACTTTACCCCAATGGTTGTTATAAGAAGTAATTAAATTGGCAGTCTATTTTAGAACTGGGCTCTAGGAAAAAAGAAGAAAAAGAGAAACTTACAACCTCACTACTATCCCAAATAAAAGTATTAGAGGAGAACCATAAAATCTCTCAAGAAGCCTCCTTAGAAAAGGATCTTTTTAGACTCCAAGCAGAACTCAGAGAACTGTTGAGACAAGAATCTGAAAAATACTTGCAATACTCAAGATTTAAAATATACACCCAGGCGAATAAGTGCGGTAAGAATCTGGTGAACTTGGTTAAAAAGAAAATTAATTCAGCTTATATACAAAAGATTAAAGATTCGCGAGATCAAATACATCACAAAACAGAGGAAATAGCAGATATTTTTAGCATATTTTATTCAAACCTTTACAATCTAAAAACAAAATATTCCGCAGATCCGAAAAGGAAATCTGAACTCATGAATAAATACCTACAAACAATAGACCTACCTAAACTAACACCCCAGCAAATACACTCTCTAGATAACCCAATCACAATGGATGAACTTGAATCTGTCATCAAAACAAGCCCTAAAGGGAAAAGTCCAGGCCCCGATGGATACTCTACGGAGTATTATAAAATTTTAAATGTATTGGTTCTAGTTATATTATTAAAATATTTCAACAAATATGGGGAGAGTTCCTCTCTGAAAATTTTATAATTTTCAGAGAGGAACTCTCCCCATATTTGTTGAAATATTTTAATAATATAACTAGAACCAATACATTTAAAACGGAAGCACTCTGAGCCCATATTGCTCTTATCCCGAAAGAGGGTAAGGACCCAACCCTTTGTGGCATCTATAGGCCAATCTCATTGATTAACAACGATATCAAGTTGTATGCAAGGATTTTGGCCAAAAGGGTACAGAACCTCTTGTCGGATTTGATCAACCTCGACCAGGTGGGCTTTGTAGGGGGTAGAGAGGCCAAAGATAATATTATTAAAACCCTGAACATAATTCACTTTACAAAATGTAAAAATATTCAAACCGCTCTTCTTTCAACTGATGTCGAAAAGGCTTTTGATTGAATTGATTGGGAGTATATGGAAAAAAACATTAATGAAGTTAGGCTTTCCTGATTCCTTCATAGGAAAAATCCTTGCTCTATATTCCCATCCAACAGCTCGACTGAAAATCAATAATGATCTTTCTCCTAGCTTTGGGATAAAGAATGGGACAAGACAGGGGTGCCCTCTGTCCCCACTCCTATTTGTACTGGTTATGGAAACCTTTCTACAAAAAATTAGACAAAACCCAAAATCCAAGGTGTAAGATGTCGTGACAAAGAACATAAAATAGCCGCATTTGTGGACGATGTTCTTTTTTACTTAAAAGACCCCTGGCAATCTATCAAACCACTAACTGAAGAAATACAGGAATTTGGACTAGTATCAAACTTCAAGACAAATTTTTCTAAGTCAGAAATGTTAAACATTAATGTCAACGAGGAAGATTGGACCCTCTTATCTAATAAATCTCCATTCAGAAATAATTGGTCTCATATTACATATTTAGGGACCAAGATAAACAACTCCATTTCCTCCTTATATAATCTTAATTTTATACCTCTAATTCGTAACCTGGAGCGAGACGTTTCCACATGGAGAGAGTTGCCTATTTCCTGGTTTGGCAGAATTAATATCGTGAAAATGATTACTCTACCCAAAATACTTTATTTCCTTCAAGTGTTACCTATTGATTTTCCACAATCCTTTTTTCAAAAAATTAAAACCCTAGTCTACAAATTTATTTGGCTAAATAAAAGTAGTAGGATCAAATACTCAACGTTAATAAAAAGGAAATGCAAAGGAGGGCTGGGTTTACCTGACTTTGAGAAATATAGACATGCCTCACATATGGCCAGAATAAGGGAAACAAGAATTTATCCCCCTAGGAAATTATGGGTCGACATCGAACTTAATCTTTTAAATAAGAATATTGACCATTATCTTTGTTCAACACCATATAATAAATTTAAATATTGTGAGATCGAGAACCCTTTAACTAAACTCTCAATATCTATTTGGAACAGAACTAATAAAAAATACAATTTTGTTCCTAGTATTTGCACATATACGTCATTATTACACTTGATCTCGAATAGATACAGAGCCATTAAAAATAAAATAAAAAACCTAGGGGCTTTCCCTTATATACATATTGGCCATTTTATTAAAAAAAAATAGTATCGTTTCTACAAGTGAGCTCAGGACCATATTTAGAGGTGTTGTAATGTCAGAGACAGAGTTTGAAATTATAAAAGAAACAATTAGAACTCAGATACCCAACATCTCCAATAACTTCACCGATAAATATACTCAATATATCTTTTTTGACTTTAAAACAAATAAAAAATTATATCTAAAATATACAAATTACTCTGTGATATGAAAGAACCTCCTCACTTCATTAGCAAATGGGAGAAAGAATTAAATATATCATTATCACCAGAGAAAATTTCCAGACTTTGGAAAGAGATTCACTCCATTTCTCCCTCAACAAGATACAAGGAGCTAAATTATAAGATTATTTCTCGTTGGTATAAAACCCCAGATACCCTCTCTAGGATTGACAAATCTTACTCTTCTTATTGTTGGAGATGCAGTCTAATGCCAGGTACGCCTGCCCATATATGGTATGAATGTACCAAAATTATACCCTTCTGGAAAATGATATATAGTCACATAAAGAAGGTCTTTCGAACAATACCCCCTCTGACATCTAAACAGGTCCTCTTGAATGTCCGTTTTGGGCTCAAATGTGTAAGTGACTATATTGTGAGTTACAGGAAAGATGTATATCTTTGTACCGTGTTAGCCAGTAGATAGAAAAATATTCAGAATTGAGAGTCCTCAGTGGTTGATACCTTTTAATGGCTAACTGAAAAGATGGTAACACATTGCAAGCTTTCGAGACTACTCAGTCTCTTCTTCAGGCTGGACTAATACAAAATCTGAAGAGTCACATATTTATGCACAGTACAACACAGAAAAAATGCAATGGATAAGACAAGTGACGTCAAGCAGAACTATCAGTATGGGAGAGGGAGAAACATAAATATTGGACCAGTGCATATATAAGGAGTCCGGATGTTTTATAGTCCTCTGATTGGGGTCTCCTAATGTGTTGTGATGCCCCCACCAGGTCTTGAAAGCAAATTCTTTAATTGATGTAAAAAGACATAAATCCATGCGTCACATTCATTCCAGCACTGAGAGTGTCAAAGATCGTCATAAATTTATACTCCCAAACACGTCTCTCTCTCTGAGATGTGAAGTTAACTTTCAATACCAGTAATTTCATATCCATGTTGCTGTGATCAGGGATACAAAAATGTTTTGTCACAGGTAGATCCATTCTTTTTTCTCTTATTGTGTGACGATGACCATACATCCTTGTTCTAAGCTTTTGCCCTGTCTCCCCCACATACAGACCCCAAGTTGGACATTTAGTGCAAATAATTAAGTACACCACATTAGATGTAATGCAGCTGAAATTACCTGGGATCTTGTAGTCCTGATGTGAGATGGGGATCTTTATCTTGTCCGTGGTCATTATAAATTTACAAGTTTTACATTTTTTCTGGTTGCAAGGAAAGGTTCCTGCACACAATAAGAGAAAAAAGAATGGATCTACCTGTGGCAAAGCATTTTTGTATCCCTGATCACAGCAACATGGATATGAAATTACTGGTATTGAAAGGTAACTTCACATCTCAGAGAGAGAGAGACGTGTTTGGGAGTATAAATTTATGACGATCTTTGACACTCTCAGTGCTGGAATGAATGTGTCGCATGGATTTATGTCTTTTTACATCAATTAAGGTATTTGCTTTCAAGACCTGGTGGGGGCATCACAACACATTAGGAGACCCCAATCAGAGGACTATAAAACATCCGGACTCCTTATCTATGTACTGGTCCAATATTTATGTTTCTCCCTCTCCCATACTGATAGTTCTGCTTCACGTCACTTGTCTTATCCATTGCATTTTTTCTGTGTTGTACTGTGCATAAATATGTGACTCTTCAGATTTTGTATTAGTCCAGCCTGAAGAAGAGACCTGAGTAGTCTCGAAAGCTTGCAATGTATTACCATCTTTTCAGTTAGCCATTAAAAGGTATCAACCACTGAGGACTCTCAATTCTGAATATTTTTCTATATTGTGAGTTCTCACTTACTTAACGCAGCTAAAATCCTCATCGCTAGACATTGGAAGGATACTGATCCACCTTCCTTATCAGAATGGGTAAACGAGGCTAACAATATATATTCCCTTGAAAAAATTTGACTGGCTCACCGCAAACAAGACAATTTAAATGGAAGATGGCACCAATGGTTTATTTATCAAAACAATATTAAGCTCTAACGAAAGGAATTTTAATGCAGTGTACTATTTATGCTTTATATGAATATATACTTTGTTTTCTACAACTGTGAGTCTAAAGATAGAGGCTTTCATCAAATGGGACTACCATCCCCACCCCTTCCATTCTTTCCCAACTTTACCTGAATCCATGTTTCCCCTTCCCACCTCTTTTCCCATTCCCTTCCTGAATCCCTTCATTAAGAAAATTTGAATGTTGATTATACTGAGTTGTATTTTGATTATAATTCTGTAAAAACATTCTTAAATAAAGAGTTTATAAAAAAAAATTGGCAGTCTGTCACCTGTCGAGAGGGGGGTTGTAAAATATCTTGTCGGTAGCTTTGAAGAGAATGTTGAAATGCTTGTGAGCTAATCCTTTGTGGATATCCCATAGATTTAAATCTTGTAGTGAGATCCCAAGACTCAATGTGAAAGTCATTCATTTGCCTGTAACTGTGTCTGACCCTTAAAAATTGACCCCTTTGAAATCCAGTTCTGTATGAGCATAGGATGAAAACTGCTATAATGTAATAGATTGCTTGTATTAATGGATTTTTGAAATACTGTAGTTTGGATACTGTTGTTGACCAGTGAGATTTTCAAATCCAATAAATCTATGTTAGAAGAAGAAATGTGGGAAGTCAGTTTGATACTCCATGGATTACGGTTGAGTCGAGAAATAAAGGACTCATAGTCAGTTAAGGAACCAGACTAAAAGAAAAGGACATCATCGATGTAGCAGTACCATTGGATCATGAGTGATTGGAAGGTCGCCAGTGTGCGCATATGATCCTCCCACCAACCTAAAATTAGGTTGACTTAGGAGGGGGCACAATGGGCACCCATTGCTGTGCTGGGAGCTTGTTTCTAAAAGGTGCAATCAAAGACAAAAAAACTTTTTTATAATACAAAGTGCAAAACATCTAAAAGGATTCATGCCTTCTGTCACCTGTTGTGTGCTTGCCCATAAAGTATGATACCTCCTTGAGACCAACTTATACTCGTTATTTTTTTTTGTCTACATCTACAGTAGATATCGGGCCATGAACTGGGGTGGACCCTGATGTCACCGCATGAACACTGACAGAAAAAGCCGAAGACTGACGAGTGCAGTGAATACCGCCGGAAGTTAATGAGCGGCCCTGGAAGCAGATGCAGCCGGGAGACAGCAGGACGGGAGGACGCGTCGCTGGACAGGTATGTATAGTTATAATGTTTATTATTAATTTTATGCTTTGCTTTACAGGCCCCCCACCCCATCCCATATCTGTAAAAGTCCAAGTTCGGGGTTTGGACGCAAGTTAGCGTCAGCTCCGACCCCAAACTCGAACTTTACAAAAAACCTGTCGATCTCGATCACTGGGAGGCATACCCATCACTAGACACGGATTGTCCAAAGAGGCTTCCCGGATGGCAGGTACAAGAAAGACATGGGTTGGACCCAGATGGTCCAAGGAGATGGATGGGATTGCCAGGAACAGAGAAAGAGAGGATATAGAGAGAATAGAGTCTGCCCGGAAGGCAGGCAAAGTACAAGAAACGTTGCCCTGTGTGAACTGTGCTACTGATGTGATGCCTTGCTGTTCAGTAAAGTTCAACTGTTGGAAAAGAACCGTGACTGTGTGGTGTTTCATGGAACCTTGGAGCTGGAGGCTGGAGTGACAGAGACTGAGAATTCCAGCAACCGATGTGAGTACTCTACTGTACCCATCTTTCCATGTGCAAGGTGCCGGGGTGCTCACTGACTGTTGCCTAGTGAACTCGCCCACGACTACTACCCCGTACTGCTTTGTTACAGCTATGTGTAGGACAAGTGATCAGAAGATCGCGGCTTCATGCCTCCTAAGAAGACAATTGAAGCAAGTAAAAAGTAAAAAAAAAGCCCCCTTTTGCCTCAAAGAAAAAAAAAATACACATATTTGTTAGCACTGTCTTCAGAAACGCCCGATCTATCAAAATATGAAAACAGTTAATCTAATTGGTAAACAACATAACGAGAAAAAAAACCAAAACACCAGAATTAATTTTTTTGGTGCCGCAATACTTAAAAATGGTATTAATAAAAACATCAGTTCACAGCTCAATAAATAAGAACTCACTCAGTCCCAGATCCTGAAAAATTGAGACACAACAAATCTTGGAAAATGGCGCCTTTTTTTTTACAAACTTTGTAATTTTCATTCATCACTTAAATAAAAAAGGATCTATACATGTTTGATATCTGTGAACTCGTAATGACCTGGAGAATCATAGTGGCAGGTCAGTTTTAGTATTTAGTGAACATGGTAAAAAAAAAAAAACAATTGTGGAATTGCACCTTTTTTTTTAGCAATTTCACTGGAATTTTTTTCTTTTGGTACACTATATGGTAAAATCATCCCACAAAATAACAAGCCTCACATGGCCATATTGACGAAAAAATTAAAAAAGTTATGGCTCTGGGAAGAAGGGGAGCGAAAAACAGAAATGCAAAAATGGAAAATCCCAAGGTCATGAAGGGGTTAAAAGGTATATGAGAGGCTAGAGACCTGCATGTACAGTATAACAATGGACTTTTGCTTTTATATGGCTCAGGAAGTAATTGGTGACTTGCGATGTTCTTACAATTTACGCAAAATCTGTGCAAACTAAACGAATATAAAATGCTTCATATTTTACAGCTTAAACCATAATGAGGAAACTCTATTTAACATCCTAACAAGAACTGACAGCACCATGAAATATTATGCCTTAAATACTACAGCCCCCGTTACACACTGCGATATCGCTAGCAATATCGCTGTAAAGTCACCGATTTTGTGACGTTGCAGCGATATTGCTAGCGATATCGCTGCATGTGATACTTACCTCTGACCGGCTCCCCCGCTGATTATCGCTGATCGCGCGAGAAGCTCCTGGACCATTCCTCGTCGGTCACTTCCTGCGGCGCTTCCTGTGGCGCCGACAAGCGACGCGTGGAGCCGGGCGGGAGGACGCAGGATTGCCGCGTCTGACAGGTAAGTAGCTACTCCCGACCCCAGCGATGTCGCTGGTGAGATCTGCCTGTTTGGCAGCTCACTAGCGACCACCTAGCGATGCACCAGCGATTCTGACCGCGTCATATCGCTGGTCGGGATCGCTGGTGCATCGCTAGGTGTAACGGTACCCTAAGTGTTTAGTAATAATATTAAAGTCTTATCAGTCCATTCTAGCGGATAGGTGATAAATGTTTGTAGCTGGAATACCTCTTTAAATGATTTGGACAGGAAGAGGTTGAGCATTGAGTTCTTTTTCTTAGACACTGGAAACATGTAATAACATATGCTGGTTGGCTTGGCACAAAGATGTTGCTTGTGACACTTAAAATCACATGTTCTATAAACTTTTACACTCCGTTATGAAAGTATGAAAGTAATGGTTTCCTATTTGTTAAGCGGCTACATGGAGGCAAATTAGAAACTGAACGAGTATGTCATCCAGATGTCACAGCTTCTACGTAATTGTTTCCCTCTCTTCGATATTTCGTGCATAATAACTGCAAATCATCTCCAAAAAAACAATGTGTGGAGTTCATTATCTGAACTGTGCCTTCGGGATGCTTATAAATTCAGATGACTCATCCACAAATATCATCGGCACACCTAAAGGACAAGCGTAAAGATGGCAAACCTTCCCTACTGTAATTATCCAGTGGTGTGAGAATGCAGAAGTTTAATGGATTCAACAGAACGGGAGAGAAGAGTTCATGTAAAAACATAAAAACAGAAGGATTTCTAACAGTAAAAAAGAACTGAAGTTTGGATTTCATGGCTCTGGTCAGAAGGTTAGCAAGCTCTATTGGTAGTGAAGGGAAGGTTCACACAATGGGGTAACCTTTCATATGTCATATATAAAAAGAAACAATAAATAAAATAGAAGAAATAATCAGTTTAATCATTAAAACAGATAACTAAACTGAATCAATCAGATAAATAATCCGTCTACCCAGCAGAATCTGAGAGACAAAAACCCACTTAAGTAAAATTGTGATAAAGTTTAATACCAAATGTGGGCAAGGTGTTCTCAGCTTTTTGCAAGTGGACCTCCACCTCTGGAACAGGCTATTAACTGGGAAAATCTTCCTGTCGCTGAAGTCAGGGGGCCCATAATATTCTGATAATTGTGCCATGTTATAGGAGCTTGAAAATCTTATTTGCAACTCACTATAGGGAATGTCAGACTGTTGCAAGCTCTCCAACAGAAAGCAAACTGTCTTTCAAGTGCCATATATTCGAGGTATCCTTCCAATAACTCAAAAAGGCCGACTTAAAGAACCTTGCTAAATGATTTAGGATACTTAGTCAAACCAAAGCCTTTTCCAAAAGGAAAAGACACTCAGATGCAGATGTAAGAAGATGGACTGGACTGGGGGTACGTACGTACTGTACCTCTCTTGTGCCAAGTCCGGAACTGTCTGGGCTGTCATCATTGTTGCCCAGGGGAAAGCTTTCCAACCCGGACTGACCTTTGCACTTGACTGCAGGGGGCGTGACTATGATAAAAAGTCTTGTGCGCGGGAAAGGGGGAGCAACTTGATGGGGAGACAGAGCACACAGCAGGGGAAGCTTGGTGCTCTGTCCTCAAATCATCCTGATAGCGCAGGCCAGCTCTGTAGATTCCCTGCGTCCAGGTACACTGACTGTGGACAGAGAACTGCTGTGTGCCGTTGTCTTCCGTGACCGAAAGTTACAGACCGGGTGACTCATCTAGAACTGTGTTAATTTAGGAGAAGGTAATATCACGCTCCCAACTAAGAGTGAAGTAGCACAAATTCTGGGCATGCCGGAAGAACTGATATCACCACATGCCGTACAATTGACGGTGAAACAAGGAGATCCTTGGCTATAGATACTTCTGCAGTTCGAGAACCTCAGCAGCTGTGGGAGCGGCGCCTATACTAGAACAAATGCGGGCCAAATTGACCGAACTTACACCGCAACAGGTCCAGCAGGCAAAAGCTTTATTAGGGCGATATCAGGATGTGTTCACACGTCATGAGGAAAATTTCGGCGGCACTACAGCAATCACACATGAGATTGTGACTGGGAATGCCGCACCCATAAGACAACGGTAAGGACAAATTCCACCGCAAATGTACCAAGAGGTGAAATCGATGCTGATCCAGATGCTACAGAGTGGTGTAATCCGAGAGAGTCAGAGCCCGTGGGATGCTCCCATTGTACTGGTGCAAAAGAAAGATGGTACCTTGCGTTTTTGTGTGGACTATCGTAAACTCAATGCTTGCACTGTGCGAGATTCCTTCCTGCTACCAAGGATTGGAGAATCTTTGTCTGCCCTAGGAAGCGCAAAATACTTCTCATCGTTAGCTCTAGATAGCAGCTATTGGCAAGTACCGATGTTCAAGCAGGATTGAGCAAATATGGCCTTTATACTCCCCATGGGTCTATACGAATTCAATCGGATGCTGTTCGGCCTGGCTAATGCTCCTAGTATTTTACAGCGATTGATGGAGAGGTGTTTAGGCGACTTGAACTTTGAGGTCACTCTCACTAGTTAGACGATATCTTCGTGTATACTGCCTCTTTTGAGGGACATCTCCAAAGACTGGAACAGGTGTTGAGCTGCCTACAAAGACACGGCTTGAAAGTGAAGCCTCAGAATTGTCATCTGTTTCGTACCCAAATTGAGTACTTGGGACATGTCGTCTCTGATGAAGGGGTGAGACTGTCCTGTGAGAACATTTCTGCAGTACAGGATTGGCCTACCCTGAAGAAGGTGAAGGATATATGGGCTTTCTTGGGGCTTCACGGGTATTATGGGCGATTCGTGAAGAACTTTACTGACATAGTGAACCCGCTGTTAGAACTTTTGAAGGGGGTGCCGTCTGGCGCAAAAAACAGAACTATTCCGTGGGGAGAATGCCCAGAGAAAGTGTTTCGAGCTCTGAAAGTGGCTTTGACTGAAGCGCCAGTGTTATCCTATGCTGACTTTTCACAACCGTTTATTCTCCACACTGATTGAAGCCTGCATGGACTCGGAGCTGTGCTGTCCCAGATCCTAGAAGGAAAACATTGAGTAATCGCCTACACGAGTCAGTCTCTCCATGACTCCGAAAGGAATCCAGACAATTACTGTTCATTCAAACTAGAGCTGTTGGCGTTAGTGTTGGCCATGATGAAGAAGTTTGCAGAATACTTGTCTGGCTATGAAGTTCTGGTACGCACTGACAATAACCCTTTAGCTCATCTGGAAAAAGCAAAACTTGGGGCCCTGGAGCAGCGCTGGGTGGCTCAGATGGTGAAGCGCTGGGACCAACCGAGATGAAGAGCTGGAGGCTGAAGAGGTCCCTGAGTTCTGGGATTCTGCCAGGATGGTGGCAGCCACGCAGGAGCAGGTGCAGGTAGTGTCTTGAGAATGCATACTGGGACGGTCCCGAGATGAGTGCGTCCGGTTACAGCAACAAAATGGGGAACTTGCTCAAATGAGACAGTGGGTAACGCTAAAGCAACTTCCCAGTCAAAAAGAGAGAGACGCCCTGTCCCAGGGGACTCTGCAGATCCTTTGGCAGTGGGAAAGGCTCTAACTGAGGAATGGGCTACTGTATTGGAAGATCCAACTTCAGTAGGAGCTGGGTGTCACCTGGCAATCAAGACCAATTTATTTGGCAACAAATCGTTCAAGGAATAGGAGAATGTCAATGCGTACTACAAGAGCTCTTGCCTGTGGAATGGCGAGCAAAAGGAGAGAGGGAGTGTAAGAAGATGGACCGGACCGGGGGTACCGCTCTTGCGCCGGGTCCGGAACTGTCGGGGTTGTCACCATTGTTGCCCGGGGAAAGGTTTCCACCCCGGACTGACCTTTGCACTTGACTGCAGGGGGGGTGACTATGATAAAAGGTCCTGTGCATGGGAAAGGAGGAGCAGACTTGATGGGAAGACAGAGGGGAGCTTAGTGCTCCGTCCTCAGATCATCCTGATAGCGCAGGCCAGCTCTGTAGATTCCCTGCGTCCAGGTACCCTGACTGTGGACAGAGAACTGCCGTGTGCCCGTTTTCTTCCGTGACCGAAAGTTACAGACTTTCTGGGCCAGTGGTTACTGCGCGCATGCCGTCTAATACAGACCAGGTGACTTATCTAGAACTGTGTAATTCCTCACCCGGATACTACTGCCGAGCTGAGTCACGCTCGGGCAGTGTTACAAACTGTACAGCACCCCGTACGACGAACCTTGGATTTAGGACCCCGCTTAGGATGAGGACTCACTACCATTGCCGGGAACCGGACCCCCAACTTCTTCAGGTTGACACCAGAGTCATCACGCGACAATTGCGTAGGCACCACCGTTGGAACCTAAGGCTCTGCAGCCATGAAGCCGGCGAACTGATAAGTTAACCCTTTCATGAACAGTTGCTTTACCTTTTACGTCATCCCGCATTAATACCGTGCTAATATCACCTACTATACCCCCTGCTTAACCCATTACGTCCCTGCGTGGAATATACCTCTGTTAATAAATCTGTTAACCCTTGCTCTGCCTCCTGTCTGTCACAGCATCCCGTGACCTGCTCACACTGACAGCTGGTTAGGGCCTTTTGCTTCTTTTCAGTACAGAGTAGGATATTTGTTGGAGAACCCCAATCTGGCTTGGAGAGACATGCTTCAGGCAATGAAAATGGTGTACAAGTAATGTCTCCCGTGAGGAATTGAGTCTACTGAAGAAGTAACAAGTAAGTATTAATACTTATCATATATTACTGAGTATTTCTAAAAAAAAAAAAAAAAAAAACTTTGAACAGTTATTTGTATTTGGAAAAATTACATTGGTGAGTTTTGGGAACAGCTATTGTTGGAAGTAGAGGCTTGCCACAAATTCAAGTAAAAATTGCGAGAAGAAGAACCCAAACAATAAATGGACTTGCCAAATAAGTCTGCACATGCCAGTGCTGTAATGGTTTAAGCATATGTGCATGTGTACTTGCAAAGTGCAAGCACAAGATGATGGTGAGTGACTCACAAACGTATTAAACTAAATGATCAAAACTGAGATCCAAAGTCTATAATCGGTTAGAGGGGTGAATAAGGAATATTTTTTAGGAACAATTAATTTTTGCTTCTACAGTGGATATAACAAGTTTACACTTCTCAGGGTTTTGTCACATAAAAAAATCATATCAAGAAGAATCATTGCAGAACTTTAATGTCACCTATAATCTATCCAAGAAGTATCGTATCTCCTTGAGGAGAGTGACATGTTAAGTATGCTGAGATGAGGAGACTTAAAGCTGCAATGCTCCTCTCAGATATGCCTACAAGGCTCAGCTTAAGACTAAAGACCTGGACATATGGCATAACCCTATGGTTGTATGGGTGGTGTCAAGGGAAGGAACAACAAGAGAGGCCTTATTTGTAATCTATATAAACTTCTGCTAATTGCATACTTAAATAAGTTCCCTCTTACTATGAAAACTCAATGAGAAGCCAATGTGGGAGTTATACCGGAGGATCAGTGGGACTCCATATTAGGCTTAACACCTCTTCTTTCCCTGTCCAAGGCTCAAAGGTTGTCGCAATTTCTACATTGGATTGGTGTGAGGCAAAATTCTCACTGCCCGACATGTGCTTTACCTATTTTTCACTTCATGCATATGATGTGGGAAGGCAATAATATTGGAACATCAATGACGTTCTAGATATACTTAATAGAATTTATTGTATAGTAATGAACCCAGAGCCAAAAATATGTAACATATTTTTCGGACTATAGGACACACTTTTTGTCCCCAAAATTTGTGAGGAAAATGGGGGTGCATCTTACAGTCCGAATATAGCTTAGGCTAGGTTCACATTGCGTTAGGGCATCCTTTTAACGGATCCGTTAAACGGATGCGCTAACGCTGATGTCATTTTTTACATCTTTTGTGACCTAGCGCTAACGGTATGTGTTAACGCTAGGTAGCGCTCAGGTACCATGTGCTACCTAGTGTTAGCTCATATAGTTCTATGCCGTTACTGCCAACGCACCCAAAAACGCTGCAAGCAGCGCTCAAGGGTGCATCATGAATTAACGCATAATTTCTAACGCATGCCGATTTTGGCATGCGTTAGTATGTGTTAGTATCATTGCGGGAAATGGGTGCGTTAACGGATCTGTTACATAGCGTTAGTGCCGTTATGTAACGGATCCGTCAGCGCATTGCCCCCTAACGCAGTGTAAACCCAGCCTTACTGGTGGGGCGGCGGCGGTAGAGCGAGGTCACAGAAGGCAGGGTTGCTGCAGCTGGAAGCCGTCAGCAGGAGTGGGGCAATGCTGCCGGTCTTGGTCTGTGAGGCAGTAGCCATTGAACTCCCATTGGTGGGCTTCGGGAAAATGGCGTTGGCACGTGCACAGATTTAGATCTCGGCTCAATGACGAGCCGCAATCTCAATCTGCGCCATTTTCCTGGAGCGTACCTCCTAGAGATCAATTTTCGCAGAGAAGACTCTGCTCCTGCCTCTCTCTGACTATTTTTTTTTTCTCCTGAAGTCCACCTCTGGGAGATCAGCAGCTTCTGCCTCACACCGCTGGAACACCCTTTCCTCCCAGCCTAGGGCTCGCAGGATCTCCCCCCTCTTGCTGCTGCTGGCTATAAGATGGACCATCATTTTCCCATTAAAAAATATTTATTTTTCTCCTCTAACTTCGGGGTGCACCTTATAGTCTGGTTCGTTTTATAGTCCGAAAAAAAAACGGTATATGAGAGTCATACCAGATCTCCCTGAGGAGGCTTCGGTGGCAAAATACTGTATATTGTAAGAAAAACTGCGGTATGTGTTGATTCATACTATATATAGGGGCTGTGTGGCATCTTATATTGTATATTGGAGGCTATGTGGTGGCGCATACTGTATATAGGGGGCTTTGTGATGGCTCATACTCTATATAGAGAGGATATGTGGGGGCTCACACTGTACATATGGACTATGAGGGGGCTTATACTGTATATAGAGTGAAATGAGAAGACTCATACTGTATATAGAGGGCTGTATGGCAGCTCATACTGTATATAGGGGGCTCATACTTTTTTATTTAGGTGCTGTGTGGTTGCTCATACTGTATATATGGGGGATACATGTGGGCTCATATGGTATATAGTGGGCTGTGTGCTGGCTCATATGGTACACAGGGGGATGTCAGCATACTTAATTCTGTTCAATATTAAGTGATATAATTAATATTGTTGTAAAATAATCATTATAATTAATATGTTAATATTAATATTGAGAATAATTTATTTCACCCTATTGGTCTGTACCTCCACAACAGTTATGGTCTCTCATGTGGAGAATTGGAAAAATGAACTGCCCACCCCTGGTATAGACTATTACCCCCAAGAATGCTTTGCCTATACTCAACTTACTGTTTAATATTACTAGCAAGCACATGTTTTGTATTGGTCTGTGGCTACTACACAATGACTGTTTTGTCAGCAATAAAAAATATTTTGGAACCTCATAGTGATGAGAAGGCCAAGCAAACTTTGCTGAACTCTCTAACTCCAAGACCCATGCTGTCAGCAATGTGACTAGCTTACTGACAGTCCAAAGAAGTGTGTAATGAGGCAGAGCCATGGTGGAGTTGTCAGTCACACTCGTCATGCCCTGACTCAGCAGAGAGCAGGCTGTACTCAATCTTTATTTCTCGCTACAATGGTAGTTTGGACACCTAAGAACTAATATTAAAGTCTAAAAGAGAGAATATCAGGGAGTAACCAATAAGGATGTACTTATTATGTGCAAATTTATGGAGCAATCCCATGTTTGTTTGGCTAATATTGGCTCCTTATCATGCACTAATGATGTGAAGGGTTTCAAAGTTGTAGATAAAATCATGGTAAAAATTGTCATTGATAACCAGGAATCTTAGTATGACATCATGAATTCCATTTGGTTCTTAGGGAAGAGAATTGTTATTCAATTTGCTTAGCTGCCGCTGAGTCCGATGGTTTCATTAATGGACTTAGCTGAGAATCTGTCAGTGAGATTTTTCAGACAGGAGAGGTTGTAACTCTTTTGTCTTTTCTCAGTTAGATCATTTTTGACCATAGAGCACATCAAATTTGAATGAAAAAAGATCCCGTAAAAAAAAAAAAAAAAAAAAATAGTGCTAAATTTTTAATTAAACTCAAAATGCAAAAATTATTATTATTATTTTTTTTTTTTTTCAAAAATTATTTTTAACCAGAAATACTTGCACTTAAGTAATAACTAACATTCAGGTAAGTGCAAAATTCACGGAGATCTGTTTTCATGTTTCCCTTCAGATTACAGATCATATATTGGAGTCAAGGAGCTTCAGGTTATACCCCTGTTGGCCACCATACATCTGGGCATTGCATAGTATTATTTATGGAACTAATCATTAGGGCATTGTGTGGCGGTGCCCATGTACAGTACCTTATGGAACTACTCTTCAGGGCCTTTTTTATGTTACAAAAGTTAAAAGAACTCTTTATCTGGGCTATGTTATATGTATGTTACTCCTTTTCATTTACACATACTGTATTACTTCTTGAAAATACAGCTCCAGTTCAATAAACCCATTTAAAGGGTTTTCATCTTAACATCTGGATATAGAGGAGAACAGCTCAAGGGACCATTGTGAAAGGGCCTTAACCACCTACTTCAAATGTCTGTAAAGAGCTTTACCTCAGTTCTATAAACATTAATAAGACATTAACAAAACATTTAAAATGGCTCTTTCTGCCAAATAGTGCGTGGTCCATTGAAATTTATTGCGCTATCAACAGTCTGAATACTCTCTCAATTTCATTTTTCCTATTAAACGTTTCAGATCCATCCAAGGGAACAATGGCACAGCTAGTGGAATAAAGCATGTTATATCGAAAGGTAACCAAAATGTCAAGGAGATATTATGAGAAACCACATTTTGGAATATTGTGTAGCGTAGTGTTGCTGAGTGTTTTGTGTAATTTCTTGTAAAAATATCCTAATATGTAGGACACTTGCATTTATCTATTTCAAAGGCAAATCTAGATTTTCCTGCACACAGAGCAAAAATTCAGTTTTTCGCCCTTCAAGTTTGAGTGTTTGTCATTCTCAGGTCGGCATTAGGTAGCATTCACACAAGCACTAGATTCTTGTATCAAAGCAATGTGATACTTATTTTTCACGGGTTGTACAATACCAAAACAAAACTATAAACACAAATCCCCAGTCTTGTTCAAGCGCTAACTAAATAACACAACCCCCCGCTACTTCAGACACCACTGAGCTAGCCCTAGTTCGGTCAAACAAAACTGCTATCTTCCATAGCAATAATCTCTATATAAGAAACTGAATGTATATATGTATGTGTGTGTGTATCACCAACCAATCACGAAGCATCTTTCATTTCACCAGAGCTGTTCAAAAGAAGCTGAGCTGTGATTGGTTGCTATGAGCAACAGTTTTCCTTGCAACCAATCACTAAGCACCTCTCATTTCACCAGAGCTGGTTAAAAGAAGCTGAGCTGTGATTGGTTGCTATGAGCAAGTTTTCCACTTGACAACACCTCAGCAGACACTGACATGGAGGGAGAAATCCTAGCATCTCCGGGAACACAAGCTCCCAGCCATTGTCTGTCCCCCAGACAGGAGCACAGAGCACATGACAGAAATGAATCCCCCCCTCCCGTGTATCATTAGTATGCAAAGTTAGGGCAAATCCCCTCAGCGCTTTGGTACTGACCCCAGGCCTTTCTTAAAGGGATCTCCAGTATGGAAGGCAGGGCAAATCCATCCAGTGCTTTGGTTCTGACCCCATGCCTCTCTTAAAAGGGATCCACGGTATGGAAGTCAGGGCAATTGCCTTCAAATGCTCTGGTACTGACCCCGGGGTTCTATTAAAGGGATCATTGGTATTCAAGTCAGGGCAAATCCTTCTAGTGCTCTGGTTCTGATCCCAGGCTTTCTTAAAGGGATCCCCGGTATGAAAGTTAGGTCAAATCCACTCAGCGCTCTAGTTCTGACCCAAGGCCCCTCTTAAAGGGATCACCGGTATGGAAGTTAGGTCAAATCCACTCAGCGCTCTGGTTCTGCCCTCTTAGGCTATGTGCACACGCTGCGGATTGGTCTACGGATTTGTATCTGCGGAACCGAAGGTAAAACTGCAGGTAAAATGACCTGCGGATTGGCCTGCGGTTTTCCCCTGTGGTTTATCACCTCTACAATGGAGGAGATGGTAAACCACAGCAGAATCCGCAGAAAAGAAGTGACATGTCATTTCTTTCTGCGGATTCAAAACCGCAGCTTTTTCGCAGTTAAAAATCCACAGCATGTGCACAGCAGATTGTAAATCACATAGATTTACATGCTACTGTACACTGTCTGCAGAACTGCTGCAGATCCACAGCGGCCAAAACTGCAGCGGATCCGCAGCAAAAACCGCAGCGAGTGCACATAATCCTCACAGAATATGCCCAATTTAGTGCTAACCCCCAAAGGAGGATGATGCACCATAAAGCAACAACAGCACCTTGTGGTAACCTTGAATTCTAATAAAGAACAGGTGCCACACAATGGTACATCACAAAAATACAACTTTTATTAAATATACACAATTATGAACAGATAAAAAGAAGGTGCCAGACCAATCACAAGGAGACACCATGATTATAGTAGCACAACACTGCAAAATTTTGCAAAAACATTCCTATATGGCACATATACGAGAACAAAAGGGATAGTGTGTAAAGGGGAATTAACCCACTGCTGTAATCATAAGCTACCCTCAGGCATATTTAATCACAGGGCCATTAACCTGTTACCCCAGTGGCACTCCCTATCATCCAATAAGATTGTCCTAAATAGTGTGATACACATTACCCCATCAGTAAGGAATGTAAACAAGGGATACAGTCAACTGTTGGGTCAAAAAACTGCCCTCAGGCATATTAATCAGGACTATGAACATGCTACCCCAGTGAACATTCCCTACCGATATCCCTAGCCTCATATTGTAAAGCTAGGATGCATGAATGTTCGTCATGTTAGCATACCGCAAAATAGGTGGTGCTCCCCCGGCGTCTCCTATGCCCCGACGTGCGTTTCATAGTAACATAGTTTTGAAGACTGAAGGAAAACCTTATGTCCATCTAGTTCAGCCTATTTTTAGTGCAGCTGTTCTGCATTGTTGATCCTGGGGAAGGCAAAAAACCCACAGAGTAGAAGCCAATTTTCTCCATAGGGAAAAAAATTCCTTCCCCTAAGCTGGGTCAACCATCTACCTATAATATTATGTTATTCGTAACCTTCTATACTGTTACTCACAAGAAAAGCATCAATTCCTTTCTTAAATTCATTCAGTGAGTTGGCCATCACCACTTCCTCAGGAAGAGAATTCCAGAGCCTCACTGCTCTTACCGTGAATAACCCTCTTCTATGCTGGTGCAAAAATTGTCTTTCCTCCAAACGAAGAGAATGCCCCCTTGTTCTTGTCACAGTCCTTAGTACAAACAGTTCATTGGAGAGATCTTTGTATTGCCCTCTGATATACTTGTACATATATATTAAGTCTCCCCTAAGTCTTCTCTTTTCTAGAGTAAATAGACCTAATTTTGATAACCTTTCTGGGTATTGTAGTGAACCAACTCCATTTATCATTTTAGTAGCCCGCCTTTGAACCCTAATAGCCTGCCTTTGAACCCTAAAAGGCACCTCCATGATGAAGCAGTGCGAAACGCGCTTCGGGGCATAGGAGACGCCGAGGGAGCACCACCTATTTTGCGGTAGGCTAATATGATGAACATTCATGCATCCTAGCTTTACAATATGAGGCTAGGGATATCGGTAGGGAATGTTCACTGGGGTAGCATGTTCATAGTCCTGACTAATATGCCTGAGGGCGGTTTTTTGACCAAACAGTGGACTGTATCCCTTGTTTACATTCCTTCCTGATGGGGTAATGTGTATCACACTATTTAGGACAATCTTATTGGATGATAGTGAGTGCCACTGGGGTAACAGGTTAATGGCCCTGTAATTAAATATGCCTGAGGGTAGCTTATGATTACAGCAGTGGGTTAATTCCCCTTTACACACTATCCCTTTTGTTCTCGTATATGTGCCATATAGGAATGTTTTTGCAAAATTTTGCAGTGTTGTGCTACTATAATTATGGTGTCTCCTTGTGATTGGTCTGGCACCTTCTTTTTATCTGTTCATAATTGTGTATATTTAATAAAAATTGTATTTTTGTGATGTACCATTGTATGGCACAGGTTCTTTATTAGATTTCAAGGTTGCCACAAGGTGATGTTGAGCGTGTGCACATAGCCTTAAAGGGAATCCCGGTATGGAAGTGAGGGCAAATCCAATCTGCACTTTGGTACTGACCCCAGACCTCTCCATGGAAGTTAGGACTGATCCACTCAGCGCTCTGATTCTGACCCCAGTCTCCCTTAAAGGGATCATTGGTATGGAAGTTAGGGCAATTCCACTCAGCACTCTGGCTCTGACCCCAGGCTGATGGGATGATGTGGGATAATAGGGGTAGTAGTCCGGTAGCTCTGACGGAATGATGTGGGATATTAGTGGTAGTTGTCCGGTGGCTCTGGCTGACAGGATGATGTGGGATATTAGGGGTAGTAGTCCGGTGGCTCTGGCTAACGGGACGATGTGCGATATTAGGGGTAGTAGTCAGGTGGCTCTGGCTGACGGGATGATGTGGGATAATAGGGGTAGTAGTCCGGTAGTTCTGACGGAACTGATGTGGGATATTAGTGGTAGTTGTCCGGTGGCTCTGGCTGACGGGATGATGTGGGATATTAGTAGTCCGGTGGCTCTGGCTGACGGGATGATGTGGGATATTAGGGGTAGTAGTCCGGTAGCTCTGGCTGACGGGATGATGTGGGATATTATAGTGAATGTGGCTATGTGGAGTGGGCGGGGCTCCACACTCAGCTTTATATATATATATATATATATATATATATATATTTATATATATATATATATATATAGATAGAATCATTATAACCATTGTTAGTTACTATGCCCGGGCAGTGCCGGGCTCTTCAGCTAGTAATAATGATAATCTTTTTTTTATACAACGCCAACATATTCTGCAGCGCTTTACAGTTAAAGTAATCACTGATTCTTGTAGTTTAGTGCACATGGCCTATGCAGTCTCTTCTCATACAGTAGAGATTCTGGCCTGTCTCTTCAGCTCCAACACAAATCCAGTCTACTCACCCTCCCCAGAAGACTTACTTAGATGAATATCCAACCTGGTTATATGCAGAGCTTAGCCATGTATACCTTAATCAGACTCTGTAGAGCTAGGATTTAACAATAGCCTACCTGGCATTGCTACATACCCAATTTACCTGCTCAAAGCCAGTTGTTCTGGGCACCATCTTGCAATACACAAAGCATATAGCTTTTAATTCACCCGAAAGTGAGGCTCATGTTTGATGACACGTACATGACACGTGTATCGAAGAACCTGCCCCTATTTTTGGGTACCGATTTTTGGTCTTGCTCATTTTTGGAAGGCAGTAAAGTTCTTGACACTTTGACACCCGAAATGTTAGCTTCTGACCAGGTCAACCAGCAAGGGGTTTTGAGCGGATCCCTAACTTTCCAGGCTTTTAATAGGTTGCCACAATATATAGGAAAGGCCTTCCTTTTCCCTGTTTAGTGTACTTTTTAGTTCAACTCTCCCACCTTTTTCACGACCCTATGGGGTCCCTGCCATTGGGTAAGGAACTTGCTATCCCCTGTGAGTACTAACATAAGTACCCAATCCCCAGTTTAAAATGCGTCACTCGAGCAGACGATTATACCACTTGGATTTTGTCTCTTGCGCCTTGAGAAGGCACTCTTTTACCTGTCTGTACACTTTGTTCCCACAACACAACAGAACATTATGACCAGCCCCTTGTGGAAACCGAGTATTGGCTTCTGTCTCCTGGAGATCCCCATTTACATTTTCCAGAGCACCTTTTACTGGAAGGTCCCTGTGCTAGGCAGTTCCAAAGTTGTCCTGGGACTCCTCCATGTCTGGGATATTGGCTTCAGGGGATGCTTCCTCACCCTCCTTTCTAATCAGTACAGTAAATGGAAATTTACCATTTACATCATGTGACTTTGTTATCATTGCTGACTCCTGGTGGAATAATGGACTACTGGGTGCTAACGCTTTAGCCCATAAATCCCAGAACAAAGGAAAATCTCAACTAATAACAGTAGCATGCAAAAAGTCCTTGACCACTCTCACTTGGTGAGACATGGAACCACAGTCCGTGTGTATGTTCACCTGGGCCGTAGTGCTTGGGGTCTCCAAGGATGCACCCTAACCTCACAACCTTCCCAGGGACTAGTACATGCAGAAGTGTGATCCTTGCCTAGTTCCCCAAACTCCCTGACTCCAGAAGGCCCATCACTTGGATATCATTCAGTCACCTGACATTCCTGAGGTCCTTAGCCAGGATGAGGAACAGCACTGCTGACAGGGTAGGTGAAGTAGGAATAGCAAAGACCTATACTGCAGTGTATCAGCTCTGAGGTCAAGGAACAACTGGCTGATATATGACCCAGGACTCGACATCTCCAACAGACAATGGTACGAGATGTACCCTTTTAACATGCTTCTTAACCCTCCTGGGCCTTTGGGCAGCTGTCAGATGTGGACTTGGGTCCCTTCTTTTCTGACTCTGAAAAATGTGACCTCAGGCTCCCTTAATTGCTCAGGGAGTTCTCCATGGCCAAGTATCTTTTCTAGAGGTTCACAAGGTCATCCGCATTTTGATGATCTCCTTGGGCAATTCAACTTTGCACAGATTTCGGTAGTGAGAGGATACCATAAATTGGTCCATTACCAGTTTTTCCATCATCTGTGCTGGAGAGCTGGTCTCATTCTGCAGTCATTTTTGCTCCAGTTGTAAAATGTCAAACATCTGGGACCAGGGAGATTTGTCCTTTTGGTAATGCCCATATCACCAAGGTGATGCCAAAATGTGTCATAATCTCCACCTTCAGCTTGTCATACTCCTTGGTATTCCGCAGGGCAAGGTCGTAGTACTCTTTCTGCAGTTCCCCAGTAAGGTATGGAGCTCTGCACATTGTTCTGGGGCAGTTTCTCTCTGCTTCTCAAATGCAGTCAGGAAAGCCTAGACATTATCTTAGAATCATAGAATGTTAGAGTTGGAAGGGACTTCAAGGGTCATCGTGTCAAACCCTCTGCTCAATTCAAGATTCACTAAATCATTTAAGACCGTTGTCTGTCCAGCCTCTGTTTGACGAGTTCCATTGAAGTAGTCATCTTCTGTAAGAAATCTTCTAGGTTCACACACTTTCTGCCAGTAGAGCCATCTGCAGATGCTGATGCTGTTGCTGCTGTAACTTCTGCTGTTGCTGAAGCTGCTGGATTACAAGTTTGGTAGTTTCCTGTTTGGTCTGCTGCTGCTGGTGCAGTATATGGACTAGTTACTTAACAAGCTCCTCCATTCTTTCAGACTGTGTTCGCAATGCTACACACAAAAAATGGAGCAAAAATGTCCTAAACGATATAATAGAAATATATAGTCCAAAATTTATTTATTGAAAAATTACATAAAAAAATCACATGAAAAATAATCAAATATACATGCTGTATACAATGTATATAAATCAAGAGGTAAGACGGAGGAGACATGAAGGTATGCTGGGGTCAGGGAGGAGGACAAAATTCATCCTAGGGAAGCAAGTATATAATGAACAACACATAAAATAGCACAATGGCTTTAGAGAGTCAAAGAATTAGCACTATACCAATGTGGTGCTAAGCAGAAAGACCTCAAATTATATTCATAAACACATGCTTACCCATAAGTCTTTAGGGGAGCTCTCCCACCTCACCCAGCATCCCCTTAACAACCTAAGAAATTTAAATGAGACTACTGCTCCCATCCGGCTATGATGATGGAAGAGTAGTTCCATCATCCGATGACTGAGTACAATTGTTAATAAAACACATAATCACATACAATACATATACAATACATATCATCACATACTGTACATACAACACACAGTACATAGAATATACAACATAGAGTACATACTCACCATATACACCTAATTCCCAGAAGCCATCGATCTCCTTTAAAAAATTAAAAAATAATAAACCAATAGTATACTCCCTGGTCTGCCTTAATCCAATAATAACGAATGTCCCATGCTGATCTCCCATGTCCGCCGGCGATACACTACCAGGAGCTATGCTCCTGTCAGTATATCACTGTGCATCTGGAGTTCTCCGGAGTTTTGCAGCTCCACGCTGTCACGGCACTAGAGCTGTGTGAGAATTTTCCCATGCAGCTATGCTGTAAAGTGAGAGTACCGGAGCTAATGAACTCCGGTAAACTCTTGCGTATGCGCAGTGATACACTGCAGGAGCTTTAGCTCCTGTCACTGTGTGACCGGAGCCATGGAGAGCAGTCACATCAAACCATGTGACTGTTCTCCACAGGAGATTGCTGTGGGACACTCGTTACATGGATTACGTCGGATCAGGGAGTATACTATTGGTTTATTATTTTCTGTTTTTTATTCTTATTGATGCCTCTCCATTACAAACGGGCTTGATGTCACCTTACAATACAGAGGTGACCATAACCCCTTATTACCCCATATGCCACCGCTACACGGCAGTGGGAAGAGAGAAGCTTCGAGATGCACCATTTCTGGGGTGGCTGAGTGCTGGTGTTTGTAGCCACAGGGGCCAATATCCATGGTCCCTTCCTAGGCTATGAATATCAGCCCGCAGCTGTCTGCATAGCATTTTCTGGCTATTAATGATAGGGGGATCCCACATCATTTTTTTGGGGCTCCCCTATTTTAATAGCCAGTAAAGACTATTGTCACGTGGACCCGTCCTGTGTGACGCAGGCTGGTAACAAGAAGCGACACGTGATACTGTCCAGTGTGACACGGCTCGCAGGCCGGTAACTGAAACAACAAGACAAGGTGTAGGGAAACAGTTACAACAGTGGGCCCTGCAATAGGGAAAGGGGTTGTGGAGACCTCCTGCACTCCCCTGAGTCAGTGTCCCTAATGCTCCTAACGTTCCCTATACGGTTCCGCACCGGGCGCCGATCAGGAACCTGTCGCCCTAGCACACCCTACACCTATCCCTTGCTAGGGAGCTGGGTGGCGCAGGCACTGGCCCCACCACTGTACTAATGCACACTAAGGAAAAACACAAATGGGGAAACACAACTTAGCTTTACTCTGTTGCACTTGCTCCTGGCAACAGAGTCCACGACCAGAATGCAGCTCTCCTCCTGAATCGCTGCCACCAAGCTCTGTCAGAGCTACAAGGAAATCCCCTATGATTCCTTCACACCAGGGCTAAGACAGTGCTGCAAGGAATGCTCTCCAGCTCCTTCCTCCACCAAGGATGCTTGAAATGAACACTATCACCAACACTGATTGCAACACCTGTGACTCTTTCATAGCAGAGTCAGCAATCACACCTGCATTATAATCATATGCACTTAACTAAAGAAACTAGAGTGCAATGACACACACCACCACCGGGGGCAAACTTAACAAACGACACCACAGTGCAATAATCCTAATGGCCACTGGGAGCTAAAACCAACCTTAAGCACAGCTTAGGGAAAAAAAGGTTACCTGTGTTTTTTATCAGTCCTGATCCAGCATGGATCATGACAGTACTCTCCCCTTAATGAGGGGCCTCTGGACCCTCAACACCGCTCCCCATAAGGGAACCACCTACAGCGGGGATGCCCAGACCCAGAATTCACCCCAGCAACTACCTGCATGTCAGGTTGATGAGAAACGAGCCCGCTGGTATTGGCAACGTATGTTCTGGAGGCAACACACATCTCCGAAGCGCTGACCTGGGGAACGGGTTGTGTATGTGTATGTTTGGTATGAGCTGGTAACATTCCTCAACACACTTCAACTAGATGTTTTTTGGTGGCCACCCATACACGCTCGTTCACACACAGGTCCGGACCTGAACGTTTATTGCCACTCGTTCGTTTGTCACCACTTGGAGTACCCTTTCTGGGATTAACAACAGAGGCGTCCCCCTGTGTCACCACACTCACACCCCCGCACCCCACCAAGGGGTACACCACCCTCCAACCCCTTCTACCATGAGGTCTGCGCCTCCTAGGTTTGGCCAATGGCGAGGGTTGAGACTTGCCCCTGCTCTCCTGCAGCACATCTTCTGCCCTCACCGGAGAGGAAGGGGTCCATTGAAGAGAGACGGCAGAGACAGTAGTTCCTAGGCAGCAGCTCTCACACGAGTGCCCCCAGCTGACCACTTCCCTCTCCCGTCAATCTATTACCGGTTTGTGTCTCTTCAGCCAAGGGACGCCTAAAACAATAGGTACTGGCATTCCCTCCAAGACGTAGCATGACAAGGACTCCTCATGATGTCCTATATGCAGATGGATATTCTCTACGACCTTGGTCAAGCTCCCCTGGCTCAGTGGAACAGAGTTTATGGTCTTGACGCTTATAGGCTGGGCTAGCGTCCTACACCTCATGCCATGAGTCTGGACAAAGCGAGAATACACCAGACTAACTCCTGCTCCGCTGTCCACAAACACCGGTATCACCTCCGGTACCCCACCAGCCAAGACCTCTGCTGACATGGTACTTTGGGAGGGCAAAATGGAGGAAATGTATACTCCCTGGTCGCCTCCCTCCAAGCGACCAGGGGAATGCAGCTTCTCAGATGGCACTGATAATTTGGCACGCAATGGGCAAGCCTTCAGGACATGACCAGTCTGCCCACAGTACAAATATGCCGACACCACTCCCCGAACCGTAGGCAGCTCCGAACACAAACTAGCTCCTCCTACTTGCATAGGTTCAACAGGAGACTTGGCAGGAACTGGGCAGGCTCTCATAAAATGGCCAGGCTTCCCACAGGAAAAGCATACCCCCACACCACGACGATCCGCAGACACCCCCTTTTTTGTATCAACAACACCGGGCTGTCTGGGTTCCTTTGTCCGCACTGGTGGGTCCTCCTCCCTAGCGAGGACATCAGGGGGCACTTTTTGTATATGTCTTTCCCTAAGGCGTCTATCCACCCGGATGGCAAGGGACATGGCGGCCTCCAGCGACCGGGGGGCGGCGTACTGCACCAGATTATCCTGCAACTTTGGAGACAAACCCTGCACAAATTGACTCCTAAGTGCAGAGTATTAGTGGCCCATCTCCTAAACTCTGAGCAGTACTCCTCAGCGACCCGGGCTCCCTGTTTACACCTACGGATTCGGGATTCCGCCAGGGCGACGCTATCAGGATCCCCATACACAAGCGCCAAAGCCACAAAGAACTCGTCCACAGACTCTAAAGATGGAGAATTATCTGGTAGGGAGAAAGCCCAGGATTGAGGATCCCCTTTAAGAAGGGACATAATGATTCCCACCCGTTTCTCTTCACTCCCTGATGAACGAGGGTGCAGCCTGAAATACAATTTACAGGCTTGTTGAAACACCAAGAATTGATCTCTCCCTCCAGAAAATCTGTCAGGGAGGGATATCTTGGGTTCTGGCTGAGCATGTTCCTGGACCAAGCCCCCAGAGCCCACCAACAGCCACAGCTGCCACACCAACCCTGCACGCAGCCCCCTAATCTCATTAGTAAGGGTCTGCAGCAATTGGGCAAAGGGCTGAACTGGGTCCATGGCTCAGCAGAAAAAAAAGTTGTAGTTGGTGATAATGTCACGTGGACCCGTCCTGTGTGATGCGACCAGCAGGCCGGTAACAAGATGCGGCACGTGATACTGTCCTGTGTGACACGGCTCGCAGGCCGGTAACTAAGACGACAAGACAAGGGGTAGGGAAACAGTTACAACGGTGGGCCCTGCAATAGGGAAAGGGGACATGGAGACCTCCTGCACTCCCCTGAGTCAGTGTCCCTAACGCTCCTAACGTTCCCTATGCCGGTTCTGCACCGGGCGCCGATCAGGAACCTGTCGCCCTAGCACACCCTACAACTATCCCTTGCTAGGGAGCTGGGTGGTGCAGGCACTGGCCCCACCGCTGTACTAATACACACTAAGGAAAAACACAAACGGGGAAACACAACTTAGCTTTACTCTGTTGCACTTGCTCCTGGCAACAGAGTCCACCACCGGAATGCAGCTCTCCTCCTGAATCGCAGCCACCAAGCTCTGTCAGAGCTACAGTTGTGGCCAAAAGTATTGACACCCCTGCAATTGTGTCAGATAATACTCAGTTTCTTCCTGAAAATGATTGCAAACACAAATTCTTTGGTATTATTATCTTCATTTAATTTGTCTTAAATGAAAAAACACAAAAGAGAATGCAGCAAAAAGCAAAACATTGATCATTTCACACAAAACTCCAAAAATGGGCCAGACAAAAGTTTTGGCACCCTCAGCCCTTTAGCCAAAATAACTGCGACCAACCGCTTCCAGTAACCATCAATGAGTTTCTTGCAATGCTCTGCTGGAATTTTAGACAATTCTTCTTTGGCAAACTGCTCCAGGTCCTGATATTTGAAGGGTGCCTTCTCTAAACTGCCATTTTTAGATCTCTCCACAGGTGTTCTATGGGATTCAGGTCTGGACTCATTGCTGGCCACCTTAGAAGTCTCCAGTGCTTTCTCTCAAACCATTTTCTAGTGCTTTTTGAAGTGTGTTTTGGGTCATTGTCCTGCTGGAAGACCCATGACCTCTGAGGGAGACCCAGCTTTCTCACACTGGGCCCTACATTATGCTGCCAAATTTGTTGGTAGTCTTCAGTCTTCATAATGCCATGCACATGGTCAAGCAGTCCAGTGCCAGAGGCAGCAAATCAACCCCAAAACATCAGGGAACCTCCACCATGTTTGACTGTAGGGACCGTGTTTTTTTCTTTGAATGCCTCTTTTTTTCTCCTGTAAACTCTATGTTGATGCCTTTGCCCAAAAAGCTCTACTTTTGTCTCATCTGACCAGAGAACATTCTTCCAAAACGTTTTAGGCTTTTTCAGGTAAGTTTTGGCAAACTCCAGCCTGGCTTTTTTATGTCTCGGGGTAAGAATTGGGGTCTTCCTGGGTCTCCTACCATACAGTCCCTTTTCATTCAGATGCCGACGGATAGTACGGGTTGACACTGTTGTACCCTTGGACTGCAGGGCAGCTTGAGCTTGTTTGGATGTTAGTCGAGGTTCTTTATCCAACATCCGCACAATCTTGCGTTGAAATCTCTTGTCAATTTTTCTTTTCCGTCCACATCTAGGGAGGTTACCACAGTGCCATGGGCTTTAAACTTCTTGATGACACTGCGCACAGTAGACACAGGAACATTCAGGTCTTTGGAGATGGACTTGTAGCCTTAAGATTGCTCATGCTTCCTCACAATTTAGTTTCTCAAGTCCTCAGACAGTTCTTTGGTCTTCTTTCTTTTCTCCATGCTCAATGTGGTACACACAAGGATACAGGACAGAGGTTGAGTCAACTTTAATCCATGTCAACTGGCTGCAAGTGTGATTTAATTGTTGCCAACACCTGTTAGGTGCCACAGGTAAGTTACAGGTGCTGTTAATTACACAAATTAGAGAAGCATCACATGATTTTTCGAACAGTGGCAATACTTTTGTCCACCCTCTTTTTTATGTTTGGTGTGGAATTATATCCAATTTGGCTTTAGGACAATTCTTTTTGTGTTTTTTCATTTAAGACAAATTAAATGAAGATAATAATAACAAAGAATTTGTGTTTGCAATCATTTTCAGGAAGAAACTGAGTATTATCTGGCAGAATGGCAGGGGTGTCAATACTTTTAGCCACAACTGTACAAGGAAATCCCCTATGATTCCTTCACACCAGGGCTAAGACAGTGCTGCAAGGAACGCTCTCCAGCTCCTTCCTCCACCAAGGATGGTTGAAATGAACACTATCACCAACACTGATTGCAACACCTGTGACTCTTTAATAGCAGAGTCAGCAATCACACCTGCATTATAATCATGTGCACTTAACTAAAGAAACTAGAGTGCAATGATGCTCACCACCAGCGGGGGCAAACTTAGAACAAACGACACCACAGTTCAATAATCCTAATGGCCACTGGGGGCAAAAACCAACCTTAAGCACAGCTTAGGAAAAAAGGTTACCTGTGCTTTTTATCATTCCTGATCCAGCATGGATCATGACAGTTATGCAGACAGCTGTGGGCTGATATTAATAGCCTGGGAAGATCCTTGGATTTTACTAGCTTCCTAGGCTGTAAAGATTGGCCCACAGTCACTAGCTTTCCCTTTATGGACTTGAAAATTGGGTGGTAGCGCACGACATTTTTAGGATTAGTAATGGATAGGTGTCTTATTGACATCTCTCCATTACTAACCGGGCTTGATGTCACCTTACAATTCAAAGGTGACATTAATCCCTTATTACCCCATATGCCACCGCTACACGGCAGTGGGAAGAGAGAGGCAAAGTGCCGGAATTGGTGCATCTTAGAGATGTGCCTTTTCTGGGGCAGCTGCGGGCTGGTGTTTGTAGTCAGGGGGACCAATATCCATGGTCCCTTCGTAGGTTATAAATATCAGCCCGCAGCTGTCTGCATAGCCGTTCTGGCTATTAATTATAGGGGGACTCCACTTCATTTTTTGGGGGGCCTTTCTCTTGGGATTAGAGTTAGGATTAGGGTTAGGGATGGGATTAGGGCTAGGGTTGGGATTAGGGGTGTGTTGGGGTTATAACTAACCACAGTTAGTTACTATGCCCAGGCAACACCAGGCTCTTCAGCTAGTAAAATAAATAAAACACAAAACATAACATTAATTTATGGTATTTTTATTTTTATTACACAAAAATATCAAATTAACATTTTTGGGAAAATCAAACATTTATCTTAGGCTGGGTGCACACTTACATTTGGGTAGATTGAGTAGGGCTGCGTACTTCTTTCACCTATGCTCTGCCTACTTCTGCATGCATCCTGCACACCTATCATTAACATTGGGTGCACAGGGACATGCGTTGTATCCGGACACTTCCGCGTGCGTCGTTTTGACGTGCCCGCCGAACAAAACATGTTGCATTTCTGTGCGGTCATCGGGCACATCAAAACAACGCATGCGGATGCATCCACATACAACGCATGTCCCTGCGTACCCAATGTTAAAGATGGGTATGCAGGACACATGCGGAAGTAGGCGGAGCGTAGGCAGGGCTTAACGAAAGGAGTACGCAGCCCTATGCAATCTACCCAAACACAAGTGTGCATCCAGCCTTGATCAAAATGGAGAATAGAAAAAGAAGGGTTGGACAAGGAAATGACATAATATGTTTTTTTTAATCAAGTAATATATCTTTATTTAGCTTTCAAAAACGCAAACAAAGCCGCATAAAAAATGCATGAAAATCCGCAGCAAATCCATATCAAAACTGCATCAAATTGGAGCAGATTTTTACCTGCGTTTTCTGCCAAGAGATGCGGATTCTGTGCAGAAATTTCTGCAAGCCAAGCCGCAACGTGTGTACATACCCTAAAGGTAAAATCTCCACAAAAACTACGTCTGTGGATTTTAGTTTAATAAATTAAGACAATGTCAATTAGTTAGTAATCTTTATTAACTACATCACTTTCACTTAGAATTTAAATGAAGATCAAGCATTGATATGTCACAATACACACTTAATGGGTTTCTTTTTGTGCCCTGCAGCAATTGCAATTTGAAGGCCTATGTTTGCATTAAACCCCTAGTGACCACATGCAATTAGTCCTTAGAAATGTAGTTACCCTTGCAGTCCTCAAGAAGGGATTATTTTATTTAATCCCACTGAAAGCTCAGTAAGGACTGGAAGTCAGAGACAATTAGTGAAATATATACAACTGGCTGCATCCCTGAATAGCACCTCATTATTTTGGACATTTTCTCTGCAGGGACACTAAAAGTGTGTGGATATAAGTTTCAAGCTCCTAGGGCTAGTATGAATGGCATCTGGGTAATTCAAACTGAGAATTGCTTTTTTAATAAATAAGAATCTTATTTGTAAAGAAAATTCCTTTCACCTTTTGTCAGTCTCTCTGGCCGTGAAACTATTAACAACTTTAAAAACACACAAGTGACTAGGGATTTTATACATTTTTATTTTACTTTTTAGCCAGAATATATACTATGTGCTTTTATTTTACATATATATATATAAATATCAAATTATAAGTCCTTTAACCCCTTAAGGACCGGGCAATTTTTTGTTTTTTTCCATCCCTTATTCCAGGAGCCATGTAACAGTTTGTTTTTGTGGGACGAGATGTACTTTAATTTTCTAGATGTACTTGAAAGCGGAAGAAAAATTCCAAGTGTGGCGAAATACCAAAAAAAAGTGTTTTGTTTTTTGTGGCTTTTAATTTACAATGTTCATTTTATAGTAAAAAATAACCTGGTAATATGATTCTCCAGGTCAGTATGGTTACAGGGACACCAAACATGAATAGGTTTTGCTCTGATTAAAAACTAATATGAAATTTGTAAGAAAAAAAAAAATTGCTTTACATTTTTCAATTTTAAGGATATGGAGCTGCGTAAGGGTTTGCTTTTTGCGCCCCAAGCAAATGTTTTTATTGAGACTCTTTTCGGCTAGATATAATGTTTTTATTGCCTTTTATTACATTTTTTGTTTTGTTGCGGAGGCCAATAAAACACAATCCTGACATTGATTTTTTTCTTGTTACCTGATTTCCCGAGTGGATTAATTTATTTTATATTTTGATAAATTGGACTTTTACAAACGCAGCAATACCAAATATGTGTAATTTTTAATTTTTTTTATTTGTTAATTTTTAATGGGGGAAAAGGGGATGATTTTTACTTTTATATGTTTTCATTTTTTTTTTAACTTTTCACTGTATTTGTTTATCCCCTTAGGAGACTTGAACCTGCGTTCATCCGATCTCTTGTGCTATACACAGTAATGCCAGAGTATTGCTGTATATAGCAAAAATCATGGTCCCCTATGAAGGCCCGACACAGGGGAACCTGTCAGCAGAACCTCACACCCCAAACTCTTTATATGCGCAGGAAGCTCTATCAAAGACAAGTTCAGCAATACCTTTACATGGCAGTCAGTTCATCCATTAATGAGAAATTAGTGTTTGAATTGGTATGCAAATAATGATGATGAGTCTAAGGAGTTAATTGTAGATCTGAAGCCTCTGTCACTTCAGGTCTACTCCACACCCAGCACTACTTCCTCCTGTTTGACTGACAGCCTCTATGCTGTGTAACTTCAGACAAAAGATCCATCAGTCAAGCAGGAGGAGCGAGTGACAGAGGCTTCACATCGACAAATAGCTCATTAGACTAATTTGTATACCAATTCAAAAGCTGATTGTTCAGTAATGGAGGAATGAACTGACCATGTAAAAGTATTGCTAGACTAGTGTTTGAAAAACTACATGTGCATAAATACAGTATTTTGGGATTTGAAATCCCGAGGACAGACTCTCTTTAAATGCATATATTTGGGTGTGATTATTTTTGCTATTGTGTTTGATTAAAAAATAATGCACCATTTTCCTTATATAGCTTCTGTATTGCACTGTCAATTACTGATTGCAGAATGAGTTAACTGAGAATGACTCAGTCAGGCTAGCTTCACACTAGCGTTCGTGGGCGCAGGGCCGCCACTAAGCCCTGCCCCTGGCCGCACCCCCTCCGGTCAGTTCCTCCTCTGATCGCATGAGGCTGCATGCGAACAGTGTATCCTATATTTAGCGTTGGATATGCTGATTGTGCGCTGGTCTGATTTTGCTTGCGCTGCGCCCTTTTGGCTCTGCGCCCAGCACACAAAACGCGCTGTGTTGCATTTTTGTTCTCTTGGCGCAGCGCCAAAAGGGCGCAGCGCCAGCAAAATCAGACCAGCGCACGATCAGCGTATTGTCTGTCAACTCAATACATTAATACTTCAGGATACAGCAAAACCTTTGCTCCTAACGAGAGGAGCCTCTTCACCATAGCCTATTTTCCATAAAATCGTAGCTCACTCACATTCAGACCCGATACATCACAATCAGCGTTGTTCACGCCGGTCTTAATGAGGGGGCATACTGAAGTCAGACACTCCTCAATCATGAAGAGGTAAATGTGAGAAATCTCACTCCAATCAGATACTGGAGTAAGATTCTTGGTGTTCAGAACGCCAAAGCTCATCATAAATTAGTTTGTGGTGGAGCATGGAGGAAGTGGTGTGAAAATGCTAAATTTAGGTGCAGCTCCAAGGTGATAATACGGAAGAGTTGATAATATATACCAGTATAACAGTATACATATAGTTACTATATAATACTGTTGCTGCTATACCAGGACTAAATATTACCACCTACTATTACTAACAAAATACACTATATAAAGACCATAAGTATAAAGGCCGATAAAGATAATTCCAGCATACCATAACCACTACATACTGAATAAATAGAATAAATATTATTACCATACTCCTGGGCTTGGCAATGCTGAAAAATTGTGTGCTATATTGGCAGCTGAAAAGTGTTGTTTGGTGTAGACAACCCTTTTAGGTTGCCCATTTAGGACATTGATTAGGTAATAGGGTGAATGCTTCTAAAAAGTGAAGAGGATCTTCATCATCCTTAAAAATCAAAAGTATTTGGCACAACCAAAATACCATAAGTAGGGTTGGAAAATGTTATATACAAGGTGGACAGATTTTGACTCCTTAGAAAAAGATTGCAAATTCAAAATTCTGAATGATTCTGAATACTTGCTTTAATTTTTCACTTGCTCTTCGCTTATTATTTCTATTATTCTATAATGTATTTACAATGCATCAATTCTTCATATTGTATTGGCGACTATAAATACATGGCAAGGAGCTGGGTTATATAAAAAAAATTGTTCTTGGGATTATATATTGGTAAAGGTTCCAGTAAAATTTTTAATTTAGAATACAACGCACCATATAAAACATCATATTACTTAATGTTTTATGGTGTAAACGTAACTTCAATTTCCATAACTTTTCTGAGATTTTGGATAAACGCTGGAAAATGGCACAACAAGTAGTTTTGCACTGGAAAAAAAATGGAATTTAATTGTAATGTGTTCGGTCCTGAAGAAAAGTTTCTGTTGAGAGTCCAGAATGAAATGAAATGGAAAGAATTTCAGCTTTCTACCAAATATACTAGCAATGCTTACAAAATCGCTTGTGTGGAGAATGTCAGTTCATGCTGACTCCGGAGAGGAAATCTTGCTTGCAAGCTGCCAGATAAAATAATGGACCGATCTCCTTCCCTTTCTTGGCTTTTGTCCAGTTTGAGTAGCTGTGAGCCTTCCTGGTGGGCCTTATATTTCATTGATTAGATTGGGGACACCAAAAATAATTTGTGACAGCTTTCAAAATGCTGTTCACTTTTTGAGACGTACTTCAGCTGAGGGATAATTGGACCCATAATTCAACTATGTTTTGATTGCAATAGTAGCTTTTCATACAATGACCAAGGTTTCCCAAGGATTTCATGGGTCAAGCACAAGACTTTCTATTCTGTAGTTTTCTCCTTTTTTCAATAATGACAAGAGAACCCTGACATCAATTTAATAGTGTAAAAAGCATTGACATTTATGTGAAGGTAGTCTTTATTGATTGAATTTTGTGGACAGTAAATCCTGGCTTGTACTTAAACATAATATAGAGTTCTCTGGACCTGCTGAGACCAAGAAACTTCTAAGAACCCTGAGACTTAAGTAATTAAACATTTATGGGAGGAATGTTTGGGCCAAGTATGGATTCACAAATCTATAATAGGGTGTCTACTTTACATCAACACAATTTTGGAAACATATTTTTTTTTGTTAGGACGTTAAAAGGGTTAAACATTGACAGGCGATTTCTCATTTTTCCAACATAATTTACAAAACCATTTTTTCAGGGACCACCATACATTTGAAGTGAGTTTGGGGGGTCAATATAGCAGAATATACCCAAAAGTGACACCATTCTAAAAACTGCACCTAATTTGAAACCAAATTTTTTTATTTTCACAAGGGTATCATTAGAAAATGGCCACAAAATTTGTTGTGCAATTTCTCCTGAGTACGCTGATACCCCGTATGAGGGGGAAAGCCACTGTTTGGCCACATGGCAGGGCTCAGAAGGGTGGGAGCACTGTTTGACTTTCTGAATGCAAAATTGACAGGAATCAATGGTGGGTGCCATGTCGCGTTTGGAGACCCCCTGATGTACCTAAACAGTGGAACCCCCTATTCTAACTCCAACCCTAACCCCAACACAGCCCTAACCCTAATCCCAACCCTAACCATAACCCTAACCTCAACACACCCCTAACCCTAATCGCAACCCTAACCAAAGCCCTCACCACAACCCAAACCCCAACACACCCCTAACCCTAATCCCAACCCTAACCGTAATCCCAACCATAACCACAACCATAACCCTAACCACAACCCTAACCTCAACACAACCCCAACCCTAACCCTAGCCCCAAACCTAATCCTAGTCCCAACCCTAACACCAGCCACAACCTTAACCCTAGCCCAACCCTAACCCTAGCAATAGCCCCAACCCTAACCCTAGCCCCAACCCTAACCCTAGAATAACCCTAGCCCAACCCTAACCCTAGCCCCAAACCTTGCCCTAGCCCAACCCTAACCCTATTGGAAAAATGGAAATAAATACATTTTTTTATTTTATTATTTTTACCTAACTAAGGGGGTGATAAAGGGAGATTTGATTTACTATTTTTTTTATTTTGATCACTTTGATAGGGACTATCACAGTGATCAAAATGAGGCAATAGGAAAAATTTCCTAATGTTGCTGGGTACTGGAACTGCGCATGCGCCCACCATTTTCTTCCTTGAAGAAAATGTTGACGGCCGGGGGACAGGACTAGGGGATGCAGGAGGGTCAAGAGACATGGGAAGTACCAGTGGGACCCCATTTCTCTAGATGTGCTAGATCATATCAGAGGAGAGAGAAATTAAATGGAAAATCAGACTTTTTTTTTGCAACACTGGGGTCGGTAAAATTCCACCCGAATCATGTTATCCAGAGTCTCGTCTACCAGGGGTAGAATTTCCGACATTGGGGGGCGCTATAACCTTATTTCTCAGTGCCATTAAAAAGCGGTGCTGAGGAATAAGTACCCTTAAATGCCGCCGTTAAAAGGCGTATCGGCAGTCATTAAGGGGTTAAATAGGGGTATATTACATTAGACTTACAAACAAAAAATACCCTTTAAAAACATAATTCACGTGTGTACATGAATGGTCTTGGGAATTAGATTTTAATCTACATCAATAAAATTCTTGGTAGGACATATACACAGAACAGGAGTTATTGACAACTGGAGGACTGAAGTGCCAATTAGATTAATACATAAGACACATTAACATAGCTAGCAAGCAGAGTTGAGTGAATCTGGCAAAATTCAAAATATTTCAATTTGCAAAGAAATTATTCTGTGCGGATTCATTGTCCCTTGTTATGCTCTTTAAAAATACATATACTGTGTTTCAAATTATTAAGCAAATTGGATATCAGTGTCATAAATATGAACTCGCCCTAGCAACTGTCACCAACAAACTCTTCTCACAAAATGACTAAACTATGAAGTGTTTGCCTTTTACTGGCTCAACCTCTCTCACTTTGGACTGGACCAATCACCAACTGTCTCCTTTCTCAGTTTACCCCAGCAGTTGGTTTTTGGGCAAATTTCACCTTTCGCCTATTTAACTTCAGTCACTACCCTCTTACAGTATGCACTGAACTTCCTTTATCTAATGTGCCCCCAACTAAATCTTCCCTCTTTCTAACTTAATCCCTATGTCCTATGCTATACCTTATACTTTAAACTGAACCGTAGATTTTCCCTATACACTATACTTGAATAACATTATACAATAATTACAATACATCACATTAACCGTGTACAATAGAGCCTATGAAACTCTACGCAGATTTACATATTAATACAGTTACAAAAATACAATAAAACCATACACTTGATACAAACACTGTTTAGAGAGTGGGAGGCAATTGACAGTCCCTGTCATCCCCTTACACCTTGGACAAGGTATGAAAACATTAGATAGTTCACAAAAACTTAAGCTTGACAACATACTGTGAAGACATTTGTGGCTGATACACAGCACATATGGGAACATGCAAATAAAGGCATAATGAGGAAGATTTCTGTCAGATAAATTCATTGGATTAAGACAGCAGCTGTGAAAATACCATCACAAAGCAGCAAACAGGTAGTTGAATCTGCTGGTGCCTCTGAAGTCACACAAAACTCAAGGTGTAGGATCCTCCCGAGGCTTCCAGTTGTGCATAAATCTACTATTTTCGGCCACCCCTAAATAGTGATCAAATGCAGAAACAGTTGGACTGGGACCAGATGTACATGAACACTAATTTTAAATATATACTCGTATGACCGCTCACCTCATCGGCTGCTCCCACTGCTCACTTTCCACTGTCTGGTTCTCTGGGCCTCCATTGCATTGCATTTCCAGCCCAGTGTTCACTTTAGGCTAAGACTTCCAGACGCGAGCTGGACCCACAAAGAATGTGTAGTGAACTCCAGGGCCTTTAGGTGGCTAAAAGCCACAACCTGGAATGAACACGGAGAGGTTAGTTGCTGACAAAAATTTGAAAGAGAAAAAAAGAACATGCTCACCTTAAGGCTCACCTTCCCGGCAATTACTGATGCTCCCTGCTCGCTATCCAGACCTTCATGGGTGTTTTCATTGGGGGGGTGTACTTTTTCTCTCTGTATGAGTTGGTATCTGATAACTTTTGTTAAGTCCAATTGGGTGTTAACTCATTAGATGATTACTTTGATTGTTAAATCTCTGCAACGGAGAGGCAAAGTTTAAAAATCAAACAAAAAAATATTTTTTTCTGCTCTGCAATCATAATTACATTGTGTGTCCAGTTCAACATGAAGAATTTGGTGAAAGGTACTTGATGTAGTATTTCATAGCATTTTCTGTGATGTTTTCTAAGGTGTTTTTAATGTGGTAACAAATTTTGCTGCAAGATATTTGTATGGTATTTTTGTCTACAGTAAGAATAAAAGTATTAAGTCAGCCACCAATTGTGCAAGTTCTCCCACTTAAAAAGATGAGAGAGACCTGTAATTTTACATCATAGGTACACCACAACTATGAGAGTCAAAATGAGAAAACAAATCCAGAAAATCACCTTGTCTGATTTGGCAAGATTTATTTTTCAAATTATTGTGGAAAAAAGTATGTGGTCATTAACAAAAGTTCATCTCAATATTTTGTTATATATCCTTTGTTGGCAATGACAGAGATCAAACATTTTCTGTAAGTCTCAACAAGGTTGGCCCATTCCTCCATGCAGATCTCTAGAGCAGTGATGTTTTGGGACTGTCTCTGGGCAACCTGGACTTTCAATCCCTCCAAAGGTTTTCTATGGGGTTGAGATCTGGAGACTGGCTAGGCCACTCCAGGACCTTCATATCCTTCTTACGAATCCACTCCTTCATTGCCCTTGCGGTGTGCTTGGCATCATTATCATGCTGAAAGACCCACCCAGGTTTCATCTTCAATGCCCTTCCTGATGGAAGGAGGTTTGCACTCAAAATAACATGATATATCTCCCCATTCATTCTTTCATATACACGGATCAGACGTCCTCGTCCCTTTGCAGAGCAACAGCCCCAAATGATGATGTTGCCACCCCCATGCTTCACAGTAGATATGGTGTTCTTTGGATGCAGCTCAGCATTCTATCCCCCCAGCTTGACGAGTTTTGTTTCTACCAAACAGTTCTACTTTAGTTTCATCAGACCATATGACATTCTTCCAATACTCTTCTGGATAATCCAAATGTTCTCTAGCAAACTTCAGATGGGTCCAGACATGCACTTGCTTAAGCAGGGGGACACGTCTGGCACTGCAGGATCTGAGTCCCTGGTGGCGTAGTGTGTTACTGATGGTAGCCTTTGTTACGGTGGTCCCAGCTCCATGCAGGTCATTCACTAGGTCCACCCGTGTGGTTCTGGGTTTTTTGCTGACCGTTCTTGTGATCATTTTGCCCTCACGGGGTGAGATCTTGCGTCCCAGATCAAGGGAGATTATCAGTGGTCTTGTATGTCTTCTATTTTCTAATTATTGCTCCCACAGTTCATTTCATCACACCAAGCTGCTTGCCTATTGCAGATTCAGTCTTCACAGCCAGGTGCAGGGCTACAATTTTGTTTCTGGTGTCCTTTGACAGCTCTTTGGTCTTCAACATAGTGGAGTTTGGAGTGTGACTGTTTGAAGTTGTGGACAGGTGTCTTTTATAACAAGTTCAAACAGGTGCTGTTACTACAGATAATGAGTGGAGGACAGAGGAGACTCTTAAAGAAGAAGTTCCATGTCTGTGAGAGCCAGAAATCTTGCATGTTTTAGGTGACCAAGTACTTATTTTCCACCATAATTTGCAAAATAAATCTTGCCAAATCAGACAAGGTGATTTTCTGGATTTGTTTTCTCATTTTGACTCTCATAGTTGTGGTCTACCTGTGATGTTAATTACAGGCCTTGCTCATCTTTTCAAGTGGGTGAACTTGCACAATTGGTGGCTGACTATATAGTTTTTTCCCCACTGTATGATGTTTTTTCTGAATGTCGGAGTTTGTGGTGTTCTAATTTAAAGAAAAAAAACACATAGCTGTAGATATGGAACTTTTTTTTCTACACTCATTTCTAGGACTTGAAAAGTGCAAGATGCATGTTACAAATGTAACAATATGTAAAAAAGGACACTAAAAACACTTGAAAAAAAATGTTGTTTTATAGGTTTGAAATTCATTGTTATTTACAAGCATTTAAAAAAATCTGAAAAATGTATGCTTTTAAAAGGATCAATAGGAGAAATAATATGTCCCATCACATTTCTTCAGCTTGATCCTTCCTCACATATTTGTATATTTCATTCTAATTTCATACCACATAGGAATGTAAATATATTATTCTTTAGAAGTCATGTATATTTTCTGTTTTGTCATTTCAATCATTCTTCTATATTTTGTGCCCTGCATCTGACTAATCACAATAATCATTCTGAAATCTTCCAGTGGCTTTTGATTGAGGAGAACCAGTGGAGCAAAGTAATTTCTATGGAACGTTTGGAATAATAGTCATAGTTGTAAACTCAGAAATGTCTAGTAAATTGGATAAACAACTGTGGAGCAAGTCTTTCTCTTTTTCATGTATTGAATGTACAGAACTACTGAACGACATGACTGGCTAGATGGTAATTAATAACACCTTATTCTATGTTGAATGTATCCTTTACACCAGAGCTTTCCTAACTGTGAGCCGGCTTTGTTAGTGAGGCGCCTTTCAGTTATTGTTGAAGCCTAGCTCGAGACAAAGTATTGCTCAATCTCTGGTTTAAAACTTAATTATTGAATCCCCATAAAAGCCTCCGTGCAATTGGATAAAACTGGCTACACAAATTAGGATTCTTTTTATCTAATAAAGCGAGTGTCATCAGTTGAAAAAAATCCAACATACCCAACTGTTTTGAACTACAATAAAAATTTGTCAGCCAGTCATTGGTTGAAGTCAAAGATCGTTTGCTATGGTCATAACTGACCATTTCGACAGACTTTTGCATATCATGTATGGGCGCCATTAGACTTATTTCAGAAGAGTAATAAAAGATTCTTGCTCTTAATGTTGATTAACTCAATCAAAACTCAGGATCAGGAGGGAAAATGTGCTATTTAGGGCTGACAATGTCACGATGGATACTTATACATCTTACTTTATCCTTTTCCACCTCTCAGTTGAACCTAATAGACATGTGACTTTTTTCAACTGTACTATGTAGCTATAAGAGATAAGTGATGCGCAGATATCACCATGTTTTCACTAGTTATGTTCTAGTAGAAAAAATTGTGGGGTCTTAGGAGAAAAGGGTCGATTGCGGTTGAAATGAGAAAAAAGCCAAAATGTTGTTTAAGAAGGTGCTATAAACATCCAGGTGGGGCCCAGTTCTTCTTCAATATTTTGTGAATGGAATAAATTGCTGGGATTTTTAATAACACAGAGGGTGTAAGTATGGTCTGTAAACTGGCAGATAAAATGACACATTTACAAAATTTAAACTTAAGTAGCTAGTGCACTACATTATTATGGCAGTCTAAAGCAAAACTGAAACCATGAGCCAACATGATTGTAAGTATAAGTGTAATATGTAGATGCACATTAGCAGACAAAACCTAGAATAAAAACAAGAAATAGATAAGAAACCCTCCATTAAGTAAATAAATAATAGTAATACTTGTAAAAAAAATAACTAGAGTACTGTACTTAGTGGACACCACTTTTATCAAGAGTGTGGATGTGCCCAATCTGGATGGTCCCTAACGAAAATGACTCCAGCAGACCTCAAAATATACGACAGTCAGAGCAGTACCAGCGTGTGTTTTGCATCTGCCTGTGGGAAGCTAAATGTACATGGTGCACAACCCAAAGGTTATCTATATGTCTATCAATCAATCATCCATCTTCCTTATCACAAAAGACCACCTCTTTTCAAAACCCAACTCTTCTCCATAAAAGATTTTGCTATACCAGAATTTCATTTGCTCTATGCTATGTACATATTGGTTTCCTTCCTAAGAAGTTATATCAGTTGCATCAAAGATGTTTCACTGTATGTCCAGTATTTATGTGCACTGCAACAATGTATTGGCATGAGTTTCCACCAGATTGTGCCAGGACCAGCAAGAAACCTGTGGAAGCATGCACTTACAGATTTAACTTGAAAAAGAATGTCCATGAAGATTTATTTTTTATATAAATCTGTACATGTAGTGTAGTGTGAAAGTATTTAATTATACCTTCTGCCTAACCTCTACTATCGCCACCTTCTTCAGGATCCAGCACCGTACTGCTCTTCTTCTCAGTGACATAATCGCTCTTCAGACTAGCCGGCTCACTCTATGATCTATGTGTGAGCCAGAAGACTCTTTTACAGTGTAAGTTCTGAAATGTCATAGGCTTTCATTGTAAAATTCACTTCTGGGTATTACAGAGTGCAGTTTGGTCCGGAGAGTCTGAAGAGTGATATTGTCACTGAGAAGAGGAGATCCCAGAGAAGACGACAGTAGGTGAGTACAATAACACACTCACACAACATTACATGCACAGATTTGTGAAAAAAAAAATCTTAATGGAAATGCCTCTTTAATTTTATTAAAAGAATTTCTTAAACCTTGGTTGCTAACCATCTCAGTGATTTACCAGGTGTATGTAAGTAGATAGGAACCTGTCTGTGAGTTGTTTCTTCTGAAATGGACCAGATATTATTATTATTTATTATTATAGCGCCATATATTCCATGGCGCTTTACATGTGAGGAGTGGTATACATAATAAAAACAAGTACAGTAATCTTAAACAATACAAGTCACAACGGGTACAGGAGTAGAGAGGACACTGCCCGCAAGGGCTCACAATCTACAAGGGATGCGTGAGGATACACTAGGCGAGGGTAGAGCTAGTCGTGCAGTGGCTTGGTTGATCGGTGGTTACTGCAGGTTGTAGGCTTGTCGGAAGAGGTAGGTCTTCAGGTTCTTTTTGAAAGTTTCCATGGTAGGCGAGAGTCTGATATGTTGTGGTAGAGAGTTCCAGAGTAGGGGGGATGCGCAGGAGAAATCTTGTATGTGACTGTGGGAAGAGGAGATAAGAGGTGAATAGAGAAGGAGATCTTGTGAGGATCGGAGGTTGCATGATGTATGGCGCACACAGGTTGTGGATGGCTTTGTATGTCATGGTTAGGGTTTTGAACTGGAGTCTTTGGGTAATTAAGATCCAGTGCAGGGATTTACGGAGGGGAGAGGCCGGGGAATAGTGGGGGGACAGGTGGATTAGTCGGGCAGCAGAGTTTAGAATAGATTGGAGGGGAGTGAGAGTGTTAGGCTGGAGTCACACACAAAGTATAAAAATACGGTCCGTATTTTACGGCCATAAAACGCAGAAATGGTCCCTAAATAGTGATCTGTATGTCATCCATTGTCAGGGTGTGGCCGCGTATTTTGCGCATGTAAGCATCCGTAAGTAATCCGTATGTGATCCGTATACCATTTGTTTCTCGCAACCTTGCAAAATGGACATTTAACGGTTTTGAGGCCTGCACATAATTTAAATCATCATCAGCAACGCTATTTATTGCCTCTACACCAGATGCCAGCCTCCACTCTGCCCATTTTGGTGCTGTGCTTGTGTTGGTGTCTTGGTGGTTGTTTTCAAACATATCAGACACATTTCAGTTCACCCCAACTGACCGTGTTCTGTACAACTGAGTTTTGTCCCACCGCTTTGGCCAGCCATACCCAGTGATTCTGGATCCGAGGAGGAGACGAATGTGGGTGCATCCGCATTTGAGACAACACCTCAATAAAGGCCATTTTCAAAGGCTTTATGCATCTTTGAGGACGCATCCCGACAAGTTATTCCTCTATTGTCGGATGACCATTTCTACCTTTGATGTTTTGTTGGAGACAGTGCGCCCAGGGATCACCTTCCAGGACACCAGGATGCACAAATGTATCTCTGTTGAGGAGCGCCTTTTCCTTATGTTACGGTATGTAATCCTCAGCTACAGAATGTATGTAGATGATTCGTTTTCTAAAGAATTATCTTACTTACTCAGTGACCCCTTTTTTGCAGAGTGACATTCATAATATTTCCCAAATCTATTGTCTAAGTAAGAATACTATGATGTTTTATTACACATTACATAGCCGTGTTACGTGTGTATATGTAGCGTAAGCCTAGCTTCTTAGTTATCCACTGTTCTGGTGATCTATATGTAATGTGTGCATCCTTTAGCATGTAGTAATGTATATATTTTCTCCATTTGTTTAATTGTAGGTTCCTAACAACTGGGCTTTCATATGCCGCACTCCATCTAGAGTTTTTGATTGGACGATCGACAATATCTGGCATAGTGCGGGCTACATGTTCACAAATCTGGACCAGACTTCATCAAGTGGTCATGCCTGAGCCCAAGATGGGAGACTGGTTGAGGATTGCCAGGGGATTTGAGGCGCACTGCCAATTCCCCAATTGTATTGGAGCCCTGAATGGGAAGCACATCCATGTGCGTAAGCCGCCGAACTCAGGGTTCCAATTCTATAATTATAAACAATATTTTTCTGTAGTTTTGTTGGCTCTGGTTGATAGTAACTACAGGTTTATAATTGTAGACATTGGGGCTTATGGAAGAACTGGAGACTCTAAAGTAGAGTCTTCAATTCTTCCATTATGGGTCGGCGGCTGCGCAATTACCATTTGGACCTACCACCACCACTTCAGCTGCCAGGCTCAAATCAAGAAGCGATGCCTTATGTCCTAGTGGGGGATGAAGCCTTCCAATTGACCAGGCATGTAATAAGGCCATACCCACGCAGAAACCTTGACCACCGGCGCAAGATTTTTAACTTGCGCCTATCACGTGCCCGAAGACTGGTGGAGTGCGCCTTTGGCATTCTTTGTGCCAAATGGCGTGTCCTCCAGTCTGCCATTGAGCTGAATGAAGCCAACGTCAATGAGGTCATCAAAGCTTGTGTGGTCCTCCATAACTTCACTAGACTGCATGATTGCTCCTCATCTGATATGGCTGAAGGTGTGGTGGACAATGGGGATAGGCCAAGACCACATGTGCACACTTTACGGCGTCCTCTCTCAGGACTCAAAGACCGTGATGTGTTCACCCAGTATTTTGTATCACCTCAAGGTGCTACTACCTGGCAAGATGAGGCTGTTTCTTTGCTGTGATGTTCTTATGTGTTGATATATAAAATTGTTTTGTCCCTTTAACCCCTTAGCGACCGCCGATGCACCTTTTAACGGCGGTAATTGAGTGTACCTAAACCAGAGCGCCGCTAATTCACGGCGCTGTGGAGAAAGTGAATAGCGCCCCCAGTGTTGGATTTTCTCCGGGGTCTCGGCAGCCGGGGGTAGCTGAGACCCCAGAGAACATGAGTCGGTCGGTTTTTACTGACTCCGCCATTGCGATTGCCGTTATTAACCCTATAATGGCGACCGCAAAAAAAGCAGCGATTTTGCATTAAATTTCTCTTTCCTCTGATGTGATCACACATCAGAGGAGAGACAACTAGGGTCCCCGATCCCCCCGGTACCTCTCCATTGTCCAGGGTCCCCTCCCGGTGGTCCCGCATCCTGCTGGCATCCTCCGGTGGACGCCGCCATGTTAGATCCGGAAGAAAATGGCGGGCGCATGCGCAGTGCGCCCGCCGGAAATCTGCTGGCTCCGGCTGGCAGATTTCATTCATTCATTTTGATCACTATGATAAACTATCATAGTGATCAAAATAAAAAAATAGTACATAACCCCCCCGTTATCACTCCCTTAGTTAGGCCACCATAACGAAATAAAGAAAATATATTTTTTTTTCAGTTCTCCATTAGGGTTAGGGTTAGTGCTAGAGTTAGGGCTAGGGTTAGGGCTAGGGTTAGGGTTAGGGTTGGGCTAGGGTTAGGGTTGGGCTAGGGTTATGGTTAAGGTTGGGCTAGGGTTAGGGCTAGGGCTAGGGTTAGGGTTAGGGCTAGGGTTAGGGCTAGGGTTGGGCTAGGGTTAGGGCTAGGGCTAGGGTTATGGCTAGGGTTAGAATTAGGGTTAGGGCAAACTAGGATTAGGGTTAAAATTAGGACTAGGGATTAGGGTTAGGGTTGGGATTAGGGTTAGGGGTGTGTTGGGGTTAGGGTTGGAGCAAGAATTGAGGGGTTTCCACTAGTTACCAACTTTGGGGTCTAAAAATTGGGGTCTAAAAAATCACTTTTGTGGAAATAAAAATGACTTTTTATTTTCACTGCTCTGCGTTTATAAACTTCTGTGAAGCGTTTGGGGGTTCAAAGTGCTCACCACACATCTAGATAAGCTCCTTAGGGGGTCTAATTTCCAAAATGGGGTCACTTGTGGGGGGTTTCCACTGTTTAGGCCCATCAGGGACTCTGCAAAGGCAACATGACGTCAGCAGACCATTCGATCAAAGTCTGCATTCCAAAATGGCACTCCTTCCCTTCCAAGCTCTCCCAAGCGCCCAAACAGTGGTTCACCCCCACATATGGGGTATCAGCGTACTCAAGACAAATCGCACAACAACTGCGGGGGTATGATTTCTTCTGTTACCCTTGTAAAAATAAAAATTTGGGGGCGAAAAGATCATTTTTGTGGAAAAAAATAGATTTTTTATTTTCACGGCTCTACGTTATAAACTTCTGTGAAGCACTTGAAGGTTCAAAGTGCTCATCGCACATCTAGATAAGTTCCTTAAGGGGTCTAGTTTCCAAAATGGGGTCACTTGTTGGAGGTTTCTACTGTTTAGGCACATTAAGGGCTCTCCGAACGCAACATGGCATCCGATCTCAATTCCTGCCAATTCTGCGCTGAAAAAGTCAAACGGCGCTCCATCTCTTGCGAGCTCTGCCGTGTGCTGAAAAAGTGGTTTACCCCCATATATGGGGTATCGGCGTATTCAGGAGAAATTGTACAACACATTTTTTGGTTGATTTTCTCTTTTAACACTTGTGAAAAGAAAAAAAATTGGTTCTGAAGTAAATTTTTTGCAAAAAAAGTTAAATGTTAATTTTTTCCTTCCACATTGCTTTAGTTCCTGTGAAGCACGTAAAGGGTTAATAAACTTCTTGAATGTGGTTTTGAGCACCTTGAGGGGTCTAGTTTTTAGAATGGTGCAATTTTTGGGTATTTTCTGTCATGTACACCCCTCAAAATGACTTTAAATATGATATGGTCCCTAAAAAAAATGGTTTTGTAAATTTTGTTGTAAAAATGAGAAATCGCTGGTCAACTTTTAACCCTTATAACTTCCTAACAAAAAAATTTTGCTTCCAAAATTGTGCTGATGTAAAGTATTAGTTTTATACGGATTAAATTTATGGACTTTCGTGCGCTGCTTGACAAACCACCACATCCAAGTTATGTTTCAGGATTAACCATTTATTACCCAACGCGTTTCAAAGTGTACAGCACTTCTTCTTGAGGGGTTGACATATATGGATAGAAAGCGCCGTCTCCAGTTATATACACACAAAATTTTAAAATTGGCGCCAATAGTCACATGCTATACGACACAGAAGTCAAAGTTCAAATAAATGAAATAGCATAAAATGTAACAATTATCAATCCATGGCATATAAAATTAAATGATCTCTTTATTTCTAACAGATAAAAACAGAAAAAATGAAAAGAATGAAAAGAAAAAAGTGATTTAAAAAAAACGAACTCACGCTGGAGTGGAAGAAAAAAGACGAGGAAATAGCTGTTCCACACTCAAACCACCACACCAGACAAGAAACACATCTCGGATGGAGGAAGAGAGAAGAAAAAAAGAAAAGGAAGAATGGAAAAAAAAATAAAAAAAAATAAAATATATATATATATATATATATATATATAAATTATGACCATATGAAAAATTGCATATAAAAATATGAAAAATATATATATTAAAATTATTTCTCTTAATAAAAATGGAAAATGATAAGAAAGAAGTATATGTCAATTATTTACTGGGTACAATATCATGAAAAGAACTAATGGCATTCAGCCAGAGGAACGGACTTTCAGGAGAGCAATTCAGCACTCCCAGAGGAAACAGGATCACCCACCGTATTCAGGAAACAAACACTATACAAAATAACTCACTAAAATTGCATTAATATTAACCTTTTTCTTGATTTGGAAATTACAGAAGTTTTTCTTTAAAATGATGCAAAATCATTATATATATTTAAAAAAAAAAAAATTTGGGTTGGGTAATAAATGGTTAATCCTGTAATATAACTTGGATGTGGTGGTTTTCTAAAGCAGCGCACTGAAGTCCATTAATTTAATCCCTATAAAACTAATGTTTTGGCGGCCACGGAGTGGACCTTTGGACGTGCAGCAAGCTGACTATTAACCTTACGTGCTCAAATCTCTCCTGGAAAGGGTGAGTATAATTATCTTATCTTCTTTCAAGTTTACCCAGATAAGACCCTATTGCGCTCTTTCCTCCTATAGATTATACTTGCTGATGTAAAGTAGACATGTGGGAAATATTATTTATTAAGAAATTTGTGTGACACATCTCTCTGATTTAAGGGCATAAAAATTTAAAGTTTTAAAATTGTAAAATTTTCAAAATTTTTGCCATATTTCCATTTTTTTCATAAATAAACACAAGATTTATCGAAGAAATTTTACCATTAACATGAAGTACAATATGTCACGAAAAAACAGTCTCAGAATCAGCGGGATCCATTAAAGCATTCCAGAGTTATAACCTCATAAAGTGACAGTGGTCAGAATTGAAAAAATTGGCCTGGTCATTAAGCTGCAAATTGGCTCTGTCACTAAGGGGTTAATATTGTTTTTGTGTTCTGTTAACTTGGCCTAAAGATGGTTAAAGAGGTCATTTTTATTAAATAATGAAACAAGAGTACAAACTTTGCTTTTTCAAGCTTTTATGAAATGCTAAAGTAAACTTGAGATAGTGTTTACCATATTTTTGTCATATGGCATATATTGCCCATAAAATGTGGGCCTTTATGTATTATCCCAGCAAAGAGCAAACAGATGAACGGCATACTAGGGCACACAAATCACCACATTAACAGATGGAGCTATTTATCTGAAATATTGCGGTATATATTTCAGTAAAAAAATGGAGGTGCTTGCATGAAGAAACATGAATATTTCAATGTGAAGCGAAAAAAGAAGAAATATGCAGCACTCACCGATATGGCTGAAAAACTGTGCGTATTTATTTCACATAAATTCCATCAATAGATGTGTGGACATGCAGGATGTTAGAGGAATTCTAGGGGAGGGAGGTGCCGGACAACGGCCGTTTCGCGATTACTCGCTTCTACGGGTCCTGTGAAATAATTACGCACAATTTTTCAGGCATATCGGTGAGTGCTGCATATTTCTTCTTTTTTCGCTTTATGTATTATACATAATTTGTACAACAAAACATATAAAAACATACCTTCATTTGCTAAGGGCAAAAAAACACAACAATTTGGGTTCATAATTGCTGGTATGTTGGTGGAGGTGAGGGTGGGAGGCCTTCATCTCTTTGTTGGGGGGTGGGGTTCCCAGCTTGACCATCACCCTGTTGTGGTGGATAATCTTGGCCCTGTGGTAATATGTGGCCAGGGTCATGTAGCTGAGCGCCGAAGTGGCCATAAGGAAAATGGAGATTATACTCCTGTGGATGATTGTAGCCACGTCCATCATACCCCTCAATATGATCATGTCGTCCAAACCCAGGTTGGGGCCAGCCTCCAACACCGGGCCTGTACAAGTGGCCATATTGGGCAGGTTGGTTATAGGCCGCCATTTGGCCCTGTTGTGGCCAAGGTTGGTTTGGGGGGAATGGGTTGAGGTGTATGCACACGTGCAGGAGGAACTTCAGATCCTAATTGAGCAGGCACATCTGGGTGTGGGGTAAAGCGGAGATGGTTACGGGTGAGAGCTGCAACCTCTCAAGAAACTCAAAACACCTCATATGGGGTATTGGCGTGTGTGCATGCATCAATTAGGATCTGAATGGATCCTCGCACACATAGCCTCACCTCACGGGGTAGGAGACGGAGGTACTGGGCCTGGCTTCGGGAATATGCCTCTTCACCCTCATCCTGGGCAGCCCTGGACAGGTAATTGAGGACACCTGTGTCTACATGCCCCCAGGTATCAGAGGCATTGTTATCTCTTTTACGTCTCCCACGGCAGCCTACGGCTGCAGGCTGGGGGCTGCCCTCAAGGCGGACAGTAGGGCTGCTGATGTTGCCGGGTTCTTCAACTATGCTGGGTGCTGGTGGATCTGCTGGTTCTGGACAGGTACAGAAACAGATGCTGGCCCTGGTGCTGGTGGAGCTTGGATGTTGCAAATGGAAGGCTCAGAACATGGGCCAGCCACCTCTTCACCTCCCCCGACCGAGTCTAGAATGGCCTCAGAATCCGACCCTGTCTCCCTCTCTGTGAGGTTGGACTGAGTTCTGTTAGGAAATTTAATAAAAAAAAATGTAGCTCTGACCCTAAACAGCATATGTGTCATGTGGTGTGATGTCTGTACTTACGGTCTGAGATCCATAATTGGTGCCAAAAAAGACAAGCGGTCAAAATAAATATATTTTTCCTTGGTCGGTGCTACTGCCCCACTCCTGGCCCTCTGCTATCTTTCCTGCTGGTGCTGGTCGCTGATGCTGTGCCAGCGTCTCATCACATCCTCAACTGCAATGTGAAGGCAAAATGTAATTTTACCTTTGGGAAATGTGCCAAGCAACTTTAGTAACATTTCACATAGTCATGTGGCCTAGTAGGGTGTGCTTTATTTCCTACATTTTCTATTACTAACAAGGATAACTACATACACAGTATGGGATTTTAGGGGCTACTAAAAAAGTTTAGTTCTGGCCTTTAAGATGATTGGTAAAAAAGGCGATAACGTACTCATTTGTTGCTGATCCTCACGTGGCCGTTCACCAAAATCTGTAAACATCTGCCCACAGATGCGCCTCCATGCCGCCTCTTTTGTTGCCCGGTCTGAATAATGGGCATCCCGTTGGTCCCAAATTTCGGGCCTTTCCTGGACCAAAACAATTAACAGCTCCACATTAATGTGGGAAGACATGCTGCTGGACTCCGTGGAGGCATACTTCCTGGATGTCTGGAGCGCTTTTTGAGCTAATTTGCATGTCTAAGCTTCCTGATAATGGATTGGCCCATTTCCTGTCACCAGGAGAAGTCTTGCGTATTTCTCGCAAGTCACACATGTGGTCCGTGAGTAATGAGTTTTTTTGCACACCCATAGACTTGCATTTGGCGTACTATGGGCATAGTATGCTGACAATCGCAGCATGCTGCGATTGGCACGGACCATAAAATATACGCAAGAAATATACGACTGATGGGAGCTACCCCATAGAGAATCATTGGTCCGTGTGCAATGCGTGTTTTTAACGCCTCTCCCTTGTCCGTATATCTCTCTAGTGTGACGCCGGCCTTAGAGGGGAGGCCACAGAGCAGGAGGTTGCAGTAGTTGAGGTGGGAGATGATGAGGGCATGGACTAGAGTTTTTGCAGATTCTTGGTTGAGGAATGTACGGATCTGTGAAATATTTTTGAGCTGAAGTTGGCAGGAAGTGGATAGGGCTTGGATATGTGGTTTGAAAAGAGAGATCAGTGTCAAGGATTACAGAGAGCTTGTGGGACTGGGGAGAGTGAGCACCCATTTACTTTAATGGATAGATCCATTGGGGGAGTCGAGTGAGATGGGGGAAAGATGATGAATTCTGTTTTGTCCTTATTAAGTTTTAGAAATCTAGCGGAGAAGAAGGATGAAATAGCAGACAGGCATTGTGGGATTCTGATTAGTAGGGAAGTGATATCTGGTCCATATATGTAGATCTGTGTATTATCAGCATAGAGGTGATACTGAAAGCCGTGAGATTCTATGAGCTGTCCCAGGCCAAAGGTGTCAATGGAGAACAGCAGGGGCCCTAGGATTGAACCTTGCGGGACTCCGACAGATAAGGGACAAGGTGAGGAGGTGGTGTGCGAGTGAGAGACGCTGAATTTCCAGGTCTGTTAGGTATGACGAGATCCAAGATAGGGCCAAGTCTGTGATGCCAAAAGATGAGAGGATCTGTAGTAATACGGAATGGTCCACTGTGTCGAAGGCAGAGGACAGATCCAGGAGGAGGAGGACAGAGTAGTGTCGCTTGGCCTTGGTGGTTAATAGGTCATTGGTGACCTTAGTTAGGGCAGTTTCAGTGGAGTGGTGAGGCCAGAATCCAGATTGTAGGCGGTCGAAGAGTGAGCAGGAAGAGAGGTGGGCGGACAGTTCAAGATGGACGTGTTATTCCAGTAGTTTTGAGGTATAGGTGAGAAGTGATATAGGGTGATAGCTAGATACAGAGGATGGGTCAAGAGAGGGCTTTTTGAGGATAGGATGGATAGCTAATACTAGAGAAGAGAGAGAGAGGATTCAAAAAGATATAAATAAACTGGAGCAGTGGGCAGCAACTAACAGAATGGTTTTTAACAGGGAAAATTCAAAGTACTACATCTGGGCAATAAAAATGAAAAATGCACAAGTGAAAAAGACTTGGGTATATTAATAGATCATAAACTGAACATGAGTCAACAGTGTGATGCAGCAGCAAAAAAGACAAATGCAATTCTGGGATGTATTAACAGAAGTATACAGTCTAGATCATGTGAAGTCATTACTGCCCTCTACTCCTCTCTGGTCAGACCTCATCTGGAATACTGTGTGCAGTTTTGAGAAAAATTGAGCAAGTTCAGAGAAGAGCGACCAGAATGGTGACCGGTCTGCAAACCATGTCCTATGAGGAACGATTAAAGGATTTGGGAATGTTTAGCTTGCAAAAAAGAAGACTGAGAGGAGACTTAATAGCTGTCTACAAATATCTTAAGGGCTGTCACATTGTAGAAGGATTATCTTTATTCTCATTTGCACAAGGAAAGACTAGATGCAATGGGATGAAACTGAATGGGAGGAGGCACAGATTAGATATTAGAAAAAAAATTGACAGGGTGATCAATGAGTGGAACAGGTTTCCATGAGAGGTGGTGAGTTCTCCTTCCATGGAAGTCTTCAAACAGAGGCTGGACAGACATCTGTTTTGGATGATTTAGTGAATCCTGCTTTGAGCAGGGGGTTGAACCAGATGACCCAGGAGGCTCCTTCCAACTCTACCATTCTATGATTCTATGTGTGATTGAGGCATGTTTGAAGCTTGAGGGGAAAACACTAGTTGTTAGCGATAGGTTGAAGAGATGGGTTAGGGTTGGAATGAAGACTGTGGTGAGGTTTGGGACTAAGTGGGATGGGATCGGGTCAAGTGCAAGGTGATGTGATATTGAGAGTAGAGTGGAAAGTCAATCTTCCGTAATGGTAGAGAAGTTGGTTTTGGAGGAGGTGGGCTGGGCAGTTAGGAGGAAGGGCTCTGGGTGTTGTCGACCAAAATTTCTCTGATGTTATCAATATTCTGTTTGAAGAATGAGATGAGGCAAAGTCTTCAGCTGAGATAATTGGAGAGGGAGTAGGTACTGGGGGATGGAGGAGAGAATTGAAGGTGTTGAATAGCTGTTTAGGGTTGTGAGACAGAGAGAATATGAGAGATGAGAAGTAGGTTTGTTTAGCTGTGGCGAGTGTGGTCTTGAAAGTAGCGAGGGACTGTTTGAATGCGATGAAGTCCTCTTTGGAGTAGGATCTTTTCCATTTCCGCTCAGCAACCCTGGAAGCCTGTCTCAGTTCTTTGGTCAGGCTGGTGTTCCAGGGCTTTCTGTTGATTTTGTGAGCTTTGGTATGTGTGAGAGGGGCAACCGATTCCAAAGCTGCAGCTATTGCGGTGTTATATAGAGCGGCATCGGCATCCGCATTGTGTAAGGAACTTATGTCTGTAAGAGGGAGAAGGGATTCAGACACTGAGTGTAGATTGAATTGTATAAGATTTCTGGGAGGGTGTGCAAGTTTGTGGGCTGGGGATTGTGGACCTGAAGAGAAGAGGGAAGAGAATGTAAGTAGACTTACAGTCGAAAGCTTTGGCCGCTGTCAGTCCCCTTGTCTCTCATAGCAACAAAGCATGTTGCAATTTAACAACATACTGTCACGTATTGTCAAATCCCACCAAAGACTGCTTTTACCCTCTTCTTCCTTTTTATCCCACCATTGAGTAAAATACTTAAAAGGCAGGGAAGTGAATGATAGATTTATCTGGTAGAGCACTGAACTCTGAAGCACTGAACAAATCACACTATTTTTCGAACTAGATAAGGCTGGTTTCACATTAGCGCTTTTTAAGCGCACGCACGGCCTGGGGTAGCTCCGCCCCCAAGCCGGCTCTCTGCCCGGCGTGCCCGCCCCTTGCTTGTAGCGCCGCCTCCTAGCGCACAGCGGCGCCTGCGATCGGCGCACCCTATCTTTAGCATAGGGTGAGCAGATCGTGCGCAGGCCGTGCGCTAGTTGCGCTTTGAACTGCGCTGCGCACTTTTGATGGTGCGCCGTGCGCGCCAAAATCCAAAAAGTTTGATTTTGGCGCGCACAGCGCACCGTCAAAAGTGCGCAGCGCAGGTCAAAGCGCAACTAGCGCACGGCCTGCGCACGATCTGCGCACCCTATGCTAAAGATAGGGTGCGCCGATCGCAGGCGCCGCTGTGCGCTAGGAGGCGGCGCTACAAGCAAGGGGCGGGCACGCCGGGCAGAGAGCCGGCTCGGGGGCGGAGCTACCCCCGGCCGTGCATGCGCTTAAAAAGCGCTAATGTGAAACCAGCCTAAGCCTTTCGAAGACAAATCCCCTTTAATTTACAAGGAATGGTAAAACTCATATAATAAATTCTATATGATGATTGTGTGGAAATGAAACCAGCTGTTCCTGGCTGTAACTAGGACCTTGAAGCAGAGGTTGCCACTTATGTGTATATACACACAGTATGTGAATCATCGCATGGTGTAAAACATATGCTTGTATTGTGTGAGCAGTGATGTCATCACATATATTTACACTGTGGGTAATATGGTCTGTAAAATATGCTTTTACGATGTCATGACTTCACTTGTGTCACTAGATTGATTTAAGCATACAAGATATGGGGATTTAATTACATAGGCAGTGTATTTTACATAGAGCTCTATGCAGTGTAAGAAATAATGTCTGGTTCACCCCTCGTAGGTTACGTTCAAGTGCATTGACACGTACATTTTACAGGCCCTCTTTTATTTATATATCTTTCCTGAGCAGTTTTAAAGGCCCCACTGTAGTAACTTTTACTGTTTTTGCTAAAAGTCTAATCCATTAATGAACAGTATAATCCTGTCTCTGAAACGTGTCAAGCCATTGACCTGGGCTAAGTTGAATTCTTTACTACAAATGAAATCTTTATCAAGTCTCTCTTGATCCTTTCTATCCCTGGAGCTTTGCAAATTGAAAGAAAGTTGATTGGACTTGGAAGGTAGAGAGGTAGTTGAAAGTTACTGTGCTGACCACGGTACCACCAACACCTCATATACCAGCAACACTTCATTTGAAACAACCATCAAGTCATGCGTATTAGGGGAAGTATAGAGAGATTATTATGAAGCCTCATTCACATGCTGTTTACAAACTAGTGAAACAACCTCTGCCTCTCGAGGGTAATTTAAGTCTTTAATTTAATGCACACATTGAAAATCAGGGATAATTGACCAACAACTGTATATTATTATGTTTTTCTGATCAATGACACTGTTTACTCATAAACTTGCTACATAGTTTGTGTTTAACCCCTTTAGCGTTAACGGTGGTTTGCACGTTAATGACCAATCTTTACAATTTTGACCACTGTCCCTTTATGAGATAATACATCTGGAATGATTCAATGGATTCCAGTGATTCTGAGACTGCTTTCTCATGACATATTGTACTTCATGATAGTGGTAAAATGTATTTGATATTACTTGCGTTTATTTGTGAAAAAAATGGAAATTTGGCAAAAATTTTGAAACTTTTGCAATTTTCCAACTTTGAATTTTAATGCCCCTAAATCATAGAGATATGTCACACAAAATACTTAAGAAGTAATATTTCCCACATGTCTACGATACATCAGCGCAATTTTGGAACCAAATATTTTTCTGTCAGGAAGTTATAAGGGTTAAATTTGACCAGCGATTTCACATTTTTACAACACCATTTTTTTTAGGGACTACATCACATTTGAAGTCACTTTGTGGGGTCTATATGATAGAAGATACCCAAAAGTGACACCAAACTAAAAAGTGAACCCCTCAAGATGCTCAAAACCACATTCAAGAAGTTTATTAACCCTTCAGGTGCTTTACAAGAATTTTTGGAATGTGGAAAAAAATGAACATTTACTTTTTTTCCCCCAAAATTTACTTCAGATCCAAAATTTTTCATTTTGACAAGGCTAACAGGAAAAAATGGACCCCAAAATTTGTTGTTCTCCTGAGTATGCCAATACCCCTTGTGAAGGAGAAAACCACTGTTTGGGCGCACAGCAGAGCTCGGAAGGGAAGGAACACCATTTGACTTTTTGAATACAAAATTTGCTGCAACAATTGGCGTACACCATGTCACGTTTGGAGAGCCGCTGATGGGCTAAACAGTGAAAATCCCCCACAAATGACACTATTTTGGAAACTAGACCCCTCAGAGAACTGATCTAGATGTGTGGTGAGCACATTGAACCCTCAGGTGCTTCACAGAAGTTTATAACGTTGAGCCGTAAAAATAAAAAATCAAATTTTCCCCACAAATATGTTTTCAGCACAAAATATTGCATTTTCATAAGGATAACAGGAGAAATTGCAATACACAATTTGTTATGCAATTTCTCCTGAGTACGACGATACCCCATATGAAGGAGAAAACTACTGTTAGGGTGTATGGCAGGACTCGGAAGGGAAGGAGTGTTATTTGACTTTTTGAATGTAAAATTTCCTGGAACCATTAACGCACGTCATGTCCCATTTGGAGAGCCCCTGATGTGACTAAACAGTGGAAACCCCCCACAAGTGACTCGATATTGGAAAATAGACCCCTAAAGGAATGTATTTAGGAGTCCTGGGTTCGAATCCCACCAAGGACAACATCTGCAAGGAGTTTGTATGTTCTCCTCGTGTTTGCGTGGGTTTCCTCCGGGCACTCCGGTTTCCTCCCACACTCCAAAGACATACTGATAGGGAATTTAGATTGTGAGCCCCATCAGGGACAGTGATGAAAATATGTGCAAACTGTAAAGCGCTGCGGAATATGTTAGCGCTATATAAAAATAAAGATTATTATTATTAGATGCATGGTAAGCACCTTGAACCCCCAGGCACTTCTCAGACGATTATAACGTTGATCTGTGAAAATAATAAAATGGCCGGGGTCACACTTGTGAGAACCTCGCACGACTCTCTTGCCTCAACACAAGGCACTGCCGCCAGCACTCGGGTCGGAGTGTGCAGCTGCATGTATTTCTATGCAGCTGAGCGCTCCGGTCTGAGTGCCGGCAGCAGTGTCGGGTATTGACACACGAGATTCGTGCGAGTTTCTCGCAAGTTTGACCCCGGCCAATCACATTTCTTTCAGAAAAATGTTACTTTAGCCCCAAGTTTTTAATTTTTATAAGGGCTAATAGAATTTGTTTTTTACAACAAAATGAGGTCCATTTTTCTGTTACGGTTTGCAGGTACCATGACCCACTGGGAGAGCCCATGATGTGCCAGAACAGCAGAGGCCTCCATAAGTGACCCCACTTTACAAACTGCACCTCTCAATGAATTCATCTAGAGGTGCAGTGATCATATTGACAGTGACACCACAGGTGTGTCACAGAAATTTATACCATTGAGCAGTGAAGAAAAAATAACTACGGTACATTTGTACCATCAAAATTTAGTTTTAGCCCCAGATTTTACATTTTCACACAAGAAGTGGGTAAAAATGGCACCAAAATTTGTCCCATAATTTCTACTGAACGTGGCAATACCCCATATGTGGCTGTACAGTACTACTTGGCCATACGGAGAGGCTCGGGAGAAACGGAGCGCTATTTGCCTCCTGGAGCGCAGATTTTCCTAGAACAGTTTGCGGACTCCATATACAGAGCCCCTAATTGCTAGAAGAGCAGAATTCCCCTCAAGTGACCCCATTTTGGAAATTATACTTCTTTGGGAATTTATCTACAGGCGTAGTGCTGATTTTGACTCCATGAGTATTTTCCAAAAACAAGCAGCAATGAATGTTGCCAAGTGAAAATTGCAAACTGCCGCTGTAGTGACCAGTACACTGTAGTGACCAGTACGCTGCAGTCACCAGTACGTTATGCTGAACTCGTGCTTCTAAGGCATGCACCCGTAAGTTAGGTGGGCTTACCAATTCAGATATGCCAAATTTGGACACTATATGTGGTTTAGGTACACTGTGGGGATCAGAAGGTAGGGGGGCATTTGGATTTGGGAGCACAGAATTTGCTGAATTTATTTTGGCGGGTGAGAAGCCATTTCACTCTTCCAGAGACTTTGTACTACCAGTAACGTGGAATCCCCCTATATTTCCATTAACAGATAACAGATCTGAGTGAGGACTTGCTTTTTTGGGGATTGATTTGAAGCTTTTATTGGGAACATTTTACAAAATGTTTGGTATCACATTTATCTGGTACTCTACTCTGAGCACTTACTTTGAGGTTTCCATCTAAATCTCTGAGTGACATGATTCAGATGAAACCCACGAGGGATCCATTCACTATAATGAGGCAGTAGAGTTACTCTGGACTCCATCTAGCCTCTTTTCTGCAGTGTCCCTCTTTTCAGAAGCACACAAAACTGTGGCTGATGGCACTTTTATGCATGCCTAAAAAGATGGACACCACTGGAGCATAGGCCAGATGGCATCCACAGTGCCTCCATCTGCCTCATTATAGGGAATCTTCCACCATAGGTTCCATCTGAATCACATATTTCAGAGATTTACACAGAAACCCCCAGTGTAGGTGCTCAACGAAGAGTGCAGGATAAATGTGCGCCAAGCCTTAGTGCGATCTTTGGGAGGCAGAATGAAAAAATCAACAGCAGGTGAAGAATTGGTTTTATTTATTTTTTACACCATTCCTCATATACTGTAAGTGATAAGGCAACTTTATTATTTGGGTCGGTGTGATTACAGCTATACCAGATTCATATCAGGTTTTTATGTTTGACTGCTGTGACACACTAAAAGATGCTTTTTATTGCAAAAAATAGTTTTTGCATCACCATATTGTGAGAACTATAATTTTTCCATATTTTTGCCTGACAGAGTCATGTGAGGTCTTGTTTTTTGCGGGACGAGTTAAAGTTTTTATTGGTACCATGTTCGGGCACATGACATTTTTTGATCATTTTCTATTCCGATTTTTGTGAGGCAAAATGAACAAAAAACAGCAGTTCAGGAAATTCTTTTTTGGGGGGGTTTATGCCGTTCCATGTGTGGTAAAACTGATAAGGCAGTTTTATTTTTCATTCCAAAGAGAGACATCTGCTGTTCCTATGGACCTTGTTTTAACGTCATAATGGTACAATAAAGGATTCCGTTTTTTACTGCATCTGGGTGAGTGCCACATCTCTTTTCTTGTTATACACTAGTTTTATTTTTCATGTCAGTATGATTACAGTGATATCTCATTTATATAGTATTTTTTATGTTTCGGCACTTTTATACAATAAAAACTATTTTAGGGAAAAAATAATTATTTTTGCATCGCTTTATTGTGAGAGTTATATCTTTTGACTTTTTCTGCTGATGGATGATGGCTTGCTTTTTGTGGGACAAAATGACATTTTCAGCGATACCATGTTTATTTTTATCTGTCTTTTTTAAATTATTTTATTCCACTTTTTGTTCAGAGTTATGATGATAAAGCATTTTTTTTTGCCTTGCCTTTTATTTTTTTTATGGTGTTCACTAAAGAAGTTAACTAGTGGGACAGTTTTATAGGTCAGGTCGTTGCGGGGTTAAAGTGCCGGGAGCGCTCTGTGACCACTCCTGGCATATAGTGTCAGGTGTCAGCTGACAGAATCAGGTGACACCCTACAGTGATCACCCTCACACCCCCCGTGTGTGCGAGCGATCACTCAGACGTAATATTCCGTACCTGGTCAGATAGGGCCAGGTCACATGGATGGATATTACGTCTGATGTCAGAAAGGGGTTAATCTAATAATTTAAAGAGTAACTGTTATTTTAAATTTTACTTCATAGATCAATAGTACACATGAAAATAAGCAAATTTGTAATATATCTTATCAGAGAAATCTGCTTAGTTCTCCTGGCTGAGCTTTCATTTTCAAAATTCTCAGATACCGGATAAAATCTGTATTCAGTGAAGACAGATTGTTACATTTCTGAGATAGGATATGGCCACTGCTACTAATAGGATTCAATATAGATTAAAGAAGAGAGGAGCTCGGTCTCTAGCTCTGCCTCCAGCTCCTCCAATTTATCAGTAGCAGTAGCATTCTGAGTAGCACTGCTATCTCAGTGATGGGAAAGCCTGTCTTCACTCAATGTATATTTTACCCATAAATTAGCAGATCATTCCAGAAGGAGAAAGAAGACGATTTAGCTGATAAGATGTTTTACATAGTTTCTTATTTTCATGTGTACTATTGATTTATTAAATAAAAATTAAAACTCGTTACTCTTTAACCCTTTTCTGCCACATGACGTACTATCCCGTCCATGTGCCCTGGGACTTAATTCCCAGGGATGGGATAGTACCTCATAGCGATCAGCGGCGCCCACGTGGTAAGCGCCGCTGATCGTGACCGGGTATCAGCTGATTATCATAGCTGACACCCGGCACTATGTGTCAGGGGCGGTCACGGACTGCCCCCGACACGTTAACCCCTGGCACACTGCGATCAAACACGATCACAGTGTACTGGGGGGTTTAGGGAGGCATCGGGAGGGGGCTCCCTCCGTGCTTCCCTGAGACCCCCGCAGCAGCGCTGCTGCAGGGGTCTCCTTCCCTGCAGGTCCCCAAATCCAAAGTGGCGGCGGGGACCTTCGGGGCCCTGCAGGGAGCCAGTTTCCTCAGTGCCTTCAAAGCGCAGGCATGAGGAAGTCTGCTTCAATGCCTGTGACAGATAGCTGATCTGTCACAGCGATCTGTGGTGTAACAGATCAACGATCTGTCACATGACAGTTATGTCCCCCCTGGGACATTGTAATAAAGTAAAAAAAAAGTGTAAAAATAATTTATAAAAAATCGATAAATAAATTAAAAAAAAAAATATTCCCTAATAAATTCATTTTTTGGAAATAAAAAAACCCAATAACAGTACACATATTTGGTATTGCCGCGTCCGTAATGACCCGCCCTATAAAACTGTCCCATTAGTTAACCCCTTTAGCGAACCCCTTAAAAAATAAAAAACAAACCAAAAAATAAAGCTTTATTATCATACCGCCGAACAAAAAGTGCAATAACGCGCGATCAAAAACATGGATATAAATAACCATGGTACCACTGAAAACGTCATCTTGTCCTGCAAAAAACTAGCTGCCATAAATCATCAGTGAAAAAATAAAAAAGTTATAGCTCGCAGAATATTTCGATGCAAAAATAATTATTTTTTATATAAAATTGTTTTTGCATAAAAGCGCCAAAACATAAAAAAAGAAATAAATGAGGTATCGCTGTAATTGTACTGACCCGAAGAATAAAATTGCTTTATCAATTTTACCGCACGCGGAATGGTGTAAATGCACCCCCCAAAGGAAATTCTTGAAATGCTGGTTTTTGTTCATTCTGCGTCCCAAAAATCGGAATAAAGAGCGATCAAAAAATGTCACGTGACCCATTCATATACTTTATAGCCTCCCAGATGCAACATCTTAAGGGTTGGGGTAGAGACGGGGCGTGTGACAATGGTGGTGATATTGTGAGGGAAGGATCGGTATGGAAATATCCAGGGTGCCGGTTGGAGGTGGGAAGACGGCAGATAAATGGGGCACGATACCCCACGTTGGCTATGATTTTCAAGGTGTGGGATAGGGGTAAGTCTCTTTTGAAGATAAATGGGCCTACGGAATTGTGGCCATTGTGGCGAAATCCGGATTTGCAAGAGATCAAAAAGCTGGTGGGGTTCGGAAGATGGGAAGATAAAGGGATTTATCTGGTGTCACAAATTTTGCAAAATAATACTCTTAAGAGTTTTGAACAATTGAGAACAGAATTTCACCTCCCGCACGTCTTCTTTTATCAGTACTTACAGCTAAGACATGCATTGGAAAAACAGAGAAGGACAAATCCGGTGATAGTGACACATAATCAAACACTACATATGCTACTTACATCTGAGTCTTCTAGGGGACTTATCTCTGAATTATATAAAAGATTATTACCTGCCCATCTGGAGACATATCCACTGACTGCTGCTAAGAATAAGTGGGAACGGGACGTTGGCCCCCTGACGGAGGACCAGTGGTCCGATATTCTAGAACAGGTCCCTAAAATGGCGGTTTCTGAGTGCCAGCGGCTTTCGCAAATATATCTCATTCACAGGGTATATAAAACACCCAGCTTATTATTTAAAATGGGACTTAGGCCCAATACACAATGTGTTAGGTGTGGGCAGGATGATGCCCACTTGATGCATGTTATGTGGGAGTGCGGGCACATTGGGGATTTCTGGAGGCAGACCCTGGGACTCATAGCCCAAGTATACCATATCACAATACGACCGTCACCTCGTCTATGTTTGTTGAATTTGTGGGAGGAGGGGGTTGACCCGGACTCTGCAGTGGCCCTGGGAATAGCACGCATCCTGTATCAGGCAAGAAAGATACTTGCATATCATTGGTTGGATCCTATGCCACCAACATTGTCAGAGCTTAAAAATAAACTAAATAATGTCATCAGATTGGAAAGGGGGGCTTATTTAAAAAGAAATGCATTAAGAAAGTTTTACAAAATTTGGCAGCCATGGATGGAGTCACCGGGTCTCCCCTCGGGCGCACTGGTACGGGATGCGATGTTGGACCAGTTGCTGTTGTGCTTGCGATGAGGGGATGCTTGGGGGGTGAAAATAAAGTCTAGTGCCCTTTGTGGCGAAGTAGATTTTGAGTGGCGCGGTGGGAGGGAGCTGGGGTGGATTGGACCTGATATCCGTGGGGGGCGGGGGGGGGCGAAATATGATGCGGAGTGGCGCGGCTGGCGGGGATGGTTTTCCCGCTGAAATGAGGCACTGATGTATAATTTTGATTTTTGTTTATTTGTGGAGCCATGTTGTTTATAGGCTCAATTTTATGCAAATATCTGTGTTTTGAGATTTCTTCTTTTTATTTATTCTTACACAGGAAGAGTTTTACCCTTTAAATAATATTTGCTCTCAATGTAAATTTTACTAGCTATATAAGATGTCATATTCTTTCTGTATTGATTCCTGAATGTTTAATAAAAAAGATCTGATTCAAAAAAAAAAATGTCACGTGCCCGTAAATAGTACCAATAAAAATGTCAACTTGTCCTGCAAAAAGTAAGACCTCAGATGACTCGGTGGGTCAAAATATGGAAAAATTATAGCTCTCAATATGTGGTGATGCAAAAACTATTTTTACAATAAAATGCGTCTTTTAGCGTGTGACAGCTGCCAAATATAAAAACCCACCATAAATAGTAAATCAAACCCACCTTTATCACCCCCTTAGTTAGGGAAAAATAATAAAATTAAAAAAATGTATTTATTTCCATTTTCCCATTAGGGTTAGGGCTAGGGTTAGGGACAGGGTTAGAGATAGGGTTAGGGCTATGGCTAGGGTTAGGGTTAGGGCTAGGGTTATGGTTAGGGCTGAGATTAGGGTTAGGGGTGTGTTGGGGTTAGGGTTGGAGTTAGAATTGGGAGGTTTCCACTGTTTGGGCACATCAGGTGCTCTCCAAATGCAACATGGTGTCTGATCTCAATTCCAGCCAATTCTGCATTGAAAAAGTCAAATGGTGCTTCTTCCCTTCCAAGCTCTCCCATGTGCCCAAACAGTGTTTTACCCTCACATATTGGGTATCAGTCTACTCAAGACAAATTGCAAAACAACTTTTGGGGTCCAATTTCTCCTGTTACCCTTAGGAAAATAAAAAATTTGGGGCAAAAATGTCATTTTTGTGGAATAAAATGTGATTTTTTTATTTTCACGCCCGGGCATTATAAATTTCTGTGAAGCACTTGGGGGTTCAAAGTGCTCACCACACATCTAGATAAGTTCCTTGGGGGGGTCTAGTTTCCAAAATGGTGTCACTTGTTGGGAGTTTCAACAGTTTAGGCACATCAGAGGCTCTCCAAACGCTACATGACACCCGCAGACCTTTCCATCAAAGTCTGCATTCCAAAATGTCACTACTTCCCTTCCGAGCCCCGATGTTTGCCCATACAGTAGTTTTCTCCCATGTATGGGGTATCAGCGTACTCAGGACAAATTAGACAACAACCTTTGGGGTCCAATTTCTCCTGTTACCCTTGGGAAAATAAAAAAATTGGGGACTAAAAGATCATGTTTGTGGAAAAAATATGATTTTGTTATTTTCACGCCCGGGCGTTATAAACTTCTGTGAAGCACTGGGGGGTTCAAAGTGCTCACCACACATCTAGATAAGTTCCTTAGGGGGTCTAGTTTCCAAAATGGGGTCACTTGTGGGGGGTTTCCACTGTTTTGGTACATCAGGGGCTCTCCAAAGGCAACATGACACCTGCAGACCATTCCATCAAAGTCTGCATTCCAAAACGTCACTACTTCCCTTCCGAGCCCTGACGTGTGCCCATACAGTAGTTTTCTCTCACATATGCACATATGGGGTATCAGCGTACTCAGGACAAATTGGACAACAACTTTTGGGGTCCAATTTCTCCTGTTACCTTTGGGAAAATAAAAAAATTGGTGACTAAAAGATCATGCTTGTGGAAAAAATATGATTTTTTTATTTTCACGCCCGGGCGTTATAAACTTCTGTGAAGCCCTTGTGGGTTCAAAGTGCTCACCACACATCTAGATAAGTTCCTTGGGGGGTCTATTTTCCAAAATGGCATCATTTGTGGGGGGTTTCCACTGTTTAGGTACATCAGGGGCTTTCCAAACGCGGCATGGCATCCAATCCCAATTCCAGCCAAAAAAGTCAAATGGTGCTGCTTCCCTTCCGAGCTCTGCCATGCGCCCAAATAGTGGTTTACCCCCACATATGGGGTATCAGCGTACTTAGGACAAATTGCACAATAACTTTTGGGGTCCTAATACCCTGGGAAAATTAAAAATTGAGGGTGAAAAGATCATTTTTGTGGAAAAAATATGATTTTTTAATTGTACGGCTGTACGTTATAAACTTCTGTGAAGCCCTTGTGGGTTCAAAGTTCTCACCACACATCTAGATAAGTTCCTTGGGGGGGTCTAGTTTTCAAAATGGTGTCATTTGTGGGGGGTTCCACTGTTTTGGTACATCAGGGGCTTTCCAAACTTGACATGGTGTCCGATCTCAATTCCAGCCAAAAAAAGCCAAATGGCGCTGCTTCCCTTCCGAGCTCTGCCATGCGCCCAAATAGTCATTTACACCCACATATGGGGTATCAGCGTACTCAGGACAAATTGCACAATAACTTTTAGGGTCCTATTACCCTTGGGAAAACAAAAATTGGGGGTAAAAACATCATTTTTGTGGAAAAAATATGATTTTTTAATTGTAAGGCTGTACGTTATAAACTTCTGTGAAGCCCTTGTGGGTTCAAAGTTCTCACCACACATCTAGATAAGTTCCTTGGGGGGTCTATTTTTCAAAATGGTGTCATTTGTGGGGGGTTTCCACTGTTTTGGTACATCAGGGGCTTTCCAAACATGACATGGTGTCCGATCTCAATTCCAGCCAAAAAAGTCAAATGGCGCTGCTTCCCTTCCGAGCTCTGCCATGCGCCCAAATAGTCGTTTACACCCACATATGGGGTATCAGCGTACTCAGGACAAATTGCACAATAACTTTTATGGTCCTATTACCCTTGGGAAAACAAAAATTGGGGGTGAAAACATTGTTTTTGTGGAAAAAATAAGATTTTTTAATTGTAAGGCTGTACGTTATAAACTTCTGTGAAGCCCTTGTGGGTTCAAAGTTCTCACCACATATCTAGATAAGTTCCTTTGGGGGTCTAGTTTCCAATATGGGGTTGCTTGTGGGGGGGTTCCACTGTTTAGGTACGTCAAGGGCTCGCCAAACGTGACATGGCGCCCGATCTGAATTCCAGCCAATTTTGCATTGAAAAAGTCAAACGGCACTCCTTTCCTTCTGAGCTCTGCCATGCGCCGAAACAGTGGTTCCTCCCCACATATCAGGTATCAGCGTACTCAGGACAAATTGCACAATAACTTTTGTAGTCCAATTTCTCCTGTTACCCTTGGTAAAATAAAAAAATTGGACCTGAAGTAATTTTTTTGTGAAAAAAAGTTAAATGTTCATTTTTTTTTAAACATTCAAAAAATTCCTGTGAAGCACCGGAAGGGTTAATAAATGTCTTGAATGTGGTTTTGAGCACCTTGAGGGGTGCAGTTTTTAGAATGGTGTCACTTTTGGGTATTTTCTATCATATAGACCCCTCAAAGTGACTTCAAAGGTGATGTGGTCTGTAAAAATAAAATGGTGTTGTAAAAATGAGAAATCGATGTTCAACTTTTAACACTTATGACTTCCTAACAAAAAAAAATGTTGGTTCCAAAATTGTGCTGATGTAAAGTAGACATGTGGGAAATGTTATTTATTAAGTTTTTTGTGTGCCATATCTATGTGATTTAAGGGCAGAAAAATTCAAAGTTGGAAAATTGTAAAATTTTCAAAATTTTCGCCAAATTTCCATTTTTTTCACAAACGCAAGTTATTTGAATTAAATTTTACCACTAACATGAAGTATAATATGTCACGAGAAAACAATGTCAGAATCAGTGGGATCCATGGAAGCGTTTCAGAGTTATTACCTCATAAAGGGACAGTGGTCAGAATTGTAAAAATTGGCCCGGTCATGAACATGCAAATCACCCTTGGGGGTTAAGGAGTTAACCCCTTTCTGACCTTGGATGCAATAGTACGTTTTGAACAGCTGACATGTGCCCGCAATAGGCGCGGGTGGTATCGTGATCCACCCGCGTCTATTAACTAGCTAAATGCCACTGTCAGCGTATTTAACATCGACCCCTTCACGAGATCGGGGGTCAGCGATGCGTTGGCATAACAACCAGAGGTCTCCTGGAGACCTCTATGGTTGTTGATGCCGGATTGCTATGAGCGCCACCCAGTGGTTGGCGCTCTTAGGAATGCAGTAATTCAGTTACATACAATGCTTTGCGAAAGTATTCGTCTCCCTGGAACTTTTCAATCTTTTCCCACATATCATGCTTCAAACATAAAGATACCAAATGTAAATTTTTGGTGAAGAATCAACAACAAGTGGAACACAATTGTGAAGTTGAACGAAATTTATTGGTTATTTTAAATTTTTGTGGAAATTCAAAAACTGAAAAGTGGGGAGTGCAATATTATTCGGCCCCTTTACTTTCAGTGCAGCAAACTCACTCCAGAAGTTCATTGTGGCTCTCTGAATGATCCAATGTTGTCCTAAATTACAAATGATGATAAATATAATCCACGTGTGTAATCAAGTCTCCGTATAAATGCACCTGCTCTGGGATAGTCTCAGGGTTCTGTTTGAAGCACAGAGAGCATCATGAAGACCAAGGAACACAACAGGCAGGTCCGTGATACTGTTGTGGAGAAGTTTAAACTGGATTTGGATAGAAAATGATTTCCAGAATTTTAAACATCCAAGGAGCACTGTGCAAGTGATCATATTGAAATGGAAGGAGTATCATACCACTGCAAATCTACCAAGACCTGGCCATCCCTCTAAACTTTCATCTCAAACAAGGAGAAGAATGATCAGAGATGCAGCCAAACACACCATCTCCACTGTCAAACATGGTGGTGGCAGCATCATGGTTTGGGCCTGCTTTTCTTCAGCAGGGACAGGGAAGATGGTTAAAATTGATGGGAAGATGGATGGAGCCAAATACAGGACCATTCTTGAAGAAAACCTGTTGGAGTCTGCAAAAGACCTGAGACTGGGACGGAGATTTGTCTTCCAACAAGACAATGATCTCAAACATAGCAGAATACTTTCGCAATGCACTGTATAGGCAATCTGCTCATTGCCTATATGTAGCAGAGACAATCAGGCTATGGCAGCTTCTAGCCTCCCATGGAGGCTATTAAAGCATGCCAAAATTTTAAAAAAATGTTTTAAAAATTATGAAAAAAAAAGTTTAAATGACCCCCCTTTCGCCCCATTCAAAATAAAAATAATTAAAAAAAATCACACATACACATATTAGGTATTGCCGCGTTCAGAATCGTCCGATCTATCAATAAACAAAGGATTAACCCGATCGCTAAACGGCATAATGGGAAAAAAATCAAAATGCCAGAATTATGGTTTTTTTTGTCCCTGTGACATTGCATTAAAATACAACTCGTCCCGCAAAAAAGAAGCCCTCACATTGCCATATTGACGGAAAAAAAAAATGCTATGGCTCAGGGAAGAAGGGGAGCGAAAAACGAAAACGCAAAACTGAAAAAAGCTCTGGAAAGAAAGAAGAAGATTTAGCTGATAAGATATTTTACATAGTTTCTTATTTTCATGTGTACTAATGATTTATGAAATAAAAATTAAAACAATGGTTACTCTTAAAATTCCTTAAATTTAGGCAAAGTTAACACAAAATAAAGTTTTTAAAATGAACATTTCAGTTATTAAAGATAAAGTTATTAAAAATCAAAATAACATTAACCAAATTGTAAACTTACCATCTGGTACAGAAATTTTTAACCTCAGCAACTCCAAACTTTTGTAATATCTGGAGATTAGACTTTCTTCCTGCGGAAGAATTCTTAGCAAAATAACTATATTTCAGCTATGGTGAAGCAGTATAAACCATTATTTATCTATTTAAGGTGCTGTGATGAGGCCAGGGTTGAAGTTCTGGCGAGGTGCTTCAGCCATCCCAGCTCCAGATTCCTGGTTCTCACAAACGACTCCAGAATCTATGTCCATGCTTAACAGTTCAACTTTACTTAGCAACAGGGTTCTTATTACAGATGCCGCACAGTTCTCATGCAATGACATTCCTGGAGCTTTCCCTGTCTTCCCTGGCAATCTCTGCCTCGTCTGGCAATCTCGTCCTCGTCTGGCAATCTCTGTCTCTCCCAGCAATCTCTGCTTCACTGTACAATTGCTGTCTCGCCTGGCAATCTCTGCCTCGCCTGGCAATCTCTGGCTCACTGGACAATCTCTATCTCGCCTGGCAATCTCTACCTCTCTGGACAATCTCTAAAGGCGACGTCCGTGCCTTTAGGTCCACCAACTTCCTCCCATTCCCTTTGTCCAGTTTCAATAGGAAAAGATAAAAGGTGTACTCAACTCTGCCTAATTCTGACCGTAGGCCCCGGATCCTCCTTGGAACGGTTACCGTTTAAGATGGTGACCACTTGCACGCTATTCATTCTGGGTTCCCTTCATGCCTCAGCAACTTCACCCCCACGGCTATCTCACTGGTTTCTTTCACTGCTGCATCATTACTGCCCACAAAAAAGGAAGTCCCACACCATAGCTCACTGCTCTGCACTACACCCATCTGTAACTCCTCCAAGCCTGGAAAACCCCTTATGCTAACTATGCTTATTCTAAGACTCTCATTCCCTATCTCTATGGTGCCCCACTATTCTATGCCCACTATTGTCCTATGCTACTGCTACCTTCTATTCTGTCTTATATCCCTGATCCAATACAAAATACATGTCAGGTACATACACATTACAGTAACAGTAAATTAATACATTAATAGTCATAAACTCTATGGAACCACACGTATTTAATGTGAATACTGTTCATAGAGGGGGAGGCATATGACATACTGCCACAGTATCTCAAAGATTTGATTCTATTATTGTAAAAAGATGTATTGGGCTGTAGAAAAATTAAGCCAATGGCAGTAAATAGCAGAAATGACTTTATGAATCTCATTGCTCCAGTGTCGCTCACCCATCTCTTTTTATTTTCCTGAAGCAGTAACATGATTTCTACCCAGGAGATCACTGCTGCAAACCATTGGTCTCAGCTGTGATGCTGAGGTGGACACCACAATGCTGAGACAAGTGATTGGCTGCAGTGGTCTCAAGAGTAGATGGCAGAGAATTTAACAGAGACAGGTAGAGCATTGAAGCAGTGGCTCAAGAGCGAGAAGGGATCCATCAGGTAAATAATGTTGCTGTTTTTTATGCCATTTATTCTTTTCTGAATATTTTTTTGAAAATCCCATGTTTTTTTTAGTTTGGTTTATTTTTAGACATTCAGAAGTGGACGTCCTTCTGCTCTTTGGATCATTGCATTAATGTATAACCCAACTGCACTGAGTTTCAGACCGGACATTCTTTTTCTGCTACATTTTTAAATTCATGATGCTCTAATTATGGCAAGTTGCCCAGGTCTTGAAGGCACCAGACTGTCCAGACACCATCTCACAACAGGTGGTATTATATTCTTACTGAAGAATACAGGGTGAGTTTTACATCATTTCATCACATATAAGTGGACTCATGCTTCCAATAAATTTCATATTCAACGTGTCCACAAATCATTATCATCATTGTCCTTAAAGCTTTATCAAACTTCATGTAAAATGCACGAGAATAAAAAAAAAAACAGAAACAAAGCAAGATATATACATCTTGGGGTTTTTTTTTCTTTTTTTTTTTTTTCTACAAATGTCCAGCCATTTTTTCTGGCCATTCTTTCTTTTTTTCTAAAGATGGAACCAATAAGTTCTGTTTATACTGTTTTAGACACACACTATTGAGCTCTCTTCTCACAAAGGATGGACAGACAAGTGAAGGTTTGACTATCAAGTTCATCTTAAACACAGAGATTGAAGATGCCATAGCACTTGTTTAGCACTATGTCACCTTCTATGTTTTGCCCTTCACGGAGGCTCTCGAAAGATGGTTGGGAGAGTAGCTGTGCAAGCTAAAGTAGTAAAGCTTTGAGTGACTCTTTAAACAGGACCTTGTTAGCACTCCTGACATGTCTGTTGAAAGCCGAGTAACCACATATATGTATCCAGAAAGGTAAAAAAAAAACAGAGGAATTGCAGCTCCTAAAATTCTAAAGTTTATTCTATAATTGTAAAACAATGAATTCACACGCGATCAAGGCAACGCTTTTCAAACACTCACAGGCGTTCTTTGTCTGAGGGATGGAAACGTGGTGTCTTGATCACTTGTGGATTCATTGTTTTACAATTATGGAATAAATTTTGGAGTTTTAGGAGCTGAAATGCCTTCTCTTTTTTACATTTCTATTTCACTATATGCATGTATTTTACTGAACATTTCTGGAACAACTATTCTTAGAACTCTGCATGTGCTGTTCCTATGTACTCCCTACTGGCCTTTTCAAATACATTGACAAATGGGTGTTCCTAAAGAGTCTTTCACTGTCCAATAAGTGCTATTAGTGTCACATTGTGCAGAAACACAATGTAACGGACTGGGTGGTAGAACCTGGAGGGGCATGACTAGGTGGCTCACCATGTCCGACCTCAGGTGAACGAAGGCTGACGATACCGTGATCCGAGGAGGGACAAGAAAGGTGAAACCAGGTGCTACTCCACGTTGATGGCAGCTTACCCCCAAGGGACAAGAGGCAGGAATGACCAGGAATGGTAGACTTGGCAAGTACTGGCTGGCACAGCTGGTATAGTGACTGGCATGTCAGATACACATGCAGGCAGGTTCTGGCAGGCAAGACTGGCATCTTGGCAGACATGTGCAAGCTGGCATGGCAGGTAAACAGGCAGGCGGTCACAGCTGATAGACAGGCAGGTGGGCATGGGTGATAGACAGGCCGGTGGGCACGGCTGATTGACAGGATGGCAGGCACGGGTGATAGACAGCCAGGTATATGGGATACGTGCAGTGGGACCTGAGAACTAGCAAGTGTGTTTTAGAAACAGACTAACAATGTTGCACAGGCACCTTCCATCAGGTGGAGCTGCCTTAAATAGTAAGTGTCTCCGAGCCATTGGCTCTGGACACTTTAGGACTGTGCAGGCTGTTGAATTCCATTTTATCGGTAGTTTTCTTAGTTGTGTTTTTTGTCTGATAATATTTTTTTAATAAATATGTCCCCCATGTTTTTATAACATTTTAAATAAAACTAATGTCTGTAACATATTCCTGGAAGGCTTTTGAATATTTCTTTCAATATAATTCTACAGTATATACTGTGGAAATTTCTTGATGTACACAGTGTACTGTAGATAGACCAAAGATGATATGAAAAGAGGATATCCTTTTGGCATATGTTTGGCCCTTTAAAAGCTATGGCTATCTTTGACATATACAATGGAAACACTCCACTAAATGTCCATAAACTGTAAAACTAGAATGGTAAAAGATTTCTAATAAATAATATAATGCACCATTGTTACTCAATGTAAAACACATAAGCTGTACCAGGATAGTGTCAGAATACCATTGTGATGAACGTCAGCTTACGCTGAGTCGTTTTCCCTTTTTGAGTGGACCCTCTGGGCCGTGGCGCCCACCCACCTAGGGCGAGCTGACCTAGTGAGAACCCACCCCCTGTACAGGGAGTGTCAGGGGCAAGACCAAGGGGGTGAGCCACTACGGCCGCTGGACCAGACAGCCGGCTCATGGAGACACTATTGAGTGTCTGGCAACAGGACGGACAGGATACCAAACATAAAACGAAGTCACAGGCTTTCTTCAGCAAAACGTGCTTTCACACTTTATTCAGGTGCAAGGCATAAACAGGGAATCAGGTGCAGGGCACAAACGGTGAAACACGGCAAGGTGCGTTCAAGGGCATGTCAAATGTTCTAGACATAACACGTGCATGAAAACATACCAGAATCCAGGACAGGGTACGTGTTAGGGATCACACCAGAGTGACACGCCAGAGTCCAAGGCTAGGTGCGTGCAAGGACACGCCAGGATCCAAGACGGGGCGCGATGGCATCGGACTCCGGACTACTGGCAACGACCGACAGGGTCCAGGCATCAGGCTGCGGACATCAGCTCCGGACATTAGGCCGCAGTCATCTGGTTCCAGACCTTTGGCAGCGGTCGGCAGGTCTCGGGAATCTGGCAGGCAAGCCAGGGTTCAAGGCAGGGTGTGTGCTTGGAGCCACGCCAGGGTTCAAGGCAGGGTGCCTGCTTGGAGACACGCCAGGATCAGGTTCACAGGACGGAGGCCTGCGCGTGCAGTGGGCTCGCCAGGGACTGGTACAAGGACGGAGGCCTGCGCGTGCAGTGGGCACGCCAGGGAGAGGCACAAGGATGGTGGCCTGCACGTGCAGAGGGCACGCCAGGGACAGGTACAAGGACGGTGGCCTGCGCGTGCGAGGACACGCCAGGGACAGAGTACGAGAACAGGGTTAGGGCCTGTGCGTGCAAGAGGGCACGACAGGATACATGGCAAAGCCTGTGCGTACTTTTATAGAAGCACGGGGAGGTGTGCCAAGGGCAGGCGAGGACCTGAGCGTGCTATAGAGAGCACGCAGAGCACAGTGCAGAAACAGCGTGAGGTGCAAGGAAGCACAGAGAGCATGGCTGGGGCACTGGCTAGCTGATCGGGCTGCGGCACTGACAGATGGGCAAGACTCCAGCGAACCCGACTGAGGCATGGCAGGCGACACAGCTGTCACTGACCGACGAGCACGGCTGAGGCACAAGCAGGCAGGCACAGCTAGGGCGGGCACGGCTGAGGCACAAACAGGAGGCTAGGAAGGCCAGGCGCATGCAAAGGGCACACGAAGCAACAGAGCAAGGCAAGACAAGAAACCAGGCAGAGCATAGGCAGAGTACGGAACCAGGAACGGAAGCATAGGCAGAATCACGGAGTCAGATCAGAGCGAGAACGGAGCTAGCAGCGGAGCGTAGGCCGAAGCCCAGAGCCGGGCCAAGGGAGATCCTTGGGACTAGCCTAGAAACGTGCAAGAGAGCACAATAGGAAAGATGAGGAATGGTGCGTGTGCCAGAGGGCACTACAGAGCACCATAGGAGAGAGCGAGGCAGAGCAAGCAAAGACTGAGACCATAGGGAGGAACAAGGCAGAGCAAGGCAAGGTACTGAACAAGGCATAGCGAAAACAGGCAAGGCAGGGAACATAGAAAGTACTACAAGGCAAAGCAAGGCACGGACAAACATGGCACGAAGAACAAACACTAGACAAGACACGAGACAAGAGACGGAGTACGAGCACGGAGCATGTGCAGAGACGCACGACAGAGCAAAGTGCAAGGGCACAGAATAGAGGGAGCGACCCAGCAGACCAAGCAGCCATGCAGGGAAGCAACACAATACTCAGGCCCTGAGCATAGGAAGGGGCGGTCTGATATAGGGCATAGGACCTCCACTTCTGGGTCAGACCAGGGAAGAACTTCCAGTTCAGATCCTCCAGGATTACAGGGAGCAGTCACATGATCAGGATTCCAGACATGCAGGGATGATTGCAGAACCAGTGCTGAAACCTAGGCAGGTCACATGATCAGAATTCCAGACATGCAGAGATGATAGCAGAACCAGTGCTGAAACCTAGGCAGGTCACATGATCAGAGTTCCAGACATGCAGAGATGAATGCAGAACCAGCCTCTGCTGGAACATAGGAAGGACACATGATCATGGGTTCTAGACATGACGAGACGATCACCGAAGGCAGAGCAGAAACGCAGGCATCCCGCAGCTCAACAGTCATGAGGTGAGTGTGCACACTGCTCTAGGGAACATGCAGGATAGCAGACATGAGATGCGAGTGCACACCGCTCCAGGGGTCATGAGGCAAAACAGACATGGCGGACATGACAGACATGGCGAGCATGACAACCATATACATTAAAATATCAATATCTCAATATATATACAGTATATTGAATGTATGTCTTTATCAGGTTTCATAGAACCTCTTTAAAAGCTTGGCATTCCTAAAATTAAAACAACATCACAATTTAGTCAAAAAGAGGTCACAGACATCAGCTGATGCCGTTCAGGAGTTTTATTATTAGACGGCATTTCTGGAGGTTTCTCCAGAGCTGGCTAATTTCCTTCCAGAACACACAGGCATTGTACTGTGTATACATTAAGACATTTAGGGTCTGGAGGAGGAACGCTTGCAAGCACCAACACATGTGGTTTCAGCTACGATAGCTAGATGAATTAGCGTTAGCATTCAGTTAGGCTAGAAAAATGTCTGAAAAGTATCGGTATGAAATGATTGCATGAAATATCAATAGGCAATTCATGGGTGCCCCTTGGCCTGATAATATATTTACTGACATCCATAGTAATGGTATCCAATAGAGTAGATGGCATACAATGCTTATTTACCCCATTTCTCACGATCAAATTAAACAAGGAAAAGCATACAGTTTCCCTTATGCCGTCTCTTCCCCACAGTGCTGACTCTAGTAACACAGAGATTCAGTACCGTATATACAATATTTCTATAAATATTCTGTTAATAGTGATTGACAGTATTTATTACAATTAATATTGTGCCTGGATATTATTTTGCAACGGAACTTACGGTAATTTTGTGAGTCTTGTAATTTGTTTCTATGGACATTTGGCCCTCATGTGCAACCTCTAAAGCAAAGTCTGTGCCTGATTCTGTTGCCCCAAGACATACCCAATATATGTGCTTGCTCCACAGTGTACAGCAGAAACATTAGTGCCCCCATAGAAAGTATCATGAAATCACAGGGAGCCTTACAAACAGTGCCCCCAAAAGGTATAGCATTCCCACCGTGTCCTGTGTTTTCTACAGCACAAGGGAAGCTGACCTGATACTCACAATGTGATGATGAAAACAGGTAAGAACCTCACCCACAGACATGTCTCATTGGAGGCATAATTATGAATTGTCCATGAACATCACATACAAATAGTGTATTCAAAGAGCTACATAGACCTGACAGAATTTGTGTCATTAATTTACATTGCAATTTCCAACATAAAACCTGGATAATACAATATAGACATATTGTGTAAGTACATCTCCAAACCAGACATACTGTTCTACATCATTGTCAGATCTCAACGCTCTTAGATGGCAACGTAAAGACCTACTTAATATATGCATTCATTATCACGTACTTCTAGGACACAAAACACAGAGAGAAAGTGGTAAGGCCCCGTTACATTTAGCGATGCACCAGCAATCCCGACCACAATATGACCCGGTCAGGATCGCTGGTGCATCGCTAAATGGTCGCTAGTGAGCTGCCAAACAGGCAGATCTCACCAGCGATGCAGCAGCGGTTGGCAGTCGTACTCACCTGTCAGACGCGGCGAGGGTGACCGTCTTCCGCCTGCGTTCATGGCTCGCTCGACGGCGCCAGCAGGAAGCCGATGGCGAGAAATGGACCAGGCCGATCTCGTGTGATCAGCGATAACCAGCGGGGGAGCCGGTCGGAGGTGAGTATCACATGTAGCGATATCGCTAGTGATATCGCTGCTGCGTCACAAAATTGGTGACACTTTAGCGATATTGCTAGCGATATCGCTATGTGTAACAGGCCATGTAGAGTTTTATAATTTGTCATTCCTACTTTAACCACTAGAGATCTGAAGAACTGTAAGTTATTACTCTAACTAGAAAATCTCCAGGAGTGTTAAAATTGTGGGGAGGTATTCATTTATCTATAAAAAACAAACAAACTGTAAATCACCACAAAAAGTAAAATCACCAATACTACTCATTGCTGTTGGAGAACAGTAGGTAAAAAAAAAGAGGTGTGATCAGAGGTCTTCCTTGCAGCGGATTAACCAGATACCATGATATGATAAATGTTATCATAAATGGGAAAAGCTCCTTTTTTGATCCCCTGTTTCCCCGAGACAAAATGGTTAGGCTTATTGCTGAGACACTATCAGTACATGTGCTGTCTTCATCCAGAGATTTGGAACCTTGGTGTTAAGACTAGTGTTGAGTGATACCATCCGATATTGAAAAATATCGGATCGGATTGGATCGGCCAATATCCAAAAAGTATCAGGTATCGCCGATTCCGATCCCGGAAGTCCCATTCAAGTCAATGGGACAGAAATAATGGAATTAAAAAAAACCCTTTCTTTCCTTGTAGGTTAATTCTACATGAAGAAAAACAACTAAGAATAATGTAGAATGTATTGTGGGAGGTGTAGGAGACGTTAAAGCCATACAGGTTTAGCCCAATCAAATGGAATAGCAGGAATTAATTATTTTTTTTAAGACGTTCGGAGTTACAAAGATATTGACTATGTTAACCTCTTTTATATTTTGCCAGATATGTATGTTTCACTATTTCCATGCTCTTCACCTTCTTTTTTACTTCTCCCACACTTTCTCCTTCATCATCCTCAGCAGCAGCATCTTTTTCATCAACTTCTTCTTCACCTTATTCATCTTCTTCTTCTTCACCTTCTTCCTATTATTCTTTTTTTTACATTCTTCATATTCTTCTTGTTCAACTATTATTATTCTTCATATTCTACTTCTTCATCTTCTTCCTATTCTTCTTCTTCTTCATCATATTCTTATTAGTGACAGGCATTCCTGTAGTTGTTATCTATAAAAGTTTGAAGATTACACCTTCCGTTCTGCCTGTCACAAAAGATTTACAACAGGATTTGTCCGCGTTCAGTTTGGCCTGCAGCAGCAGGCATTTTCCAGGGGCACCACAAGGAGGAACGGACTCACCCCCATACACTGCTTAGTCTTCTTCTGCTTATAATTTAGATAATATCATTTGCTCTGATTTTTAGTCTTATGCTTAATGTTTTTCTGCTTTTGGTTTTTCTGCTTCTTGGTCTTCTGTCTCTTGTTGTTCTGCATCTTGGTGGTTGTCTTCATGTTCTTTGTCCTCTTGGTCATCTTCTTCAGGGTCATCTTTTTGGTCTTCTTCGGTGTGGTCTTCAGGGTCGTCGTCAGGGAGATCCAGAGTGAGAACCAAAAACCATTTCCACAAGCTCGAGCTTGGAAAAGTAGCAGAAGGTACAAGAAGGCTGAGGAACTGCTAAGAACCAGCTGACGGTACTGGAACCCGGATGGTTGGCAGAAGGTACAAGAGCAAATGGAACTAGCGAGGACCAGCTGATGGTGCTGGAACCCGGAGGGGCAGCATAACGAACAAGAGCCAATGGCACAACCGTGGACCAGCTGACGGTGCTGGAACACGGTTACTAAGCAGGAGGTACCTGTGCTAGAAAGCACTACCAAGGACCAGCAGACGTTGCTGGAACTCGGATACCGAGAAGGAGGCACCTAGGCCAAAGGCACTGCCGAGAACCAGCTGATGGTGCTGGAACCCAGATGGGTAGCAGAAGCTGCAAGAGCCAATGGAACTAGCGAGGACCAGCTGACGGTGCTGGAACCCGGAGGGGCAGCAGAAAGAACAAGAGCCAATGGCACAACCGTGGACTAGCTGACGGTGCTGGAACACGGTTACTAAGCAGGAGGTACCTGTGCTAAAAAGCACTACCAAGGACCAGCAGACATTGCTGGAACTCGGATACCGAGAAAGAGGCAGCTAGGCCAAAGGCACTGCCGAGAACCAGCTGATGGTGCTGGAACCCAGATGGGTAGCAGAAGCTGCAAGAGCCAATGGAACTAGCAGAGGACAAGCTGACGGTGCTGGAACCCGGAGGGGCAGCAGAAGGAAAAAGAGGCAATGGCACAACCGTGGACCAGCTGACGGTGCTGGAACACGGTTACTAAGCAAGAGGTACCTGTGCTACAAAACACTACCAAGGACCAGCAGACCTTGCTGGAACTCGGATACCGAGAAGGATGCACCTCGGCCAAAGGCACTGCCGAGAACCAGCTGATGGTGCTGGAACCCAGATGGGTAGCAGAAGCTGCAAGAGCCAATGGAACTAGCGAGGACCAGCTGACGGTGCTGGAACCCGGAGGGGCAGCAGAAAGAACAAGAGCCAATGGCACAACCGTGGACTAGCTGACGGTGCTGGAACACGGTTACTAAGCAGGAGGTACCTGTGCTAGAAAGCACTACCAAGGACCAGCAGACGTTGCTGGAACTCGGATACCGAGAAGGAGGCACCTAGGCCAAAGGCACTGCCGAGAACCAGCTGATGGTGCTGGAACCCAGATGGGTAGCAGAAGCTGCAAGAGCCAATGGAACTAGCGAGGACCAGCTGACGGTGCTGGAACCCGGAGGGGCAGCAGAAAGAACAAGAGCCAATGGCACAACCGTGGACTAGCTGACGGTGCTGGAACACGGTTACTAAGCAGGAGGTACCTGTGCTAAAAAGCACTACCAAGGACCAGCAGACATTGCTGGAACTCGGATACCGAGAAAGAGGCAGCTAGGCCAAAGGCACTGCCGAGAACCAGCTGATGGTGCTGGAACCCAGATGGGTAGCAGAAGCTGCAAGAGCCAATGGAACTAGCAGAGGACAAGCTGACGGTGCTGGAACCCGGAGGGGCAGCAGAAGGAAAAAGAGGCAATGGCACAACCGTGGACCAGCTGACGGTGCTGGAACACGGTTACTAAGCAAGAGGTACCTGTGCTACAAAACACTACCAAGGACCAGCAGACCTTGCTGGAACTCGGATACCGAGAAGGATGCACCTCGGCCAAAGGCACTGCCGAGAACCAGCTGATGGTGCTGGAACCCGGATGGGTAGCAGAAGCTGCAAGAGCCAATGGAACTAGCGAGGACCAGCTGACGGTGCTAGTACCGAGTGGCAGCGGAAGGAACAAGAGGCAATGGCACAACTGTGGACCAGCTGACGGTGCTGGAACACGGTTTCTAAGCAGGAGGTACCTGTGCTACAAAGCACTACCAAGAACCAGCAGACATTGCTGCAACTCGGATACCGAGAAGGAGGCACCTCGGCCAAAGGCACTGCCGAGAACCAGCTGACAGTGCTGGAACCCGGATGGGTAGCAGAAGGTACCTATGATAAACAAAGTTGCAAGGCCGCTAGCAGGCCACAGTTACCGAAACCCACAGTCCTACATTGGATGCTTGTCCTATTGGCACTACGGAACCAGCCTTTATTACCAGAACCCATAGCCCACATAGGAAGCACCTAAACTGCAGGCACCATAGACTCGGCTAACCCGACCGCAGCACGACCGGACAACGAGTCGGTGGCAAAGTGACATTGACACTATCCGGAAACAGCAGACGTGCTGGAACCAGGATGGGCAGGAGGGAGTACCCGTGCCAAAGACACTACTGAGCAGCAACTGGCGATGTTGGAGCCCAGGGTCAATCAGGGTGTAGGCTGAGGCCTAATTTCATCAAGTTTAATATCTGTTGTAGACTACTACTGATTTTAAACGTGCTCCACCTAGGCCTCTGGCTCCACTCTGTCTCTAGTAGTGGGAATGTGGACAGAGCAGGAGACATTGCCGGACACACATCAGGGGAACAGCTGACGTTACTGAACCCCAGTAACACAGGAACAAGTGTTGATTGTGCAGACGCCACTTCTGAGCAGCAACTGGCAGGGTTGGAGGCCAGGGGAAATACTAGAGACAGAGTGGAGCCAGAGGCCTAGTTGGAGCACGTTTAAAATCAGTAGTAGTGTGAATGTGGAGGCAGTGGGTAGCCCTCGCTCACCCAGGGCAGCGGGGTACTCGGTACCGGGCCGGTGTCAAGGCGGGAATGTGTCACAGCAGAGGTGACCTGGTCCGTGGCCCTGGGTGCCCAATATCAATGGCGGTGATGTTAATGGTGTTAAAGTTTATATGAATAGTTTGTGACGCCATCCTTGGTGTTTGGCAAGTAAGATGGTAAGCCAACGCTGCATGCAGATCCGCTGGGACTGATGGTGTGTTGCAGCAGAGATGGTATAGCTCCCCACAGGTGGAGCTGTAGTCCCAGGGCAGTGTAGGTGCAATGGATGAGGAGAGGCGCAGAATGGTATGGAGGCTGTTACCCAGGTGTAGTGGTGCTGGAATAACTGGAGGACACCAGAGTATGCGGTTCCAAAGCTTTACTCACTGTTTGCAGCTCACACAACTGCCTGCCTCCATACTGTGTTCTCCAGGTCAGGGCTCCAGCCAACCTTCAGGCAGGATAGGATTCTCCCTTCCACACTCCAACATGTACCTTACTGAACGACTCCTTCAATGCGCCTTTAGGTGCGAAGCACTCCAGTACTTAGTTACCCTGGAATGCCTCTCTCTAGGTGTTACTAGTCTTTACTTGTATGACAGACAGCTGTAGCCTGCTTCGGGGACTCCTCACTGCGTCCCGGCTCTCTATTCTGTTGCTGTTGTGTCCCAAGTCTATGATGGGAGCAAGGCGTTAGCGGCTCACTACTCCTCCGGTGTCTGTTGCCGGACATAAAGATCCAATCAACCTCGGCGACCGGGCCCCGGCCTTTGTCTCTCTGGACTGGAAGGGTTCTCTCTCTTTCGCAACCTGCTTCCCACCGTCCTTCTATTCTCCTTCGTTCCGATCTGTTCTTTCTCTCTTATGGAAGGTTAAGTTATCAATCTTATCAGTCTCTTTCTCTGGTCTTTCTCGGGCCAGCAGCCCAGAGCACCGGGACCTGCTGCAGCACGTCCCTCAGACACCTCTCTTCTCTCTCCTCTAACCAACTAACCACTACTAGTAATTGGAATGTGGACAGAGCAGGAGACATTGCCGGACACACATCAGGGGATCAACTGACGTGACTGAGCCCAGTAACACAGGAACAAGTGTGGATTGTGCAGACGCCACTTCAGAGCAGCAACTGGGGGGGTTGGAGGCAAGGGGAAATACTAGAGACAGTGGAGCCAGAGGCCTAAGTGGAGCACGGTTAAAAATCTTTAGTAGTTTGATTGTGGAGGGAGCAGGAGACTTTGCCGTCCACACAGCAGGGGAGCAGCTGGCGTTACTGAACACCACTAATACAGGAGCTAGTGTTTTTCTCTGTGCGGACAGCACTTCCAAGCGACAACTGGCTGTGTTGAAGCCCAGGATCAATCATGCAGCAGGCTGAGGCCTACATGGAACAAGTAGAAAATCGAATGTTGTGTCAATGTGGAGGGAGCAGGAGACTTTGCCGTCCATACAGCAGGGGAGCAGCTAGCGTTACTGAACCCCACTAACACAGGAGCTGGTGTTTTTCTCTGTGCAGACGGCACTTCTGAGCGACAACTGGCTGTGTTGAAGCCCAGGGATTACAGTTCATGTGGTAGAAACATGAACACAAGAGAAGACCTGGATACTGTTGCCAACCAATTATTTATTCTGGAAGAGGACTGGCAAATTCTGGCGAGATCCAGGCCTTGTTCATTTTCAGAAAAGTAAGCCGGTTAACGTTATCGGAGGATAGTCGCGTGCGACGGTCTGTTAGTACACCACCTGCGGCACTAAAGATGCGTTCCGATAATACACTGGCAGCAGGGCAAGCCAGCACCTCCAATGCATACTGGCTAAGCTCTGGCCATGTATCCAGCTTAGAGACCCAAAACTTGAAGGGGGAAGAGCCGTCTGGGAGTACACTGACAGGGCAAGACATGTAGTCTGTCACCATCTGACGGAAACGTTGCTTCCTGCTGGCTGGAGCCGTCTGTAATGGTGTAGACATTTGTGGCGGACACACAAAACTTTGCTACATTTGGGCCATACTGGTCTTGCCTTGTGCTGAGGCGCTGCCTCTGCTCCCTCTTTGTGCAGAGCTTCCTCCACTGCCTCGATGCACAGAGCTGCTTTGTAAAGTACTAGCAGCACTGCTGTCGGGTGGAATGGAGATCATGATGGACTGCACCAGTGTGTCTTGGTACTCCCGTATTTTACGCTCCCGGTTCAACGGTGGTATGAGGCTTTGTAAGTTGTCCCGGTAGCGAGGATCTAGGAGGGTGTACACCCAATAATCAGCCGTGTTGAGAATGTGGGCGATGCGGCGGTCGATTCTCAGGCACTGCAGCATGAAATCAACCATGTGCTGCAGACTCCCAACTGCCAAAGAAACACTGTCCCCTGCTTGAGGCGTCATCTCTGCCTGCTCTGCATCACCCCACCCTAGCTGTACATACTGGCTAGAGCATTGTGTACCTCCCTCCTCTGGAGAGATGTCTTCCTCCTCCATTGACTCCTCCTCATCCTCCTCACAAAGTGTCCCCTGCCTAGGCCTTTGTGAGGAACCACGTAGCGCAGACTGTCCAGAAGCAGATGGCATTTGTGACTCCTCATCCTCCACCTCTTCCAAAACCTCCTCCCTTAGTGCTTGCAGTGTTTTTTGAAGCAGGCAGATAAGGGGGACAGTCATGCTGACTAGTGCATCATCCGCACTCGCCATCCGCGTGGAATCATCGAAGGCACGCAAAACGAGGCAGATGTCCTTCATAGAGGCCCACTCAGTGGTGCTGAAGTGTGACCAGCGCACAGTGCGACTTGTTTGCGCCTGATGCAGCTGGTACTCCATTACTGCTGCCTGCTGCTCACACAACCGCTCCAACATATGTAATGTTGAATTCCACCTGGTGGGTAGGTCACATATGATGCGATGTTCCGGAAAGCGTAATCGGTGCTGCAGAGCAGCAAGGCGCGATCTTGCCGTGCTGGAACGCCGCAAGTGAGCGCACTCTATGCAGACCTTGTGCAGCAGTGCATCAAGATCCGGATAGTCCCTCAGAAAGCTCTGCACAACCAAGTTCAGCACATGTGCCAGACATGGGATGTGAGTGAGGTTGCCTAGGCCCAGAGCTGCCACCAGATTTTGGCCATTGTCACACACTACCAAGCCTGGCTGGAGATTCACTGGCAGAAACCACACGTCACTTTCCTACTTGATGGCATTCCAGAGCTCCTGCGCTGTGTGGCTTCGATTCCCCAAAGAAATTAATTTCAGTACGGCCTGTTGACGTATGGCCACGGCTGTGCTCATACCGGTCGTAACCAGCTCCTGCAGCGCTGTTTCTGAGGAACTTGAGTAGGAGGAGAAGTCAATGTGTAGAGACTGGATTCCTGCAATTCATGGAGTTGGCAGAACACGTACAGCGCCACTCTTCAGATCTGTACCCGGCTCCACAACATTGACCCAATGGGCAGTGAGGGAAAGGTATCGTCCTTGTCCATGGTTACTGGTCCACGCATCGGTGGTCAGGTGGACCTTGCTACTGACGGCGTTTAGTAGCGCATGTTTTATTTTTCCCTCCACATGCTTTTGCAGGGCAGAGGCAGCTTGCCTGCTGAAATAAAAGCGGCTGGGCACAGTGTATTGTGGGACTGCCAATGCCATGAAGTTCCGGAAGGTGTCAGTCTCCACCAGCCTGAATGAGAGCATTTCAAGGGCCAGTAGTTTGGCAATGCCAGCATTCAGAGCCTGTGCTTGGGGATGGTTTGCCGAGTATGGCCGCCTTTTATCCCATGCCTGTGCTACCGATGGCTGTAGAGTGGCCTGGGAGTGTGAGGATGACTGGGAATGTGGTGATGTGGGTGGAATGTCACTGGGTATCCGGACAACAGTGCCAGAGGGTCTTCCTTGGCGATCCAGTGAGGAAGCCGAACCAGCTGTGTGTGAGCTGGAGGAAGAGTCCCCAACACGAGCTGAAGAGGTGGTAGGTGGTGCTGCACGTTGGCCTACGTCTTCAGTGTGTCTGTGTAACTCCAGCTCGTGCTTGGTCCGCACTTGTTTCCACATATTTGTGGTATTGAGGTTGCTGACATTTTTCCCTCTTTTGACTTTCTGATGACACAGCTTGCATTTGACAAAGCAAATGTCATCTGCAACTGTGTCAAAAAAGGACCATGCACTGCAAGTCTTGGGAGCGCCCGTTTTGGCTTTTGAGAGGACGTGGAAGTCATTGAAGTCGATGCGTTAGCTGCCATCCATCCGACAACGGCTTCAATTTGTTCCTCCCGCAGCAGTGGGGTACGGCGAGGTCCTAAAAAGCTGCGCATAAAGGACTGTTGCCTGCTAAAACTGGGGGATGCTGACTCACTGGTGCCCACAGCAGGCACAGAATCCCCACGTCCTCTCCCTGCAGAATCCCCATGCCCACGCCCACGTGCCTTACTCCCTGCCTTTTTCATCTTGGTAGACTGATAAAGATAGGCAGAAAAGTACAAAGGGGGGCTTAGTGTGCTTATTCCTGAACAGCTGGTAACAGGTATAAGAAACACTAATTTTATAGAGTGAGTGTGTGGACTACACTTTAATATGAGCTAATGTGGCCTACACAACTGTCAAATGGAGTGTTTGGTGAACTTTATTTTGTTTTATTTTTTTCAAAAAAACTAAAAGGATGTGACCAAAGATTTGAAAGCGATAGTATCACAAACTTTTTGGAGCTATTACAATGCAGGAAGGTAACCTACAATGCAAAAGATGAGGCTCCAAAAAATAGGGTAATACTAATCTGGCTGAGCTGAAGGGCACAAGCCAGAAAAAAGGCTCCTCTATCTACTCCTATATAGTGTTTGCAACCAACCAATGTAGATGGATACAGATGGATGCACATTAATAGGAGAATGAAAAATGAGCTGCAATAAAAGAAAAATATGTGTGAGGCAGTGACGCACGCTGAGCGGCCTACAACCAGACGTAGCTGTAGGACACACTACAGTGTAAGCTGCACTCACACACAGAGACCTCTCAGACAACCGTGAACAGTGCAGATAAGTGGGCACTAGCACTGAAAGGCTGCAGAAAGGCTCCGCTGTCTACTCCTATAGTGATTGCAACCAACGTATATGGATACGGATGGATGCACACTAATAGGAGAATAAAAAATGAGCTGCAATAAAAGAAAAATATGTGTGAGGCAGTGACGCACGCTGAGCGGCCTACAACCAGACGTAGCTGTAGGACACACTACAGCGTGAGCTGCACTCACACACAGAGACCTCTCAGACAGCCGTGAACAGTGCAGATAAGTGGGCACTAGCACTGAAAGGCTGCAGAAAGGCTCTGCTGTTTACTCCTATAGTGTTTGCAACCAATGTATATGGATACGGATGGATGCACACTAATAGGAGAATAAAAAATGAGCTGCAATAAAAGAAAAATATGTGTGAGGCAGTGATGCACGCTGAGCGGCCTACAACCAGACGTAGCTGCAGGACACACTACTCAGCGTGAGCTGCACTCACACACATAGACTTCTCAGACAGCCATGAACAGTGCAGCAAACTAGGCACTAGCACTGAAAGGCTGCAGAGAGGCTCCGCTGTCTACTCCTATAGTGTTTGCAACCAACGTATATGAATACGGATGGATGCACACTAATAGGAGAATAAAAAATGAGCTGCAATAAAAGAAAAATATGTATGAGGCAGTGACACACGCTGAGCGGCCTACAACCAGACGTGGCTGCAGGACACACTACTCAGCGTGAGCTGCACTCACACAGACCTTGCAGACAGCTGTGAACACTGCTGCAAGGCAAAAGAAAGCTACAGTGGTGGATTATGTAGCCTGGGTAAAGCACACTATGATTGTGAAAATCGCTATCTCTAACTGTCCCTCACAGTCTTGAACAGCAGCCTGTCCCAGCTGAATTCACAGCAGAGTGAATCCGAAATGGCGGTGGCGGCTTTTGTGACATCATTTCAGCAGCCAATCACAGCCATGCCATTAGTTAACATGCCTACATGCCTAACAGGATGTGCCCACACTTCTGAGGATTGTCATTGGCTGAATCAATTCAAACTGGCTCAAAGCATTATGGGAACTTCCGATTCCGGTATTCGATATGCTAAAAGTATCTGAACTCAGTATCGGAATTCCGATACAGTGAATATCGGCCGATACCCGATACTTGCGGTATCGGAATGCTCAACACTAGTTAAGACCAATAAATTAGGTTGTCCCATCATGGGGACAATGGCCCTTTGGGGCAAGTCCATTGTGTTGCTTTTAAAATTATGCAGCAATTTAGTACATTGGATGTGCAAGATGAACTTTTTTGGAGATAAAGTAAAAGCCCAATGAACACTTGCATTGTTGGACCATATGGGAATGAATTTTAAATATATTTAAGGACACAAAGTATTAACCAGACATTGTTATCCCAAGATTTCAGACAGTTTTCCTTTATTAAAATGTGGCAAAATTCCAAAAATATTTCTAAAGATCTTAAGGAAGAGGCTGTTCTTTCCAAGCTGCAATGCAATTAAGGGGCTAGACAAAGTCATTCAGTATGAAATGTTCTGATCATTTGTGTGAGACAGCCCCTAATCAGCTCAGAATCAGACCGCCTGAATAATTAGCCTTAATACGGATATATAAACTAAGAGCGTTTCATTACTAAGCTCTTGGTGTTCTGATTTTGCTGGAACGGCATAATGTGAAAATTACATTGGCAGTCACGATGTTTCAGAAGCAAAGAATGGAACTCAAAATTCCTCTCCACGGGTCACAAAAGATACCACAATAAGTCTTGCTAGTGTGCTGATGACCCTGAAGCTGAATTACCACAGTCAGTAAAATACAGTCTAAGTATCAGAAACTCAGGTGCCAGAAGTTCTGGAGTTTTCACCAAAATATACAATCCAAACAAAAAGAGGAAAAAATAAGTTTCAAAATATAGGCCCTGAATCATTAAAACTGGCATTGTGCTAATTGGTCTTGATGAGGGGGCGTGTTGGAGTCACTCCCGCCTTGATTCATTAACAGGCTCACTCTTGATGAATCAGTCTTGTCTTTAAAGTGTTGTGAGTAGTGTTGAGCATTCCGATACCGCAAGTATCGGGTATCGGCCGATACTTGCTGTATCGGAATTCCGATACCGACTTCCGATATTTTTTCATTATCGGAAGTCGGCATCGGAATCGGAAGTTCAAAGTTGATTGACAGCCGAAATTACGTCATCATGATGCGCGGTGTGTGCGCATCATGATGCGCCGTCATTTCGGGCCTTCCGGGGGTCTCTGCCGGCCTGCCGGGGGGCTGTGTGGACTGCCCGGGGTCTGTACCGGCCTGCCGGGGGGCTGTGCCGGCCTGCCGGTGGTCTGTGCACCCTGTGGGGGTCTGTACCGGCCTGCCGGGGGGCTGTGCCGGCCTGCCGGTGGTCTGTGCACCCTGTGGGGGTCTGTACCGGCCTGCCGGGGGGCTGTGCCGGCCTGCCGGGGGGCTGTGCTGATGTCCGGGGGTCTGTGCAAGCATCGTCCGATGGGACTATAAGTCCCATCTGGCGATGCCTGCTACCATGACAGTGATTGACACATTAGCCAATGATGGGACAGTAGTAGTCCCATCATCCGGCTAATGTGTTAAATGTTAAAAAAAAATACTACATACATACTACATACATACTACATGCATGCTACATACATACTACATGCTACATACATACTACATATATACTACATGCATGCTACATACATACTACATGCTACATACATACTACATACATACTACATGCTACATACATACTACATATATACTACATACATACTACATACATACTACATACATGCTACATACATACTGCATACTACATACATTCTACATACATACTACATACATACTACATACATACCACATATATACTACATACATACTACATGCATGCTACATACATACCACATACATACTACATACATACTACATACATACTACATGCATGCTACATACATAACACATATATACTACATGCATGCTACATACATACTACATGCTACATACATACCACATACATACTACATACATACTACATACATACTACATGCATGCTACATACATGCTACATGCTACATACATACTACATATATACTACATGCATGCTACATACATACTACATGCTACATACATACTACATATATACTACATACATACTACATGCATGCTACATACATACTACATGCTACATACATACCACATACATACTACATACATACTACATGCTACATACATACTACATATATACTACATGCATGCTACATACATACTGCATGCTACATGCATGCTACATACATACTACATACATACTACATGCTACATACATACCACATATATACTACATACATAATACATACAATACATTCATACAATACATACATAGACATACAGTACATATAACATAGAGTAACATACTTACCAATACTTGTCACATTGTTCCCCGAAGCCATTGTCTTTTACGGAATAAATATTAACATAACAAACCACAAAAATACTCACCCACGATCCGAAGCAGTCCACGAGTGTGTCCCACGACGATCTTGGGTAGAGAACTGCAGCATCAGCTGATGCTGCCGTTCTCTACAGGCTGCAGGAATCCAATGACGGAAGGTAGGTATCCTTCCGCACTGTATTCCTCCGCCACTTAAAAAAAAAAAGTCCCTAGTCTCACTTTATGCCATTGCTGCGTGGGAAATTCCCACACAGCAATGGCATAAAGTGAGACTAGGGACTTTTTTTTTTTAAGTGGCGAAGGATTCTGGTTGGATTCTGCACCAATTGTGAAAAATAATTTTTTTGGTTATTAGCACAAAGTTGTTGCCTTTATGGGTTTTGCAGGTGTCTGTTTCCCAGTTAATAGCCGGGTAGTTAAAGTCACCCCATAAAAAGGACCACATTATGGGTTGCAGCTTCATCTATCTGCCTTAGTAGTAGACTTTCCATGATTTCTGTTATATTTGGGGGTTTATAAGCATCTCATTGTCAATAGACTTTGCATAAACAGAGCCTGGTGTAGGCGGGGTCAGCTTTGATGGGGCAGGGTTAGAATTCTCAGTGTCATGATCCAGGCCGGGTTTTGTTTACTGTCTCTCTTTCCCGGTCTGATCATGTCAAGGGTTAACCTTTCTCTGCCTCGCTCTCCACTGCATCCTGCAGGTTTTGTCAGTTATAGTTTCTGCCTACGGCGTTTGTAGCGGACTCTGCTTGCCCTGATTAGTCCTGCTGCTTTTTCTGACTGTACCTATGCCTGTTTATTCCCCTCTTCCTGTCCCAACTCTGTGTTCCCCTTCTCATGTTTTGACTCCCTGGTATTTGACTTGGCTTGGATCCTGAGCTGCTGTTTGTCTCTTGTTTTTGGCATATCTGCTCCTGACCGATATTGACCTATTTGGGTTGTTTCTGACTCTGTGCTTGTTTATTCCTTTTGCACTGCGCTACAGACTAATATCGACCCGGCTTGTTTTACTATTCCGGTGCCACCTGGTGGTAGCCTCACTGCTGCGCTGCAGGTCTGCTCCTGCTGTGTGCAGTCCTCCCTCCACTCTATTGCCATCTAGTGGAGCTGCAGTTACCTGAATAGCAGCAGCGTGATATTCAGCTCTGCTTCATTCTAAATTTAAAAGCTCCGATTGTGCCAGATCTGCTGCACCCAGTAAACTAAGTGAGACTTTGTTGGATTCAACTTCTCTTTGCCTGAATCATGCTGCTCTCTGCTGACAGATTCTTTTTAACACCTGGGCATCTTTTCATGTTTGCACTTTCATGTTTTTCTGCCTCTTCTGTCAAGTGGCATAAGTTTTTTATTTTTCAATCAACAGAGACACATGAAGGCTTGGCTCATTCAGAACAAGTTATAGTTGTGAATGATACCATTCATTTTGCAATACAATGTACTAAAAATCAAGAAAAAAAATTGCAAGTGCGATGAAATACTGAAAAAAATGCAATTCTGCCATAATTATTTAGTTTTTTTTTACAGCATTCATTGCTTGACAAAAATTACCTAGAAGCATGATTCTCAGGGTCTGTACAATTACAGTAATACAAAATTTACATAGTTTTTTTATTTAAGTGGTAAACATGACAAAGATTGTAATAAGGAAATTTAGTTTTTTTACGTAATTTTCCAATGATTACATTTTTCTGGAGCTGTGTGGCGAGCTGATGGTGTTATTGATATCATTTTGGGGTTGATAGAATGTTTTGATAGTTTCTTACTGTATTTTTTTGAGAAGTATGGTGAGAAAAAACGCAGTTCTGAAGTTTACTGTTCAAGTGACACCATAAATGTTTCTTTTTAAAATTTCCTTATTTTAATTGGAGGAAAACGAGGTGATGTCAATTTTTATATTGTTATGAAAACTTTTTTCATTTTACTCTTATTTTTTAGACCCCTCAGAAATCTGTGATTTTCTGATAATTTATACTACCGTATTTTTGGACTATAAGATGCACGTTTTCCCCACAAAATTTGGGAGGAAAATGAAATGGGGGGTGTGTCTTACAGTCCGAATGCAGGTTTACCGGGGGTTTGCGGCAGTGGTGTAGCAGTGTCCCTTCCTCAGGAAACTGGCGGCGGCAGAAGTGTGGCGATGATGAATCTTGGTGTTTCCGGTGAGCAGTGTGGAGTGCTTCATTGGTTTCTCTGCGGTCATCTTCCTGAAGCTGTGGGCCGCCAGAGGCGGCGTGTGCACAGATTGAGACCTTGGCTGGGCCTCTATCGCTCCATTTTTCTGAGTCTATGGGCTTCAGGAAAACGGCTGTCAGAGGCCGCATGTGCACAGATTGAAATCTTGGCGGCCTCGGCTTCAGGAAAATGGCTGCCGGAGGCCATGTGTGCTCAGATTGAGATCTCGTCGGCCCTCGGCTTCAGGAAAATGGCCGCCGAGAAACCAATGATGCACTCGGTTCTGCTCGCCATGGACACCGGGCTGCAGCATTGCCAAATTTCCACAGCTGTCTCCCTGAGGAAAGGACCCTGCCCTGCCTCACCGCCAACACCGGATATGCAGCATCGCACGGTTGATACCTTAAATTTGGACAATAAGATGGACATCCATGTTATAAAATTTTTTTTTGTTATTTTCCACCCCAAAATTTGGGGTGCGTCTTATGGTTCGGCGCGTCTTATAGTCCAAAAAATACAGTGTATTTTGCATTAGCAACGTTCTACTAGTCTGAGCGTCACAGAATGACCAAAATGATAGTGACAAGGGCCTCCAGCTGCATGAGAACTCATCAGTTTTCCCTGATCGCTTCATGGGGGACCAATGGAGACTGGTGCACGTGAGCTTCAGTCAGAGATTTACAGTGGTATATAAATGGTTAACAGCAGCTAGCAGAGCTTAGCTCTGGTCACGGCTGTTAGACTCAGATGCTGGCTATTTAATTTTGCCAGCATCTGCCGCGTGTGGAGCGGGAACACACCCAAAACCGACTCCATGATGGATACTATACTGTATATCCATGATGAAGCATTAAGGCATTAAATAATTACTCTATATTATTTTGACCTACAGTATATAGTGTTGCTTAGGCTATTATTAAAGAATAATGTAGAGGGTTTTTTGTACATTTTATATATTATCCTGTTACAGGTGCTTCTCACTAAATTAAAATATGAAAAAATTATTTCAGTTCTTCAATACAAAAAGTGAAACTCATATGTTATATAAAGTCATTACAGAGTGATCTATTTCAAGTGTTTATTTCTGTTAATGTTGATTATTATGGCTTACAGCAAATGAAAACCCAAAAGTCATTATCTCAGTAAATTAGAATACTTTATAACATCAGCTTTAAAAATGATTTTAAAATCTGAAATGTTGGCCTACTGAAATGTATGTTCAGTAAATGCACTCAATACTTGGTCGGGGCTCCTTTTGCATCAATTACTGCATCAATACAGTGTGGCATGAAGGCGATCAGCCTGTGGCACTGCTGAGGTGTCATGGAAGCCCAAGTTGCTTTGATAGCAGCCTAAAGCTCATCTGGATTGTTGGGTCTGGTGTCGCTCTATGGGGTTAAGGTCACGCAAGTTTGCTGGCCAATCAAGCACAGTGATACTGTTGTTTTTAAACCAGGTATTGGTACTTTCGGCAGTGTGGACAGGTGCCAAGTCCTGCTGGAGAATAAAATATCCATCTCCAAAAAGCTTGTCAGCAGAGAGAAGCATGAAGTGCTCTAAAATTTCCTGGTAGACCGCTGCGCTGACTTTGGTCTTGATAAAACACAGTGGACCTACACCAGCAGATGACATGGCTCCTCAAACCATCACTGATTGTGGAAATTTCACACTAGACCTCAAGTAGCTTGGATTGTTTGCCTATTTACTCTTCCTCCAGACTCTGGGACCTTGATTTCCAAATGAAATGTAAAATTTATTTTCATCTCAAAACACCTTGGACCACTGAGCAACAGTCCAGTTCTTTTTTTCCTTGGCCCAGGAAAGTCGCTTCTGGAGTTGTCTATTGGTCATGAGTGGCTTGACACAAGGAATGCAACACTTGTAGCCCATGTCCTGGATACGTCTGTGTGTGATGGCTCTTGAAACAATGACTCCAGCAGCAGTCCACTGCTTGTGAATCTCTCCCAAATTTTTGAATGGTTTTTCCTTAACAGTCCTTTCAAGGCTGCGGTTATCCCGGTTGTTTGTGCACCTTTTTCTACCACACTTTTTCCACACTTTGTGAACAGCCTGCTTGTTTACCAATGACCTTATTTGGTTTATCCTTTTTGAGGAGTGTGTCAGTGACTGCCTTCTGGACATCTGTCAAGTCAGCAGTCTTCCCCATGATTGTGGAGCCTACTGAAACAGACTAAGGGACCTTTTTAAACGCTTAGGAAGCCTTTGCAGGTGTTTTCTGTTAATTATTTTAATTTACTGAGATAATAACATTTGGGTTTTCATTGGCTGTAAGCCATAATCATCAACATTAACAGAAATAAAGACTTGAAATAGGTCACTCAGTTTGTAATGACTCTACATAATATATGAATTTCACTTTTTGCATTAAAAAACTGAAATAAATTAACCTTTTTTATGATATTCTAATTTTGTGAGAGGCACCTGTATTTAGTACACATTATTCAAAGGCTCATTGTAAAAAAAAATGTTTACAGCACAGCCTCCTTTTTTTTACTAGATAATGTTATATGGAATAGTGTAACCTATTCCGTGCTATTTTGTTATTCATTGCTATTTTTTTTGTACACTGACAAATTTGGGCCCAAAAGAACATTATTAAGAGATCCATGTGGTTATTGGAACTCTATAGGTACACTTAGCTTGTATGTCAGTACAATAAATGCTTTCATATTTTTTCTCATTGCATGAGAATAAACTTTTCTAATGAAAACCAATTATGAATACGTTCTTTACTTTGCATTGCAAATGTATATTCTGCCTAAACAAGAAAGTTTTATATATAGGAGGAATTCTAATGAGTTCCAGAATCTGTTGACTCAGCGAATAAAAGCATCTGATTTTTTCTCCTTTACTTTTATTTTAATAGGGGATTTTATTATTCTTTATTTATTTATCTAATTCTAGGTCTTAGTTTATTGCATAACTGGAAGAGGAAGGGTGTGTGCACACGCTGCGGATTCTGCTGCGGTTTTTTTCTTCACATAAACCGCAGCTCTTGCCAGAAAACGCATGTGCGGTTTTTTGTGCGGTTTTTGGGGGTTTTGGTGCAGTTTTTCTGCGGTTTTTGGTGCAGTTTTGTCAGCGTTTTTCCAAGCAGACTACATACATAAAGTTTGTCAAACTTGACTGAGGAAAAAAAAAAAGATGTAATTTCCTTGTCCAACCCCCCTTCTCCATTTTGCTATCCAAAAGCAAGTATGAGTAGCACAAACATCCAGTATTGGAGCGCCCAGCATACCGCCCAGCGGCCTGAGAACCAGATCACACAGCGATGCCTGCTCTGCAGGACATATAGAATCCTTTTGATGTGGTTTATGCTGCAAAACCTTAATCGGCACAGAGAGAAGGTAAGACTGGTTTCACATTAGCGTTTTATCGCGCAGCGCATAGTGTGCATGTGCAATGGTCCCCTATCTTTAACATAGCGTGCGCAGGGTCTACCGCTTGCACGCATTCATCAGTGTTTTTGTGCCCTGCGCATTTTCCAGGTGTGCGCCCGGACGCGCTAGACGCTACATGTATTTTTTGTTCCGCCCAACCTCTTTAAAAAAACGCCTCCAATGCACTCCTATGGTATTCCACATTGATAGCGGCAAAATATGCAGCATGCTCATTCATTCTTTTAACATAATTGTGGCGATTATGTCGCCATAGAAATACATTGAAATGATCACGTTACGCATGCGGCTATGGCCACCATGCGTAAATTTAGTGCTTCGTGTGTGGATGGTACCCAGGGTCTGGAGTAGTGGATACTGTGTTCCAGGCCCACGATAACATAATCCGGTAAACAATAGAATAAAACAAAAAAATAGTGATATACTCACATTCCGGGGGCCACCGGAGTCCTTCCAGCCTCTCACCATGCTCCCGGCATCTTCCGGTCCCATAATGGTATGTGTAAATTAGTTCTGATGACATCGCGTTCTCGCAAACGTGACGTCATCTCAGATCATTTGTGAAAAGGATTGGGAGCCGAACATGCCGTGAGCGCCTTTGAGCCTATTGGGGGCCGTTGGAAGGTGATAATAATAATTTTTATTGTTTACATTATTTTGAACATGCTGTCTTTTATATCTTTTGATGCAGAATAGGCAGTGGTGGGAGTTTATGAATTTTCGCTGAACTTTGCGCAGCTGTTACACAACGTGTGCACATCGCCTTAATGTATTTTGGCATTAACATTTATTTATATTTTAGTTGCAGGAGCAACGAAGGAGGAAGTGAAGCAAAAGAATGTGGATGCACCCGCTTGTAGCTGAGCGACAGGAGAAGGGGCATTTTTATGTCCTTTACCAAGATTTGAGGAGTTAAGTTAAAAATATCTTTAATCTGTCTCTTAAAAAAATATAAACAGGAACTTACCATTGTTTTCATGTTATAATTTCAGATTTCCGGACAAATTCATCTTGTTCTGCCGGCTGTCCATCCCAGCATTCGACCGATTGTTAGAAATGTTATCACCACCTCTGACCTTTGCAGATACTATTATGAGGAAGGCGATCACTGCTGAGGAAAGGCTGCTCATCACCTTGCGGTAAGTATATAATTTTTTGTTTGTAAGTGATTCGGCCTCTTTCACACGTCAGTGTGTCCGGTCCGTGTGAGGAAAGTTTTCACATGTACCTGAGACACTGACACACGTACACGCACTCAAATTAATGGGTCTATGCACATGTCAGCGTGTTTTTGTGGCCCATGTGTAAAAAACGCTGACATGTCTGATTTAGAACAGTTGCACGGTCCACAAACTGTCACGCACACGTGTACACAGACAACGCACATTGATGTCCTCTGTGTGACACGCATTGCACAGGTGAAGAAGCGCTGCAGAAAGCGCTGTTCCCTGGCAGCAGGTGCTGAAGATGCTGCCATCATGCTCCACTTCTCTGCCGGATTTCATTGCCATCAGGGAATAATGGGATTCTTCTTCACCACCTGACACCGTGTCTTTGCTTCCTGTTGCACTTCTTCCCTGGCAGCCATCCATGTGGGAATGATACAGCGCATGGGCAGCAGACGGTTGACACTCGTATATCTGCCGCACACACACAGACACATAGATGGACATGGATATCTTTTGTACATTTTTTATCTCAAAGATCGGGATATGTAAAACACGCATGTAAACTGTAAGCATTTTGTGCTGCTGTAAGATGCGGCCACTGGCTTTCAGGGCTTAGCTCCAGCATTCATTAATGAAATCCCACGGTTAATGGCGTTACCACTATCATGCTTTCTTCATCGTTCTACTGCACAGGCGGACTTTTGTGTCCTGATGAGGATAGGCCAAAGTCCGGAGGTGTGCATGGTCCTCTCAGACCTTTCTTGCCGCTTGCTCAATGCAGAAATTTGGTCAGCCATCAACTGTCCACATAAGTATGGGTGAGCATATACACCAATCAGATCAAGGAAGCATAATGCCATAAAATACATGTTGCTTTATTGAAATACATACAAAAGACATAGACATGATAAAAAGAGATGGGTATATCATTGGATATCACAAATACATATGTGCTAATCAGATGTAAAAAGTATACACCAGAGATAAAGTATCAAAAAATCATGACAAAATACATCCAGTATAGAGCATAGGGGATATGCAGGACATGAACAATCATGAGCAAGAAGACTGTAGTCTACTGCAATAATGGTAATACCTAACAGAGATACTATAAGAGCATCCAACATTACAAGATAATATGGTAGGTGTAGCCAAAAACACCTACCCTACAATGGGAAGGAGGCTCTCGGCAGACTATGTAAAGTGTCACAAAACCAGTGCATAACACTGCTACATAAGCAGTAGTACAGAGAGCATGTAGTAAAAAGGTACTGATAATGTATATTACTCTGCTGCAATAACAGTGACACTAGACAATAGTATTCCAATAGCATACACAATCATGGAATAATACATGTAATACGGCCAAAATGGTAAACATGAAAGTGAAAAAAGAGAGACTCACTCAAATATATATGAGTATACTGCCAGGCTCAATGCCCAACACTATCTAAGTATGGGGGCAGAGGATAATATACTCAAAATAGAATGCCATCAGAAAGGTACAATGAACAGCACATATGTGCACATGGCATAATGCCCCCATTCAAAGTGTTTAACAACAACCCCTAAGTAAAAAAGCACATATGACCTGTGATACCGCGGTCCCCGACGCGCGTTTCGCCTTAGCGTCGTCCTGGGAGGTAAGTGATTATGGCTACGAGGTATATAGGAGTATTTATAACGGCGTGATTACAGATCTCTCACACCTGGAAAGTGGCCAGTGCCCGGCGTGTGACGTCATCATGGCGCGCATCTCCCGGCCACACAGCCACTCCCCATCACATACGTCACGATGTGGAGACGGCTGGGTAAGGCCAGGGAGGACGCATTGCCAAAGCAACGCACCACGCTGCAGGATGACGCTGTAGCAAATTGTTGAAGTTGTCACAAGCCATTATACATTGGAGGTCATCCGAAAAGTATTTGGTCTACATCTATGAGAAATCAAGAGAAAACCTGACCGTCTTGTGGTCCGTTTCGTAGGACTGCTGTATGCCAATATTGGTCTTGTTCGTATCGTTCGGGGGGTTTGACGGCTGTTGACCGCTCGGAGCGTCTTAGTTTGACTGGGGTGGTGGACAGTGGTGGGCTGATTGGTGCAGGCGGGCTAATTGTGGCAGCTGGCTCATCATTGAGTGGAGGGCCTCTGGGTTCTGGAGGAAAATCTTTGTCGTCGACCGGGTCCCAAAACATGGGCAACGGTTCAGAGGTCGAAGGAGCAGGCTCCGGTTGCTTCGGGTCGGTGGAAATACACAGGCGTAACATATTACGATGCACAATGTGGGTGGGCAGTGTTTCATCCTCCTCGGATCGTATTTCGTACACAGGTCCTTCCGGATGGATACGGCGTAGAACCCGATAAGGACTCTCTTCCTAACGCAGTTCCAGTTTGTTCTGGGGGTGTTGATCTAGTACAAGCACACAGTCCCCGCTTTGGAGGTGGGGAGGAGGAGTTGTCTTCTTTCCTGGGTATTCCCAGTCTCGGAGCTTTGTGTGTACAATTCGGTGAAGAGTTTGCAGCCGGTGGCGATGGTTTTGGACCCAGGACGACACTCCGGTCCAGGGCTGAGGCTCTTCGGGGTCCAACTCCACCTCCGTGATCCTTTTACCCTCTCGTCCAAACAACAGGGAGTAAGGGGTATAGCCAGTAACTTGATGCACCCGGTTGTTATAGACCCATACTAATTCAGAAACATATTCGGGCCAACGGGCTTTCTTGTCACTCTCCAGAGTACGCACCATTTGGATCAATGTCCGATTAAATCGTTCACAAGCCCCATTTCCTTGCGGGTGATACGGTGTGGTCCGGGATTTGTCAATCCCAGAGAGATGATGTAGTTCCTCCATAACTTTTCCCAAAAAACATGCTCCCTGATCGGAATGTATTCGTTGAGGACAGCCGTATACTTGTATAAAGTTTCTGCAAATTGCGGAGTCAGTTGACTCCGCGGTCTGATCTCGAGTGGGGGTGACCACAGTGAACTTGGTGAAATAATCCACCATGACGAGACAGTGTTCGTATCCCTGGAATGCGGGGCCAATGGTCAGGTAATCCACCGTCAGGAGCTCAAGGGGCGCTGAGGTCACAATTGTCTGTGTTGCAGCACGCTGAGCGGGCGGTTTGGCTAATTCACATGAGTGGCAGGTCCGGCAAATTTCGTCCACAACAGCCGGCAAGCGTGGGTGGTAAGCTTTCTGTTGCAACCATTGAAAGGTCTTTTTAGCTCCGAATTGGGCCCCTTTTTCTTGAGCCTCCCGAGCCAGTACGTGAAGTTGAGCTCCGGGTGTAAACACCTGCCAAACCGTCATTGAGGTTGTTTGCGATGTTATTTTACGGTACAATAGCCCCTTTCGGATAACCAGCCTCTCCCCATTGTCGTAGCATCAGCGACAGGTCTTAAGTGAAAGTTTGTCGTTGAGAATCAATGGGTAATTGGCCAGCGGCGACCCACGTCCGGAGAAGTCCAACTTCTTCATCTTCTTGTTGCTGTTGTATCCACTTATCCCTGGATTGTTCCAATATGCCCCTTGAGGTCTCGGGGGAAGATACTTTTTGATTGGCAGTTGTGAACACGGCAGCAGTGAGGGCGAACGGTATTTCCTCTCCTTCTAATTCTTCGTCTCGACTCTGCCCTGGAGTCGTATGTCGAATCCTGGAGTGGGCGTCAGCATGGACATTCTCGGCCCCTCTTTTGTAGATGATTTTATAATTGAACTTCGCCATCTGGGCCACCCATCGCTGTTCCAGAACTCCCAATTTGGCGTTTTCCAAATGAGCCAGTGGGTTGTTGTCTGTCTGCACCACCACCTCAGAACCCGCTAGGTACTCTGCGAATCTCTCCGTCATGGCCCACACCACTGCTAGGAGCTCGAACTTGAAGGAGCTGTAATTGTCAGGATTGCGCTCGGAGTCATGGAGTGAGCGGCTTCCATATGCAATCACCCTCTCCCGGCCATCTTGAACTTGTGACAACACAGCCCCCAGCCTGTGAAGACTCCCGTCAGTGTGCAAGATGAACGGTTGTGAGAAATCTGCATAAGCCAACACCGGGGCATCCGAGAGTGCAGCCTTGAGGTCTCGGAAGGCCTCTTCCTGAGGGTGTTGCCACTGGATTCTTCGTCCATTGGCCCCAGCCGGAGCCCCCTTTAGCAGGTCATGCAGGGCTGGCGCTCGACATGCAAAATTTTTTACGAAATGACGGTAATATCCGGCCAGCCCCAGAAAAGCCCGCACATCTTTTACCATCTCGGGGGTAGGCCATTCCTGGATAGCAGCAACCTTCTCCCGGGATGGCCTCACACCCTCTGCCGAAACGACATGACCCAGATACTCAATCTGGGAGCGAAACAGGTGGCATTTCTGAGGCTTTACCTTCAACCCGTACTTTTGCAAACGGCTGAGTACCTGTCCCAACCGCTTTAGGTGGTCCACGAATGTGGCGGCATAGATGATGATATCGTCCAGGTAGATCAATGTGGCCTCAAAAGTGAGATCTCCCACACACCGCTCCATCAACCGCTGAAAGGTCCCGGGGGCGTTGTCAAGCCCAAACGGCATTCGATTGAACTCTAATAGTCCCATAGGCAATATGAATGCCATCTTGGCTCTATCTTCTTCTGACATGGGCACCTGCCAGTACCCACTGGCCAAGTCCAGGGTCGAAAAATATGTAGCCTTCCCCAAGGCTGACAAGGATTCTTCTATGCGGGGCAGTGGGTATGAGTCTTTAATAGTGCAAGCATTCAGTTTCCGATAATCCCCACAGAATCGAAATGTACCATCTTTCTTCCGGACCAACACGATTGGTGCCTCCCAGGGGCTTTGGCTTTCCTGTATCACCCCTTTTCGCAGCATCTGGGCCAACAAAGTTTTCACCTCTTGGTAAAGTTGTGGAGGGATCTGTCGATATCATTCCCGGATAGGGGCTGCTCCTGCTGTGGGAATTTCATGAGTGATGGCGGTGGTACACCCAAAATCTTCCTCATGACTAGCAAATACTTCATGGTACTGTCCAAGCAATGGTTTATCTGTGAGAGTTGGGCTGAAGTTAACCCGGAAAGCTCAGCCCGCATCTGCTCCAGAATATTTCGACCCTTCTCCAGAGCCGAAACTTCAGTGGCCTGTAGGGTTCGAATCGTTACTTCCCAAGGATCCTCGGAGTGTACTCGCAATTGAACCGAAGGAGCTGGCAGCACTTCCTCTAAAGGCTTTACTAGTTTGGCCAGTTCAGTCCGTGCTTTCAGAACGGTGTCTCGGTCTTCAAGGTTGACGCAGCGCTCCAGGACGGTCCCTTTTTGCACGGTAGCCAGGGAACGGGCCACCAGTATGCCAGGAGGTAAGCGCTCCGAGTGGCACGGCTACACCTGCACTTCAACGCCCACCAAGGGTATCGGGGCTCGAATTGGCAGGGCCACCACAGTCTGCCCAGGAGGTAACACAAGCAGGGGAGCCGCTGGCGTGATGACCTTGCCCAGAGCCTCGCCTTCCTGGCAGTCCTGATGTACCCGCGCTCCCCGCACCAGCTGCTGGAATACCTGTTCCTGAGCTGCGCGAGAACCCCCACTGCTTCAGAATCTTCTGTGTAGGATCATTGAGCAGTAGGTTGCCGAACTCTCGTAAAATATTCATGCCTAGGGTGACGGGGTGCTGTTTATCAGTCTGTCCTTGAGTCAGCACCACCCCTCTGCGACCAAGGGATTTACCGCACAACGTCACCTGCACCCACACCACCCCGGCAACCGGGACTGGCAGTTGATTGGCGGCTATTAGTTTGATCATGGGTCCCCATTGAGGTCTTGCTGCCTCCGGGAAGTTTTGTTGAAAGTACGTTACGGGCACAGTGGACGGCCCGGCCCTCCACTTTTACCCATACCACCAGACATTTTGCTGCTAAATCTTGGGGACTTCCACCACCCCTAGTTGTGGTTTTCGGCTCCGAGCGGCGTCCCCACAGCCCGGAGCCCTTTAGTTTAATGGCCGCCGGGGTGGGTATCTCCCGCGCCGCGGACACTCTCGGGCGAAGTGGCCTGGTTCTCCACACTCATAACACCGGGCCTGTGCAGACTGTCCACCCAGCGGGGGGCGTGATCCCCAGGGGCCGGGGTTAAAGTTAGGTCGTCCAGTCCCGGTCTCGGTTCTTCTCTTTACTTCAGCCAACTCACCCTTAATATTCTTCAACTCTTGCTTCATCTCCTCCACCCACTGAGGTTCCTCGACTGCGTTCACGGAGGCCTCCACACCTCGGACCTTCCCCACGGGGACCACCATCCCCTGCTCTTGTTCCAGAGCCCGTGCTTGACTTCCCACCTCTGAAAAGTCTATTCGGGAATTCATTCTGATCTGCTCCTGTAATGCCTGCTTTATTAATGGATCTCGCAGTCCAGTCACCAGTAGGTCACGTAGGGTAATGTCAACAGGTCCTACACCTACGCCGTCCATTCTTTCAATGGCCGTATGCAATTCTTGGAGGACATTCATATACTGAGTGATTGTCTCCTCTCTGTAAAACTTTATCAAAAGTGTTGCGGTGTCCTGGAGGTTTCAACATCACTGACCTCTACACCTCCTCGTCTAGTGCCATGAGAGCCACTTCAGCTCCCAGATCAGGGGTCATTGGGTGCATCCAAAAGAGCCCCCGCATCCGCTCTATCCAGCTCCATAGCATAGTATTGGAGCCGGAAAAGCGAGCTAGATTGTTCAGCATGGCCCCCACTGAAATGCTGGAACGGGGACCCTCATTATTTGTAGAGTTCACAGCTCTGCCCTGATCTGGGGCACCACTGTCCGTGCTCAGAGACTGCATCCTGCCAACTACGCCAAGTGTAGGGTACAGCAGGTTCTCAGGATGCAGTGATGAGACACAAGACTGAGTGTGGTTTGTGAAATCAACGTTTATAAATTGGAGCCACTGGGGCTATGCTGAGCAAACAAAAGGGATAACAACAATCTGTCCACGCAGGGACTCAACAACACTAACAACACTTTTCTTATCGAAAATGGGGCTAATCCGGCTAATCAGGGTGTAATAGGCCACGTACGGCACAAATTATGGGTCCTTATTTTCTATAGTCAACTTATCCTTCCAGGCGTCTTTCAGGATCACAGGCGTGGCCGCTTAGAGGTCGCTGATGCGGCTGCCCAGGTGCACCGATATCCAGGGATGGTTGGGGCTCGACAGGCTCTGAAGGATCTGTGCCATTGGGGCGCGACAGGCCCTGAAGGATCTGTGCCGTTGGGGCGCGACAAGCCCTGAAGAATTTGTGCCGTTGGGGCGTAACAGGCCCCGATGGATCTGCGCCGTTGGGGCGCAACAGGACCTGAAGGATCTGTGCCGGCTCCCATTCCCAGAGCGCAGATATGTCGCAGTTTCTAAGGTGACGATTGGCCGGCCTCTGCTCAGGGTCCCTCTATAGACTGCTGCCTATGGCGAGATGGCGTCCCCTGAGGATGGTGGTGGAAGGCAAGGAGGCAGTGTCCAGGCTGCTGCAGCGTGTGGGTGTGAAGTGACAGCAGCGGCTGGGGGTCACGGACCAGCCGCAACGGAGTGAGGAACAGCGGGCACGGCTGTGACTGACTGTGGACGGCGGGCGGCCCCTGGTAGGGATCGAGCACACGTAAATTGTCGGTGAGTAAGTCGCTTACCCCTCACAGACCCCTGATGGTCTCTCAACTCCACAATGCCCATTACACCGTCTCTCTCTATATCACACGGACTCTTCTCTCCTGTCAGCCTCACTGCCAACTGACAACTGAGCGCGCTCCCTGCTCCTCTTCTCCTTGCCCCTCCCCCTGTTGCCCTGACACCTTCAGTAGCCTGTTTCCCTTTGTTGCCCCCCCGATGTCGTTCCTTCAGGAACCCTGATGGCGGTCCCCTTGGTTCCACCCCAGTCACTCTATGGGAGTCCTCCTCCCCACACATGTAAGGGTTCAGCAGCCACCATGATCAGGATCACACTTCTTTAATTATAAGAAGTATTTTTCGGTGGCCCTCATGGCGGTGGCTGATGCACTCTACAAATTTGTTTCCATTGACGTTGGTGCCTATGGCAGTACTGGGGATTCTCGGGTGTTGCGATCGTCACAGATTGGTCAGCAAATTCTTCAAGATTGTGGAATGCTCCCGGCCCCAAGAACTTTGCCAGGTTCCACAGATCCAGTGCCCTTTGTGATGTTATCGGATGAGGCGTTTCCCTTAATGACCACCCTGCTGCGCCCATACCCAAGAAGGGGACTGAATGTCCGGCGGAGGATTTTTAATTATCGGCTGAGTCGTGCCCGCAGATATGTGGAATGCACCTTCAGGATCATGACTAGTCAGTGGAGGATCTTTCACACAGCCATCCAGTTGGATCCAGACACCGTTGACGCTGTGATTAAGGCATGCTGTGTACTCCATAACTATGCTCGTGAGTACAGTTCTGAGGTAGATTTGGAGTACCAGCAGCCAGAATGTAATCCTGTGCGCAACGTGTGTCTGGGCGTGTCTGTGCGTGTGAGAGAAACCTTTACTGACTATTTTATGAGTCCAGAAGGTGCCGTGCACAGGCAATACTCCTGTGCTGGTGTTGGACATCCTGAACAGCAGTGAAAGATGGAAGAAGATTGAGTGTCACAAACTAAGGACCCCTCGCGTAATATGTAAATGTTATTAATATTTTTTATAAAAAGTAAAAAAAAAATTAATGTTTTGGTAATCAATAAAAAAAAGTTTGATTGTTAATTCCCGGTGTGTTTGGCTTTTTAATAACGACTTCTGTTTCAATGAAAACATTTTCATTCTTCCTCTCCTTCCCACAGTCCAGTGCCTAGATAGCCATCATACATATACTCCTTCCCATGGGCCCGGGCCCTTTTAGCATCAGAGATGCTGTCCATCACATATTCCCTGGCCCATATACCATCACACATATCTTAAATCCTAGAATTCCATATTTTTCTATCTACTGGCTAACACGGTACAAAGATATACATCTTTCCTGCTCCATGTACCATCACTTTGATCCTCCATCCCATAGTCCTGTGATACTAGACCAATGACATAGTCATAGATCAAGGGATTTTCTATCAGACTTACGTTAATGTCAACCAAAAAAAACGAAAAAAAAAGAAATCAAATTTGAAAATAATTACGTTTTTATTTCAAAAATAAATATAAATTCAGTGTCATTGTTGGCATATACAAACAGAAATAATCCCAAATTTATTTATTTTTTAACAACAACAAACCAGACATTTTGAGGCAACAAGAACATTTTTTTTTTTTATTGTGTGGAAGCCGCCAAGGTGTTGTAAACGTACACCATGCCTGGTTAATTTCAAAAACTCTATGGTGAACATTGTAAACTTAGGGCAGATAGTGGTACTCTGGGGTATAGGGATAGGTTGCCTGGGAGCTGCCAGAGTCTGACTGGGTATAGTAATTTTGTTGGTTCATGGGTGGTCTGTACTCCACTGGTCGTTGCTGTTGGGTGGGTGGTGTAGGGCGGAATAGGTCAAAAAGGCCCATTAGGATATTGTTACAGTTAGGTCCATATATATTTGGACAGAGACAATATTTTTCTAATTTTGGTTCTAGACATTAGCACAATGAATTTTAAACAAAACAATTCAGATGCAGTTGAAGTTCAGACTTTCAGCTTTCATTTGAGGGTATCCACATTAAAATTAGATGAAGGGTTTAGGAGTTTCAGCTCCTTAACATGTGCCACCCTGTTTTTAAAGGGGCCAAAAGTAATTGGACAGATTAAATAATTGTAAATAAAATGTTCATTTCTAGTACTTGGTTGAAAACCCTTTGTTGGCAATGACTGCCTGAAGTCTTGAACTCATGGACATCACCAGACGCTGTGTTTCCTCCTTTTTGATGCTCTGCCAGGCCTTCACTGCGGTGGTTTTCAGTTGCTGTTTGTTTGTGGGCCTTTCTGTCTGAAGTTTAGTCTTTAACAAGTGAAATGCATGCTCAATTGGGTTGAGATCAGGTGACTGACTTGGCCATTCAAGAATATTCTACTTCTTTGCTTTAATAAACTCCTGGGTTGCTTTGGCTTTATGTTTTGGGTCATTGTCCATCTGTAGTATGAAATGACGACCAATCAGTTTGGCTGCATTTGGCTGGATCTGAGCACACAGTATGGCTCTGAATACCTCAGAATTCATTCGGCTGCTTCTGTCCTGTGTCACATCATCAGTAAACACTAGTGACCCAGTGCCACTGGCAGCCATGCATGCCCAAGCCATCACACTGCCTCTGCCGTGTTTTACAGATGATGTGGTATGCTTTGGATCATGAGCTGTATGACGCCATCACCATACTTTTCACTTTCCATCATTTTGGTAGAGGTTGATCTTGGTTTCATCTGTCCAAAGAATGTTCTTCCAGAACTGTGCTGGCTTTTTTAGAGGTTTTTTAGCAAAGTCCAGTCTAGCCTTTTTATTCTTGATGCTCTTGAGTGGCTTGCACCGTGCAGTGAACCCTCTGTATTTACTTTCATGCAGTCTTCTCTTTATGGTAGATTTGGAAATTGATAAGCCTACCTCCTGGAGGGTGTTGTGCACTTGGTTGGCTGTTGTGAAGGGGTTTCTCTTCACCATGGAGACTATTCTGTGATCATCCACCACTGTTGTCTTCAGGTCTTTTTGCATTGATGAGTTCACTAGTGCTTTCTTTCTTTCTCAGGATGTACCAAACTGTAGATTTTGCCAGTCCCAATGTTATAGCAATTTCTCGGATGGGTTTTTTCTGTTTTTGCAGCTTAAGGATGGCTTGTTTCACCTGCATGGAGAGCTCCTTTGACCGCACGTTTCCTTCACAGCAAAACCTTCCAAATGCAAGCACCACACCTCAAATCAACTCCAGGCCTTTTATCTGCTTAATTGAGAATGACATAACAAAGGGATTGCCCATAGCTGTCCATGAAATAGCCTTGGAGTCAATTGTCCAATTACTTTTGGTCTCTTTAAAAACAGGGTGGCACATGTTAAGGAGCTGAAACTCCTAAACCCTTTATCCCATTTAATGTGGATACCCTCAAATGAAAGCTGAAAGTCTGAACTTCAACTGCATCTGAATTGTTTTGTTTAAAATTCATTGTGGTAATGTCTAGAACCAATATTAGAAAAATATTGTCTCTGTCCAAATATATATGGACCTAACTGTATATGGAACAATGGGAGCAGGGTCCTGTAAAGCAGTTAGTAACATCTGCACCATGCTCATTAAGATCGACTGCCTCTCCGGTGTCAGGGATCGAGTCTTGCTGGCTATTGTCATTCCCAAAAAGTCAAATTCGTCCTCAGTAGTAGATTTTTTGATCAAATCCAGCGTTTCAGTTGTTGCCTTCATGATGGTTCATCAGTTGCAGAAACAGATGTTCCTGCAGCTGATGAAGATGGGGCTCCATCAGAAGGTGTGTCAGGACATGGTGACAAGATGTCACCAGCTTCACAGGACCCTGCTCCATCTTCGGAATCTTCCAATTGCAAAACTATGTACCCTTTGTTCCCTTGAGTGCTGTTGAGAGAAAAAAAAACATTATTATGTAAATTTTAAACGCTTTGCTTGAGCAACGCTAAAGCGGTGCCCCATTTTTCATAGCAGGTTGATAACACATGTTTGCATTGTACACATGCGGAATCAATGCATGCTACTGTATCTGTTAGGGCTGGCGGAACGCACCAAATAATAAAGATGGTAATAAGGTGCGTTCACAGCCCGTGGTCCACCATGCAGGGGTGGTAACCTGCTGCTCAGTAATGGCGGATGCTATATGGCGGTATACTATAAGGACACACGCGGGTTATCGTCACCCGGTGTGTATGGGGGCGGACTCTGTTGCTTCACAGAGCCGCACTACCGCTGAACATAAACGCCGGAGCCTGTTTGTGCTCACAGAGTTCGGCTAAAAGAGCGCACAGTGTACGGCCACAGAATGCTACCCCAAGGACACGGGATTAGAGTCCCTCTAGGCCCACTGAGCGCGCGGCGTCACTGGGGTGTGGAGCACGTGCACTGAGGCATGCTGGGTCACTGGTGAGGACCAATGTCTGACTCAAACCCTGAGCTACCTACACCTAAGCCTGGGCGCTAGCAGGCTAGGCTGCACAACACATGCGTACCAAGGGTAGGGGTTTCATAATGAGTTAGTCACCAGATACATTCATATGTGCATACATCTCTGACACCTTATAGTCTGCAAATACAGTCTGATCCTAGCGCATGGCCGAGCGGCCATGCGAACCTTTTATAGCCGCGAGCGTCCGGGACCTTCCTGGCTTCTTGGATGGGCCAATCCGAACAGGAGCAGGCCCTGAGCACGTGACCTTCGATCTCCAATGGGAGATCACTCCACGGGCTTGCTCAGTGGCTCTAGATGAGGACTTAGTCCCTGGAGAATCTCGCTGCTGAGCGGCATGTAATGCCATAGCTGTGCCAGAGGTGGCAGCAGCAAGCAAACCCACAGAGCTGGTCTGGGCAGAGCGCCTGGACCGACGAGTTTGCTGAGCAACCTCCTCTGCGTCTGGAGAGGAATGGGAGACTGCTGGAAGTAAGACTTGGGATTCTCTCTGTGCAGCGACAGCAATCCGACGCCTAACATTACCCCCCCCTAGGGCCCCCTCCCCTCTGAGCCTCGCCATGCTCAAACGCCGCAATGAGGAGCGGAGCATGGATGTTCTCCACTGGCTCCCAGGTCCGAGCCTGTGGACCATGACCCTTCCAATCTACCAAATAAAACTTTTTACCTTGCATCTCACGATGGCATTGACCTCAAACTCGTCCGAAGACAAGTCTGATGTCCCGGCAGATGACTCGGAGAACCGGGACAAGTGAACAGGCTTAAGGAGGGACACGTGGAATGTATCAGAGATAACCAAGTGTGGTGGAAGGGCCAGACGGTAGACCACACAGCTGATCTGCTCGAGGACCTTGAAGGGACCAATGTAGCGCGGTGTGAACTTAGCGGACTCTACCCGCAGCCTGATGTTTTGGGCGGAGAGCCACACCAAGTCGCCAGGGGCAAAAGTCGGAGCAGGGCGCCGGTGTGCGTCAGCGGAGGTCCTCATTCTCTCCTTGGAAGCCCAGATAGCATCCTGGGTGCGATCCCAAATGTTGCGTGCCTCCACCGCCCAGTCTGCCACCCTGGAGTCGGTGGATGACACAGGCATGGGCACAGGGACGCGCGGATGCTGGCAGTAATTTAGGAGGAATGGGGTCTGACCGATGGAGTCGGCCACAGCATTGTTCTAAGCGAACTCTGCCCACGGCAGCAAGGACGCCCAGTCATCCTGCCTGGCCGAGACAAAATGTCAAAGATATGTGATCAGAGTCTGGTTGGCGCTCTCTACCAACCCGTTCGTCTCGGGATGATAGGCCAAGGAGAGATTCAGCTCAATGCAGAGCAGGAAACAAAGCTCTCTCCAAAACTGGGACGCAAACTGAGGACCCTGGTCACTGACAATCTTGTCCGGCATGCCATGCAGGCGGAAAACGTGCTTAATGAACAACACTGCCAGGCCCCGCGCAGAAGGTAACCGGGAGAGAGGTACACCATCTTAGAAAAATGGTCGGTGACCACCCAAATGACCATGCTGCCACTGGACTTGGGCAGCCCCACCACAAAGTCCATACCGACTATCTCCCAGGGCCTGTCCGCTACAGGCAGAGGATAAAGAAGCCCAGCGGGCCGCTGCTGAGAGTACCTATTCTGGGCGCAAGAGACGCATGCCTGAATATAGTCCCTGACGTCACGGGCCATATGCGGCCACCAGTACGTCCTCGCCAGAAGCTCAGAGGTCCGTTTTGTCCCGAAATGTCCACCCACCCTGGACGAATGAGCCCAAGAGAGGACCTACGATCGCAGATGGGCAGGGACAAATGTCTTGCTCGGAGGTTCTGACTCAAGGGCAACCGGAGCCACAGTCCTCAGGCTCTCGGATAGGACGATCAGCCGAGGCTCCTCCTCCTCTTCCTCCGATGACACCACGGAGCGGGAGAGAGCATCGGCCCGGACGTTCTTCTCCCCGGAGAGAAAATGGAGGGTGAAGTGGAACCGGGAAAAGAACAAAGACCATCTGGCCTGGCGAGAATTTAGCCGCTGGGCTGTTTGCAAATACACCAAATTTTTGTGGTCGGTGAACACCTGGAAAGGTTGACGAGCCCCCTCCAGGAGGTGTCTCCACTCCGAGAAGGCCAACTTCATCGCTAGCAACTCCCTGTCCCCGATGGCATAATTCCTCTCCGCCGGTGTGAAGGTCTTGGAGAAAAAGAAGCATGGGTGCTTCCGACCTTGCGTGTCCTTCTGAAACAGGACCGCTCCAGCACCGACGGAAGAGGCATCCACTTCCAGAATGAAGGGCTTATCTACATCGGGGCGATGTAGAATGGGAGCGCTAGCGAAATGGGACTTAATGGAGGAGAAGGCCTTGGAGACTGATTCCGACCATAACTTGGGATTTGCACCCTTCTTGGTGAGGGCTACCAAAGGTGCTACCAAAGTCGAGAAGTGGGTAATGAATTGGCGATAGTAATTTATGAACCCCATAAAGTGCTGCACCGCTTTGAGAGAATGAGGTTCCTGCCAATCCATCACCGGCTGTAGCTTGGCAGGATCCATGGCCAATCCCCGGGCGGAGATGATATAGCCCAGGAAAGGCAAGGACTCCTGCTCAAACACACACTTCTCCAACTTGGCACAGAGGGAGTTTGCCCGCAGGCGATCAAAAACTTTGCAAACAGCTCTCTGGTGGGAGTCAATATCTGGAGAGTAGATGAGAATATCATCCAGATAGACTACGACCGAGGTGGTAAGCATATCCCGGAAGATATCGTTCACAAAGTCTTGGAAGACGGACAGGGCATTACAGAGGCTGAAGGGCATCACCAGGTATTCATAGTGCCCATCCCTGGTGTTAAATGCCATCTTCCATTTGTCCCCATCACGGATGCGAATCAGGTTGTAAGCCCCCCCGCAGATCAAGTTTGGAAAACACCCTCGTTCCCCGTAGCCTATCAAACAGCTCTGATATCAGGGGCAGAGGATACTTATTCTTAATGGTGATGGCATTAAGACCCCTGTAATCAATGCAAGGACGTAGTTCCCCACTCTTCTTCTGAACGAAGAAGAATCCCGCCCCCGCTGGTGACACTGACTTCCTAATGAATCCTCTTGCCAGATTCTCCCTGTTGTATTGAGACATGGCCTCTGTCTCCGGGAGAGATAGGGGATAGACTTGACCCCGGGGAGGCTCAGTACCAGGCAAGAGGTCAATAGGACAGTCATAGGGGCGATGCAGTGGAAGGTTCTCTGCCGCCTTTTTGGAGAACACTGAATACTGTCGATAGTGTTTGTGGAGCGAGGAGAGATCTGCGGGAACCTCGGTGGAGGCAACCTGAACGCACTCCCTCAGACATCTACCCTCACATGATTTACTCCACCCAATAATCCTCCCTGAGGACCACTCTATATGGGGGGAGTGGTACCGCTACCAGGGGACCCCTAGAAGTACCTGGTCAATACCCTCGGGCATGATAAGGAGGGATATCATCTCCTGATGAGATGGAGCCACTGAGAGTAACAAGGGGGCGGTCTGGTGGGTTATCTGTGAGGGTAGAGTGGCGCCGTTCACCACTCTGGCGATGACTGGTGTAGACAACATAACCAGGGGTATAGCGTGCTGTTGAGTGAAGGCTGACGACATAAAATTGCCCTCTTCCCTGGAATCCACGCAAACCTCCACCGCCAGAGTGGAAGAACCAAACGCAAGTGTCCCCTTAAAAGACAGCTTGGAGGAGAACGCCGCTGATTCTAGTGCGCCGCGTCCTACGGCCACTAGGCACGAGCGTTCTCCCAGCTGCTGTGGGCACCTGTTGGCAAGGTGACCGGACTGCCGGCAAACATGACAACTCACAGGAGCTCGAGCGGACCGGGGCCTGGATCCCTCACGGGAAGCCCCCAGACGCTTGGACGCCCAATCGGAAGATTCCAGAGGTTTAGCAAAACTAGGTGCCAACCTAAACCTCTACCTACACTGGGCCCGCTCCAACCTTTGCTCGGCGAAGCGAAGATCAATATGGGTGGAGACTGTGATAAGCTTCTCCAGTGTAGCGGGAATCTCCCTGGTGGCCAGAGCGTCCTTCACATGGCCAGCCAAACCTCTCCAGAATGCCAGAATGAGGACCTTATCTGGCCACTCTAACTCTGAGGCCAGTGTCCGGAACTGGATGGCAAAGTGGCTGACCATGGACGAGCCCTGTGACAATGCCAGCAGCCAGAGCGCGGTGTCATGGGTGACTCGTGGTCCCAGGAAGACCTGCTTCAGAGTGTCCAAGAACCGCGTGACAGTCTGCACCACATGATCACCACGCTCCCACAGCGGTGTGGCCAACTCCAGAGCCCTGCCCGACAAGAGGGAAATAATAAATCCCACTTTAGCCCGCTCAGAGGGGAATCGTGCAGCCAGCAGCTCCAGCTGTATAGAGCACTGGCTTACGAAACCCCTACAAGAAGCACTATCACCCGAGAACTTCTCGGGCAGCGGGAGGCGGGACAAAGTCGGGGCAGGGATGGCTGTGGTCACACGGGAGACAGCCTCTGTGGCTGCCTGAACAGCGACCGCAGTAACATCCGCAGCTGAGGCTGAACGCTCGAGAGCCGCCAACCTGCCCTGCAGCTGCCGCATCTACTGCAGCAGTCGCTGTTCATCCGCCATTACTAGCCAGACCCTGGCGCTAGGATAATGTTAGGGCTGGCGAAACGCACCAAATAATAAAGATGTAATAAGGTGCGTTTGCAGCCTGGGGTCCACCGTGCAGGGGTGGTAACCTGTTGCTCAGTAATGGCAGATGCTATATGGCAGTATACTATACACACACGGGTTATCATCACCCGGTGTGTACGGGGGCGGACTCTATTGCTTCACAGAGCTGCACTACCGCTGAACATAAACACCAGAGCCTGTTTGTGCTCACAGAGCTCGGCTAAAAGAGCGCACAGTGTACGGCCACAGAACGCTACCCCAAGGACACGGGGTTAGAGTCCCTCTAGGCCCACTGAGCGTGCGGCGTCACTGCCACAAGCACCGCTAATGACGCTGGCAGAGGGGTGTGTATCACGTGCACTGAGGCATTCTTGGTCACTGGTGAGGACCAATGTCTGACTCAAACCCTGAGCTACCTACACCTAAGCCTGGGCGCTAGCAGGCTAGGCTGCACAACACATGCGTACCAAGGGTAGGGGTTTCATAATAAGTTATTCACCAGATACATTCATACGTGCATACATCTCTGACACCTTATAGTCTGCAAATACAGTCTGATCCTAGCGCATGGCAGAGCGGCCATGCGAACCTTTTATAGCCGCGAGCGTCCGGGACCTTCCTGGCTTCTCGGATGGGCAAATCCGAACAGGAGCAGGACCTGAGCACGTGACCTTCGATCTCCAATGGGAGATCACTCCATGGGCATGCTCAGTGGCCCGAGATGAGGTTTTAGCCCCTGGAGAATCTCGCTGCTGAGCGGCATGTAATGCCATAGCTGTGCCAGAGGTGGCAGCAGCAAGCAAACCCACAGAGCTGGTCTGGGCAGAGCGCCTGGACTGAAGAGTTTGCTGAGCAATCTCCTCTGTGGCTGGAGAGGAATGGGAGGCCACTGGAAGACTCGGGATTCTTGCTGTGCAGCAACAGAAATCCGACGCCTAACACTATCAATACTCTTTGCCGACACTGAGCACCAAAGCAAGATAAATAGACATGCGGTATTGTGAAAAGCTGTGCCACATGTCTGAATTTGTGGTGGCTTCATATACGCATAGTGAAGATGTACAGTACAGACCAAAAGTTGGGCCTCATCTTCTCATTCAAACAGTTTTATTTATTTTCATGACAAAGAAAATTGTAGATTCACTCCGAAGGCATCAAAACTATGAACTTACACATGTGGAATTATATAATTAACAAAAAAGTGTGAAGCAACTGAAAATATGTCTTATAGTCTAGGCTCTTCAAAGTAGCCACCTTTTGCTTTGATTAATGATTTGCACACTGTTGGCATTCTCTTGATGAGCTTCAAGAGATTGTCACCGGAAATGGTTTTCACTTCACAGGTGTGCCCTGTCAGGTTTAATAAGTGGGATTGCGTGCATTATAAATGGGGTTGGGACCATCAGTTGTGTTATTCAGAAGCCTGGTGGATACGCAGCTGATAGTCCGACTGAATAGCAATACCATTGCTAAGGACAGGAAACAAGCAGAAGAGACTTATTTGGGATAAAGAACACAAGGAATGGACATTAGCCCAGTGGAAATCTGTGCTTTGGTCTGATGAGTCCAAATTTGAGATCTTTGTTTCCAACCACCGTGTCTTTGTGTGACGCAGAAAAGGTGAACGGATGGACTCTACATGCCTGGTTCCCACCGTGAAGCATGGAGGAGGAGGTGTGATGGTGTGGGGGTGCTTTGCTGGTGACACTGTTGGGGATTTATTCAAAATTGAAGGCATACTAAACCAGCATAGATACCACAGCATCTTTCAGGGGCATGCTATTTCATCCGGTTTGCATTTATTTGGACCATCATTTATTTGTTCAACAGAACAATGACCCCAAATACACCTCCAGGCTGTGTAAGGGCTATTTGACCAAGAAGGAGAGTGATGGGGTGCTACGCCAGATGACCTGGACTCCACTGTCACCAGACCTGAACCCAATCGAGATGGTTTGGGGTGAGCTGGACCGTAGAGTGAAGGCAAAAGGGCCAACAAGTGCTAAGCATCTCTGGGAACTCCTCCAAGACTGGTGGAAGACCATTTCCGGTGACTAACTAGAACCAAAAGTGTGCAAAACATTAATCCAAGCAAAAGATGGCTACTTTGAAGAACCTAGAAGTCAAGAAAATAAAGAAAACTCTTTGAATGAGAAGGTGTGTCCAAACTTTTGGTCTGTCCTGTATTATTTTTTTTCAACTTATCTCCTCAATGTCCGGCTGGATGTGAGAAATTGTAGCTCTGCATATTAGGGGAAGGTTAGGTTGGGGATGCCCCACTTTTTTGGCAGCTTGCCAGGAATTTGTTAAAGTGGTCTCGAACCGACCGCCATCGTTGTTTGACATCCTTTTCTAAAAATAAAAGTAAACACACAATATTACCCATCTTTCTTGCTTTATTAACAAGTTAGCTAAAAATTGGTACATAAACGGGTACTTACCAATTTGAGACTGGGTTGCTTTTGGCAATGCATGACAGTGAGGGTACAGTTCTGCCAAAATTTTAAGCCAACATCTATCCCTGTGGCCATGGTCTTTGTACAAATTGTCTGCGGGGTCCCAAAGCGTTGGGAAATCACGCACCTACAAACAAACCAATAATGGAATTAGCTACTATATCATTTACCACAAAAAAAAATTAATTACATATAACCCCTACCCATGGCCTAACCCTAATCCCATCCCTAATCCCATCTCTAACCCTAACCCTAATCCCATCCCTAACCCTAATCCCATCTTTAACCCTATCCCTACTCCCATCTTTAACCCTAACCCTAATCCCATCTCTAACCCTAATCCCATCTCTAACCCCAACCCTAATCCCATCCCTAACCCTAATTCTCTCTAACCCTAACCCTAATTCCATCTCTAACCCTAACCCTAATCCCATCTCTAACCCTAACCCTAATCCCATCCCTAACCCTAATCCCATCTTTAACCCTATCCCTACTCCCATCTTTAACCCTAACCCTAATCCCATCTCTAACCCTAATCCCATCTCTAACCCCAACCCTAATCCCATCCCTAACACTAATTCTCTCTAACCCTAACCCTAATCCCATCTCTAACCCTAACCCTAATCCCATCTCTAACCCTAACCCTAATCCCATCCCTAACCCTAATCCCATCTCTAACCCTAACCCTAATCCCATCTCTAACCCTAATCCCACCCCTAATCCCATCTCTAAACCTAACCCTAATCCCATCTCTAACCCTAACCCTAATACCATCTCTAACCTTAACCCTAATCCCATCCCTAACCCTAATCCCATCCCTAACCCTAATCCCATCCCTTACCCTAATCCCATCTCTAACCCTAACCCAATCTCTAACCCTAATCCCATCCCTAACCCTAGTCCCATCCCTAATCCCATCTCTAACCCTAACCCTAATCCCATCTCTAACCGAACCCTAATCCCCACACATGATTTTATTTTTTACATAATGTGGTAAAATAATGTCCTTTTTTATGTAGATGTCAAATGTATTTTTTGTTTATTAGAAAAAAAATTAAGAAAAAACTTTAGGTGGTGTCCCCCTATATTTTACAGGTAGAAAGGCTAGCCAGACAGCAGCGGCTTGATATTTCTAGACTGGGAAGGGGTTAATAACCATGGCAACTTCCCAGCCTATGAATCTCAACCCGCAGCTGTCTGCGTATCCTTTCTGGCCATAAAATTCGGGGGACCCCAAAATTTTTTTTACGTGGGGTCCTCCTATATTTTAGGGCAAGAAAGGCTAAGCAGACAACAGCGGGCTGGTAATTGTAGCCTGGGTAGGGGTTAATACCCATGGCACCTCCATAGGCTATGAATATTAGCCCGCAGCTGTCTGCGTATCCTTTCTGGCCATAAAATTCAGGCAACCCCAAAAAAAAATTTACGTTGGGTCCCCCTATAGTTTAGGGCCAGAAAGGCTATGCAGACAGCTGCGGGCTGATATTCATAGCCTAGGAAGGGGCATTGGATATTGGCCCCCACCGGCTACAAATATCACCCCACAGCCGCCCCAGAAATGGCACATCTATAAGATGCACCAATTCCAGCACTTAGCCCCTCTTTTCCCACTTCCGTGTAGCGGTGGGAGATGGGGTAATGAAGGGGTTAATGTCACCTTTGTTTGTAAGTTGACATTAAGCCTGGTTAATAATGGAGAGGCGTCAATAAGACGCCGATCCATTATTAATCCAATGTAAAAGTTTTTTTAAAAAATACACGGACACATTAAAAAAAAATTTTTGATGAAATAAAAAACAGTGTTTTTGACCATTTTTTATTGTACAGGTAATCCACAGCAAAGCCCTCAATCTCCTAGGGAAAAAAAGAAAAAAGCAAACCAAATTTATACCACCTGTTCCAACGCAGTCCATAATCGACTACGATCTGCCATGGAGAACAGTCACATCAGGAGATGTGACCGTTCTCCATGGCTGCAGAAACACACTGACAGGAGCTAAGCTCATGCAGTGTGTTATTGTGCATACGCCAGAGTTTACTGGAGTTCTCCTTTACGGCACGGCTGCGTGGGAAAGTTCACACACAGCTATAGTGCCGTAAAGCGAGGTCCCGGAGCGCCCGAACACCGGGGAACTCGGCGATACACTCCTGCTAGTGTATCGCCCGAGGACACAAGAGATCACCGGGGGACAATCTTTGTTTGGATTACTGCGGACAGGGATTTTTTTTTCCACCGAGGGGAGTGAGGGCTTTGGGGAACAAGATGGCCTGGCCTGTATGGTGAGTATATAGTATATGTTTTATGTTGTATGTCATGTCTGTTACATGTATTGTATGTTGTATGTTATGTATGTCATGTATGTTACATGTATGTTGTGTTTTGTTACGTGTTTTTCACTGTACAATTGTGCTCGGTCGCCGCAGGGACTACTCTCCCGTCCGATAGCCAGATGGGAGCAGCAGTCCCATGCGGCGATTGAGCACAATTGTCGCACTACCGTCGCATGGAGGCGCACACAGACTGACACACACAGACAGACACATAGACAGACACATACATACATACGTACATGCAGACATACATACCATGTCAATCAAACGTCCGACGTCCATCTCCATGTGACGGTAGCCCTCCATCATCCTGCAAATATGGTGACTGGACACTACACTCCGCCCACACACTACACTTCCTCCCGCCTGACATCACTTCCCTCCATTCTGCAGTGGTTTTTAGACCCCAATACGCATTAAAAACCGCAGATATTTTTCAAACTGTGGTTTTTCTGTGGATTTTCCAAAATCAATGGAAGTCAATGGGCGCAGAACCGCTGCAGAACCGCAAAATGAATTGACATGCTGCGGAAAATAAACCGCAGAATTTCCGCGCGTTTTTTTCTGCAGCATGTGCACAGCAGTTTTCAATTCTCATTGACTAAAATGGTACTGCACACCACAGCAGAAACTGCTGCGGTTCCACAGGGCCAAAACCGCTGCGGAACCACAGCAGAATGCGCAGCGTGTGCACACACCCGAACATGTCTGTTTAGGTAAATATTTGTAATAATTATAAATAATGATTCTGGAATTATTGAAATTTGCGCTGTTGCCATGTTATACATGGAAATGTATATATAAAAAGGAAACAGCACAATGCAGAGTTTCATGAAGAGATGCACCAGATTTGTAAATTACTAGAACAGACACAGTATATCAGGAGACCTTACAGGTCGCCGTTAAGTATTTAGCTCCGAAGGTGATGAATTGTTGATATAAATTAATATTATAGCATAATGTACATATGTTATAATATATTTACTAACACTGGCATGTCCTTAGGCCCCGCCTCCTGACAAAGACATAGAGAAACACGCGTCGGGGCAGCAGGCTGGGACCTACTCTACTAATATCATGTGAGTTACAGCTGGGCACAGGAATTTTTGGTTTAGTGCTTAATTTGCACATTATGCATTATAGCACTTTCTAAACCATGATCACTGTATCTTAAGCGCCATCTCATTTGAGCGTGACACCTTTACAGGTCTATTATGCTTATGCAATTTAGTCTTTTTCTTTAGTCTTACATTGTTACTTGTTTTAATGCATATGAAGTAAATATTTTTGTTTAGCTCTTTTGTGCATAATAACTATTGAGATTGAATATAATACCTAATTTGTACTCTTATTTGAGATTGAATAATATAGTACAGTTGTACTCTTACTTTTTTCCCCATTGTCCTGCTCTGGTAGCTTTACTCTGACTTAATATGGATTTTATGTGAGTAAATTAACAAACTTTATATGTTCATTTAAAAAAAAACGTCTGTGTCCTTACACTCAGTGAGGTATTTGTGATAGTTCTATGCACAAGTCTTATCTGTCCTCTAACATGGTGAGGATTAATTTTCAACTGTCGGTAATAAATTCTCACCAAACACCCACCTTTATTAGTTACCCCAGATGGGACTGTAAAAAACTATTTGTTAGTTTCATTTACAGATTAGCACACAAACTTCTATGTACATTTTAGTTTGTGACTCACCTTTTTTGATTTCATCACACAGAATCCAGAGTTTGGTCTGCAGCTTTCTGAGTTTTTTTCCCCCGGTATCTTCTACACTAGTGAGCGCGCTAGTGTGTGTGCTTTTGTATTTCTAATATTATAACATGTCAAATGATATTATTGCCCAACAGAAAATGTTCAAAATTGTATTAAAAATGGAATTAAAATGTACAATTTTTCAAATGTTAATATAGATGAATGTAATGTTGTGTATTTGGGAAGAAAAAAACAAATGTTACCTACAGTATCACATTAATTTGTAAAACGCATGTCTTCTGCAACTATTTGTTTATAATGAGCAAGTCCAACCCAAAATATGGATCCAAATAGAGCAGGCTGTAATTTTTTTGGTCAAATGTTACCGGTTTTGCTAATGAGGGACATCAAAATGTAGCCACTTGGAAGACACCTCGGACTTCCAAATCTGACGAACCAATGGACACTGTGCCGACCGGGCCCTGGGCAAATACCTTGCCTGCTCAATCTAAATAAGCCTTTGCATGAAGACGGCATGTGTTTCCGGTTGTACTCATCATCTCTGCCCTTATTAGGTTAAATACTTATTGGATAGTAAAAGTACTGTCACACTTAACGATGCACCAGCAATCCCGACAACGATATGGATCGCTGGTGCATCGCTAAGTGGTCGCTAGTGAGCTGCCACACAGGCAGATCTCAACAGCGACATAGGAGCGGTCGGGGGTCGCTACTTACCTGTCAGACACGGCGATCCTGACGTCCTCCCGCCCGCATCCACGCGCCGCTCGTCGGCGCCACAGGAAGCCCAGCAGGAAGCTGACGACAAGAAACGGCCCAGGCCGTTCTCGTGCGATCAGCGATGAGCAGCCGGCCAGTGACGTTATAGCGATATTGCTAGTGATATCGCTTAGTGAGACAGGCCCTTAAGACCCATGTTACAGTTGTGGACAAAAGTATTGACACCCCTGCAATTTTGTCAGATAATACTCAGTTTCTTTCTGAAAATGATTGCAAACACAAATTCTTTGGTTTTATTTTCTTCATTTAATTTGTCTTAAATGAAAAAACACAAAAAGAATTGTCCTAAAGCCAAATTGGATATAATTCCACACCAAACATAAAAAAGAGGGTGGACAAAAGTACCTGAAAAAGCCTAAAACGTTTTGGAAGAATGTTCTCTGGTCAGATGAGGCAAAAGTAGAGCTTTTTGGGCAAAGCCATCAACATGGAGTTTACAGGAGAAAAAAAAGAGGCATTCAAAGAAAAAACACGGTCCCTACAGTCAAACATGGCGGAGGTTCCCTGATGTTTTGGGGTTGCTTTGCTGCCTCTGGCACTGGACTGCTTGACCGTGTGCATGGCATTATGAAGTCTGAAGACTACCAACAAATTTTGCAGCATAATGTAGGGCCCAGTGGGAGAAAGCTGGGGCTCCCTCAGAGGTCATGGGTCTTCCAGCAGGACAATGACCCAAAACACACTTCAAACAGCATTAGAAAATGGTTTGAGAGAAAGCACTGGAGACTTCTAAGGTGGCCAGCAATGAGTCCAGACCTGAATCCCATAGAACACCTGTGGAGAGATCTAAAAATGGCAGTTTGGAGAAGGCAGCCTTCTAATATCAGGGACCTGGAGCAGTTTGCCAAAGAAGAATGGTCTAAAATTCCAGCAGAGCATTGTAAGAAACTCATTGATGGTTTCCGGAAGCGGTTGGTCGCAGTTATTTTGGCTAAAGGTTGTGCATCCAAGTATTAGGCTGAGGGTGCCAATACTTTTCTCTGGCCCATTTTTGGAGTTTTGTGTGAAATGATCAATGTTTTGCTTTTTGCTTCATTCTCTTTTGTGTTATTTCATTTAAGACAAATTAAATGAAGATAATAATACCAAAGAATTTGTGTTTGCAATCATTTTCAGGAAGAAACTGAGTATTATGTGACAAAATTGCAGGGGTGTCAATACTTTTGGCCACAACTGTACATCATTAATTGTAAACGAGGGCAGCCATGGATTGCACAGCTATACTGATAGCAAATAGTTTGAAAAGAAATCTTTTTTCATGTGGGTGAATGTCAACATACAGGCTTACACTTTTATATAAAGAGAAAGCAAGGTTGTCAGGTTGTAGTCTGCAGCAGACAGCTCACGGCCATGTTCAGCCCATAATGTAATCAAAGAAAAAGAGAAAGCCAGGATCAACAAATAAAACCACAGATTTTTTTCTTCTTAATTTAAAAGAAAATACTGGCTGTATGTAAAAACACTAGAGACAGGTATCACTATGTTATGCATTTGAGGCTATTCCAGACTTTAGTCATAGTAAGTGACTTATGAGTAAGAGAAACATTTTCTATCAACATAACTTGTCAGTTGGATCAACCCTCCTCAGCCATCTTTATAATCCTGTTGTCATGCATCTTGATTCAAACCCCTGATCCTGTGGTTGGTGTCTCTACTCGCTGAACCAAACAGATACACCCTTTTGTTGTTTTGTGTAACAGGTGTTTTTCATGTCCTTTTTTGTCTGTCCTATCACCTTTCAGGTACAGCTTTAAATACCTCCCCCCACTGGAGTTTCCTGCTGGTGATAGACTTTGTTGGATTCATTCACTGTGCTATAGTGTGTTAGTTGCAGTTGCTTTATGTGTTATTCCTTTTCTCCTTAGGGAACTGCTACTCTAGCGATCCTAGGAGCTGCTAAGGACATTCGGGGTAAGTCAATGTCAAGTGGTGGCGCCTTTGCGTTATCTTAGGGTGCCAACCGCCACAGTTAGGCAGGGACAGACCAGGGTCAGAAAAGGGCTTTTCCTAATCTAAACAAGGACCTGTCAGGTACAGGTATTCTTCTTCCTAGTTTTTACGTGAACCATGTGACTGTGCTTTGGCAGTCATAACACATGTAGATCATAAAAAGTTGAATAAAATGATACCTTGATGTCTGAAAACCAATGTCTTATGCTAGGAAAATATGCTTTTTTTCATAATATTTTAAGGAGCTGTTAGGATCTGTGGGCCGGACGCAGATCAGCATGAAAATCTGCCTCCTGAGATTATTTTGCATGAAAACGGAAGTTACAAGTGTGAAACATGTAGATTAAAAGAACAGACCGGCAGTTATTACATGTCTCACATTGGTAACTTCGCCTTTTACTTAAAATAATATCTTGAGGCAGATGCTTAAGAAGATCTATATCCGGCTTATAGATCTTAACAGCTAATTTAAATATTAAGAAAAATGTGGCTTTCTCTGGAATAAGACATTGGATTGCAGATATAATTTTGTTAAACTTCCTATGACCTACATGCCCATATAGATGGCTGAGAACAGTTGATCCTACAGACAGATTGCCTTTAAATATTGCTGACAGCAACCTATTAGATTAACATAACTGCCTGCGGCATAATTTGTCATAAAGGTCTATATATTTGAACTGACAAATGATGAGTATCCAATATGCTTCCCTGGTAAGTAGTTTGGGTCACATACCACCTCCTCTGGCGGGTCTAATCACTTACTCAATTGCTTGGATTTTTGAAGTGGAGACATTAGAAGAGTGAATATTTAACCCGGGGGGATAGATGCTAAACAAAGTTGGGGTCTTTTTATAAAGAGGTCTTTTACATTTACTTATTACTATTTCGTTTTTAGAGATTGGTTATAATACGTTTGGTTGGGTTCTGCAGATATAAGATTATTAGCTAAAACAAAGGTAGGAGGACACTATGCATTTAATGATATTGACAAAAAGTGTTTAGCGTATTCTTCAGTCTATTGTATTTGCCCATTTGATGTCCTTCTGGATGTATATGCCGTTAAGTTGAATACAGTGGTTATTTTTGGTTTTACATTGTTCTATTTATCAGGAAAGAATTTTATTAGCAATAAGCAAACAATGCTTTGGTCTTTGGTCTCAGTTGTTGTATTCCAGAATTACAATTTCACAGATATGCGGGTATGATAACGTAGCTCCTTTCTTCCTGGTATGTCCAGATTTCAACTTCAAAAGCAATCAGACATTTTTGTCATTGTTAAAGAGGAATTTGATTCTAAAGAGGAGGCTGCATAAAGCTCATTATCAATTGGACACAGTTGCTACTTCAATGAAAAGGAGCGCCTCACCATCCGTGACCCTTCTTCACCCTCCTCATCTGCTTTAGGAGAATAGGTTAGTAAATCATTAATCTAAATTGGCAGGCAGTTTAAAGCAACAGAAAGCAAACATTTTTATTTATCTCTGAGAATTAAAAGACTCAGGGAGAATTTTGGTTTTCATGCTTTCTGCTATGACCTGTGAAAAGGGGTGAGGGAAGGCAAGTGATGGCGACTCAGAAGCACCCTTCGGAATCAGAATAATGATTAATATTTTAAAATCCGTGAACATCTTAGAAACCTGTATATTTGAGCCTTAAGGACCAATTCATTCTAAAAGGTTTAACATAGTCCAACATAGCAGTGAACATAATACTTAAGAATGTTCATAATGACATGATAAAAGGACAACTCCCTTGAGACAATATATAAACCTATATAGAAATTGGAGTATAACGCCAAGCAATCAATAAAAAATACAATTTTTTTTTAATATCAAAATTATTTGCTCTTTATTAATACAGGTGCAAAAAAGTATATTCAAAGTACAATCATATGGTCAGATAAAAATTAGATTTTTTGTAACTATTTTATGCCGTAATTTCATGTTCGGATATATAATACATTAATATATAATGATATTCTATTATCTCTGCAAGATAGTATGATGCATTGCACCCCTTTGATACCATGATCAGCAATAGAATGGCCACCATGAGCAATTCTCGTAGGGCTGTGGCCCGATTGATTGAATGATAGCGACATCACGTATGATGGAAGGGTGTTATAATTATTAAATTTTATTGTTTACATAAATAGACATTTAGATATCCCTTTAAGGTGCTACCTTTATATGCAGAATTATATGTGTATGTATCCACATTTTTCCTGTTATTACACGTATATTATGGTTTTTTCGCCAGTAATTACAATGGCCGTTATGCAGAATTTTTGTGAGTTGTTTGGCTCTGAGAATGATGATAATATTGTCCGTGGAAGACTGATGTTTTGGTCATATTGTATGATTATTGGAATTAGTGCTGTGTTTCCCCCTTTTTTCTTCTATCATACATTAATCTTTCTTTTTTGTCCTTCCTGATGGCTTTGTGACTTCACTTTGATTTACCCTTTTTCTGGCCAGTAGTTAAAATGGCCGCTGCGGGGTTGCGCATGCGCGGTTGGTCCCGTCGTGAACGGGCGTCCCGGAAGGCGTCAACACAACCTGGGGTGGGACAATGACGTCAGGAGAGCAGTGTCTCTCCTTGTCCCTCCCGCAGGCGATGACGGCCGGACGTGACGTGCCGGGATCGGGGCCCGCTTCTCATGCGCTCACTTCCTCCTGCACTGACACTAATTTTGGACACCTGTGCATTAGATATTTATACCCCACATATTCAGCAGCACCACACATGCCCCCCGATGAAGCCCAGCGCGAAACGTGCGTAGGGGCTTTGGGGATCGGATACGCCGCATATGCACTCTCTATATGGGTAAGCATGGTTACCTTTTCATCTCTTTCCCCATACCTTTTTGCACATAGCACTTTAATGGAAGGTTCTGTATGAATTCCCTATGTCCTTTGGCATGGATTTTACTTTGGCAAAAATAATGGACGGCTAAGGGTGAGACTATGTTGCATGGTGATGAATTTTCGTACAGACTTGGGGTTTTAATTCAATTTTATACCATCGCATTTACTATGTATGTGCAGCGATCCTACTCCCCTTTTTATCTGTGTCATCCCCGGTATCTGACCATATGATTGTACTTTGAATATACTTTTTTGCACCTGTATTAATAAAGAGCAAATAATTTTGATATTAAAAAAATTTGTATTTTTTATTGATTGCTTGGCGTTATACTCCAATTTCTATATAGGTTTATATAATCATTCTAAAAGGTGTAACTTTTTTATTTTTCCATCTACAAAGATATATGAAGTTTTTTTTATGTGGCGAATTGTATTTTTTAACACAATTTTTAAGATTTATATAATTGAATTGCTAATCTTTTGAATGAAATGTAAAATAATATATTAAATGGCACCTGTCAGCAAAGAAAAATGAAACAAAACAGTAGGTACTTGCAGCCCTAGTGGTCATCTTCAGGTAAATACTGTTTTTACATGTCCAGCTGTCTAATTGCAATTGCGACAGCAGGGAGAAAATTAAGTTATATTTTCCCCGTAGCTGTTAGCTTCAACTACTGGGCGTTGACAGTTCACTGCACTGGAACCGACCTGATGACTGGAAGCAAGTGGCAGCTGAGAGGATATGCCTTCTTTTTTTCCTTGTTGGCATGATTATGACTCTAACAAATATGTTTAGCACTTTTGCTGAACAATAGCATGTAATATGAAAATAATTATTTTTGGTGTCTCTGAATTCTGAGCTCAAACACATTTTACTTTGTTGCCAATGTAGCCATATAGAGGCTTGTTTTGTTGCAAAATTTTCTTAAAATTAGGTAAATACAACCTCAGCTGAACAACAACACATGACATTATGATATCACTGTTGATTTAACAAAAACTAAGCCAAAATGCACAAGAAGTGTGTAAAGAAAATTATCCTTACTTCTTTCATAAGAATTAAAAGAGTAAGTAGTAACTTATAAAATAGAATGCTCTTGATTACCGTATTATTCGGACCATAACGTGCACCCCAAGTTTAGAGGCGGAAAATAGGAAAAAATAATTTTTTTTTTTGTAAATTCTTTATTTTCAAAATTTAAACATCACCATTAAACACAACACCAATTCTCAGATATATCTGGCGAAGTATTAATCAGGGGTTAGTTTAGGGCGAGAAGGGAGGAAAAAATAAGGGAAAAACAGGTGGGGGAGGGAAGGGAAAAGGAAGGGAAGAGGAGAAAGGGTACATAACCATAAACAGTATCAACAACATTAACAAAATGTGGCTGACGGCATGAGCACAAGCATTTAGTAGGTGCACTTCTGAAAATAACATAACACATGAGGGCTTTCTAATTAGAACAGTGAAGCCAGGAACATTAGTACAGAAGCTATCGGATCAAGGTAAACTTTAGGGACACTAAATTTCTCTTAAGGAGGATTGTCCTCTAAATATCAAGTCCACGGGGCCCAAGTCCGCACATATGATTTATGATTAAAAAGCTCCCAGCTAGACAGCTCCTCCAAGCGAGCAATTTGATTTATTTTAACGTGCCATTCTCCCAACGTGGGGGGGGCTACATCTTTCCAATGGGCAACTATTAACTGTCTCGCTGCGCTCAGCATTAACGGCAAAAGGCCATGTTTTTTCGGTAAAAAATCCTTCGACGGACATGAAAGAAGAGCTTCCGTAGCTTTAAGATTAGCCTTTAATAATTGTAATTTTTTGAGAACTAATTCAACTCCATCCCAAAAACTCCTCAATCTAGGACAATCCCAGAATATATGTAAGTGGTGTCCTCTAGAATTAAGGCATCGCCAGCAAGTTTCATTATCTGCCAGACCCATCTGAAAAAGCTTAGCTGGAGTTAAATGCCATCTAGTTAATATTTTATAAGAGTTCTCCTGCAGGAGTACACACCTGGAAAAACCCCTGGCATTTGACAGCATTTTAGATATTTGGTCCTCTGTAAACACGGTATTGAGTTCCATTTCCCAAGAGTATATAAACGAGGGTTTAAAATGCATATTTGGAGAGATAAGGTGTGAATAAATGCGAGATAAAATTTTTAGTCGTGGAGGTGGAAGTTTTAACATAATATCCAACCAGGACCAATTGGATTTAGACGGAAATCTCTGTCTAAACTGTAAAAGTGTACGTCTAATGTGTTGTTTTTGAAGAAAATTTGTTGGTTGAGTCAATGCGTCCGACGGCCAAACCCCTCCCTGCAGGATTCTGTTACCATAAAAGCCATTCAACGTTTCTCTAGGAAGGTTAGACCATAAATTATATGAGTCTTGAAAATCTAACTCCAACAGAAAGGGTATTGAGCCGATCGGTGTCAATGTCGAGGGAAAAGTGTCCACCGGGAGCTCTCCCATCACCAATCTTTTAATACGCAATGTAGTTGAAGTTACATCGTCTAGCCTAAGCGTGATTGGCGGTTTAGCTTTAGTCCAGAGATACGGTAAACCCCTCAGACCCAATAGAGCCCAGTCAACACTATCCCCCTCCCCACTCTCAGCACAGGACACCACCTTTAACCATCTACTGAGATGAATAGCTTTATAGTATAAAAGGGGGTCCGGGACCCCTAGTCCTCCAGAGGAGATAGGGTAAGAAAGAAACTTAAATGGCAGCCTAGCTGTTTTTGATTTCCAAATAAATTTTCCAATTTGGGATTTTAACGCTCCAAAAAAGGTCAGGGGTATCTGAATCGGAACCATGTTCATGGTATACAATATAATAGGCATTATATACGCCTTAAACACATTAATGCGACCCATCCAAGATAAAGTAGGTAGGTTATATTTTTGCATCAGGTTTTTGACCTTTTGGATTAAAGGAATAAAATTACTTTGAAATAAATTGGCGGGATCCTTAGTTATTGTTATTCCCAAATATCTAATAGAGTTGGTAGCCCAAGAGAATGGAGTCTGCGTGCGAATGGTGGAAATCTGAGAGTGGGGGAGAACAACGCTTAACACTTCAGATTTTGTTAAATTAATTTTGAAATTAGAGAGGAGGCCAAATTGATGAAAAACTTGAAGGATGATTGGGAATGCCTGGGACGGGTTGGAAATAAGGAAAAGCAGATCATCTGCGAAAGCTAAAGTTTTAAATGACCTCCGACCCACCGACAACCCCTCAATGCGTTGGTCTTGTCTGATGCTTTGTATCAAAGTTTCTATAACTAAAATGAACAAGGATGGCAATAAGGGGCATCCCTGCCTAGTCCCGTTATTAATCCCAAAACTATTTGACAGGGTGCCGTTAATCCTGACCCTGGCCGTCGGTTGAGAATAAAGTGAGAGAACTGCTGTGATATATTGGGGGGGAAAGCCAAACTTGATCATTACTTGTTCCATGAACCTCCAGCTCACTCTGTCAAAAGCCTTCTCGGCGTCCGTCGACAGAAGCACTAGAGGAACATCACGGGTCCTGGCAAACATTATGGACTGAATGGCTTTTGTAGAATTATCTTTCCCTTCTCTACCTCTCACAAAGCCCGCTTGATCAGCATGAATTAGTTTGGGTAAGAAATTGCTTATTCTGCCCGCTAATATTTTAGCCCACAATTTAATGTCTGCATTCAGCAGTGATATTGGTCTGTAGCTAGCGCACAAATTGGGGTCTCTACCTTCTTTCGGGAGGACTGTAATGTAAGCCTCTAAGGATTGTTTAGGGGGGAGTTGGCCCTCTAAATAGGAATTACACAAGGCCACCAGTTGAGGTAATAACGGTTTTATAAACTTTTTGTAATAAATAATGGGGAGACCATCTGGGCCCGGTGCCTTTCCATTCGGAATAGAAGAAAGAGTATTTAGAATTTCTTGGGAAGTAACTGGGGCGGTCAGCAGGGATTGGCCCTCATGAGTTATTTTAGGGAGATTTAGTGGGGTCAGGAATTCTTTAATTTTTGCTAAAGCTATGGCTGGCTCTTGCATGCTATCTGGTGTATTTAAATTGTATAAACTTTCATAAAAGGTTCTAAACTCCCTGGCAATATCTGCGGTCTCAAAAATTGAAGAGCCATCTAAAGCCCTGAGTTGTCTAATAAACGTCTTGTCTTGTTGTTTCCTAAGTAGGGATGTCATAAGCTTACTACTTTTATTGCCATGAAGATAGAACCTCTTTTTACTTCTCATAAAAGTTTTGGCCGATTTGATATTTAGAAGGTTTTTTAGTGAATTTCTCAGATCTGTCAGTTCAGATAATATCGTGTTCATTTGGGATCTCTTATGCAGTCTCTCAAAGGAATTGATTTGATGCAGGATAGACACAACCTGTTTCGTTCTTTCTTTTTTAAGATAGGAGCCTAAGGCTATAAGTTCCCCTCTTATTACTGCTTTATGCGACTCCCATACCATGGACAAGGGCGGGCCTGAATGTAAATTAGTTTGGAAAAAGAAATCAAGAGTGCTTGTCAGTTTTGCAATATGGGAATCAGAGTCCAGCAATGTCTCATTTAGTGACCATGACCCAGCTGGCCGTGGTAGGGTTGTTATGTCTATGTCGAGAAAAATGGGAGCATGATCTGAGAGAGAGATGATATCTATATTCGCACTCTTAACTAGTGGGAGATCAGCTGTACGTGTCAATAGGTAATCAATTCTGTGATAACTATTATTTGGATGGGAATAAAAAGTATAATCTCTCCCCGAAGGAAAAAGTATTCTCCAGGGATCTATCAAATGCAATTTTTGTAGAGAGAGGTGTAATTTTCGCAGCGCCCTTTGAGAAATAGCCGACCTGCCCGTCGAAGTGTCTAAAGCTGGATTCAAAGATACATTAAAATCCCCTCCCACCAACAACAAACCCTCTGTGAAGAGTTCTAGAGTATTCATTGTTTTGCACAGCCAACTTATCTGATTCCTATTTGGAGCATACAAGTTACACAGGGTGATCATAGTGTTAGCCAAAAAACCCTTAATTATAACATATCTGCCTTCTGAATCTGATAGACAATCACTCAAAACAAAAGGAACATTCTTTTTTATAGCAATGCTCACACCACTAGACGCCGAACCGCCAGCACTGTGATACCAGGTCGGGTAGCGAGATCTAGACATATCCGGGACTCTCCCTTTCTTAAAATGTGTCTCCTGCAGGAAAACTATACTAGACTTCTTTGAATATAAAAGATTCATTACCTGGCTTCTTTTACACGGGGAACGTATGCCCTTTACATTATACGAGGCCACTGTCATAGTGGCGAGGTTCACCTTATCACCCATAGCTCAATAAGAGAAGCGAAAAAGATGTATACCTGTCCTCTGCCATCAAACCACAAAAATGTAAAAAGTACAAAGAAATGAAAAAAAAAAGAAAAAAACTAAAAATTACTAAGATTAAACAGCATATATATAACAAGAACCAACTACCTGTCTGTAGCAGAGGCAGGGGGACAAACATGTCTCCCATAACAGAACAGGAAATAACATTTCCGACACACGAGTGGCACATGTTAACTTATACGGCAATTAAATGATATCAGTAACACATACGCAAGTATCAATCCTAGCAAGTTAAAGTGATTTAGAACATTTCAGAGTGAAATGAAGTTTCCAACTCCATGGGTAATAAAATACAACAGGAAGAAACACCAGAAAGCTCAGGGGGGTATCTCTCTCCCCGTTCCAGATCTCCTTCTTTTAGGAGTCGAGCGTTTCTTTCCTGAGGCCCAGTCACCCTGACCTCCAGCATAAGCATATACAGGGGGAGGCGTGCGATGATCCATGTCCAAAGGTAGCCAGGAAGGAATATCAATAGGGGCGATATCAAAGGTGTCCCATATTTTAGTTAAATCTTCAGGGATCCGAACCATTATTTGTTTGCCGTCGCCATGTATAGATATACCAAACGGAAATAGCCATTTATATAAAATTTTACGTGAACGTAGCACCTCCAGGAGGGGCCTTAGGACTCTTCATTTTGCAAGGGTCGACGGCGCAACGTCCTGATAAAGATGGATAACCGATCCCTCATAAGAAAGATTTGTAACATCTCTTGAGGCAGACAAAATAGTATTGGTATCCAAATAGCTCAACAAACCGCAGATCACATCTCGCGGGGGTTCAGAAGGCTTCGGCTTGGGTCTAAGCGATCTATGTACCCTCTCTATTACAATTTGGTCACATTTTTCTTGTGGGATTAAAAGGGCAAAGATCTCTTTCGTGGATTTTTCCAATATTTCTGTAGAAACACTTTCCGGCAAACCTTTTAGCCGTATATTCTTCCTGCGGCTCCGATTTTCCTGGTCTTCCAAGGCCAAAAAAGAGTTGTTAAGCTGTGTTCTGTGGTAGTCCAGATGCTCTCTCATGGCATTGGAATGGCTAATGATAGAGGACTGAGATGATTCCAAAGACTTCAATCTATTACCAATATGTAGTAAGTCTGCTCTCATGCCAGATATCTCAATTACTAATGGTTTAATAGCTTGAGCTAATAATTTCTTAAAAACTGATCTAGAAAGTTTCCCAGAGTCCGATTGAGTAGCATCGCTACCTGAACCATCATTGCTGGAATCCGAGTCTTCGACGCGTTCCTCCTCAGCAACCTCTGTAGGAGGCTTTTTAGGCGTGGGCCTAGTCGATGCAGATTTATTTCTCAGGAATTTATCCATTTCACCCTGCTTGCCCTTATATGCTTCAGTAGCCAACGGTTTTGCACGCTCTTTATTGGATTTGACCATTCTGCTTAATTAAAGCGTGTACTTAATTCACCACTCGTGCATCAGGAAAAGTCTAGTAATGCATTTTCCTATATGTAAATATCCCCATGCATCTTGGAGGATGAGGAGACAACATATGTAGGTAACTATGAGGATCAGTGGGGGTCTGCGGGGACAGTGTAATGCCAACTCCCCACTGTGGAGCACTAGAGATAATACAATGTCTCCTTCATTCGTGGCTCAAAAGTCTGCAAAACAGCATCACACCCAGGAGGGGAGAACGATATCCCCTGACCCAAAAGCGCCTCCGTTCCCAAGTAGACGCCTCACCCAGTAAGACAAGGGGCTGTCAGCAACCTGGCTCCACAGACACAGAGTTAATGGTCACCTCTACTTGCAGCAATATCCCCCGCAGGTTCCACAGACAGCTCACCGGGAGCACCCAGCGCCGCGGCCCCTTCTCACCGTCTTCTGCTCCGACGGGCGAGACCGCTCCTTATTCCGCGGCCCCACACCTCTCTCAAAGACCTCCTGCGGTCTGGTGCCCAGGCCTTATCCGCCTGCACACCGGGCTCTGGAATCCGTCGGCACGGCCCACCAGGTAAGCACTGCAGGGAGATGTAAAGATGGCGCCCGTCCCCTGTTGGCGCCCCCGCACTCCCCACGAGGCTGCTCCGCGCTCCGGTGTATAGGCAGAGCGCAGCAGCTTTACTTTCCTCTCCACCGCCTCTCACCCTCTTCTCCAGGCTCCAGACACTCTGAGGGGGGTTTTTTCGTTGTCGTCCGGGCCAAAATAAGCCAGATTTTATGGCTGGTAGCGGGAGCTGCTGAAAGGCATGTCTTCCCTATGTGAGATCCAGGCCACGCCAGGAAAAAATAATTTTTAACCCGTCAACAGAATCAGGTATGTCGTCAAGGGTCACAGGTGCGTCTTACAGTGCAAATGTATCTTACTATTGGGTTGTCGGCGGCGGAGCGGGGTCACAAGAGGCAGTAGCAGGGTCACATTTACGTAATTTGCCGAGATCTAAATCTGCGCGTGTGCCAACAACTGGGACAATTTCCTGAAGCCCACCGCAAGGTCAATGTGTGCAGCGGGGACTACTCTTCTGCTTTGCACAGTCAGGATACCTCCTCCTCCTAGTCCAGGGCCCACAGCATTGCCTCACTAATGCTGCCACCGGCTTCCTACTGAGGCAACCCTGCTTCTACTGCTGCCGCCCCCTCTGTAAGTTACATTCAGACTATAAGACTCACCCCCATTTAATTCCTACATTTTGGGAAAAAAGTGTGTCCTATAGTCGAAAAATAGAGTAATTGCTCATCAACAACTATGACTACCTCTATAAAAGCAGTTTTGCCAGTTTGCTAGCCTGGAGCATTCAGTCATGTGTTCACACAATTCCAAGGAGGAAAGAGATCAGCAATGATCTTAGAGAAGAAATTGTTACTGCCCATCAATCTGGGAACAGCTAGAAGGCCATTTTCAAACAATTTGGAGTTCATATTCTACAGAGAGAGAAATGATTTACAAGTGGAAATCATCCCAGAAAGTTGACAGTCATTCCAGGCATGAACATCTAGCAAATTCACTTAATTTCAGACTGTGCAATACTCATAAATTGCAATCAGATAGCACGTGAAATGCTCAAGTTCACACAGTTAGAAAAAGACTGAAGTGTGGATCACTTGGAAATTTTGGCAGGACAAAGCCTCTTTTGTCTAAAAACAATATTGCAGCATTATTAAAGCTTGTAAAGTTTCATCTGAGCAAACTGCAATACTTCTGGAACAATGTCCTCTGAACAGACAAGACTGTTGTGGAGATGTATGGCCATAATGCCCTGAACCAATTTTGATGAAGAGCAAACACAGCATATCATCCCGAACAATTCCCGTCAAGCACAATGGTGGATGGGTGATGATTTTGGCTTGTTTTGTAGCCCCAAGATCTAGGAACCTTACAGTCATCACTTTACAGTCATTGAGTTGACCATGAACTCCTCTGCACGCTAAAGTATTATAGAGTCAAATGTGATGTCATCCATCCAAAAACTAAAGGTTGGGTGAAACTGGGTCATGAAAGTAGACAATGATCCCAAGCACAGCAGCAAATCTACACCAGAAAGGCTGAAAAAGAAAAAAGTAAAGATATTACAATGCCCCAGTTAAAATGCAGACCTCAACCCAACAGAAATGCTGTGGTGAAAACTGTGCAGGAACAAAAGTTCACAAAACTCAATGAACTGAAACAACGTTGAAAACAAGAGTGGACCAAAATTCCTATAAAACAATGTGAGAGACTTCTAAAAGCTATACAGAAAAAGACTACTTCAAGGTATTGCTGATAAAGGTGTACTTATTTATTCACATACTGCTCCTGCATTTTGGCCTAGTTTTTGGAAAATATATGACCCAGTGTAAGCCACCATGTGTTGTTGTCCATTTGAGCTTGTATTTAACTATTATTTTTCCTTCTAAGGACCAGATTTTTGTTATTATGCCCTGATATGTAAAACCATAGTATTCAGATTAGAACTTACTTAGTATTTCTCATCACTATAAATTAATTTTATATTGTCATATACATTGAAGTAATAAAAGATGGCTACTAAATTGGACATATGGTAAAACTTCAACCAATGCTACCACTATATATGTTGGTGCATGAAGGGACTGCTTTCACAAATTTCTAGACTTTTGCTCATACAAATATAACAATGTTTTATATACAAAACAATATTTTTACTAATGTAACCATGACATTTTACAATTAAAAACGAGTAAATGAGCAGCCGTACTGTATAATATCACAATTAAAATGTTATCTCCCTATTGATCCTATTTGTGAATGATAAATCCCTCTAGATTTCAATGCTATTTTACTTGTCTGGACTTACAGTGTTTGTCCACTACTCATGCAAAACCTCCTTAAATGCTATATTCCCCAGTGTAAAATAAAAATACAGTAAATAACAGCTACGCCTGTGCCATTCAATCCATGTTTGCACTGAGTTTCCTGGTGCTTGTGTGACATTTGTCATGGGCTCACACTTCGCACAGATTTGTCAGAACTTTGAGACCTACAATGCATTAGCTGTTGTTGATTGGCAGCAGTAATCACGTAACATAATGTCATGCAAGCCCTGAGAGGCCTGGGAAACCCATCACTGGAATGGTTCTGGAGCGGGAGGTGAGGTTATATTTATTTTTATTTTACACAAAGGAATATTGTATTCAAAGAGAATCTGTCATCATGTTTTTGCTATTTAATCTGAGCGCAGCACAATGTGAGTCAAGAAAACCAGAGTCCAGATATGTACTACTTACTGGACTGCTTGGTGTAGCTTTAATAGAATCCCTGTTTTGTCTGTTGTAGATGTATCAGATCTAAAGCCCCCATCTCACATAACAAGATCGCTAGCGAGATCGCTGTTGCATCACCGATTTGTGACACAACAGCGATCTCGCAACATGTGACACATAGCGGCGATCAGGCCCCTGCTGCGATGTCACTGATCGTGCTCGAATGTCCTGGGCCATTTTTTGATCGTTGGTGTCCCGCTGGCCAGCATGCATCACTGTGTTTGACAGGGACAACGATGAACAACCTCAATACTACAGGTCTGAGAGACAGGGTCCCAACGACCGTCGTATCGTTCCGTATCGTTGCTGCGTCGCTGTTGAGATCTGACTGTTTGACATCGCACCAGCGATCCCTACCAGGTTGCATCGTTGTCGGGATCACTGGTGCGTCGCCAAGTGTGACGGTACCCTAAGACTTCTGGGCTGTGTAACCCTACCAACATTCCTGATTGATATTGGGACGCCCTCACACCCAGGGCTGTGGGGTACTCGGTACCGGGCCCGATGAGCTTCAATGGGAGATGTCACGGCAGCTGGGACCCGGCCCGTGGCCCTGGGCGCTCATTGTAAAAGGGGAATGTTCAGAGTGCTGATGATGAGTGATTCGTGACGCCACCTGTGGTGTTCGGCAATAAAGATGTAAGCCGACGCTGCAGACAGATCCTCTGGGACAGATGGCGTGGTGCAGCAGTGATGTTATAGCCCTCCACAGGCAGGGCTGTAGTCCCAGGGCAGTGCAGGTGAAGTGACACTTAGGTGGTGTAGTGTCAGGCGCAAGGGATGTAGCCGTGCTGGGCAGGTTGGTGCAGGAATAAGTGGAGGACACCAGGGCATGTAGTTCCAAAGCTTTACTCACAGTCTGGTGCAGGTGCAGGTGTCCGCATCCGTGCCGTGTCCTCCGGGTCAGGAGCTCAGCCAACTTCCAGGCAAGATAAAGTACTCCTTTCCAACACTCCACCAACATATGTGCCTTTTCTGAACGTCTCCTCTTATAGCACCTTTGAATGAAGTACTCCTAGTACTGAGTTACACTGGAGTTCCTCCTGTCAGATGTTCCTATGAACTCTACTTGTACGGCAGACAGCTGTAGCCTGCTTCGGGGACTCCTTGCTACTAAGTCCCGACTCACTAATATGTTCCTGTTGTGCCCCCAAGTCTTGTGTGAGAATAAAGTGGTCACTACTTCTATTCCTCCGGTGTCTGCTGCAGGACCATTAGTATCCATACAACCTCGGGGACCGGACCCCGGCCTTGCGCCTAGAACTTGAAAAGGGTTCTCCTCTAACCCTGGTCCTTGTTCTCTTATTCTCCTTACGTTCCGTGCTAATCCTTCCCAATGGAGAATCAAGCTTCCTTTCTCTGCCTCTTCCCTGTGCCAGCAGACCCAGATCACTGTGGCCTGCTGCAGCACTTCCTTTTTCCATCCCTCTCCTGGGGATCTTCTCTTTCTCACTCTCTGTCCGTCTACATCCTCACTCACTGACTGAGTGAAAGACTGACTGACTAACTCAACTCTTCCCGCTCCTTTATGTGAACTAAACTCCACCCACCTCCCAGCACGTTTCGTGTTCCAAGCAGGGAGCCACCAGGGGGTGCTATGCTACACTCCAAGCTGGGAGCCGCCAAAGGTGCTTTGCTACACTACTTTGTGGTGTGGGGTGCAGGTGTTGGAGTGTGGTCAGGTGTCTCCACCTTACCTGGATGGTGGGGTATCACACCTCAGGAGGAGGTGCAGTACCTCTGTGGTGACTGAACCCTCAGGGGCGCCACAATATCTTCCATTGTACACTGAACATTGTCAGCAAGCTTCCAATCAGTGATGTGGGTGGGATTACAATATTAACTGGACTTGTCTGCAGGAGACATGTAGTCTAGATGTGATAATCTCCTGCTGATAAAATTCAGATTGTATTGAAACTACAACACAGTGACATAAGTGACACATCCCTGGAATCAGCTTATCTTGCCGTAAATTATGCCACTCCCAGGTTATATAGCAAAAACCTGGTACCAGATTCCCTTTAAGAAGAAATTGTCAAAGTAGATGACAATACCCTTAAAGAACAAATAAGGAATCCTAAAATCTCATCTCACATACTGTATAGACCATAGCTAATATCAAGAAATCAGATGGACACATATTTCTGCACCAATGCTTTATATCGAATGTAGAGCTGAACATTTTATTGGAACCTGATGCTTCAAATTTCAAGACGTCTTTCAAACTCTAAATTTGTAACACTGGCTAATTGGTTTACCATTACGGGCAATAAAAGGCCATTTAACAACACGTTGCTATTTAATAACACATTTACAACCACTGCCATATAACCATAAATGAGAAAAGTAATTAGTCCTCCACCATTACTGGCAACAAAACTACTGTTTGGATTCTTGTTCCTGCAGATGGAATAACTGTAATAAACCTAGAGCTACTAATGGCATAGGTTATGAGGAAGGCCACCTAGCCGACGTCTCCACAGCTCCGATAGCCTAAGGCAGTAACAAAATGAATTTTTATTAGGTTCTGTAACAAAGAAGTGACAATAAGCTCCTTATCCAAAGAAAAGCCATTAACAGCTTCCAGAGAACATAACTTTATAAAAGCCAGAGCCGCCGTCTTCGTGAATTCAATATTGAAACAGAACCACCTTTGTTTTACTCTGTTTTGTGAAATTCTTTAGTCCTTGTACAAAATAACATAATTCTGGTAAAACCCAGTACAGATATTTGGTTCCCAATAGGGTAGAAATCAAAAATAGTTATTGAAAAGAACAAATATAAAATATAATTTCAAACAGATTCATAGATACAGTACATATATGTGAATGCATATATTAACCTGATTTGTGTCATTATATTAACCTTTCGACTTTCTGGCTATACTTGAATCTCATGGCTTCAAAATTTGGGATTTGGATGAATTCAGCACCTCTCTTCCCTTCAAGTGTTTTTTTTTTTATTTGTGAGTTGTGGATTATTATGACTGCCCATACCTTATAAACTTAACCCTTCCCAATTTCCCTTTGCAACGAAAACAGCAACAAAACAATTCAGAAAACAATTTTATTGGAGAGTAACCTTTTAACAACAACTCTCTTCTTTTATATATAACACCCATTGTTGGAGGGGTAAGGTCGCAGCTCTCGTATTAACCATTGAAATATTGTGGGGTTATGTCACCGGACTCCCGGCACATGTTACCCAGCCTTGTACTTCCGCCATCACTGCGACTTCAACGTAAATTATACAGAATGAACATTAATAGCAAATCATCAAAACATGGGAGGGAGGGTGGGCCGCTCTCGATCCTGAGGACAAAGAGGCCGAGTGACATCCGGCCCTCCCCTTTATACCCCTTCCAGGATGAACCAGCCCCGGAAGCAGTAATTCTCCACCAACCACGCACATATTCAGGTAAGCCCAGCAAACAGATTCTTTAACCCTTAACTGCGCTCCCAGGGAAATTATTATAAACTCACTCCTTTGCTCGTTATGTCCAGTCATTGGCCCCCCGCATATCCCGGCCGGGTTCCCTCAGACTGCCCATACCTTATAAACTTAACCCTTCCCAATTTCCCTTTGCAACGAAAACAGCAACAAAACAATTCAGAAAACAATTTTATTGGAGAGTAACCTTTTAACAACAACTCTCTTCTTTTATATATAACACCCATTGTTGGAGGGGTAAGGTCGCAGCTCTCGTATTAACCATTGAAATATTGTGGGGTTATGTCACCGGACTCCCGGCACATGTTACCCAGCCTTGTACTTCCGCCACGGAGTAGCTACGCCTCAACGGAGCTACGACCCCCCCCAAGTGTAAACAACGCCTCCTCAATACCTTCACGCAAACCCGCCAAAAAAATATCCAACCCTATTTCAGTTAAATGAACCCCGTCCGCCCGCATAAACCTGGCATTATTACCCTCAAGCTGCCTGTGCCTAACAACGACGCCTCGCTTAAATTGCACAAAACGAGCTATGCGTTGATTCACGACTCTTCTCGCCCTCTCAATCCCAGCCCAATCTCTAGCTCCACTCCATACGAGCCTCGGAATAATCTCTGACCAAACCATAACCAACTGATTAAAAAACCGCGAAAACTTGTCTATGTCCGCTTGCATTAATGTTAACAGCTCTGTCAACTGTATAGACCCCAAATCGTTTCCTCCTGCATGGACTACCAGGATGACAGGGGTGTTTACCATTCTTGAAATTTGCACCACATCACAGAGCACTTGAGACCACAACAAACCCCGTATACCTCTCCAATTCACTTCAATATTGTAAAACCCCAGAACCTTCCCGCCAGGACACAACTCTGCCCTCCGCTCAGCCCAAAAGACATATGAATGTCCCAAGATCCACACACTTGGCCTGGCTTGACCTGAAATGAAAAGAAACTTAAAATTACATCACACTTCACTTCTTATGCAATTAACAGCTCCGGTCTGATATACCTGAAAAAACACGACGACCGCCATCTGCCTACTCTCATTATTTCCTCTTCTCTAAGGCCTGCGCGAGCTGCCTCTGTCGCTGCGCCAATTCTGAATGAATGCGTTCCGAATTCACCAGCGGGAAGACCCAGAACTACTAAAATACGACGCATCAACGTCGAGAACTGGAATCTAGTTAACGGGGCCCCGTTTGCATGTGCAAAAAACGTTATACTCTCGTTAGACCTGACCTCCAAATACCTGTTCACCAGGATAATTGGGCATACTGGGCCCGGAATGGAAAAAAGTGAAAACCATAGACCGCAACCCATGGTATCCGTTTTTGATCGCCGAATCCGAATACGAACCCCGCCATTACACAAAATCACGTCATTGCGCTGCAAGCCCCCAATAACCCTAGATGATGGGGCAACTAACTCACTCACCCGCAATGCCCCAAAAAACGCCACCGCAAACGCTGCGGAAAACATTATCGCTTCAAAAGAAGAGCTGCAAACCGCATTTGTACCTTCTATGATCCTGGCTAACAAGGAAAAGGAAATAGGTCGCTTTGAATTTTTTGGTATACTAATTTTTTTCCAACCTTTTAGCGCTTGCTGCAGAACAAAAGATTTTGTTACATCCTCCCAACCACGAAGCTTAAAATGGAATGCTAATCCCGTTAATCTATTTCTTGCCAGCGTAGCCGCCGCCCCAATGGAATGCAAATGTTGAATATATCCCAAAGTCACTTCCAACCTTGCCTCCTTCGACGAGCCCACTGGACGACCTCCTACAAACTTTAACCAATCCTGCCAGGCCTTACCATATGCGTTCCATGTCGATGGTGCTAATGATGCCCTAATTAACGGCATTAAGAGGTCTCTGGTATTGTCCACAGGTATCCTGGGCATTGCGCTCCTATCCGATTGGCCTCTGGGGCAAGCTCCCGAAACTTCTGAAAATTAAAACGTGATAATGAGTCAGCCATGGCATTTTCCTTGCCCGGCACGTGCCGAGAACGTACACAAATATTAAGCTGCAAGCACTTCAAAACCAGAAAGCGAATAAGCTTTATCACTGGAATGGAAGAAGACGACAAATGATTAATCGCGTGAACCACACTTTCATTGTCGCTCCAAAAACAAATCCGAGAGTTCCGAAGCTGCATTCCCCATAACTCAACAGCCACAACCAATGGAAAAAGCTCCAGAAGGGTAAGATTCTTTGTCCACTCATTCCTAACCCATATTTCTGGCCATTTTTCCGCACACCACTGGCTATGAAAAATCACACCAAAACCTACCGAACCAGCCGCGTCCGCAAACAATGATATCTCCTGACATGACTTTTCTTCATCCTGAAAACAAGTACGACCGTTGTATTCCTGCAAAAATGTTTTCCAAATCCTCAAATCTTCTAAGAACGGAAGACCTAAACGAACCCTGTGATGAGGTAGTTTAACACCCCGTGTAGCCATAGACAATCGACGGGAAAAAATTCTACCCATAGGCATAACCCTACATGCGAAAGACAGCAACCCCAACAACGATTGCATTTGCACTAACGTCACTTTCTTTCGTGCCAAAAAACCATCTATCAAATCCAATATCTTAGAAATTTTTTCCCCCGGTAAACGAAAGACCATTTCCACCGTATCAATCTCTATCCCTAAAAATGACAAACAAGATACTGGGCCAACCGTTTTTTCTTCGTTTAATGGAACTCCAAAAGCACCCATGATCTCCCTAAATTTTTTCAAAACTTTCCCACAAACATCAGATTCAGCTGGTCCTAAAAACAAAAAATCATCCAAATAATGGGTAATCCAATGTGATCCAGTTTCCAATTTTGTCACCCATTCTAAAAAACTACTGAATAGTTCAAAATATCTGCAAGAAATAGCGCAGCCCATAGGAAGACAGGTGTCATAATAATAGGCCCCATCAACAAAACAACCCAATAAATGATGGCAATCAGGATGAACAGGCAACAATCGGAAAGCCGAAGAAATATCCGACTTAGCCAATAGCGCCCCTGGCCCTGCTTGTCGAACCAATTTTACGGCCTTGTCAAAAGACACATATACCACTGAAGACTCTTCAGCGCTGATTCCATCATTCACCGATGAACCCTTTGGGTGTGATAGGTGCTGAATTAATCTGAACTCACCAGGCTCTTTTTTCGGAACAATTCCTAAAGGCGAAACCCTCATATTCGTGAATGGTGGCGAAACAAAAGGCCCCCTCATCCTTCCCAATACCACTTCCTTCTTGATTTTTTGGGACAAAACTAACAGAAGCTCCCTAGCAGACTTTAAATTTAACGAGAACGATGGGCATTCTGAAAACTTGAAAGGTATGAAAAAAACATATTTGAAACCCACTCTCAACTGTGCTGCTGCTGCCTTATTGGGATACCTGCTTAACCAAGGCTCCATCTCGGTTATTTTCACCGGAGTCCTTGCTATCTTGTTGGACAAATGCCCTGGGAACTGGGACTTTTGAGAATCCTCGTGTACATTTTGTGACAGCATGTGGTCCGCCACATGATGCACATTCATGCTTATATTTGCATAGCCCAAAGAACCTGCAGTGACCATCGTTAAACAACCAACACGTTCCCGGTCTCCGGTTGGCTGCTGGCCCCGAGCCGGATTGCTGGCTAGGGGCCCCCGAATGAAAGGGATGACTTCCTTTTTGCGACATCATTAGCCTCAGCCAAGAATCCGTAGCCTTAACCCCCCAACCCAATTGTGGGTTAATGGCCAACCTCCTCCTAAAATCCTCGTCATATCTCCACCACGCTGAACCCCCATGTGTCTTATACGAATTATATATGCTATCCATATATAAAAACAACTCTGAGCAACGCTCCGGATGCTTCTTACCCATCACACATCCTAACACGAAAAAGGCTTGCAGCCAGTTATTAATTGTCTTTGCAACTTTTGGCCTTCGTTCATAAGGCCTGTCCAGGTGCCGCCTCTCTCGGTCCACCGTATTTTGATCCGGCGTCACCAGCGACCAAATATCCACATAATCATTCGACCAAATTTTCTCTATTGTCTCCTGCTCCAAATGGGAACCTAGTGGGGCTATACCACAATAAAATACATCCTTATGTATATCTGCTCTTGGCGCCGGCTCAGATTGCTTGGAAACCTTCTCTCCTAGCACCACTTTTGGGTTCAATACCAATTTTCTTCCTTCCAAAATACTCCTTAAATTTTCCATGGTCACAAATCTCTCACCCACACCCCCCCAGGCTCCCGCGTAATTAAACTCACCACTCGACTCCTCCCGACCGACAATTGCGGACTGACTTGACACCTCTTCTACTGCATGTCCTCCTTTGCTCTCCTGCCGGGTCTGCTCCGCCTGTCGAGCCGAAACCCGACTCCTGCCCCGTGACCCAGATGAGGATGATGAGTGATGTCGTGACGATCTTGAATAGCGACTGCACCTGGACCCAGACCTCCTCCTCCTGCGACGACTGTGTCGGCTATGACAGCTAGCCGACCCTTTACGTGAGTCAGAAGAAGAGGACGAAGACCTTCTGCGTCTCCTTTTTTCCAAGCTCCTACGCCTCGTTATTTCTACAGAAATATCCCCGCTAGCTACGCCTGCAGGAGCAATACCCCCAAAGGATGAAGCCAACGGAACCTGCTGTTGAGGTATATTCCAGGCTCCCAAATAGCTAGTCATGGCTGGGTTAACTGTAACATCCGTCAATGACAGCCCTAACTGGGACTGACTCTGTGACGGGTTCAAAATCACCCCACCTGTTTGTGAGGTAACCACCGAACCCGCCACTATTGGAGGTGCCACCATTTCCTGAGGGAGGGTAACAGCCTGCGATGTAACGGCCATAGGGAGAAAAAACTGCGGCTGCAAGTTCTGCCTCCCTTGTGGCTGGGTTGACTGACTAGCTAATGTGTCCATCACTGTCATACTCAAAGTCTCCTGCTGACTACCTATTCCTTGTGTCATTTTACTTGCACTATTCTCTGCTGCCCGTTTCTCACTTTGTTCCTGCGTAGCAGTGCCTTGCCGGTCCTCAGACCTCACATCTCTCACCTCCTCACTAGCTGAGGAATTATTGCTCTGACCACCCTCCATTTCTGTAACTGTCTTATGTCCTACTGACAGTTCATTAATCCCTGCCCTCCCTTTATTCCCTCCACAGAGCCCGCTATCAGTTGTCATCTGCTGAGGTGACAGAACACCTTTCCTCACAGAGCGCTGCAGCACTGGGCGGCCGTGCTCCTTAATTTTCCCGCCCCTCTTTTTCCTCTCCTTCACAGGGGGCGGGGCTACAGACTCGCTTCCTTCTTGTGAAGCTGCCTGTGTCTCCCTCACAGGCACATCTGTGCCACGCGCATGGCCACTCTTACCAGTCCCAGGGCTCCAACGGCTCCTGGGTTTAACCCCCCGCACTGAACGCCGACCTGCTGCCGCGTTCTGCTGCGGTACCCCCGGCGCCTGCATTAGCGCTGCTATCCAGCCCAGTCCTTCCTTGCCTATTCTTTCTGTAATCTCAGCCTCCCACTCTGCCATTACTGCACCCACCTCACAGTGGCACCTCCGCTCTCGATCCTGAGGACAAAGAGGCCGAGCGACATCCGGCCCTCCCCTTTATACCCCTTCCAGGATGAACCAGCCCCGGAAGCAGTAATTCTCCACCAACCACGCACATATTCAGGTAAGCCCAGCAAACAGATTCTTTAACCCTTAACTGCGCTCCCAGGGAAATTATTATAAACTCACTCCTTTGCTCGTTATGTCCAGTCATTGGCCCCCCGCATATCCCGGCCGGGTTCCCTCATAATGTTTTTGAGCTTATATACTGCTCATTGGTAATATAAATGAAGAAGGATAATAACTATGTGTTATTTTTTTACTACATTTAGTTATAGACTGGAATAGCTCTAACATATACACCAACTATATTTCCTTAAGGCTCCGTTCAATCAAAGGATGCTAAAAGCACTTTCTGTATTAACTAAGTTTGTAGTCTTTGCTGCTGTATACAAAGGCATCTAGTGTTTGGCTGGGGCCCACCAATAACATTGACTCTGGGGGCCTACTGTTCAGCTATCTGCAAATATTGAATAACTCTCTTTCACACTTACACCTATTCTTCTATGTAATAATAAATAGGTAGTTTGTTAAATGAATAATGAGATACTGCTTTTGTCTGTACATAGTGAATCAAATACATCGGGCTATTTACTGCTCATGTTGGTGGTAAGTGTGTATGGACTCACCAGGGCATTCACCTGGTGCTCTGAGGACCAGTGGTGGCATCCTTCATGTTTGGTTACCATGAGAACAGATAGGCAACCAATTCCACTATATACTTATACAGTGATACGTTGAAGCCCGCTCTCTGATTTATACAATGGGAAATCTCAAAATGAATGCCTTAACGTATATTATTATTTTGTGGTTTATAAAAGGAGGAAACAATTATTTGTAAGTAATGATTGATTATTTATTGTTATAATCACACCAATCTACAGAATCTTCCTGTTGAAAATGCTATACAATGAATGGTGTAATTTTAAAATACGAGTATAAAATCTATCATGTAAATTCTAAAGCTTATTGTGTAGAATTGCAGTTTTTTTCCATATGCCTCTAATATGTTTAACAAAGGAAAATCAATAAGTTCTAAATGTATTGTAACAGGACCATGGAAAACGTGTTTGATGGCGTGTACATTTCACATATGTTATTTACTGTGTAAATTAACGAGGCAAGCAGTTTGGTAGCAGGGGACAGAGCTTATTTCACCTGACCAGTTGAACCACCGGATAATTGTGACTAATCCCCTACAATGCTCAGGTATGGTATACAATGGCAGAGTCCACCTGCTGATGGCTGTCTGTGCTCCTCGGAAATCTACTGTGTGAGTAAAGCAATTGTTTGTTTGGGATGCCATCACATGTTCGGTATGCCACAACAATGATGTCCAACCAGGGCGGCTAATCAAAAGAAGAGCCAGGAGTGCCATCAGGTAGGAGGCTGTTCTTTGGTCTCCATTCCAGCAGCAACACATTACTGATGGCTTGAATCCTGTGAAACCATTTGTAATTTGATACTATTTGTGGGAGTCACCCAAAAATTGTGTGTAGAACAATTTTTGTTGTTTTGATCCCAATACCTTTGATTGAGTAGTTTGAAAAGAATATATGCATTTCACCAAATCATTGAGCACAATTTTATGAAATGTTGTATTCCTACTGTTACACCGCTCATTTCGCAATAATTACTTTCTCATGTTTGGTATTTCCAGTGACCTCAGGTCTAATCTCAAAAAGTCACCAAAGTTGTAAACAAACGTTTTAAAACAAATGCACTAACGTGGCCTTGACGTTCTCATTTCATAACAGTGAAAAGCATGTCCGGTCTTCAAGATTAGGTAAAGACGCTGCTTTATTTGAATGCAAAGCTCCTCAGACAAGATAAAAGACTTACATGAAAGGGGTAAAGACAGATTTGCCTCCTACAATATCTTTCTGAAAGAAAGGATTACAAAAAAAGTTTTTTAGAGCATATAGATTAGTTGTTTGTGGGAAGAAAGGAAAGAAATATAGAGGAGTGGGAACATTGCTAATTGGTTACAATTGTGAAGACTGGGATTTACTAAATCAACTTTTCTTGCAGAGTTGATGATTTGACTCTCCTTTTTCAAGAGTTGGTTAAATATTTTAAAAATGATGTAAAAACTGTTCATTTGCTTTGAAGGGGGCAAGTGTATTCAATAATAACATTTAGAAATGGTATTGGGATAGAATGGCATGACTGACCAGCTTTTACCATAGAACTTCGCAAGGAAGACCTGGATATTGTATCCCTCAGAATGGATTCCTGGTTCTTATGGAAGACAGCACAATACATTGCAATACATTGTAGCTTGAAACTATTGGACCCCAATGCAAAAATCTGTTACAGGGCTTTCCAAAGGATCAGACACTTATTATTATTATTATTATTATTATGCATTTATATAGCGCCATTTTATTTCATGGCACTTTACACATGAAAAGGGGAAATATAGACAGGTACAATAAACATGTGTAAGACAAGGGACACACAAGTACAGGAGGAGAGAGGACCCTGCCCGCGAGGGCTCACAGTCTACATGGATGGGTAAGGATACAGTAGCGGAGGGTAGAGCAGGTCGTGCGAAGGTCCAGTAGACCGTGGATCATTGCAGGCTGTAGGCTTGTCTTTACAGGTGGGCCTTCAGGTTCTTCTTGAAGGTTTCCGTTGATGGTGAGAGTCTGATGTGTTGCGGCATAGAGTTGCAGAGTATGGGGGAAGCACGGGAGAAGTCTTGTATGCGGTTGTGGGAAGAAGAGATAAGGGTATGCGCACATATTGAGCACATAGATGCAGAAATTTCTGCACCATATCTGCATGTCTTGTTGCCTCTTGGCAGGAAAAACACAACGTACAATATGCTTGTTTTTGATGCGTTTTTGTATGTGAATTGTTTTTAGACCACAATGAATGCTATAGAGATAGACATACAGACAGACATATAGACAGAAAGACAGACATATACAGTCAGGTCGAAAGTGTTGGCACTCTCGATATTGTTCCAGAGAATGAAGTATTTCTCCCACAAAATTATTGCAATTATACATGTTTTGTTATACATATGTTTATTTTCATTAAGTGCATTGGAACAACACAAAATAACAGGGAAAAACAAGGCAAATTAGACATAATTTTGCACAAAACCCCAAAAATGGGCCTGCAATATGTTTGCCACCTTTCCAAAATTATGCATAAACAATTTTGTTCAAGCATGTGATGCTCATTCAAACTCACCTGTGGCAAGTAATAGGTACAGGCAATATGAAAATCACACCTGAAACCAAATAAACAGGGTAGATGTTGACTCAATCTTTAAAGTTTGTCTGTGTGTGCCACACTAAGTATGGAGAACAGAAAGAGGAGAAGAGAACTACCTGAGAACTTGAGAACCAAAATTGTTGAAAAATATCAACAACCTTAAAGTTGCAAATCGATCTTCAGAGATCTTGATGTTCCTTTGCCCATAGCGAGCAACATACTGTAATCAAGAAGTTTACAACCTTACCCATGGCACTGTAGCTAATCTCACTGGACTTGGATGGCAGAGAAAAATTGATGAAAGGTTGCAACACAGGGTATTCTAGATGGTGGATAAGCAGCTCCAATCAAGTTCCAAAGAAATTCAAGCTGTCTTGCAGGCTCAGTTTGCATTAGTGTCAGCGTGAACTATCTGTTGACATGTGAATGAATTGAAACGCAATGGTAGGAGACACAAGAGAACCCCACTGCTGACACAAAGACATAAAAAAGCTAGACTTCAATTTTCCAAAATGTACATAAGTCAAAATTCTTTTGTGAAAGTGTCTTGTTGGCAGGTAGAGCTTTTTGGTAAAGCACATCATTCTACATGGAATGAGGCCTACAAACAAAAGAGCACAGCACCTACCATCAAATTCGGTGGAGATTCAAAGATGTTTTGGCATTATTTTGCTGCCTCTGGCACTGGGTGCCTTGACTGTGTGTAAGGCATCATGAAATCTGAAGATCACCAAACAATTTGGGGCCGCAATGTAGTACCAAGTGTCAGAAAGCTGGGTTTGAGTCCTAGGTCATGGGCCTTCCAGCAGGACAATGACCTCAAACATACTTCAAGAAGCACCCAGAAATGGATTCAAACAAAGCACTCGAGAGTTCTGAAGTGGCCAGAAATGCGTCCGGATCAACATAAAAAAACATACCAGAAAAAGAAAAAGGCTTAACACCAGATTGCAAATGCGCTAGCAAGATGCAGCAGAACACCATGAGTTCTCAAGTGCCAGCAATGAGTCTGGATCTAAATCCCATTGAACACCTGTGGAGAGATCTTAAAATTGTTATTAAGAAAAGGGACCCTTCACATATGAGAGACCTGGAGCGGTTTGCAAAAGAAGAATGGCCAAAACTTCTAGTTGAGAGCTGTAAGAAGCTTATTGATGGTTATACAATAAATTGATTGCAATTATTTATTCCACAGGGTGTGTAACCAAATATTAAGGTGAGGGTGCCATCAATTTTGTCTCGTTTATTTGTGGGGTTTTGTGTGAAATTATGTCTAATTTACCTTTTTAAACTGTTTTTTTTGTGTTGCACAAAAGAGTTAGCTTACTATATTGTCTTGCCTTGACCTCCTGCCTACATACCGGCACCTCACACAGACCAGGGTGAAGCAACCACAGCGGAATCCAATTGAAGTAAGATGTGTCCAGCAAGCAGTGAAGGTATTAAAATTTTACATTTAATTCACATAGATAAAAATGATCCAACATATGGTACGAAGGATCAATGCGTTTCTATGAGATCATGAATAAGACGAAAAGTCAAAACGCGTTGATCATTCAAGAAAATAAACATGTGTATAACAAAACATGCACAATTGCAATAGTTTTCTGGGAGAAATACTTAATTTTCTGGAACAATATCAAGGGTGCCAACACTTTCGGTCATGATTGTTAGTGTCTTGTGTCTGTAGCTTACTGTACATATATTAACCTAATAAATAAATTAAAGATGTGGGGTTCCCCCCTTTTTTGGTAACCAGCAATATTAAAGCAGACAGCTGCAGGCTTATATTATCAAGCGGGAAGGTCCAAGCTTATTGGGCTCTTCCCAGCCTAAAAATGTGGTTGATCACATGAGAAACTCCGATTCTGGTGCTTCGCCTTCGCTCTTCCGGATTGCCCTGGTGCAGTGGCAACCGGGGTAATGGTAGTTGGGGTTGATGTCATTACTAGCCCAATAATAAAGAAAAAACATACACACAAAAAATACTTTATTTAAAGCTTCATTTTCTGGAACATTTTCAAGGGTGCCAACACTTTCAACTATGTCTCTGTTTATCTATCTATCTCTTTGTACATCTTTAACACCTAAAATCGGTAATTTCTATTCTGCATTCTTTTCTGGTCGCACATGTACACATGGATAGCACATGGATGGTACACATGTACACACGAATAGCACATGGATGGTACACATGGACAGCCAAAAGAAAACCACATAAATATTAAAAACAGTCAGTGTCACATGTACATTTTTTAAGCGGCCGTGTGAAGGAGGCCTTAAGTGAGAAGGGAAACAAATTGAGATTTAGATGAGTAAACCTATTTATGATTATACGTAGCGCTGACATTTTGCCATACAGGTTTATGTATACCAGTGGTTAGAGGACCATTTGAGATAGACTGGTCTGCAAACTATTGTTTATCTACTGTTTTAATCTGATGTGAGTTTTATGCAAATTATCTGAATATTCAGGGCTGATCTAGGGTTCTCCAGGGTCAGTTGACATTGAGTGGGGACACTTTTTTCTTTTTATCTTTAGGGTGTATAAAGCAGCAAATGAGATAAAATGTAACTTTTAATATACCAATTAAAACCAATGCAAGAAAGCGGGCGGCACTGCTATTACCGTACTGGGATCCGTGGCTGGCAGCAGGCGGTGAGCTCACATCCAGGATTCCCGGGTGCTTGACCTCATAGCAAAACGATAGTGGTATCCAAGAGAAAAAGATCGCACTCTGCGGGATAATGATGAATGTTTATTGACACTGAATTACATGTCACGTCGGGGATGTGAAGGAGAGTGTGTCAAATGGCTGACTACGGCTGTTTCACGCTACTCGAGCGCTTCCACGGGTCAAAGTGCAGGAGGAAATGACGGATACTTATGCACACCAGTCACTCCTCCTGCCAGCCACTATAAAACTAACCCATTCATCTTGCATCTTTTTTTAAATTCACTTGTGGGTGACATTATTTTTGGTATTGTTTTAATTGGTATATTAAAAGTTACATTTTATCTCATTTGCTGCTTTATATTGTAAATTTGAATGGGAAATAATTGCCATTTCGGACTGATATTGGCTTTGCTTTGTTTGGGTTATCTTTAGGGTGCCATCACCTGCAGTCAGTCAGGTGACAGGAATAGGGCATATTAGGATCCAATAGCTTCTTCCTGACTAGTTTTTATCAGCTGTGAATAGAGGGAATTTTCATACCAAAATTGTGGCATAAAAGCTTTCAAAAGGTACAACTTAATGATTGCCAACACAAAAGACTGAGCAAACAAGAGGAAAATATTAGAGAGACACACTCCGAAAATAATCTACCAACCAACATATGAAAACGAGTGCACACAAAGGTCTCATAAAAACTAACAGTTTATCAAATATGCTGTTAGGCACCAGGAATTCTCCCGCTGTGCAGCATAGATCCCAAGCATTCAAATAACAAAAAGCTTGGGCACTCAAGTGAAAATGTATTGTCCAATGTAGAACAACGAGGCAAATACCTCCACCATACACAAAGGCAAAAATCAATAGAAAGACAGATCATCTTCCGCAATGTTTCGGCACAAGCATGCCTTTTTCAAGCAGAATCTGCTGTAGGAAAGGATTACAGGTAACGGGATCTAGTCTCCGTTCATGCCTGCATGGTGTGGGAGCAATGATAGCGAGTGTTCCTGTCTTTTTCTTATTTCTTGCTACTTACATACCTTGGAGCACCACCTCTGGAGTTCAGTGAGCACCCCTTATATTCTTCTAGATCCCAAGCATTGTCTGGTGCTGTGTTCTCCCTTTCTGGTCCGGCCATCGGGATTGCTGCTCAGCACAGGCGTCTTGCTCAGGCTCATGGTATACATTTGGTTACTGCTGGTCCTTCAGCCAAGTCTATGGTAACTAGTGATATTCAGGTGCAGTCTTGCGCTGTGGAGTCCAGAGGTCACCTTACTGATCATGTCCATGATGTGGCGTCTTCTCATTGGTGGTCGGACGTTAGCTGCTCTGGTGATGTGGCAGCTCCGGATTGGCCTGCAGGCGGAATCACGGCCAGCTGGGCGTGAGTGTTTGGGTGGAGCTTTGGGTTTAAAAGGCTCTCAGCGGCGCACGTGGGCGCACTAGTATCATTCAGGTTTGGTGTGTGTGAGTGGATACTCTACCACTCTGTCTGCACATGTGTGTATTTGTCTGCCTTCTGAGTCTGAGCTTCTTATGTGTTATTCCGCGTGGCTTAGCATCTTTCTCGTTCATGTGTGCAGTTAGTACAGTTCAGTTCCAGAGCAAGTTGAACCTATGTGCTGTACTTCTCTGTGAAGTCAACAGGGTTTTGTACCTAGCGTGATTTGAGCTATTTCTTTTGACTTAGCATATGTTTCGTTCTAGTGTGCTGTTAGCACAGTTCAGTTGTAGAGCAAGCTCAACCCTTTTGCACTACCTCTCTGTGAAGTTAACAGAGCTGGGTATTCTGTGTTCTGTTCATACTGTGTGGAGTTAACGCAGCCTGATTAAGGTGAACGCTCGCTGCTTCATTCCGCCATTGTTCACACTAGCAGTAGTTATACATCTCTGCATGATGGACCCTGGGTTGCAATTACACTTTAATTTATATCTTATTTAGTGCAATCGCCAAACCTAACATATACTTAAAAAGGTTTAAATACGAAAGACATACATATTCCAAAACAGAATGTTCCTAGAAGTGGCACCAGTAGTATGTACAAAGAGAGAGATGTAAAGTAACATGACAGATTCCAAATAGGACAAAGAACCCCATCTATATAGTAATTCAAATCAACTAACAAGTGTCATGACTGGTACTAAATAGTTTAGTGAAAAAATGCATAAGGTAAGTACTTACACAAAAGATGGTATGTCAGTGAAAAGGGACGTCTGGTACATGCGTCCTAGTCCACCTGCCCCAACGCACGTTTCACCCAGATGCTTCGTCAAGGGGCAACAGAATATTCTAACTTTTGGGATTTTCATACCAGTATCTTTCAGCTTTAACAAAATGGAGCGAGCTGTGGCAGAATGGGGGCCTGATGCCATAACTTGTCTAATGAACTGTGGCAGAACTCTCACTCCAGCAGTTGGCTGGAGTAACATGTCTGACATGATACTCAGAAGCACACGCTATTTATCAGATGCTCCAGATTCATGAAGCGGCTTGTACCTGTTCATGAATTAGGAGCGTCTTACTACAATCATCAAGACTGGTGTGAACAATGCCGGTTTTGATGAATCAGGCCCAAAGATTCTTTAGAATGTGGGAACAGTAATGATGATTTATGTAGAGCCTTGTCAAAATTAATAGTACTATAAAAGCAAGTAAGTAAAATATTGAATTTTATTGTCAATTAAGTGCAAAAAAAATCACAAATGTGCCATTTTTATTGACACCATTTACCAATCACCATAAATTAAGTGTTCAGTGTATTGCATGGGTTGTTGCTATTTCTGAGATATACTGAAATTTACTGTTTGGTGTTGTCTATGAGAAAAGCATACGATAAAATTGCAATAAGTGTACATTAATTCCTTTTGCAGGATTTTTTTGTAACTTTCTCAGAAAAATAAATTCAGCTTTTTTAAATTTACCTATAATGTATTAGTATAAAAAAGAAAAACATTTAGATCTTTAGGCAGAAAAAAATCTGTTATGCAAAACAGTGTCGGCTGTGTCTCATTTCTACCTTCCACATTACAGGACCTGAGTTTGAGTCCTCTCTAAGACCATCTGTAAAAAGTGAGTTACATTTATTAAGGCATCATCTAGACAAAGTAATGGATAAGAGGTCTCTTTTTCCTGTGACATCATAGGTGAACCTTCATGGAGCGATGAGAGACAAAACTACACAGTAGAAGCATACTGTGATTGCTATAGCTGTTCATGTGGGAAGTCCACCCCTATTCCTCTACTTGCATAAATACTGTATTCCTATCTGCTAGAAAGGGCCTTTGATCCCCAAATATTCAAGTTGTAATGGCTGCACAAATTGATATTACCTCTGGAGAGGTAAGCATTGCATATTGTGCTTAAAAATATCTGTAGAGACTCTCTTAGATACGTCTTGACTGTCTTGTCTTAAACCCTGAGGTTACAGACAGAGAGTGAATTCATAATACCCTACGGGATTTCATTTAGTCTGTGGAAAGTTCAGATATTTAGGCGCTTACTGTAGCTAGTAAAAGTATCACTTAAAATTTACTGCATAGAAGTTGGACCCAGCATGAAACTGGAATTTGGGATAGAAGACTTCATATCGTGAGATAAAATGTTAAAATGTCTGGGATAAGACGAGAATAGTAGAAAAACCTAATGGAAACACAATGTTCACGAGTCATAAAATCCTTATGGTTTTCCTTGTCTGGCCAGGAGCTTGCAACAAACTTTTTTTTCTACCATTTTCTTCTACAGGGAATTTATGGCCTTTAATTGGTATCCACACAATATTGCTTTGTAGTTTTAATGTTTATCAGGCGTGCATAAATATTAGCTATTGATTGTGTTTGGCATTAGTAAGGTAATATAAGTAGTCAAAAATAATTATATAGAGAGTTTTCACCTTTGTTCATCATATTAGTTATTTTTATTGTGATCATGTTCTAGTCCAAGAAACGCAAAAGCTAAAAATGTAATGAAATGTCTTTTATGACTTTTTATGACTTTTTAAATGTTTTTATCTTTAGGCTGGCTTTTGTATATCAATAAAACATTGCTATTTTCTGTTGATCCCTGTGTACATGGCATGTTTCTTTTTTTTGTCTTGTATTTGATTCATTTTGACATGCCACAGCTAGATCCCAATTATTTCATGGTGCCCTCTATTTCTAAATGTTTCTAACACCTCAATATGAATGTTCTGCCCATCAGGGAAAAAAGCAAGCTTAAATTACTGTTGTCACTTTAATGGTAATAGCACACTTAATTGTATTACATGTTGTTTTTCTGTAAAGCAGTCAGTTGCATTATGGGATAGACCAAAGCATGCTGGGTAAAGGTCTTTTTGATGCAGAAGTTTTCCAGACACATAGGTATGTCTTGTTCCCTGCATTATATAGCTTAAACTCCATTATCCTGGACAAAGTATATCTGTGTTGCCAGATACATTTTAATTCTATACATCCATCTGTTGACAAATTAACCAGTTAGGCTTCAGAGAATGGTCTGCTTATTTTGGAAGACTGAAGAGTTTCATGCAGTGTGACAGATTGCACATTTTATGAACGTGTAAGAAGATAGAACAGTGAAATCCAACACCCTTATGTAAGGGCTTGTTCACATGCTGTGCTTTTGCCACTTTTTCACATACATTTTTGAAGGGTAAGATACTCTGCACCTTAGAGTATCAGGAAAGTGAATGAGATTTCTGAAATCTCATGCACACGCTGCTTATTTTTTCCTTGCTGATTTGAACCATCAATGCATTTTTTTCAAATCTGATGCATGTCAATTTTTTCAGCTTTTTTTCAACCATTCAAATGAATGGAAAAGAATGCAAGTAAAAATGCATCAAAAAGCACGTAAATAGCAAATAAAAATCACACGTATTCTAGGCATCATTTTTCCTGCCTATTGTCTAGGTTTTGGTGCTGAAAAATTCTGCTGCAAATACTCAATGTGTGCCCATAGCCTAATAGCAATGAAGTTGCTTTTGGTCAAATTTATATCCAAATATCATGTTCCTATGGTGTTCTCCAACCTGAATTGGGTTAACAATGGCAGAAACCATTGGATTTATTGCTTCTACTTGTCCTGTTGCTAGTATATTGTTTCTCTGTTGCTAGATTTTGGCCTTTTTTCTTGCTATTCAATTTCTGATTTTTACACAGTATTGCTCTGTCATTGCTCATTTGGACTGATTGACCAGTCTTCAATTACACTGCTATTATTACTCCTCCAAAATGACTACATGTCTTTTATATACTACCCTAATACAGAATATGAGCTATATTGCAGAGCTAGAAAAGTATTCCCCAGTTTCTCTTCTGTTGGATTCCATATTTGTGTTTACATTGATCTGCATTATGCCTTGGATCTGTACTCACATTTAGGCTAGAGTCACATGACCATATTCTCCCTCATTCAAGAGAATCAGGCTGATTATGCTAATCACTCTCTGATCAGAGTTTGATCGCAGTGTGATCTCATTTTCTTGAATGTGGAGAAGATGGGAAAAAAGTCTCTATGTTTTCAATTCTGTCAGTTTGTGAAAATCAGATCACATTTAAATGTCACGCGAGTGCTGTGCGATTTTTTTTTTTTTTTAAGAGACCCATAGACTTACATGGCTAAGTGTGATTCTGATTTATGGATGCAAATCCTGCATGCTGCGGTTTGCTTCCTTGGACAGACTTGGTCCGAGGAACAAAATCACGCCCCATACATTAACATCCATCCGTGTGCGATCTGATGTTACGTCGGATGGTATGTGGACCAAAAATACGGTCTTACGACTCATACAGAGAAAATTGACAACCCGTTTCTACATAGAGCTTAGAAGGATTCAGCTAGTCAGTGTTTAATCATACGATATCATAGAAAGGCAAAATGAGAAATTTTAAGCACACAGTGCTATATAGTATGATGACTGTCATATAATTAGAGGATAAAAACTTTGATGGGAGGAGTGCTTCTTTAAGTTCCAGACCTTTTTGTCTCTCTGCATTTTTTCTGTGCAAAAAAATGCAGTGTATTAGGGTACTTTCCTATGATGAACTTTTGATGAGTTTTTGATGTTACAGATGTTCAAAAAATGTAAAAAGTAACCTATTTTACTTTATTTTAGCAACAGGAACTAAAAAAAAGTAAGCAGTTTTACTTAAAACAAGACACATGAAAAGGAGACGAACTGCAGTGTCAGTAACGAGATAAAAACGCATGTAAAACAACGCACACAAAAGCACAATGAAAAAATACAAGTAACATAATTTTACCTAACAAGTGCAAAAATGGAGCCAAAAATCTGCAACATCAAAAACTCACCAAATACTCATCGTATGAATCAAGCCTAACAGTTTTTGAAATACAATACTTTGGTATCAAATCGTATTATTGGTCCTGAACTATAAATTTAGAGTATTTTCTTTTGAATTCATGGTCTGATACAAATTCATAAAAACTTTTCAATTTCTTGTTCCTTTCTTATGTCATGATTCTAGGTGAACCTGGCCAGAAAAATTGTTCTTAAGAAAAATCTAAGTGGTGACAAGTCAGGAAATATTAATGGTATTCTCTTAGTTTTGCCATATCTGTCTTTCTAATCATCTGTACATTTGCGGAAGGATCGGTGCAACTATTCTAAGTTTCCTTCTCCTAGTATTATACTTACTCCCAGAGTTGCTACTGCGCAGGCCCAGGTAGCGCCATCTTGGAGGAGGACATTTTTTTTCTTCTCCAGCAAGATGGCTCCCCCAATGCCTGCGCATCAGCAGCTATCTGATCTCTATACAAACCGATAGCTGCTACTGCGCAGGCGCGGAGGGCGCCATTTTCAAAATGACTTTTTTCCTTGCTCAAGTAAATCTGCAAAAGGGATTAAGCATTGTAGCCATGTGATTATGCAGCAGTGCAGATGCCATCGCTGGCACCAGCCTGCAGAAGTGTTTTTTTTATTCATTATATGATGGTATTCATCATGCAAACTAGGGGGCAGGTCACTGAGGGATCAATTACCTGTCAGCAGTCTGCATTATGAATATCTAATCAGAGCACCACATACATGAACCCCGCCTTAGGACACGAGTATATCATTAACACAAAAATAAAGATTAAGAAACAGCCACAAGACAGATTTCATCAACCAAGGTACTATTTTATTCAGTATAACGGTGCCAACCTGATACTGTGTGTCGGTTACTATGCATAATCCTGCTGACAGGTTCCCTTTAAACAGCAGTAAAAAGTAGTTTTTGCAATGCATATAATATAAACATTATTCCAACACCCCCACTCAACAATTACTTATTCTCTTAGTCTCATTACCTGGTCAGTCTCGCAATAGAAAAAACTCATTTATGCCACATTCTATGAAATCATGCAGGTGATGATGTTTAACGTCAATGTGTTTGGTTCTCACATTGACCTATTCACTGCATGCAAGTTTAATGCATCAGTGGTTGTCTTCATTGTCTCTTCAGCATCAAAGGAGACCAAATTAACATAATCTGAGATCCAAACACACAAGCTAAATGGAAGATCTGTGATTTACAATACCTTTGATTGTGTTACATCTTGTCCTGGTTCTGGCGCTTTCCCTAGTTCTGGTCCCTCACCTGCTCCTGCTCTCCACACTGCCCCTGTACCTCAGCGAGGTCCCTGTCTGGATCCTCGCTCTCTTTCTCTCCCTCAGCGTCCTGCTGTTGCTTCTCTCTCCCCCACTTCCTGGCTCGCTGCCAGCAGGCCTTCAGGGAGAATGCTTAGGACGCGCGCACGCTTCCCTCTGGTCTCTTAAAGGGACAGCGCGCATTTTTTGAAAATAGCAATTATCCAATGGCAGCGCACTGATTACTATTTCTGGCCTCTCCTCCATAGGGAGAGTGTCGGGGAAACGAGTATCTACTCTTGCTACATCCGGTTCAGTCCCTGCTCTGTCTGCGCTGCATTAGCAATCTGTTTGCTCATAATGTTTATCTCTGCAGAGTATCTGTGACCAGTGTGCCACGTCGACAACGTCAGCTTTGGTCTGCTTACGTCAAGGAACTCTCACGGTGCTCAGTATGCTGTTCAGTTCCGTACTCTCTCATCCGAGTTATACAGTGTGAACGTTTGTGTGGGGTCCATCATACTATGTCTCTGTATGTATCACAAAGAAAAATCACAGTATGAGGCTGGTTTCACATTTGCGTTTTTTTGCGCTGGAAAAAAACGCATACGTGCGCATGCGTTTTTTCCCCTATATTTAACATGGGTGCGCATACCTGCGCGCTGGCATGCGCACGTATGCGATTTTCATGCGCTGCGTTTTTTTGGGGTGTGCGTTTGTATTTTCCAGACGCAGCATGTTGCATTTTTTGGCCCTGCAAAAAAGCGCATGCGCACGTATGCGCACGTTTTGCGCTAAAAATGGCCATTATAGCCTATGGATGCGCATACGTGCGCACTGGCATGCGCATGTAAGCGTTTTTTTAGCGCTGCGTTTTTTGGTGGTGTCCACTTGTTGTACTAGTTATAATCTTCTAAAGACAAAAAAAAAAGTCTATATAAAGGAGGTGCCTGCCAAAACTCTGCCACTACTACACTGACAGATTGGAGAGCAGACAGTCAACAAGGAACCCATCTTCTATCAGCGAAGAATGTGAGTATGTTACATTATATGCCTGTCCTTTTAAATTATGTACTGTATGTACTAATGATTTTTATTATTTTTACATGCAGTATGTCTTCAGAATCCGAGTATTCCCCATCGCGGCAGGAATTGGCGCAAGCAGACCGTGAGGTGATTATTTTCGTGCATCTGGTAAGTATATCTGCTGCTTCTCCAAATCTCTTACGTTTTTTTCAACTTTTTTAAGACATCGTCATCATCATCTTCTGCGGACGGGACTAGTGAGGGCGAAGAGCAGGAGCAGCGAAGCCAAGTCCCGGTGGTGATACGGAATGTATGTATCAAATAATTTGTAATGTTCTTTATTTTTTATCTTCTATTTTTACTCTTTTTTATGTTTCTTTTTTTGTAACTTTTTATTCAATTTAAATTTGATTATTCTAATGAATGTGTTTTGTCTAGGTTCCACAACGGGATGAAGACGTCTACCTAGATAATGAGCAGCTCATCAGCCTGGTCCAGGAGCGTTCGCCGTTGTGGGACAGCCGTGACCGGCTGCACAAGGACATTGTGGTGACCCGGCGGCTATGGAATGAGGTGGCCGCAGCGTTGATGGATGGCTGGGACAGCGCCACAGCATCCTCCAAAAAGGCGTTTAGTGAGTATTTCCCTGCTCTGTATTGTGCCGCAGTGACTGTTGTCCTTGACGGCACTGTTGGGTTTCGTGCTAGGCATATTCTAGCAGGAAACCCAACAGTGTCATCGGGGTCTACAGTGACTGCTTTGAGTATTGTATTGCTACATTGTGCCGCAGTGACTGTTGTCCTTGACGGCACTGTTGGTTTTCGTGTTCGGTGTATTCTAGCAGGAAACCCAACAGTGTCATCGGGGTCTACAGTGACTGCTTTGAGTATTGTATTGCTACATTGTGCCGCAGTGACTGTTGTCCTTGACGGCACTGTTGGGTTTCGTGCTAGGTGTATTCTAGCAGGAAACCCAACAGTGTCATCGGGGTCTACAGTGACTGCTTTGAGTATTGTATTGCTACATTGTGCCGCAGTGACTGTTGTCCTTGACGGCACTGTTGGGTTTCGTGCTAGGTGTATTCTAGCAGGAAACCCAACAGTGTCATCGGGGTCTACAGTGACTGCTTTGAGTATTGTATTGCTACATTGTGCCGCAGTGACTGTTGTCCTTGACGGCACTGTTGGGTTTCGTGCTAGGTGTATTCTAGCAGGAAACCCAACAGTGTCATCGGGGTCTACAGTGACTGCTTTGAGTATTGTATTGCTACATTGTGCCGCAGTGACTGTTGTCCTTGACGGCACTGTTGGGTTTCGTGCTAGGTGTATTCTAGCAGGAAACCCAACAGTGTCATCGGGGTCTACAGTGACTGCTTTGAGTATTGTATTGCTATATTGTGCCGCAGTGACTGTTGTCCTTGACGGCACTGTTTTTTTTTTAACAACAGTGGACAAAGTCCGAACACGTTGGCGTTCGATCAAGGACCGCTTCAACAGTGATGTTCGTGCTGAGGGCCAGGTTCGCAGTGGATCTGCGTCAAGGACCAGAACTAGATACCGTCACTATCAAGCGTTGCAGTTCCTAAGACCGGTCCTTGCCACGAGATCGTAAGTATTATAAATTTTGGGTTTTTATTTTTATTAATCTGTGTTTTTCTAATCCACAGCTGATGCTTCTTGTAAAGGCATGGTAGTAATGATTTTCCTTTCTTCCACAGCACCTGGAGCAGCACCCTGCAACCTGGCCCTGGAGCGGTCCTTCCTCGGACGTCCTCTGACCCGTCCCAGCCATCCGACAGCCAGGAAGCACCTTGCAGGTCAACCACACACACAGCTGGTGACCAGGAAGCTGGGCCATCAGGTGTTCCCCTGTCCCAGGTCTCTGCCACTGGTTATGCGGGCACTACCCGCCAGCGGCAGAGGGCCTTGGACAGGAATGTCTTGCCCGAGTTTATGCATTTGAGCGAGGCCTTTAATTCCAGCCTCAAGTCACTGTCCGACAGAGTTGAAAGCGGTTTTGCACTCATGGAACGTGGTTTTAACCACTTTGAACACCGCTTCAATTCTGTAGAACAGCGCCTTGACCGTCTGGAGGCCGACCTCAACAGACCAGCACACCATTTTTTTAGTAAGATTTGAAAGGGCATGGCGGAACACCTTAGTCCTGAGCAACAGCTGAATGTGCTGCAGGCCTGCAACAATGCTTTCTTGCAGGCTATGCAGCATAATCGGTACGGTCAGCAGTCAGTGGTGTCATTTCCACCTGTGCCACCATTGACTCGCTTCACCTCACTACCGACTTGTGCTGCATACCACTGCACGGACACCTCTATTCAAAGCCAGGACACCCACCGTTACACCACCACAAGTCTGAGTGCAGCTGGTCACTTCACCGACACCACCATGGCAAGCGCTGCTCCTGTCTGGAGCACCACCGCCACTCCCATGCATGCGTGGAGCTCAGCCACCACTAGGCAAACATGGAACAGCCCTGCCGCTACAACAACATGTAGTAGCCCTGCCACCACCACTCTGCAAACCTGGACCATCACTGCCGCCACCAGTCCTCCTGCAAGGACGAGCACTGCCAACGAAGAGCAGCAGCAGCAGCCACCTCAGCAGCAGCAGCCACCTCAGCAGCAGCAGCAGCCACTTCAGCAGCAGCAGCAGCCACCTCAGCAGCAGCAGCAGCCACCTCAGCAGCAGCAGCAGCCACCTCAGCAGCAGCAGCCGCCACCTCAGCAGCAGCCGCCACCTCAGCAGCAGCAGCAGCCACCTCAGCAGCAGCAGCAGCCACACCAGCAGACGGGGGACCTACATTCAATATTTGCCCCTAGTTCAAGGCGAAATCTATCAAGGCGGGCATTGGGCCAAAGTCGGTCCAGGCACACAAGCCTACGGCGACATGCCATTACAACTAATGTACCTGAACAGATTTCCTCTCCTCCAAGTGTTCCTAGTTTAATTCCCTTAACTGGACTACCTTCCCCCACAAGTTTTGTTGCCCCTTCCCCTCAAACACCGTCTTCAACTGCAAGTGTTGCATATTCCCTGCACACCCCCAAATTGAAACCATCTGCCCCCAAACGCCGGAAAAAATAATTTTTTGGTTTATTTTTGTGATTAAAAATAAATTTACATTTGTGGTTCACCATTACAAAGTTTCATTAATGTTGTTTGCGCCGCTCACACACACTGATGGGTAAATACATGTTAAAAACCAACCCAAGGCCTAGTATAGTCATATGTGAAATAACACGGACTAGTATAGTCATACCAAGGCCTAGTGTAATAACTCGAGTTTTACCAACTTGGATCTGGTTTCATGAAAAACAAACTGTTGAAACTTGTCTAAAAAATAAGTTTCTTTCTAGTTTCACCAGTTTGTTTTTTGTGAAACAAGATGCTAGTTGTTAAAAATCGAGTTATTACAGTAGGCCTTGGTATGACTATACTAGGCCGTGGTATTTCACATATTACTATACTACTAGCCCCAAGGCCTACTATACTCATATTTGAAATACCACGGCCTAGTGTAGTCATTACAAGGCCTAGTGTAATAACTCTAGTTTTACCAACTAGAATCTGGTTTCATGAAAAACAAACTGTTGAAACTTGTCAAGTTTCACCAGTTTGTTTTTCGTGAAACAAGATCCTAGTTGGCAAAAATCGAGTAGGCCTTGGTATGACTATACTAGGCCGTGGTATTTCACATATGACTATACTAGTAGGCCCAAGGCCTACTATACTCATATTTGAAATACCACGGCCTAGTATAGTCATTCCAAGGCCTAGTGTAATAACTTGTAAGTTGGAATGGAGCAGATTACATTCATCCACTCAATGCTGACTTGTATTCCCCATGGACTTTCATTGGGGTTGGGTTTTGATGGTTGTGTTTTGAGAAAATCACATACTTTTTTTTCAACTAGTTGCACAATTTTCTCTTGAAAAAAATTGGTTTCCTGATTCATGGCCTGCAGCTTTGCTCGTTCCAATATATTTCACGCAGACTAGCAATGCTGCATTTTAACTCATATGTGTATTTACCTGCCCAGGTGTGTGAACATCAAAAAATTCAGTTATACATGGGAAGTTTTTTATTTAATTGGAGTTTAAAAAATATAGTGCACTCAGTAATGGTATCAAATAAGGTTTTTTATTACCATAAACAAACAAAAACATTACACCATTTCATCTTGCCAGTGCACCCGTCCTACATCAGAAATAAAGTAGGCCGCAAATTGGTCCCTCATTTGGCCAACTTCAACGGATGACCTGAGAGTGTGCTGAGTGAATTCAGGCAATGGGTTAGGAGCATCATCGTCCAGTTCAAAGGTCGGGTGCTCTTTAGCCATCACAAAGTTATGTAGAACCACACAGGCCTTCACCACCTCATCGACTGTTTCAAGTTTAAGATTAATGGCCGTGCCCTCGACAGTTCTTCTGGCCCTGGTCAGCCTGTAATTAAATATTTTTTAGGTGTGGTCCAAGTCCCGGCTGGAGTAGGGTTTCAGTAAGTTTCCGCACATTTGAAAAGCCTCATCGCCAACCATTACAAAGGGCAGTGGCGGAGCTTCGGTGTGAGGAAGAGGCCGTGGCATAGGGAAATTAAATTGGTTGCCATACAACCTCTGGCCCATGTCTGAGTTTTTAAAAGCCTGTGAGTCATTACCACGGCCAAATGCTCCAATGTCCACTGCTACAAATATACATCCGGCATCCGCAATCGCAATGAGTACTATTGAAAAGTACTTTTTGTAATTATAGTACTCAGATCCCGTTCTTTGGGGTTTGATGATCCGTATGTGTTTACCATCAACAGCTCCCAAACAGTTGGGAAAATTGCATACTGTCCAGAATTTGTCAGCAATTTCCATCCACTTTTCAGCGGTGGGCAGGGGCATAAATTCTGGACAAAGAACATTCCAGAGAGCCCGGCAGGTGTCAGCAACAATTCCAGACAAGGTAGAGATTCCAATACGGTACTGGAAGTGTAGTGAAGATAGGGTTTCTCCAGTCGCCAGGAATCTGTGAACAGACAAAGAAGTAAAATTAATATTTATGTATATTATTTTAAAAAACTATAAAATAAAATATTAGTACATTCACGAAAACTAATTACCCAAGGTTTTGAATACTAAAATTTAAAAAAAAAACATCAGACCGCACCCCTTGGTTTTTAAAACATACCGTAATGTCACCAGTAGCCGTTCCTCAGGAGGAATCGCACGACGGAGCTGTGTGTCCTGTCTCCGGATGGATTGTTGGACACGAGCAAGCAAATCCATGAAACTTTCGTGGGACATCCGGATATAATCTGTAAATTTCTCCGGGTTTGACTGGAGCTCGCTGTAGAGGGTGTGGTATGCCCCACGGCTCTCCCGGAGTTCAACAATCGGATGTATCCACATACGCCGCTGTCTTCGCTGCCTCTCTCTCTTCCTTTGTTCATGGCAAGCAACTGCATACGCCTGAGCCATCGCGATGTCCAAATCCAAGTTGAAGTGAAAACTCTTCCAGCGCAGATCCATGGTCACGAGAAGAATCAAGCAAATGTGAAGAATACTGTAGACAGGGTCTATATATTAACATACCACACCCACAATGAAGTCCCATTGGTCTTGTGTGTTGTTGAATGGTTGTTTTTTCTTTTTTGTGGGGTTTTTCCAAAATCTGTAAAAAACGCAAACGCACAAAAAACGCATACAAACGCGCAAAAACGCTGCGTTTTTTTCCTGCATGCGCATAAAAATGCTTGAAAAAAACGCAGCGTTTGTATGCATTTGTATGCATTTTTTCAATGCGTTTTTTTGCGGGAAAAACGCGCTGCAAAAAAAAGCAAGTGTGAAACTAGCCTGAGAAAGGTGCAAGAATACTCTGTTGTAAAAAATATAACAGTAGGCAGCAAGTGCTAGTAAAAAATGATAACAAAAACATGGTATTTAGTTGATATGTTATTTGCACAAAATGTATACTAAGCCACTTCACCAACGTCACGGTATACCCATCTCGGAGCAGTCCTATCTAATGTATTTAAAACCTGATCATGTGGACAGTAGCTATATGAGCAGGATTCAGAAAGTCGCTTCCTGATGTGGGCACGCTGTGTATGATGGCTCTTTATGTGCATGTCACACAAGAGAGGGGTGGGGATCTCCCAAATCTTGCATAAGCAAGAAACTAATAGATTAAATACACATGTGACATGCACGTTTGTCATACTGTGTTTTTTCTTTGTGTTTCAGTCTTTGGGGGGTGTGAACACGGTCCAACCAACCTGTTCACTTTTGTGCATGTCACATGTGTTTTTAATCTATGTCTCTGTATGTATGTGCTCCATCCATGTATGTACTCCCCCCATTCATGTGTCCATTTGTAAGTGCTCCGTATATACATGCGTCTGGTATGTAGGTGCTGTGTATACATGTGTCTGTATGTATGTATGTGCCTGTACGTATGTGTATGCATGTATCTGTAAGTATGTGGTCTATGTTTATGTATGTGTGCTATGTGTCTATACATGTGTGTGTAACATGCAGTTTGTGTATACGTGTGTGTCACATACGGTGTATGTTTAACATCCACATTTATAAATACCGGTAGCACAGACGGAAATCCATAGGTGTAAACATCAGCAATTACCTAACAAAGGAGCAAAATGCTGCCTATTCATCAGATGATTGGATTATTTATACTGGAACAGAAATAATTGTTTTCTGCAGAACATTGCCCACTGCAACCTGCAAATGTGCGGTTGAAATATGATATTGTTTGGGGACAAATTTATCTATTAGTGATCATTCTGTCCCCATCATTCTTCCTCTTCGGGTATAAAGTGGCCGGGAAACAAGCGTCAAACGACTTCAGTATTGTTGATCACGCGCGTTCAACAGTTTGAACTCCGCCAATGTAACAGCAACGTAAATGTTTCTGTGTGATGGTGCAAAATGTTAGCATTTGGGGCCCCACTTTACAATTTTGCCCATGGGCCCACTTTGTCTAATACCGGCCCTGCTGATGACTCACCATGTGTTTTCTTAAAGTATTATCCACAAATTCTGCTTGTGGTATGTGAACTCATAAGCACAGCTGTACTACCATCGGTGTGCTAAATAATACTGGATGCACGCTACACATGAAAAACATTACACTGTCATTTAACTGAAGAAATTTGGCAGTAGCAAGAACTGGTCTGTTGTTAGGCTACCACAGAAGAAAAATGGAATTCTGGGCCAAAGCTTGAATTATTTTGCCAATAGGGAACACCCTTCTGTGCAGAAAAACAGTGTAGTTTTCAACTGGACAAAGTTTACCTCTAAAAAAGTGATATATATATTACAGTATGTATGCAAATGTCATAGACAGTGGTTATTTCTAGTTGTCAAAAAGTAAAATATGTATAATAGAGACAGAACGTGGAACTGCTATCAGGCAACTGGAATAAGGGGACAAAACCGTGTTATTCATATTTCATATTTGAAAGGAGTCTGTCAGCACAGAATGACTGTTCACACCAAGTATCGGCGCTTGTTGCATCATGGCGGGCAAACATTTAAATACACCATGCCATTTGTTTGTTTTCCATCCATCTCCACCCCCTCCACTCTTCTCTGATTTTTTGGCTTCAAAGAGACAAAAATGGATGGAGATAGATGCAAGCCAAGCAGGTGGGAAGGTGTATATAAATGATCGGCCCTAGCGAGAAGCAGTGAGCACCTGTTCATGGTTTGCTGATAGAGTCCCTTTAAAAGGATGATGGCAACCACCACTCCACAACCTTATGACGTTAACAAACAAGGGTGTGGGGAATTAAGCTAATCATAATGAAAGGAAATGGAGGTGAAAAAAGACATCAAGACCACAGGGTTATTTCACACCGATATTGATAATGGGGTGTGCTGGTGTCAGACAAGCCTGACTCATTAAGGGACACACTCCTCTTAATTCTTAATGAATCAGGGGCATTTGAAAAGTGGCATGATCCTCCATGTGCCTTGGACAAATCTTACTCCAGTAAGTGACATAAGGCATACCACGGCTCATCAAGAATTAGACAAGCCGATGTGGCATGTCTCGTCAAGGCCCTGTCCCTCCGCAGCTTCTTCTATCTTGGCAGAGTTGGATGAAACAAGTGTAAAAACAGCATAAGTTGCTAAACTTTTGCACAACTTCAAGAATTTCTGGCATAATCGCTTTATAAATTGGGGCCCCAGTCTTCATGTTCTAGGCCCAAATCTTCATGTTCTGCTGTCCCCAGCAGATTCCCAGGGACCGCAGATCTCAGGCCAGCGGCTGGCAAAACGCCGGCTACTAGCCCATTAACTGCCACTGACACTGTATGCAAGTGCACACAGCATTCACTACTCAACACTGCAGTGTGTGGTGGAGTACAGTCAGGACATAATAATAATAATAATAAATTTTATTTCTATAGCACCGACATATTCCACAGCACTTTACATTTCAGAGGGGATTTGTACAGACAATAGACAGTACAGCATAACAATAATCACATAGTTTATAACAAATACCAAGAGGAAAGAGGGCCCTGCTCGCAAGCTTACAGTCTATGAGGAAAGAGGTAGATACGAAAGGTGGGTGGTAACAATTGCCCTGATTGTATGGACCAGCCATAATGTTAAGTGTGTAACAGTACAAACACAGAGGTCTAATGGATGCATAAAGCATGTGGGAACATGATGCGGGGAATTTGGTTATGGTAAAACTTTTGGCTGTGCCACACAGGGATAGATTAGGTTAATGTGTTGAGGCGATAGGCCAGTCTGAATAAATGCGTTTTCAGGGCACGCTTAAAATTGTGGGGATTGGGGACTAATCGTATTGACCTGGGAAGTGCATTCCAAAGAATTGGCGCAGCACGTGTAAAGTCTTGGAGACGGGAGTGGGAGGTTCTGACTATTGAGGATGCTAACCTCAGGTCATCAGCAGAACGGAGGGCACGGGTAGGGTGGTATACTGAAACAAGGGAGGAGATGTAAGGTGGTGCTGAGCCATGGAGGGCTTTGCGGGTGAGGGTAATAAGTTTATACTGAATTCTGGAGTGAATGGGTAGCCAATGTAATGACTGGCACAAGGTAGAGGCATCGGTGTAACGATTGGTGAGGAATATGATCCTGGCTGCAGCATTCAAGACAGATTGGAGAGGGGAGCGTTTGGTAAGAGGGAGACGGATTAGAAGAGAGTTACAATAGTCGAGACGAGAATGAATAAGAGAAACAGTAAGAGTTTTTGCTGAGTCAAAAGTAAGAAAAGGTCGAATTCTAGAAATGTTTTTGAGGTGCAGATGACAAGAGCGAGCCAGTGATCAAATGTGGGGGGCAAAGGAAAGCTCGGAATCAAGTATGACCCCAAGACAGCGGGCCTGTTGCTGGGGAGTAATAGTGGAACCACACACAGAAATGGCAATGTCGGGTATAGGTACATTAGTAGAGGGAGGAAACACCAGGAGTTCAGTCTTTGACAGGTTCAGTTTCAGATATAGTGAGGACATGATATTAGACACAGCGTTTAGACAATCGCCGGTGTTTTCTAGAAAGGCTGGCGTGATGTCAGGAGAAGAAGCGTATAATTGGGTGTCATCAGCATAGAGATGGTACTGGAAACCAAATCTACTGATTGTTTGACCAATAGGGGCAGTGTACAAGGAGAAGAGGAGGGGGCCTAGAACCGATCCTTGAGGGACACCAACAGTAAGGGGAAGGTGAGAGGAGGAGGAACCGGCAAAAGATACAGTAAAGGAGCAGTCGGAGACATAGGAGGAGAACCATGAGAGAACGGTGTCCTTGAGGCCAATGGAACGGAGCATAGTGAGGAGGAGCTGATGATCCACAGTGTCGAATGCTGCAGAGAGATCCAAGAGAATTAGCATGGAGTAATGACCATTTGATTTAGCTGTTAGCAGATCATTAGAGACTTTAGTGAGGGCAGTTTCAGTGGAGTGTAAAGAGCGGAAACCGGATTGGAGAGGGTCGAGAACAAAGTTATCTGAGAGATAGCGGATAAGACGGGAGTGGAGCAGGCGTTCCAGGAGTTTAGAGATGAAGGGAAGATTAGAGACAGGTCTATAGTTAGTGGCACAGTTTTGGTCAAGGGATGGTTTTTTAAGTAGTGGATGTATGATGGCATGCTTAAATGAGGAGGGAAAATACCAGAAGAGAGAGAGAGGTTAAATATTTTAGTTAGGTGAGGGGTGACAGCAGGGGAAAGGGACTGGAGGAGATGTGACAGAAATGGGTCACTGGTGCAAGTGGTTGGGCGAGAAGATGCAAGGAGCCTGCTTACTTCTTCTTCTGTGACTGGTTCAAAATCAGAGAGTGAGCTAGATGCAGTGGGGGAGGGAGGACAGTGCATGGTATGAGGTGATTGGGAGATAATTTCCTGTCGAATCTGGTCAATTTTTTCTTTGAAGTAATTGGCCAGATCGTCAGCTCGGAGCTCCGTGGTTGGGGCCTGTACTCTTGGGTTGAGTAGAGAATGAAAAGTGTCAAAGAGACGTTTAGGGTTATTGGACAGTGAGGTGATGAGGGTGTTGAAATAGGCTTGTTTGGAGAGGTGAAGGGCAGTGTTGTATGTTCTAAGCATAAACTTAAAATGGATGAAATCTTCGTGTAGATTGGATTTTCTCCACAGACGTTCGGCGCACCTGGAGCACCGCTGCAGGAAACGTGTTTGCACCGTGTGCCAGGGTTGTCGCCATCTGCGTTGTGGTATTCTATTTATAGGGGGTGCAAATTCATCCAGGGCACTTTGAAGTGTTTCATTGTAATGCTTCAATGCAGAATCAGGACATGAGAGGGAGGAGATAGGGGCCAATGAAGACTGCAAGTTCTTCATAAGTTTCTGGGTGTTAATGGCCTGTATGTTTCTATAAGTCTGGACAGTGAGGGTGACCTGAGCAGCCTGGCAGTTCTTGATAGAGAATGAAAGAAGATTGTGGTCAGAGAGCGGGAGAGGGGAGTTTGCAAAATCATCCACTGCACAAGGCCGAGAGAAGACCAAGTAGAGGGAGTTTCCGTCTTCATGCTTTGGAGAATTAGTAATCTGCAAAAGGCCAAATGAGGAGGTTAGAGATAAAAGGAGAGTAGCAGATGGTGAGAGGGGAAGAGCAATGGGGATGTTGAAATCTCCCATGATGAGGGTAGGGATGTCACAGGAGAGAAAATGTGGAAGCCAAGTGGCAAAATGATCCAGGAACTGATGGGAGGGGCCGGGAGGACGATATACCACCGCCACTCGCATGGAGAAGGGGGTGTAGAGTCTGACGGCATGGACCTCAAAAGAAGGGAAGACTAGTGAGGGTAGTTGAGGGATAACCTGAAATGTACATTTTGGTGATAGGAGCAGATCAACGCCTCCACCTGCTCTATTGTCTGATCTTGGGGTATGAGAGAAGTGTAGCCCCCCCGTATGAAAGAGCAGCAGCAGCGGTAGTGTCTGACTGCTGGATCCAGGTTTCAGTAAGAGCCAGGAGGTTAAGAGAATTAGAAAGAAAGAAGTCGTGGATGATGGAGAGTTTGTTACACACTGAGCGAGAATTCCAAAGTGCACAATTAAGAGAGACAGATGACATGCAGGGAATATTAATAAGATTAGAGGGGTTTCTGAGTGTAGCAGTCGGGGGGTTTGACTTTCTATTACATGGGGGACCAGGGTTGGGAGCAATGTCTCCTGCGACTAGGAGAAGGAGGATAGAAAGAGTGAGCAGATGGTTAAGTGATTTGTGAGAGCGTCTCTTATGTTGAATGGTGGAACTGACTGGATCTGTGCAATTTAACAATGTGAAAAGAGCGTGAGTGCTATACATAGGAGAGGAAAGGAGCGAGGGGCCAATATGGATGGAGTGTAGAGAGTTAATGCCAGGGTGGTGGATGTGTGTGAATGCAACGGCCAGGATAAAAATTACACAAATGCATATGGTATATATTTGTTGTACTCCTAATGTACAGGGAGTAGATATATATAAATGTCTTACCTGTCTCCTGCCCTGTCTAACTGCCATGTTATAACTGCCAGTAGTACTTTAATACATGTACTTCAATTACATGTGCATAAATGCCCCCTGCATAAATGCTCCCCCTAGCTATGTCTGAATATATAGGAGGTTAAGGCTAAGATTTTTTTTTTCCTCTCTCTCTTCTCGTTAATCAATCACACTAAATTGAGACACCAGGACCCAATAAAATGTTGTGGTCAAATAAACACATGTCCAGCACTACATGGATCATAAAGCACTTTGAAAAGTTTCTTGACCTCACAACATAAGGGGACAAGCAGAGTAAGTTGAAATAACTATATACCAGATATAAGCTTGCATAGTTGAAAACACAGATAGCATTCAGGATTAAATGCTTGCTGTCATTGAATGGAGACACACAGGAGTGGATTCAGAGCAGAGATTGGAAAAGCTGGTTACCAGATATAAGCTTGCATAGTTGAAAACACAGATAGCATTCAGGATTAACTGCTTGCTGACATTGAATGGAGACACACAGGAGTGGATTCAGAGCAGAGGACATGCTTTGTGGGCGAAGTCAGCACATTCCAGTTCCACCAACACCAAGAGCAGAGGAACTGGTATTTTTTTTAAAAGAACCCCTGGTTTTCCATTTGTTAATCACAGTTTGAATGCTGCTGACTTTTATTATCAACTAGCTATGAACCCTTTCTACGCCCAGGTGGCGAACATTTTTATTGGTACAGTATATGGTCTCCCATCCTGGTATGTGCTGCCCTCCTCCTATCCTGGTATGCATGGTACCCCTCATCCCCAAATCCTGGTATGCATGGCCCCCTCACCCCCCCTATCCTGGTATGCATGGTCCTCTCACTCCCTTTCCTGGATGCATGGTCCCCTCATCCCCTTATCCTGGTATGCATGGTTCTCTCACCCCCCTATCCTGGTATACATGCTACCCCTCACCCCCAATCCTGGTATACATGGTCCCCCTCACACCCCTTTCCTGGTATGCATGGTCCCCTCACCCTCCATTCCTGGTATGCATGGTCCCCTCACCCCCCAATCCTGGTATGCATGGTCCCCTCACCCCCCTTTTCATGGTATGCATGTTCCCCTCACCCCCCTTTCGTGTTATGCATGGTCCCCTCACCCCCTATCGTGTTATGCATGGTCCCCTCACCCCCTTTCGTGGTATGCATGGTCACCTCACTCCCCTTTCATGGTGTGCATGGTCCCCTCACCCCCTTTTTGTGGTATGCATGGTCCCCTCACCCCCCTCTTGTAGTATGCATGGTGCCCACCCCCCTTTCATGGTATGCATGGTCCCCTCACCCCCCTTTTGTGGTATGCATGGTCCCCTCATCCCCCTTTCGTGGTATGTATGGTCACCTCACCCCCCTTATTCTGATATGTATGGGCCCCCTCACCCCTATTAAACTACACACATCCAAAAAAAAATACATTTATACTTACCCTTCTTTCCTGTGTTCCAGCGCTGTCACTTTCTGCTGGAGGCCAAGGGAGCAGTCTGGTGCACGTGCCCATAGCGCTGTCCGGCGCCATATTGCTGAAGACACACTGCCGGAAATAGCGATATGCAGTGTGTACGCGTCCTGCTATTTCCGGCGCCATACACACTCCTCACCGCTGAATGCCTCATTCGGTCCGGAGCCAGACTGCGCAGGCACGTCACGCTTGCGCAGTCTATAAAGGCTTCAGACAGAGTGACGCTTAGCCCGTTATATTATAGATTCCTTAGATATCTTTTTGTATCCCTTTCCTGTTTTATACAGTTCACCTACCTTTTCCCATAGATCTGTTGACAATTCTTTTGCTTCCGCCATGACTCACAATCCAGAAATGTCAGTAGCTAAATGAAAGATGCAAGAGTCTGTCTGGATCCCTGAAACTCACTCAGCTTTTATGCACACACACTGATTACAAGCAAACAGGTCATAGTTGAGGATGTTACCTTTAGTAGCCATTCAAACCCATTTGTGGCAACTTCTGTGCATGTTAACAGGCCAAAATCACCAGGGTATGTGAACTTTAGATCAGGGTCGTTTGGATGTTTTGGGTTGTCATTATGATTTAAAAAGAGAAAATACAGTAGTTTGACAATATATATCTTCACTAGTGTTGAGCATTCCGATACCGCAAGTATCGGGTATCGGCCGATACTTGCTGTATCGGAATTCCGATACCGACTTCCGATATTTTTTCAATATCGGAATTCGGCATCGGAATCGGAAGTTCAGTTGATTGACGGCCTGACGTCATCATGATGCGCGGTGTGTGCGCATCATGATGCGCCGTCATTTCGGGCCTTCCGGGGGTCTCTGCCGGCCTGCCGGGGGGCTGTGTGGACTGCCCGGGGTCTGTACCGGCCTGCCGGGGGGCTGTGCCGGCCTGCCGGTGGTCTGTGCACCCTGTGGGGGTCTGTACCGGCCTGCCGGGGGGCTGTGCCGGCCTGCCGGTGGTCTGTGCACCCTGTGGGGGTCTGTACCGGCCTGCCGGGGGGCTGTGCCGGCCTGCCGGGGGGCTGTGCTGATGTCCGGGGGTCTGTGCAAGCATCGTCCGATGGGACTACAAGTCCCATCGGGCGATGCCTGCTACCATGACAGTGATTGACACATTAGCCAATGATGGGACAGTAGTAGTCCCATCATCCGGCTAATGTGTTAAATGTTAAAAAAAAAAAAAAAAAAAAAAAAAATACTACATGCATGCTACATACATACTACATGCATGCTACATATATACTACATACATACTACATACATGCTACATACATACTGCATGCTACATACATACTACATACATACTACATACATACTACATACATACTGCATGCTACATACATACTACATACATACATACTACATACATACTACATACATGCTACATACTGCATGCTACATACATACTACATACATACTACATGCATGCTACATACATACTACATATATACTACATACATACTACATACATGCTACATACATACTGCATGCTACATACATACTACATACATACTACATGCATACTACATATATACTACATACATACTACATACATGCTGCATGCTACATATATACTACATGCTACATACATACTACATGCATGCTACATACATACTACATATATACTACATGCATGCTACATACATACTACATACTACATATATACTACATACATACTACATATATACTACATACATACTGCATGCTACATACATGCTACATACATACTACATACATACTACATACATACTACATGCATGCTACATGCATGCTACATGCATGCTACATACATACTACATACATACTACATGCATGCTACATACATACCACATACATACTACATGCTACATACATACCACATATATACTACATACATACAATACATTCATACAATACATACATAGACATACAGTACATATAACATAGAGTAACATACTTACCAATACTTGTCACATTGTTCCCCGAAGCCATTGTCTATTCCGGGATAAATATTAACATAACAAACCACAAAAATACTCACCCACGATCCGAAGCAGTCCACGAGTGTGTCCCACGACGATCTTGGGTAGAGAACTGCAGCATCAGATGATGCTGCCGTTCTCTACGGGCTGTAGGAATCCAATGACGGAAGGTAGGTATCCTTCCGCACTGTATTCCTCCGCCACTTAAAAAAAAAAAAGTCCCTAGTCTCACTTTATGCCATTGCTGTGTGGGAATTTCCCACACAGCAATGGCATAAAGTGAGACTAGGGACTTTTTTTTTTTTAAGTGGCGGAGGAATACAGTGCGGAAGGATACCTACCTTCCGTCATTGGATTCCTGCAGCCCGTAGAGAACGGCAGCATCATCTGATGCTGCAGTTCTCTACCCAAGATCGTCGTGGGACACACTCGTGGACTGCTTCGGATCGTGGGTGAGTATTTTTGTGGTTTGTTATGTTAATATTTATCCCGGAATAGACAATGGCTTCGGGGAACAATGTGACAAGTATTGGTAAGTATGTTACTCTATGTTATATGTACTGTATGTCTATGTATGTATTGTATGAATGTATTGTATGTATGTAGTATATATGTGGTATGTATGTAGCATGTAGTATGTATGTGGTATGTATGTAGCATGCATGTAGTATGTATGTAGCATGCATGTAGTATGTATGTAGTATGTATGTAGTATGTATGTAGTATATATGTAGTATGTAGTATGAATGTAGTATATATGTAGTATGTATGTAGCATGTAGTATGTAGCATGCATGTAGTATATATGTAGTATGTATGTAGTATGTATGTAGCATGCATGTAGTATATATGTAGTATGTAGCATGTAGTATGTATGTAGCATGCATGTAGTATGTAGCATGTAGTATGTATGTAGCATGCATGTAGTATATATGTAGTATGTATGTAGTATGTATGTAGCATGCATGTAGTATGTATGTAGCATGTAGCATGCATGTAGTATATATGTAGTATGTAGCATGTAGTATGTATGTAGCATGCATGTAGTATGTAGCATGTAGTATGTATGTAGCATGCATGTAGTATATATGTAGTATGTATGTAGTATGTATGTAGCATGCATGTAGTATGTATGTAGCATGTAGCATGCATGTAGTATATATGTAGTATGTAGCATGTAGTATGTATGTAGCATGCATGTAGTATATATGTGTTATGTATGTAGCATGTAGCATGCATGTAGTATGTATGTAGTATATATGTGGTATGTATGTAGCATGCAGTATGTATGTAGCATGCATGTAGTATATATGTAGTATGTATGTTGCATGTAGTATTTATGTAGTATGAATGTAGCATGTATGTAGTATGTAGTATGAATGTAGCATGTATGTAGTATGCATGTTGTATGTATGTAGCATGTAATTTTTTTTTTTTTTTTTTTTTTTTTACATTTAACACATTAGCCGGATGATGGGACTACTACTGTCCCATCATTGGCTAATGTGTCAATCACTGTCATGGTAGCAGGCATCGCCCGATGGGACTTGTAGTCCCATCGGACGATGCCTGCACAGACCCCCGGAGCCTGCACAGACCACCGGCAGGCCGGCACAGCCCCCCGGCAGGCCGGCACAGCCCCCCGGAGCCTGCACAGCCCCCCGGCAGGCCGGCACAGCCCCCCGGCAGGCCGGCACAGCCCCCCGGAGCCTGCACAGCCCCCCGGCAGGCCGGCACAGCCCCCCGGCAGGCCGGCACAGCCCCCCGGAGCCTGCACAGACCACCGGCAGGCCGGCACAGACCACCGGAGCCTGCACAGACCCCCTGGCAGGCCGGCACAGCCCCCCGAAAGGCCCGTACAGACCCCAGAGAGGCTGTACAAGGGCAGGAAAGGGTTTTTCTTATTCCGATACCGGAAGTCCCATAGACTTGAATGGGACTTCCGGTATCGGAATCGGCGATACCGATACTTTTTTTAAAGATCGGCCGATACCATCCGATACGATACTTTGAAGTATCGGACGGTATCGCTCAACTCTAATCTTCACCCAACCACTAACCATGAGTGGAGAAAAAGTTTAGGTAATATCATTCAGATTCTCTGAAAAAGGCCAAGAAAGCAAAAATTCCACCAGGGTATGTAAACTTTTGAGCATAACTGTAATTAGGTATTATGCAACCCACCATTCCAAATATAAATTGTAATCCACCACTGTGCCCCACCCACTATAAATAGCCATTTTCACCACCTAATAAATATATAAATTAATTAGCCCCTTTCCCCCAATTCATTACCAGTCACTGCATCCTCAACACCCCCCCACTATGTACCTCCCGAGTCCCGCTCCCCCCAATTCATTGTCATGTCTTCTCTCTATTCCACCCCCACCCTCTTTTCATTACCAACTGCTCTCCCACCCCATTTAATACATCATTTACTCCCACCACCCTCAAAATTCATCATTATTTGCTCTCCTCCCAGGTCCTCCTTTCAAATCAATTGCTGTTCCCGTCCCTCACCCTCAGTTCATCATTTGCAGTCCCACATCTGCACCTCACTTCATCATTTGCAGCTCCCCTCCCCCTCACTTCATCATTTGTCATCCCTCTCACGCAGTTCCCCTCCCCCTCACTTCATCATTTGTCATCCCTCTCACTTCATCATTTGCTGTCCTCCTCCCCCTCACTTCATCATTTGCAGTCCCTCTTCCCCTTTACTTCATCATTCACACTCCCTCTCCCCCTCCCCCTTCATGTCATCATTTGCAGTGCCCCTTCCCCCTCACTTCATCATTCGCAGTCCCCCTCCCCCTCATTTCATCATTCGCAATCCCCCTCCCCCTTCACTCCATTTTCAGTCCCCTTTCCCCCTCACTTCATCATTTGCAGTCCCTCTCCTCATTTCATCATTTGCAGTCCCTTGCTTTCCCCCCACTTCATCATGTGCAGTCCTTCTGCGTTCATCATATGCAGCCCCCCTCTCCCCACTTCATCATGTGCAGTCTCCCATCCCCGCACTCACTTCATCATTTGCAGACCCCCTCCATCATTTTCAACCCCCTCCATCAATTAAAGCCCCCTTCCATCATCTCCATCATTTGCAGCCCCCCTTCATCATGTCCAGTCCCCCTCCCCCCCACTTCATCATGTGCATCCCCCATCCCCTCTTTCAATTCATCATTTTCACCCTTCTTCCTTCATTTACATTCCCCCTCCATCATATGCAGCCCCATCACCCATTTAATTCATTTTAGAAAGAAAAAATAATTCTTCAAACTTACCTCACTGGCGATCCCCAGCAGACGCAGCTCCGCTCCTGGTCACGGTGTCCTCATCCATGTCAACGTGTACGTATTGACGTCATCGCGTATGCGCCAACACCTGACCAGAAATCCAGGGAGGGCAGAGGGAGCAGGAGCTGCGCAGCCGTCAAGGTTAGAGCTCCGAGAAAACTCCCAGGTCCCAGCGCCGACATGTGTGCCACAACTCTCAGCACTTTAGTGCACGATAAAGCCCAGTGAACATAGCACAAGAGGCGGGGCCCTGCAGCCCCCCTCTGTGCTGCTACTCATCGGGCCCCATAGAGCAGTAAGGGCAGCAATTCCCTGATGGCGGCCCTGACTACAGGCCTCCTACTATTTGAGTTGCATAAATGTAATGGGAGCAGTAGTGATGTTCGAGAACTAAAATAGTCAAGTGCTTTTTTACTTGAATCAAGCAGGTCAGATGCTCAGATGTGCTTGACTCGAATACCGAGTATAATGGAAGTCAATGTGGAAAACCAAGCATTTTTCCAGAAGTCCCTAACAGGAGGGCTGGGGAAACAGAAAAATCACTGAAATAGCACTCAAATGGAATGGGAACGCCATGTGAATACATCCATGACTCCCAGGTCTCTTCTGGGAACAATGATGTCAGGCTATTACTCCACTTTTATGGACTAACAGTAAAGCATACAAAACCGAAGATAAAATGGATTTTACCGGAAAAAATGTAACAAAACATTTTTTGCTGTATAATGACTTGTATATAAGGCAAAATTAAAAAGTGGAAAAAAAATCCACCTCCTCCACCCCATAATAGCTGGGCCATCTCTCACAGTATTTCCCCGTTGCCTATGACTACAATAGATGACATTGATTTTGATAAGTCAGCCTGTCAGCGTTTCAGTTGACAGGCGGATGCACCTATTAGTTATTATAACCCCAGTGGCACTAAAAATCAGCTTTGACAAAATACTAGCGGCAAGGTAGGTCAGCATCTCCAAAGAGGGACAGTCCATGCCACGTGTCCAGGTTGGATACCCAATAGTTGCACAGCACAGAGGAATCACGGAGGACACTGGTGTACAGTCTGCTGGGTACTCCTTCACCATCTTCCAAAACTTTCCCTCCTTGTCAGACTACCCTGCACATCAGGGCTTGGGCACTGGTAGGGTCTAATGAAAATGTCCCAGACCTTTGAAAGTGTGTCCCTGCCTCTGTTGGAATGGTGTGTGTCTTCTTGTCTCTCCTCCATGGTTGCCCAAGGAACTATGATCTCTGCCACAAGCGTTGTCAGATGGTAATATTTTTTACTAATTGTTCGACTTAGGCCTTCTGGTATTGCACCATTTTACTAGCCCTCTCCACTGCAGCTCTTCTTCTTGCATAGGTCAAGGAGGGTAAAAAAACGATAATCAGTGTTGGCCAAAATGCACATAATGCGAGGGTCACAGGAAAGGAAGCAAGACATACAGTTGTGGCCAAAAGTATTGACACCCCTGCAATTCTGTCAGATCATACTCAGCTTCTTCCTGAAAATGATTGTAAACACAAATTCTTTGGTATTATTATCTTCATTTAATTTGTCTTAAATGAAAAAACACAAAAAGAATTGTCCTAAAGCCAAATTGGATATAATTCCACATCAAACATAAAAAAGAAGGTGGACAAAAGTATTGGCACTGTTCAAAAAATCATGTGATGCTTCTCTAAATTGTGTAATTAACAGCACCTGTAACTTACCTGTGGCACCTAAAAGGTGTTGGCAATAACTAAATCACACTTGCAGCCAGTTGACATGGATTAAAGTTGACTCATCCTCTGTCCTGTGTCCTTGTGTGTACCACATTGAGCATGGAGAAAAGAAAGAAGACCAAAGAACTGTCTGAGGACTTGAGAAACCAAATTGTGAGGAAGCATGAGCAATCTCAAGGCTACAAGTCCATCTCCAAAGACCTGAATGTTCCTGTGTCTACCGTGCGCAGTGTCATCAAGAAGTTTAAAGCCCATGGTACTGTGGCTAACCTCCCTAGATGTGGACGGAAAAGAAAAATTGACAAGAGATTTCAACGCAAGATTGTGCGGATGTTGGATAAAGAACCTCGACAAACATCCAAACAAGTTCAAGCTGCCCTGCAGTCCAAGGGGACAACAGTGTCAACCCGTACTATCCGTCGGCGTCTGAATGAAAAGGGACTGTATGGTAGGAGACCCAGGAAGACCCCACTTCTTACCCCGAGACATAAAAAAGCCAGGCTGGAGATTGCCAAAACTTGACTGAAAAAGCGTAAAACGTTTTGGAAGAATGTTCTCTGGTCAGATGAGACAAAAGTAGAGCTTTTTGGGCAAAGGCATCAACATAGAGTTTACAGCAGAAAAAAAGAGGCATTCAAAGAAAAGAACACGGTCCCTACAGTCAAACATGGCGGAGGTTCCCTGATGTTTTGGGGTTGCTTTGCTGCCTCTGGCACTGGACTGCATGACCGTGTGCATGGCATTATGAAGTCTGAAGACTACCAACAAATTTTGCAGCATAATGTAGGGCCCAGTGTGAGAAAGCTGGGTCTCCTTCAGAGGTCATGGGTCTTCCAGCAGGACAATGACCCAAAACACACTTCAAAAAGCACTAGAAAATGGTTTGAGAGAAAGCACTGGAGACTTCTAAGGTGGCCAGCAATGAGTCCAGACCTGAATCCCATAGAACACCTGTAGAGAGATCTAAAAATGGCAGTTTGGAGAAGGCACCCTTCAAATATCAGGGACCTGGAGCAGTTTGCCAAAGAAGAATGGTCTAAAATTCCAGCAGAGCATTGTAAGAAACTCATTGATGGTTACCGGAAGCGGTTGGTGGCAGTTATTTTGGCTAAAGGTTGTGCAACCAAGTATTAGGCTGAGGGTGGCAATACTTTTGTCTGGCCCATTTTTGGAGTTTTGTGTGAAATGATCAATGTTTTGCTTTTTGCTTCATTCTCTTTTGTGTTTTTTAATTTAAGACAAATTAAATGAAGATAATAATACCAAAGAATTTGTGTTTGCAATCATTTTCAGGAAGAAACTGAGTATTATCTTACAGAATTGCAGGGCTGTCAATACTTTTGGCCACAACTGTAAAGGCAACCATATGTGCCAGACTGCTGACAGGTAAGACTTCCCTTTCCCCACCAGGAGGACAACTCTCCATATCCTCCACCTCCTCATCCCTCTCCTCCTCCTCTTCTTCAACCCATCAACACTGAATAGATGGGATGAAGCTGATGTGGGTAGTACCCTTTGTAACACAAGCAACCAACTCCTGTGGCTACTCCTCTTCATTATCATCCAATCCCCTCTAAGAAGATGAGATGAGGTTGGGTTGGGTAGTATCACACTGTGTAGTTTCTTTCTCCATCTCCACACATGGTCCACGTGCAAAGCTTCCTCTTTAACCCCTTAACTCCCAAGGGGTGGTTTGCACGTTCATGACCGGGACAATTTTTACAATTCTGACCACTGTCCATTTATGAGTAATAACTCTGAAACACTTCCATGGATCCCACTGATTCTGACAATGTTTTCTCGTGACATATTGTACTTCACGTTACTGGTAAAATTTCATTCAAATAACTTTCACTTATTTGTGAAAAAAATGGAAATTTGGCGAAAATTTTTAAAATTTCGCAATTTTCCAACTTTGAATTTTTATGCCCTTAACTCAGAGATATGGCACACAAAAAACTTAATAAATAACATTTTACATATGTTTACTTTACATCAGCACAATTTTGGAACCAAAATTTTTTTTGTTAGAAAATTATAAGGGTTAAAAGTTGACCAGCGATTTCTCATTTTTTGCAACACCATTTTATTCTTACAGACCACATCGCATTTGAAGTCACTTTGAGGGGTCTATATGATAGAAAATACCCAAAAGTGACACCATTCTAAAAACTGCATCCCTCAAGGTGCTCAAAACCAGATTCAAGAAGTTTATTAACCCTTCAGGTGCTTCACAGGAATTTTTTGAATGTTTAAAAAAAAATGAACATTTAACTTTTTTTCACAAAAAAATTACTTCAGGTCCAATTTTTTTCATTTTACCAAGAGTAACAGGATAAATTGGACTGCAAAAGTTATTGTGCAATTTGTCCTGAGTACGCTGATACCTGATATGTGGGGGGGAACCACTGTTTCGGCGCATGGCAGAGCTCAGAAGGGAAGGAGTGCCGTTTGACTTTTTCAATGCAAAATTGGCTGGAATTCAGATCGGATGCCATATCACGTTTGGCGAGCCCCTGATGTACCTAAACAGTGGAAACCCCCCACAAGTAACCCCATTTTGGAAACTAGACCCCCAAAGGAACTTATCTAGATGTGTGGTGAGAACTTTGAACCCACAAGGGCTTCACAGAAGTTTATAACGTACAGCCGTACAATTAAAAAATCATATTTTTTCCTCAAAAACTATGTTTTCACCCCCAATTTTTGTTTTCCCAAGGGTAACAGGACCCTAAAAGTTGTTGTGCAATTTGTCCTGAGTACGCTGATACCCCATATGTGGGTGTAAACGACTATTTGGGCGCATGGCAGAGCTCGCAAGGGAAGCAGCGCCATTTGACTTTTTTGGCTGGAATTGAGATCGGACACCATGTCACATTTGGAAGGCCTCTGATGTACCAAAACAGTGGAAACCCCCCACAAATGACACCATTTTGGAAACTGGACCCCCCAAGGAACTTATCTAGATGTGTGGTGAGAAGTTTGAACCCCCAAATGATCTTTTCACCCTCAATTTTTATTTTTCCAAGGGTAACAGGACTCCAAAAGTTATTGTGCAATTTGTCCTGAGTATGCTGATACCCCATATGTGGGGGTAAACCACTATTTGGGCGCATGGCAGAGCTCGGAAGGGAAGCAGCGTCATTTGACTTTTTTGGCTGAAACTGGACGCCATGCCGCATTTGGAAAGCCCCTGATGTACCTAAACAGTGGAAACCCCCCACAAGTGACCCCATTTTGGAAACTAGACCCCCTAAGGAACTTATCTAGATGTGTGGTGAGCACTTTGAACCTGATAGTGCTTCACAGAAGTTTATAACGCCTGGGCGTGAAAATAAAAAATTTTTTTCCACAAACATGATCATTTAGTCCCCAATTTTTTTATTTTCTCAAGGGTAACAGGAGAAATTGGACCCCAAAAGTTGTTTTTTCCAATTTGTCCTAAGTATGCTGACACCCCATATGTGGGAGAAAACTACTGTATGGGGACACGTCGGGGCTCGGAAAGGAAGTAGTGACGTTTTGGAATGCAGACTTTGATGGAATGGTCTGCGGGTGTCATGTCGCATTTGGAGAGCCTCTGATGTGCCTAAACTGTTGAAACTCCCCACAAGTGACCCAATTTTGGAAACTAGACCCCCTAAGGAACTTATCTAGATGTGGGGTGAGAACTTTGAACCCCCAAGTGCTTCACAGAAGTTTATAACGCCCGGGCGTGAAAATAAAAAAATCATATTATTTTCCACAAAAATCATATTTTTGCCCCCAATTTTTTATTTTCCTAATGGTAACAGGAGAAATTGGACCCCAAAAGTTGTTTTGCAATTTGTCCTGAGTAGGCTGATACCCCATATGTGGGGTTAAAACACTGTTTGGGCACATGGCAGAGCTTGGAAGGGAAGGACCGCCGTTTTACTTTTTCAACGCAGAATTGGCTGGAATTGAGATCAGACGCCATGTTGCGTTTGGAGAGCACCTGATGTGCCCAAACAGTGGAAATCCCCCAATTCTAACTCCAGCCCTAACCCCAACACACCCCTAACCCTAATCTCAACCCTAGCCCTAGCCCTAACCCTTGCCCTAACCCTAGCCCTAATCCTAGCCATAACCCTAACCCTAGCTCTAACCCTAGCCCTAAACCTAGCCCTAACCCTAAGGGGAAAATGGAAATAAATACATTTTTTTAATTTTATTATTTTTCCCTAACTAAGGGGGTGATTTACTATTTATGGTGGGTTTTTATATTTGGCAGCTGTCGCACACTAAAAGACGCTTTTTATTGTAAAAATAGTTTTTGCCATCACCACATTTTGAGAGCGATAATTTTTCCATATTTTCATCCACTGAGTCATGTGAGGTCTTGTTTTTTGCGGGACGAGTTGACGTTTTTATTGGTACCATTATCAGGCACGTGACATTTTTTGATCGCTTTTTATTCCGATTTTTGAGACGCAGAATGAACAAAAACCAGCATTTCAAGAAATTCTTTTGGGGGGTGCGTTTACACCGTTCCGCGTGCGATAAAATTGATAAGGCGGTTTTATTCTTTGGGTTGGTACAGTTACAGCGATACCTCATTTATGTCATTTTTTAATGTTTTGGAGCTTTTATACAATGAAAACAATTTTATATAAAAAATAATTATTTTTGCATCACTTTATTCTGCGAGCTATAACTTTTTTATTTTTTCACTGATGATGCTGTATTGTAGCTCGTTATTTGCAGGACAAGATGTTTTCAGCGGTGCCATGGTTATTTATATCCGTCTTTTTGATCGCGTGTTATTGCACTTTTTGTTCGGTGGTATGATGATAAAGCTTTATTTTTTTGGTTTGTTTTTTATTGGGGTTCGCTAAAGGGGTTAACTAATGGGACAGTTTTATATGGCGGGTCGTTACGGACGCGGTGATACCAAATATGTGTACTTTTATCGTTTTTTTTAATTTACAAAAAATGAATTTATTAGGGATTTTTTTTTTTTTAACTTATTTAGCGATTTTTTTATAAATTATTTTTACACTTTTTTTTAACTTTATTACAATGTCCCAGGGGGGACATAACTGTCACATGTGACAGATCGCTGATCTGTCACATCACAGATCACTGATCTGTCACAGATCAGCGATCTGTCACAAGCAGTGCAGAAGGCTTCCTCGTGCCTGCTCTTTGCAGGCACTGAGGAAGCCAGCTCCCTGCAGGCCCCCGAAGGTCCCCGCCGCTATTTTGGATTCGGGGACCTGCAGGGAAGGAGACCCCCGCAGCAGCGCTGCACATTGCGCTGCTGTGGGGGTCTCAGGGAAGCACGGAGGGAGCCCCCTCCCTCCCGATGCCTCCCTAAACCCCCGGTACACTGCGATCATGTTTCATTGCAGTGTGTCAGGGGTTAACATGTCGGGGGCGGTCCGTGACCGCCCCTGACACATAGTGCCGGGTGTCAGCTGTGATAATCAGCTGACACCCGGCCGCAATCAGTGGCGCTCACCACGAGGGCGCCGCCGCTGATCGCTATGACGTACTATCCCGTCCCTGGGAATTAAGTCCCAGGGCACATGGAAGGGATAGTGCGTCATATGGCAGAAAGGGGTTAATTGTGAGCAGCAAGCATTTGAGTAGACACAGAAGTGGGATGGTTACACTGATTATGGCATCATCGCCACTCACCATCTTGATTGATTACTCAAAGTTTTGAAGAACCTCACAGATGTCACACATCCATGCCCACTCATTGGTTGTTAAGTGTGGAGACTGACCGGAATAACGACGGGCATGTTGTAACTGTGTAAACGGTATTCAACTACTGCCCTCTGCTGCGCACAAAGCTTTACCAACATGTGTAATGTGGAGTTCCTGCGCTTGGTCACTTTGCATACCAGTCAATGAGCTGGGACTTGCAATTGCTGCTGCATCACTGCCAGACTGGCGGCAGCTGTGGCTGATTTGCGTAAATGGGTATACACACTGCGTACTTTCAAAAGTAGCTTTGGCAGATCTGCGTAGGTTTGAGAAAACATTGAACCACTAAGTTGAGCACATGAGTAAAGCATGGTACATGTGCGAGCTTGCCAATCTTCACAGCCGTCATCGGATTACGGCCATTATCACACATAACCATGCCAGGTTGTAGATTCAGCGGTGAGAGACACAGATCTGTCTGGTCTGTTATACCTTTCTACAACTCTGTGGTGGTGTGCTATTTGTCACCTAAACATATTAGTTTCAAAAGAGTCTGCTACCACTTAGCCAAGGCAGTACTGCAGTGCTTGCTACTGATATGGATGACATGCTCTGAGATGACAATTCAGAGATGGAGGAGGAGGGGGTGCAGGAATTGGTCAAAAAACTGGACATGTTTGCTGAAGGTGCTTGCGAATGTGCAACGACAGGTGCAGGGTGGGAGGCATCTATGCCTGCGTCCTGTAAAAGAGATTGGCAAGCACGTAGCACAAGGGAAAAGGCAGTGTTTTCACATGCAGACACTGATTGTGGACCCAGGTGTTCGGCCAACCTAGTTGAGTGCTTTCATGACATACTGGTTGTGGTCATGCTGGTAGTGGTCAGGTCACTGCTGATCGTGCTACAGCACAGGTTGCAAATGACCATTTTTTATCATCTACACTTTCTTTAAAAAAGCGCAAGACTAGGGAACACCTAACCCTTGGCCTGGGAACTTGCCACATGTGCTGTAGGTGCTCTGGGGAACAGCTGTCATCCTTCTCCCTCTGGCCACCACACTGCCTCTTCCTGCCTATTGCAATACTGCATATCTCCTCTCCTCTCTGCGCTTCAGTCTTCACTCTGCATGGCACCTTCCCAATTTGGGTCAATGACTTCATCGTCCACCACCTTGTCTTCCACTTTCGCGCACTGGTCCTCCTGACTTATTGACTTAACAACATCACTTGTTGGCAACTGTGTCTAAACATCATCTACCTCTTGAGTCACTAATTGCCATTTCCCACCGTTGTCTTCTTCTGACTGTGGCTGTTCAAATATTAGGGCACACAATCTCCTCATGTCCCTCTTGAAATATGCAGGGCGAGAGGCCAGAATTAATAAATGGAAATGGAAAGAGCTCCTCAGAGTGTCCAAGTGTAGGATTACTTGTCTCCTGGGACTCACTATGGTGGGAGAAAAGAGGATGAGGGTGAGGATTATGTGGTCCAGACCATTAGCTAGTGAGACTGGACCATGTGGAAGACAGGGTGGTGCTGGTAAACAGGAAGCATTTTCTGCCATCCAATCTACCACCTGTTGGCACTGTTCTGGCTTTAAGAAAAGTGTCCCGCACCCCCCTGCAGGGTGGTACAGGAACCTAGGTCTTGTAGATATTTGTACTGCTCCCACGTGTTTATGTATTTTCACCTGGCCCACGGCCTCTGCGTGCATCATTAGCAGTACATCCTCTTCCCCATCCCTTACCGCATGCCTTGCACATTTTAAATTAGGTATATAATATATGCCTGCAAAATTTCCAATACAAATAGGGAATACCTGTAGACTGTGAGCCCTCGCGGGCAGGGCCCCCTCTCCTTATGTACTTGTGTGTCCCTTGTCTTACACATGTTTATTATACTTGTCTATATTTCCCCTTTTCACATGTAAAGCGCCATGGAATAAATGGCGCTATATAAATGCATAATAATAATAATAGAAAATATTCAGCCCTGAAAAGGACTTTTTTTGTTTTCAGGTTGCAGCAGCAGTATACTTACAAAAGAACTGTAAGACAATAAACCTTGCCTATATGCCTCAATTCCAAGACTATCACTCCTACAGCAGCTATCCCTACACTGAATGCAGGTAAAAGAGGTTTTACTAGAGAAACGAGAGAATGTAGCCCTGAAAAGGACTTTTGTTTTAATGATGCAGCAGCGGCATACAAGTACTGCAATAGTAATTTAACTCTGTCTATGTGTCTGCTATAATCTAAGCTCTCCTTTCTAGATGAACTTGTGGCGCCCCTAAGACTCAGTCGCCACAGAGGTACTGCACCTTCTCCTAAGGTGTGGTGCCCCACCATCCAGGTAAGGTGGGAACTCCTGACCACACTCCAACACTCCCCACACAATAGAGTAGTTCAGCAAAACCACATTGCGACTCCTTGCTTAGAGAGAAGCAGAGCACCTTTGGTGGTTCCCTGCTCGGAACACTAAACGTGCTGGAAGGTGGGTGGAGTTGATGATACATAAAAGAGTGGGAAGGTTTAGGATTAGAGGTCAGTCTGAAGGTCAGTCAGTAGAGGAAGTCACTTGGAGAGGAGTGAGGGAAGGAGATCCCTGAAGAGGGATGGAGGAAGGAGTGCTGCAGTAGGCCTGAGTGACCTGGGTCTGCTGGCACGGGAAAGAAAGAGAAAGACATTGAACTGAAGCCTGAGCTTCCATAGGCGAGAAAGACAAGTACCGAACGTAGGAGAAGAGGGAACACAGAGGACGTGGGTTAGGAGAGAACCCTGCCTAGAAGTTCTAAGCGCAAGGCCGGGGCCCGGTCCCCGAGGTTGTATGGACACTAATGGTTCTGCAGCAGACACCGGTGGAGTAGTGGGCTGTAAATGCAGTACTCCCATCTAAGACTTGGGGGCACAACAGCAACACAGATAGAGAGCCGAGGCTCAGGAGTAAGGAGTCCCCGAAGCAGGCTACAGCTGTCTGCCGTACAAGTAGAGTTCTCGGGAACATCTGATAGGAGGAACTCCAGTGTAACTCAGTACTAGGAGATCTTCACACTTAAAGGCGCTATAGAGGAGACGTTCAGAAAAGGCATATAAGTTAGCGGAGTGTTGGAAGGGAGCATTCCATCTTGCCTGGAGGTTGACTGAGTCCCTGACCCAGAGGACACGGCGCGGAAGTGGGCACTACAGACTGTGAGTAAAGCTTTGGAACTACATGCCCTGGTGTCCTCCATTCCTTCCTGCGTCCACCTGCTTGGCACTGCTGCATCCCCTGCGCCGGACACTACACCATCTAAGTGTCACTTCACCTAGTCTGCCCTGGGACGACAGCCCTGCCTGTGGAGGGCTATAACATCACTGCTGCACCACACCATCTGTCCCAGAGGATCTGTCTGCAGCGTCGGCCTAACATCTCACTTGCCGAACACCACAGGTGGCATCACGAACTATTCCATTAACTACATTCTACCATAAGCATTATCCCGCCATTACTTGGGCGCCCAGGGCCATGGACCGGGTCCCCGCTGCTGTGACACACCACCCGCTGAGACCGGCCCGGTACCGAGTAACCCCGCAGCCCTGGGAGGGCGACCCAAACTCTCCCTCAATTGCTTCCAGAGGTGAGTGTGCTGAGCATCGTGCCATCAGGCCTTATATAAGTGTACAGTGATTTCCGTCTGAGAGGGGACATGCAGGATAACATACATCTGTGTTCAGAACTTACTGGTTTGAGTTATTTTCAAAATTCATTGCAAAAAGTTACCTGTGTTCCAGACTGACACAAATTTGGAAAAGCAGTTACAAGAAGCAACATCACTACTGTGTAACATCACAGCTACACCAAAGAGAAGCAGCTTCAGCCATCACATTAGGGGTGAGTTAATTAAATGTTAGACCAAATATAACAAGTTAAATTTCAAGTTGATAATTTTGTACGACCCCCAAGTGATGGTATAAATATCCAAATGGCCACTTGCAGAAAAAAATGTTCCCCACCCCTATTCTAGGACGTTAATGGTGACAGAGTTTTAGCTGTCACCAGGAGGGGTCCCAAATTTTAATCTTTATGTGTCTAGTTTGACATTCTCTGGTGCCAAACTTAATTCTGTACATGCAATTTTCTAATAATTCTTAACAAAAGTCATGAGACATGAAAATTCAGCTGAAATGACTGGATAAAAATACTCCCAAAAGACGGAAATTACATATTGGATGACGGTCATCCTTAACTTCCCATACAATTTTTTTATCTTTGCATCCCCACCTTGTTCCTGTTCTACTGAACGGTTTCTGGCAGGATTTCAAGCTCTAAGCAACTGGTCTGCTGACAACGAATGAGCCATAGATTTACAATGTTAAGGTTGGTGCCGGAATCACTGCTGTTCCTAGGTCTTTAAGTCCAATCCATTTTGGAGCTCTGACACGATAACAATATTTCCTTGTTATGAATGATTTATTAAAACTTCCGTGTTTTATTAATAAAATTAAAATATACTATGAAAATTCTATGCAATGTTTAAAGGGTTTCTCAAGGAATCGAAAAAAAGAAAGACAATGTCATTATGAATAAAGTCCTAAAAACCTTTAATTACAAAATCAGACTTTTTTAGGGAAATAAACACTATAGTGCATTAAAATGTCCTATAATATTGAATAAATAAAACTTGCCTAGAATTTTAATAGTACAAGTGCTTGTGATCATGTCAAGTAGGAAGTTAAACTGCTGTAAGCAACAGATAACCTATACCACATACCGTCAAACGATGTACACGGTCACAGCAGTCAGTCAGCATTCACAAAATCAGTGTACAGCAGTGTGAGCAGCCTCTTCTTACCTCAGCACCCATGGTATATACAGTATTAGATCAGCCAGACAGGATGGACAGCAGTGTGAGCAGCCTCTTCTTACCTCAGTACTCCTGGTATCTACAGTATTAGATCAGACAGACAGGATGGACAACAGTGTGAGCAGCTTTTTCTTACCTCAGCACTCCTAGTATCTATAGTAGTAAGTGATAAGATCAAATAATAAACAGAATAAAACTATAAATACAAATGCATTAATCAGAAACAGACATTATTCATACATTACATTATTCAGATAGACGTCGACCAGTCATCCTCCATGAGCCAAGAGCGAGTGAGTACCTGTGTCCTCTTTTAAATGTCCAGCTAAAAGGTGTGTCCAGCCCCACCATGTGGGGAATGATGTCACAAGTCTATTGTGCATTGGCTATAAACACATCCCCTCAATACCTGTTTTAACCAGTATATAATACAGGAAGCTAGAGGGGGCCTCATGTGTGCCACATGGCAGAAATACAGCAAGCTGGAGGAGGGGCTTCGGAGCACAAGATAATCTAATTATGGCAATGAAGGTCCTTTGTTGGTAGATAAGTGTAAGCCAGTTATTTGCTCTGCTTGGACAATTTGACCATCTGGTTGAAACAAGTTTCAATGACCTTCTAGGAAGGTTCAAAGAGCTGAGTATAACTGATTGAAACTATATCAATAGTTGTTATTAATTAATTGGAGTGTTGAAACCATTAAAAATAAATCATAGTATACAGCAACAAGCCTTAATCATGGTGATATCATGGTTTTTTGGGTCATCAGGATTTTGTGCTTTGCTGCTTTTTTGGACATAGAGCATGTCACTTCTTTCAGCGTTTTTGCAGCGTTTATTTTCCCATTGGCTTGAATGGGTGTTGAAAAAAAGCTGCAAAAACGCACCAAAAACGCAGGTATCATTATTTGCAGCGTTTTTTCCACAGAAAAGTCATGGACATTAGCATGGACAAAGAGACACAAAAAACGCACCAAAACCGCACCAAATCCACACCAAAAACGCACCTAAACCTGCGGTTTTGCAGCTGCTTCTTTCCTGCCAAGAAATCAGGTTTTGCTGCAGAAAAAAAAGCAGCAATAACGCACAGTGTGAATTTACCGAGTCAGTGACTGGAGTAGCATTTCAAAAATTTGATTAATACGCCAGAGGGTGTCGCCATGGATTTTGCCAGGCTACCACCATCTCTGCCCGTTTCGGCGGAGTTGAAATAAATTGATGTGAAAATGCCAAAAGTCACTACATTTTTACGCAACTGGGTATTGCGCAAAATTTTGGGGACTTTTCAAAGGTTTTACAACACTTTTCTGGTGTATAGCTTTGATAATATGGCCCCTTAATGTATCTACAAATTATCAGTATTATCTTTTGATCTTCAATTCTTCTAAGTGTTAAGGGGGTTTTACACATAGCGATATCGCTAGCAATATCACTGTAACGTCTCCGATTTTGTGATGTTATAGCAATATCACTAGCGATATCGCTATGTCTGATACTTACCTCCGACCGGCTCCCCCGCTGTCCATCGCTGATCGTGCGAGATCGGCCGGCTCCATTTCTCGTCGGGCGCTCCCTGCTGGGCTTCCTGCTGGCGCCGACGAGCGATGTGAGGACGCGGGCGGGAGGACGTCTTCATCGCCGCGTCTGAAAGGTAAGTATCGTCCGCTGTACCACTGCTGCATCGCTGTGAGATCTGCCTGTTTGGCAGCTCACTAGCGATCATTTAGCGATGCACCAGTGATCCTGACCGCGTCATATTGCTGGTTGGGATCGCTGGTGCATCGCTAAATGTGAAAGGGCCTTTTCTGGAAACAGCCAGCAAGCCAGTAAACTGTACATGTTGTTGAAATGTGAAAATACATGTAAATACAATAAACCATATCAGATTCATTTTTATATCCTTGTAATATGTTATTTGCTGATGCCAATTTTTTATATTATTGATTTATGTACGCTTAAATACTCCTAGTATCCTGGTGCAGGCAGAGTGAGATACATTCCCACACTCGAGCCAGTGATTGTAGAGTACCAAGTTCCTGCAGAGAAGTATTCATACAACCATGTCAATGTATATGGGGTTCTTTATGTTCGTTATTGTGTCATTGTCAGCTGTTTATATTAGCCATTCTTCTAAACCTGGTCCAAGTGATCGAAATGTCAACAATAGAAGAATTCATATTTACCAGGGGATTTTGCTAAGTACTGGAGGGAAGTATATTTAAAGCAAATAGGCATTGAGATCTTGAGGAAACTGAAAGGTCACAAACTCAAGGGATACAAGAGGAAATATTACTTAGAAGAACATTTGAGGATTCCCAGAATATAAATGTCAATGTAAATAGCAATATGCTGCTAGATTTACTTTTAGGTGTGTGTATATATATATATATATATATATATATATATATATATACACACCCAGACAATTTTGTGTTTTCCATGAAAACTCATACTTTTTTTAATCAAATGAGTTGCCAAATGAATTTAAAATCTACTCCAGACATTGACAAGGTTCGAAAAAAAGATTTTTATTTGAAATAATAATTTTCTCCTTCAAACTTTGCTTTCGTCAAAGAATGCTCCCTTTGCAGCAATTACAGCATTGCAGACCTTTGGCATTCTAGGAGTTAATTTGCTGAGGTAATCAGGAGAAATTTCACCCCATGCTCCCAGAAGCCCCTCCCAAAAGTTGGTTTGGCTTGATGGGTACTTTTTGCGTACCATACGGTCAAGCTGCTCCCACAACAGCTCAATGGGGTTGAAATCTGGTGACTGCGCTGGACACTCCATTACAGATAGAATACCAGCTGCCTGCTTCTTCCCTAAATAGGTCTTGCATTATTTGGAGGTGTGCTTTGGGTCATTGTAGGATTAAATTGGCTCCAATCAAGCGCTGTCCTCAGGGTATGGCATGGCGTTTCAAAATCGAGTGATAGCCTTCCTTGTTCAAAATCGCTTTTACCATGTACAAATCTCCCACTTTACCAGCACCAAAGCAACCCCAGACCATTACATTACCTCCACCATGCTTGACAGATGGAGTCAGGCACTCTTCCAGCATCTTTTCAGTTGTTTTGCTTCTCACAAATGTTCTTTTGTGTGATCCAAACACCTCAAACTTGGATTCGTCTGTCCATAACACTTTTTCGCAATCTACCTATGTCCAATGTCTGTGTTCTTTTGCCCATATTAATCTTTTTCTTTTATTAGCCAGTCTCAGATATGGCTTTTTCTTTGCCACTCTGCCCTGAAGGCCAGCATCCCGGAGTCGCCTCTTCACTGTAGATGTTGATACTGGCGTTTTGCATTTACTATTTAATGAAGCTGCCAGTTGAGGACCTGTGAGGTGTCGATTTTTCAAACTACGGACTCTAATGTACTTGTCTTGTTCCTCAGTTGTGCAACGAAGCCTCCCACTTCTCTTTCTACTCTGGTTAGAACCTGTTTGTGTTCTCCTCTGAAGGAAGTAGTACACACCGTTGTAGAAAATCGTCAGTTTCTTGGCAATTTCTCACATGGAATAGCCTTCATTTCTAAGAACAAGAATAGACTGTCGAGTTTCACATGAAAGTTCTTTTTTTTGGCCATTTTGAGAGTTTAATGGAACCAACAAATGTAATGCTCCAGATTCTCAACTAGCTCAAAGGAAGTTCAGGTTTATAGCTTCTCTAATCAGCCAAACTGTTTTCAGCTGTGCTAACATACTTGCACAAGAGTTTTGAAGGGTATTCTAACCATCCACTAGCCTTCTTACACAGTTAGCAAACACAAAGTACCATAAGAACACTGGAGTGATGGTTGTTGGAAATGGGCCTCTATAGATCTATGAAGATATTGCATTACTAACCAGACATTTGCAGCTAAAATAGTCATTTACCAAATTAACAATGTATAGAGTGTATTTCTGAATCACTTAATGTTAGCTTCATTGGAAAAAGCTGTGCTTCTCTTTCAAAAATAAGGAAATTTCTAAGTGACCCTAAACTTTTGAATGGTAGTGTGTGTATATATATAAAATATATCAACAATCATTTAAAAGGTTTTGATATTTTCAACTTTTAAACACTAGGGGGCGCAGCTGCTGACATTTGTCATCAAAACTGCTATCTCACAATACGACTGCAGTAAATGTGGGCGGGATCTGATCACATGTGTCTCATGTCTCCTCCTATCCCCTTCTGGGTGTTTGCAAAAGGATAGGGGAATATGAAGTTTCAGGTCACAGTGCAGAGTCATATAGTGGTAATGTGATATGGGGACAGTGTCACTATTTCTGACTTTTCAGCTGATGTGAAAATTTAAATATCGCTGCTGTCCACAGTGCAATGTAAACAAGTAGTTAATAAACACAATTCCTTTATTATTTTGAATGATTGTTTTTACAGCATTCAGTGTATGGTAAAAATGACCTGGTAATGATTACTTCTTTTTTAAATATTAAAATTGCCAGTCAGAGGCCTGTCATGCAGCAAAATCAGATCTCTTACTTTGCACTGAGGAGGGGCAACAACCTGAAACATGTGTTTGTTTGACGGATTGCACAGGGGAAGGGGTTTGTCGCCCTCACTCACCTCTGGGGAGGGAAGAGAAGGACCCAGCAGGGATGGGCTTCCTGGCACCACCACTTGCCCCAGGTCAGTCAGGGAACTGCACGGAGGGCAAATAGTTGCCAGAAAGGCTTCCCTTATAGGTACGAGTTATTGAGGTGCTCCTAGTGACGGGGGATATATATCACCATTCCAGGCTGGGGATATATATATAAACCTCCCAGCCGTCAATGTCAGGGCTGCTCACTAACACAGTACGGTATGCTGCCACCAGTTCCTCATTCGATATAAGCCCCATTCGACAGCAGGCTTATATCAGGTCAGAAACCATCCCGGATAGCGTATAATAGCCAATGGTGCATGCGGACATGGGGATTTGTGTATCGAGATAAAAGAGCAGCCTAAGATTAATTTTATATTTAATAGCCGAAAACGTGCACTAGAAATATACAGGTATATATACAGAACAATATACAAGTATGCAGTCAATAGTGTAGCACAAGGGTAGGGTACAGACAGGTTTCAATTACTGTGTTATGTAGCATGTGACCACAGGGAGGCGCTGATGGATCACAGGTCCAAATCTTAGCTATGTGTTTGCCCTGGCCATGTCATCTAAGTCCAAAATGAGGGGCTGCCTAATATCTCCTAGCCTGCTCCCTCAGACACTCTGCGCCCACCCCTGGGCTAGGCCACCTCCCTCCCCCATATCTGAGAGTATGATTTTCCAGGCGGAACCATGGATGACCCGGAAATTTCCACCTGTAGCTCTAAATGGGTCAGCGGCACCGCCACTGGGTTCTGCTGAATTTTACCTGTGCAGGGAGACCAAATACGACTACTGTATTTCATTCCTGGGAGCTTTTCTTTATAATTCCTGTCAGGAACACCGCACTGAACCTGCTCACTGAGCCAGTGCGCGTGTCCTGAGTAAAGCAAACAGTGCTCAAAGATACCTGTGGAGCGGGCAGCAGCCGAGTAGATGCGTACTTCAGAGCCGCAGGACCTGAAGCACGTGACTGCTAGGGGCGTGGCCTAAACTCCACAGAGCTAGGAGCTGCAAGACAACTTCTAGCAGGGTAACTGCGAGACAAAGTTACCAGGGGGCATAGACAGGGAGAATAGTCAAGACGTAGCCAATGAGTCACACACAGAGATAGCTGCAAAGGTACAAGAGGGGCGAGCAGAGAGTAGTCAGATCACAGGCAATGCGTCATACACAGAAAGGGTAGCGCAGTACAGAATCAAAAGGCAAACTCACAACGGGGCACAGAACCGGGTCAAAACCATAAAAACAAGCTATAACAAGGCACAGGCACACAGAGGTCACCACACTCGGCCAAAGGCAAAAGTATAACTGGCAGGGATTGAAGCTTCCCAGGGGTTTAAGAAGCTCTCCCAGAACCAGAAAGAGGCCACAATCATTAACCCCAGGTGTGCAGGTCAAAACCTGCACCGAGCTCCAGACATTAACCCCAGGTGTGCAGCTCAAATACCTGCACTGGGATCATGACAACTCCATAACGCAGGGTTCTGGAGGTGGCTAAATGGTATGGGTGCGTGGAGAAAGGAATGCTGATTCTGATTATGTGCTCAGCAAGGTTCAGAGATATTGCATTCTGTTATCATAGGTCATTTTCTAGATTCCATATTTCAGAGCCTTGCACTGGTTAGCCTGGGATCTGTTGTGCCATGATATCAGCGTGAATGAACAAAGGGAGCCAGTTGGCTGTAGCTGCACAAGAGTTCACATCCCTGTGCTAATTGCTGGACACAGGATCTATGTCCCCCTGGAGAAAGCTTCAAACTAGAGTTATTTAAAGAAAAACAATGATATCATCTTGTGGAATCCCAAGGGTGTGGGGCTGAGTTTGGGAGCAAGTATTTTGGGCCACAGCATCTGATAAAGAATTCCATCAGATAGAAAAATGATAACAAATAGATATCATTTTTCCATATCTCACAGTCTGCATATAGATATTCTGTTTCAGTTTTTACCCTAAGTCAATATTGACTTATAAGATTGCTACATCCAATATGTGGCACTAGAGTTTAAGCCTCTTCCTCTCTGAAGAGGCAATTTGCACATTTAATTTTCCAGAGAAGCACTGCATGGCCTATAATTGTCCTTACACTGGCATGTTAGGCATGTCACTCTCCACAAGAAGAAAAGTTACCTTTAGACAGAGGTCTCTCACACAGCAAAATCAGGTATGTTACTACGTACTGAGGAGGGGCAATACCCTGAAACATGTGTCTGCAAATAGAGATACTTCTAATAGGTGGCACTAGAGTTCAAGTCCTCTTCTACTTTGAAGAGGCAATTTACATAAGTATGATTATTATTATTAAACTTGTAATTCAGAAGTTTTTTTTAAAAATTACAAAGGTATGTCTTGCCATTTTCTGAGACCTATAATGTTTTTATTTTTCTGTTGTTTTCTCTGTAAGGACTTTTTTTGCACGGGTACTTTGAATACATACTGTATTTTGATCGGTTTTTACTGCATTTTTAAAGGTGAGGTAAAAAAAAAAGCAATTATGGTATTTTGATTATTTTGCTGTTTATTGCATCTCCCGTAGGGGGAGAATTAATTTATAGATTCCATTTCATATGGTTTTTTTTCTGACAGCCTCATAGAAAATGAAAGGAGAAGAAGTCAAGCGTTTGAACTACTAGGCAATTTTTGTAAAAGGGATTAAAGTTGTACCAGTCAGTGTGACACCTACCAATCTACAAGTAATCACCTATCCTACCTTGTTTTACTTGTTCAACCCCTTTAAGCATTGTTTCTAGGGAAGAAGACAATGTGGTGGCACACAGAAGGGTTAAGTTTTTTTTAATTAATGGGATTCAATATGTTACTGATTTGTACATGACATATCATACGCTGCCTTCTAGGTACTTGATTTATTAGGATTGTGAGTTTTGTCTACATAAAGTGCATAGATTTTTTTTCTATTCTATGCTGTAAACTCCTTGTTTTTTTTTTTTTCATTGGGAGTTGAATATAAAATAAGCATGAGCTGTCAGAGATTATTATAGATGGTTTGACCTTTGATACCTTGTTGAAGATGTCCTATGTGTCTAATGATAACAATAATAGATGTAGGGTGAGACTTATTCCTCTTATTGGGTACTGGGTATTAAGATGCGAGACTTGTCCGAGTTTCTCGCACGTGTGATCCCGGCCTAAGTCTCCTGTGTCTAATCATCTCATGTACTGGCAAAGGGTGTGCAAGTTAATATATGGCAGCCCTGTGAGAATACAGTAGAACAAGCCTAGCTGAGGACCTCCTTTCAAAGCAACATGGACGCAACATGGACGTACATTTTAACACAGTCAACCAGTGGTACTCTCAAGCCACTTCAGGACACCTCTCACTTTTGTCAGGACGCTTCATGGCGTAAGGAGGGGGGCCCACTGATGCCAAGTTTACAATGTGTGTCATCAGATGCACATTCAGGTGTAATATCTGCAATACACGTCGCCGGCCAATCAAACGCCAGTAGCAGACCTTGGCTTGCCAGTGATGCATGGCGCATTGCAGTGACGCTGTGTGCTGCCCGTACCGGCATGCTGAAGTCAGCTGCCAGCTACAGAAGAAGATGCTACGCAGCATGGAAGCAGAGGAAGTTGAGTAGAATCGTTTGTTTCTTTCTTTATAAAATGTGCTGGAGAAGAAAAGAAGGGATCCAGGAAGGGGAACATTATACCAGGACAGGAGACATCATACCAGGAAGGGGCTCAGAATGGGGAGAAATGTTACAGCATGGGGCCCAGGATGGGGGAGATTATTCCAAGAAGAACCCAGGACAGTGGGCATTATTACACAGGGCAAACACATACAGTATGTCTTTATGGGATCTACAGGGTGGGCCATCTATATGGATACACCTAAATAAAATGGGAACGGTTGGTTATATCAACTTCCTGTTTGTGGCACATTAGTATATGGGAGGGGGGAAACTTTTCAAGATTGGTGGTGAACTTGGTGGCCATTTTGAAGTCAGCCATTTTGGATCCAACTTTATTTTTTTCAATGAGAAGATGGTCATGTGACACATGAAACTTATTGAGAATTTTACAAGAAAGATAATGGTGTGCTTGGTTTTAAAGTAACGTTATTCTTTCATGAGTTAGTTACAAGTTTATGACCACTTATAAAATGTTTTCAAAGTGCTGCCCATTGTGTTGGATTGTCAATGCAACCCTCTTCTCCCACTCTTGACACACTGATAGCAACACCGCAGAAGAAATGCTAGCACAGGCTTCCAGTATCCATTGTTTCAGATACTGCACATCTCGTATCTTCGCAGCATAGATAATTGCCTTCAGATGACCTCAAAGGGATCCAGAAAGAGAATTGGAGGGATCCAATGGCTGGATATCCTTAAAGACAAAAATGTCCAGGAAGGATGTGAAATCTTGAAAAATGAAATTCTCAAAGCACAATTGTTAACAATTCCGAAAAGAGGGAAGAATAGGAAGCATTTAAGGAAACCAGGATGGATGAACACAGAACTTAAGCACATGCTAAAAAGGAAGAAAGAAATGTTTATAAAATGGAAAGAGGGAGGCATATCTAAAGAAGAATATAATGCTGTCTGCAGAACCTGCAGGGCACAAATCAGATTATCTAAAGCTGACAATGAATTGAGGCTTGCAAGAGATGTCAAAAGCAATCATAAAGGATTTTGGGGATATGTCAAAAGTAAAAGAAAAGTCAAAGATGCTATAGGATTTTTACAGGATGAAAATGATGAAATGGTAAGACAGGATGTTGAGAAGGCCGAACTTTTAAATTCCTATTTTGCATCTGTTTTCTCTCAGAAAGGAAATGTAACCTCAACTGTTCTTCACTGTCCTATTAAGGGAATAGAAGAATCCAGGATATCTATAAACAGAAAGATAGTGAGGAAACACTTAGCTAACCTAAATGAATTCAAGTCTCCAGGTCCAGATGAATTACACCCCAGAGTACTGAAGGAGATAGCAGAAGAAATTTTTGAACCCCTCTCCATAATCTTTGAAAATTCTTGGAGAACAGGAGAAGTCCCAGAAGACTGGAGAAGAGCAAATGTTGTTCCTATCTTCAAAAAGGGGAAGAAGGTGGACCCAGGCAACTATAGGCCGGTGAGCCTGACTTCTATACCAGGAAAGATCTTTGAACAAATTATTAAACAACATGTATGTCAGTACCTAGATAAGAATGAAGTGATTAAACAGAGTCAGCATGGGTTTGTAACTAATAAGTCATGTCAGACTAACTTAATTTCCTTCTATGATGGAATCACTGATTGGGTGGATCAAGGAAATGCTGTAGATATAGTATATCTTGACTTCAGCAAAGCATTTGACAAAGTATCTCATACAATCCTTATTGAAAAAATGACTAAGTATGGAATGGACAAGGCAACTGTTAGGTGGATTCATAACTGGCTTAGTGATCGGACCCAAAGAGTGGTCGTAAATGGCTGCACATCCAGTTGGAAGAATGTCTCAAGTGGGGTACCACAGGGCTCTGTCCTGGGCCCTGTATTATTCAACATCTTTATCAACGATTTAGATGAAAGAATTGAGGGTAAACTGATTAAATTTGCTGATGACACAAAGCTAGGTGGGATAGCTAATACTAGAGAAGAGAGAGAGAGGATTCAAAAAGATATAAATAAACTGGAGCAGTGGGCAGCAACTAACAGAATGGTTTTTAACAGGGAAAAATGCAAAGTACTACATCTGGGCAATAAAAATGAAAAAAGCATATACAGAATGGGAGGAATAGGGCTAAGCAACAGCACATGTGAAAAAGACTTGGGTATACTAATAGATCACAGACTGAATATGAGTCAACAGTGTGATGCAGCAGCAAAAAAGCCAAATGCAATTCTAGGATGTATTAACAGAAGCATACAGTCTAGATCACGTGAAGTCATTATTGCCCTCTACTCCTCTTTGGTCAGACCTCATCTGGAATATTGTGTCCAGATTTGGGCACCACATTTTAAAAAAGACATCAACAAACTGGAGCAAGTTCAGAAAAGAGCGACCAGAATGGTGACCGGTCTGCAAACCCTGTCTTATGAGGAAAGGTTGCAGGATTTGGGAATGTTTAGTTTGCAAAAGAGAAGACTGAGAGGAGACTTAATAGCTGTCTACAAATATCTAAAGGGCTGTCACATTGTAGAAGGATCAACTTTATTCTCATTTGCACAAGGAAAGACTAGAAGCAATGGGATGAAACTGAATGGGAGGAGACACAGATTAGATATTAGAAAAAACTTTTTGACAGTTAGAGTGATCAATGAGTGGAACAGGCTGCCAAGAGAAGTTGTGAGTTCTCCTTCAATGGAAGTCTTCAAACAGAGGCTGGACAGACATCTGACTGGGATGATTTAGCGAATCCTGCTTTGAGCAGGGGGTTAGACCAGATGGCCCAGGGGGTCCCTTCCAACTCTATGATTCTATGATTCAAAAAGTTTCCCCTCTTTCATATACTAATGTGCCACAAACAGGAAGTTGATATCACCAACCATTCCCATTTTATTTAGGTGTATCCATATAAATGGCCCACCCTGTAGAATGCTATAAGGGTCTATACATGCAAGTGTTGGCCCAGGTCCAAATTTTGCACTGGGGTCAAACTTACTCTAGACATGCCACTGTGCAACTCGATCGTCCTCTTAGCATCTCTTTGACTATCATTACCCCTCGGTCTGGGATCTGGTTCTCTCTCATTGAGACATGTTTCCTGGGCTCTAACCACTAAGTCTCACATGGTGGTCTTTTACTTCACACTGTATAGCCAGGAGCTACTCACCTGGGCCACTTCTACAATGAATTTCTATGCTAACTCCTTTCGTACTTTTTCTACCTAGTCTCACTCCTAGTAAGCAAGTAACAGAATCTTCTATGCCCAGCTAAATTTATACCCTGGTATTCCTGGCTGTGTTTGCCATTCCTACACTCACACCGGCATCTATGATTTATGTCACATAAAGCAAACACAGGAGCTAAGCACCCAACAATTGACAAACAGAAGACAGTGGTGAGGCTTCAAATGGGCAACATGAAAGGGCCAGGATGAATGCACAAGGTCCATTTTCAACCCTCTAAAGCACAAAGTAAATTTTTGTGTTAATACAATGAAATATGTGTGGTAGCATGACACATGTTGCGATACATAGACACCTTTCATTTTCTTCATTTACTATGTACTGTGACGCCATGATTTTTCTGTTATCTCTTTTACAGTTTTTCCATGTAAATCTTGCATGTCTTTAAATATTAGATGCTGCTTTTTTCCCCTGACATGAAAAATATATAAAAAATAAGCTCACATGAATATTTTACATTGTACTGTCATTAAATTTATCAGCGCAGAAGCCGAGCGTCTATACTGATGTCTGATCTTACTCATCTATTACTAAACCTGTAGGAAACATGAATTACTCTAATAAATTGTGAAGTATCCCTATAAGCAGAATCTACAGTCCCCGGAGGCAAGTCACTGTATACATTGTGCGCTCACATTCTTTTGGATACAGGTTTTATTGCTCCATCTTTTCACACCAGGATGAGCACTATATAAAATCTTGATTGAAGTTCTGTTGATTTTACTCTGCAGTCATCTCGCTATAAGGAGCAGTACATACAGCTAGATATATGATTTTACGATGGACATTTTTGTGTGTTCCAGTGGTAAAATATGAACAAAGACGAAACGGAATGAGATCAATAAAGTGCAAACATGGCTAGAAAATGCAATGATCTAATTTCATAGATAGCAGGCGAGAGGCGCTGGTTATTTTTAGCCGTCCTATATCATCATGCTGCGGAGATTCTGCCCACATACCGATGAGTCAATCTGTTTAACACTCTGGATGCTGCACTTTGCACCTGTCACTAGGCCCAGATCTGAGCCCAGGGCATTGATTACCTTCCAGGAATCTCCGCATCAAAGCATTGCCGGCTGAACTTCTTCCACTTCCTCTTATTTATTATTGCTCCGCTGTCATCTCTGGGAATTCATAATACATAGCTGCATCTAGTAAGCGTCTGATTAGTTTCCAGTTCAGTGATTTTCAGGGGTTTGTATCATATGGAGTCCACATTACATATGTGTCTGGATGTAATAAGGTTCTACGGTAGAGCTGTCAGTGCGCGAGCTATTGCCGGACTTCACGTCACATAATAAATTCAGTCCACAGGGGTTTACAATGATTGAGCACAATCCATGATCAGGACCTAAAGAACCATTTACATTACAAGATTTTGTCAGACTAACGAAGACATACCTACAGGAATATTTTGCTATACTGGGAATGAGTTGAGATCAGGTCATCAAGCTTTAGCATTTATAGCATTTAGCTCATGGTACCAGTCTTCAGGGATTAATGACTTTTGTCAGGAACGATAGCAGACTTTCCTATGATATTCCATTATTCAAGGGATACTCCCATATTATTAAGTCATGACATATCACTACAAAAAACATTTCTTATTGACCACTTCAGGATCAATGGGTGTCCCAGAGGTTGAATATCCTAGCAATACATCTTCATTTACGAAGATGGGAATACCCTTGTTCAACAAATGGCAATCTAATTAATCTCATTATGATTCCTTTTTGATCTCTTTAAAAGACAGACCAAGTATTGTTGCTCTGAAAAAATGTATCCAGTGGTGCGCCATGGAAACTTAGTATAGCAGATGAAAGACACATCTTGATTACTTCATTTCAAATTTGGAAGATCTCAAATAGTGACAGAACCTCAGAACCATCAGCAACTAGTGAAACCCACTTACTTCCATCTACAGTTTGAAGAAGGGTTGGCCAGAAGGGGTCTTCATGGAAGAATTGCATCTGAGAAAACCTAACGTTACATAGTTACATTGGTTGACTAAAGACCAGGTCCATCAAGTTCAGCCTTTCTCCACCAATTGTACGTTTTGTCACTAATTTAACTATAACCCACAATGTTATGTGTATTGAAGAAATCATCCAGCCCATTTTTAAAAGCTGTCATAGTGTCTGCCATTACTATCTCTTGTGGTAGAGCATTCCACAGTCTGACTGCTCTAACTGTAATGAACCATTTCCTATTTAGCTGCCACCTTATTTACAACCTTAATGAGTACCTCCTGCTCCTTAGTATGGTCTTTGGAAGGAATAAGTCATGTGCCAGTCCTCTGTACTGGCCACACATATATGTATACATGTAAATGAGATCCCCTCTGAGGCATCTTTTTCTAAGCTAAGCAAGCCCAACTTTTCCAACCTCTCATCATATGAGAGACCTTCCATCCCTTGTAATAATCTAGTTGCCCACCTTTGAACTGACTCTAACTTCTGAATATCCTTTTTAAAATGTTGAGCGCGAAACTGGATCCCTTATTCTAGATGTGGCCTCACCAGTGATTTATAGAGGTAACAATACACTGGGATTGCGGGATTTTATCTCTCTTTTTATACACCCTAAAATCCTGTTTGCTTTTGTTGCCTGACATTGACTAATACTGCTGCTAAGCTTACTTGTAACCAGAAACCCAAGTCCTTCTCTTGTTCTGTAGTCCTGAGTATTCTCTCATTTAATGTATAGGCAGCAATAGGATTACTCCATCCTAGGTGCATTACTCTACATTTATCAACATTAAACCTCATTTGCCAAGTGTTTGCCCAATCAGACATCTTATCCAGATGATTTTGCAATATTGAAATGTCAAGGTGACGTTTTAGTATCCTACATAGTTTTGTGTCATCAGCAAAAGACTGACACTTTACTTTCAATCCCATCCACAAGGTCATTAATAAAGAGGTTAAAAAGAATCAGAATAAGATGAAAAATTTTGCACACTACTGATGTCAGACTTATTGCACGGTAGTTGGCTGGGTCCAACTTCTTATATTGATATGGGATAAAGGAGAAGCTGGCCACAAAAATATGGGAATTGCTCTGCAGAAAAATAGCACTAAGTGTTCTGGACTGATTAGTCAAAATTTGAAATATTTGGCTGTAACTGAAGGCAGTTTGTTCGCCAAAGAGCTGGAGAACAGTACGATAGTGAGAGTCTGCAAGTAACAGAGGAGCATGGTGGAGGTTCCTTATGAGTTTGAAGCTGCACTTCAGCACTTGTAGTTAGGGATTTGGTCAATGTGGTCCTCACTGTTGAGCAATACATCATGCATTACCATCAAAGAGCTGTCTAACTGGCTCCTAATTTATTATGCAGCAGGTGAATGATCTCAAGCATACAGCCAATGTCATTAAGAACTATCTTCAGCGTAAATAAAAATGAGTCCTGGAAGTGATATGGCCCCCGCAGAGCCCTGATCTCAAAATTGAGTCTGTCTGAGATAGTGTAAGGAGGTGATGGGGACCCTCCTATGCTTCCCCTTCTCTGGTCTAATAATTGTGTGCGGTTTCGTAATGTTCATTAATGTGAATGTATTTGATATGTGTTGTAATGTAAATCTACCATGTGTTGTGTATAGGATTACGGATAGAATAGGAACTAGCAGTAGTATAGGACAGTAGTGGGGTTAGAACAGATAGTAGAGATAGGTAATAGGAGTGTTAGTTTAGGTACAGGCAGCATCGGGGCTTTCCCAGGGAGAGAAGTTAGAGCGGTGCAGTGCTGAGCAATTAAGTATAGGAGAAATACTTCCTGGTTAGTTAGCTGAGCCCAGGCAACCTTGCCAAGGGCAAGGAGTAAGGAGCAGCAGTGAGGGAGACAGTCTGCCAGCTGTGGGGATAAAGCTGCTATGGCAAGAAGGGGCCCCAGGCTGAGAGTCGTGCAGGCAATCACCAGCAAAGACAGGACTGTTCCAAGAAGGATCCGGGATCTATGACCAGGGCAGGAGGGGAAGCTGAGATGGCGAACCTGGCACCTTTTCCTATAGAAGCTGGACCAGGGGATGTTAGGAAGCTGGTGGGACTGAAGACACGGATGGGACATGGATTGTCCAGAAGCGAGGTAGGAATTGCCAGAAGAGAGGAGTTATCAGGAAGAATAGAGGCTTCCCGGAAAGCAGGGAAAGCTAGAGAGATGCTCCTCTGCGTTCACCGTGGTGCATGTGTCATGAATACCCTACTGCTCAGTAAAGTTAAACTGTTGGAAAAGAGTAATGCCTCTGAGATGGTTTGTGAAGCTCGAGAATGCAGAGCTGGAGTGACAGAAGCCAAGGGGACTCTGACAGTAACCGTGAGTGCACTGCTGCGCACGCTGCACATGCAGCAGAAGGGACATTATATTTTATCTGTGGGGCACAAGGGTGTGGGAACCGTATAGCCCGTTGCCACGACTACCACCCTGGCCTTACAATTACATAAACAGCCATAAGGTTTTGTGCAAGCCTACAAGCACAGAAGAATCAAAACGCCAGAATTACGTTTTTTTGGTTATCACAATATTGCAATAAAATTCAATAAAATGCAATAACAGGCGATCAAGACATCATTAATACCACAAAATGCTATAGATAAAAACATCAGCCTGCAAAAAAAATAAGCCAAAACCGAGCCCCAGATTCTGAAAAATGTAGTCACTACGGGTAGCAGAAAATAGTGCAAATTTTTTTTTTTTTTACAAAATTTGGAATTTTTTTCCGCCACATAAATAAAAAAGTACCTATACATGTTTGGTGTCAGCGAACTCGTAATGACCTGAAGAATCATAATAGCAGGTCAGGTTTAGCATTTAGTCAACATGGTAAAAAAAATTGTAGGATTTCAGTTTTTTACAATTTCAATGCACTTGGAATTTTTTTTCCTTTTTTCCAGTACATTATATGGTAAAATCAATGGTGTCGCTCAAAAGTACAACTCGTCCCACAAAAAATAAGCCCTACTATGGACATATTGATGGAACAATGAAGTGATTTTATTGCAACGCTTGATGTTTCTCGCGTGTTCCTTGCCTTTGGCAGGCCACAGACCAGAAGGATGGATAGTTTATACATTTTCTCATCAAAGATGTTTACTTCACCTTTTTGCTACACATAGTGGAAGTCATTCATTCATTAATTGTGGAGTGCTGTTGGATAGTGTTGGTATATATATCTGTATGTTGGCCACGGCGTATTTGTGAACCTGATTATTAATTCAATAATAATGGAGTGCTTGCTTGTCCATATATTTTTTTGCATTTTGCATTAGGGAGTTTGGCCATCCCCCAGGGCTGTGCAGGCTTATCCACCTATCTTTTCCAGACAAGTTTTAATTAGCACTATCCAGCATGTGCCAGAATTTCCTGACTATGCTTATGCTGGGTATTGGACATATTTGGATAATAAAGGTGATCAAGAGTGGACATTCAAGCTTTGATCATTCATGACCATGTACTGGCGGCATTTCCCCTTTCCTGACACGGCTTGAGATATTTTAGGGCTCATACCCATATGTGAGAAAAAACGGTCCAATTTCTGGACCAAAAAAACGGAAGAGTGCCATGCGAGTGTCATGTGAGACTCATGCGATTTCTGTGCGATTTTTAAACGGAACATCTGTATGACATGCGTATGCAATCCGTATGCAATGAGATTTTAACATGAGCTTTTACATACAGCAGTTCTACACCATCGTTTTAAAATGAAATATTCTTCAAAACAAACATATATATATAATTTTCAGCTTATCTGATTTTTCTCTTTATAGGTATATTTTTGAGTAAAATGTAAAATGCTCTTTCATTCTATAAACTACTGTCAACATGTCTTCGAATTTCCAAGCACCAAATTTTGGATTTGTTTTCAGAAAATGAGAAATGGTCAAAATAACAAAAAAATGCAGTGCTTGCAGACCTCAAATAATGCTAAGAAAACAAGTGCATAATCATTGAGAAAAAACACTAATGTTTTAACTCAGGAAGAGTTCAGAAATCAATATTTTGTGGAATAACCATGATTTTTAACCCCTTTCCTACATTAGACGTACTATTCCGTCCATGTGACCTGGGACCTAAGTCCCAAGAACGGAATAGTACGTCTATCGCGATCAGCTGCGCTCACGGGGGGAGCGCAGCTGATCGCGGTCGGGTGTCAGCTGATTATCACAGCTGACACCCAGCACTATGTGTCAGGTGCGGTCACGGACCACCCCCGACACATTAACCCCCAGCACACTGCGATCAAACACGATTGCAGTGTAGCGGGGGTTTAGGGAAGCATTGGCAGGGAGGGGGCTCCCTCCTTGCTTCCCTGAGACCACCGCAACAGCGCAATGTGCAGCGCTGCTGTGGGGGTCTCCTTCCCTGCAGGTCCCCGGACCCAAAATGGCAGCGGGGGCCTGCAGGGAGCCAGCTTCCTCAGTGCCTGCAAAGCACCGGCATGAGGAAGCCTGCAGCACTGCCTGTGACAAATCACTGATCTGGTATCACCGCGTCTGTAACAACCCGCTCTATAAAACATTCCCACTAGTTAACCCCTTTATTGAACCCCTTAAAGAATAAAAATAAAAAACGAAACAAAAAATAAAGCTTTATTATCAAACTGCCGAACAAAAAGTGCAATAACACGCAATCAAAAAGATGGATATAAATATCCATGGTACCGCTGAAAACGTCATCTTGTCCCACAAAAAACGAGCCAATTTTATATAAAATTGTTTTCATTGCATAAAAGCGCCAAAGCATAAAAAACTACATAAATGAGGTATCGCTGTAACCATACTTACCCGAAGAATAAAACTGCTTTATCAATTTTACCGCACGCGGAATGGTGTAAGCGCACCCCCCAAAAGAAATTCATGAAATGCTGGTTTTTGTTCATTCTGCGTCCTAAAAATCGGAATAAAAAGCGATCAAAATATGTCATGTGCCCGAAAATGGTACCAATAAAAACGTCAACTCGTCCCACAAAAAATAAGACCTCACATGACTCGGTGGGTCAAAATATGGAAAAATTATAGCTCTCAAAATGTGGTGATGCATAAACTATTTTTACAATAAAAAGTGTCTTTTAGCGTGTGACAGCTGCCAAACATAAAAACCGCCATAAATAGTAAATCAAACCCCCCTTTATCACCCCCTTAGTTAAGGAAAAATAATAAAATTAAAAAAAATGTATTTATTTCCATTTTCCCATTAGGACTAGGGTTAGGGCTAGGGTTAGGGTTAGGGCTAGGGGTGTGTTGGGGTTAGGGTTGGAGTTAGAATTGGGGAGTTTCTACTGTTTTGGCACATCAGGGGCTTTCCAAACGAGACATGGCATCCGATCTCAATTCCAGCCAAAAAAGTCAAATGGCGCTGCTTCCCTTCCAAGCTCTGCCATGCGCCCAAATAGTGGTTTACCCCCACATATGGGGTATCAGCGTACTCAGGACAAATTGCACAATAACTTTTGGGGTCCTGTTACTCTTGGGAAAATAAAAATTGGGGGTGAAAAGATCATTTTTGTGGAAAAAATATGATTTTTTAATTGTACGGCTGTACGTTATAAACTTCTGTGAAGCCCTTGGGGGTTCAAAGTGCTCACCACATATCTAGATAAGTTCCTTTGGGGGTCTAGTTTCCAAAATGGGGTCACATGTGGGGGGTTTCCACTGTTTAGGCACATCAGGAGCTCTCCAAACTTGACATGGCATCCGATCTGAATTCCAGCCAATTTTGCAGTGAAAGAGTCAAACAGCGCTCCTTCCCTTCTGAGCTCTGCCATGCGCCCAAACAGTGGTTCCCCCCAGGTATCGGTATACTCAGTACAAATTGCATAATAACTTTTCCAGTCCAATTTCTCCTGTTACCCTTGGTAAAATAAAAAAATTGAACCTGCAGTAATTTTTGTTGTGAAAAAAAGTTAAATGTTCATTTTTTTTAAACATTCAAAAAATTCCTGTGAAGCACCTGAAGGGTTAGTAAACTTCTTGAATCTGGTTTTAAGCACCTTGAGGGGTGCAGTTTTTAGAATGGAGTCACTTTTTGCTATTTTCTATCATATAGACCCCTCAAAGTGACTTCAAATGTGATGTGGTCCCTAAAAATAAAATGGTGTTGTAAAAGTGAGAAATCGATGGTCAACTTTTAACCCTTATAACTTCCTAACGAAAAAATATTTTGGTTCCCAAATTGTGCTGATGTAAAGTAAACATGTGGGAAATGTTACTTATTAAGTTTTTTGAGTGCCATATCTCTGTGATTTAAGAGCATAAAAATTCAAAGTTGGAAAATTACGAAATGTTCAAAATTTTCGCCAAATTTCCATTTTTTCACAAATAAACGCAAGTTATATGAATGAAATTTTACCACGAACATGAAGTACAATATGTCACGAGAAAACAATGTCAGATCACCGGGATCCATGGAAGCGTTCCAGAGTTATTGCCTCATAAAGGGACAGTGGTCAGAATTGTAAAAATTGGCCCGGGCATTAACATGCAAACCACCCTTGGGAGTAAAGGGGTTAATCACAGCTTTCATGCGTCTTGGCATGCTTTCCACCAGTCTTTCACACTGCTTTTGGGTGACCTTATGACACTCCTGGTATAAGCAGTTCTTATTTGTTTGATGGCTTGTGACTATCCATCTTCCTCTTGATTACATTCCAGAGGTTTTCAATAGGGTCCAGGTCTGGAGATTTGGCTGGCCATGACAGGGTCTTGATGTGGTGGTCCTTCATCCACACATTGATTGACCTAGCGGTGTGGCATGGCACATTGTCCTGCTGGAAAAAAAAACATTCCGCAGAGTTGGGGAACATTGCCTGAGCAGAAGGAATCAACTGTTTTTCCAGGATAACCTTGTATGCAGCTTGATTCATACATCCTTCGCAAAGATTAACCTGCCCAATTCCAGCCTTGCTGAAGCATCCCCAGATCATCACTGATCCTCCACCAAATTTCACAGTGGGTGCAAGACACTGTGGCTTGTACTCCTGTCCAGGTCTCTGTCTAACCATTAGATGACCAGGTGTTTGGCAAAGCTGAAAATTAGACTCATCAGAGAAGAATACCTTACTCCAGTCCTCTATGGTCCAATCCTTATGGTCTTTGGCAAACTTCAGCCTGGCTCTCCTTTGCTTCTCATTGATGAAAAGCTTTTTCTAGCTTTACATGACTTGAGCCCTGCCTCTAGGAGCCTGTTACAAACTGTTCTTGCCGTGCACTTCACCCCAGCTGCCATTTGCCATTCCTTTTGTAGGTCATTTGATGTCATCCTGTGGTTGCTGAGTGATATTTGAATAAGATGATGGTCATCCCGGTCAGTGGAGAGTCATTTTCACCCTCTGCCGGTCTGTAGCTTTGTTGTCCCCAATGTCTGCTGCTTGACCTTTTTGTAATGGACTGCTGTCTTAGAAGCTTTAAGAATGGAGGCAACATGATGCTCACTGTATCCCTCTGCTAGTAAAGCCAAAATTGAGCCCTTCTTTTCCTCACTCAAGACTTTTCTTTTCAACTCCTTTGGCATGGTTAAAAGTTATTTTTTCATTCCTATTACTTTTGGGATATTACTAGCACTTGTTTTGCCATCCAGCTTGACCTATTGCAAGAGGAATGTGAACACCACACCAGGGTTTTTTATATTTTCCTTTGTTAAAAAAGATTTGGTTCAGGTGAGATCACCTAATCAGAAGCACATTAAGTAGAATGAGGTGTACTTTGGTTGTAATTCAACTGACACTGGAAAGGAATGTCTGTCAGACATGTAGAGAAGCTGATTCTTATAAAACTGTGCAGTGGTCTCTTAATTTTTGCCAGGGCTGTTTTATATATATATATATATATATATATATATATATATATATATATATATATATTGTGGTGTAATGACCACTGTGTCCACGAGGGGGCGCTGTCTGGATGTCCCAAGAGTGTGAGTGGTTGAAGAGCCATTATGTATCTCAAGGTGGGTGACCTTGAGATAGAGACATATGTATGTTTATGAATGCTATTGTAAAGTATATATGTCTGTGTGAAGGACCTGTGGTGAGGTCATAGTCATGTGACCCGGTGGGCGTGGCTATGGACCATATAATGTGGCCAGGTTAGGTCACATGGAGTGAATGCTGGGACCTGATTGGTCCAGTTTGGAAGGTCCCGTGAGGAGAAGGATCTCCTCACTAACAGCAGCCTGTGGAGCGGCTGTGTGTGTAATGGCGGCCAGTATCTGAGAGTCCCTGAGGAGTGAGTGGACTTCTGCGGCCTGGAGAAACAGCCATAGGGGAACCCTGACGTGGGTGAGATAACCCTGGGGCTAAATAGCCTGTATAATGGACGCTCTCCTGTAATGCTGTGTATATTGCTGCTGGAGGTTTATGAAGGATGAATAAACCTCATAGACTATGATTTGTTGGAAAATCCTGTGCCGGATGTGTTTTTCGATCGCTGCAAGCGAGAACCCCTTACTTACATGACAGCGCTACCTCACAATATATATATATAATTAGATAGATAGATTAAAAGCCGCTGCTGCACAAGGGTTAATGCTGGACCAAGAAGATGCTCCATAAATACCCTCCATATGCTGCTGCACAAGGGTTAATGCTGCCCCATAAATACCCCCCATATGCTGCTCCACAAGGGTTAATGCTGGCCCAAGAAGATGCTCCATAAATACCCCCCATATGCTGCTCCACAAGGGTTAATGCTGCCCCATAAATACCCCCCATATGCTGCTCCACAAGGATTAATGCTGCCCCATAAATACCCCCATGTGCTGCTCCACAAGAGTTAATGCTGCCCCATAAATATCCCCCATATGCTGCTCCACAAGGGTTAATGCTGCCCCATAAATACCCCCCATATGCTGCTCCACAAGGGTTAATGCTGCCCCATAAATACCCCCCATGTGCTGCTCCACAAGAGTTAATGCTGCCCCATAAATATCCCCCATATGCTGCTCCACAAGGGTTAATGCTGCCCCATAAATACCCCCCATATGCTGCTCCACAAGGGTTAATGCTGCCCCATAAATACCCCCCATGTGCTGCTCCACAAGGGTTAATGCTGCCCCATAAGATGCTCCATATATACCCTTTATTTGCTGCTGCAATAAAAAAAATCACATACCTCTCTGTCGCTGGGGGCCAGGTGCCTTTGTCCTGAGCCCCTGGCAGCAGCAATATTCACCTATTCCCGTTCCAAGCCGTGCACCGCTGTGTCTCCCGAATCTCTGCACTGACAGCAGAGGGCGCGCACTGACTACGTCATCGCGCCCTCTGCGGTCACAGCAGGAAGACCCAGAGACACAGCGGTGCACAGCTTGGAACAGGTGAATATCACTCTGCCCCGTCATACTCACCCCTCCTAGCGAAAGGTCTTCTCTGCAGCGGCATCCCCTGCTTCTCCCTCTGCCGTCTGCTTCCTGCATTCAGCTGGTCACTTGGCACTGCTCATTAAATATGCGCATATTCATGAGTTAAATAAGCGGTACCACGTGACCGCTGAATGCAGGAAGCAGATGGCAGAGGGAGACGCAGAGGCTGCAGAGAAGTGCCTGGAGAGGTGAGTATGATCTCCCTCGCCCACCCCCTCGGTATATGACTCGCGTATAAGCCGAGAGGGGGACTTTCAGCCCAAAAAAATGGGCTGAAAATCTCGGCTTATGCACGAGTATACACGGTATTTTTGAATTTATATTGCAGAGAGAAAGATATATAGAAGAATAGCCTGTATGTCAGGATCCTAGGACTTTCCGGTCTGTTTTGAATGAACTTTTGCCCTTGGTTAAGATGGAGTTTTTGGTCCTGTCGCATCACTTCCTCTTAGCTGCCCTTAGTTAAGATGGAGTTTTCGTTTACATCACTTCCTCCCCAGCTGCATAAAAACCCGCCCCTAAGCACAAGCAAATCGCTTGAGTATATTGATTCCTGGTGTGCTCCTGCCCTGCCACTCTCCCAGATCTTGTGACTCTGGAACAACCCTGCTTCCTGCTTGAGACTTCACCTCTCTGGACCTCTGGATACCGCTGGACTTCTGGCTACCGTACCCGGTTAGTGTTTGTGCCCACTGAAGGTCCCCTTACTGGATCTCCACCGGACTCATCATACCAGAGGCTCGCTACAACTGGACTTCTGTTTGCTATACTGGTTAGTAGCTGTTACCCGGTGCCCGCTGAACATTATCCTGCTGGACATTTGTTATACTCTGGACTTTGCCTGCAATACCCAGTTATATTCCGTACTCAGTGACTCTTAATAACTTGCCATCCTTGCTGAACCTTTTGCTATGTACTGCTGTATATCTGTGCTCTGAACCCGTTACGTATTTCTACGTTTGTTGTGCACAATTGTATATAAATCACTTGCTTCACTAAGCGTGTCTCTGCCGTCATTGCCCTACGCCATTGAAGTCCTTATACCATACATAAGTATTATATTATACTCAAGCCATTTTTAGAGGACTTCGCTGGGGCAATGTCAGAGGCACGATTAGATCAGCTATACTCCATGATCCACTCCTTACAGCAGGACATGGATGCTGTGCACGCCAGGCTTGGAGATATCGAGGGATGGCTGAATCATAACCACCAGTTCCTGGGTACAGCTATGCAGGAGCTACAAGGCAAGGTGGAGGCTCAGGTGGCCGACCGTACCTCGCCCGAATTTGCTCCCAGTATGCCTAAATTACCTCCCTTCCGCTTTAATGGTGAGCGCAGTCAGTTCCGTGGCTTCATTAATCAGTGCATGCTATTCTTTGATGTGAATACTGACTATTACCGATCGGATCGATCTAAAGTATTATGCATAATCATGCTGCTGACTTCACGTGCCCTGGCCTGGGCTAACCCGATGATTGAGACCAGGGACGTGCGGTTGAACTGCTTAGAGGATTTTCTAACAGCTATGGCACTGATGTTCGACGATCCGAACCGCCGTAATACTGCTGAAACGGCTCTCCTTTCTTTACGGCAAGGCAAGCGGCCTGTGATTGAATATGTCACCGACTTCAAAAGACTGGTGGTGGACACTGACTGGGGTAACAATGCGTTGTTGTCGGTATTTAAAAAGGGACTGTCCGGTGCCATCAAGGACGAGTTAGCCCGTGCCGAATCACCCGATGATCTTGACCTGTTCCTTCAACACTGTGTGCGCATTGATACCAGTTTAACAGAGCGCAGACAGGAAAGATGGGCAGCACTTAACCGGGTACCTGACTTTCCGTCACCTACCAGGGAACCTGTTCCTAAGACACCACGAGAACCTGCGGAGGTTCCCATGCAAGTGGACTCTGTACAAAACCGAGAGAACCAGGAACGCCGCGAACATCGGCTCCGTGAACGGCTATGTTTTTATTGCGGCAAATCAGACCATTTCCTTATTGACTGTCCAAGGCGTCCTAAACGTTCCAATAAGATCTTGGCGGCTGTAGCCGAATATGATAATACCGACATAGAATCCGAAGCTAGTTCCCACCTGGATGCGGTATTTCCCTCCACAGTATTATCCACTGCAGCTAAGGACTCTGAAGGGAGATCCACCCACTGCTCGCTCCATATACAAATAAAATGGAAGAAACAGCTAATTCCTACGGCTGCAATGATTGACTCTGGGGCTGGGGGCAATTTCATCGATCTCTCTTTTGCTAGGAAACACGGTATCCCGTCTCAACAGAGAGCATCACCAGTTACCATGGAAACCGTGGACGGGTCCCCATTGACTTCCGGACCCGTGGATAAAGAGACTGTACCCCTCGAATGTATGATCAAACCAGGTCAGCAGCAGACCCTTGTCTTTATGTTAATTTCATCTCCACATTTTCCAGTCATTTTAGGAATCCCCTGGCTTCAGGCTACCAATCCAGTCATCAACTGGGAGACAAAAGAGATTTCCTTCCCATCCCAGACTGCTCCTGCCGTAAAACCAACTGAACCGGCTCCAACAACACATGCTATGGAGGACAATGTACAGGTACCCGTTCTGCCCCCCGGTCTATCATGACTTTCTCGACATCTGCAATAAACAGAATGCTGATCAGCTCCCCCCACATAGACCTTACGATTGTCCTATAGACTTATTACCCGGAGCGGAGATACCGTTTGGACATGTGTACCCGTTGGCGGCCCCTGAACTACACGCCCTAAAAGAATATATTGATGAGAATCTTGCCAAGGGTTTCATTCGTCCCTCTACCTCACCCGCAGGGGCACCCATCTTCTTTGTAAAGAAGAAGGACGGAACTCTGCGCCCTTGCATAGATTACCGGGAGCTCAACAAGATCACCATCCGGAACCGGTACCCATTGCCCCTGATCCCCGAATTATTAGAAAGGGTCCAACAGGCTACAATTTTCACCAAGTTAGATCTCCGAGGGGCGTATAACCTGCTCCGTATCCGTCCAGGGGACGAATGGAAGACAGCATTCAGGTGTAGATACGGACATTTTGAGTATTTAGTCATGCCCTTCGGCCTTTGCAACGCCCCCGCAACATTCCAACACTTGGTGAACGATATATTCAGGGACATTATGGACCAGTTCATGGTCATCTACCTGGACGATATTTTGATTTATTCTAATTCTTTACAGGAACATCAAGAGCATGTCAAGACGGTCCTTGCTCGCCTACGTGATAACCGCCTGTACATCAAGCTTGAGAAATGTGAATTTCATTGTACTAATATTCAATTTCTAGGGTATGTCATTTCTCCACAGGGTCTAAATATGGAAACCAGCAAGATAAAAGCAATACTGGAATGGCCGGTACCGGGTACCATCAAAGAGGTGCAACGATTCGTCGGATTTGCCAACTTCTACAGGCGTTTCATCCGTAATTTCTCAGAAATTGTCCGCCCTATTACCGCATTAACCAAGAAGGGTCAGAGGTTTGTGTGGTCCGTCCAGGCTCAGGAGGCTTTTGACCATCTCAAGGTTTGTTTTACATCAGCACCAATTCTGATTCACCCAGACCCCTCACTTCCGTTCCTTGTAGAAGTCGATGCCTCTGATTATGCTCTGGGAGCAGTTCTGTCCCAGAGAACTGGGGACAAAGCTTTACTGCACCCATGTGCTTTCTTTTCTCGACGGTTGTCCCCTGCGGAGAGGAATTATGATGTTGCAGACAAGGAGTTGCTGGCGATCGTGTCTGCTTTCAAAGAATGGCGGCACCACTTACAGGGAGTGGCACAACAAGTGGTGGTACTCATAGATCACCGCAACCTGGAATTTCTGAAATCTGCCAGATGTCTGTCCCCACGGCAAGCCAGGTGGAGCCTTTTTCTTAATCAATTTAATTTTGTTGTCACATATCGACCAGGTTCCCGTAACGGAAAGGCTGATGCCTTATCCCGTCTCCACACCTCGGACCCTGTGCCTTCATCATCTCAAACCGTGTTGTCTGATTCCAACTTCATCGGAGTGATCCAGGACCAGGACTTATGGAGGGACATCAAGCAGGCCTATGATGGTGATGTATTCCTTGCTGCCCCCCCGAGCGACGTGGCACTTGTTCTTCGGAATGGTGTGTGGTTACGAGAACGTCGCCTGTATGTCCCGGAGGCTGTAAGACTTCGAGTCCTTAAATTGGTTCATGACTCCATGGTGGCAGGACATAGGGGGGTACAAAAAACTCAGGAGTTCTTGACCCGGTTCTTCTGGTGGCCTACCTGTATGAAAGACTACGTCACATCATGTGTGATCTGTGCCCGGTGCAAGGTCCCTCGTATGGCTCCTACAGGCCTCCTCCAGCCTTTACCCATGCCGTCTCGCCCCTGGGGGTCCATCTCCATGGATTTTATTGTGGATCTGCCTCCATCAAGTGGCAGCACTACTATCCTTGTAGTGGTAGACCGGTTGACCAAAGCCGCCCATTTCATCCCCTGTACTGGCCTCCCCTCGGCCGCAGAGACTGTTGACCTGGTAGTACGGAACGTATTTCGTTTACACGGGGTCCCGGATCAGATCATCTCTGACCGAGGTGTTCAATTCACCTCTAGGTTCTGGAAGGGGTTTTGTTCTGCACTCCAAATTAATGTGTGTCTATCTTCTGCCTACCATCCTCAGACGAATGGACAGACGGAACGGACCAACCAGACCCTGGAACAATACCTGAGATGTTACGTGAGCCATCTACAGGACGATTGGGTGAAGCTCCTTCCTCTGGCAGAATTCTCCTACAACAACACCCAGAGTAGTTCCACGAAGGTAACACCCTTTTTTGCAAACCTGGGTTACCATCCAAGTATTCTGCCTAGGTCACCGGTCGCAGTCCCTATACCCGCGGTTGGAGACAGGGTGACGGAGTTGCAACGAGTTCAGGAGGTCCTGAAAGACACCTTGACAACTGCTCAGCGACGTTACAAGGACTCGGCAGACGCTCATAGGCGACCGGCACCCTTGTACCAGGTAGGGGACTCTGTTTGGTTGTCCACCAAAAACCTGAAGCTTGGTGTCCCTTCACAGAAGCTGGGGCAAAAATACATCGGCCCATTCAGGATCTCCGGGATTGTGAACTCCGTGGCCTGTCGGCTGAAGTTACCACGGACTATGAAGGTACACCCGGTCTTTCATGTTTCCCTGCTCAAACCGGTAACTCCTAATACCTTTCAGGGACGTGTTGTACCACTTCCTCCCCCGGTGATGGTAGATGGCCAAGAAGAATTTGTCGTTGAGGCCATTCTCGACTCCCGTCTCCATCGGCGACGGCTGCAATACCTGGTTCGCTGGCAAGGATATTCACCCGAGGACGACTCCTGGGAACCCGTTGACAACATCAACGCATCTAGGAAGATTGCTCAGTTCCATCGGAGGTACCCGGACAAGCCCGGTCCTGTTCCGTCCTGAGGCCGTTTTTTGGGAGGGATGTACTGTCAGGATCCTAGGACTTTCCGGTCTGTTTTGAATGAACTTTTGCCCTTGGTTAAGATGGAGTTTTCGGTCCTGTCGCATCACTTCCTCTTAGCTGCCCTTAGTTAAGATGGAGTTTTCGTTTACATCACTTCCTCCCCAGCTGCATAAAAACCCGCCCCTAAGCACAAGCAAATCGCTTGAGTATATTGATTCCTGGTGTGCTCCTGCCCTGCCACTCTCCCAGATCTTGTGACTCTGGAACAACCCTGCTTCCTGCTTGAGACTTCACCTCTCTGGACCTCTGGATACCGCTGGACTTCTGGCTACCGTACCCGGTTAGTGTTTGTGCCCACTGAAGGTCCCCTTACTGGATCTCCACCGGACTCATCATACCAGAGGCTCGCTACAACTGGACTTCTGTTTGCTATACTGGTTAGTAGCTGTTACCCGGTGCCCGCTGAACATTATCCTGCTGGACATTTGTTATACTCTGGACTTTGCCTGCAATACCCGGTTATATTCCGTACTCAGTGACTCTTAATAACTTACCATCCTTGCTGAACCTTTTGCTATGTACTGCTGTATATCTGTGCTCTGAACCCGTTACGTATTTCTACGTTTGTTGTGCACAATTGTATATAAATCACTTGCTTCACTAAGCGTGTCTCTGCCGTCATTGCCCTACGCCATTGAAGTCCTTATACCATACATAAGTATTATACTGTAATTCATTTGCCGGCTTCTGTAAAATCACTGCAGGAGCCGACAGGATAGGAGAGATGGATTACATACATTAAATCCATATAGAATAGGTAGATATATATATGTCAGTGACATATACAGTTAGTATAGTGTGTGTGCAAAATACTGGACATGAATTTAATTAATAAAAGATTGTTTTACGGAAAAAAAAAGTGTGGGGTCCCCCTATAATTGCAATGGCTATGCAGACAACTGAGGGCTGATGTTAATAGCCTAGGAAGGGGCTATGGATCTTGTCCCCCACCCGGCCTAAAACATCAGCTGTCATCCGCCCCAGAAAATGTGCATCTCTAAGATGAGCCAATTCTGGCACATAGCCTTGCTCTTCCCACTGCCCTGTAGCGGTGGCATATGGGGTAATAGTTGGGGGGTTGATGTTGTCACCTATCAGGTACCATAAAGCCCCGAGGTTAGTAATGGTGGTCAGCTGTGAATATACTGAGCATGAACTGCCGTGACCTCATCGCTGGCATTTTCCCACGGTCCTGAGGTCACAGCAGTTCAGCCCGGCTGCGAGAACAGCTTCAGTGAATAGCTGTGATGTCACGGTTGCTGCGCTCCCTCACAGCCTGACCCGTGCTGAAGTCTGGAGCGTGGGAAAATGAACTGGCATATTCCCACGATCCAGAGTTTAGCGCGGGTCAGGCTGTGAGAGAGCGCAGACTCAGTGTCGTCAGCGCTAGTCACTGAGGCTGCGCTGGTAACATCTCCTCATTCACCAGTGGTTTTTCAGCCGGGACGTTTGCATCTTAGCATCATTCAGGTTGAAAAATGTATATCCTGCAGATATGGATTACGGCATGGGACACAACGACAGACAGGTATGGTATATTGTTGCTTTTTTATTTTGTATTTATTACAGGAGAACGAGGGCTTTGCATGGATTAGGTGTGTTTGTAAATCTGGTTTAATTAAGAATAATAAAGGAGTGTGTCTTTATTTCAAATAAAGGATTTTTTAATGGGTGTCTGTGTTTTCTTTACGATTTGACTATGGGGTTAGTAATAGGGGCATCTTATTGAGGCCTGTCCATTACTAACCTCAGGTCTTGATGTCACCTGAAAGGTGACATCATCCCCTCAACTATTACCCCAAATGCCACCACTACAGGGCAGTGGGAAGGGCAAAGCTATGTGCCAGAATTGGCACAACTTAGAGATGCGCCTTTTCTGGTGCGGCTGACAGCTGATGTTTTTAGCAGGGGGGGCCAGTATCCATGGCCCCTTTCTAGGCTATTAACATCAGCCCTCAGGTGTCTGCATAGTCATTGCTGGCTATTAATTATAGGGGGACCCCATGCCATTTTTTCCCGTAAAATAATCTTTTATTAATTACATGTCCAGTATTTTGCACACACATTATACTAATTGTATTTGTCAATTACATGTATATATTTACCTATTCTATATGGATTTACTGTATGTAATCCATCTCTCCTATCCTGTCGGCTCCTGCAGTGATTTTTTAGAAGCTGGCAAATTAATTCCAGGCTATTCTTCTATATATCTCTCTCTGCAATATATATATATATATATATATATTGTGGTACAGTAAAGGGAGTTTTACTGGATGGAAGATACATTTCTCCCAGCAGATTAATGTTTGGCCGGGTTTTTCCCTAAAGACAGGACCTGCGATGATGTCATGGTCACGTGATCAGCCCATGTGATGTCTACCTCACTTGTGGGAGGGGTTAGGGGCTATGTAATGGAGGTTGCTGTTTGGCACATATAGAGTGTGTGTCTGGAAGTACAGGAACTTGGCTGGACTTTGCCTGAACTTGTATACAGGATCCCCGTGCTGCAGGACTATAGCAGCAAGACTCTCAACAACCCTGGGAATGGCACCTGGCGGATGCCGCGGACCTGGCAGCCACTTAGTTAAGCACGTCCCGTGCAAGGGGTGAGTCTGGGACCAGTGGTTTTCCAAGCTGGAATATATTTATGTTTTTCATTTCTTTCTGTTAATCTGCTGTTTGCAACGTGACATTAAACCACTGAAATTGGGCCTTAAGCCTGTGTGTTGCTTCATTACTGCAACCCTGACATTACCTACCAGAGCGAATCCCTACAATATATATATATGTGTGTGTGTGTCACTGACATCTATATGTATACTGCTCAAAAAAATAAAGGGAACATTAAACAATACAATGTATTTAGTGTTCCCTTTATTTTTTTGAGCAGTATATATATATATATATATATATATATATATATTTTAAGGTAGCGCTGTCATTCGGGTAGGGGATACTTGCTTGCCAGCCAAATAACCACATCCAGCACGGGTTTTCCATAAAACAATCACAGTCCATGCGGTTTATTTAGGCATCATAAACCATGACCAGCAACAGAAAAGAGCATATTAACAGCATAGCGTCCATGACAGAGCTTCACTCTGTTATCCCTGTGGTCACACAGGTTGTGCCATTTCCAGCACACAGGCTCTCTTAGCCTCACAGTTCTATCCCCTCTCTGGATTTGCCTCATGGCTGCTTCACCACGCTGCAGACGTCCATTCCCTCCAGAGAACTATCAGGCACATGCAGCCATTAACACAGCATTCACTTGCTGTCAGGAAGACAGCCCCATCTCTCTCAGACGGGACCTTCCAAATCGGACCAACTAGGTCCCAGCATTCACTCCATGTGACCTAACCTGGCCACCTTATATGGTCCGTAGCCACGCTCACCGGGTCACATGGCTATGACCTCATCATGGGTCCTTCAACCACTCATACACACTTTACAATAGCATTCTTAAACACGCCTCCTGGGTGGGTTTGTCGGTAACTCTCCCTAACACATTGGCGCAAATGATCAGCTCTAGTGATCAGCACATAATCAAGCCTTCATCCCAAGGCCACCCACCTTGAGATATATTACGATCATTCAGCATCCTACTCCTATCAGGACACTGGAAATGCTTATACAGCTGTCCTGGAACACCCACACAGTGCCCCCTAGTGGACAAAGTGGTCACTACACCACATACCTCCCCCCCTCTGTTCAAACTTGTGGGGTTGAACACACAACATTACCCCAGGATCTCGAGACCAGGCACTCATTACACCTTGCCCCACAGGTCGAGAGAACCATCTCCATCTGTCATACGGCCTCATCCCTACGTTAGGCCTCCCCCGCCCCCAGCGGTCAGAATATCGGTCATTGTCTTTGACCCTCCAGTCATGGTCTGTCTGGGTCGTCAGACACTGTTTAGTCACCATCCTTTCTCTATCTAAGCGTCTTGTAACAAATGGTACCCCACCACGTCTAAGTTTGCTTTTCAGTGCATTAACCTCACGGTTCATTGCACCTGCTGTCTCTGTAACATCCTACAGTTCACACTGTAATCCACGGTGCAACGTATTGGCACGTTGAGCCTCTTTCTCTGCTTCTTCCACCTGACATTTCAGCTGTTTCAGACGCACATCATTTCCCTCCACCAGGTCTTTGTACTGCTCAGAACTACGCCTTTCATCATCCGTTTGCCTTAGTACAACCTTCAGTTTTTTTCTCCGTACGACATACTTCTTTGCTTGCAGGTTGTCGCACTTTAATTTCCGCATCAAGCTGTTCCTCCAGTAGTGCAACCTTTGCTTCTAACTCCTTATTTTGGCGAACTAATTGCTGACGGGCACTCTCATTCTTCTGAGCATTACTACGTTCTGTCTTCAGATGAGCATTCATCTGGTCAACCTGAAGTGTGGCCTTTCTCAGCCTGTCATTGGCTAATTCAACGTTGCCGTGTTCTTCCTCCACTTACTCAAGCTGAACAATGGGAGACTCTAATAGCCTCTTTTCTTCCAAAGCCAGAGCATCTAAACCACTGTTGTTGTCATTCACATCAGCCAGTTCATCTCTTTCCTGCTGTGCTTGTCTTTTAGCATGCTCTGCAGCAGCAATCTTTTCTTGCATATGGATCATCTCTGCTTCCATACTCTCCAGTTTCTTCTTGTCTTCATTCTGTTCATCACTCAGGCCTGGCCGCTGTAAGTCTTCGTCCCACTTCTTCTCCTGCAGAAGACCTCTTACAGTTTCAGTGAGTACTCCTACTTCTCCTCTGAAGGACTTATTCAGACCTTGCCACGATGCCAAGTGGCGGTTGAGCTCGAAAACTTCTTTCTCTAGCTCATCTAGTCTGTGCTCCCTCTCTCTCTCAAAGCCAGTCACCCCTAGAGTCTGAGTCACGCCGATCATCCAAGAGAACTCTCCAGTTACCCTCTGACCGTGTGTCCACTCCAGTCATCTCATTTCTCAGCCCACCATCCGTCATGTCACAAGATGTCAGGTCCGTAAGTTGGGCAGACGTACCCCTTCTTCCGGTCACTTCTACAACTAACCTGTCCAGCTTAGCAGGCGTCACCGTCACCATGTCTGCTAACTAGAGTTGAGCGATACCAGCCGATACTTGAAAATATCGGATCGGAATGGATCGGCCGATCTTAAAAAAAAGTATCGGTATCGCCGATTCCGATACCGGGAACCAATGCAAGTCAATGGGGCCAAAATATCGGAATTAAAAAAAACCCTTTCTTTCCTTGTAGGTTAATTCTACATGAAGAAAAACAACTAAGAATAATGTAGAATGTATTGTGGGAGGTGGAGGAGACATTAAAGCCATAGAGGTTTAGCCCAATCAAATGGAATAGCAGGAATTAAACTTTTTTTTTAAAGACGTTAGGAGTTACAAAGATATTGACTATGTTAGCCTCATTTATATTTTGCCAGACATGTATGTCTTCTTCTTCTTTCTTCTTTCTTCTTCTTTCTTATTCTTCTTCCTTTTTTTACCTTCTTCTTCTTCTTCTTATTCCTTTTTTTACATTCTTCTTCTTCCCTTTTTTACATTCTTCTACTTCCTTTTTTTACATTCTTCTTCTTATTCCTTTTTTTACATTCTTCTTCTTATTCCTTTTTTTAAATTCTTCTACTTCCTTTTTTTCCATTCTTCTTCTTCTTCCTTTTCTTACATTCTTCATATTCTTCTTATTCAACAATTATTATTCTACATATTCAACTTCTTCATCTTCTTCCTATTCTTCTTCATCATATTCTTGTTTGTGTCAGGCATTCCTGTAGTTGTTATCTAGAAAAGTTAGAAGTTTACACCTTCCGTTCTGCCTGTCACAAAAGATTTACAACAGGATTTGTCCGCGTTCAGTTTGGCCTGCAGCAGCAGGCCTTTTCCAGGGGCACCACGAGGAGGAACGGACTCACCCCCATACACTGCTTAGTCTTCTTCTGCTTATAAATAAGATAATATCATTTGCTCAGAGTATTAGTATTATGCTTAATGTTCTTCTGCTTTGTTTTTTTATACTTCTTTGTCTTCTCTCTCTTGTTGTTCTGCATCTTGGTGGTTGTCTTCCTGTTCTTTGTCCTCTTGAACCAGCTGACGGTACTGACACCCGTAGGGGCAGCAGAAGGAACAAGAGCCAATGGCACTACCGAGGACCAGCTGACGGTGCTGGAACCCGGTTACTAAGCAGGAGGTACCTGTGCTACAAAGCACTACCAAGGACCAGCAGACGTTGCCGGAACTCGGATACCGAGATGGAGGCACCTAGGCCAAAGGCTCTGACGAGAACCAGCTGACGGTGCTGGAACCCGGAGGGGTAGCATAAGCTGCAAGAGCAAATGGAAATAGCGAGGACCAGCTGACAGTGCTGGCACCCGGAGGGGCAGCAGAAGGAATAAGAGCCAATGGCACAACTGAGGACCAGCTGACGGTGCTGGAACCCGGTTACTAAGCAGGAGGTACCTGTGCTACAAAGCACTACCAAGGACCAGCAGACGTTGCCGGAACTCGGATACCGAGATGGAGGCACCTAGGCCAAAGGCTCTGACGAGAACCAGCTGACGGTGCTGGAACCCGGAGGGACAGCTGAAGTTACCCCTGAAAAGCAAAGTTGGCATGCCGCAAGCTGGCCGCAGTTACCGAATCACACAGTCCTACAGGGGGTGCTTGTCCTACTTGCACTACGGAACAAGCCTTTCTTACCAGAACCCGCAGTCCACATAGGAAGCACCTAAACTGCTGGCATCCTAGCCTCGGCTAACCCAACCGCAACACGACATGGCAACTTGGGGTGGCAAACTGACATTGACACTTCCCGGAAACAGCAGGCAGGGCTGGAACCAAGCTGGGCAGGAGGGAGTACCCGTGCCAAAGTCAGTTATGAGCAGCAACTGGCGATGTTGGAGCCCAGGGACAAGCGCTTAGCAGGCTGAGGCCTGATGTGCTGTCAATTGGGAGGCAGCAGGACAGATTGCCATCAAAACAGCAGGGGAACAGCTGACGTTACTGAACCCCACAAACACAGGAGCTAGTGTCTTACTCTGTGAAGACGGCACTTCCGAGCAACAACTGGCTGTGTTGAAGCCCAGGGACAAGCACGGAGCAGGCTGAGGCTGCATTGAAGAAATTTTAAGATCGGTTGTAGACTTCTACTAATTTTAACCAAGCTCCACTTAGGCCTGTGGCTTCACTGATATTCGTATTTCCCCTGTCCTCCAACCCCGCCAGTTACAGCTCCGAAGTGGCGTCTGCACAATCCACACTTGTTCCTGTGTTACAGGTGTTCAGTCCGGTCAGTTAATCCCCTGATGTGTGTCTGGCAATGTCGCCTGCTCTGTCCACATTCCCATAACCAGGGGAAATAGTAGAGACAGTGGAGCCAGAGACCTAAGTTGGGCACGGTTAAAAATCAGTAGTGGTTTGAATGTTGATGGAGCTGGTGACTTTGCCGTCCACACAGCAGGGGATCAGCTGGCGTTACTGAACCCCACTAACACAGGAGCTAGTGTGTTTCTCTGTGCAGACGACACATCTGAGCGACAACTGGCTGTGTTGAAGCACAGGCATTATAGTTCAGGTGGTAGAAAAATGAACACACCAGCAGACCTGGATACAGTTGCCAACCACTAATTTAGTCTGTAAGAGGAATGGCAAAGTCTTTGGAGATCCAGGCCTTGTTCATTTTCAGAAAAGTCAGCCGGTCAACATTATCGGAAGATAGTCGCGTGCGACGGTCTGTTAGTACACCACCTGCGGCACTAAAGACACGTTCCGATAATACACTGGCAGCAGGGCAAGCCAGCACCTCCAATGCATACTGGCTAAGCTCTGGCCATGTATCCAGCTTAGAGACCCAAAACTTGAAGGGGGAAGAGCCATCTGGGAGTACAGTGACAGGGCAAGACATGTAGTCTGACACCATCTGACGGAAGCGTTGCCTCCTGCTGACTCGAGGCGTCGCTGATGGTGTAGACAATTGTGGTGGACACACAAAACTTTGCCACATTTGGGCCATAGTGGTCTTGCCTTGTGCTGCGGCGCTGCCTCTGCTCCCTCTTTGTGCAGAGTTTCCTCCACTGCCTCGACGCACAGAGCTGCTTTGTAAAGCACTAGCAACATCTGACGGAAGCGTTGCCTCCTGCTGACTCGAGGCGTCGCTGATGGTGTAGACAATTGTGGTGGACACACAAAACTTTGCCACATTTGGGCCATAGTGGTCTTGCCTTGTGCTGCGGCGCTGCCTCTGCTCCCTCTTTGTGCAGAGTTTCCTCCACTGCCTCGACGCACAGAGCTGCTTTGTAAAGCACTAGCAACAATGCTGTCGGGTGGAATGGAAAACATTATGGACTGCACCAGTGACTCTTCGTACTCCCGCAGTTTACGCTCCCGGTTCAACGTTGGTATGAGCCTTTGTACGCTGTCCCGGTAGCGAGGATCTAGGAGGGTGTACACCCAATAATCATCCGAGACGAGAATGTGGGCGATGCGGCGGTCGTTTCTCAGGCACTGCAGCATGAAATCAACCATGTGCTGCAGACTCCCAACTGCCAAAGAACCGCTGTCCCCTGTTTGAGGCGTGACCTCGGCCTGCTCTGCATCACCCCACCCTCGCTGTACATACTGAGTAGAGGTTTGTGTATCTCCCTCCTCTGGAGAGATGTCTTCCTCCTCCATCGACTCCTCCTCATCCTCCTCACAAAGTGTCCCCTGCCTAGGCCTTTATGAGGAAACACGTAGCGCAGACTGTCCAGAAGCAGATGGCATTTGGGACTCCTCATCCTCCACCTCTTCCGAAACCTCATCCCTTAGTGCTTGCAGTGTTTGTTGAAGCAGGCAGATAAGGGGGACAGTCATGCTGACTAGTGCATCATCTGCACTCGCCATCCGCGTGGATTCATCGAAGTCACGCAAAACGAGGCAGATGTCCTTCATAGAGGCCCACTCAATGGTGCTGAAGTGTGAACGGCGCACAGTGCGACTTGTTTGCGCCTGATGCAGCTGGTACTCCATGACTGCTGCCTGCTGCTCACACAACCGCTCCAACATATGTAACGTTGAATTCCACCGGGTGGGTAGGTCACATATGATGCGATGTTCCGGAAGGCCAAATCGTCGCTGCAGAGCAGCGAGGCGCGATCTTGCCGTGCTGGAACGCCGCAAGTGAGCTCACTCTATGCGGACCTTGTGCAACAGTGCATCAAGATCCGGGTAGTCCCTCAGAAAGCTCTGCACGACCAAGTTAAGCACATGTGCCAGACATGGGATGTGTGTGAGGTTGCCTAGGCCAAGAGCTGCCACCAGATTTCGGCCATTGTCACACACTACCAAGCCCGGCTGGAGATTCGCTGGCCCAAACCACACATCGCTCTCCTGCTTGATAGCATTCAAGAGCTCCTGCGCTGTGTGGCTTCGATTCCCCAAAGAAATTAATTTGAGTACAGCCTGTTGACGTTTGGCCACGGCTGTGCTCATATCGGTCGTAACAGGCTCCTGCTCTGCTGTTTCTGAGGAACTTGAGTAGGAGGAGGAGTCTATATGTACAGACTGGAGTCCTGCAATCCGTGGCGTTGGAAGAACACGTACAGCGCCACTCTCCAGATCTGTACCCGGCTCCACAACATTGACCCAGTGGGCAGTGAGGGAAAGGTATCGTCCCTGTCCATGGTTACTGGTCCACGCATCGGTGGTCAGGTGGACCTTGCTACTAACGGCGTTTAGTAGCGCATGTTTTATTTTGCCCTCAACATGTTTCTGCAGGGCAGGGACGGCTCGCCTGCTGAAAAAAAAGCGGCTGGGCACGTTGTATTGGGGGACTGCCAATGCCATTAAGTCCCGGAAGGTGTCAGTGTCCACCAGCCTGAATGACAGCATTTCAACTGCCAGAAGTTTGGCAATGCCAGCATTCAGAGACTGTGCTCGGGGATGGTTTGCCGAGTAAGGGCGCCTTTTATCCCATGCCTGTGCTACCGATGGCTGTGATGGATGGGAACGTGCTGCTATGGGTGGAATCTGACAGGGTCTCCGGACAACAGTGGCAGAGGTTCTTCCTTGGCGATCCTGTGAGGAAGCCGAACCAGCAGTGTGTGAGCTGGAGGAAGAGGCCCCAACACGAACTGAAGAGGTGGTAGGTGGTGCTGTACGTTGGCCTACGTCTTCAGGGTGTCTCTGCAACTCCAACTCGTGCTTGGTGCGCACATGTTTCCACATATTTGTGGTATTGAGGTTGCTGACATTTCTCCCTCTTTTGACTATCTGATGACACAGCTTGCATTTGACAAAGCAAATGTCATCTGCAACTGTGTCAAAAAAGGACCACGCACTGCAAGTCTTGGGAGCGCCCGTTTTGCCTTTGGAATGAGGAATGCTCCTAACGGGTGCCGAAGTGGAGGGTACAGGCAACCAAGTCTTCCCCCTCCCACTGCCTCCTGTTTTGGCCGGTAGGGGAATCTCTTCCTCCGAGCTGCTCCCACCACCTTCCTGTTCCTCACGCCATGATGGGTCAAGGACTTCATCATCTTCCCTCCCCTCTTCAAACAGCTGCTTCTCCGGGGTTGTCTCGCCAGCACCGTACGCACCAGAAAGTGGCAACTGAGTCTCGTCATCATCTGATGCGTACTGAGGTGTGCTGACCATAGGCACTGGCCCACTCGCCTCTTCAGATTCAGAGGGACAAAGAAGTTGCGCATCACTGCATACTCCCTCTTCTTCACATTCAGGAATGCTGCTTGGCTGGCCCCCTCTTTCCAAGCCAACAGATTCCGAGAACAGAAGTAGAGACTGTGATGGCTCCTGTCCATGTCTCTCTGACTGCCTGGGCACTTTGGCAGGTGGTGAAGAGACAGATGGTTGCTCTTCGGTGCTCTGGTCCTGAGAGGCTGTGGAAGTAATTGAAGTCGATGCGTTAGCTGCCATCCATCCGACAACGGCTTCAATTTGTTCCTCCCGCAGCAGTGGGGTACGTTGAGGTCCTACAAAGCTGCGCATAAAGGACTGTTGCCTGCTAAAACTGGGGGATGCTGATCCACTGGTGCCCGCAGCAGGCCCAGAATCCCCACGTCCTCTACCTGCAGAATCCCCACGTCCTCTCCCTGCAGAATCCCCACGTCCTCTCCCTGCTGAAACTCCACGCCCACGCCCACGCGCCTTACTCCCTGCCTTCTTCATCTTGCCAGACTGCTTAAGATAGGCAGAAAAGTACAAAGGGGGGCCTTAGTGTGCTTATTCCTGAACAGCTGGTTACAGGTACAAGAAACACTAATTTTATGAAGTGTGTGTGTGTGGACTACACTTTAATAGGAGCTGATGTGGCCTACACAAGTTCCAAATGTAGTGTTTGGTGAACTTTTTTTGTGGTTTCTTTGTTGGAAACAAACTCAAAGTATGTGAACAAAGAATTGAAACTGATAGTATCACCAACTTTTTGGAGCTATTACAATGCAGGCAGGTAACCTACAATGCAAAAGATGAGGCTCCAAAAAAATTGGGTAATACTAATCTGGCTGCGCCGGCAGGGCACAAGCCAGAAAAAAAGGCTCCTCTATCTACTCCTATATAGTGTTTGCAACCAACTAATGTTGATGGATACGGATGGATGCACACTAATAGGAGAAGAAAAAATGAGCTGCACTCAAAGACAAATATGTGTGAGGCAGTGACGCACGTTGAGCGTCCTACAACCAGACGTAGCTGCAGGACACTCTACTCTGCGTGAGCTGCACACACACACAGTCAGAGACCTCTCAGACAGCCGTGAACAGTGCAGCTAAGTGGGCACTGGCACTGACAGGCTGCAGAAAGGCTCCGCTGTGTACTCCTATATAGTGTTTGCAACCACCGTAGATGGAGACGGATGAATGCACACTAATAGAAGAAAAAATGAGCTGCAATAAAAGAAAAATGTGTGAGGCAGTGACACGCTGAGCGTCCTACAACCAGACGTAGCTGCAGGACACACTACTCAGCGTGAGCTGCACTCACACACAGTCAGAGACCTCTCAGACAGCCGTGAACAGTGCAGCAAAGTGGACACTAGCACTGAAAGGCTGCAGAAAGGCTCCGCTGTCTACTACTAGTGTTTGCAACCAACGTATATGGATACGGATGGAAGCACACTAGATTGAAATTATGTAAAAAATGCAGCTCAAAAATTAAAAGATGTATGAGGCAGCAGTGAGGCACGCTGGGCAGCCTACAACCTGACGTGGCTGCAGGACCCACTCCACAGCGTGAGCTGCACTCACACAGCCCTTGCAGACAGCTGTGAACACTGCTGCTAGGGCAAAATAGGCTACAGTGGTGGTTTATGTAGCCTGGGTAAAGCACTAGATGTTTGGTGGAATCGCTATTTCTAACTGTCCCTCACAGTCTTCTACAGCAGCCTGTCCCTAACTGAATTCACAGCAGAGTGAACCAGAAATGGCGGCTGCGGTGGCTTTTATAGTGCATCATGACATCATTTCGGCAGCCAATCACAGCCATGCCAATAGTTAACATGCCTACATGCCTAACAGGATGTGCCCACACTTCGGAGGATTCCCATTGGCTTAATCAAAGCAAGCAGGCTCATAGCATGATGGGATCTTCCGATTCCGATTCCGGTATCCGATATGACAAAAGTATCGGAAGTCAGTATCGGAATTCCGATACCGCTAATATCGGCCGATACCCTATACTTGCGGTATCGGAATGCTCAACACTACTGCTAACCCAACAGTAGGAATGTCTCCATCCTCCTGCCATATATCATCAAGCAAGACAAAGTCCCGACCCCTCTCAAAGGTATACACTAAGTTTGGTGGCATACTACCACCTTGACAGTTAACCCCCTTTGTCATCTCAATCAGGACTCTGTCCACCGTATAACCCCGGGGTCGCAGCGAACCCTGACGTTTTTCTCGGTCAGAGATAAAACGAGCGGAGTTCCTGTCAGAGTCACCTGACTCTTTGAGTCCAGTCTACCAGAGACTCCTTCCCAGTGCAGCATCACGGTACACACCTGTGGCCCGTCGTTATCTGGAAAATACATGCTGCACTCCTCAAAAGACATACACGCACACTGCGGTTCCCCAGACATGTCCACTGAGGTACCCAGTGCTGCCCCTTTTGCAAACTCGGCCCCTTTCTGGACCACCATCACAATTTAGGCCACCGCCTCCCTCTGGGACTCCACCCCTTTTTGAGTTACCACCCCAATTTGGGTCACTGCCCCTTCTGGGACTCCACCCCCTTTGGGCTACCACCCCGATTAGGGTCACCGCCCTCTTCTGGGACTCCACCCCCTTTTGGGCTACCATCCCGATTTGGGCCACCGCCCCCTTTCGGGATCTCCCCATGTCCGTTCTACAGGTCTTCTCAGACCACAGTTCACACAACACAGTTTATGTCTTTAATGATACCACACAAGTCCTTGCTGGCACCACCACAGCTCCTGCTGTCACCGATCTCCGACACCACCGGCTGCCGCTCACACACAGCTGCTGGTATCACCTTCGTAACACCACCGAGTCACAGGAAGTCGCTTGTCCCCTTCGTAACCCCGCCGAGTTACAGCAAGCCGCTTGTCACCTTCGTATCCCCGCCGAGTTACAGCAGGCTGCTTGTCACCTTCTTGACTCCCCTGAGCCACCGCAAGCTGAGTTGAGACAAGAGAAAAAAAAACACACCACACAAAACTCAAGTGTCCTGTCTGTGTGCTATTCAGGATGTTTCATCTCCGCCTGAGACCGGCCAACACACAGGGCACACCGGGTGCTGTTCAGGGAGCCGACCCTCCTCCCAGGGTTTCCCAAAACACCGGCCTCACCACGTCCAGGGGCTCAGCAGGTGCTCTTCAGGACATCCATCTCCTCCTGAGACTGCCCAACATTCACGCCTCACCAGGCCCAAGGTTATACCACGTGCTCCAGGGATCCGATTCTTCTCCCAGAACCTCCAACACTGACCCTCCAGGATCTTGCTCACTGAACCCTCCAGGTACACAGTCTTTCTTACTGACCCAGGTCAGTACACCATGAACACCTTTCCATTACCTGTGTCAGCCACACAGGTCCTCGGGTACCTCATATCCGCAGAGGCACCCTAGCAATCACCAGTCTCTTTCTCTGACCCCGGTCAGCATATTGGCCGCCAGGTTCTCGGACCCTTCTACCGCAGAGGTGTCCCATAAGTCTTTTCCACTGACCCCGGTCAGCATATCACACAGCTTTCACAACCGTCAGCCCTCCTGGCTCAGCGTTGCCAGCACTGCACCATGTGCTTTGGAAACCGTTGCCCTTAGCAACCGAATTTTGCAGTCCTCTTCCGTTGCTCCTAGCAACAAGGCTACAACATTGCCCATAGTATTCTCCACCAATTGTAAGGTAGTGCTGTCATTCGGGTAGGGGATACTCACTTGACAGCCAAATAACCACATCCGGCACGGGTTTTCCATAAAACAATCACAGTCCATGCAGTTTATTTAGGCATAATAAACCATGACCAGCAACAGAAAACAGCATATTAACAGCATAGCGTCCATGACAGAGCTTCACTCTGTTATCCCTGTGGTCACACAGGTTGTGCCATGTCCAGCACACAGGCTCTCTTAGCCTCACAGTTATATCCCCTCTCTGGGTTTGCCTCATGGCTGCTTCACCACGCTGCAGACGTCTATTCCCTCCAGAGAACAATCAGGCACGTGCAGCCATTAACACAGCATTCACTTGCTGTCAGGAAGACAGCCTCATCTCTCTCAGACGGGACCTTCCAAATTGGACCAACCAGGTCCCAGCATTCACCCCATGTGACCTACCCTGGCCACCTTATATGGTCCATAGCCACGCCCACCGGGTCACATGGCTATGACCTCATCACAGGTCCTTCAACCACTCATACATACTTTACAATAGCATTCTTAAACACACCCCCTGGGTGGGCTTGTAGGTAACTCTCCCAAACACATTGGCATGAAAGATCAGCTCTGGTAATCAGCACATAATCAAGCCTTCATCCCAAGGCCACCCACCTTGAGATACATTACGATCATTCAGCATCCTACTCCTATCAGGACACAGGAAATGCTTAGACGTTTGTCCTAGGACACCCACACAGCACCCCCTAGCGGACATAGTGGTCACTACACCACATAATATATATATATGTATTCTATGTGTATATATCTATTCTTTTCTAAAGTGTCAGTGTGATTTTACTGTACACTGCATATGAATTACCGGCTTTTCTTCTATCTATCTATGCAATATAAATACATATACAGTATATGTATGTGTTTCACTGGCATGTATATACAGGGCTGCCACTAGGAATTTTAGGGCCCCATACTGGCAAAATTTTCAGGGCCCCCTTGAGATTCCGCCCAGGCCCCACCCCCCATCCCTCAAACTGTCCACAGCCCCACCGCTCTCTCTTGGAAAAACTCCACTTCTCACCAATCACACATTAACAGTTCCCATCTCCAGTACAGCCAGCAGCTCTTGGTTTGGCCAAAAGATTTTTTAAATCTGCCACCACGACAAGGTAGACACTTTTGGCCGGGCCCTACTCTACTCTAACTTATTAAACATTTGCTAAAATATCCCATACAATTTGGGCATATTTTTTATTTATTTTTCAATTTTTAAAATGACCAATAATATCACATCCAAAGGGACGAATACCACCGCACCATGTCCAGTCCACATATTACCACCACAATGTGACCTATAATACCACATACAAGGAACAAGTACCGCCACACCATGACCAGACCACATATTACCACCACAGTGACAGAATAATAGCACATACAAGGGACAAATACCACCACATCATGACCAGACCACATATTACCACCACAGTGTCAGAATAGCAGCACATACAAGGGACAAATACCACCACACCATGACCAGACCACATATTACAAGCACATGGTGATTGGATACTACAATACTGATCATTAATAAAAAAACATAATACTATCTCCATAAGTGCCATTATACACAGGAGATCTGTACTTAGTATGTAGTGTCTGTGTACAGGTAATACAGTGATCAACAGTGACATTATACACATGAGCTCTGTATATAGTGTATAGTGTACAGGTAATACAGCAATCACCAGTGACATTATACACAGGAGCTCTGTATATAGTGTCAGTGCACAGGTAATACAGTGGTCACTGGTGACATTGTACAAAGGCACTCTGTATATAGTGTATAGTGTCATTGTACAAGTAACACACAGACTCACCAGTGACTTCTCTAGGTAAAGTCCTTCATCTTTGCTTTACATCTTTCATCCAGCACAGACCGCCATCACGTCTTCCAGCCAGGGCTCATCTCTGCCGGAAATAACACAGTTATCTAGAGCTCCACTTGCAGAACACATTACTTAATTTTTCCCAACTTCTACACTACACCAGATGAAGGAAAAAGGCGCTCTGCATAAGCCCCTATGGTAATAATATCCCCCATCCTGACCTCCGTGTGTCTCATTCCTGGCTCCAGCCATATTTTCTCTCATCCTGCCCTCATGAGTATCCATTCTGCCCCATCTGTCTACATCATATCCATCCTGCCCCATGATCCTGCACCATGTCTCCCATCCTGCCCCCTGTGTCTCACATTCTGCCCCCTCCTGTGTCTCATTGTCACATTCTGCTCCCTCCTGTGTCTCACTGTCACATTCTGCCCCCTCCTGTGCCTGTCACATTCTGCCCCCTCCTGTGTCTGTCACATTCTGCCCCGTGTCACATTCTTCCCCCTCCTGTGTCTCACTGTCACATTCTGACCCTTCCTGTGTCTCACTGTCACATTCTGCCCCCTCCTGTTTCTTACTGTCACATTCTGCCCCCTCCTGTGTCTCACTGTCACATTCTGCCCCCTCCTGTGTCTCACTGTCACATTCTGCCCCCTCCTGTGTCTTACTGTCACATTCTGCCCCATGTCCATTCTGCCCCCGAGTCTCACATTCTGCCCCTGTGTCTCGCATTATGACCGCCCCTGAGTGTCTTCTGTAGCTTCCGGATGTCGGCCACTGTGGCGGCTCTGCTGATGTGTGTGCTGCAGGCCCGGCCGCAGCGCACACTTGGGGCCCGACCGCAGCGCACACTTGAGGCCCGCCCAGCGCCCGATGATGCACAGCACTTGGGGCCCGATGACTGGATGCACAGCAGCGGGTCCCCAGATCTGCGGGCCCCCTTCTGTACTGCTGTTCACTGGGCCCCATACAGCAGTAAGGGCTGTCATGCCCTGATGGCAGCCCTGTGTATATATATATAAATATGGAATAAATGGCACTATATAAATGCATAATAATAATATATATGTATTCTATGTGCATATATCTATTCTATCTATTGCTTTCTAAGCTGTCAGTGTGATTTTACTGTAGCCGCACATGAATTGCCAGGTTTTCAAAGGACAACGGTGTGTAAAAATCGTACAGCACTCGCATAGTGCGAGTGCTGTGCGATTTTTTTTCTCACACCTATTGACTTGCATTGGCAGGTCTCATGCGGGATACGCAGCAATGCGCAGCATGCTGCAATTTTTTTCTCAGTCCAATTTCAGCTGAGAATAAAATCGCAGATGAGATGTAACCTATTGAATAACATTGGTCCGAGTGCAATCTGATTTTTTTATCGGATTACACTCATCCGTATTTCTCGCAAATGGGTATGAGCCCTTATAATGATATTACGCAGTGCCCTTTGATAAATATTTATCATGGGAAGTAGCGAGTGTTGAAGTATCAGGATGATCTAAGCTTTAGTTAAAAAGGTCAGTGCCATTAGAAACGCGACATAGTAATTATATGGATGGATTTCTTTCGACAGGACAAAGCCAATGATAAAATATAAATTGAATGCTTGAAATACTCTGTGCCATGTTGCGTAGTTCTGACAATTCTCTGCCTTCCATGCCCGGCTATATCAAGTGTCACACTTCTCTACTTTCCTGTGAAGACCTTTTCAATGCCAATGTATTAGAGGTTGGCACAATAAAAGATGACTAGAGAACCAAACACCTGTCATAAAGCGCCATGTAGTGCTGACAACTTATATTGTAAAGTCCATACCTGCCATTCTTTCCTAGTGATTTGTATTGAGCTCTCACACTTTTTTCCTCTGACATCAGTATCACAATTATAGCTCCGTGGACCAACAACTACATATTTTTAGAGAGATGAGAACAGCCATCCATAACCTTTCTCCTTATATTTTTGAACTAATCTCTCAATATCTTCCCTCACGTAATCTCCCATCCTCCCAAGACCTCCTTCTATCTTCCACACTTATTCGGCTCCTCACCCAATCGCCTCCAAGATTTCTCCCAAATATCCCCGGTTATCCACCCCATTTGGATCCTTCAAACGGAACCTGAAAACCCATCTCTTCAAAACAGCTTACTAAACGGTAAAACCCGGCACTCAACTTAAAGATGTGTAGAAGAACTTTTAATTCAGTCCAGAATTGTAGTACAGCAAAATGTTTTGGTTGTTCTGACCTTCATCGGTTACAGATTCTGGTATTGAAAAAATGAAATATTTCTTTCTTTGTGAACATTTTTGTAGGTAATATCAGCATCCGCTGAAATAGTAGTATAATCATAATCCGGCCATTCGGCATACATGGATACCGCGTCCCATGTGGACACATACACGCACCATCCCGGAAATTCTAAGATTGTCCATGTAATGTCGATTGGCCGGATTACGATTATACTACTATTTCAGCGGAAGCTGACATTACCGGGCTACCTCCAAAAACTTTCACAAAGAAAGAAAAAATTATTTTTTTTAATACCAGAATCTGTAACTGATGAAGGTCAGAACGACGGAAACATTTTGCTGTACTACAATTCTGGACTGAATTAAAAGTTCTTCTACACATCTGTAAGTTGAGTGCCAGATTTTACCTTTTATTATTACATGGTGTGGGAACCTACCTTGACACCTCCCTAACAGTAGAGCTCACAGTGTTTATTTTCAAAGAAGCTTACAACCTGTAATGACTACACGGCCACCTCAACACCATTGGAGCTACTGCAACCCCCGACCTACTATGTCCTTCCCCATAATCCTGTAGAATGTAAGCCCGCAAGGGCACGGTCCTCTCCCCTCTGTATCAGTCTGTCATTGTTAGTTTGATTACTGTGAGTGATATTTGTATTTTTATGTAACCCCTTCTGGTGTACAGCATCATTGAATTAATGGTGCTATATAAATAAATAAAAATAATAACAACAACAGATGTCAAAATAACATCTTGGCCTTTAACTCCTCAATGACTGGGCCATTTTTTATTTTAATTACCAAGTGTTAGCTTTTTTTCATCCTCATATTCAAAGAGACATAATTGTGATATTTTTCATTCAATACAGCTGATAAGTTGAAGTTTATGTTTCTACCATTTTGGCCCTCACTAATTGGCCAAAACACTAGTCTGAAGTCCTTAGGACCCCACCAATCAGAAACATCATGCAGCACCTGTAATATATAAAGTCTGATAAAGTGACTGTTACCCTTTAAAGCAAAAATACCTAAAATCCAGCTGCAGTTCATTGAACCGACTGACTACAATAGAGTCACAAGCTTAAGCTACATTCTTATTTCTCAAGGTGTTCTAGAGCCATAAACAATGATTGTCACATTTAATCTCATGTTTAATTACAACACCTCCATCCATCAAATCCATGGAGCTATGCATCATAAAACATTCCAGGCTAGGCTCTTCCGAGTAGCAACCATATCTCCTGTCAGATTATAACCTGGGGCACAATAATCACTACATATACTGTATGTGATGTATGAACAACCTCAAAATAAGAAAAGAAAACATATATTTCATCTCCTGAATATATCCTGATTCTACTTTTCATAATATTGCATATTTGTATGATGTATTTTGTGCTGTTTGTGTGCATTTTTGCCTATTTTATAGGATTTTAATATTAATAACTTACACTTTAAATAAAGAAAAAGGTTGCACTAAATGGGACCCATCCGATCCATAAGATTACCTTGACGTTGGTTGATGGGCTCAAAATTTTTTGCCAAATTTTGTACTAAGCATCTCATGTGTTTTTTCGTAAAGCCATTATGCTATTCACACATCATGTATTCCACATGGACCTTGCTTTTGTGCAATTTAGTGCAACCTTTTTCTTTATTTGCTATGTGACTTGTTTTTGGTATGCCCTAGTTCAGATTAGTTCTTTGTTCAGTCAGTTTTCCATTACTTACTAATGTACCAGTTTTTCTGACTTGGACACCCCGCCCTTCACCTTTCTGTGATTTTAATTACATCCAATCACACTTTGCTCTGACCTACCCATAAATGTAGGCTTTACCAAGACATTAGCCACAGGTAAGTGTTCGCATTAGGCAGTTATGTCAGGGACCCATCCGATCCATGAGATTACCTTGACGTTGGTGGATGGGCTCACTATTTTTGTCCAAATTTTGTGCTAAGTTCAGACTAGTTCTTTGTTCAGTCAGTTTTCCATTACTTACACTTTAAATAGGTTATCAATATCACATTGGGCGGCAGGGCCGGACTGGGACTAAAATTCAGCCCTGGCATTTGAAGTTACACAGGCCCACTAGTCACATGGTGACTATATAATATTTTTGTACAGCTGTAGGTTACAAGCAGTGAGAGGAGATTAACACGACTATATAACATGTAGTCACAGCTGTGTCCAGTATTTCAGCTCAGGCCTGTTTATTGCTTTTAGTTGCAGTACTCCTCCCAAAGCTCTGTCCCCTTTTGTACACACGGTGACAGAATTCCTGGCAGAACTGCTATCCATTGGGCAACCAGACCCCCTGGTCATAGCTGCCCCTATCATACCTCCCAACTTTTGAGGAAGGGTAAGAGGGATAAAGACTGCGGCGCGCGCAGCGCGCCGTTGCAAATTTTAGGCCACGCCCGGCCACACCCATTCCGCAACTAGTCACACCCATGTCCACGCCTAATCGCACCCATTTAGCACTGCTGATCACACTGACTTGTACTGAGGGCACAGTGGCTGGCATTATGGGCACACTGACTGGCACTAAGGAAGAGAGAAAACAGAGAGAGAGAGAGAGAAAAAAGAAAAAAGAGAAAGAAAGAAAGAGGGAAAAAAAGAAAGAAAGAACAGAGAGAGACAGTGAAAGAACAGAGAGAGAAAGAAAGAGGGGAAAGAAAGAACAGAGAGAGGCAAAGAAAGAATAGAGAGAGAAAGAAAGAGGGGAAAGAAAGAACAGAGAGAGACAGAGAAAGAATAGAGAGAGAAAGAAGTAAAGAAAAGAAAGAACAGAAAGAAAGAAAGAGAGGAAAGAAAAAGAAAGAAAGAGGGGAAAGAAAGAACAGAGAGAGAAAGAAAAAAGAAAGATTAGAGAGAGAAAGAAAGAACAGAGAGAGAGAGAAAGAAAATGAGGGAAAGACAGAACAGAGAATGAGAAAGAACAGAGAAAGAGAGAAAGAAATAAAGAAAGATTCTATAAAGATACTATAGCAGCCCGGCTCCCATTGTAGTGCCCACCTGAGCCTCCCGATGCAGGACATATCATGATCCGCTCACATGGCCGGTATCCCCGATTTCAAGGCGATCCTGCAGTCTGCGCTGTCGGAGGAGGACATGGAGATGGATCTGAAGCATTCCTGGTTCTGTTACAATCTCTCAAGAAATTATCTCATTTCCGGTCAGCTTCAAGCACATCACTTCAGGTGGAACATCACGTGTGTGTTTTAAAATGCTCCTCGGGGCTCCGCCATGTACTCCTGTGTCCGTGGGAAAAGCCCGCTTTGTATGCTTCGTACACACTTGGCTCCGCTCCGTACATCCCGTACACATATGGCTCCGCTCCGTATACCCCAAACACACGCGGCTCCACTCCGTACACCTCATACACACACGGCTCCTCTCCATACACTTCGTACACACGCGGCTCCTCTCCATACACCTCGTACACACGGCTCCGCTCCATACACCTCGTACACGCGGCTCTGTTCCGTACACCTCGTACACACACGGTTCCGCTCCATACACCTCGTACACACATGGCTCCGCACACCTCGTACACACACGGCTCCGCTCCGTACACCTCATACACACACGGCTCCGCTCAGTACACCCCATACACATACAGCCCTGCTACATCTACCCTGTAAACCCCTCCTGACCCCACACATACTTAACTCATCCAGCACCATGACAACAGCCAACAGCACAGCAGAGTCTTGCAGACACCAAGAGGCAAGGCTGTGCGCACAGGACCTGTGAGGAGGTCACAGGAGGGGCGGAGTCAGGGGTCACATGATCAGGGGTCTGGACAAAGGCTCCTGATCATGTGACCCCCTGACTCCTCCCCTCCTGTGACCTCATCACAGGTCCTGCGAACAGAGAAGGCAAGCGACACTGTGAGTGGCTGCGGGGGCGGGGGGGTCTCATGCTACGGCGAGGATGGGGTGCGTGGGGGGAGGCATGGTGGCTTATCTCCCTGCAGTGCGGGAGGAACTTGGAAACTATCACCGCCATGCCCACAGAGGGCTGGCGGCAGGAGCCACAGTGGCCGCAGCCGCTGGCAAGCGGCCAGATGATCGGGCGCTGCCGCCCACGGCCCACATGACAGCGGGCCAGCGGGAAAATGCCCGGCGTGGCCTAAAATTTGCAACAGTCTTTATCCCTCTTACCCTTCCTCAAAAGTTGGGAGGTATGATAGGGGCAGCTATGACCAGGGGGTCTGGTTGCCCAATGGATAGCAGTTCTGCCAGGAATTCTGTCACTGTGTGTACAAAAGGGGACAGAGCTTTGGGAGGAGTACTGCAACTAAAAGCAATAAACAGGCCTGAGCTGAAATACTGGACACAGCTGTGACTACATGTTATATAGTCGTGTTAATCTCCTCTCACTGCTTGTAACCTACAGCTGTACAAAAATATTATATAGTCACCATGTGACTAGTGGGCCTGTGTAACTTCAAATGCCAGGGCTGAATTTTAGTCCCAGTCCGGCCCTGCACAGTGGCCGCAGCCGCTGGCAAGCGGCCAGATGATCGGGCGCTGCCGCCCACGGCCCACATGACAGCGGCCCAGCGGGAAAATGCCCGGTTGGTTATATTGCCAATCCGGGCCTGTTGGGCGGGTTCTTACTCCTAGTATTCCCACATTATTTACTTGATGGTGCCACAGTGCATCAGAGATGGCACCACTCCAAACATTTCATAAAAGCTATGATTGTTACTGGAAAAGTTCCCACTCATTCACTTGCACTGTTTCTCCTTCGATTATTTGATGACTTAGCCCAAGGATAGTTCAACAATATTAAAGTTCTGAAAAGTTACTTTAACTCGCAAGATTAAAGGGGACCTTTCACCAGTTTGAACATGTTAAGCAGGCCACATCATGGAATATTTACTCAAAACCCAAGTAGTGATAGTTAATCACCTCAGGACATAGAGAGATTTCAGCATAATTTTTTTAAATTTAGATTTTATTCATACATATTTAGAAGAATATACAAAAGTTACACAATGGAAAAAAGACTAAAAAACAGGGTGGGAATAAACCTCCAAACAAGGAATATGTTTAAATAAAAATAAAGCTGTGTCCAATGGCTACTACAATATGTATGTTATCTAGCCCCATAAATCTGACAACAATACAATTTAAGATGGGTCTTTTGCCCTTATAAATACCAAATGATCAGAACATAGGGTTATTGGCATATATCAAACAGATAATACACATCTTGTTTTACTCAAACAATCTTACAGCAATAAAATTTGAATGGCAATCTTTTGCCCTTGTTGATAACATATGATCAATATCAGGGCATATGACCAAATAATTTGTTAAGACAACACCATATAATTGCTTCTGAATGCAGACCCTTGTTATAGATCAATTAGATAGTTCCCAGCATATAGACATAGTGTCAAATAAAGGGAGTAAACTTGTAGTGTCAGATAAAGGGAGTAAATCAAATAAGACCACATCACCTGAAACAAAGGAAGGACACCAGGAGGCAGAGGCAGCCACACATCCCCAACCCCAACGACGTTTTGCAATAGCTTCTTCCTGGGGTTATTTTTATATAAACACATCCCTTGTTTGGAGGTTTATTCCCACCCTGTTTTTTTAGTCTTTTCTTCCATTGTGTAACTTTTGTATATTCTTTTAAATATGTATGAATAAAATCTAAATTTTTAAGAAATTTATGCTGGAATCTCTCTATATCCTGAGGTGATTAACTATCACTACATGGGTTTTGAGTAAATTGGAGTGTCTAGCGCCTTTAATTATGTGTTGTGGACCTAAGTGTTGAATTCACATCATGGAATAGTGGCTGCAGAGCTGAGTAGAACATAATTTTCATTTTTTAATTTCTCCTCTCCATTGCGAAGATATTTGCTTGTAAAGTTTAGGATATAATTTATGTTTATTTTAATTATTAAATTTACTCACTTATAAAGCTCCATTAATTCCATGGCACTTTACAGATAGCATCATCACTGACTCACAATCTAAATTTCATATCAACATGTCTTTGGACATGGAGTTCAACTGGGTGTTTCCAGAAATGTGTCTCTAGGGGAGTGTACTTCTTCCCCTGCATGACACTGACCAATCATGAGCAGGCAGCAATACACAGGGAAAAAAAGAACGGGGGAAAAGAACACACCCGCCTCTATGCAGACTCAGCAAAGTTAAATTATATATCATTACAAACATTTCCTGATCTCATCTCAGTCAATGTGATGGGAGGACAAGACCTGACAGCACTATGGTTTGAGATCTGGAAGGGTTTAAAATGATACATATTTCAGTTCTGCTGTATCTCTATACAGTAGCTGCAGAGATCAGTGAGGAGAGGAGGCCATTTTTGCTTCACCCCTGCATGATACCTCCTGCTTATGATTGTTCAATGTTGTGCAGGGGAAGAAGTACACATCCCCAGAGACAAATCACTGATAGTGTCGAATGGTTTATTCAGTTCTGCAGCCATGATGCTAAAATATAACCAGTTTAAAATGCACAAAACGGTGAATGGTCCTCTTTAAATGGGTGTTTTTATCAGAAGACATGATGTTACATGTGGAGACACGAGGGTCAGTGGGTGCTTTCGTACGTTGGTTCAGCTATCTCCTTTCCAGTAGGCATAATACTACTCAGACAAGACAGGGTGAGGGTAAAACAGTGTGGCAATGCTTTATTGAACCACCAACAGACAAAAAAATATAGAACAGTCCCAGCAAGTGCATAAAATGATGCAAATTGCAGAGTCTCACCCTTCCGCTGGCTGACTGCAACTTTGGGGCTTCCAGGGCTGACTACCCCCACGAGTGGTACCCCACTTTTGGCAGCAGCCACAGACAGGAGGTAACGACAATCTTAAGAAGCAGACAGTCCAATGAGGTATGTGGCCAGATGACCTAATTGTCCCTTCCTGGCTCCTCCAAAAGTCTCCATGGGGAATGGTGACCGGATGGTCCCAACCTGTATCCTCCGAATGTCTCAATGGATTTAGTGATGGACAATGGAGTAGATCTGTATTCCTCCAGCTAGGGCAGTGGTCCCTTAAGTTGGCAACTGGTAGAATGTCTCAAATCTGTATCCATCTGGTTGGAGCTATGGTGTCTTGGCTGCTGTTCTGTACAACAGGTAATCAACATATTAGCAAACATTGATTGTTCAATTACCATGCTTCTCTGTCCTCCAAAGATAGTAACACAATAAACTGTAGGAGTCGATATAATAAACAGCAGCCATTCAACAATTCACAAACATCAAATCAATCTACAACAAGAGTTCACGTTCAGACTCATATAAACAATAGCTCATGTCCCTGGACCTACTAAATATATGTCTAGCATAATTAAGAATAAATGCTGTGCCGTAACAGTATATCACTAGGATATGGACAAATACTTCAGTATCAGTGGTAGCCCCACTTTGTGTCCCTGATAGTCAAATAAACAAATCTTAACACCTTTGTGTTTAATTTCTTCACCATTTTCAATATCTTTGCTTGCTGTCAGCACATGGAGATATTCTTGTAACTTATATGAATGTAAGGCCTTTTATTCGTTTTTGTATTATAGCTCATTGCTGTATGAGGCTGCAATAATACATTCATAGAGGTGCCCATGCTTCTAAGGGAAAACATCTCTGACTCCATACAGCCTTCTGCAATTAATTTTACAGTATTCTTGAGGCTGCACTATGCAGCTTACAGCTGGGGGTTTGCTTTAATGTTTTTACTCTTCTGTGAGGATGAATACTGCATAAAAAAGGTGGTCTGAAGGCCTAAGTCATTTTCCTCCTAAATCCTTTTCTGTTTAGTGTAAAAATGTAGACTATTTTCTAATATGCCTGTGTTAAACATTCCCTGTCCTTCCCTAATTATATGATCTACCCGCTTTTCTATTTTTTCCACTGCCTTTTTGATGATGCTATGTTTGAGAATCACAGCCTAGAGAGTATCCAACATAAAGTCAATTAAAACATAACCTTTAATGATTTATTAAAAGGACATAATACACAAAAACATTACAAAAAAGTGCTCCTGTCAATGAGTGCTCAATAAAAAATGGTTTGGTCTCACCATTGGTATTAGATATAGCATTCCAGCATCAGGGCGTATCCTGCTGGAGAGACAATCCACTCATGGGGAGCTGAGACATGGGAAAACCAGTGTTAATGTAAAGTGTTCCCCTACACTCCCTGTTGTGCCCCAGCGTTACTCCTGTCCTAACAAGGACAGACCCCAAGTGGATCCTGTAGTGGACACCCCCACTGATAAGGGGAAAAATAAACAGAAGCTCCCTACGCGTTTCTTCCCCAATGGTGGGGATTCATCAGGGGAGTCAAATAGATATAAAGCAATATAAAAGGATATATAGAACTAGCTGAAGAGCCCGGTGCTGCCCGGGCATAGTAACTAACTGTGGTTAGTTATAACAAATTATAATTATCCTCCATCCCATAGTCCCGTACCCATATACCCATCATACATATCCACGATCCCATAGGCCCGTGCCCATATACACATCATACATATTCTCCATCCCATAGTCCCATGCCCATATACCCATCATACATATTCGCCATCCCATAGTTGAGTGCCCATATATCCATCACACATCCTTCATCTCATAGTCCCTTGCCCATATACCCATCATACATATCCTCCATCCCATAGTCCCGTGCCCATATACCCATCATACATATCCGCCATCCCATAGTCCCGTGCCCATATACCCGTCATACATATCCTCCATCCCATAGTCCAGTGCCCATATACCCATCACACATCCTCCATCCCATAGTTAACCATTATGACATCATAATGAGCGGCAGGGCTTGCAACCTATGATGACATCAGCGTCGCCATGGCAACCATTATGACATCATAATGAGGGGCGGGGCTTGACACACACACACGTTTTCCCCATTATGTAGATAGGGGCAAAATTGTTTGGTGAATTGGAACGCGCGGGGTTAAAATTTCACCTCACAACATAGCCTAGGACACTCTTGGGGTCCAGACGTGTGATTCTGCCAAATTTTGTGGCTGTAGCTGCGACGGTGCGGATGCCAATCCCAGACATACACACACACATACATACTCACATACTGTACATACATACATACATACATACACACCCACATTGAGCTTTATATATTAGATTAGTGTTATCCGTTAAGTCCACAGGCCCTGCAGTGGCGAGGTGCCTAACAAACTAGTGTGACTGTCCCTGTCACTACCAAGTGGAGTCCTTTGTTTGAGAATCCCCAGTGCATGCTGGAACATTCAAGTAAGTTGTCATAAGGGCATAGAGACTGCAGTCACTGCCGCAGCACATGCCCCCTCCATGAAATGAAACTTCTTCAGTGACTCTTGCTTGAGGGGCTGAGCTAGTCAATGCGCAATGTGCACAATGACAGTGCACTATGTTGTCGGCAGATCAGCAGTAGCGAATTGGCAACAGGGTACGTAGTCAAAATACCCGACATGCAGAGATCACTGACATCACTTGCAGATTTAACACTGGTTTCTGCAAGCCGGGTATTCTGACAACGCAGTCTGTTACCGGTTACTGCGGATCTGAGCCGCTGTCATTGTGTGCATCACACAGGGAACATTGTGCAAGGACTATCTGAGCCTCTGGAATGGTTGTCACTGATGACGCGTCATTTGAGGGAGGGGGCAGGGGTTTCGCAAGTGACCACAGCCTCTGACCCCTAATGATGCTTTGAGTATCCCAGCACGCGCTAAAATTCTCAAAGTGTAATCAAAAAGGAAGTGAAAAAAAAGAAAAGCATTTAGACAGTGTTGTTAAGGAAGGATTGGGAATTATTAATGCAAGCATATTATAAAATAGAGTAGATTAAATTATGGCACTAAATAGATACGGTTTTAGGAGGAATATGACCGACCACCCCTTTAATAGGGATATTTCATGTGGTCAATTACCAGACATGAACTTTAGTGTTATAATCTTTTGAAAACTTACTTGTTTTTGAACATCTCTAATTCTATAAATACAACATCTGGGTACAGAGTGACTTAATGTTCTAGCAGATGTGTTACTTGTAAGCTCAGCATTGGCTCGATATGTACGTGGTTGTGCTGCCAGACTACAATTAGGATCCAAATGTCTTAGATAATGAATGTTTGTATGCTGTAACTTTAATTGCGGTTTCCTTCCACTACACTTTATGTTCCAGGTTAACACTATTAATGTAATGTGTCAAATGTCCCTCGGTAAATTGTTCCTCTGCAATGTCAGAAGTTTAGCTCATGAAGGAGGAATGTGTGCAGGACTAAAATATTGAGCTATAAAGGAGTCAACAAATTCTATATGTGATGGGCTCAGGTCAGTGGCGTAACAGAGTCTGATGGGACCTGTGCAAGATTTGAACAGGGCCCCCTCCATCCTGAATAATATATATATATTATATAAAGCTCAATGTGGGTGTGTATGTATGTATGTATGTATGTGTGTGTGTATGTCCGGGATTGGCATCCGCACCGTCCCAGCTACAGCCACAAAATTTGGCACAGTCACACGCCTGGACCCCGAGAGTGTCCTAGGCTATTTTGTGAGGTGAAATTTTAACCCCGCGTGTTCCAATTCACCAAACAATTTTTCGCCTATCTACATAATGGGGAAAAAGTGTGTGTGTATCAAGTCCCGCCCCTTATTATGATGTCATAATGGTTGCCATGACGACGCTGATGTCATCATAGGTTGCAAGCCCCACCGCTCATTATGATGTCATAATGGTTGACTATGGGATGGAGGATGTGTGATGAGTATATGGGCACTGGGTTATGGGATGGAGGATATGTATGACGGGTATATGGGCACGGGACTATGGGATGGAGGATATGTATGATGGGTATATGGGCATGGGACTATGAGATGAAGGATGTGTGATGGGTATATGGGCACTCGACTATGGGATGGCAATATGTATGATGGATATATGGGCACGGGACTATGGGATGGAGGATATGTATGATGGGTATATGGGCATGGGACTATGAGATGAAGGATGTGTGATGGGTATATGGGCACGGGACTATGGGATGGAGGATATGTATGACGGGTATATGGGCACGGGACTATAGGATGGCAATATGTATGATGGGTATATGGGCACGGAACTATGGGATGGAGGATATGTATGATGGGTATAAGGGCATGGGACTATGAGATGAAGGATGTGTGATGGGTATATGGGCACTCGACTATGGGATGGTGAATATGTATGATGGGTATATGGGCACGGGACTATGGGATGGAGAATATGTGTGATGGGTATATGGGCATGGGACTATGGGATAGAGGATGTGTGATGGGTATATGGGCACTCAACTATGGAATGGAGGATATGTATGATGGGTATATGGGCATGGGCCTATGGGATGGTGGATATGTATAATGGGTATATGGGCACGGGACTATGGGATGGTGAATATGTATGATGGGTATATGGGCATGGGACTATGGGATGGAGAATATGTGTGATGGGTATATGGGCATGGGACTATGGGATAGAGGATGTGTGATGGGTATATGGGCACTCAACTATGGAATGGAGGATATGTATGATGGGTATATGGGCACGGGACTATGGGATGGAGGATAATTATAATTTGCTATAACTAACCACAGTTAGTTACTATGCCCGGGCAGCGCTGGGCTCTCCAGCTAGTGTATGTATATATATATATATATATATATATCAAGAAAAATAGGCAGCACTCCAAATTAAATGTGAAAAAAGTGGATACTTTTCTGATCCTCAAGCTTGATAAAGACGGGTCACCACTGAAACGTCGCCACCTGAGGATCAGTAAAGTATCCACTTTTTTCACATTTAAATTGGAGTGCTGCCTATTATTCTTGATTTATTAACTCGGTTGTTTGGACACTGCTGAATAGGTTTTGCACCAATTTTATAATTTTGGCAGTGCTGCCCTTTTTTTGATTTATGTTATATATATATATATATATATATATATACACTCACTGGCCACTTTATTAGGTACACCATGCTAGTAACGGGTTGGACCCCCTTTTGCCTTCAGAACTGCCTCAATTCTTCGTGGCAGAGATTCAACAAGGTGCTGGAAGCATTCCTCAGAGATTTTGGACCATATTGACATGATGGCATCACACAGTTGGAGCAGATTTGTCGGCTGCACATCCCTGATGCGAATCTCCCGTTCCACCACATCCCAAAGATGCTCTATTGGATTGAGATCTGGTGACTGAGGAGGCCATTTGAGTACAGTGAACTCATTGTCATGTTCAAGAAACCAATCTGAGATGATTCGAGCTTTATGACATGGCGCATTATCCTGCTGAAAGTAGCCATCAGATGTTGGGTACATTGTGGTCATAAAGGGATGAACATGGTCAGCAACAATACTCAGGTAGGCTGTGGCGTTGCAACGATGCTCAATTGGTACCAAGGGGCCCAAAGAGTGCCAAGAAAAAATTCCCCACACCATGACACCACCACCACCAGCCTGAACCGTTGATACAAGGCAGGATGGATCCATGCTTTCATGTTGTTTACGCCAAATTCTGACCCTACCATCCGAATGTCGCAGCAGAAATCGAGACTCATCAGACCAGACAACGTTTTTCCAATCTTCTACTGTCCAATTTCGATGAGCTTGTGCAAATTGTAGCCTCAGTTTCCTGTTCTTAGCTGAGAGGAGTGGTACCCAGTGTGGTCTTCTGCTGCTGTAGCCCATCTGCCTCAAAGTTCAACGCACTGTGCGTTCAGAGATGCTCTTCTGCCTACCTTGGTTGTAACGGGTGGCAATTTGAGTCACTGTTGCCTTTCTATCAGCTCGAACCAGTCTGCCCATTCTCCTCTGACCTCTGGCATCAACAAGGCATTTCCGGCCACAGAACTGCCGCTCACTGGATTTTTTTTCTTTTTCGGACCATTCTCTGTAAACCCTAGAGATGGTTGTGCGTGAAAATCCCAGTAGATCAGCAGTTTCTGAAATACTCAGACCAGCCCTTCTGGCACCAACAATCATGCCACGTTCAAAGGCACTCAAATCACCTTTCTTCCCCATACTGATGCTCGGTTTGAACTGCAGGAGATTGTCTTGACCATGTCTACATGCCTAAATGCACTGAGTTGCCGCCATGTGATTGGCTGATTAGAAATTAAGTCTTAACACACAGTTGGACAGGTGTACCTAATAAAGTGGCCAGTGAGTGTATATTTATGTTATATAAATATATGTTTTATATTTATATATTTATGTTATATATATATATATATGTGTGTGTATGCATCCTCCATCCTGGTATATATGTTCCCTCCATCCCGGTATATATATCACTCATTCAGATATAGGTCCATTATCCTGGTCCCCATCGTGGTACATACTGTATATCCCCATCCTGGTATATGTTCCCCATTCTTTATTGTATAGAAAAAAGTTAAACATTATACTCACCAGGGGTATACATATAAGTCATGGGGCTCCATAGCAAAAGTATGATGCACCCCCACACTCTTCCGTATAGTAGAATGTACAGCCCATAGTCCTCCACGTAGTATAATGCACCCCTCATAGTCCTCCATATAATATATTGCACATCCCATAGTCAGTCATTTAGTATACTGCACAGCTCATAGTAATCCATATTAGTATAATACACAGCCCATATCGCTCATATAATGTAATGCACAATCCATAGTCCTACTCCATGTAGTATAATGCACAGCTCATAGCTATCCATAAAATATAATGCACATACCATAGTCATCCATAAAGTATAATGCAAATTCCAGTATTCTAAAGTATAATGCACCCCCATAATCATCCATAAAGTGTAATTCATCTCCATAGTCATCCAGCAAGTGTGATCCACCCACATAATCATCCATAAAGTATAATTCACCTCCAGAGTCATTCATAAAGAATAATACACCCCATAGTGATATATAGTAGTATAATGCACCCCCAGAGTCATCCATAAAGTATAATGCACCCTATAGCCATCCATAAAATATAATGCACCCCATAGTCATCCATCTATAATAATAAATGCCCTAAGCAGCTTCCGGTTGTAACAACTTCCGTCCAGTTGTAACCGGTGACGTCACCACACACACGCACATGTTAACCCTCAACACACCACACCGCCTCAACACACACTCCTCTCACCTTTCACCTCCACTCACGTCCACTCACTCTTTCACTCCACATACGTTCCTTTCTCTCACTCCGTTTCTCATACTCACACCGTCATCGTCGCTGCCCCGACATCTTCCTCCGCCGCCGCGATCCTGGATCCAGACGTTCTCCAGGCCGCCGACATGTTCTTGCGGCGACGCCATCTTGGATTTCGTGAAATCCCGCGAGATTCAAGATGGCGTTGCCGCAAGAACATGTCGCTGGCGTGGACGACTCGGGATCCAAAAAGATGGCGTCGGCGAAATCTCGCGAGATTACGCCGACGCCATTTTGGATCCCGATGTCGTCCACGCCGGCGACATGTTCTTGCGGCGACGCCATTTTGGATCGGCGAAATCCCGCGATAGTCAAGATGGCGTCGCCGCAAGAACATGTCGCCGGCGAGGACGACGTCGGGATCCAAAATGGCGTCGGCGAAAACTCGCGAGATTTCGCCGACGCCATTTTGGATCCCGACGTCGTCCACGCCGGCGACATGTTCTTCCGGCGACGCTATCTTGACTATCGCGGGATTTCACGATACTCAAGATGGCGTTGCCGCAAGAACATGTCGCCGGCGTGGACAACGTCTGGATACAGGATGGCGCCGGCGGAAGAAGATGTTGGGGATCGTGGAGCAGCGGCGATGACGGCGTGAGTATAAGAGACAGAGTGAGAGAAGGGGTCGTATGTGGAGTGAAAGAGTGAGTGGAGATGGTGAAAGGTGAGAGGAGTGTGTGTTGAGGAGTGTGTGTGTTGAGGGTTAACATGGCAAGAGGTGTGATGCTATCGCATCCTCCCGATGCGATAGCATCGGGCCATAATCTAGTAAGGTATAATGCACACCCCATAGTCATCCATAAAGTATAATGCACAGTCCATAGTCATCCATAAAGTATAATGCACAGTCCATAGTCATTCATAAAATATAATGCACCTCATAGTCATTCTATAAAGTATAATGCAATGTCATAGTCATCCATAAAATATAATGCACCCCATAGTCATCTGTAAAGTATAATGCACACCCCATAGTCATCCATAAAGTATAATGCACCCCATAGTCATCCATATAGTAAAATGCACCCCCGACGATGCACATCCAGTTGAGCTTTCTGTTGGCGTCAGCGGTCCCCTTACCTGTCGGGCAAAATCACGGTGGCGATCGCTGAAACCATGGTCATTACGCCCCTCGCTAAGGTCCTGTTATCTGTCATAATCATATCTGAATAACGGCTTGGTGTAGTACAAAGACATAATAGGGCAATCATAAAGCTGCATGCGTTACATGCAGAGTTTGTTTCTGCTGAATTCTGTATAGATCCAGCATAAATGAAGATTGTAGTACTCTCCATCAAAAGTAATGCTTCCTGGCCTGGATTGGAATATGCCACACACTTTTTTCACTTAGATTCATGATATGCACCTCTATGGGTTCTCTACTGCCCATAAAAACAGAATTCTAGAGTTGTCACATTTTTTTGTTATTTCTCTAGGAATAGCATGAATACATGGAAAACTCCATTAATGTATCAATTCAGGAGTCTATATACAATCAGATTCCTTCCAATCAGTGCTGAGTTTTAATTCATTTATTCGTTTTAATTCATTTATTAATTTCCTACAGGAATAACAAAAGAGAGGGACAATATAGTGTTATTTAATAACCCTTTCCCAAAATGTTACATACATGAGCATCACATCTAAAATGTTAGGGCTGGCGGAACGCACCAAATTATAAAATAATAGTACGTGCGTTCACAGCCCGGGGTCCACCGTGCAGAGATGGTACACTGCTGCTAGGTAATGGCAGACGCTCTATATGGCGGTACAATGGCGGAACACACGCGGGTTAAACATCACCCGGTGTGCACAGGGAGAACTCTGTTGCTCCACAGAGCCGCACTACCGCTAAACACAAATACCGAGCCTGTTAAAGCTCACAGATCTTGAGGCGATAAACGCTCAGTATATGGTCACAGGACTCGGGCCCAAGGACACAGGACCAGCGTCCCTCTAGACCTACTGAGCGTGTGGTGTCGCAACCGCGAATGCCGCTAACTGAGGCTGACTGCAGCGGAGCGACAGTGACTGCCGCGGTACAATAGTGCCCTATAGTAGGCAATGTGAGGAACTGAAATACTTTCCCAGCACAGATGACTAGTTACCTCAATTTATGTTGTTTTTACATGCAATGACCTTATCTGGTGGGGGAATATGTGCCTTTCTTTCTCTCGGCAGGGGGGCCACTTGGCTTCACACCACTCCAGACTGGCCGGAGACTTCACTGGCTGTGAATTTAATGTTCATTGGTGAAGGGGGTTGGAATGTTGGATTTGGTTAGGGGGTTGGGAGTAGAGTTGACATACTTGTGGGGGAGTGCAGTTGTGTCTGGGGATCTGAAGCGAAAGGAGCAGAGTAAAGGCCGCTCCTGGAACCCATGAATGGACTATCGAACTTGGAACTAAGTTTTCTCGGGCTTCGGTCATGAGATCTATATTCCCCTAGGAATTAACCCATGGACTATTTTTACTGATTTGTTGCTGATCCCGTGGACTGGGGGCATTACATTGGGGTCATCTACCTGGACTTACTGAAATGCTTGTATGGATACAAATAAAACTTGTTGCATCGTTAACCTGCCTAGGTGATTACTAACACCCACAACTCTAGATCTTCACAAGTGGTGGCAGCGGTGGGATCACCTATCTCTGAACAGCGTAACAGTGAAAGTTACTGATGGTGACTTGGCAGAAGAGATGGCAGACTCCATCTACAAGAGACTCAAGTAGGAGCAGCCGAGAGCCCTGTGCTCTGGGAGAGAGCTGGAGTGGTCGATGGCGGACAACCGGATGGCCCTAATTCAACGCTTGGATGAGTGGGATCGAGAACACCCACAGGAGGAGATCAGTCCAGATGTAGAAGAGGACAGCCCAGTGGAGGGACAACAGCCGCGGGCAATCATTCCGATGGCAGAGGATCGATTGACCGAGTTGGGGCGGGTGCTGGCTGCGCTAGGAGAGCGGGCCACAGAAAGAGAACGGGCGGCTGTGATAAGCAAATATCTGGGTGTCCATGTAGCTGTAACCCTACCACCCTCTGCGCAGATGACAGTGGATAACGGGAGAGAGGGACCCGCATCTTTGAGGTACCGGGACATACCACAGTTTAATGAAGACACCACGGGTATTGATGACCATCTTCGATTATTTGAGAACCTCTGCCTGCTTCATGAGGTGTCCATTGAGTACTGGCCGAGATTTTTGAGTGTTGGCCTGACCGGGAAAGCCAGAGAAGCTTTTAATAACTTGTCTTCTGGGGATCAGAGGTGTTACACTACCATTCGCAGCGCATTACTGGAGAGGTATGCCGTCACACCTGAAACCTACCGGAGGAAATTTCGGGAGACTGAAAAGCCCAATGCACATATGCACCGGGAGTTTGCCAACACATTACGTACAGCATGTGCTCGGTGGATCAAAGGACTGGGAGCTCGGGAAACTGAACATGTCTTGGATATATTCATGCGGGAGCAATTTATGTCCAAGCTCCCACGTGACATGAAGGAATGGGTGGCGGATAGAAAACCACGGAGTCTGGAGAAGGCTGCAAGATTGGCTGATGATTGGTCTGCCAATCGTCCAGGGTGGTGTGGGAGAACAGCTCTGGCAAGTCGGGAACAGGGGCTTCCCGAGAGGCCAGTGAGACCCATGGTCCAGCGAGAGGAGGAACTGCGAGGATTTCGTACTCTAAAAAGAGGGGGAGGTCTCCAAAAACCCCAAGTACGGCCTACATCAGGGTGAGGTGGATTAAGCTGCCATAACTGCGGACGCAGGGGACACTTCGCCAGGGAATGCCGGGCACATTTGAGTCCACGTAGCTGGAGGAGAATTTTTGAACATTCGGACAGCCCGACTACATTTAGACTGGGGACACAGCAAGGGAATAGTGGATGTGGGGGTAGAGCGACACCTACCTGTGGATGTGTTGCTGGGCAACAACTTAGGAGCAGGGTTGGTGTGCCACTGGACCAGTGTCGCAACCCGAAGCCAAGGACTCATTCCCGCTGCATCATAAGACCTCGACATGCCAAATAACCTCCTGCCAGTGTGGGAGAGACCACGGCAATGCTGATGGACTATCGAGACAGACTGAGGAAGCCACGAACTCTGGTAATTGTCGTCAGAAGAAGGATAGTCAATTTCATGAATTGGAGCCCAATACTTGCCGTGCTGGAAAAGTGGGGGAGGAACTGAAATACTTTCCCAGCACAGATGACTAGTTACCTCAATTTATGTTGTTTTTACATGCAATGACCTTATCTGGTGGGGGAATATGTGCCTTTCTTTCTCTCGGCAGGGGGGCCACTTGGCTTCACACCACTCGAGACTGGCCGGAGACTTCACTGGCTGTGAATTTAATGTTCATTGGTGAAGGGGGTTGGAATGTTGGATTTGGTTAGGGGGTTGGGAGTAGAGTTGACATACTTGATGGGGGAGTGCAGTTGTGTCTGGGGATCTGAAGCGAAAGGAGCAGAGTTAAGGCCGCTCCTGGAACCCATGAATGGACTATCGAACTTGGAACTAAGTTTTCTTGGGCTTCGGTCGTGAGATCTATATTCCCCTAGGAATTAACCCATGGACTATTTTTACTGATTTGTTGCTGATTCTGTGGACTGGGGGCATTACATTGGGGTCATCTACCTGGACTTACTGAAATGCTTGTATGGATACAAATAAAACTTGTTGCATCGTTAACCTGCCTAGGTGATTACTAACACCCACAACTCTAGATCTTCACAGGCGACACCATCGGACGCTAGTGCTGTGGACTGATGTGCATTGTGGCCTATAGCTTAGCCACTGACTGGTGCTGACTCTCATACTATTACCCTAACCACATGCGTAATATCCAAGGGAGGGGAATCTTAATAAGTCATTCACCAGGTACATGCATCTGTCATCATCCACACATATAGCAACTAGAGTCTATACTTGCACATGGCCGAGCGGCCATGTGAGTTTTTTATAGCCAAGACCTTCCGGAACCTTCCAGATCCCCCTGATGGACCAATCAGAACTGGAGAAGGACCTGAGCATGTGACTCCCGATCCCCAATGGGGAATCGTCCCATGAGCATGCTCAGTGAAGCGACGGAAGGACTTAGATTCTGGAGTCTTTTGCTGCTGGCCAGGCTGCATTGTCATACCTGAAGCAGAGGTGGCAGTAGCAACCGATCCCACACTGCTGGTCTGGGCAGAGCGCAGGGACTAACGAGTCTGCTGATCAGGCTCCACTGCGGCCGAAGGAGAATGGGGACCGCCAGTGCAAGGCTCTGGATTCCTGCTGTGCAGTGGCAGGAACCCGACGCCTAACATTACCCCCCCTCCTAGGGCCCCCTCCCCTCTGATCGTCGCTACGCTCAAATGCCGCGATAAGGAGTGGAGCGTGGATGTTCTCCACTGGCTCCCAGGTCCGAGCCTCTGGACCATGACCCTTCCAGTCCACCAAATAAAACTTTTTACCACGCACCATCCTGCATCCCACAATGTCATTGACCTCAAACTCGTCCAAACAGGTCCGATGTCCTGGCAGATGACTCGGAGAACTGGGACATGTGAACAGGTTTAAGGAGGGACATGTGGAAGGCGTCCGAGATAGCCAAGTGTGGTGGAAGAGCCAGACGATAGACCACAGAGCTGATCCGCTCGATGACTTTAAAGGGGCCAATGTAGCGAGGAGCAAACTTAGTGGACTCGACTCGTAGCCTGATGTTATGGGCAGAGAGCCACACTAAGTCGCCAGGGGAGAAGGTTGGAGCAGGACGCCGATGTGCATCAGCAGAGGACCTCATTCTCCTCTTAGATGCCCGAATGGCATCCTGGGTGTGGTCCCAAATATCACGTGCCTCCACTGCCCATTCTGCTACCTTAGAGTCGATGGATGACACGGGCATGGGCACAGGGACACGAGGATGCTGGCCATAGTTAAGCAGGAATGGCGTCTGGCCGGTGGAATCGGCCACAGTGTTGTTCAAGGCAAACTCTGCCCACGGCAACAAAGATGCCAAGTCATCCTGCCTGGCCGAGACAAAATGTCGGAGATATGTGACCAGGGTCTGGTTGTCCCTCTCTACCAACCCGTTCGTCTCGTCAATACTGAGCAAGCGACAGAGCTCTCTCCAGAAGCGAGACACAAACTGGGGGCCCCGGTCACTGACAATCTTGTCAGTCATGCCGTGTAAATGGAAAACATGCTTGATGAACAGCATTGCTAAACCCCGTGTGGAAGGTAGCCGAGAGAGAGGCACCAAGTGCACCATTTTAGAAAAATGGTCGGTGACGACCCAAATAACTGTGCTGCCACTGGACTTGGGTAGAACCACCACAAAGTCCATGCCAACCATCTCCCAGGGTCTGTCCGCCACCGGTAAGGGATAGAGTAACCCAGCAGGTCGTTGCCGGGAAGGGTTATTCTTGGCACAGGAGACGCACGCCTGTATGTAGTCTTTGATGTCACGAGCCATATGCGGCCACCAGTATGTCCTTGCCAGAAGCTCAACTGTCCGCTTAGTAAAAAAAGTGTCCACCCACCCTGGACGCGTGAGCCCAAGAGAGGACCTCCGGACGCAAACGGGCAGAGACAAAAGTCTTGCCTGGGGGTACAGACTGAAGGGCGACCGGAGCCACTGTCCTCAGGCTCTCTGATAGTACGATTAACCGAGGCTCCTCCTTCTCCGCTGATACCACGGAGCGAGAGAGCGCATCGGCTCGGACATTCTTCTCACCGGAAAGGAAATGTAGAGTGAAGTGGAACTGGGAGAAGAAGAGAGACCATCGAGCTTGGCGAGAATTTAACCACTGGGCAGTTTGGAGATAGACCAAATTTTTGTGGTCAGTGTAAACTTGGAAGGGATAGCGAGCCCCCTCCAGGAGGTGTCTCCATTCAGAGAAGGCCAATTTCATGGCTAGCAACTCCCTGTCCCCAATGGAATAGTTCCTCTCTGCCGGTGAGAAGGTCTTGGAAAAGAAGAAGCAAGGATGCTTCCGACCATGAGCATCCTTTTGGAACAGGACTGCTCCAGCACCAACGGACGAGGCATCCACCTCTAAAATAAACGGCTTATCCACATTGGGGCGATGTAAAATGGGAGCACTAGCGAAGTGAGACTTGATGGAAAGGACGGCCTTAGATACCTCCTCAGACCACAATTTAGGATTCGCTACCTTCTTGGTGAGGGCAACCAAGGGAGCTACCAAAGTCGAGAAGTGTGGGATGAATTGGCGGTAATCTAATATATAAAGCTCAATGTGGGTGCGTATGTATGTATGTATGTCCGGGATTGGCATCCGCACCGTCACAGCTACAACCACAAAATATGGCACAGTCACACGTCTGGACCCCGAGAGCGTCATAGGCTATGTTGTGAGGCGAAATTTTAACCCCACGCATTCCAATTCACCAATTTTGCCCCTAGGTACATAATGGGGAAAAAGTGTATGTATGTATTGGCATCTGCACCATCGTAGCTACAGCCACAACATTTTGCAAAGTCACATGTCTGGACCCTGAGAGCATCATAGGCTATGTTGTGAGGTGAAATTTTAACCCCGCGCATTCCAATTCACCAAACAATTTTGCCCCTATCTACATAATGGAGAAAAAGTGTATGTATGTATTGGCATCTGCACCGTCGTAGCTACACAGAACCAGAAAAAGAATAATCCCTAAAAATTAACTTTTAATTCAATCACTAAAAAACATAATACAGTAAAATTACCTCAATACATAGGGAGGTAGATAAATAGATAGAGGGTCAGGTAACCAAATGGTTCAATAATTCACAGACATTAAGGGCCAAAAACTACTTCGCCCTAGTATGCCATACCAAGACCCTTCCTGACCGCGGAGGTTGGCACCCTAGTTGTTGACGATGTGGCGCCCCCGCTCAACGTCGGCGTCCCTAGTAACGCCCTAGACCTCCCTACATATACAAAAATAGGGGACACAAAAAATACCCACACTCACACCCACAATGCCGAAAATAGTGGAGAGACAATTATTGTCTCGTGCTAAAAAAAGTGCTAGGTGCTGTAAACTTATCTCGTAGTATAGGACTGTAAACTTATCTCGTAATAGAGGACTGTAAACTTATCTCGTAGTCTAAAAATTCTTAATAATTCACAGAATGGGTATCAGCAGAAAAAAATAGAACTTATCTTGTAGTCAAAAAAAATTATACTACCCTGCTGAAATAAATCAAACCCATAATAGAAAATCTTAGAAAAAACGTATGCAGAGAGATCAATGTCGCTAGTCTACAATAAAAGTACACATATTTGTTCAAAATTGAAAACCAGCAAAAAACACTGTAAACACTGCACACTTAAATAATGGAAAAATAGTATCTGTTAGACAGCTGTTGCACATGCGCATAAATTCAATCAACCCAATATGTCCTGAGGCTCAGTCAACCTCAAAAGATGCACACAATGTCAAAAATGAGCAACAGTATTGATATAAGGCGGTACTTCATGAGGTTTAAAGTTGAATCACCTCCATACGCCTAAATTCCTCATAGGGCACAATAAAATATTACACCGTGCAGTAACCCTTCATATATGCAAGCAAAATAGATTAACTATATCAGACATCCTCCCCATGGCAGTGTGGGGGACAATGAGAATTCATATAAAACATCGCATTGCACTCTTCAGCTTTTCACATTTCATATATAGTGCAAGGAAATCTCAGTCTTGCAGGGTTAATACTGCTCTTTAAAGAAAAAAAAAAAAATGCCAGTCTGTCATAAAGAAAATGTGCAGCGTATACTTATCAGCCATAGATGTAGGCAGAAACCCGACGCGTTTCCCCCTCAATATTCATGAGGGTTCATCAGGGGTCAGTTACTAGGGGCTCAATCTCCCTGGCCAAAGTGACCATGCAGTGTGCGGAGGTTTGTAATTGATCCGTCGTAGCTACAGCCACAAAATTTTGCAAAGTCACACGTCTGGACCCCGAGAGCGTCATAGGCTATGTTGTGAGGCGAAATTTTAACCCCACGCGTTCCAATTCACCAAACAATTTTGCCCCTATCTACATAATGGGGAAAAAGTGAAAGGAAAAGTGTTGGAGGCAAATTGACAGCTGCCAGATGTGAACAAGGGGGACTTAAAGAATGAGAGCGATGGCGCCAAACAGTATATACCATACAGTTGCTAAGGTGGGGCCCTGACATGGGATACTCACCACACACGGGGATATGAACACACACACAAAATGCGCCACACACTACCACGTGCTTCAACACATACCACCCTCAGCACACATTTCACCACACATACACCAACCTCGCCACATAAAAGTCAAAACACAAAAGTCGCCACTCAAAACTCGCCACACTCTCCCAGAGCTGTTTAAAAGATGAAAAATGAGCTGTGATTGGTTGCTATCAGCAACAGTTTTCTTTGTAGACAGTTGTGGTAACTGAGGCATATTATTCTTATCATTTCTATGGTGTTATCGTCCTTCTGTAAAGCTGGAAATAACACAATTTATTACCGTGCCAACACAGACCATCCTCTGACACAGACTGCAGGGGGAGCCCAGTATCACACATGATAGGATTAGATATGCGGCTCAGCAGTCGGTATCACACAGGATAGGATTAGATAGACAGCTCAGCAGTCAGTATCACAAAGGAGAGGATTAGACACATGGCTCAGCAGGCAGTGTCACACAGGATAGGATTAGATACACAGCTCAGCAGTCAGAATCACAGGATAGGATTAGATACGCAGCTCAGCACACAGTATCACACAGAATAGAATTAGATACACGGCTCAGCAGACAGTATCACACAGAATAGGATTAGATACACGGCTCAGCAGTCAGTGTCACACAGGATAGGATTAGATGCACGATTTTTATGTGCAATATGATCATTATAATTTGTTATAACTAACCACAGTTGGTTACTATGCCCAGGCAATGCCAGGCTCTTCATCTAGTAGTTAATAAATCCCATAAAGCGCTGCACCGCTTTAAGGGAGTGAGGCTCCTGCCAATTCATTACCGCCTGCAGTTTGGCAGGATCCATGGCCAACCCTTGGGCCAAGATGATATAGCCCAAGAAAGGCAACGACTCCTGCTCAAACACGCACTTCTCCAACTTGGCATATAGGGCGTTTGCCAGTAGGAGATCAAAGACTTTGCAAACCTCTCTCCGGTGGGACTCCAAATCTGGAGAGAAGATGAGAATATCATCCAGATAGACCACCACCGAAGAGGAAAGCATATCTCGAAAGATATCATTTATGAAGTCTTGAAAGACGGCCGGGGCATTACATAGGCCAAAGGGCATGACCAGATACTCATAATAGCCATCCCTGGTATTAAAAGCCGTCTTCCACTCATCTCCCTCACGTATGCGTATCAGGTTGTAGGCTCCCCGCAGATCGAGTTTGGTAAATACTCTTGCTCCCCGCAACCTATCAAACAGCTCCGATATCAGAGGCAGAGGGTACTTATTCTTAACGGTAATGGCGTTAAGACCCCTGTGATCGATGCAACGCCGCAATTCACCGCTCTTCTTCTGCACAAAGAAGAATCCCGCCCCTGCTGGTGACACCGACTTCCTAATAAATCCCCTGGCCAGATTCTCCTTGATGTACTGTGACATGGCCTCCGTCTCCGGGAGAGACAGGGGATACACACGACCCCGGGGAGGTTCTGCACCAGGCAGGAGGTCTATAGGACAGTCATAGGGGCGGTGCGGCGGGAGATTCTCTGACGCTCTCTTGGAGAACACATCTGCGTACTGCTGATAGTGTTTAGGGAGTGAAGAGTGATCTGCGGAAGCCGCAGTGGTGGCAACCTGAACGCACTTGCTCAGACATCTACCCTCACAGGATTTACTCTAACTAAGAATTTTCCCCGAGGACCACTCAATATGGGAAGAGTGGCAACACAACCAGGGAACTCCCAGTAGAACCTGATCGATACCCTCGGGCATAATAGGGAGGGACACCGTCTCGTGATGGGACGGAGACAGTGAGAGTCTTAATGGAGCTGTCTGATGGGTAATCTGCGAGGGTAATGTCGAGCCGTTCACCACTCTGATGGTGACCAGCTGAGGTAGCATAACCAAGGGGATTGCGTGCTGGAGAGCGAAGGCTGAGGACATAAAATTACCCTCCGCTCTAGAATCTACGCAGACCTCCACTGCCAGAGTGGAGGAACCGAACTCCAGCACCCTCTTGAAGGTTAGCTTGGAGGAAAATGGTGTGGTGTCTCGTAACCCTCCTGCTGTTGCCACTAGACGCGGGCGTTTCTCCGAGTGCTGTGGGCACCTATTAGCAAAGTGATCAGACTGTCGGCAGTGGGAATGAGGTATGGGAGTTCGAGCAGGACGGAACTTAGAGCTCGTGCAAGGCACCTCCATAACCACCGACGACTTGGACGCTCGATCGGGTGGCTCCAGAGGTTTAGAGAAAGTTGGAGTCAACCTAAACCTCTGTCTGGCCTGGGAGCGCTCCAACCCTCGCTCTAAGAAGCGAAGATAAATGCGGGTGGAGATGGTAATAAGCTTCTCCAGAGTACTGGGAACTTCCCTAGTGGCCAGAGTGCCATTAGCATGGTCAGCCAAACCCCTCCAAAAGATTGGTATTAGGGCCTTATCTGACCATTCCAACTCGGAAGCCAGTGTCCGAAAACGAATGGCATACTGGCTGACTGGGGATGAACCCTGTGTCAGAGCCAACAGCTGGAGCGCGGTATCGTGTGTGACCCGTGGTCCCAGAAAGACCTGCTTCAGAGAACCTAAGAACTGAGAGTTTCTCTGAACCCCGGGGTCAACATGCTCCCACAGAGGGGTGGCCCACTCCAGAGCCCTGCCAGCCAGAAGGGAAACGATGAATCCGACCTTATCCCGCTCAGAGGGGAATCGCGCGGCCAGCAGCTCTAGGTGAATAGCACACTGGCTCACGAATCCCCTACAGGAGGCACAATCGCCCGAGAACTTCTCGGGCAGCGGGAGGTGGGATAACATCGGTGCAGGGATGGAGGTGGAAACAAGGGAAACAGCCTCCGTGGCTGCCTGAGCAGGGGCCGCAGTAACATTCACAGCTGAGGTTGAACGCCTGAGAGCCGCCAACCTGCCCCCCAGCTGCCGAATGTGCTGCAGTAGTGGCTGTTTATCCGCCATTACTAGCCAGACTGTTGTGAGTTAATTTTCCCCTTCGTCACTGAGGTGTCACGATACTAGTGGAGACAACTGGACACCAGTGACTAGGTCAAAGAGACTGCAGACACAATGGGTTGCACAAGCAATATTGTATTAGTAATCTGATAGCATATAAGTCCAGATAAATGTTCAGTCAATCTGATAAATGGTAATAGCAGAGTTGATACTCTGCGACACAGCATTCAAAGTCACTGAGCAATGCGGGCACAAGACACAGACTCTTGCAGAGCGGAGGAACACACTAGCTGGCTGGAGTTCTTACTTCACCGCAGGTGTAGTCAGGCAGAGGTTTCTGAAGTCAGGTGTTCAGCAATCACTCGATCAGCAGGCAGGGATCCAGACGTGCAGGTTGACGGAGGACTCCGCCGTTAAGAGAGGACCAACAGGGATAGTAAGTCCAGGCTTGGGACTGCAGAGGCACAAAGTCCAAAACATAATACTCAAGCAATGAAACAGAACAGGTGCTGGCTTTATATACAGCTTTGGCAGGAAGCAAGATGGCCGACTTGTGAAACATCAAGATCCATGTTAACTAAGGGCAAGTCTAAGGGCAAGAAAAAACAGATTCTAGGACTAGATACTGACATGAGGTCTGGTGAACTCCCTATTCTGGTAAAGGAAGGTAATGAGCCTGATTATCAGGCACCTGAGTCTAATGAGGATGACTGGCTGAGTGGAATCACTGACTGGATATAAGGCTGCCGACGCCCTTCTGCCCTGCGGGTGATTTCGCTGTGGACTTCTAAGACACCAGTCTGATTCCTGCTTCCCTAAAGCTAAGTTTTCTGCTTTGCCTGTTTGCATTTATGTTTTGTTTTTGTTTTCCCTGCTTTTCTGGATTCTGCCATTCCCTGCTGGGATGAGCTGAATCTCCTTTTGCCGGTTGCTCTGTCTTCAGAATATTCCTGAGTACTGACATAGCTTTTTTGAAGCCTAGCGTCTTCAGGGCCTTTTTCACTGTCAGCCTGTTGGCTCTTATTTTCATAGGGTTTTTCACGGATTGCAGACAGCAGCCTTCCTGTCCTTTCCTGTCTAGGTAGTTTGGGCCCCGTCTTTGCTCAGTCTATCTTTCTGTCTGTGTTGGTGTTTTCATCTTGCTTCACCGTCATTATATGTTGGGGGCTGCCTATTGCTTTGGGGTCTGCTCTGGGGCAGTTTAGATTTCCCCTTTCTTTCTTTAGGCCTATTTAATTCTCCGGCTGTGATCGAGGGGTCTAGGGCATCGTAGGAACCCCCCACGGCTACTGTTAGTTGTTGTGATAGGATCAGGGGTCTGCAATCCGATAGCTGCCAACATCTCTGGTTTTCTGGACTTAGCTAGCAGTTCTGTTTTTGCCTCCTACGGTGACTCAATCATAACACCAGACCCTGGCGATAGTATAATGTTAGGGCTGGCGGAACGCACCAAATTATAAAATAATAGTAGGTGCGTTCACAACCTGGGGTCCACCGTGCAGAGGTGGTACACTGCTGCTAGGTGATGGTGAGCACTCTATATGGTGGTACAATGGGGGAACACACACGGGTTAAACATCACCCGATGTGCACAGGGCGAACTCTGTTGCTCCAAAGAGCCGCACTACTGCTAAACACAAATACCGAGCCTGTTAAAGCTCACAGAGCTCGAGGAGATAAACGCTCAGTATATGGTCACAGGACTCGGGCCCAAGGACACAGGACCAGCATCCCTCTAGACCTACTGAGCGTGCGGTGTCGCAACTGCGAATGCCGCTAATTGAGGCTGACTGCAGCGGAGCGACAGTGACTGCCACGGTATGATAGTGCCCTATAGTAGGCGACACCATCGGACGCTAGTGCTGTGGACTGATATGCTTTGTGGCCTATAGCTTAGCCACTGACTGACGCTGACTCTCATACTATTAGGCTGTGTGCACACGCTGCGGATTCCGCTGCGTTTCCGCAGCGGTTTTGGCCGCTGCGGACACGCAGCAGTTTTAGCTGCGGTGTACAGTACCATTCATTTGAATGGGAAAAAAAAAAACGCTGTGCCGACGCTGCGGAAAAAACCGCGCGGATTTGCTGCGGTTTTGAATCCGCAGAAAGAATTGCATGTCAATTCTTTCTGCGGAAACCGCTGCGGGTTCCTATCTCCACCATTGTGGAGATAGTGAATCCGCAGGACCAAACCGCAGGCAAAATCGCAGATAATCCGCAGGTCTTTGGACCTGCGGATTATCTGCGGTTTTTGCAAAATCCGTGCGGATTAATCCGCAGCGGATTCCGCAGCGTGTGCACGTACCCTTACCCTAACCACATGCGTAATATCCAAGGGAGGGAAATCTTAATAATTAATTCACCAGGTACATGCATCCGTCATCATCCACACATATAGCAACTAGAGTCTATACTAGCGCATAGCCGAGCGGCCATGCGAGTCTATTATAGCCAAGACCTTCCGGAACATTCCAGATCCCCCTGATGGACCAATCAGAACTGGAGAAGGACCTGAGCATGTGACTCCCGATCCCCAATGGGGAATCGTCCCATGAGCATGCTCAGTGGAGCGACGGAAGGACTTAGATTCCGGAGTCTTTTGCTGCTGACCAGGCTGCATTGCAATACATGAACCAGAGGTGGCAGCAGTAACCAATCCCACACTTCTGGTCTGGGCAGAGCGCCGGGACCGACAAGTCTGCTGAGCAGGCTCCACTGCAGCCGAAGGAGAATGGGGGACCGCCGAGTTCAAGGCTCTGGATCCCTGCTGTGCAGTGGCAGGAACCCTACGTCTAACATAAAGGCTCAGTTCCATGCACTAAAGTCAGGAGCACTGGGGGTGTGGCCTGCTAGCAAGTGTGGCAGCTGCATAGTTACAGAGCTCCTGCAGCCCAGGACCTTTAGCAGCCCATCCCGGCTCAACTCAGCACCCAGCTACTCACCTACAGCTCCTGCAACCACCCAGGCACATGATGACACATGGCAGATCACAGAAGAGCGGATCCCTGCCAAGATTGCCTGACTTCTTTGCGAGGGGGAAGTCCACCAAAGCAACAGGTAAAATGGTGCCTGCGTCCCCTTCAGGCACCTCTGGGGGCTCTGAGAGAGGTGCAGGCAGAGAGAAGATTCATCAACACCTCTCTGCTCCACTCACTAAGGAGGATATGCCGGAGTTTCTTTCCTCTTTGAGGGCTTTTTTTAAAAGAGGACATGCTTAATATGTTTAGAGAGCTGAAAGGAGAAATCTCAGCTCTGGGAGAGCGCACCTCTCATTTAGAGAATAAAATGGCTGAATATGCCACTTCTTTCAATGCACTAGTCGATGAAAATGAAGCCTTAAAGGAAGAATTGGCTTGTGTCGGTGATAAAACATATGACTTGGAGGATAGATCGCGCAGGAATAACGTTCGGGTAAGAGGGATCCCTGAGGAGGTCTTGGATAAGGATTTTCCTGCTTTCCTGCAGAACTTTTTAAAGGCTGTTCTCCCTGAAATGTCCATTAAAGACTTAATGATTGATAGGATCCATAGAACCCCCGAACCAAAACACGTGGATCAAGATCTGCCTAGAGACACGCTGGCAAGAATAAATTTTTTTACCGCTAAGGATGTATTCATGCAAAGAATGAGGAAAAATCCGACTCTGCCCCAGGAGATGCAATCACTACAAGTTTTCCTGGACTTATCTGCAGTGACTCTGGCCAAGAGGCGTGAATACGCACATGTATGTAAAGCTCTGCGTGATGTAGGCACGAAATATAGATGGGGCTTTAACCCAGTGAAACTGTTGATTATGCATGAGGGGAGAATAATTGTTTGCCATACCACTAAACAAGCTGAAGACAGACTTAAGGATTTGAATATTCCTTTTGCACAGCGACAAGCACCTAGGGGGAAAAAGTTAGAGTCAGAATGGTCTCAAATATAAGGTGGAAGACTGTAAAGGTCCGTCTGCTGGAGCTAGTGGAAGATTGCTCAGACTTTTATCCTATTCTCACTGTTCCTAGCAACCTGTGACTGTGGGCAACTCTGCTGAGGATCTCTGCAGAGTTAGAAGAGCTAACCAACCTCATTGCAGTCATTTTTCTGCATTCTTTGAATGGTACTTGAGGATGTGCATATTTTTTTGTGCATTCAGTTGTTTGGATTATGTTTTGAGTACAGCTTTTTTTCCTATTTTTTCCTTTTTTATGACTCTTCTTTTTTCTTGACTATTGTGCATTCTAATGTGATGATTGACATTTGCATCTCGGTTCAGTTCATAAGGATATATAATGTGGCATGGCTAAAGGTTGCATAGTTGATGGGAGGTATGTGTCTCAGAGACGACTTGTCTCTGTAATGTAAGCCCTAAGTAATATCACTATATTGCTAATGTATTGCAAGGACCTGTGGTGAGGTCACCGTCATGTGACCAGTCAGCTGCTGGGTTCGTGGGTATGGCTATACCCATATAATGTAGACTGCTCCTGAAACAGAGGGCTGTATGTGAGGAGGGACTGAGCCTGAAGGAATGGACATTTATGTGCTTTTTTTTTTCCTCTTGAGCTGAAGGCTGTTTCTTTTGGTGATCTGCTGTTGTGGTTTATGAAGCAATAAACCCTATGAACCTTACATGGAACGTGCCTCCTGATTGCCACCCATTGCACCTAAGCGAGTGAAATCCCTACAATAACTTAAGGTTTTATATTTATACTGAGGACCTAATTAGCTGTTATGGTGGAGGGGCTTGGTGTGTTGGGGCCTGCTGCATCCATAGAAAGTTTATTATTTAGACATGAGTATACAGTTTATGTCCTTGATCGTTAGAGGCCTCAATTCACCTATGAAACGTTCCATGTTATGGAGGGAAGTTAAAAAAAAGTCACGTGCTAACGTCATATGTTTGCAAGAAACGCATTTATTGGAAGCTGATAATAGTAGACTCCATCATCCACAGTTCCCTCATAGGTTTTTCGCTAATAATGCAAGTGAAAAGGCAGGAGTCTCTATATTGATTAAAAGCACTGTGGCATATAGAAGTATAGAGATGTATACGGACCCTACGGGCAGATTTTTAATCCTAGTCTGCTCCCTCAATGTTGAACTACATACGCTGGTCGTGGTGTATGCCCCTAATGAAGCCCAATGCACGTTTGCTCACAAGGTGTTTCAGAAAATGAAAAAATTAGCTAAAGGAGAAAAGATTATATGTGGAGACTTCAATGCCCCTATAGATAGAGAGATGGACTGCTCTAGTAAATTAACCCGTTCTAGGAGGGACCTGAAAGTAGTAGTGAAGGAATATCGTCTGCATGATTATTGGAGATATTCCCATGCTACGGAGCGTGACTATACATTCTACTCCACCCGTCACCGGACATATAGTAGAATAGATTATTTCTTGGTTGACAATACGACTCTAAATAGATGTAGATCAGCGGAAATTGGATTGATTTCGTGTTCAGACCACGCCCCAATATTCCTGAGACTTAAGGTACTGTCACACTAAGCGATATCGCTAGCAATATCGCTATAACTTGTGACGTTATAGCGATATTGCTAGCGATATCGCTGTGTCTGATACTTACCTACGAGCCGCACCCCCGCTGGTTATCGCTGATCGTGCGAGAACGTTCTGGACCGTTTCTCGTCGTCAGCATCCTGCGGCGCTTCCTGTGGAGAGACGAGCAACGCGTGGACGCAGGCGGGAGGACGCAGGATCTCCTAGTGTGACAGGTAAGAAGCGACCCCCGACCGCTGCTATGTCGCTGGTGAGATCTGCCTGTGTGGCAGCTCACTAGCGACCACTTAGCGATGTACCAGCGATCCTGACCGCGTCATATCGCTGGTCGGGATCACTGGTACATCGCTAAGTGTGATAGTACCTTAACTCTACGTCATCAATCTAATCCTTCTGCTACGTGGCAGTTAAATAAATACATCCTTATTGTTACAAAGCAAGGTGGTAGAGAAAGTACAGACTGAGCTCCAACATTACTTCCAGTCGAACGACAATGGAGAAGTCACAGACGAGTCCTTGTGGTCGGCTCATAAAGCCGCAATTAGAGGCATCTTTCTGCAACAAGCTTCCTATCTGAAGCGTAAAAGGGAATCCAGCAGGGTTACTTTGTTAGCCCGGCTTCAACAATTAGAGTCTTTAAACAAAACAGCGATCACAGCAGCTCTGTCTGATGAAATCTATAATATCCGATTCAAACTACGAGAAAACCTGTTGTCGCTATATGAATATAATCTTAAGAAACTTAAAAGTAATTATTAGGCAACAGGAGATAGAGCTGGGGCGCTCTCAGCCCATAGAGTTAAAAAAAAGAGAGGGATGAGCTAGAATTGACCATTTAGTAGATCAACAAGGGAAATGTATCAGAAATCCATTAGAAATAGTAAAGGTTTTTGCTAATTACTATAAACATCTCTATAATCTAGTGACTGATCCCACCACTCTGCAGCCCTCCCAAGCTAATATTGATAGATATCTACAATCTATAAACTTACCCCAAATATCACAGGAACAGCTGAAAATACTAAATGCCCCATTTACAGAGGAGGAAATTCGAAACACCATCAAAACTTACAAAATGTCATAAAGCCCCTGGCCCAGATGGGTTATCAAATGAGTACTATTGCCAATTTCATCAATATTTGACTCCCTACCTCCTTCATATATTTAATTCATGCCAAAATTCAGAATCTGTATATGTCACAAATCTAGAGGCCACTATTACTACTCTGCCTAAACCTGGGAAACCTCCGATATATCCCAGTAATTTTAGGCCCATTGCACTCTTAAACTGCGATGTTAAATTTTTTTCTAAAATGCTTGCAATTAGATTACACCATGTGATCCCCTCCTTGGTTTCGTCTGATCAAGTAGGATTTGTAGCAGGTTGGGAAGCGAAGGTTGTAACACGCAGGATGATAAATTTAATCCGGATAGCGGAATTGAGTGGGGTCCCCAGTGCATTCCTGTCCCTAGATGCTGAAAAAGCGTTTGACAGGGTGCACTGGGGGTATCTCAAAAGTGTTCTATGAAAATTTGGTCTGACGGGCCCCATTTACTCGGCGATATGTGCTATGTACTCAAATCCCTCTGACAAAGTTTTATCATCAGGGTTCCTTTCAGAGTCGTTTTGTATATCGAATGGTACACGTCAAGGCTGCCCATTGTCTCCTATTATTTTTGCCTTGTGCATGGAACCTTTGGCGGAAAAAATGAGTGCCAAGGATATAGCAGGTATTAGAGTTAGACAGGTGTCTCACAAAATTGGATTATACGCAGATATGTGATTATCTCTTGTACAAATGTAGAGTCCTCCTTCCGTGCTATTATCCTTGCTTTGGAGGAGTTTGCTAATGTCTCAAACTATAAACTAAATGCTGCTAAGTCTTTGGTCTTTCCTGTATTGGCTCCACCCACAATTCAAGAATGTTTGGAGCGGGAGTATCCCTTTAAGTGGGTGAGTGATGAACTCCAATATTTAGGCATAGTCCTCCCTAATTCTACACAATTGGTGGAAAGGAATTTCTCAAAATTGATACAAGAATCTAGGAGTCTGGACGAATTACATACAGCTACTATGTCATGGATAGCAAGGATTTACATTTATAGAATGTTGGTACTTCCCAAGGTTTTAAATTATTTTCGTTGAATCCCTGTCCAGATTCCTCTTAGGATAATTAAATCCCTTCAAAAAATAGCTAATGATTTAATATAAAAAACCAAGAGTGGCTGGTAGGTTACTATATTATCCTTATGAATTTTGGGGGATGGGTGCCCCTAAATTATATGCTTATCATAAAGCGACGGTATTAACGGGTATTAGAGACTGGTGGTTATTGGATAAGAAACATAAGTGGCTTCAGATTGAGTCATTCATTTTATTCTAAACTGAACTCAGCGCGGCTTACGTTGGAAATGGAAGCCATTAAATTTAGTAACTACACCCCGTGTCTAACTACCACATCAACAGCTATACGTTATTGGAGGAAATTTGCTTCAAGCCTTCTAAATATTCATTTAACAAATATTTCCTTAAAAGCTTTGGAACTGCATATCCCCTTTATTAACTTACAATGCTGGTCCACTGCAGGAGTTGAATCCCTCCAGGACCTGATAGATGGCTCTCTTGTTATCCCATTCGATCAACTCTGTTCCAAATTCCCTAGTATTAGGTGCCTTTTTTACCAATACATACAGATCAGACATCTGCTCCAAACTATGCCAGACTCCCTCTTCCTTAAAACCCCTGTGAATCAAAAAGCCATGGGATACCTCCTACGACCTGAATCAGGCCCCAAAGGTGTTTCAATCCTCTATAGTGTATTAAATGATCCAGAAGTGGATGCTAAATTATCATATATGCTAAAATGGGAGGAGGAATTGGGAACAACGTGGGATCCAGAGGAATGGAGGGATAGTTTAAGAGAAATACATAGAGTATCATCTTGTAATGGTCACCTAGAACAGTTAAAGAAGATGCCTCTTAGGTCGTATAGGTGTCCAAGACGACTGGTACATTATGAGCCAAACCAGACTTCAACTTGCTGGAGAGGTTGCGGTGGTTTGGGATCATTGAGCCACATGTGGTGGTCCTCTCCGGTGGCGATCGGTTTTTGGAATACTATAAATATGTTGTTAAGGGAGGTGACTGGGATTCAGGTTAGCTTGACAGCATCAATGGGACGGTTGCATATAGGGACAACTGATTTTCCTTTAAATATCAGGGGTATAGTGTCACATATTCTGATTGCGGCTAGGCTCACCTTTGCTGCTAAATGGAAGGGGATGTCTCTTCCCACCATGAGAGAAGTGGTGGACAAAATTAATATACATTGTCAATATGAACAAACTCTGGCACACTCGTCAGTTACCAAGAAAACGGTTGATCGAATATGGGAACCGTGGTTGCTTAGTCAGAGGTCTGCCCCTTTGCATTGAAGATACAGTGCCTTGCGAAAGTATTCAGCCCCCTGGAACTTTTCAACCTTTTCCCACATATCATGCTTCAAACATAAAGATACCAAATGTAAATTTTTGGTGAAGAATCAACAACAAATGGGACACAATTGTGAAGTTGAACGAAATTCATTGGTTATTTTAAATTTTTGTGGAATTTCAAAAACTGAAAAGTGTGGCGTGCAATCTTATTCGGCCTCTTTAACTTAATACTTTGTTGCGCCACCTTTTGCTCTGATTATAGCTGCAAGTTGCTTGGGGTATGTCTCTATCAGTTTTGTACATAGAGAGACTGAAATTCTTGCCCATTCTTCCTTGGCAAACAGCTCGAGCTCAGTGAGATTTGATGGAGTTCGTTTGTGAACAGCAGTTTTCAGCTCTTTTCACAGATTCTCGATTTGATTCAGGTCTGGATTTTGACTTGGCCATTCTAACACCTGGATACGTTTATTTGTGAACCATTCCATTGTAGATTTTGCTTTATGTTTGGGATCATTGTCTTGTTGGAAGACAAATCTCCGTCCCAGTGTCAGGTCTTTTGCAGACTCCAACAGGTTTTCTTCAAGAATGGTCCTGTATTTGGCTCTATCCATCTTCCCATCAATTTTAGCCATCTTCCCTGTCCCTGCTGAAGAAAAGCAGGCCCAAACCATGATGCTGCCACCACCATGTTTGACAGTGGGGATGGTGTGTTCAGGGTGATGAGCTGTGTTACCTTTATGCCAAACATATCATTTGGCATTGTTGCCAAAAAGTTCAATTTTGGTTTCATCTGACCAGAGCACCTTCTTCCACATGTTTAGTGTGTTTCTCAGGTGGCTTGTTGCAAACTTTAAATGACACTTTTTATGGATATCTTTCAGAAATGGCTTTCTTCTTGCCACTCTTCCATAAAGGCCAGATTTGTGCAGTGTACGACTGATTGTTGTCCTATGGACAGACTGTTCCACCTCAGCTGTAAATCTCTGCAGTTCATCCAGAGTAATCATGGGCCTTTTGGCTGCATCTCTGATCAGTCTTCTCCTTGTTTGAGATGAAAGTTTACAGGGACGGCAGGGTCTTGGTAGATTTGTAGTGGTATTATACTCCTTCCATTTCAATATGATCGCTTGCACAGTACTCATTGGGATGTTTAAAGTTTTGGAAATCATTTTGTATCCAAATCCGGCTTTAAACTTCTGCACAACAGGATCGCGGACCTGCCTGTTGTGTTCCTTGGTCTTCATGATGCTCTCTGTGCATCAAACAGAACCCTGAGACTATCACAGAGCAGGTGCATTTATACCAAGACTTGATTACACACAGGTGGATTATATTTATCATCATTAGTCATTTAGGACAACACTGGATCATTCAGAGATCCACAATGAACTTCTGGAGTGAGTTTGCTGCACTGAAAGTAAAGGGGCCGAATAATATTGCATGCCCCACTTTTCAGTTTTTGAATTTTCACAAAAATTTAAAATAACCAATATATTTTGTTCAACTTCACAATTGTGTCCCACTTGTTGTTGATTCTTCACCAAAAAATTGTATTTGGTATCTTTATGTTTGAAGCATGATATGTGGAAAAGGGTTTAAAAGTTCCAGGAGGCCGAATACTTTCACAAGGCACTGCATATGTCTTTTCATATGATTTTTTATGCAAGTGTCGATATCTTTTCTGTTTTATGCATTATGTCAATCTATGAGTATGTGCATTTATGCTTATGTTTCCCTTGTTTAAACCCCTACGTTGGGGGTGTTGTTACTTAAATGTTTTGTTTTTCGAAAATATGCAATCAAAATTTATTGTAGTAAAAAAAAATCAGGAGCACTGCCAGTCAGCTGACTTCCCAATTGCTAGAGAGTGGACACTCCTAATTGATTGACAGTTCGGACCAGAAGCATCATTGTTCCTCTGACAAGAACTGCTGTATGAGGCAGCTCTGCTTCTGCAGTATGGAGAGCACTGAAGCTGTCCGAGATGTGGAGCTACCCGGGGTTTTTAGTGCAGTGCTTACAAGCTCTATAAGATGCAGCTTGTAAGCACTCTGCATGTAATGGCTCTAGAGCTGAAACCCACCTGCACTGTAATGATGAGAGCTACCTCAGATCTTTGAAGTTTAACCCTTTAGTCATTTTTCAGTCACTCTCAATTGCGACCTCATATCACAGGAACTCCCAGATTTGAGTTGACTTTTATGTAATTCTTACCTGATTTACTTATAGTATGGTATGTTGTAGGCAAAGATTATTAATATGTAATATGCTGCTTTTATCAAGGGGAAATATGTTAAAGTTGGTCGAATGTTCTTTATACAACTTGGCACAGATCAGCAATCAGACATATCGAACTAACGAGCCCTTCACAAGGTGGTACTTGAGCAATGGGCCATGGAAAAACTAAGTGAGGAACTTGGTTTATATAAAAGGGCCGAAAATTGTAAGCGTTCTTCTTTGGCCATTCAAAAAGTTGCGAAGGCACGGATAGATCCCACATCATTATGTGGGGCGTGATGAGATATGCCACATGGGGTGCTGATGGAAAACTAGCAGGACAAATAAAAGGATGAGGAGCTGAACAGAAGAAGGAAGAGGAGGCAATCGGAAAAAGAAAGAGGAGTGACTGTGGCAGAACAGATATGGGAGGACTGTAAAGAGGCGAGAATTGTTATTTATTTATTTTACACACTTGTGAGAGCAGGATTTGTATCTATCTATCTATCTATCCTGACTCCATTTTGAATATTCTACATGCATCTTCTGCTTTATGGAATGGAGATGAGTCTGTGTGCGTGTTTTGAGATAAGGTGTTTTTGGAAGGTCTTTGTGTAAAAACTTAAGGGCCTGTCACACTAAGCGATATCGCTAGCAATATCGCTATAACGTCACTGGTTTTTGTGATGTAGCAGCGATATTGCTAGCGATATCGCTATGTCTGATACTTACCTCCAACCGGCTTCCCCGCTGAGTATCGCTGATCGCGCGAGAACGTCCTGGGCAGTTTCTCGTCGTCAGCTTCCTGCTAGGCTTCCTGTGGCGCCGACGAGTGACGCGTGGACATGGGCGGGAGGACGTCAGGATCGCCTTGTCTGACAGGTAAGTAACGACCCCCCGACCGCTGCTATGTCGCTGGTGAGATCTGCCTGTTTGGCAGCTCACTAGCGACCACTTAGCGATGCACCAGCGATCCTGACCGCGTCATATCGCTGGTCGGGATCGCTGGTGCATCGCTAAGTGTGACAGTACCTTTAGAAGTAGCGGAGAAATGAAACCAGAGTGAAAGACACACCTAAACTCTTCAGCTGGGTGTAGACAGTATTACCTTTAGCCAGTGAGATGTATGCATGCTAATACCAGCACATATTTAGAGATAAGATGAGCCAATTACACTGTTACAATGCATGACTATTAACCCCTTAACCCCCAAGGGTGGTTTGCACGTTCATGACGGGACAATTTTTACAATTCTGACCACTGTCCCTTTATGAGGTAATAACTCTGAAACGCTTCCAATGATTCCGGTGATTCTGACATTGTTTTCTCGTTACATATTATATTTCATGTTAGTGGTAACATTTCATTCAAATAACTTGCGTTTATTTGTGAAAAAAATGGAAATTTGGTGAAAATGTTAAAAATTTCGCAATTTTCCAACTTTGAATTTTTATGCCCTTAAATCACACAGATATGGCACACAAAAAACTTAATAAATAACATTTCCCATATGTTTACTTTACATCATCACAATTTTGGTACCAAAATTTTTTTTTGTTAGAAAGTTATAAGGGTTAAAAGTTGACCAGCGATTTCTCATTTTTGCCACACCATTTTATTTTTACGGACCACATGACATTTGAAGTCACTTTGAGGGGTCTATAGGATAGAAAATTCCCAAAAGTGACACCATTCTAAAAACTGCACTCCTCAAGGTGCTCAAAACCATATTCAAGAAGTTTATTAACCCTTCAGGTGCTTCACAGGAATTTTTTGAATATTTAAAAAAAATGAACATTTAACTTTTTTTCACAAAAAAATTACTTCAGGTCCAATTTTTTTTATTTTACCAAGGGTAACAGGAGAAATTGGACTGCAAAAGTTATTGTGCAATTTCTCCTGAGTACGCTGATACCTGATATGTGGGGGGAACCACTGTTTCGGCGCATGGCAGAGCTCAGAAGGGAAGGAGCGCCGTTTGACTTTTTCAATGCAAAATTGGCTGGAATTCAGATCGGACGCCATGTCACGTTTGGAGAACCCCTGATGTACCTAAACAGTGGAAACCCCCCACAAGTAACCCCATTTTGGAAACTAGACCCCCCAAGGAACTTATCTAGATATGTGGTGAGAACTTTGAACAAGGGCTTCACAGAGGTTTATAACGTACAGCCGTACAATTAAAAAATCATATTTTTTCCACAAAAATGATCTTTTCACCCCCAATTTTTATTTTCCCAAGGGTAACAGGACCCTAAAAGTTATTGTGCAATATGTCCTGAGTAAGCTTATACCCCATAAGTGGGTGTAAACGACTATTTGGGCGCATGGCAGAGCTCGGAAGGGAAGCAGCACCATTTGACTTTTTTTGGCTGGAATTGAGATTGGACACTATGTGTGGTGAGCACTTTGAACCCCCCAGTGCTTCACAGAAGTTTAAAACGCCCGGGCGTGAAAATAAAAAAATCATATTTTTTCCACAAAAATGATAATTTTGCCCTGAATTTTTTATTTTCCTAAGGGTAACAGGAGAAATTGGACCCCAAAAGTTGTTTTGCAATTTGTCCTGAGTAGGCTGATACACCATATGTGGGGGTAAAACACTGTTTGGGCACATGGCAGAGCTTGGAACGGAAGGAGCACCATTTGACTTTCTCAACGCAGAATTGGCTGGAATTGAGATCAGACGCCGTGTTGCGTTTGGAGAGCCCCTGATGTGCCCAAACAGTGGAAGCCCCCCAATTCTAACTCCCACCCTAACCCCAACACACCCCTAACCCTAATCTCAGCATTAACCCTAGCCCTAACCCTAGCCCTAACCCTAATGGGAAAATGGAAATAAATACATTTTTTTATTTTATTATTTTTCCCTAACTAAGGGGGTGATAAAGGGGGGTTTGATTTACTATTTATGGCGGGTTTTTATTTTTGGCAGCTGTCATACTCTAAAAGACGCTTTTTATTGTATAAATAGTTTTTGCATCATCACATTTTGAGAGCTATAATTTTTCCGTATTTTGACCCACCGAGTCATGTGAGGTCTTATTTTTTGCGGGACAAGTTGAAGTTTTTAATGGTACCATTTTTGGGCACATGACATTTTTTGATCGCTTTTTATTCCGATTTTTTGGATGCAGAATGAACAAAAAACAGCATTTCAAGAATTTCTTTTGGGGGGGTGCGTTTACACCGTTCCACGTGCGGTAAAATTGATAAGGCGGTTTTATTCTTTGGGTCAGTGCGATTACAGCGATACCTCATTTATGTCTTTTTTTATGTTTTGGCGCTTTTATGCAATGAAAACAATTTTATATAAAAAATAATTATTTTTGCATCGCTTTATTCAGCGAGCTAGAACTTTTTTATTTTTTCGCTGATGACGCTGTATGGCAGCTCATTTTTTGCGGGACAAGATGACATTTTCAGCGGTACCATGGTTATTTATATCCATCTTTTTGATTGCGCATTATTGCACTTTTTGTTCATTGGTATGATAATAAAGCATTATTTTTTGCTTTGTTTTTTATTTAAATTTTTTTAAGGGGTTCGCTAAGGGGGTTAACTAACGGGACAGTTTTATAGGGCGGGTCATTACGGACGCGGCGATACCAAATATGTGTACTTTTATAGTTTTTTTTTCTTTTTATTTCGAAAAAATGAATTTATTAGGGAATATTTTTTTTTTTCTCTAATTTATTTAGCAATTTTTTATAAATTATTTTTACACTTTTTTTTTTTTAACTTTATTACAATATCCCAGGGGAGACATAGCTGTCATGTGACAGATCGCTGGGACAGATAAGCGATCTGTCACAGGCAGTGCTGCAGGTTTCCTCGTGCCTGCGCTTTGCAGGCACTGAGGAAGCCGGCTCCCTGCAGGCCCCCGAAGGTCCCCGTCACCATTTTGGATCCGGGGACCTGCAGGGAAGGAGACCCCCGCAGCAGCACTGCACAATGCACTGCTGCGGGGGTCGCAGGGAAGCACGGAGGGAGCCCCCTCCCTGCCGATGCTTCCCTAAACCCCTGGTACACTGCGATCGTGTTTGATCGCAGTGTGTCAGGGGTTAACGTGTCGGGGCAGTCTGTGACCGCCCCTGACACATAGTGCCGGGTGTCAGCTGTGATAATCAGCTGCAATCAGCCGCGATCAGCGGCGCTCACCACGTGAGCACCGTTGATCGCTATGACGTACTATCCCGTCCCTGGGAATTAAGTCCCAGGGCACATGGACAGGATAGTACGTCATATGGCAGAAAGGGGTTAATAACCTATATAAGATGATGTTATGAGGAAATAACGGTAGATCTGCTCTGATGCTCAATGTATCAGCGTGGCTCTTCCGTGCACGTATTTGGATTTAACAGTTCACTTTGGAGAAGGTACAACATCTCAGGACGTCCCACATTATGTGACGACGACACACTTATGTAGCGCTATTAATTCCGCAGCGCTTTACAGTCATTATCGGTCCTCATTGGGGCTCACAATCTAGATTCCCTATCAGTATGTCTTTGGAGTGCAGGAGGAGATTGGAGAACCCGGAGAAAAAACAGCACAAATACGGGGAGAACATACAAACTCCTTGAGATGTTTTCTTAATGGGATTTGAACCCAGGAGCCCAGCACTGCAGTGCTAACCACTGAGCCACCATGCTACCCACGTGAATAAAAAGTTCTTTATTTAACCTCCTCCTTTGCAGATGCAATCAAATCAAATTTTGGGAGATTCACTCACCTCTAATAAAAATGTATTATAGGTAGCGTGTCTCCTCACAGAGCAAATGTTCTCTTCCTCTAGAATTATTCACTGTCAGGGACTAATTTTTTAATTATACAATATTTCAACTCTGTTCTTTATACCACATATTTAACTTCTGTTATGTATAATACAGCCTTTCAGAATGTAATTAGATACCTGCAGGAACAACTGCAATCATTGCACTTGTGCTAATGATTGACTGGCTCCACTGTGTTCTAATTTTTACAGCAAAACCAGTTGGAAAAAAAATAAAATGAATGTGAAACATTTTAAAAGGGAAAATGTTACTCAATGTTTTTTATTTGTTTTGTGAATGCTGCAAGTAGTGATGGGTGAGTAGCATCATTGCTCAGGTTTTCACGAGCATGCTCGGGTGATCTCCGAGTATTTTGGCGTGCTCAGAGATTTAGTTTTCGTCGTCTCAGCTGCATGATTTGCGACTTGTAGACAGGCTGAATACAGGCGGGAATTCCCTAACACACAGGCATTCCACATATGTATTCAAGCTGTCTAGCAGTTGCAAATCATGCAGCTGAGGCACGAAAACTAAATCTCCAAGCACACCAAAATACTCGGAAGGCACCCAAGCATGCTCGGGGAGACCCGAGCAACGAGTATACTCGATTATCACTAGTTGCTAGTAATTAAATACAAAAAGTTGAAAGTAGGAAGACTTAAAGGGAACTTGTAATGTTCCCAATACTATTAACCTGCAGGTTTAAGGTTAATCTGCAGAAAAATAGTGTTACAATGCTGTCCAACCACAACTGCAGCTGTTCCCACCGAGCCTCTACGACAAAACCAGCAGCTCCCAGGAGGAATAAAGTTCATTTTCTCCCAGTAGCCGCACTTTCAAGAAGGCATCTGGACAGCATTAAGACTATTTACCTGCAGATGAACCTTATATCAGCTGTTAACAGCATTTGGGGACTTGTCAGGTTTCCTTTATTATCCTGCAAAAACTGTTACAATCAGAAAAACCTTTCCTCTTAAACTATGTATTACATAACAGAATTTTAAAGGGATTGTTCAGAATCCAGGAGTCTGTTTTTTTTTAGTCTTTCTTGGCCTTTTTTCAGAGAATATGAATGAGAACACCAAAGCTTTTTCTCCACTCATGATTAGTGGAAGCCATTTATTATCAAACTACTGTGTTTTCTCTTTTTAAATCATAATGATGACCCAAAACATTGATTTTGAGCACAACAGTATACTTCACCTCCATTGATTTGAATAAGTGAGAGCAGCAATTCCACACGCAGTTTTTGTTGGAAAGCATAATTTTTTTGATATTCCTCACCAGGGGGCTTCATAACAAAACAAAATTATTTTCAGAAGCTGCAACTCTTATTTTCATTCTCTTCTCTTGATTTGACTACATTTTTAACTAGACTTTCCTTCACCCATGGCAAAAATTACTTTTAACTGGTAAAATGGTAAACACAATTTTTTTTATGAAGCATGCAAATGTCTATGAGCTATTGCTTAGAGAATTTAAAGTAAACATGTCAGCAGGAGTTTGCTCAGTAAACTACAGAAAGTGTCAGGTTGGCACCATTATACTGATTACAATGATACCTCGGTTGATGAAATCAGTCTTGTGGTTGTTTAACCCCTTAATGACCAGAGCTTTTTTCGGTTTTGCGTTTTCGTCTTTCACTTCCCTTCTTCCCAGAGCCATAACTTTTTTATTTTTCTATCAATATGGCCATGTACTTTTTTATTTTTATTATTATTATTTATTGTTATAGCGCCATTTATTCCATGGCGCTTTACAGGTAAGGAGGGGTATACATAAAAACAAGTACAATAATCTTAAACAATACAAATCATAACTGGTACAGGAGGAGAGAGGACCCTGCCCGCGAGGGCTCACAATCTACAAGGGATGGGTGATAATACAGTAGGCGAGGGTAGAGCTGGTCGTGCAGCGGTTTGGTCGATCGGTGGTTACTGCAGGTTATAGGCTTGTCGGAAGAGGTGGGTCTTCAGGCTCTTTTTGAAGGTTCCGATGGTAGGTGAGAGTCTGATATGTTGTGGTAGAGAGTTCTAGAGTAGGGGTGATGCGCGAGAGAAATCTTGTATGCGATTGTGGGAAGAGGAGATAAGAGGGGAGTAGAGAAGGAGATCTTGTGAGGATCGGAGGTTGCGTGCAGGAAAGTACCGGGAGACGAGGTCACAGATGTATGGAGGAGACAGGTTGTGGATGGCTTTGTATGTCATGGTTAGGGTTTTGTAATGGAGTCTCTGGGCAATTGGGAGCCAGTGAAGGGATTGACAGAGGGGAGATGCTGGGGAATAGCGGGGGGACAGGTGGATTAGTCGGGCAGCAGAGTTTAGAATAGATTGGAGGGGTGCGAGAGTGTTTGAGGGGAGGCCACAGAGCAGGAAGTTGCAGTAGTCAAGGCGAGAGATGATGAGGGCATGGACTAGGGTTTTTGCAGATTCTTGGGTGAGGAATGAACGGATTCGTGAAATATTTTTGAGTTGAACTCGGCAGGAAGTGGAAAGGGCTTGGATATGTGGTTTGAAGGAGAGATTAGCATCAAGGATTACTCCGAGGCAGCGAGCTTGTGGGACTGGGGAGAGTGGGCAGTCATTTACTGTAATTGATAGGTTCGTAGGGGGGGTCACGTGAGATGGGGGAAAGATGATGAATTCTGTTTTGTCCATGTTGAGTTTCAGAAATCTAGCGGAGAAGAAGGATGAAATAGTGGACAGACATTGAGGGATTCTGGTTAGCAGGGAGGTGATATCTGGTCCAGAGATGTAGATCTGTGTGTCATCAGCGTAGAGATGATACTGAAACCCACGAGATTCTATGAGCTGTCCCAGGCCAAAGGTGTAAATAGAGAACAGCAGGGGCCCAAGGAATGAACCTTGTGGGACTCCGACAGATAGGGGGCGAGGTGAGGAGGTGGTGTGTGAGTGGGAGACGCTGAATGTCCGGTCTGTTAGGTATGATGAGATCCAGGATAGGGCCAAGTCTGTGATGCCGAGGGATGAGAGGGTCTGTAATAATAGGGAATGGTCCACTGTGTCAAAGGCAGCCGACAGGTCCAGGAGGAGGAGGACAGAGTAGTGTCGCTTGCTCTTGGCGGTTAAGAGGTCATTGGTGACCTTAGTAAGGGCAGTTTCAGTGGAGTGGTGTGACCGGAAGCCAGATTGTAAGCGGTCGAAGAGGGAGCAAGAAGAGAGATGGGAGGACAGTTCAAGGTAGACGTGTTGTTCCAGTAGCTTGGAGGCGTAGGGGAGAAGTGATATAGGGCGATAGCTAGATACAGAGGATGGGTCAAGAGAGGGCTTTTTGAGGATAAGTGTGATGGAGGCATGTTTAAAGCTTGAGGGGAAAACACCAGTTGTTAGTGATAGGTTGAAGAGATGGGTTAGGGTTGGGATGGAGACTGTGGTGAGGTTTGGTATGAAGTGAGATGGGATCGGGTCGAGTGCACAGGTGGTGAGATGTGATCTTGAGAGTAGAGTGGAGAGTCGATCTTCTGTAATGGTGGAGAAGTTGGTTTTGAAGGTGGAGGGCTGGGAAGTCGGGAGGAAGGGTTCTGGGGGTTGTTGACCAAAACTTTCTCTGATGTTATCAATCTTCTGCTTGAAAAATGAGGCAAAGTCTTCAGCTGAGATGAGTGGGGAGGGAGGAGGTGCTGGGGGGCGGAGGAGAGAATTGAAGGTGTTGAATAACTGTTTAGGGTTGTGAGACAGGGAGGATATGAGAGATGAGAAGTAGGTTTGTTTAGCTGTGGCGAGTGTGGTCTTGAAAGTAGTGAGGGACTGTTTGAATGCGATGAAGTGCTCGTTGGAGTGGGATCTTTTCCATCTGCGCTCAGCAGCCCTGGAAGCTCGCCTCAGCTCTTTGGTCAGGCTGGTGTGCCAGGGCTGTCTGTTGATTTTGCGAGCTTTGGTATGTGTAAGTGGGGCAGCGGATTCCAAAGCTACAGCTATTGTGGTGTTATATAGAGCGGCAGCGTCATCCGCATTGTGTAAGGAACTTATATCTGTGAGAGGGAGAAGGGATTCAGAGAATGAGTGTAGGCCAAGGTGTTTAAGATTTCTGCGAGGGTGTGAGAGTTTGTGGGGTGGGGATTGTAGACATGGAGTGAAGAGGGAAGAGAATGTGAGAAGGTTGTGGTCAGAGAGAGGAAGAGGTGATTAGAGAGGTTAGATAGGGAGCAGAGGCGGGTGAAGATGAGGTCCAGTGTGTGGCCATCTTTGTGGGTGGCTGTAGAAGACCATTGAGTGAGGCCGAAGGAGGAAGTGAGAGATAGGAGTTTAGTGGCAGCTGAGAGGGAAGTGTCAATGGGGATGTTGAAGTCGCCCATGATGATAGTAGGGATGTCCGCGGAAAGGAAATGAAGTAACCAGGTGGTGAAGTGGTCAAAGAAGGTGGTGGCTGGCCCTGGGGGGCGGTAGATGACAGCCAGTTGGAGGTTGGAGAGGGAGTAGATGCGCACAGAGTGCACCTCAAAGGAAGGGAGGGTAACAGAGGGTGGCAGTGGGATTGGGGTGAAGGAGCAGGTATCTGACAGGAGAAAACCAACTCCTCCGCCATGTTTGCTGCTGGGGCGGGGGGTGTGAGAAAGGTGGAAGCCACCATATGAAAGTGCAGCAGGAGAGGCTGTGTCAGAAGGGGTGAGCCAGGTTTCGGTGATGGCGAGGAAGGAAAGTTTGGTAGTAACAAAAAGATCATGGATGTAGGAAAGCTTGTTGCAGACAGAGCGAGCGTTCCACAGAGCTCCTGTTAGTGGGACTGGGGAAGCGGGGGCTGGGTGAATGGGTATAAGGTTGGAGAGGTTACGGAAGGTTGTGATAGAGCGTGGATGGGAGGTAGAAATGACTGTGGGAATGTGGTGAGGAGGACCAGGATTTGGGGAGATATCACCAGCAGTGAGAAGGAGCAGAGAAAGTGTTAGCAGGTGGGAGCAGGAGAGGGAATGAGGGGGCAGTCTGTGTTTGGAGACAGAGAATTGTATGTTAAGGAACAGTTTTGAGGCGGAGGTGAGGTGGATGGGGAGGATTGAAGAAGAGATGAACAGTTCCTTACTAGGAGTAGGGATTAGGGGAATTAGCAGAAAGTGAAGGATTATAGGGGTGAAAACAAGCAGAAACATTGTTTACAGTGACTGTGTACAGTTACCTTCAGTTCCAATTCTGGTTTTAATTCTTAAATTAATCTTCACACTTCTAGAACACACTTATAGAAATCACACTGCAGACTGAAGTCTTTATGCAGACTTGTGCAATATATGTACAACTAAGTGCAGTCAGGTGTGAAGCAGAGAGGAGTGGTCTCTACTCTTCTTGGTCAGACAAATAAGAGTGGACCAGATGCATATGATCAAGCCAGAGCAAACAAGGTCATAAATAATACTGGGGTAAGCTGGGGTTAGCTGAAAGGCATACCATGTGAATGCTAGGTGCAGAGGCAAGTCTATGTGCAAAGCTGGGTGATGCACTGTGTGCCCTTCATAGACAGACAGCAGGAGAGCAGGAGAGCTGGGTGGATGGACATACCTGTCGGAAGAATAGAGATGCTTGTTAGAGTGCGATGGTGGCAGGTAGCAGGGCACAGTCTGTATACATCCTTCTGGTTTTAATTCTTAAATTAATCTATCATTAATTTATTAATTATCATTAATTTTTCTATCAATATGGCCATGTAAGGGTTTATTTTTTGCAGAACAAGTTGGACTTTTGAACAACACCATTGGTGTTACTATGTCGTGTAACAGAAAACGGGAAAAAAATTCCAAGTGCGGTGAAAATGCAAAAAAGTGCAAACCCACACTAGTTTTTTGCTTGCCTTTTTTGCTAGGTTCTCTAAATGCTAAAACTGACCTACCACTATGATTCTCCAGGTCATTACAAGTTCATAGACACCAAACATGTCTAGGTTCTCTTTTATCTAAGTGGTGAAAAAAAATTCCAAAGTTTGCTAAAAAAAAATTGCACCATTTTCCGAGACGCGTAGCTTCTTTATTTTTCGTGATCTCGGGTTGGGTACGGACTTATTTTTTGCGGGCCGAGCTGATGTTTTTAATGATACCACTTTTGTGCAGATACATTCTTTTGATCGCCCGTTATTGCATTTATTGCAATGTCACGGCCACCAAAAAAATGTAATTCTGGCGTTTTGATTTTTTTTCTCGCTACACCGTTTAGCGATCGGGTTAATCCTTTTTTATTTATAGATTGGGCGATTCTGAACGTGGTGATACCTAATATGTGTAGGTTTGATTTTTTTTTACTATTGTTTTATGTTGATTGGGGCGAAAGGGGGGTGATTTAAACTTTTGTTTTTTTTCTTTTTTAATTTTTCCACACTTTTTTTGTGTTCACTTTTAGCATGCTTCAATAGCCTCCAGCCTGACCGCATGTATAATGTGCATTAAATTGTTTTATTTAGTCACATACATTGATTCTGAAAAAAAAAGCTTTTGCAAAATGGCACCAGCCGTGCCTGCGCAGTAGCAGCTATCAGCGATCCGATGGATCCTACTGCGCAGTTGCCAGCAATGCCATTTTGCTAGCTGAAAAAAAATTGTCTCTACCAAGATGGCGTAGACAACGTCTGCACTGTACAGTAGCATCTATCGGCGATCCAATAGATGCTACTGTGCAGGCGTTGCTGGCGCCATCTTAGTAGAGACAATTTTTTTTTCCTCTAACAAAATGGTGCCGCTGGCAACTGCGCAGTAGGATCCATTGGATCGCTGATAGCTGCTCCTGCGCAGGTGTGGCCAGCACCATAATTTTACCCAAAATCAATTTATATAACAAAATAAAACAATTTAATGCACATTACACATGTAATCATGCTGCAGCGCATCATGGCCATGACTGTACATGATTAATGAAAGGTTGTAAAGTGTTAATTTCTCATGTTTTTCATTAAAAGATGCAAACTGCGGTCAGGATCTGATATTTGCAACAAAAGGCAGGGCAGACATGATATTGAGAATGACAATAAACTTTTAGAGGTCTATATAGGTTATGTGCTGAATATTGGAGCATAATGAAGAACTGACATAAAACATTACAATATGATTTCTCCATCATTTCTCACAACTCGTGACAAGATGTAATTATTTGGTCTTTGCTTATAATATGTTGGACTGCTTTAGCTGCCAAGACTTCATGCACTGCTCTGGGACATCTTGTTGCTTTTCTGTCAGCAGCACAAATCTCTCAGGCGGCTCCATCATCTTCTCTCAGGGTGTCCGATAATTCATTCCAGGTGCTGGTGATTTTGGATGGACAGTAAAGCAAAACCTAACTTGAACTTTTTTTTCAAGACAGATCATATTTTGCTCTAATTTTTGTTTAGATTTTCCATAAAACTGTACAAAACGCTACTATTGGTCTTTTCCTTCCCACGAGGTCCTGTTGTGTTTTACATGATCTGCCCACTGCTTGCTGCACAGGTAGGACTTTTATTCTGCGGGGTTCACAGTGGCATGAGATTATAGTTATGCCGACAGAAGCAGCAAACAATATCAAATGAACTTTGACAATATAACAAGTGAATAATAATATACAATGTGCACTTCTGTATTTTTGCTGCACAGTGAATGACACTATGTAGGAATAATATAAGGCCACCTTCACATGTCCGTGTTTTTAGCATGTATGGTATCTGTTTGTTTTTTTTCACAGATACCACACGTACCCACTATACAAAAGTATTCACCACCTTGGCATTTTTTGTGTTTTGCTATCTTACAACCTGGAATTTCACTGGTTTGTTTTAGGGTTTGCATTAGTTCTTGTAAAGAACATGCCTACAACTGTGAACATTTGGTCTTTTTATTGTGAAGCAAAATAGGACAAAATAGTTGAAAACTTCAGTGTGCACAACTATTCACCCCTCTAAAGTCTGTACTGTGTAGAGCCTTCTTTTGTAGGAATTACAGCTGCAAGTCGCTTTGGGTAAGTCTCTATGAGCTTTCCACATCTTGCCACTGGGAATTTTGCCCATTCCTCAAGGCAAAACTGCTCAAGCTCCTTCAAGTTAGATGGTTTCCTCTGGTGGCCAAAAAGTTCAATTTTGGCCTCATCTGACAACGGCACCTTCCTCCATACATTTGGGGAGTCTCCCACTTGTCTTTTGGCAAACTCAAAACAAGCCTTAAATTTCTTTATGTAAGTAAAGGCCTTTTTTTGCCCACTCTTCCATAATGGCCACCTCTATGGAGTGTACAGCTTATTGTGGTCGTGTGGACAGATACTCCAGTCTCTGCTTGGGAACTCTGCAGCTCCTTCAGGGTTACATTTTGTCTCTGTGCTGCCTCTCTGAATCATGCCGTCTGTGCCCGGACTGAGAGTTTTGGTGGGTGGCCCATTCTAGGCAGGTTTGTTGTGGTACCATATTCTTTCCATTTGATTACAATGGATTTGATGGTAGTCCGGAGGATTATCAGAGATTGGGACATTTTTCATAGAGAAACCCTGACTTGTTGGGAGATCTCCTTGGTCTTCATGGTGTTATTGGCAGGCACCGCACTGCCTAAGGGAGTGCCTCTGACTGCTGCGCCCTCCCCTCTCTCACTCCTCTTTCCCCCAAGCTTGTCTGAGGCACACTTTGGTTCAGCTGCCCATGGTGGGAGGAGTAGGGATGGGGTGAGGGATCGTAAGCCAATCAGAGGCAGGGATTTCAATTCACCCCTCCCTCCTCCTTACAGCTCCTATATATGCTATGGTATGATGCCTATTACTTCCTCTTCCTCCTGGCTTGAAGCGGGTCCTGGAGGAGCTTGTGTATAGCGCTGTCTGGTTGGAAAAGGTATGGCAGACCCTCCGCTGGAGGCCCTGCATTCTAGGAGTGAGAGGGAAGGTAAAAATGGCTGTCTGCCCTCATCGCAGGGCTCAGCACTCACCCCCCGGCGCGTCGCATGAGCCTCCTCTGAATCCCCTGTCGGTCGCTACCTCCGCAACCCACCTGCGGTTATGCCCCCAGCCCCGACGGTAAATACCTGGGGGTCAGCAGCATTAGGTACCGGGCAGGGAGGCGAGCGGTCCGTGCAGCGTTCCTGCCCTCCTAAGCCTCTCAGAGAGAGCTCTCCTGTTCTGACAGGAGGCTCACGCCGGGGCTATGACAGGAGAAAAGTCCCGCCCGCGAGGCTCCCGCCTTCTAATCAGGCGACAGGAGCAGTTACACGAGTCAGCGGCGGGAACCCTGCGTCTGCGGCGTCATTACCTCATCCTGCCCTCCCCTGTCGGCCGTCACAGGGGCTTAGAGGCCCGGTTATCACAGCGGGCGACGCTGTTGCGCAAGCGAGGGGCCTGGACTGCAGTTTGGTTCCGGCGGTCGCGGCTAAGGGAGGGAGGACTAGTACTCCTCATTCTCCACTGAAGAGCCAATTTCACCATTAAGTAATAAACAAAAGATTACTTTGTCGGGTATTTAACAACATAATATAACCCCTTGGTAACCTCTTTCCTAGACAAGCAGCTGCAAGGGCAGTTTGCCCCATATCTGTCCTGTCTGAGGGGGACCCTGTGATGAATGTAGATTTGCTCGAGGTGTCATCACCTCTAAGGAGCAGCCCCATAAGGGCATACAGGGTAGACATAGGCGCAGGCGTTTCTGTTCCTCATTTTCTTCATCCTTGCGCTCCCGTCATGGTCACATTTAGCGGGGCAGATGCGACAGGAGGTCCTCGAGCTATAGGTCCAGAAGCAGCCATCGCCATAGATCTTGGTCCTCGAGGCACTGCTCTCCTTCTTCATTGTCAGAGAGGTCGAGCGCGTCTGCGAGCCCCGACCGTGGGCATTGTCCTCGTGACAACGTGAGTTGAGGGCTCATTTAAGAGCTTACAGTCTGGTCGAGCCAAGTGCACCACCGTGGCTACAAGCTAAGGCATCCTATGTTATCGCATAATTGGAGCCGGAGTTCCTCCGCCAGTGGGGTCCCTCCTTCAGCCGTGGATCGTGGTGAGTGATCGTTTTTGGTGTCTCGGATGGTAGCAATGGTTAATGCTAACAGCCTTCAAGGCTTTGGTGGAACAATTATCGTTTCAGATGGTAAAAGTGTGTTACAGTTGGTAACAGTGTGTTAATGGTAACAGCCTTTTAGGCTTTGGTGGAACAATCATCGTTGTTCTAGATGGTAACAGTGTGTTAATGGTAACTGCCTTTAAGGCCGTGGTGGAACAATTATCGTTGTTACGGATGGTAACTGTGTGTTACTGCTAACAGGCTTTAAGGCTTTGGTGGAACAATTATCGTTGCTCCGGATGGTAACAGTATAAAAAAAAAATGATGTATGGAAAAATTATTAAAAAAAAATATATAGAGGTGTGTGTATATGTGGATATGTATGTTTATGTACGTGTATATGTATACGTGTGTATATATATATATATATAAATTAATTTAAAAAAAATTAAATAAATAAATAGATGTGTGTATGTAAGTATATGTTTATATGTATGTGTATATACAGTATATATATATATATACAGTATATATATAGAAATTTTAAAAAAAAGGGGGTTCACACGCCAGGTGGTGTGCATAATTTTTAAAGAACTAATAATTGGTTGCAAGTTTTGCAGTTTTAACATGCATTATTGGACAGCTCCAAATGGGGCTCGGAATTATTCATATATCAGGATATGTTATACAACGCTTATACGGTTTGTACAGTTCCCAGCAGACGAAGTGCAAGGACCCCAATGAGCGTGGTTGCAATAGGGCCTGTGGTTAGACCGTTACCCCACACAGGATGAAGCAGAAGTCTGCGTTTTTTGGTTCATGTGGTTTTTCATTCCGTTAAAGCTGTTCACTAATTGTGCAAAGAATTTGAAATCTGCTTGGAATACTCGGGTTATCGCTCACAAGGTCACTAAGAGACTTGCGCCCGAGCAAGAATCTGGAGCTTTCTGCTTTATTCAACATCTATTACATCCAAAAGGGCTTTTGGTAAATGACGGGTTCCGCTGTGGGTTGCATTGGTGATGCATGTGTTTTTTATAGTGCATTCACTCTAGTTAGGGCTGTGGTCACGGAGCTTGGTTAGTAAAGGCCGTTATTGGCCCTGATTTTCGTTTATGGTCAGTGCATTCGGAGTGTTTTTTCATATAGTGGAAAGGACTTCGATTGCTTTACGTTCCCATGTGTTGCTCTTTTCATTTTACTATTTCTAGCGTTTTTAGTACTTGGGTGGTGAGATATGAGTCGGAGTGAAGATCAGTTACCCACTACATAGATGATTTTAATTTTATCGGCCCTGGGAACTCAGAGCTGTGCTCTGTCGCGATGAGTACGTTTATGGTCGTAATGCGTCGTTTCGTGTTCGTCTTCCAAAAAAAAAACCAACATTTGTACGGTGTGGGTTTCAGATTTCTCGGAATAAAAAATCAACACCATTGCAGTAGTATATTGACTTCTCTACGAAAATTTCAAAAAGCAATTTTTTTCTGATCACCGAGCTTGTTTATGTCTGTAGGGTCACCCCCTTTTGCAAATGCAATCTTTGCTGGGGTTTTGGTCTTCGCTAGCAGAATTATGCCGGTAGACAGGGTCTTTTTTCCTGCGGTGGTTATTGGCGACCTAAGGCTTTTTATGCCCATCCACAGATTGAGAGTTACGTTTATGATGAAGGCTGATTTGGAGGTGTGTAAGGTATTTTGGTTTCTTTTAATGGTTATGCTAGGTTCATGTTACTTGAAACGTCAAAATCGGGAATTACGGTTATTCAATTTGGGCACAGTGCGCGGTGATCAAAGTGCATGGTTTCATTGGCCTTTTATTATAGGAGCCCTAGTTTGTATCAGGACATTTATTTTATGCGAAGTTTTTTCTATTGCATTGATCGTAGAATTTCGGGGTGCTTAGTTGTTCAATAAGAAAGTTTGTTTTGTTAAACAGCCTTGGTGTATTGCGTTGTACAAACCTCAGGTCGTCCGTGTCACCCACGGTGTTGGGTCTTCTTCGTCGTTTAGTGTTATGTCTGTGATTTAATGTTTTACCACAGGTGCGGCATATGCCAAAAACAGACGACACTCTTGCTATTGTGGACTGGTGCAGGCAGGGTGTCTGATGCTCCCAATCTGGTAATTATGATTTACTACTGATTTTTCAGTATGTTGTGGACACTCATGGACGTGATCTAGGGCAGACCAGGTTTGGAGGTATATTAATGTGCTGAAGCTTTATATGTGGCACCTTTTGGGGCCAAAATAAATATATTATTCTATTAGCACATTTATGTGTTTGATTCTGGTATATTACATATATGCATATATATTCCTTTGTTATAGGATTTATTTATAATTTATGTGCATGTATGTCAGCTGCTGTCCCTTATGTGACTGGATTCATGAGTGTCCATTTCTGTATACTGTTTATATAATTATCTACTGGGTGGTGGCTCTATTTGAGTTTTATATTCTTAACATTTTATTGCCATATATCCCTGTTATGCACTGTCTTCACATGTTATTGACTGCATGTTTTTAATGGTGTTTTATCATTTCTTGTCTGTCTGGCATTGTTCTAATAAAGCCTTTTTTCATTCAACATTGGGCTGTGTGTGCATCACTGTTGCGCTTCTTTTTTCTTTCTTTTTTGCTATAGTATATTTTGGCGCAAGTTTGCACCTAGCTATATTATCCGTTTTTGTGGTGCCCACCTTATTTTCTATACACATCTTTCACTAACCATGTGACTTAAGAAGGTAATTGCTTGCACCAGAATTTTTTTAGGGGCTGAATACATATGCACATACCAATTTTTATTTCTTGGATCCCATAAATTTAATTTATGCCTATATTTCTCTCACTTACGTTTACCAACTTAGACTATTTAGGGCTGATGCATCACACACAAATCGGATTGCAAAAATATTTAGACACTGGTTGTAATGTAACGAAATATGTAAAAATCCTTGGGGGTGAATGCTTTCTCAAACCACTATAACTTATGGTGCTGTTCACATGGCTGTGTTTTTAGATAGTCCATGTGTCAATGCAAAACACAAGGAGACATGTCTGGGTTTTTTTCTAGCAGCACAGATGAAAAGGGCCAATACAAGTCTATGGGTCTGAGAAAAACACGTACAGCACATGGATGGCTATCCAAGTAATTGGTCAAAGTCAAGCTGTAGCAGCAAAAGCAAATGAGAGAGAAAATCCCACGATCCCAACATATTGTTACCCCTTTACAAATCACTGGTGAGGCCACATCTGGAATATGGGATCCAGTTTTAGACTTCACATTTTAAAAAGGATATTCAGAAGTTAGAACCAGTTCGAAGACGAGTAGCTAGATTATTACATGGCATGGAAGGCCTCCCATATGATGAAAGGTTGGAAAAGTTGGGCTTGTTTAGCTTAGAAAAAAGACGCCTCAGAGGAGATCTCATTTACATGTATAAATATATGTTTGGTCAGTACAAAGGACTGGCCGGGCGCATGACTTATTCCTTCCAAGGACCATACTAAGGAACACGGGGCACTCATTACAGGAAGAAAGGCGATTCCGGCAGCTAAATAGAAAAGGGTTCTTGACAGTTAGAGCAGTCAGACTGTGGAATGTTCTACCACAAGAGGTAGTAGTGGCCGACACTAGCTTTTAAAAAAGGGCTGGGTGATTTTCTCATAACAAATGGCATTTTGGGTTATAAATAATCTAGTGATAGAGAATGTATAACTGGTGGAGAAAGGTTGAACTTGATGAACCTAAGACTTTTTCAACCTTTATAATTATGTATGTATAACTATGTCAATTAAATATTCATCTTGCTTAACCATCAGTTAAGGATGTTGGACCTCGCCTTGTATTACAGAACTTTTTGTTTAATATGTGAAAAATTTTATAATTTGACAAAATGAGAAGAATATAGGGCCGAGCAAAAATATTTAGATAGTCCTGGTCATAAAATCATGGGGGCCTTCAAAATGCCAGAGTGCCGGCCTGGGAAGGTCATGGATGGAATACCGATGTGGATGATGGATCAGGATCCTGCAAGTCTTTTTCAGCAACTTTAACAGAAAATAAAATAAGAACATGTGACAAGGTGGGACGACGTTTCCCAAGATGTCCTAAAAGCTCATAATCTGACATTGACAAATGTCTCTGACACATTCTCAGTCTTTAGTTGTTCCCAGACACTACGCCCTCATTAGATTTACAAATATAGAATTGCTCAGAGGAACCAATTTCACCAGTGTTTTCTTGACAAGTCTAACAAATTACAGAGGAGCAAGCACTTGTGGCTGAACATACAGTAAACTGTGTTTGTTGCTTTCCATCGGGAGTTCTCATGCACTTTTCCAATTTATTTTTGGGACTTTCTGTGAGATCATTTTAAAAACAAATACAGACGGCCAACCACAAGCTCCTTATATACAGCTACATACGGACAGCACTGTCCTGGCTACAAGTGGCTTTTAATCAGTCAGTCCATGACTTTCACATGTGTCTGAAGTGACAAGGTGATTTGGACTGGACATGAGTAAATTAGATAATGTGATGTTACTACAGCCAAGAATCCTGATGCGCTCTGTAGACTTCAGCCATTAAGTACAGAAATAGCACATACCCTCATATACCCAGAACATCCATCATACCCCGCCAAGAAGCTAAAGGATCATACAGAATACTCATCATATCACGCCATAAGGCGACGCTGTCATTGCCCTACATTTATCTTGCATGATCCTACAAATGTCATTGCTTTATTAATCATGTAATATCTCTGCAAGATATGTTGAGTGAATTATTAAATGGATGGCATTACTTATACTATCGTTAAATTTAGTTAACTCACATTAAGTGGTTATCCACCTGTGGGGACATTATATATATATATATATATATATATATATATATATATATATATATATATATATACGCATATATTTGAGGCTAAAAATTATATTTGCAATTTGGTTTCATTAAAAATAATGCACCTTTTACAAGATCTTTGGTTTCCTGACTAGTCAATGTTAATGTGATCTGTGGGCAGGGCCGGACTGGCCATCTGGCAATGCTGGAAAATGCCAGAAGGGCCTGTCTGGTCATGGGCCACCTTGTCTGCTACGTTGTTAACAGAATCGGTGTTCTCAAGACACCCATAGTTAAGAGTTGTTACGGAACATAAAGTCGATGACTCCGTCACTTACTCCAGCAGGCCACAGGTATCATTAGAAATATTGGACTTGTAGTAAATCTTGCTTTCTTCCATCCAGGGCAGTAGTGTAGCTACCGAGCGGGCAGAGGAGGGCCCCTGAGCCGATACAGCTGACCGCATCACCGCATTGATGAGAGAAAGAGCGAGCACTCCTTCTCCCATCATCCCCCTCTCAGCGTCTGAAAGCGGGCACGCTGACATCACTGCCCGATGCCCGCTGTCAGGAGATGAGCAGGAGAGCAAGGAGCAGTGCTGGAGCCGGGATGAAGAGAGGTAAGTATTTTTTTTTATGGTGCTGTCTTACTATCATATCAGTCTGCCTATGGGATGGGTGAGGGGGTGCTGCCTTACTATCAGTCTGCCTATGGGGTGGGTGAGGGGGTGCTGCCTTACTATCAGTCTGCCTATGGGGTGGGTGAGGGGGTGCCGCCTTACTATCAGTCTGCCTATGGTGTGGCGGGGTGCAGCCTTACTTTCAGTCTGCCTATGGGGTGGGAGGTGCTGCCTTACTATCAGTCTGCCTATGGGGTGGGGGGCTGCCTTACCTATAAGTCTGCCTATGGGGGGTGCTGCATTACTATCAGTCTGCCTATGGGGTGGGAGGAGGGGTGCTGCCTTACTATCAGGCTGCCTATGGAGTAGGGGGGTGCTGCCTTACTATCAGTCTGCCTATGGGGTGGGGGGTGCTGCCTTACTTTCAGTCTGCCTAATGGGGTGGGGGGTAATGCCTTACTATCAGTCTGCCCATGAGGTGAGGGGGGTGCTGCCTTACTATCAGTCTGCCTATGGGGTGGAGGATGCTGCCTTACTTTCAGTCTGCCTAGGGGTGGGGGGGTGCCTTACTAACAATCTGCCTATGGGGTGGGGGGTGCTGCCTTACTATCAGTCTGCCTATGGGGTGGGGGGTGCTGTCTTACTATTAGTCTGCCTATGGGGTGGGGGGTACTACCTTACTATTGTGGGGAGTTTGAGCAGACGGACAGGTCTGCCTGTAGTGAAGGGCAGATGGATAGCTCAGTGTAGGAATGAATGCACTGAGATGAAGAGAAAAGGGTGCCGTGCTGTAGTGTGACCATTAGAGGGCAGTGGGGAGCGTAGGAGAAAGTGGTTATGTAACTGCCAGGGGTCGAGGTCACTGCCATTGGTTAAGAATAACTGTCAGGTGATAGTGGGCGGAGCTACCAGGGCTGGTAGTATAAAGGCTGAGGGAAGGTTCTAGAAGTTCCAGTCAGCCAGGGAAGCTCACTAGATAGGAGGGATTGCCGTAGCAAGGAAGACGGTGGAAGGCCCTCAGAGGGTAACTGACTGTGGAGACGGTCACGGGGGGTGGCCCAAAGGACAGTAGCGGCAGACAGAGACGGTCTGAGAACAACAAGTAACGGTGTACTTTGAATGGTGAAGCGCTGTGGTAAAAGTGCCTAGGGCAGCCACAGTGGGAAGAGCCACAAAGGACGCCACGACGGAAGAAACAAAGGGAGTGAAGGTATCTGGGTCTGTGTAAAAAGGAAATGTGAAAGTCCTGTAGTGAAGTGTGCAAATTATCAAAAGGTGGTGAATAAAAACGGACCTGTTGAACTCAATTTCTGTCTCAGTCTCCAGTCTGTCAGTATCAAGAAGTTGGTCAACCCCCAGTCCTGTTGGATCAGTGCCACCTCAGCACACCCTCCCTCGCTCTATCCTACATTTGGCATAGTCGGCAGGATCACTGCCACAAATACTTCAATTTCAGTGGCAAGCCTGCGACGGAGGAAGAAAAAAAAAGGACTTGGGCTAACTAGTTGTGGATTACAAATTTGGGACTCGGTTCCAGCCATCAGAGGAACCGGAGCGGTATCAGAACTGAAAATGGCTGTGGTGATTTGCCATCAAAAGAAAGACACAGGCGTATACAATTGAACTGGATGATCCGGGGCTATATCAAACCCGCCCCTGGGGGGATTGGTGTTCATCTGGAGAGAACTGTCCCTTCATGCTGAACCCTGGAAGATGGGTGGAAAAACCCACCACTGCATCACCCAAGAACGGGAGTGGCCCGGGTGGAGAGACCTGCTGCGGCTGTTTGGTGCCATTCAGCTACTGGACCCCGGACGGAATGAGACATTGCAGCTGTCGGGGTATCGGGAGCCTGGAATGGCGGTGGAGCCAGGGAGTGGAGACTCGTCGGGAGATCTGCCCAGGAAGCCTGGAGGCCGGCCCTGCCGGACAGCGGGGTGAAAACCAACAACCGGGAAAGGAGCGCTGGGAAAGCCTGCTGGGAGCTGCAGCGGCTGGGAACGTGAGCATGTCCCCGGCCCTGCCGGCGGCATCCCAGGCAAACCCCGTCCCCACGCTCCATGTTGCAGATAGACCTCAGGGCCCCGACATTGGCCCTCGGCCTCCCCGCCCAACTCCTTACGCTGTAGTACCTCCCGCTCTGGATGATGGCATGGCCCCCGCCAAGCTGACTGTCGCTACATCGGTTTCCCTCCCGGTCACTGCTGTGATCGGACCATCAGCTGCAGTGGTTGATTTACCAGCAATTGTGGTCGCTGCTACATCTGCGGCCCTGCCAGCGGTTGGTTTGCCGGAGCCTGTGGCCGCCTTGAGTCCAGCTGCGGCCTCCCCTGTGGCCATGCCAACTTCACTGCCAAAGACGGCTGCGGCCTACTCACCACCGGAGACTGCGGTCGCTTCTGCCCCGTCCTCGACCTCGACCGCGGCCCACCCACCGGATTCTGCGGCCTATACCGGACCCTCCGCTTGGGTTGCAGAGGTCATCCAGAAAAAGAAGGCAAGGGAGCGGGAGATCTGAGGGCTGCTACATGATAAAGGAGAGGCTGGCATGGCGGTTCCACGTTCCATCGGGAGGGTGGTGCACGCGAACCAGGAAAAAGGGTATGGATTCATCTGGGACCTCGCCACTGGTGATAAGGTATATTTGAATGTGGCGTCCATCCATCATGGCTGGGCTCTACAGGAGGGAGACTTAGTCTCTTACTATAAGGAGTACTGCCCCCGCGGCTACTACGCCGTTGCGGTGATCGCTTGTACTGAAGACTACATGCTCCCGTAAAAGGACTCTTAGAGACACCCCGAGAATCCCGGGACTTCACGTCTGTGGAGTCCCTTGCTGAGTTGGTGGAACACCAGCCTCAGGAGATGGCCCGGACTAACGGGAATTCGATGCACCGTTGTGCAATTCACAGGACAGTTCTACGTCCAAGTTATTAGGAATGTTTTGTTTGGTGAAAGATTTTTTTTTTCTTCTCCTGACACAGTGGGGACACAAACAGGGGAGCACTCACGTCAAAGGAAGGGGGAGTATGCCAGTATGACAGCTTTTGATGTTAGAAAAAAAAAATCTGTTTTGATAAAACGTATTGCAGCAAATATGGAAAAGTGTGTAGTGAATTTAAAATGTTAGAGTGTTATATAAAAAAAATGTGTGTTCAACAGATCCCAGGTACGAGACGTATGACGACCACGACTTAGTCAAGTTGACAAGATGACGAGACAGGAAGAAGGTAGACAGACCGGGGTACATGAGTCAGGCCCCCAGGAGATAAGATTGTCGGGGACGACAATGGAAAAAGGAAGGCGGAATGTGGGGAGGTTGAGCTGACGGACAGGTCTGCCTGTAGTGAAGGGCAGAGGGATAGCTCAGTGTAGGAATGAAAGCACTGAGATGAAGAGAAAAGGGTGCTGTGCTGTAGTGTGACCATTAGAGGGCAGTGGGGAGCATAGGAGAAAGGGGTTATGTAACTGCCAGGGGTCGAGGTCACTGCCATTGGTTAAGAATAACTGTCAGGTGATAGTGGGCAGAGCTACTATGGCTGGTAGTATAAAGGCTGAGGGAAGGTCCTAGAAGTTCCAGTCAGCCAGGGGAGCTCACTAGATAGGAGGGATTGCCGTAGCGAGGAAGACGGTAGAAGGCCCTCAGAGAGTAACTGACAGTGGAGACGGTCACGGGGGGTGGCCCAAAGGACAGTAGCGGCAGACAGAGATGGTCTGAGAGCAACAAGTAACGGTGTACTTTGAATGGTGAAGCACTGTGGTGAAAGTGCCTAGGGCAGCCACAGTGGGAAGAGCCACAAAGGAAGCCACGACGGCGAAACAAAGGAAGTGAAGGTATCCGGGTCTGTGTAAAAAGGAAATGTGAAAGTCCTGTAGTGAAGTGTGGAAGTCATCAAAAGGCGGTGAATAAAAACGGACCTGTTGAACTCAATTTCTGTCTCAGGCTCCAGTCTGTCGGCATCAAGAAGTGGGTCACCCCCAGTCCTGTTGGACCAGCGCCACCTCAGCACACCCTCCATCGCCCTATTCTACACTATCAGTCTGCCTATGGGGTGGGGGGGTGCTGCCTTACTATCAGTCTGCCTATGGGGTGGGGGGTGCTGCCTTACTATCAGTCTGCCTATGGGGTGGGGGGGTGCTGCCTTACTATCAGTCTGCCTATGGGGTGGGGGGGTGCTGCCTTACTATCAGTCTGCCTATGCAGGGAGGTGCTGCCTTACCTATAAGTCTGCCTATGGGGGGTGCTGCCATACCTTACAGTCTGCCTATGGGGGGTGCTGCCTGACCTATAAGTCTGCCTATGGGGGGTGCTGCCTTACCTTAAAGTCTGCTTTTATGGGGGGTGCTGCCTTACCTTACAGTCTGCCTATATGGGGGGTGCTGCCTTACAGTCTGCCTATATGGGGGGTGCTGCCTCACCTATCAGTCTGCCTATGGGGGGTGTGCTGCTTTACCTTACAATCTGCTTATGGGGAGGTGCTGCTTTACCTTACAGGCTGCCTATGGAGGGGTGCTGCCTTACCTTACAGTCTGCCTATGGTATGTACCACTGACCATATGGCGGTAATATCAATATTGGTCTTTATATGGAGAATATTTTCAGTAATAGTAGCAGTCATCTGCTGAGGTTCTCCTACATCTGCTATTGGGGGGCGCCACTGAGTTGTAATCAAGGTTACCTGGTTAGGGGCCCACTCAGAAGTTTCGCCCCCCCTGAACCAAAACCCTAACTACGCCTCTAATATTAGTAATATATCTCATCTGGTGCTTGGGGATGGGAACAGCATGGGCCTGTATGATTTCAAATGCCAGGGCTGAAATCAGCCCCGGTCCGTTCCTGTCTGTGGGTATAATTCAGCTGAGAGAAGCTCAAGAAAGAAAAAGATTAAAGAGTTACAAACGCTCCCTTTAGTTAAATCTGTTAAACCATTCTGCAGCTAGCAATAGACAAACAGAGCAAGAAAACTATAGAAAGCAGTGAACATATTTTAAATCAAACCCAATAAAAATGATTTTTAAATGTACTTAAAAATACCTGCTTTTCAGTAAGAAAAAAAATGGGCACAAAAGATGGACAAGGGTGGCACAGTGGAATCCCACCAAGGACAACATCTGCAAGGAGTTTGTATGTTCTGCGTGGGTTTTCTCTGTGTACTCCGATTTCCTCCCACACTCCAAAAACATACTGATAGGGAATCTAGATTGTGAGCCCCATTGGGGACAGTGATGATGATAATGTGTGCAAATTGTAAAGCGCTGCAGAATATGTTAGTGCTATATAAAAAAAAAATTATTATTATTTTCTCAAGGTAAAGAAAATCTGCTGTGTGATTTGTGACCTACACACTATTCTAGAGACTGCAACCAGCGGCATAACAATCGCATTCACACACATTGCCTCAATGGTTCGTGATGCACATGGGGATCAGTGCTATTTTCAGCTGGAAGTGAGTCTCCCTTATATAGCATCCATATATTAATAATGTTCCCTATGTGTCTCCAATAGCATAATAATGTCGACTTATGTGTCTCATACAATAATATATAGGGCCACCTAGGCAATAGTACTATACGGGCGGCACATAGAGGGACATTAGTATATTGGGCCATGTGGGGTGACATTCTCAAAATAGAATATTACTACAAAGTGGCAGCCACAAAGAGGCATGTGACACCTGTATAGGGCATAATAGGATGACAATACCACTGTATAGGTGTCTCAATGGGGGCAGTTCTACTGTATTTGTGCACAAAGGGGATCATTACTACTGTATAGGGGGTCTCATAAGGTAACATCACTACAATAATGTATTTTATTTTTAGGCTATGTGCACACTTGTGGAATTCCTGCGATAAACTAGCGTTTTGCAAGCGTAATTAGCTTGCAGAATGCTAGTGTTTTCCTAGTGATCTGTAGCATCGCTTGGAAAACTGATTTACAGGTTGGTCACACTCGTCAAACATAGTGTTTGACAAGTGTGAACAGCTTTTTACTATTAAGACTGCCTATGCAGCATCATAAGTAAAAGATATAATGCTAATAATAAAAAAAAAATTGTGATATTCTCACCTTCCGGCATCCCCGCAGCATTCCCAGGCCTCAGGAATGCTCCCGGCAAGTCCCGTTCCCAGCGATGCCTTGCGACAATGACCCCAGATGATGTAGCATCTCGGGAGACCGCTACGTCATCAAAGGTCATAGTCGCAAGGCATCACTGGAAACGGGAGTTGGCGGGAGCATCGCTGAGGCCTGGGAACGCTGTGGGGGGACGCCGGAAAGTGAGAATATCACAATTTTTTATTGTAATTCTTTTTTTAACAGGGATATGGTACAAAGGGCCTGGAGGAGAATCTCATCTCTGCCAGACCCTGGGTACCATCTGCACATTTTTCGCTTACTTTGCACATGGTGGGCATAGCCACATGCGGAAAGTAAGCGGAACAATGCATTCCTATGTGTGGGGAATTCCCCGCGATTCTGCAAAAAGAATGATCATGCTGCATATTTTTCCGCGATGCGATTCCGCCGCGTAAAAATACACATTAGCACAGCATGTGCGGAATGCCATTGAATACAATGGGTTGCTTATTGAATGCATTTTCGAGGCAAAAATGCATAAAATCCACTGCATTTCTGCATGTGTGCACATTGCCTTAGGGAAAAGGTTACTGAGAAACAAAATGAAGGTACTGTTACTATAAAATTGAGTGGAAATGTGGGGAAGATGCTCTAATAGTTATATTTTGCCAAATGCTATGGCTGAAAGAAGTCATAGCATTTTGTGTTGGATGAAGAAAACGTTGGATGAAAATGAATTACTTCAATTGGAGATCTCACTGGTGAGTCACCTATACTGTATATGTAAGGGTCAATCAGTTCACTATATTGTTGGAGATTTGTGATGTAATGAATAACCTGGCCAGTAGAGGGCAGCGGCGAGAGGCTGGAGATAGAACGTGAGGGATTTTGGAGGTTGGTGGGCAGCTGGGAGGAGTTGAGAGTCTGAGTGGAAGTGAATCTGCGGAACCTTGGAGAAAGTCTGGATAGGGCGATGGGACTTTGGATCTGCTGTTGGTGACTCTGAGACGCGTTGTTCGGCTTGACATGAGCCAACTCGATGAGGACAACCAAGTACACAGCATCTTGGGCTAGGTCAAGTGAGGCCTTATCTCTAAGGACTTAGGGAAGCCTTGCGTTGGAGAGATCGGCATTCCCTAAGAGCTTCAAGACAGCGTTTCTATCCCTAAGAGCTTCAAGATGACGTTTCTGATTATTCAGGACTCAGCCCCGCAAGGACCCTTCTACTTCAGTCTCAGGGCGTATTGGTACCATCTTACATCTGAATATATATGTGAATATATAAATAGCCTTATAGAGGTCCAGATAGTTAGGAGAAAAGGCCTCTTCTCTAAGAGATACTTTGAAAACTGCTCAGAGTGACTAAAGATCTGGCACAAAACTGTCTTTTTGATTCATGCATAGAAAAGGTTAATTACGTTGTATTTTGCTTGCATATAACTGTTAATTCTTTTTTAGTGCACATTAGTAGTTTCTTATACACTGTGAATACTTTTATGTCCAATGATGACAAAAGTATTCTCGAGTATCACTCCAAGAATACTTTTGTCATCATTGGCCATAACAGTATTCATATTGATTTTTCTGGCTAACACGGTACCACAATATAATTTATTACTGTACAGAATTTCTTATACACTGTTTACCTACCATCCTTTCCTTAGTTTTATACACTGGTTAATAAATATTCATATTATGTTATCTAATCTTTGTGCTTGTTTGATGATTGTTGCTGTACTCCTCGTCCTGTGGCCGTCCCTCGTTCACATTCCATATATAGTAATTCCTTCCACTATACGCTCATTGTATGGGTGTAATCTTAGTACAATAGTTTTTATTAGTAATCAGTATGGTGTTATTATTTGCTCACTATATGGTTGTAATATATGGTAATGGTGTGGTGGTATTTGTTTCTTGCATGTGGCATTTTCAGCATATTGGTCTTGCTGTAGTGAACTTTGTTCAGTAATATCCAGTAACTGTACTATTAAAGTATTACTTAGAAAACTATCTTATTGCTTTATTTTTCTGTGCAGATTTATATATTGTATTTGTATTATTATCTTTATAATCAGAGAACACAGACTATCAGCGCTCCTGGGGCACTTATGTCTGAGCAACATACCTGTGTGGGGTGGAGGGAGGACAAGGTCCAAACATTGCCCTGGGGCCCCATAGGGCTTCAATTATGACACTAGTTACTACTATTATTTTTCCTCGGAGGTTTTCTAGAATATATATACAGTATTTTCTGAGAAGTATCAAACCATACTGATGCATAAAATATGTATGTGCTTCACAAACCAGCTATGAGCTCCATGTTTGTTCCAACCATTAAGATTTGATCATGAGCAATAAGTAATAAAATGTATTTAAGTAAAAATCACCCAAATTGAACAGCACTAATTAAGTAGATTTGCTTATTTATCCTGCTATTTCTTGCTCTTTTATATTTATTCTGGTTCATATGCCAGTAGTTGAAGATTGTTATACCTTTTATTAATTTCTCCTTTCCTATGTGCTCATGGGTCGAAAACCATATTATCATGTAAACTAGTTTTTTGGCCTCACTGAATGTTTTAAGATGTCAAAGTCAGAGGGTTTGTTCGAAAAAAAAAAAAAAAAAAAAAAAGGATCACTTTATTTTTTTTCCAGAAATAGCGCCACTTTTATCCATAGGATGTGTATGACATTGCATTTCAAACCCATTCAGGTTAATAAATGGGCATACAGATAACAGATGGTAGGCAGGGGTCCAAAGTCATCTTCCAATACTGCTCTCAGGAAATCCTTGATCAAGACACAGTTCTCACATAAGGTCGAATGTAATCCTCGGCTAAAGACATCAGTGAAAATGGAATTTGACTATTCACATCCAAGCAAGATCACTTCTGGCACTGAACTGGATGGAATCCCAGCCCACAAAGGTTTCAAGATCCAAAATATATTATTAGTAATTAGGGTCTTGACATGTCCCATGACTTAGGAATCACACAGTCTTGTATTGTCATTGCATTGTGTAAGGAGAAGAACCCAGCTAGGCGTGCTTTCTCCGTGACGGGTCTGGAGCCGTTGGGGCTGTCATCTATTCTGCAAGAGACCGCTCCTTGCACTTGAGGAAAGGGGGTGTGGTTACACTGAGGAAACTGCAGTGCGCGAGTGATCAGACAGTTTGGGTGGGAACGTTGAACGAGCGAGAAGGAGGAAGGAGAGAGCTGTGAGGTGGCGCAGAGGATTAGGTCCAAACCTGGGACGTGACAGAGCTACCTCTAGAAGCTGTCGACTGAGTGCTGTACGGGCATCGCTGACACCTCAGTCACAGCTGACTCCGCCGACATCACTGACTGTGAGGGATAAGGTCTGTGAGTGGGATGTAAGTGCACATCTATACGGTTCGACAAATCGGGCTGCCTGTTGTGAACTGTGTTTTGAGAATGCTGAATGCCTCCGTCATGCTAAGACAATCACAGCTGGTGATAAGGACGTTTTCTTCTCGGCCTCCACGACTTCTGTGCCCAAGACCAGAGTCAGGACCCCGAGGAAACACCGCCATCGTCAGGACCAAGAGGAAACACTGTTATCGTCAGAATTCAGGACACCGACTACCTCAGGACTGCATCAGACCCTTACTGTGTCACAGTCTAGGCACTACCAGTGACCTTCAGGAGTTCAAAAGTGACTGGCGCCAGAGTGATAAGTCCTGATCATTGAACTTGCTGTCTAGTTTGTTCTGTTACTTAAGTTATTGTCTGTTGATACTGGCTGTATTAGGGAAAATGATCTCTCCGTTCCCTCCCTGTGTGGAGAACCCGCTGTACAATAAATCCATATTACTCTTGGTCTGTAAACGGTCCATTACTGCATCCTAAGTGCCTGCCACCTCCCCACTCTTGGCGTAGTCGGCAGGATGCAGTTTACATGTACAGACATGGCAGACCAAGCATCTGGGGAGGGCCCTAGGTCCAGTATCTCTCTGGGGGCAATATTAAATAACCTTCTGAAATTTAGGGGGAATAACAACATGTTATAGAGCTGGACTGAGCACATAAAAGGAATGATGAGAATGCACCCTATGGTCCCCGCCTTGCAGGCAGAGGTTGCCGTGATGGCTTTAGAGGGGGAGGCGAGGGATTCAGTTTTGTTGCAGCCCCCCTGGGAACGGGATACACTTGATAAAGTGTTGCAAATACTGGAGGAGACTCACGGGGACCCCAGATATGTAGAGGAGTTACGTGCTCGGCTATTTAGTCGGGTTCAAAGAGAGGGTGAGACAGTGACACAGTATAAGAACGTATTGCAAGAAATTCACACTGCCATAGTCAGAAAAGACGTCTTGGGAGTAGGACCGACTGACGTGGTGTTACGAGACCAGTTAGTGACCAGGACGAGAGACGCGCTGATAAAACAGGCCCTGCAGGAACGCTTGCGCGTGAACCCACGAATGACCTTTGCAGAGGTGGGAAGTGAGGCCGCGCGTGTGAACAGGAGCAGGGGGTGACAGTCCCGGCGGCGAAGGTCCGGAGCAGGGAGGTGGCAGTGAATTTAATTGCTGAACCAGGATGGGTGGAAGATTTAAGCAAAGAGATCCAATCCATGAGGGAAGATCTGACCGATACTAAAAGGAAGGTGACCTCGTTAAGTGCACCCGGAAGCAGAACATTCTCAGAACCACGATAGGGTGGAAGAGTATCTCGTCGGGAAGAGCCCCCAACTTGTTACCACTGTGGAGAACTAGGACATGTGGTCCAAGTCTGCCCGCATCGGGGGCAGCTACTACAGCGCTGTCCGTTAAACTCGGAAGCTCAGAGGCTGGGGGACGCTTCCCGGAGCCAGAACAGTCCGAAGGAGAAAGAATAGTCCCACCAATTTCGTGTCAGTGTGTTCATTAGTATCGGCCGAAATGGATGGGCGGACCGTACGCTGCCTGATAGATATAGGCTCTCAAATATACACGATGCCTGAGACTTACTTTAAAAGACATTTCCCAGAAGCCATGAGGCCTGAGTGGGGGCCAGTGATCAAGTTGACAGCCGCCAATCAACTACCTATCCCGGTCGCAGGGGTGGCATGGATGCAGATTAAGGTCTGAACAAAGACCTGGGCTGCAAGGGAGTGGTGTTAACTGCGGGTGACCTCACGCATGGACATACCGTCACACTGGGAATGAATGTACTCAGGGAGTTTGGAAGTCTCTTATTAACGATTCTTCTAACATGTTCCTGAAACAGTGGAGCCCACATACACCACAAAGGAGTGTTTCAGCAGTTGATCCGGACGGCCCAGGCACAAGAGGCCTCCTGTGATGGAAAGGTGCTGGGAAAAGTGATAATTCCAGCTGCAGACAATCTCGACTTACCACCGGGTCAGAGTGTGCTGTCACTACCTGTCCGCGCTTGCACCCCGCTGGAAGGGTTCGAAATACAACTAGAACCGGTTACCGTGGAGAATTTACCACCAGAGCTTTTAGTTGCCAGGACATTAGCTACCGTGCGTGATGGAATGGTACCCATGCGGTGTATGAACGTAAGGGAAGACACTCTGACGCTTTCCCCCAGAAGTGAAATTGGGCAAATTGTCAGCATGCTAGAGGAGCCGATTCCATCACAGTCAGTCCAATTAAAGGCAAAAGGGGAAGATCCATGGACTGTAGCTGTGGAGACAGCCCCTGTGTTCGAACCCCAACCACAGAGAAAGGGGTGTCACATCTTAGAACAAACCCGGGCTGAGTTGACAGAGTTCACATTGCAGCAGGTGGAGGCCTTACTAGGACGTTACCAGGACGTGTTCGCTCGACATAAGGATGATTTCTGATTTCGGCTGTACGACTGCCATCACACATGAGATTACAACGGGTAAAGCTGAGCCTGTGAGAGAGCGTTATCGCAAATTTCCTCCGCAAATGTACCATGAGGTAAAAGGGATGCTCACACAAATGCTACAGAACGGTGTTATTCGAGAGAGCCAAAGTCTGTGGGCTGGTGCGAAAGAAAGATGGAACTCTATGGTTCTGTGTGGACTATTGCAAACTAAATGCCTGCACAGTGCAAGACTCACATCTACTACCCCGTATCGAAGAATCCCTGTCCGCTCTGGGGAACGCCAAATACTTCTCCACGCTAGACCTGGCTAGTGGGTACTGGCAAGTGCCGATGTCAGAACACGACCGAGCGAAGATACATTACCTACGGGCCTGTACAAGTTCAACAGAATGCCGTTCGGATTGACTAATGCTCCTGGTACTTTTCAGTGACTCATGGAAAGATGTTTAGGAGATCTAACCTTTGAAGCCACCTCATCTATCTGGATGACATTATTGTGTTTGCCACCATGTTTGAAGAACATTTACAGCGTCTTGAGCAAGTACTCAGCCGGCTTCAGAAGCACGGGCTGCGAGTGAAACCTTCTAAAGGTCATCTGTTCCGCACTCAGATTGAGTACTTAGGGCATGTGGTCTCTGCAGAAGGTGTGAGACCGTCCCATGAGAAGATTGTGGCAGTGCAGGACTGGCCTACCCCGAGAACCGTAAAGGAGGTTTAAGCCTTCTTAGGGTTGACTGGGTACTATCAACGGTTCGTGAAAGACTTCATCAACATTGTGATTCCGTTACTAGAACTGTTGAAAGGAGTGCCATCTGGAGCAAAAAATAGGAAATTCAGTGGGGAGAGCGTCAGGAGAAAGTGTTCCAAACCTTGAAAATGGTTCTGACAGAAGCCTCAGTCCTGGCCTACACTGACTTTTCCCAACCTTTTATGGGAATTTACATGAGCTCGGAGCCGTATTGTCAGAGGTCCAAGACAGAGGGTGATTGCGTATGCGAGTCGTTCTCTCCATGGCTCTGAACGGAATCCTGACAACTACAGCTCATTCAAACTCAAATTGTTGACACTGGCATGGGCTATGACGGAAAAGTTTGCGGAATACCTATCCGGGTCTGAGATTCTGGTGCGCACTGACAACAACCCACTGACTCACCTGGAGAACGCAAAGTTAGGAGCTCTGGAGCAGCATTTGGTGGCTAGAATGGCCAAATACCCATGCAGAATCATTATCCAGGGTTCCACATAAGCAGCCCGACCCTAACCGAGATGAAGAGCTGGAGGCTGATGAAGTTCCTAAGTTCCAACGATCTGTCAGGATGTTGGCAGCTCTGCGGGAACAGGCTCAGGCAGAACATCAGGGAGGTGTGCTGGGGCAGCCCCGTGATGAGTGGGTATGGATACAGCAGGAAGATGGAGAACTCGCCCGAATTCGGCAGTGGGTGGCCCTCAAACCGCCCCGCCGGGAAGAGAGAGATCCTGTCCCCAGGACGAAACAAATCCTATGTCAATGGGAGAGGCTCCACCCGAGAGACAAATTGTTTTTTAACCTACTGTAAATGCGCAAAACTACAAGAATTCAATTTGAAAATAAACCTCCTGGAAACTTCATCCATGCAGCCTGTAGTCAAGTTAAGATATCTGATTAAATCACTTTGTGTGAGCATTGGTACGTATAGACATACACAGAACCGGTGTCTTAAGAGCTCCACACTGGCAGTGTAATTGTGGAGACAGAATAGGTCTAGTTCTCCTTGACAATCTCTGATATCTTCTATACAATCTTCTGTCTAGAATGACAGTAGTTGTGTGTATGTGGCATTTACACTGTAACATGCAGCTAGCCTCTTACAGCACCACTTGAGAGTCTGCATCTTAATTTATTGTCTGGGAACAGAAATTATGGACTGAGAAAATGTAAGGGCCCACATGTGGAAGTTGTGAAGAGCTTTCACGCCATTTATAGAAAGAAGGGTATCCTTGAAGTCAACGTGGTCAAGTACCCTCTATTAGTACAAGCAGACCACCTGTAAAAATGGTCAACGTGCTAACCAGGACAATTGGACAGGAATTTTGCTGGAGCTCGCAGCAGGGAGCTGACTACAGCTCCTCTGCTCCTGTCCCGGGCGGCACAGCTCTGACAGCAATTGTATTCACGTCTGACAGACGCGAATACAATTGAGTGTGGGGAAGGAGCGCCAGCCAGAGCGCAGGACAGAGGGAGGGGGTGACTGAAATTGCTCACCGCCATGCCTGCGCCCCGGCCATGACTATGCTGAATGTCTGTGGCAGGAGAAAGGCTCTGGCCATCCGCAGGTATTCAGCCATGTCACTTTTTTTGTCTCCAAAATGCGCCCTCCTTGGGGAGGCAGCGCCCTAGGTGGGTGCCTATCCTGCTTAACCCTCATCCCAGCCCTGATCAGGATTGGCACGCAAAGAAAAAGCAAGCTTTTTTTTTTTCTTCTTCAAGACAAATCTTTTACACCATCATTACCTTTTTCGTTGTGATTTCTGCCGATGATGTCCTATCCATTTGTATGTCGCATACAACTTCCACCTGAAGAAGCATATTGGAAAGTCAGACATTGCTTTTCAACCATGCTTCCACAGAATTTTTAAAAAATAAAACTCATGAAATAGGCCTGGACAGAAATGATCATAGAATCATAGAATCGTAGAGTTGGAAGGGACCTCCTGGGCCATCTGGTCCAACCCCCTGCTCAAAGCAGGATTCGCTAAATCATCCCAGTCAGATGTCTGTCCAGCCTCTGAAGACTTCCATTGAAGAAGAACTCACCACTTCTCGTGGCAGCCTGTTCCACTCATTGATCACTCTAACTGTCAAAAAGTTTTTTCTAATATCTAATCTGTGTCTCCTCCCATTCAGTTTCATCCCATTGCTTCTAGTCTTTCCTTGTGCAAATGAGAATAAAGTTGATACTTCTACAATGTGACAGCCCTTTAGATATTTGTAGACAGCTATTAAGTCTCCTCTCAGTCTTCTCTTTTGCAAACTAAACATTCCCAAATCCTGCAACCTTTCCTCATAAGACAGGGTTTGCAGACCGGTCACCATTCTGGTCGCAATGATGGTACCCCCGAAAATAATGTGACAAAAGGGACATGTTAAATCAAGGTGTGACCACTAATTAGCATTACAGGTGTCTACAATATTGCAGTTTGCTCTTGAGTAGTGGGACAAAATACCTATCGAGAGGTGCAGAAGTCTCATTGACAGTTACAGGAATCGTTTGATTCCAGTGATTGCCTCAAAAGGTTGTGCAATAAAATATTAAGTAAAGGGTACCATCATTTCTGTCCAGGCCTATTTCATGAGTTTTATTTTTTTTTAAATTCTGTGGAAGCATGGTTGAAAATAAATGTCTGACTTTCATTTGTTCATATTCATAGATTTTTAATTTATTATTACTTTTGTCAGATTCAAGTTATTTCTGTCACCATTGTGGGTTATTCTGTCATTATATGAGGGGTACCAACAATTTGGACCATGTGTGTAATAATTAAAGTGGTTGGAAAAAAAAAAGATACGTTTCTCATGTTCAAGTAGCTAACACAGCAGTCATCTGATTTAGAAAATAACTAATGTGGAAAACCCAATTAAATAGGTATCCAAAGATTAGTGAGATTGCATGTCCATGAGTTACAGACAGGCCATTGACGTACTGTGCAATGCTACATTTTGCGAATATATGGTGCTATAAAAGCATGCTACCAGGTTCTTCTGCAGATTACATTTGATCACTTGGTTGACACACAACTAATCGATAAAAGCTCTCTCTACCTGTAATAATTGTAATATTGTAATAATTTTCCATTGCATCTATGGTAATTTAAAAAAAAACAGCTTCTCAAAAATCTTTTTTTTAAAAACTGCAGGTTGCTGTGACTGTATTACATAATAACCAAGTACATCAGCAGTCCACTTTGTGTACGAAGATACATTGACTATATGAAATGTAAACTGCATTACTGCTATACAGCCTAAACTTGTAAAAATTTAGGGGGTGTGTAGTAAAATAGGCCAATCTGTGTCTGCCCAGCAACCATGACAAGGTGACCTTTCTCTGATGGGACCCTGACCATTTCTATCAGACATAGTAACATAGTAATTAAGGTTGAAGGGAGACTTTAAGTCCATCTAGTTCAACCCATATCCTATCCTAACTTGCCCTAACATGTTGATCCAGAGGAAGGCAAAAAAAAAAACCCATGTGGCAAACAGTAAGCTTCACATTGGGGAAAAAAATTCCTTCACGACTCCACATACGGCAATCAGACTAGCTCCCTGGATCAACGCAACACTAAGGAAACTAGTGTATATACCCTGCAATATTATACTTTTCAAGAAAGGCGTCCAGTCCCCTCTTAAATTTTAGTAGGGAATCACTCATTACAACATCATATGGCAGAGAGTTCCATAGTCTCACTGCTCGTACAGTAAAGAATCCGCGTCTGTGATTATGCTTAAACCTTCTTTCCTCCAGACGTAGAGGATGCCCCCTTGTCCCCGTCACAGGTCTAAGAGTAAAAAGATCATTAGAAAGGTCTTGGTATTGTACCCGCATATATTTATACATTGTAATAAGATCACCCCTAAGCCTTCGATTCTCCAAACTAAATAACCCCAAGTGTAATAACCTGTCTTGGTATTGCAGACCCCCCAGTTCCCTAATAACCTTGGTCGCTCTTCTCTGCACCCGCTCCAGTTCAGCTATGTCTTTCTTATACACCGGAGACCAGAACTGTACACAGTATTCTAAGTGTGGTCGCACTAGTGACTTATATAGAGGTAAAATTATGTTCTCCTCATGAGCATCTACGCCTCTTTTAATGCATCCCATTATTTTATTTGCCTTTGCAGCAGCTGCCTGACACTGGCCACTAAATGTGAGTTTGTCGTCCACCCATACACCCAGGTCTTTTTCAGTGACTGTTTTGCCCAGTGTTTTACAATTAAGCACATAATTATACATCTTGTTCGTTCTACCCAAGTGCACGACCTTACATTTATCCCCATTAAAGCTCATTTGCCATTTATCAGCCCAAGCTTCTAGTTTACATAAATCCTCCTGTAATATAAAATTGTCCTCCTCTGTATTGATTACCCTGCAGAGTTTAGTGTCATCTGCAAATATTGAAATTCTACTCTCTATGCCCCTTACAAGGTCATTAATAAATATGTTAAAAAGAAGCGGGCCCAAAACTGACCCCTGTGGTACCCCACTGCTAACTGTGACCCAGTCCGAGTGTGCTCCATTAATAACCACCCTTTGTTTCCTATCCCTGAGCCAGCTTTTAACCCACCTACACATATTTTCCCCTATCCCCATTGTTCTCATTTTATGTATCAACCTTTTGTGTGGCACCGTATCAAAAGCTTTTGAAAAGTCCATGTACACCACGTCCACTGCATTCCCTTGGTCCAGTCCGGAACTTACCTCTTCATAAAAGCTTATCAGATTAGTCTGACAGGAACGGTCCCTTGTAAACCCATGTTGATATTGGGTCATAAGTAGTGTTGAGCATTCCGATACCGCAAGTATCGGGTATCGGCCGATACTTGCTGTATCGGAATTCCGATACCGACTTCCGATATTTTTTCAATATCGGAATTCGGCATCGGAATCGGAAGTTCAGTTGATTGACGGCCTGACGTCATCATGATGCGCGGTGTGTGCGCATCATGATGCGCCGTCATTTCGGGCCTTCCGGGGGTCTCTGCCGGCCTGCCGGGGGGCTGTGCCGGCCTGCCGGGGGGCTGTGTGGACTGCCCGGGGTCTCTGCCGGCCTGCCGGGGGGCTGTGCCGGCCTGCCGGTGGTCTGTGCACCCTGTGGGGGTCTGTACCGGCCTGCCGGGGGGCTGTGCCGGCCTGCCGGTGGTCTGTGCACCCTGTGGGGGTCTGTACCGGCCTGCCGGGGGGGCTGTGCCGGCCTGCCGGGGGGCTGTGCTGATGTCCGGGGGTCTGTGCAAGCATCGTCCGATGGGACTACAAGTCCCATCGGGCGATGCCTGCTACCATGACAGTGATTGACACATTAGCCAATGATGGGACAGTAGTAGTCCCATCATCCGGCTAATGTGTTAAATGTTAAAAAAAAAAAAAAAATACTACATACATACTACATGCATGCTACATACATACTACATGCTACATACATACTACATATATACTACATACATACTACATACATGCTACATACATACTACATGCATGCTACATACATACTACATGCTACATACATACTACATGCATGCTACATACATACTACATATATACTACATACATACTACATACATGCTACATACATACTGCATGCTACATACATACTGCATGCTACATACATACTACATACATACTACATACATACTACATGCATGCTACATGCATACTACATATATACTACATGCATGCTACATACATACTACATGCTACATACATACTACATGCTACATACATACTACATATATACTACATACATACTACATACATGCTACATACATACTGCATGCTACATACATACTACATACATACTACATACATACTACATGCATGCTACATACATACTACATACATACTACATGCATGCTACATGCATGCTACATACATACTACATGCTACATACATACCACATACATACTACATACATGCTACATATATACTACATGCATGCTACATACATACTACATATATACTACATGCATGCTACATACATACTACATACATACCACATATATACTACATACATACAATACATACATAGACATACAGTACATATAACATAGAGTAACATACTTACCAATACTTGTCACATTGTTCCCCGAAGCCATTGTCTTTCCGGAATAAATATTAACATAACAAACCACAAAAATACTCACCCACGATCCGAAGCAGTCCACGAGTGTGTCCCACGACGATCTTGGGTAGAGAACTGCAGCATCAGATGATGCTGCCGTTCTCTACGGGCTGCAGGAATCCAATGACGGAAGGTAGGTATCCTTCCGCACTGTATTCCTCCGCCACTTAAAAAAAAAAAAGTCCCTAGTCTCACTTTATGCCATTGCTGTGTGGGAAATTCCCACGCAGCAATGGCATAAAGTGAGACTAGGGACTTTTTTTTTTTTAAGTGGCGGAGGAATACAGTGCGGAAGGATACCTACCTTCCGTCATTGGATTCCTGCAGCCCGTAGAGAACGGCAGCATCATCTGATGCTGCAGTTCTCTACCCAAGATCGTCGTGGGACACACTCGTGGACTGCTTCGGATCGTGGGTGAGTATTTTTGTGGTTTGTTATGTTAATATTTATTCCGGAAAGACAATGGCTTCGGGGAACAATGTGACAAGTATTGGTAAGTATGTTACTCTATGTTATATGTACTGTATGTCTATGTATGTATTGTATGTATGTAGTATATATGTGGTATGTATGTAGTATGTATGTAGCATGCATGTAGTATATATGTAGTATGTATGTAGCATGCATGTAGTATATATGTAGCATGTATGTAGTATGTATGTGGTATGTATGTAGCATGTAGTATGTATGTAGCATGCATGTAGCATGCATGTAGTATGTATGTAGTATGTATGTAGCATGCATGTAGTATGTATGTAGTATGTATGTAGTATGTATGTAGCATGCAGTATGTATGTAGCATGTATGTAGTATGTATGTAGTATATATGTAGTATGTATGTAGCATGTAGTATGTATGTAGCATGTAGTATGTATGTAGCATGCAGTATGTATGTAGCATGTATGTAGTATGTATGTAGCATGCAGTATGTATGTAGCATGCATGTAGTATGTATGTAGTATATATGTGGTATGTATGTAGCATGTAGTATGTATGTAGCATGCAGTATGTATGTAGCATGCATGTAGTATGTATGTAGTATATATGTGGTATGTATGTAGCATGCAGTATGTATGTAGCATGCATGTAGTATATATGTAGTATGTATGTTGCATGTAGTATGAATGTAGCATGTATGTAGTATGTAGTATGAATGTAGCATGTATGTAGTATGCATGTTGTATGTATGTAGCATGTAATTTTTTTTTTTTTTTTTTTTTTTTTTACATTTAACACATTAGCCGGATGATGGGACTACTACTGTCCCATCATTGGCTAATGTGTCAATCACTGTCATGGTAGCAGGCATCGCCCGATGGGACTTGTAGTCCCATCGGACGATGCCTGCACAGACCCCCGGAGCCTGCACAGACCACCGGCAGGCCGGCACAGCCCCCCGGCAGGCCGGCACAGCCCCCCGGCAGGCCGGCACAGCCCCCCGGAGCCTGCACAGCCCCCCGGCAGGCCGGCACAGCCCCCCGGCAGGCCGGCACAGCCCCCCGGAGCCTGCACAGACCACCGGCAGGCCGGCACAGACCACCGGAGCCTGCACAGACCCCCTGGCAGGCCGGCACAGCCCCCCGAAAGGCCCGTACAGACCCCAGAGAGGCTGTACAAGGGCAGGAAAGGGTTTTTCTTATTCCGATACCGGAAGTCCCATAGACTTGAATGGGACTTCCGGTATCGGAATCGGCGATACCGATACTTTTTTTAAAGATCGGCCGATACCATCCGATACGATACTTTGAAGTATCGGACGGTATCGCTCAACTCTAGTCATAAGTTTATTCTTCTCCAGATACTCCAGTATAGTATCTCTTAGAAAACCCTCCAGGATTTTACCCACAGTTGAAGTTAAACTCACTGGCCTATAATTTCCAAGTTCAGTTTTTGTCCCCTTTTTGAATATTGGCACCACATTTGCTATACGCCAGTCCTGTGGTACAGACCCTGTTATTATGGAATCTTTAAAGATTAAAAATAATGGTCTATCTATGACTGTGCTTAATTCCTGCAGTACTCGGGGGTGTATCCCATCCGGGCCCGGGGATTTGTCAATTTTAGTGATTTTTAGACGCCGCCGTACTTCCTGCTGGGTTAAGCAGGTGACATTTAATGGACAATTTTTATCCCTGATCATGTTATCCGTCATGGGATTTTCTTGTGTAAACACTGTCGAAAAAAAGTCATTTAGCATATTGGCTTTTTCCTCATCCTCCTCCACCATTTCACCCAGACTATTTTTAAGGGGGCCAACACTATCATTTTTTAGTTTCTTACTATTTATGTAGTTAAAGAATATTTTGGGATTATTTTTACTTTCTCTGGCAATGAGTCTCTCTGTCTCAATCTTTGCTGTTTTGATTTGCTTTTTACAGAATTTATTTAATCTTCTGTATTTAGTTAATGCCTCATCACTACCTACTTGCTTTAATTCTTTAAATGCTTTATTTTTATCTCTTATTGCACCCCTTACAGCTCTATTTAGCCATAGTGGTTTCCTCCTATTTCTCGCATGTTTATTCCCATACGGTATATATTGTGCACAGGTCCTATTCAGAATGTTAATAAACGTCTCCCATTTTCTTTGTGTATTTTTATGTCTCAGGATATCGTCCCAGTTAATTGCACTAAGATCATCTCTCATCCGTTGGAAATTTGCTTTCCTGAAGTTTAGTGTCCTTGTAACCCCTCTACTACACATTTTATTAAAGGATACATGAAAACTTATTAATGTGTGATCACTATTACCCAAGTGACCCCCAACCCTTACATTTGATATGCGGTCTGGCCTGTTGGATAATATTAGGTCTAGCAGTGCCCCCCCTCTTGTTGGGTCCTGAACCAGTTGTGAAAGGTAATTGTCTCTCATAGTTGTCAAAAACCTATTACCTTTGCTGGAACTGCAGGTTTCGGTTCCCCAATGTATTTCAGGGTAGTTGAAGTCCCCCATAATAATGATTTCTCCTTGAGTCGCAGCTTCATCTATTTGCTTTATAAGGATATTCTCTGTTGCTTCCATTATTTTTGGAGACTTATAACAAACCCCTATCAGTAATTTATTATTTTTCCCCCCTCACCTTATTTTTACCCACAGGGACTCTACATTTTCATTAGATTCATATATATTATCATGAAGGATGGGTTTTAAGGATGATTTTACATATAAACACACGCCTCCCCCTCGTTTATTAGTATGGTCATTTCTGAACAGACTATAGCCCTGTACATTAACAGCCCAGTCAGGGCTCTTGTCTAGCCATGTCTCAGATATCCCCACCATGTCATAATTATGCTCCAACAACATTAACTCCAATTCCTCCATCTTGTTGGCGAGGCTTCTGGCATTAGTATACATGCACTTTGTATCTCTCTGTACCTCTATTCTTTCTTAAATTATTAACTGTTCTAACCCCACCCCCCATGCCACCCCCACCCCCAATTTCATTATTTGTGCCCAGGTCTCTAGCTGCACTGTCTTCCCCTCCTATAAAAGGAATACCCTCCCCCCCGTCCCTAGTTTAAACACTCCTCCAACCTTCTAGCCATTTTCTCCCCCAGCACAGCTGCACCCTCCCCATTGAGGTGCAACCCATCTCTAGCGTAGAGCCTGTAGCCAACTGAGAAGTCGGCCCAGTTCTGCAGGAACCCAAACCCCTCCTTCCTACACCAATTCCTGAGCCACTTATTAACCTCCCTAATCTCCCGTTGCCTCTCTGGCGTGGCACGTGGTACAGGAAGTATTTCCGAAAATACCACCTTGGAGGTCCTTGCTTTAAGCTTACAGCCTAATTCCCTGAAATCATCTTTAAGGACCTTCCACCTACCTCTAACTTTGTCATTTGTGCCAATGTGCACCATGACCACTGGATCCTCACCAGTCCCTCCCAGTAATCTGTCAACCCGATCAGCGATGTGTCGGACTCGAGCGCCAGGTAGGCAGCCCACCGTTCGACAATCCCTGTCTTTGTGACAGATTGCCCTATCTGTTCCCCTAATAATTGAGTCTCCCACTACCAGAACCTGTCTGGCCTGCCCTGCTCTCCTATTTCCCCCCTTACTGGAGCAGACACTCATCCGGCTTTCAGAGGACATGCCTTGCTGCAGCAGTGCTACTCCTGCACTAACACTCCCCTCATCTGCCAACTTAGCAAACTTATTGTGGTGTGCCAGATCAGGACTAGCCTCCCTGGTGCTCTTCCCTCTACCCCGCCTTCTAACTGTCACCCAGCTAGCTGCTTCATTGTCCTGCAGCTCCAACCTAGCATCCCCCCCTCATCTATCCCATTGAGCGTCTGCTCAGTGAGCAGAAGACTCCTTTCCATATTGTCTATGGATCTCAGTGTTGCCAGCTGCACATTTAGATCCAGAATCTGGGCTTCCAAATGCACAACGTGCTCACATCTCGCACAGCAGTATGCACCCTCGACCGGCTGTTCAAGGATTTCATACATGCGGCAAGACGTGCACTGGATGGCATTGGCAATAGTGGAGCACATCCTAATGGGGATTGCAAAAGACAATACGATAAGCAAAAATAAATAAAAAGTATTAATAAAATATAACAGCAATTCAGTAATACCTCCCTTGGAAACTCCCTGAATCCAAAGTCACTGAATCTGAAGTCACACACTTACCACAGTTCGCACTTACACTCAGGTCACACTCAGCTCGTTCACACTCGCTCAGGCAGAAGATTTAAAAGATTTTTTTTTTTTTTTTTTCCCCTTTTACCAGCACACCACCTTGCTGCTCAATGCACTTCCAAAAGTAGTTAAGCCCCAACCAGCTGCCCCTTATAAACCCTTAATTACTATATGAACTCCCACCCTTAATTAACCCCTTGTGAATATAGTTACACCTCAAGATTTAAATGCAATATAGTTAACCCTTAAAAACACAGATAGTAAAATAAGAGATTAAAGATTAGAGAGAAAAAAAAAAAATAGGTTAAACAAGCCCCCAAGCCCCCCAAAAATTGGACAGGTAGAAAGCACTCAGCAACCTACAATTCAGCAACTCACACAGGTATTTGTTATAGGTTTTCCAAACACCTCTTCACTGAATCTCAAGTCACACACTTACCACAGTTCGCACTTACGCTCAGGTAACACTCAGCTCGTTCACACTCGCTCAGGCAGAAGATTTAAAAGATTTTTTTTTTTTTTTTTTCCCCCTTTTACCAGCACACCACCTTGCTGCTCAATGCACTTCCAAAAGGAGTTAAGCCCCAACCAGCTGCCCCTTATAAACCCTTAATTACTATATGAACTCCCACCCTTAATTAACCCCTTGTGAATATAGTTACACCTCAAGATTTAAATGCAATATAGTTAACCCTTAAAAACACAGATAGTAAAATAAGAGATTAAAGATTAGAGAGAAAAAAAAAAATAGGTTAAACAAGCCCCCAAGCCCCCCAAAAATTGGACAGGTAGAAAGCACTCAGCAACCTACAATTCAGCAACTCACACAGGTATTTGTTATAGGTTTTCCAAACACCTCTTCACAGAATCTCAAGTCACACACTTACCACAGTTCGCACTTACGCTCAGGTCACACTCAGCTCGTTCACACTCGCTCAGGCAGAAGATTTAAAAGAGTTTTTTTTTTTTTTCCCCTTTTACCAGCACACCACCTTGCTGCTCAATGCACTTCCAAAAGCCAAAATTCTACAAATGCAAAGGGAAAGGAGGATCGAATTTTAATTAAAAACACTGTTAGCTTGGTAGGAGTGCTCAGCCACTAAAGGAAGAACTGGATGGCATAAATGCGCACAGATAGGGCAATAAAGTAAGGATCAGGAAGGGGTGAGGGTGATGGTAGCGATCACCTGTCAGGGTTTTGTAAGGTCACAACACCTTTAGAAGCCTGATGAGACGTAGTTGCAGCCCCGTGGCTGGAGGAAAGTATCGGCCACATAACTGTTTGGCAAAGCAGAGATGATCATGATGTTCGAGCTGCACTCATGGAAAGGATGAGATCATACTGTTTTTTTACCTTGAAAAAGACACTGGTCTGATGCCAAAATGTGTTGGTTGAATAAAACCCTTTTTTATACTCTCTGGATCTTATGCTTTCCATGGGTAAAACAAAAAGAATGGTATACAGCAGCATTCTATAAATTAAGAATCAATAAAGCCTATCTATTAATTAATATTAGGCAACAGTTTATACTATACTCTGGCATATTTTTGCACTATCTTGCCCAGTGAAATATTACAATATCCTGGTAGCCCATCATCTATAAAATATTTTTGCCAATATAGATAAGGTATCTTCTGCCTCATATACTTAATGATTACCATCACGGTGACTATTATATTTTACAATCTAGTATATACAATCACTAACTGCGATTGTGTCTTGGTCAAAACATCTCTTTTTGCAAGGTTGTAATTTTGCCTGTTTTGCACATGTTCCCCATTTTCCTGTCCTGATATTCAATAAAGAATTTTTTCTATATATCTTGGATCTTTTGGTCGTATATGTGGTTTCCACACCCCCGTTGCTTTCCATGGGTGCAGCCCGCACATCATGATAATCTCTGCTTAACTTTCAAATGTGTACTACAAGAAAATGAACCAGCAACTCCTAACAAAATGAAGTGTGAACAGGTGCAAGCAGAGACTGCATTATATACAACCTAAAAATTGCAGCAGCACATTGTATGCACTAAGATGTATGCAAACATTAAATAAGAGACATTTAAACTGCAAAAGGTCTCATCAAAAGAAAGCTCAACCTTGTCATGACTGGCGGGCACACACAAATTGGGCAATGTGTGCACTATGTACATTCATATTATAAGTATATACTGTATGGCAGTAATGCAGTTTAAATTGAATGTTTGGATATATTTTAGTGCATACAGTTTGCTTCTACACTCTTTGGTTTGTATGGTGCTAGGAGAATGCTGATGAACATGAACCTCCCACTGAAAAAAGAGTGAATAGCACGTTATAGAGTATGAGGATCGGGACATAATTGACTGGTATTTGAAGCAAAAAAAAAAAGTTAATTTTTGGGTTGAGGAGAGAAAGACAATTCTTTTTTAAAGGTTTTGTGTGACAGGATGGGTACTATTTAAGCAACCTTTAAAATAAAAAGATGTGTCCAACGTGACCGCCCTTTTAACCAATATTTCTGCATTTCTGAGCACTTTGCTCTTGCGTAGAAGCAAGCCTCAGTATAGTTAAGGATCTTTTAGCTGTAAGTCATGAAAGCCTTGCATAATGTATATCAAACGTTATCTGTACCATTTGATACTGTTATTGCATTCAAAGTAAACTTTACTTCACCATTACATTAAAAGATTATACTTACAGCTCTGTAGCTTTGTGATTATGCAATTCATCTACACAATGAATGGAGTTAGTATATTTGCTCACAGGCTAGAATAATCTACTTTTCAGCAGCAGCCCATTTATGAGAAAGGCATTTTAGTGAATTGTAAAAGAATGTAATGCAGGAAACTGAATTACCAAGATAGCCATTGCACGTCCCATATTTCTGTAATGTGGTATTATAAATCTGCACTAGCTCTCAAAAATACAAAGTATTGAAAAAAAGGGATTCAGCAATATTGAATTAATCCCTATGTTGCAAAACATAATCTATAAGTATACGGTTAATTAGCAAAGAGACTGAGGGATAACTACTTAAATACAGCCAAACTTTCTGATTAAGTGATATGAATGAAATACGTGTAGGTGATTCTATAGTGTAAATGTATATTTCACTTTATTTAAAGTGAAGAGTCACCACTCAAATGCATTTTTTTTTAAATTTAAATAGGTCAAAATTGCAGCATGAACACGTACAGTTGAAACTAGAAGTTTACATACACTATATAAAAAGACACATATGCATGTTTTTCTCAATATCTGACGTGAAATAAGAATAAACCTTTCTCATTTTAGGTCAATTAGGATTACCATAATTATCAATATTTGCCAAATGCTAACATAATGAGGGAGAGAGAATGTTTTAAGGCATTTTTATTAATTACTGCAGTCAAAAGTTTACATACACTAAGATTACTATGCCTTTGATCAGTTCTGGACTGCCCATATGATGATTTCATGCCTTTGGAAGTTTGGAATTAGAGACACACATGTGGATGTATTTTAATGCACACCTGAAACACACTGCTTCTTTGTGTAGCATCATGGGAAAGTCTAAAGAAATCAGCCAAGTTATCAGGAAGAGAACTGTGGAACTGCACAAATCTGGCTCATCCTTGGGCACAATTTCAAGATACCTGAAGGTGCCTCTTTCATCTGTACAAACAATTATACACAAGTAGAAACAAGATGGGAATGTCCGGCCATCATACCGCTCTGGAAGGAGATCGTTTCTGTGTCTCAGAGATGAACATGCTTTGATCTGACATGTGTATATCAATCCAAGGACAAAAGCAAAAGCCCTTGTGAAGATGATGGTAGAAGCTGGTAAGATTGTGTCAATATCCATATCCAAATTGAACTTTTTGGGCATATTGACCATTGTTAAGTTTAGAGGAAAAAGGGAGAAGCTTGGAGGCCTAAGATCACCATCCCCCGTGAAACACGCCTGTGGGCAGTATCATGTTGTGGGGTTGTGTTGCTGCAGGAGAGACTGATGCACTTCACAAAATAGATGCTGTAAAACTAAGCTCCCCCTAGTGTTAGACTTTACTTTGGATCTTTACAGCTAAGTGGTAATGTTTATCCTTGTGGAGAGTGGCATGCCTGACATGCCAGTGTAAGGAGACTTATAGGCCATGCAATTCTCCTCAGGGAAATTATATATGGAAATTGTCTCTTCAGAGAGGAAGAGGACTTGAACTCTAGTGCCACCTATTGGAAGTAGTAAACCTACATGTCAATATTGACCCTTTACTAAGTCTTGCCATAAGACTTAGGATAAAATCCAAATCAGAATGTCAATTTACAGACACGTGTTTCGAGGTGTTGCCCCACATCGGTGCATCTGATTTGACTGTATGAGAGACCAATGACTTGGGTCTAAGGGGTAATCTTTCTTCTTGTGGAGCGTTGGAGTTCTCTTCCTCTCTGAAGGGACAATTTGCAGATCCATAGTGAAAAAAAAACCACGATCTGTTGAATTGGCGCTCTTGCTCCGTGTAACTGGTCTCAATAATTGAACAATTAGAAGCAATGTTGAGGACTTTATGACCAAATAGTAGTGACATGCCCCTACTTAGCATAAATAGTTGCAATGAAATTTTATTGAGACAAATACAGTGCTGTGCAAATTAATTGGGACAAAGAATATTTTTTTAAGTAAAATCATAAGTTGGTTACCAGTCAGTGATTCAAACCAGTTTTAACTGCTTTGAACAGGCACTCACACCTGTTCAAAGCAGTTAAAACTGGTTTGAATCACTGACTGGTAACCAACTTACGATTTTACAAAAAAAATGCTTTGTCCCAATTAATTTGCATAGCACTGTAGCATGTAAAACCACTATGCGCGTTGGAGCAGGACTGGCTCTTTCATCAGGTGTGTACACTGTGGAGACCAGTCACACCGAGCTACAGTGCCATGTCAGCAGACCGTGTTTTTCCACCGTACTGGTCAGCTCAACCATATACAATTATTTCCAATTGTTGAGCACTTAGTGCAACAATATCAAGTTTATTTCTCATTTACCTTAATGCTGTGCTGAGTGATGCCCTATGTCCGAATACCTGTTTTCTGTTGCAGATCAAGAGGTAACTGTAAGCAGTCAGAATTTTATCTTTTAAAGGGAACCTGTCCACTATCCAGACAGCCACCATGTCTCTAGAGCTTCCCATTTTTACATTTTAACAAGCGCCGTCTTGTGCTTTAGGAGATTTCTCTAGAATTGTAAAATCAAGTTTTAATCTGCGCAAGAGTTATGCAAATCTGTGAGGACGCTTATCTCACCCGGAATATTCCTCCCTTCCAAATGGTAAGCACGCACCCCCAATTCCTCCGTGGCGTAAGCGACATAATGTGCAAAAGTGACATTGCACTCAACCAGTGGCGGATTATAATGAGGTCAATCTGGGCGGTAGCCCAGGGCCCAGTGGTGTGGGGGGCCCCACCAGTCCAGGGTAAATTGCCCCATTATTATCCGCCACTGAGCAGCCGTGAGACACACTGGGGCACCTGCAGCAGGCTATACCCACACAGGTGATGGCAGCAGCCAGCACACACAGCTCCGCTGCATCTCACATGTGCACGTTGCTCCGTGCAGAGCTCCGTAATTACTTACTGCAGAACGCCTATACCCAAAGCCTGGCTCCTCCCAGTCATGTGACTGATCACATGCGGCTGACATCACGGAAGGTCTTGTTCCCTTGTAGCATGCTGTGTTGTTCTGCTGGGCTGATGGCTGCAGTGATCTATCATCTGGGGGTCAGTGTATGATGTATCGGGGGTCCCCTCACCTCACACCAGCAATATGGGTCCATGAGGAGATGGTGACCTGCTGCAGGAGTCGCCGCAGAGGGGCAGTGGTGCCCCCTGATGCCACCAATCCACGTGCACCACTCATTCAGTCATCAGACCACCAAAGAGAGCTTATATCCCCATAAAATTATAGTACCATGGCAAAAAATTCACTAATTGCAATTATGCAAAAAAGTGCAAATAACTTTATTGTATAAACGGGGCAAGAAAAGTGCATATAGTAATCACCATGTAAACATTACAGAGTTAATAAAAACCAGTGGCCAATGATGCAACACATGTGTGGCTTACACAAACATCATTAATATGTGTCACCTCAGGGAACCAGGACAAGTGTTACAAAAATGCATGGAATTACGTAACCTATAGTTCCAGTGAGACAGACAGAAAAGGTTGTCTGCATGGGGTGGTGAGAAAAAGGCATACATTTCAAAAAGTAAAATGGACAGGCAGAATGTTGAAGTGAGAGTGTCTCCAATCCAAAGAAAGGAGATACCAAGGGTCACAAAACACAGTATAAAGCATTTCAAAAAGATCTACCAAGTCCGAAATGTCACAAAATCAAGCCAAATCTCCCACGTCATCAGAAAAAAAAAACTATAGGTTATGTAACTCCATGCATTTTTGTAACACTTGTCCTGGTTCCCTGAGGTGACACATATTAATGATGTTTGTGTAAGCCACACATACGCGTATGTTGCATCATTGTCCACTGGTTTTTATCAACTCTGTAATGTTTACATTACTATGTGCACTTTTCTTGCCCTGTTTATACAATAAAGTTATTTGCACTTTTTTGCATAATTGAGATTAGTGATTTTTTTTTTACCATGGTACTATATTTAATTTTATGGGGATATAAGCTCTCTTTGGTGTTCTGATGACTGAATATAGTATATAGAGAGTATCTCATTGTTCTAAATATGTTCTCTGTGTAGGTCCAGAATGCTGGCCATGTTCTCGCATGTACCACTCATACCTGCAGTCTGAGAATTCCTGATATTTCAATCAATGGGACGAGATCACCCTGGACAGGCATCTCACAGACAGCCCTACGGCCTGACCGTGGGGCCTTCCATCTCCGCCAGGGGCCATTTTGTTGTACGGCGGAAAGAAAGTTTTTCTTTAGTAACAATATAATTAGAAACTTTCATTTGTGTTCGCCATGGTGGAAGTATTGATGATACAATATTTTTCTGCCATGATGGAAGCAGTTTTGCTTTTTTCTTCGTACTGACCCCATATTGTTGTACAGTGGAAGAGTGAGCGGGAGGCGCCATATTGCCTGTCTTGTAGCACGGCAAGCAGAGAGTCTGGGCGGGGAGTGGCCGCCTGTCACTGACGGACACCGAGAAGCAGCTTCATCCTTCCGTGAGGTGAATCATCCCGAAGCCGCAATGATGCTGCTGGAGGTGAACAACCGCATCATCGAGGACACCGTCAGCCTCAAGTTCGAGAACTCGGCGGCCTCGGGGTGCTGGGCTGGAGAGGCCCCTGCAGTGTGGGACCGGGTGCTGCTGTAACAAACCCCCAGCAGTGACAGGAATCAGCTCCTGGACTGTAGGAATGCGGCCATTCACTGACAGCAAGCAGAGATGTTCGGCAGATCAATACTATGGCTTAGGGTGTGTGCATACGCTGCGGATTCTCCTGCGGAAATTTCCGCGCGGATTTGACTAAATCCGCAGGATCTGTGGATTGATCTGCGGTTTTCCCCTGCTGTTTGACACCTGTCATTGATCAGGTGCTAAATCGCTGTGGAATCCGCACAAAGAAGTGACATGCTGCAGTTTTGAAACCGCAGCAAATCCGTGCAGAAAATTCCGCACCGTGGGCACTGCGGTTTTTGATTTTCATAGGTTATAATGGACTGTACACCGCAGCAGAAACTGCTGCAGATCCGCAGGGCCAAATCCGCTGTGGATCCGCAGCAGAATCCGCTGCGTGTACACACACCCTTAAAGTGTTTTTTTTTTCTTCCTAACTGAAGGGTAAATTGACTAGATCAATGGATGTTTGACAGGTTATAGTTTCACTCAGCAACTATTTTTCTGGAATAATCTGTTTCAGGTATATGATGACCCCGTCACATGACCCCGTCACATGACCGGGGGGGCGCACAGAGTCTGAACAGCCCGGGGCCCTGGCTACCCTTAATCCACCCCTGCACTCAATTCTTTGCAAATCTCACTCTGCCTACATTGGAATGTGCACAGGTTGCATGCGCAGGGAGTAAAGACATCACACATATGCAAAAGATTTGCAAATATCTGATGGTGCCGTCACTCATGTCCCAGGTGACGTACCTTCAAGATGGAGGGGCAGGGAGGTTTATTCCGGGGAAATCACCCCACCAGACCCATCCAAAGAGACTTGCACAACACAAGTGCGGATTAAAACTTAATTTCACAATTACTAAGATATAAGAAGAAACTTATCAAAATGTAAAATAAGGTGCAGTACAAACATGAGAGGAAGTTTAGGGAGGGTCCCTTTAACTCTGTCTATGCTGGGTATTTGGCGCTTTTTATCACTGTCTGAAAAATAAAATTCCAACTTCTATAAAGTTACAACAAAATAATAAAAAATAATCAGCTAATATAATGATATTCATGGTGGTATTAGAAAAAAATGGATACAAATAATTTATGTCATGCAAATGCGGCACCACATACTATGTAAATAGAAATGCTCTACTAAAGACGCATTCATCTGGCAGCCGTTACAGTAAGACTTTCATGCCGTAGTTTCCAAGTCACTTAGGAAGATTTATCTAAGGAGATTAGTAAGAGTAGCCTAGTGTAAGCTTTTGGGAAGTACATTATTGAGCTCTACAGGCTTTAACAGAAGAACATGCACTTTCTAGGAAACATTGTTTTATCATCTTCTACATTCATATGTAGGACTATAACGTGCCGTTCATACTAAAAGCAGCGGATTTAACCACTGTGGGGCCCACGCTTTCACCTTCAGATCTGAAATTTCTGGCAGTTTAAAGGTCTTTATAGTGAGGAAATAAGACCACCAACAGTAGAATATGGGGTATCAAAATGAAGCCTAAATATCAACCACCAACAAGGTGTTGGGAGACTGTAAATGTAAAGAAATTGCTGAATATTCAAGACCACAGAAGACATTTGTAAAAACAAACAACTGTATTAAATATCAATACTTCCTATAAAATTCCAATAATTCAAGATTTAAAGAATAAGACTGACTGGCTACTAAGTTTCATACATCAGTGAGTTCCACAGAGTAGATCTACCAGGAAACCTCAGAATATGGACCAGAAGGAAGGTGGACAAGCTCCTTGTCTTGCTTCAAAGTATGAAAAATGCCTTCACGTAGGTTCATGGCTTAGCCTTCTTACCATTTCTCTTGAAATATTCATTGCCGAATCGCATGAGAACTTGTGAGATTAGTACAGTATGATCTACATAATGGCTAATACTCTGCAGCACAGAGCATGGCATGGGGAGAAGCGGCATGTTACTGCGTATATCACTATTATTGGCACACTGGGGCATCTAGAATAGGAGCAGGACATCATTTAACCCTTGTCCTCTATATGCCCCTCAGATCAGCCTCCACAGTGAACAACCTAACACAGTCCGCTTACAAGCTACTGAAAAGAAAGAAATCTAAGCGGTTATGGGTTATGACGTACCGTATAGATTACACACGGGTTGACTTCCTAACAGTGAAAGTGTCAATGTAAATGACACATTGTGGAATAGAACGTGAAAACAGATTTGACCTGGGCGAATGGTTTATGAAAAAGTGGCCATTTAAAGGGTTTAACACTTTTTCCACCTACAGGGGATTTAATGGAGCAGTAAAGTGACCATTGGACATCAGGAATAAGGGGCAAGGTTCCGACCTACACCAAGAACTAGATATTCACAGGCTGCATATACCCAAGGACTCGGCTCTGTATTAGGAATCGGCCAAGGAATTGTTCACTGTGCAAATGTTCTCTATGTAAAATCATAAGTAACTGTTTATAACATTTTCTCCATTTAATAGAGAAAGCCCCATCGGTTCTCTCCCATCTCAGCTGTCTGTAGTACTCTCTATGTAGCACCGATAACAGAAGTTGCTGTGAATTAATGACAGTCCAAAGTTTTGTTAAATGAAATACATTATTCTTTATTAGCCCTCTGTGGCTCCATATTTTAAACACAAAAAATCTGAAATGTTATCCTAGCCTATGCCATAGAAAGAACATTTGAAGCTTTCCCAGCTATCAGCAGTTTCTTTCGGTGGACTCAGGCCAATTACTTGATGCACTCATGTAAAACTAATCCCAAATAAGTGCCTTATAAATAATAAAATTGTAGTCATTCCAGGGTGTCCAAAACTATTACATATAGGCCAAACACATGACTCTCAAGCAGATTACAGATCTGTGTGAATAAGAGGCAGAAATACCAAGGTTCTTATAAAGAAAACATGTATTATACAATTGGCTTCCTTGTCCTGACGTTCGCTCAGTATTGATTCCGCAGCCGATTACTGCTCTCTTGCATCTCTATGATAAGACTGTCCATTTCTTTCACTTCATCGGATAATTCTGCAGATACTTCGCCAGTTGCCACATCTGTGAAAAGTTGCTGAAAAGACATTGTAAAGATACGAAAAGGTCAAAATTCAGGAGGTTAATGTAGACATGTGACACCTACAGTGGGTACGGAAAGTATTCAGACCCCTTTAAATTTTTCACTCTTTGTTTCTTTGCAGTCATTTGGTAAATTCAAAAAAGTTCATTTTTTTCCTCAATAATGTACACTCTGCATCCCATCTTGACTGAAAAAAACAGAAATGTAAACATTTTTGAAAATTTATTAAAAAAGAAAAACTGAAATATCTCATGGCTATAAGTATTCACACCCTTTGCTCAGACACTCATATTTAAGTCACATGCTGTCCATTTCTTTGTGATCCGCCTTGAGATGGTTCTACTCCTTCATTGGAGTCCAGCTGTGTTTAATTAAACTGATAGGACTTGATTTGTAAAGGCACATACCTGTCTATATAAGACCTCACAGCTCACCGTGCATATCAGACCAAATGAGAATATGAGGTCAAAGGAACTGGCCAAGGAGCTCAGAGACAGAATTGTGTCAAGGCACACTTCTGGCCAAGGTTACAAAATAATTTCTGCTGTACTCAAGGTTCCTAAGAGCACAAAGGCCTCCATAATCCTTAAATGGAAGAAGTTTGTGACCACCAGAAGTCTTCCTAGACCTAGCCGTCCGGCCAAACTGAGCAATCGTGGGAGAAGAGCCTTGGTGAGAGAGGTAAAGAAGAACCCCAAGATCACAGTGGCTGAGCTCCACAAAATCCAGTAGGGAGATGGGAGAAAATTCCACAAAGTCAACTATCACTGCAGTTCTCCACCAGTCGGCCTTTCCTCAGTGCCAGACATATGAAAGGCCGCATAGAGTTTGCTAAAAAACACATAAAGGACTCCCGGACTATGAGAAATAAAATCTCTAGTCTGATGAGATGAAGCTAGAACTTTTTGGTGATAATTCTAAGCAGTACGTGTGGAGAAAACGAGGCACTGCTCATCACCTGCCCAATATAATACCAACAGTGAAACATGATGGTGGCAGCATCATACTATGGGGGTGTTTTCCAGATGCAGGGACAGGACGACTGGATGCAATTGAAAGAAACATGAATGTGGCAAACTACAGAGATATTCTGGATGAAAACCTCTTCCAGAGTGCTTCGGACATGAGACTTGGCCGAAGGTTCACCTTCCAACAAGACAAAGACCCTAAGCACACAGCTAAAATAACAAAGGAGCGGCTTCAGAACAACTCTGTGACCATTCTTGACTGGCCCAGCAAGAGCCCTGACCTAAAAACAATTGAGCATCTCTGGAGAGACCTGTAAATGGCTGTCCACCAATGTTCACCATATAACCTGACGGAACTGGAGAGGATCTGCAAGAAGAATGGCAGAGAATCCCCAAATCCAGGTGTGAAAAACTTGCTGTATCATTCCCAAGAAGACTCATGGCTGTACTAGCTCAAAAGGGTGCTTCTGCTCAATACTGAGCAAAGGGTCTGAATACTTATGACCATGTGATATTTCAGTTTACCTTTTTTAATAAATTTGCAAAAATTTCTACATTTCTGTTTTTTCTTCAGTCAAGATGGGGTGCAGAATTAACGAGAAAAAAAAACCCTTTTTTTTAAATTTACCAAATGGCTGCAATGAAGCAAAGTGTGAAAAATTTAAAGGGATCTGAATACTTTCCGTACCCACTGTAAGTCTTAAGAAGTCTAAAAAATAATCTAGAGGAATAAAATAAAAGCACAACAAAACGGATTTCTCAATAGTAATCATAATGTAACATTTTCCTTTATCGTGGGGAAATAAAAAGTATATGTAATGGAAATCAATGTATGGGACTTAAGGTACTTCAAAGCACATGGTTCACAATTTATAACTGTAAATTCATTGTTGTGACTTAAAGGAGTATTCTCAGCTCCAAGATCCTATATATGTAGTAGGCATAATAATAATAATATGAGCAAATACCCCCAATTAGAAATGTAGTATAGTTTTTCTGATTCGCTATGTCTCTTTCCTCATGTGCAGGCATTATAGGACCTTAGGTGTTCATGGTTAAGACCACTGATATTGTGACAGTTTGTTAGATAGTTGCTAGTGGTCGTAATCGCAGATAAATGAGGTCATGCAATGCCTGCACCTGAGGAAAGATACATGACGAATCAGAAAAACTATACTACATTTCTAATTGAAGGTATTTGCTAATATTATAATTATACCTACTACATATTGGATAGTATCTTAGAAATGGGAATACCCCTTTAAAGCTACCGGGCCACAATGCAAAATCCCCAACACCACCAATTATTCTGCCTCTTTAGGGTTCGGGTAACTCAGTCTCCACGGTAGAGGTGTGATTACAGTCTCAAATTCCCGTATAGTTACACTCCTGTGTATTTTATTGCCTCAAGAGCCTGCTGGGAATCTTCAGTGCAAAACTACTTACATTCTAAATTATGAAAGCCCTATTCCCATTTCCTCTGTGCTAGATCCATAATACAACAGATCCAAAAGGCAGTCAAATTGACTTTTTTGACTTGATAGTGAAGTCTGCTGGGATTTCCATGGTAAGGATATTGCAGTATTCTTGATATAAAAATTGACAGAATTTTCAACACAAGCTTTTGGTTTAGATGTGAACCATCTCCTATTCTTGTGCCTAGACTGCAAACCTCAAAGAGCTCCCTATTTCAGTTATTCAGCATTAGATATGTATTTTTATTTTACAAACAAGCAAGAAATAGAAATAGAGAAATACTAGACTATTATACGGATTAAAAGAGGGGTATGGCCAGAGGTGGCAATGAAAGAAATATCTAAGGTATGTAATTGAAAGATAATTTCTTTGGGTGGCTTAAAGTACCGATATTGACCTTTACGATCACCACTTCCAATAGGTGGCACTAGAGTTCCGGTCTTCTTCCTCTCTAAAGAGACAATACTTGCATATTCAAATTCCAAAAAGAATATTGTATGGCCTAAAAGTCTACTTATAACATCTTGGCACCCATCAGAAGGAAAGACTTGAACCTTTAGAACCTGTCAGAGGCCTTCCACCAAACAAGTTCTCCTGCTTTGCACTGATGAGCAGCAAATACCCATCCGCAAATGGAGTTTGTGGTTTGGCTAAGTCATATGGCAAGGGTCACTATTGACTTCTAAGACTACTACTTCCAATAAGTGGCACTAGACTTCCTGTCCCCTCCTCATTGAAAAAGAAGATTGCTGCCTGTCTGCAGTTTTCTAAACATCATCTGAACAAGCCAGAAGTCTCATAGTTTGTGAACTGATCATGCCAAAATAATACTCTGTTGTTTAAATGAGAAGTGTTATGATTTATAAATGAAAATCAATTCATTACAGCATTAAAACCTCATAGAATCTTGTGAATATCATGGTTTTTGTCTTTTTTTGCTGCATCTGGACCAGGATGACTTGCCATCATTCATGGAACAATTAATTCTGAATTATACCAGCAAATTCTTAAAGCTAACCTGTCAGCAGGATTTTTCTAAGTAAACTACAGACACTGTCAGGTTGCTGCTGTTAAACTGATTAAAATGATATCTGGGGTGAAGAAATCCGTTTTGTGGTTCTTGTGTAATCAGTGTTAGAAATTTTCAGTTAATGGGATGCCCATGCTATGGGGCGGACAGTGGGCAGTCTTATCTCCCTGCTCTAGGTCGGAGAAACCAAGGAAAGACCTGCCCACAGGCCGCCCCGAAGCACAAACCCGTACCTCATCATTGAAATAGACTGTCTGTGCTTCGGGGTGGCCTGTGAGCAACATGATAATGTCTGTAGTTTACTTAGCAAAATCCTGCCGACCTATTCGCTTTAAGTAAAATGTCCAGACATCGGTCCATGAGCTGAATCTCAAGACAACATGGATCATGGTGCAAGAATACAACCCAAAGCACACAAGTCATTCTAAAAAAGAATTATTAGAGAAGAATAATGAAGTTTTTGAATGGCCAAGTCAAACCCTGACCTTAATCTTATAGAAAAATTGTGAGAGATCTGAAGCAAGACGTTCATGGGAGACGTCCTACCAACATAATAACAGAGTTGAAGCTGTTTTGTAGGGATGAATAAGTTAAAATTCCTCTAAAACAATGTGAAGGATTCATTTACAATTATCGGAAATGTTTAAATGGGAGCCTGTAGCATCCTCAAATTTAACTTTTTTAACATACATAGTCTCATATAACAGAGAGTTAAAATATTTTTTATTAAGGATTATATTAAAAATATTGCAACATCATCAGTGCATCTTCATAAGCATCAATTAAGTTGCAAAGGAGGTAAACTTTTTTTGGGGGTTTGTTCATACACCAATTTTCTAATACTAAGGTAGTTCCATACTGGAGCTTCCCCTTTTGTAAGGTTTCAATTATTATTGGATATTACATTATTTCTTTACAGTGATGTTACTAAATTACAAGATTGTCCTAGCATTATATTAATCTATGTGAGGGGAAAGAGGGGTGAGCATCCATCATTATGCGGAAGATGAAAGTCTTCACTGAGGTTTTATTTTAACTGAAGACAAACGTATTCAGGAAGGAACGTCTGGCTCTAAGTAGCCTGACCGCTGTGGATGTTTTCCTTTTTCCTTCCTCTTGTTATGGAGAACATCAAGGACTGCTCAGAAGTCAGACATAAACCACCATTTTTCATACTATGTCACTAAGGTCATCTGCTGATGTATAAATGATATATTTCGAGAAAAAAAAACTTATACAGAAGAGTGTGAAGATAAGGGAAGGGAACTGAAAGTGTAATCACTAACTATTCCTAATCTGACCCACAGTGGAAATAATAGCCCATGTTCAATACTTTCATGAGCTTCTGTTTCTTTAGTTTTTGAAAGAAGATATTTAAGAAATGGGATTATTAAAAAATAATGTCACCTAAAAAAACAGCAGAACTCGGTAAGAGTACTCTCAGTCTAGGTACAGTAACCCCCTCTAAAATTTACAAAATCACGGAAGGGTTTTCTTTGAATATTTGGCATTATATTAGCAAACATCATGGTGTCCCTCATCAATCACTCTTAAATCCTTCTTTTAGTTTTGTAATCTCTTTAAAATACCACCAGATGAAGAGAGGTCTAGGTCAGATTTTCCTCTTCTCTTATTCCCACTGCTCCTCTAAGTATTTAGTATTTTTAAAAATCCAACATAGAGTTCCAGAGATTCGGCCTTTTTATTCAGTACTAATTTTTATGGACTTACCAAGGGGGTGTATCTCACACGGTAATAATGTAAAGCAGCCTAAAGGCACGGCCCAGAGAATCCTGCGAAGAACCTCTTGGTAAAGAACATAAATATTTGCACTAAATAAAAAGGCCCATATCTCTGGAACCATAAAGCAGATTTAAAGGGAATCTGTCACTACAATCGACCTATCTAACCTATTAATGTAGGGAAACAAGTAATAGACTACTGAAACAAGTAGTACCTCTATCGTCACTCTGTCCCTGTGACGTTAGGTGCGTGGCCGGAAATCCCACATCTGTGCATTCTGAATGCAGTCACTTCCCTTCAGAGTTCCACCCTTCTATTGGCTTCACAGCTTTTGCGCAGGTGAGTCACTAGTACTTCTGCCCCCAGTGATCTACGACGCATAGAAAAGGTGCACTCCGGACTTCCTTCCTCCCTCCTTGCAGAGTAAAAATGTCATTTTTGAAGCCCCAGTTTAAAACAATCACTGGGAGTGGAAGTACCAGTGACTCGCCGGCGCCTGCACAGAAGTTACGAGCAGCCAATGCCCATAAAAGAGCAGAACACTGAGGAGCCTGAACAGCAATCGTAATGGGCGGGCACAGGATCTCTAGCCACGCACCTGACGTTGCTAGAACAGAGTGACTATGTAGAAGGAGAAAGATAGGATAATGAAGAGAGGAGGCATATTCAGGGCAGCGTTCGCCCCATAGCCGGGAAGAACTCATTTACATTAAGCAATAAAAGCAATTTTTTCCCACTAGGAATCTGATATGAGGTATACATGTATGACTTTTTTTGAGCAGTCTATAACCTGTATGTCCATATTAATAGATTAGATCACTCAAATGTGGCGACAGAGTAACCTTAAACAAAACAAAAAAATACACCTGAATACTCAGGCAAGAATCGGGAATGAAATAAGAGCAACAACTGGCCACTAATGACAAGTCCTCTTTAATAAATACTTTATAACTAGATTCAAATAACCCTACCTAAATAGAGACAGTTTTCTGTTATTATCTCAGATCACCCAATGCACATATGGCCTGAGAAACCAGGCATGTTAATTCTAAAAAAGGCATGAGGGGAAAAAAAGCACCTGGATACCATTGTTTTTTTTAAGTGGCAAAGCAAATAACACTATGTAATCCAACATGCCTCATTCTCTCTCTCATATCTAGAAGAGCAAGGAAGCCTCCATATACATGCAATTATTGAAAGTTTCAGCTGAAATCACCAGTACAGTTAATGGACGTTACATTAAAGTTCCTAGAAAGCAAGGACTAGGATATAAAAATAAGAAAATGTTCATGGCACATAAGTGCAGCTCCCAGCTTTCAAGATCATAATTAGGAAACAAGACTAAGAATGGTCAACAGAATGGAATTTCCTGTTTTCTCTTACAATTAAACCAAAGGGTTTCGTTGATGATCAGGGTATAGCGCAGATCATACAGAGCAATCATTTGGAGAGGCGCCACTACCTCATTAGCTTACACAAGCTAATCAAATATCCATGTTATTTTGACCAAGGCTGCATAACCAAATGTGTGTCAGGATAGTCCCAATTAGATCTATGATATAATGTAAGATACCCAAATACTTCTATCTCACTATATTAGCATTTTTTGCCTTAATAACAGGGGTGCTCAAAAACTAGTCCAATGGCCACATGTAGGTCACAATTCTGGTCTATGTAGAATCATACCACATGGAGAGAGACATATGTTATTAGGAATTAACCTCGGTTAAAGAATAGTTACATGCTTTTGATGCAAATAACTAAAATTTCATGGTCAAAATGTTATGGCTGGAGTGGCATTCTACGAACCGCCTCCTACCTGAAGGCATCCACAGCACCTCTTTAGAATAGGAGCGACATCACATGAGTTTAACGCCGCAACTATGATGTTGATCCAGGTTGGATAGTCTAAAAAGGAACTGTGGATGCCATCAGGTAGGAGACAGTTTTCAGGGCTCCTGTCCAGTGGCCACAGAATACTTGCCATATTTTTTGGATTATAAGACACACTTTTTCCCAAAATTTGGGAGGAAAACGTGGGTGTGTCTTATAATGTGGATGTAGCTCACCTGGGGCCTGACTGCAGTGGAGTGGTGTTTCAGGATGCAGGGTTGCTGCTGCAGGAGGCCGGCTCAGGCAGAAGTGAGGCAATGCTGTGGGCCCCGGGATGGGAGTGTCCCGAAGCTGCGAGCCTGCGGGCACTGGGCTGTCATAAAATGTTGGCATAGAGCACAGTCTCTGCACTTTCCCATTCATTTTCCTGTAGTGGGTTTCAGGAAAATGGCAGCCTGAGGCGGCGCATGCAGATTAAAATCTTGACTGAGCGCCGGAATACCTCCTCCCACAGCATTGCCCCACTCCTGCCGCCAGCTTCCTGCAGCAGGGATCCTGCCTCCCTTGACCCCGTTCCATCGCAATCGTACTATAAGACGCACCACCATTTTATTAAACATTTTTTTCCTATGTTCCTTCCCAAATTTGGGGTGCATTTTATAGTCCACAAAATGTGGTAAGTAACATTGGCCTCCATGCATGTTACTTCCCCCTCCCGACATACTCACCGTTCCGGCCGCGTTCCCTGATCCGGCTCTCCTCTGTGTTCCAGGGCCTTGGCATGTCGCGAAAGTCTCCTGGCAGCATGTGCACTCCCTGGTTCTTAAAGGGGTAGTGAGCGAACTCCTGATGTGTCCCCAGCCAGTAGCTGGGAGGCGCCAAGTAATTAAGGCACCTTCCCCTGTAGGGAGGGGAGGTGAATGAGCAAAATAAGTTTGTTGGCAGGTCCCTGTTCCAGAACCCATGCTGTTTGTACCTGAAACCTATCACCTATCCCAAAACTTGTCCTGCCTGAATCAGTACCTATACCCGGTGTCTGCCTTGTCTGATTCTGCCAACCAGTTGTGCCTGAACCCTGAGCCAACCTATGGTCTTGAATCTGTTCCGAGTGAACCAGCTCCAATGTCTGTTCTGGCAGTGATCCTGTTCCTGCCCTACTAGCTACTCAGAGTCCATACCTTTGTCCATGTGCCCTTAGGGTTAGCGGTTGTGGTTTCGGGGTCTGTCCTGGAGAAGCTTCTGGAGACCACCTGCAGCTCAAGTCTAACCACACCCTCAGGGGGCATAGTTTTGAACCAGGTGGTCACTTAGTTACACCCCTCCAAGCTCTATCCAGTCCATGGAACAGTGGGTCCACACATCCACCAGCGTGAAAACTTATAAATTCCACAAGAACATGGAGTCATATATCCACCATACATAGAAAACAATGAGATTTTATTGAAAAACACTAGAAACAAATATGTTTAAAGGGAATCTGTCACCACTTTTTTGAGATATATAATGATATCATTCAAATGTGTGTCACATAAGGATTCCCTTAGTACTTTTGCTTCCCCCTGACGCCGCACCTTTCATGCATAAATACCTTTTTTTTATATCGGTTCAGATATATGTAAACTGCCGCTGTCCGGGGCTTATTCAACTGCTCCCCCCTCCCTGTCTTGCTCTACGCATTTCTTTCTTCTGAACTATATGGCACTGTGACTGACAGAACGTTCAGTGAACGTGACTGAACTACGTGCCACTGTGACTCACAGAACTTCTTCAGTAAACGTGACTGAACTACATCACACTGTGACTGACAGAACTTGTTCAGTAAAGATGAGTGAACTACGTCGCGCTGTGAGTGAAGGTTAAATTCTGAACTACGTGGCACTATGACTGACAGAACTTGTTCAGTAAACCTGACTGAACTATATGGCACTGTGGCTAACAGAACTTGTTCAGTTAATGCGGCGCCCCTGAGGGTCCGGTCGCCAGAAGTACTGCACCTCATCCAGAGGTGTGGTATCCCACCCTCAGGTAAGGAGGGATTACCACCCAGGACTCCTAACACTGCACTCAACACACACACTAGCTAGTCAGGGCACCTGGGCGTACCCTTCAGGAGGATGGCCTCATCCCAGACTGGCTAGGAAAGGGTGTGGGGGGGTTAGTGTAGAAGGTAGGTAGTGGGAGGAGCTTAGGTCTTGGAGTGATAGTTAGGCATCCAATCAGAGTGAGAAAGGTGACAGTTGGTGGGAGGAGCTAGTACTGAGGTAAAGAGATCCTTCCAGAAACTAGTCAGTCGGTGACAGGACAGCAGGATTGCTGTAGAGGACTGTGGGTTGAAAAGAGAGAAACATCTTGACCACGCTCCTAGACTAAGAAGAAGGGGTCCTAGGGGCACGGGTAGTGCGACTGGCCACCCTTGGGGCCCGCATCCTGGAAGTAAAGGACCAGGCCAGAGCGAGGGAGCCGGCCCCTGAAACTAGTGGAGGATTATAGGACTCAGCTAGGAAGCCGGAGGCTGACGTAACTTTAAGTGCGTCAGCCACAGCCACAAGCACCCTCCAAAAGGCAGCGGTATGAGTAACGGACCTCGGGGCCTGACCCACGTCGCCTGAGGAGATCCGTGGCTACCAGCTGGGGGCACTACTTGTGAAGGTGCAGGGCAGGGAAAGTAAGGAGAATCCAGCGCAGAGACACGGCCTTGAGAGAAGACACAAGGAAGAGTCCTGAAAGGTGTACCCAATCTGCCTGGGAGTTTGCCGGACCCCTCCCTCGGAGGACGCAGCACTAAGTGGACCAACGTGTACACGAAACTTGTGAGTAAAAACTCAGAAACTGCACCTAACTGTGTCCTTGGAGTTATTTTACAACTGCCTGCCTCACACTGCAAACACCATCACCGTCACTGGCTCAACTGCCCTGGGACACAGCTCTACCTGTGGAGAGCTTTACCATCCCCGCTGCCCTAACACCGTCCCAGAGGATCCTCAGAGCAGCGTCGGCTTAACACCTGCATTGCCGAATACCACAGGTGGCGTCACAAATCCCCTTTTCTCCTATTAATAATCCTACCGTCTTCCCCCTTCATCTGAACTTCCATAATTTACATTGGACACCCAGGGCCACGGACCGGGTCACTATCACCACCGTGACACACTTCCCCTGTAAAAGAGCCTGACCGGCCCGGTACCGAGTACCCCCGGCCCTGGGAGGGCGTTCCATTAACGTGACTGAACTACGTGCCACTATGACTGACACGACGGGCGCGACCAATCAGCGACGCGGGATTTCCGTTACAGGCAGACAGAATTAGACGATTATATAGTAGATTTATACAGCACTCTCTTAATCAGTTGCATTTTATTAAACTTAATAAAGTAAAATAATAAAATATTTAAAAGTCCAACAATCACAAACAATAAAAGCAGTGATCCAGATACAGCCCTGCCATATAAACTTTTTTTTCCAGAGCTTTTTAATTCATCTGTTAAGCTATGTGCGCATGTTGCGTATTTGCATGCAGAGATTTCTGCAAGGTTCCTGCAACTCTTGGCGGCAAAAATGCTGCGGGAAAAAAAGGCTGTGTTTTTGGTGCATTTTTGCATATTTTTTTTTTCCTGTGCATTCAGTGGGTCTAAAACGCAAAAAGAATTGACATGCTGCTGAAAAAAAATCGCATTGTACATGCGGAAATCTACTGATCATGTGCACAGCACTTCAGGATTGTCATTGGACAAGCTTGCATAAGTATTCCATTGTGTTTTTGGACCATTTACGTGCGGAAAAAAAAACGCATCAAATACGCAACGTGCGCACTTAGCCTTAAAGTTGACCAGACACCTATAGCATAGCTCACAACTATTGATAAGCAAACGTGCTCAGATAAGGTGATATCTGAGCATGCTTGGGTCCTAACAGAGTATCTTCGGCTGCATGTCTCGTGGCTGTTCGACAGCCACAACACAGGCAGGGATTGCATAACAGACATTTAGAATACTAGGCAGGAATGAATGGTGGGTGTGTGAGTGGTTGTCTCATCAGTATTTTGCACGTATACTGCCTCCATCCTCATCACGGGGTCCGCTGCATCCTGCGGTGCATAGTATTGCGACCTGTTGTAGGTATATACGTCGGCCTTTTTTTGTGTAATGCTTTCGACCAGACCTCTAATTCACAGTAAAGACTGCAAAAGTGCGTTATACAGGTATAGGGAATCTGGTGAATTAAAAAAAAAATCTAGTCTCATAGGTTATTTACTGCTTTTAAGCTATACTATAATGTAATCATGGGACGAAGACATTTAAATGGTAATAAACTTAACTATTTTATATTTTTTGGAACATTATTTGCTTTCAGATTGGTGAGGATAATAATGATCCTAGGAATCCAGTGATCATTCAATAAAACCCTGTGAATAGCTTCAGTGAGCACAGAGCGGAAAACAAATTCAACAGAAAGACTATGACTTAGGGTACATACTCATTTGCGAGAAATACGGACGAGTGCAAACCAATAAAAAATCGGAATGCACTCGGACCAATGTTATTCAATAGGTGACATCTCATCTGCGATTTTTTTTGGTACGGTATATTGTTGCTTTTTTATTTTATATTTATTACAGGATATCGAGGGCTTTGCATGGATTAGGTGTGTTTGTAAGTATGGTTTAATTAAGAATAATAAAGGAGTCTATGTCTATTTCAATTAAAGGATTTTTTAATGGGTGACATCTTTCCATTACTAACCTCGGGGCTTGATGTCACCTGAAAGGTGACATCAACCCCCGAACTAATATCCCATATGCCACCACTACAGGGAGGTGGGAAGAGCAAGGTTATCGGAGTAACCCTTGACTCTGCCCTGTCCTTCAAATCGCACATCTAAGCTCTCTCCACCTCCTGCTGCCTCCAACTCAAAAATATTTCCAGAATCCGTCCCTTCCTCAACCCTCACTCTACTAAAATGCTTGTGCATGCCCTCATCATCTCCCATCTCAACTACGGCAACATCCATTTCTGTGGCCTCCCTGCTAACACCCTCGCACCTCTCCAGTCCATCCTTAACTCTGCTGCCCGACTAATTCATCTTTCTCCTCACTACTCCGCTTCTCCCCTCTGCAAATCTCTTCACTGGCTCTCACTCCCTCCGCGTAACCAATTCAAATTACTAATACTGACCTACAAGGCCATCTATAACCTGTCTCCTCCATATATCTCTGAACTAATCTCCCGATATCTTCCCTCACGTAATCTCCGATCCTCGCAAGACCTACTTCTCTCCTCCACACTTATTCTCTCCTCAACCCAACCGCCTCCAAGACTTCTCCCGAATAGCCCCCATCCTCTGGAATTGTTTGCCCCAACACGTCCGGCTATCAACCACACTCGGATCCTTCAGACGGAACTTGAAAACCATCTCTTCAGGAAAGCCTACAGCCTGCAATGATCCCCGCTGCCCCCTCACCACAACTGAAGCTACCGCCTCACCATCACTGGAGCTGCTGCAACCCCTCAACCTACTGTCTCCTTCCCCACCATCCTGTAGAATGTAAGCCCGAAAGGGCAGGGTCCTCTCTCCCCTCTATATCAGTCTGTGATTTTTAGTTTGTTTACTGTAAGTGATATCTGTAATTTATATGTAACCCCTTCTCATGTACAGCACCATGGAATCAATGGCGCTATATAAATAAATATTAATAATAATAATAATAATGTGCCAGAATAGGCGCATCTTAGAGATGTGCCTTTTCTGGGGTGGCTGAGAGCTGATGTTTTTAGCCAGGGGGCCAAGGATGCATGGCCCCTTCCTAGGCTATTAACATCAGCCCTCAGCTGCCTGCATAGCCATTGCTGGTTATTAATTATAGGGGGAGCCCACGCCATTTTTTTCCGTAAAATAATCTTTTATTAACTAAATACATGTCCAGTATTTTGTACACACTATACTAATTGTATTTGTCACTGACATGTATACAGTATATCTACCTATTCTATATGGATTTACTGCATGTAATACATCTCTCCTATCCTGTCGGCTCCTGCAGTGATTTTACAGACGCCGGCAAATTAATTACCAGCTATTCTATATATCTTTCTCTTCAATATATATATATATATATATATATATATATATATATATATATATATATATATATACACTCACTGGCCACTTTATTAGGTACACCATGCTAGTAAGGGGTTGGACCCCCTTTTGCCTTCAGAACTGCCTCAATTCTTCGTGGCAGAGATTCAACAAGGTGCTGGAAGCATTCCTCAGAGATTTTGGACCATATTGACATGATGGCATCACACAGTTGGCGCAGATTTGTCGGCTGCACATCCCTGATGCGAATCTCCCGTTCCACCACATCCCAAAGATGCTCTATTGGATTGAGATCTGGTGACTGAGGAGGCCATTTGAGTACAGTAAACTCATTGTCATGTTCAAGAAACCAATCTGAGATGATTCGAGCTTTATGACATGGCGCATTATCCTGCTGAAAGTAGCCATCAGATGTTGGGTACATTGTGGTCATAAAGGGATGGACATGGTCAGCAACAATACTCAGGTAGGCTGTGGCGTTGCAACGATGCTCAATTGGTACCAAGGGGCCCAAAGAGTGCCCAGAAAAAATTCCCCACACCATGACACCACCACCACCAGCCTGAACCGTTGATACAAGGCAGGATGGATCCATGCTTTCATGTTGTTTACGCCAAATTCTGACCCTACCATCCGAATGTCGCAGCAGAAATCGAGACTCATCAGACCAGGCAACGTTTTTCCAATCTTCTACTGTCCAATTTCGATGAGCTTGTGCAAATTGTAGCCTCAGTTTCCTGTTCTTAGCTGAGAGGAGTGGTACCCAGTGTGGTCTTCTGCTGCTGTAGCCCATCTGCCTCAAAGTTCGACGCACTGTGCGTTCAGAGATGCTCTTCTGCCTACCTTGGTTGTAACGGGTGGCAATTTGAGTCACTGTTGCCTTTCTATCAGCTCGAACCAGTCTGCCCATTCTCCTCTGACCTCTGGCATCAACATGGCATTTCCGGCCACAGAACTGCCGCTCACTGGATTTTTTTTCTTTTTCGGACCATTCTCTGTAAACCCTAGAGATGGTTGTGCGTGAAAATCCCAGTAGATCAGCAGTTTCTGAAATTCTCAGACCAGCCCTTCTGGCACCAACAATCATGCCACGTTCAAAGGCACTCAAATCACATTTCTTCCCCATACTGATGCTCGGTTTGAACTGCAGGAGATTGTCTTGACCATGTCTACATGCCTAAATGCACTGAGTTGCCGCCATGTGATTGGCTGATTAGAAATTAAGTCTTAACACACAGTTGGACAGGTGTACCTAATAAAGTGGCCAGTGAGTGTATATATGTATGTCACTGACATATATATTTACACATCTATTCTCTGTGTATATGTCTATTCTATGTATTCTATTTGTCTATATGTCTATTCTATTTGTCATATCAGCCTGATGAAGGGACATAAGCAGTCCCGAAAGCTTGCTTTGTAACAACATTCACTATTATTTGTTAGCCATTAAAAGGTATCATACCCACAAGATTCCTATTTTGTTTCTCTCACTGAGAGCACTTTATATATTTTTTTCTACTGGCTAACACGGTACCAAACCACTTTTTTTATGTATTCTATTGTAACCTGTCACTCTGTAATTATACTGTACGCGGCAGATCATTTTCTGGCTTTTAATCTATCTATGTATATATATGTGTGTGTGTTTTGAAAAATATTTTGTTTTAAAACGATGTGTAAAGGGCAGAAAACTGCTGCATGTAAAAGCACATGTTAAAATCGCATTGCATACGGATTGCATACGCATGTCATACGAATGTTCCATTGAAATCGCACAGATATCGCATGACACTCGTCCGTTTTTTCGGTCCAGAAATCTGACCTTTTTTTCTCGCATATGAGTATGTACCCTTACTACTGAATCCATACTCCGCTGTGTATGAGCTTCTTGCAGGTGGTATCCTCTCCTGCCTCCCAAGTTGTGCACTTTTCAATTTCTTTTGAGTGATTAGGGGGGAATTCTCAGGACTCAGACACAACCCTCCCCACCCCTAATCTGCAGGCAATTAAAGTGGCTAAAAAAATATATATAAAAAAGTTAAACATGTTGTTACCCTTGAAGTATATTTGATTTGTACTCAAATTGTGGTTTAGTAGGAGCTGTGCATGATAGGTACTAAATTAAACAAGGACAAACCTTTGCTTTAGATGACAGGCCCCGGAGGTTAAGACGAGCTGAGGACAACATCTGTACAGCTTCTTGTGGGTTAGACTTATTTTTGCTGCATTTTATTGCCACTGGAAAATAGAAACAAGTATAAAAAAATGTTCAAAAGTTACAAGTAAACATGTTTAATAAAAACAGCAAATGTCAAATTATTATTTTTGATGCGCAAAAACAATAGAAAACTCCAACTATTCAAAACATCCTATTAGTAGTACAGATGACATACCATACGTTATAAGCAGCAGAGCTGGCACATAAGACATTAAAAACTAGAAGAAGCACAGTAATAATTTGGAGCATATGTCATTGACACTTAGCTCTAGGCTTAAGGGGGTTTTACACATAGCGATATCGCTAGCAATATCGCTAAAGCATCACCGATCGCTATGTGTGATACTTACCTCCGACCGGCTCCCCCGCTGTCTGTCACTGATCGCGTGAGATCGCGCAGCTCCATTTCTCGTCGGGCGCTTCCTGCTGGCGCCGACGAGCGAAGTGTGGAGGTGGGCGGGAGGACGTCAGGATCGCTGTGTGTGAAAGGTAAGTAACGACCGCTGTATCTCTGCTGCATCGCTGGTGAGATCTGCCTGTGTGGCAGCTCACTAGCGACCATTTAGCGATGCACCAGCGATCCCGACCGGGTCGTATCGTGGTCGGGATCGCTGGTGCATCGCTAAATGTAAAGGGGCCTCAACCCTGAGCCCTACAGGAACTTGGAACAACATGTTTGTTTTTTTTAATAATAGCATATGTCTGGTCCTAGTTCATTAATTCTGAAGTTATTAACACATATGTCATGCCACATATATACATTATGGGTCACAAGTTTGGCCGCACATTTACATGCAATGGGTTTCCTTGTTCTCTTTGGAAAATGCACATGGTAGATTCAGTCTGAAGACAGTAAAATCACAAAGGAACAGAAATGGAAATAAGGACTAATGAAGTGCATGTGAAATAAACCAGAACATATATTGAATCTTAGATTCCTTAAAGTGCCCTTATTCTCTGATTACAGCTTTACACACCCTTCACATTCTCTCAAGAAGCATCATCAGGTGATCATCTGGAATCGCTTTTCAACAATCTTTAAAGAAGTTGTCTGATGACGAAATCCAATTTTTTTTAAGCTAATCTGTGATATACAACGACCCTATACACTTTTTTTGTTTCTCTCTTTTGTTCCTCCTGTATTTCACTTAATTCCCTGCACCCACTTTGTATGCGGCTCTACCAAACTTAACAGCTACCAGTGCTTTATCATCTAACCTCACAGTCGGAGCTGGCACCGCCCAGCCTCAGTGTCTAGCACTGCCCTCTGCACACTCATTGGCTGTTAGCCCCTGTGCTGACCTCTGTCATCACTCCAGTAAAAGGAAATAACAGAGAAGAGTCCTGTGTTTGTTACTCCACATCACATCCACAGTGGTGATAGAGCCTCACATGTCCCCACATCACATCCACAGTGGTGATAGAGCCTCACATGTCCCCACATTGATACAGGAAAGATGTATATCTTTGTACCGTGTTAGCCAGTAGATAGAAAAATATTCAGAATTGAGAGTCCTCAGTGGTTGATACTTTTTAATGGCTAACTGAAAAGATGGTAACACATTTCAAGCTTTCGAGACTACTCAGGTCTCTTCTTCAGGCTAGACTAATACAAAATCTGAAGAGTCACATATTTATGCACAATACAACACAGAAAAAATGCAATAGATAACTCAAGTGACGTGAAGCAGAACTATCAATATGGGAGAGGGAGAAACATAAATATTGGACCAGTTCATAGATAAGGAGTCCGGATGTTTTATAGTCCTCTGATTGGGGTCTCCTAATGTGTTGTGATGCCTCCACAAGGTCTTGAAAGCAAATTCCTTAATTGATGTAAAAAGACATAAATCCATGCGGCACATTCATTCCAGCATTGAGAGTGTCAAAGGTCGTCATAAATTTATACTCCCAAACACGTCTCTCTCTCTGAGATGTGAAGTTACCTTTCAATACCAGTAATTTCATATCCATGTTGCTGTGATCAGGGATACAAAAATGTTTTGCCACAGGTAGATCCATTCTTTTTCCTCTTATTGTGTGACGATGAGCATTCATCCTTGTTCTAAGCTTTTGCCCTGTCTCCCCCACATACAGACCCCCAGTTGGACATTTAGTACAAATAATTAAGTACACCACATTAGATGTAATGCAGCTGAAAGTACCTGGGATCTTGTAGTCCTGATGTGAGTTGGGGATCTTTATCTTGTCCGTGGTCATTATGAATGGACAGGTTTTACATTTTTTCTGGTTGCAAGGAAAGGTTCCTGCAGCTGTTGGAGAGGACAGGGAGCTTCTGACAATGATGCTTCTTAAATTTGGGGGCTGCCTAAAACACAGCAGTGGGGGGTCTGGAAAAATGGACTGTAATCGGGCATCTTTTTGTAGTAAAGGTTGTAATTCCCGTGCAGCTCCCCTTAGCACTTCCAGATTTGGGTTGTAGGTGACCACTAGAGGCACCCGGTTATTTTCTTCTTTAGCTTTGTAATGTAGCAGGTGATTCCTTGACATTCTGGTGACTCTTGTAATTTGGTTTTCAATTGTTCTTGGATGGTAGCCCTGATTCAAAAAGGTCTTTTTGAGGCGACCAAGGTGTTTGTCTCTATCCAGGGGGTTGGAACATATACGATTGTATCTGATGGCTTGGCTATAGATAATAGAGTTCTTTATGTGTTTTGGATGGAAACTGTCTCATTTAAGGTATGTTGGACGGTCGATTGGCTTTTGATACAGGGATGTCTCTATTTCATTGTTTTTTAGCTTAATGATGGTGTCCAAAAAGTTAATCTCAGTGCTGGAGTAGTTGAGTGTTAAATTGATGGTGGGATGAAATTGAGTAAACTGTTCGTGGAACGTCTTTAGCTGTTGCTCAGACTCCGTCCAGATGATTAAAATATCATCAATGAAGCGGTAGTAGGCCAGGGGCCTGATGGGGCATGAGGACAAAAAATCGCTTTCAAGCTTGGCCATGAAAAGATTTGCATACTGTGGAGCCATTTTACTTCCCATAGCTGTGCCAGTCTCTTGTAGATAGATCTTGTTGTCAAATTCAAAGTAATTGTGGGTGAGGATGAATTTTATGTTTCACCACAGCATCAGTCCCTGTGTTTTCCATGAAGAATTTGCAGGCATTTAATCCATCTTGGTGTGGGATATTAGAGTACAAAGATTCCACATCCATGGTGGCAAGGATGGTTCCTTCTGGTAGAGGACCTATTGCTGCTAGTTTATTCAATAGGTCAGTTGTGTCCTGAATGTAGCTAGTTGTATCCTTCACCAGTGGTTTAAGAATACCCTCTACCCATCCAGATACCTGCTCAGTAAGGTTGCTTATTATGGATAGCGGGGGTCTATTTTACCAATACCGGTCAAAAGTATAAATAGCAAATTGGTATGGATATATATAAAAGAAAAATATTTTAAAACTTAACTTTTAATCACAAGTTAAAACCTGTATAGTGTAAATAATAGTGCCAAAAATTCAATAGTGATGCTTGTGCAAACGTGCCAATATAAAAACAATTTATAGTGAGACGCCTTAAATTGTCCAGATAAAGGGCGGAATATTTTCTCCCTCTTTAGTGTCTATAGTATATATAACCGGGTATTGATATTCCAGATACATTAACCATACACCATCTCAGCATATAAAACAACACTTTTTAGAATTCAATATCCAATTTAGGGAGCTATTACGTTTCCTGTTTCCAAAAAGACAAAGCGAATCACTCAGGAGAAAATTATTTCTCCAACTCCAATATATCTATGTTATAACCGCATATTTTACAGGTCAAAATGAACCATACATGGCATCCATGGAGTCCAGTGTAATATAGTGCCCTAGGTTCCACAATATTACTGCATAATATATACTCTCATGGTGAAATATAGTATGTCATTATACTCATCTCATGTGTAATAGTCCTATACACCGATGCCTGTATATGCGCTCTTGTAAGGGAGGCCCCCACTCTTAGCATATCCTCATGCCTGCATTCATCTGGGTGGCCTTTTTCCATACACCGTTCTCCCAACGCGTTTCATCTATTCAGGACTCATCAGGGGAGTTTATGGAGTACAATTAGACGCATAGCGCGCAGACATCACCTCTCCTTACTTTATAATAACTGAGCACCACATGGTAACCTATCAGTTTCCGGACGCCGGGTACCCAACTTCCGGTCCCTCCATGTGCAATGGACCGTCGCCGTCTGCATGCCCCACTTCCTGGGCTCGGCTTAGGGCCATTCGCGTCACATCCTGTCCTGGAAATACAGCGTCATCACAGGATCGCTCACATGACCCATAGTGTCCATGACAACCTGACGCTGCACCTCCTCCACCCGGTCGCATCTCCGCCATATCTCCTACATATAGTATTAGTGTAGCTTAATCTCCACAATACTAAAGGCGGCTGCATCCAGGTTATAAGTATTTTATCTTATTCAGACTTATTATTTTGCTGAATACCCTATTAATGGACACCTTGCATGGATTCCATAACCAAATTTTTCGTTCACATTTACAATAGAAAAAGGACAAAAAGAAAACATCTACAGCAACTCTCAACCCGAAAAAATCTTATGAGGAAATCATATATGGGGGTCATCTAATCATCTGGTATGTTGTTACATATAAAGAGGTCATATAATCATCTAGTGTGTTATTGAATGTTAATTAGGGACACCACGGATCTGCTTGCTTGTAGAAAGATAGAAAGGGTGCTCACTAGGTCTCTCCCTAATAAACCCTCGCTATCTGCTCCCTACCTCACGCGGAGGTTGGCACCCTAATATCCTGCGCAAGTGGCGCCCCCACTCAACGGCGGCTCTCCCTAGTAAGTCTCACCCTATTGTTCCTTCCCTACAAGAAGGGAGGGAACAATAGGGTGAGACTTACTAGGGAGAGCCGCCGTTGAGTGGGGGCGCCACTTGCGCAGGATATTAGGGTGCCAACCTCCGCGTGAGGTAGGGAGCAGATAGCGAGGGTTTATTAGGGAGAGACCTAGTGAGCACCCTTTCTATCTTTCTACAAGCAAGCAGATCCGTGGTGTCCCTAATTAACATTCAATAACACACTAGATGATTATATGACCTCTTTATATGTAACAACATACCAGATGATTAGATGACCCCCATATATGATTTCCTCATAAGATTTTTTCGGGTTGAGAGTTGCTGTAGATGTTTTCTTTTTGTCCTTTTTCTATTGTAAATGTGAACGAAAAATTTGGTTATGGAATCCATGCAAGGTGTCCATTAATAGGGTATTCAGCAAAATAATAAGTCTGAATAAGATAAAATACTTATAACCTGGATACAGCCGCCTTTAGTATTGTGGAGATTAAGCTACACTAATACTATATGTAGGAGATATGGCGGAGATGCGACCGGGTGGAGGAGGTGCAGCGTCAGGTTGTCATGGACACTATGGGTCATGTGAGCGATCCTGTGATGACGCTGTATTTCCAGGACCGGATGTGACGCGAATGGCCCTAAGCCGAGCCCAGGAAGTGGGGCATGCAGACGGCGACGGTCCATTGCACATGGAGGGACCGGAAGTTGGGTACCCGGCGTCCGGAAACTGATAGGTTACCATGTGGTGCTCAGTTATTATAAAGTAAGGAGAAGTGATGTCTGAGCGCTATGCGTCTAATTGTACTCCATAAACTCCCCTGATGAGTCCTGAATAGATGAAACGCGTTGGGAGAACGGTGTATGGAAAAAGGCCACCCAGATGAATGCAGGCATGAGGATATGCTAAGAGTGGGGGCCTCCCTTACAAGAGCGCATATACAGGCATCGGTGTATAGGACTATTACACATGAGATGAGTATAATGACATACTATATTTCACCATGAGAGTATATATTATGCAGTAATATTGTGGAACCTAGGGCACTATATTACACTGGACTCCATGGATGCCATGTATGGTTCATTTTGACCTGTAAAATATGCGGTTATAACATAGATATATTGGAGTTGGAGAAATAATTTTCTCCTGAGTGATTCGCTTTGTCTTTTTGGAAACAGGAAACGTAATAGCTCCCTAAATTGGATATTGAATTCTAAAAAGTGTCGTTTTATATGCTGAGATGGTGTATGGTTAATGTATCTGGAATATCAATACCCGGTTATATATACTATAGACACTAAAGAGGGAGAAAATATTCCGCCCTTTATCTGGACAATTTAAGGCGTCTCACTATAAATTGTTTTTATATTGGCACGTTTGCACAAGCATCACTATTGAGTTTTTGGCACTATTATTTACACTATACAGGTTTTAACTTGTGATTAAAAGTTAAGTTTTAAAATATTTTTCTTTTATATATATCCATACCAATTTGCTATTTATACTTTTGACCGGTATTGGTAAAATAGACCCCCGCTATCCATAATTTGAATTTGGACATGGCAGGATTCCTATCCACAGGGATAGACACAAACCAATGGATGAATGAGGCCAGGGACGTTTTTTCGGATGGTGTTTTCACGCAGAAAAAATATATACCATCATTTAGTGCAGCTTTTAAGGAACTCACCAAAATGAGGTACAGAGTTTGGAAAATTATATAAAGGCAGGCATAGTACCTAGGCATCTCAGGATATCTACTAATTTTGGTTATAGATATAAAAGTGCAGCCTTGTCAGCTAAGCTTGAAAAGGAAGCCACAGATAGTTCACTAAGGCTAATGAGAATACTACTAGATGAGGAAAAATCTATGCTAAACTCTATTAATGAACGTCTTAAGGAGCAAATAGAGATCACAAAAATTTTTTCGGCAGAAACAGAATTTTCTGTAAAAGAAACTAGTCTACAGAATACCATTGACAAATTTCAATATCACTTAAAAGAAAGAAAACATAAATATTTTATTAGAGACTTACAGGAGTTTCGGGACAATAAGGCATATACAGTTGCTAATACTAAACCAAATAGACAACAAGAAACAGATATATCGTCTTCTGAGGCTGAATATTCCGACTCCGAAGTTAGGTTCAAAAACAATAGAGGGAGACCTAGAGGTAGAAGTGGGTTTCGAGGAGGTAGAGGGGCAAGTCGGGGTTCACCACAGAGGGAACATTTTTTAGACTCAAACTACCCATTGAGAAGTCGATTCAATACTCGGAACCCCGTTTGAAGAACCAAATTATTAATATCTCTTCAAAAACCCTCACTAGGGAACAAATGGCGGTATTAAGTAAAGGTATGTCATTTGCCCCAACCTCTGATTTTGTATGTTTTGAAGCCATAAAGGACCTTAATTTGTTTATACGTAGATTAAAATGGAAGAAATACTTTATAAATGCCGATAAAAAAAGCTGCGCTGAACTAGGTATTGATGAGGATCTCTTGGGAGATGTAAGTTTTTTGTATTCTTTTGGGAGATGTAGACCCCAATGAATATGGTGAAGATCCGTTTACAGATTTTAAGAACAAAAGCAAACGCATGCCACCAAGTAATAATGATATAAGCGCCATAGATGTATTTTCTAATTTGGTGTCCAGAGACTTGTTAGAATTGGAAAAATCTAAGAAACAAAGACCCCGTAACCTTACCAAAATGGAAATGGACGGTCTGCTTGATTTAGAGAGAGATACCACTAGAATAATTAAAACATCAGATAAAGGTGGTAACACAGTGGTAATGGATGTTGCCCAGTATAGAACTCTGTGTTACTCTCTATTGCAGAAATCCATGAGCTACGAGATACTTGAACGTAACCCTACAGAGCTATACCTTAGAGAACTAAAAACTTTGGTTGATGGGGCTTTTCAATTAAAACTAATTGATAAAAATGAAAGAGACTTTTTAATCCCTGTACACCCGGTAGTGGCAACTTTTTATGCCCTGCCAAAGGTACCATAAGGGTCTAATACCACTGAGAGGAAGACCTATAGTCTCTGGAATTGGGAGTCTAACCCAAAATCTAGGTTTATATGTTGATAAAATCTTGAGACCCTTTGTGGTCTCTTTGAGCTCATACACACGGGACACCACTGATCTTTTATTGAAATTGGATAACATTGAGTTGGACACCAATATGATATTGGGTTCAATCGATGTAGAGGCTCTGTACTCATCAATTCCCCATGAGAAGGGACTAATGGCTGCGGACTACTATCTAAAAACGAGAGGTCTACAATATACAGAACACAATCAATTTGTGATGAGGGCCCTTGAATTTTGCCTAACTAAAAATTATTTTCTTTTTGATGGCAAGTACTTCCACCAGCTCAGGGGCACCGCGATGGGTAGCCCTTGTGCACCATCTTATGCAAATTTGCTCCTGGGCTGGTGGGAGGAAAATGCCATCTTTGGAGAACATTCAGAAGTGGCGGTAGAAAACATTGTCCTGTGGCTTCGCTACATGGACGATGTGTTTGTAATCTGGAAGGGTGATGAGAATGGTTTCTGCAACTTTGTTAAAGGCCTTAATAAGAACGATTTGGGCCTTAGTTTTACCTGTGAGGTCAACGCTTGCAGATTACCTTTTCTAGATGTCCTGATCGAACGGGGTGAGAATGGACGTCTTCTAACTAAAACATATAGAAAACCTACATCTTCTAATTCACTCTTGAGATGGGAATCTAACCATCCAGTTCCCTTGAAAAAAGGCATCCCTAAAGGGCAGTACCTTCGAATGAGAAGGAATTGTTCGGATCGAGATACCTATAAGTTGCAAGCTGATGATTTGAGATCACGTTTCCTAGAACGGGGGTACCCGGATGGGATCTTAAGGAATGCATACAGGACATCCCTGGCTAGGGATAGAAAAGATCTACTCATCCCTCTACAGAAAACCAAGGATGAAGGTACTATAAGATTCATCACAAAATATTGTAATGGAGCCAAAGATATAAAAGAAATAATAAATCGACATTGGCCGATTCTGTGTATGGATCAGGACCTCACAAAAATCATTCCTAGTCACCCACAGATTACATATAAGAAGGGCTGTTCGTTAAAGGATAGGTTAGTCCGTAGCCATTTTGCCCCAAAAAGTGTTGACAGCGCCACATGGTTAGGCACCCAACCAAAAGGATGCTTTAAATGTGGTTGCTGCAAATACTGTATGTCGATTGAAAAAAACAATGAATTCTGCAGCAATATCACAAGAAAAATATACCCCATCCAGCAATTCATTAACTGCAGATCTGTAGGGGTGATTTACAAGATGACGTGCAGATGTGGTTTAGAATATGTCGGCAAGACAAGGAGAGAACTCAGGGTAAGGGTAGGAGAACATCATAGGGATACCATCAATAAACGCGATACTCCAGTAGCCAGTCATATTAACCAGATTCATAAGGGAGATCTTAAGATGGTCAGCTTTCTAGGTATTGAAAAGGTAGCCAGAAATCAGAGAGGAGGTGATTGGGACAAATACATCCTCCAAAGAGAGACTTATTGGATTTTTACCCTACAAACAGTGCACCCTAATGGACTAAACGATACACTCTCCTTTTCTTCCTTCTTGTAGGGAGGGAACAATAGGGTGAGACTTACTAGGGAGAGCCGCCGTTGAGTGGGGCGCCACTTGCGCAGGATATTAGGGTGCCAACCTCCGCGTGAGGTGGGGAGCAGATAGCGAGGGTTTATTAGGGAGAGACCTAGTGAGCACCCTTTCTATCTTTCTACAAGCAAGCAGATCCGTGGTGTCCCTAATTAACATTCAATAACACACTAGATGATTATATGACCTCTTTATATGTAACAACATACCAGATGATTAGATGACCCCCATATATGATTTCCTCATAAGATTTTTTCGGGTTGAGAGTTGCTGTAGATGTGTTCTTTTTGTCCTTTTTCTATTGTAAATGTGAACGAAACATTTGGTTATGGAATCCATGCAAGGTGTCCATTAATAGGGTATTCAGCAAAATAATAAATAAGTCTGAATAAGATAAAATACTTATAACCTGGATGCAGCCGCCTTTAGTATTGTGGAGATTAAGCTACACTAATACTATATGTAGGAGATATGGCGGAGATGCGATCGGGTGGAGGAGGTGCAGCGTCAGGTTGTCATGGACACTATGGGTCATGTGAGCGATCCTGTGATGACGCTGTATTTCCAGGACCGGATGTGGCGCGAATGGCCCTAAGCCGAGCCCAGGAAGTGGGGCATGCAGACGGCGACGGTCCATTGCACATGGAGGGACCGGAAGTTGGGTACTCGGCGTCCGGAAACTGATAGGTTACCATGTGGTGCTCAGTTATTATAAAGTAAGGAGAAGTGATGTCTGAGCGCTATGCGTCTAATTGTACTCCATAAACTCCCCTGATGAGTCCTGAATAGATGAAACGCGTTGGGAGAACGGTGTATGGAAAAAGGCCACCCAGATGAATGCAGGCATGAGGATATGCTAAGAGTGGGGGCCTCCCTTACAAGAGCGCATATACAGGCATCGGTGTATAGGACTATTACACATGAGATGAGTATAATGACATACTATATTTCACCATGAGAGTATATATTATGCAGTAATATTGTGGAACCTAGGGCACTATATTACACTGGACTCCATGGATGCCATGTATGGTTCATTTTGACCTGTAAAATATGCGGTTATAACATAGATATATTGGAGTTGGAGAAATAATTTTCTCCTGAGTGATTCGCTTTGTCTTTTTGGAAACAGGAAACGTAATAGCTCCCTAAATTGGATATTGAATTCTAAAAAGTGTCGTTTTATATGCTGAGATGGTGTATGGTTAATGTATCTGGAATATCAATACCCGGTTATATATACTATAGACACTAAAGAGGGAGAAAATATTCCGCCCTTTATCTGGACAATTTAAGGCGTCTCACTATAAATTGTTTTTATATTGGCACGTTTGCACAAGCATCACTATTGAGTTTTTGGCACTATTATTTACACTATACAGGTTTTAACTTGTGATTAAAAGTTAAGTTTTAAAATATTTTTCTTTTATATATATATCCATACCAATTTGCTATTTATAATATATCAGTAAGGGTGCCCACACATGAAATAATTGGTCTTCTTGGATTTCCAGACTTGTGGATTTTGGGAAGCATGTAGAATGTCCCTATTCTTGGAGTCTCTGGTATCAGGTCATCGCCGACTCTTATTAAACCTGCTGACAAGGGAGGTGTAATAGTCATGATGAATATGTCAGACTACATGAAGGAAGCAAACAGGCAACTTATGGACACACGCTACTAAAGAAAATTGGAGTCGGATCCTACACAGGACTATTACAAGGAACTAAACAAGTTGGTACCTTGTCTTCCTGACCAGTCCATAAGAGTCGGCGATGACCTGATACCAGAGACTCCAAGAATAGGGACATTCTACATGCTTCCCAAAATCCACAAGTCTGGAAATCCAGGAAGACCAATTATTTCATGTGTGGGCACCCTTACTGAGCAGGTATCTGGATGGGTAGAGGGTATTCTTAAACCACTGGTGAAGGATACAACTAGCTACATTCAGGACACAACTGACCTATTGAATAAACTAGCAGCAATAGGTCCTCTACCAGAAGGAACCATCCTGGCCACCATGGATGTGGAATCTTTGTACTCTAATATCCCACACCAAGATGGATTAAATGCCTGCAAATTCTTCATGGAAAACACAGGGACTGATGCTGATGCTGTGGTGAAACTTATTAAATTCATCCTCACCCACAATTACTTTGAATTTGACAACAAGATCTATCTACAAGAGACTGGCACAGCTATGGGAAGTAAAATGGCTCCACAGTATGCAAATCTTTTCATGGCCAAGCTTGAAAGCGACTTTTTGTCCTCATGCCCCATCAGGCCCCTGGCCTACTACCGCTTCATTGATGATATTTTAATTATCTGGACGGAGTCTGAGCAACAGCTAAAGACGTTCCACGAACAGTTTAATCAATTTCATCCCACCATCAATTTAACACTCAACTACTCCAGCACTGAGATTAACTTTTTGGACACCATCATTAAGCTAAAAAACAATGAAATAGAGACATCCCTGTATCAAAAGCCAATCGACCGTCCAACATACCTTAAATGGGACAGTTTCCATCCAAAACACATAAAGAACTCTATTATCTATAGCCAAGCCATCAGATACAATCGTATATGTTCCAACCCCCTGGATAGAGACAAACACCTTGGTCGCCTCAAAAAGACCTTTTTGAATCAGGGCTACTATCCAAGAACAATTGAAAACCAAATTACAAGAGCCACCAGAATGTCAAGGAATCACCTGCTACATTACAAAGCTAAAGAAGAAAATAACTGGGTGCCTCTAGTGGTCACCTACAACCCAAATCTGGAAGTGCTAAGGGGAGCTGCACGGAAATTACAACCTTTACTACAAAAAGATGCCCGATTACAGTCCATTTTTCCAGACCCCCCACTGCTGTGTTTTAGGCAGCCCCCAAATTTAAGAAGCATCATTTTCAGAAGCTCCCTGTCCTCTCCAACAGCTGCAGGAACCTTTCCTTGCAACCAGAAAAAATGTAAAACCTGTCCATTTATAATGACCACGGACAAGATAAAGATCCCCAACTCACATCAGGACTACAAGATCCCAGGTACTTTCAGCTGCATTACATCTAATGTGGTGTACTTAATTATTTGTACTAAATGTCCAACTGGGGGTCTGTATGTGGGGGAGACAGGGCAAAAGCTTAGAACAAGGATGAATGCTCATCGTCACACAATAAGAGAAAAAAGAATGGATCTACCTGTGGCAAAACATTTTTGTATCCCTGATCACAGCAACATGGATATGAAATTACTGGTATTGAAAGGTAACTTCACATCTCAGAGAGAGAGACGTGTTTGGGAGTATAAATTTGACGACCTTTGACACTATCAGTGCCGGAATGAATGTGCTGCATGGATTTATGTCTTTTTACATCAATTAAGGAATTTGCTTTCAAGACCTTGTGGAGGCATCACAACACATTAGGAGACCCCAATCAGAGGACTATAAAACATCCGGACTCCTTATCTATGAACTGGTCCAATATTTATGTTTCTCCCTCTCCCATATTGATAGTTCTGCTTCACGTCACTTGAGTTATCTATTGCATTTTTTCTGTGTTGTATTGTGCATAAATATGTGACTCTTCAGATTTTGTATTAGTCTAGCCTGAAGAAGGGACCTGAGTAGTCTTGAAAGCTTGCAATGTGTTACCATCTTTTCAGTTAGCCATTAAAAGGTATCAACCACTGAGGACTCTCAATTCTGATTATTTTTCATGTCTCCACATCATGTCCACAGTGGTAACAGAGCTTCACATCTCCACATCATATTCACAGTGGTGGTAGAGCTTTACATGTCCCCACATCACATCCACAGTGGTGATAGAGCATCATATGTCCCCACATCACATTCACAGTGGTGATAGAGCCTCACATGTCCCCACATCACATCCACAGTGGTGATAGAGCCTCACATGTCCCCACATCATATCCACAGTGGTAATAGAGCTTAACATCTCCACATCATATTCACAGTGGTGATAGAGCTTCACATGTCCCCACATCACATCCACAGTGGTGATAGAGCCTCACATGTCCCCACATCACATCCACAGTGGTGATAGAGCCTCACATGTCCCCACATCATATCCACAGTGGTAACAGAGCTTCACATCTCCACATCATATTCACAGTGGTGATAGAGCTTCACATGTCCCCACATCAAATCCACAGTGGTGAGAGCATCACATGTCCCCACATCACATTCACAGTGGTGATAGAGCCTCACATGTCCCCACATCACATCCACAGTGGTGATAGAGCCTCGCATGTCCCCACATCATATCCACAGTGGTAACAGAGCTTCACATCTCCACATCATATTCACAGTGGTGATAGAGCTTCACATGTCCCCACATCACATCCACAGTGGTGATAGAGCATCACATGACCCCACATCATAACCACAGTGGTGATAGAGCATCACATGTCCCCACATCACATTCACAGTGGTGACAGAGCTTCACATGTCCCCACATCACATCCACAGTGGTGATAGAGCATCACATGTCCCCACATCACATCCACAGTGGTGATAGAGCCTCACATGTCCCCACATCACATCCACAGTGGTGATAGAGCCTCACATGTCCCCACATCATATCCACAGTGGTAACAGAGCTTCACATCTCCACATCATATTCACAGTGGTGATAGAGCTTCACATGTCCCCACATCACATCCACAGTGGTGATAGAGCATCACATGTCCCCACATCACATTCACAGTGGTGACAGAACTTCACATGTCCCCACATCACATCCACAGTGGTGATAGTGCTCCACGTGTCTCCACATCACATTCATAGTGGTGACAGAACTTCACATTTCCCCACATCACATCCACAGTGGTAACAGAGCTTCACATCTCCACATCACATCCACAGTGGTGGTGCTAGAGCTTCACATGTCCCCACATCACATCCACAGTGGTGATAGAGCTCCACATGTCCCAATCGAACATCCACAGTGGTGACAAAGCTTCACATGTCTCCACATCACATCCACAGTGGTGATAGAGCTTCACATGTCCCCACATCACATCCACAGTGGTGACAGAACTTCACATGTCAGCACATAACATTCACAGTGGTGACATAGCTTCACATGTCCCCACATCACATCCACAGTGGTGATAGACCATCACATATCCCCACATCACATCCACAGAGGTGACTGAGCTTTACATGTCTCTACATCACATCCACAGTGGTGATAGAGCTTTACATGTCCCCACATAACATCCATAGTGGTGACAGAACCTCACATGTCCCCACATCACATCCACAGAAGTGACTGAGCTTTACATGTCTCCACATCACATCCATAATGGTGATAGAGCATCACATGTCCCCGTATCACATCCACAGTGGTGATAGAGCTCCACAGGTCCACATCACATCCACACTGGTGATAGAGCATCACATGTTTCCATATCATATCCACAGTGGTGACAGAGTTTCAGATGTTCCCACATCACATCCACAGTTTTGGTATAGCTTCACACTTCTCCACATCACATCCACAGTGGTGATAGTGCATCACATCTCCACATCACGGCTGTGACATATGAATACTGTGAAGTGAGGAGTCTATATTAATGTGTGCTAGCAAGAGTATGTGTGTGTATATCCACATGTATACCTCATAATACACTTCAGCTGCTGCAGAACCTCATAATACACACCTAAGCTGCTGTAGAACATCACAATACACACTTCAGCTGCTGCAGAACCTCATAATACACACCTTAGCTGCTGTAGAACCTCATAATACACACCTCAGCTGCTGCAGAAACTCATAGTTTACACAGCAGCTGCTACAGAACCTCATAATATAGACATCAGCTGCTGGTAAACCTCATATACACAGCAACTGCTGTAGAACTTCATAATACACACCTCAGCTGCTGCAGAACCTCATAATCCACCTCATCTGAGGTACTGACCTTTCCTGCAGTGATGTCTTTATTTCATTTTTTGAGGATACTGTTTTAAATTGATTAGATGGTCCTGATACTGTGCGGAGTGACCCTATTTCACATTTTTATCTTTATCTGGTGTAGTTTAGAAGTTGAGAAAAAATTAAGTAATGTGTTCTGCAAGCGGTGCTCTAGATAGCTGTGTTATTTACTGCAGAGACAAGCCCTGGCTGGATGAAGATGAAAAGCAAAGATGACGGACTTCACCTAGAGGCGTCACTGATGAGTCAGTGTGTTACCTGTACACTGACGCTATACATTATACATTATATACAGCAGTCCTGTGTACAATGTCACAAGTGATCACTACTGTATATTACCTTTACACTGACACTATATACAGAGCTCCTATGTATAATGTTATTGATCACAGTATAATCTGTACAATATATACAGCGCTCGTGTGAATAATGTCACTGTTGATCACTATATTACCTGTACACTGACACTATATACAGAGCTCCTGTGTATAATGTCACCAGTAATCACTGCATTACTTGTACACAGACTCTGCATACTAAGTACAAATCTATGGTGTATAATGGCACTTATGGTGATATTAGTATTGTGTTTTTTTTTTATTAATGATTAGCATTGTAGTATTCAGTCACTATGTGGTGGTAATATGTTGTCCGGCCATGGTGTGGCGGTATTTATTCCTAGTATGTGCTATTATTTGGTCTCTATGTGGTGGTAATATGTGGTCTGGTCATGGTGTGGTGGCATTTGTTTCTTGTATGTGGCATTATTGGTCACCATGTGGCGGTAATATGTGATCTGGACAAGGTGCGGTGGCATTTTTCCCTTGTATGTAATATTATCTGGTCACTATGGTGGTAATATGTGGTCTGGACATGGTGTGACCGTATTTGTTCCTTGTATGTGGTATTATAGGTCTCTGTGTGGTGGTAATATGGTGTCTGGTCAAGGTGTGGTGGTATTTGTCCCTTGTATGTGATATTATTTGTCATATTAAAAATTGAAAAATAAATAAAAATATCCCTAAATTGTATTGGATATTTTAACAAATGACTAATAGGATAGAGTAGAGTAGGGCTCGGCCAAAAGAGTCTACTGTTATGATGAGTCAACGAAGGAGGAAAAAACAAAATACCAGCTAAGTCCAGAAAAACCAGAGAGGTTGGCAGCTATCGGATTGCAGACCCCTGAACCTATCCACAACAACTAGCAGTAGCCGTGGGGGGTTCCTACGGTGCCCTAGACCCCTCGATCACAGCCGGAGAGGTACATAGCCTAAAGACAGAAAGGGGAAAAACATTCTTAGTGCCCGGAAGAAAAGAGACCACAAAATCAAAACGTGTGAAAAACAAGGCCCACCTAGCCTGTCTAGGATTCAAGCGCTTGGCCGACTCCAGGTAAATCAAATTCTTGTGGTCAGAAAGGACCACGACTTGGTGTTTGGCTCCCTCCAACCAATGTCTCCACTCCTCAAATGCCCATTTCATGGCCAACAGTTCCCGATTCCCCACATCATAGTTACGTTCAGATGGGGAGAACTTTCGGGAAAAGAAAGCACAAGGATTCATTTTAGATGTCAAAGGATCTTTTTGGGACAACACCGCTCCTGCACCCATCTCAGAAGCGTCCACCTCCACCTGAAACGGGAGTGAGACATCAGGTTGCCGCAAAACCGGAGAAGTGAATCTTCGCTTCAGCTCCTGAAAGGAAGAAACAGCCTCTGGAGACCAATTCAGCACATCAGCACCCTTCCTAGTCAAATCCGTCAATGGCTTGGCAATACCAGAAAAATTAGCTATAAATTTCCGATAAAAATTAGCAAAACCCAAAAACTGCTGGAGGGCCTTCAAAGAAGTGGGCTGAACCCAATCATAAATGGCCTGTACCTTGGCCGGGTCCATTTCAATAGTTGACGGAGACAAAATAAATCCCAAAAATGAAACCCTCTGTTCCCCAAAAAGGCATTTTGATCCCTTGACATACAGGGAATTCTCCCTCAAAATCCGGAACACAGTCCGAACATGTTCCACATGAGAGTCCCAATTCTTGGAGAAGATCAAAATATCATCCAGATAGATAATCAAAAATTTATCCACAAGGTCTCGGAATATATCGTTCATGAAGCACTGGAAGACAGAAGGGGCATTAGTGAGCCCAAAAGGCATCACCAGGTACTCAAAATGTCCTTCCGGAGTATTAAATGCCGTCTTCCATTCACCCCCATGCTTAATGCGAATAAGATTACACGCCCCCCTGAGGTCAAGCTTGGTAAACCAGCAAGCACATTTAATTCTGGAGAATAGATCAGAAATCAGAGGTAACGTATACTGATATTTAACAGTAATTTTGTTGAGGGCACGATAGTCAATACAAGGCCTTAATGAACCATCCTTTTTAGCCACAAAAAAAAACCCAGCACCTAAGGGTGAAGAGGATGGTCTAATATGACCCTTCTCCAATGCCTCCTTAATATAGGATCGCATAGCCTCGTGCTCGGGTACAGATAAATTGAAAAGCCGACCTTTGGGGAATTTACACCCCGGGTTCAGCTCAATTGCACAGTCATAACTCCTATGAGGAGGCAAAGACGCAGACTCATTCTCACTAAATACATCATAAAAGTCAGCCAAATAGTCAGGAACATCATGCGACTAGGGAGAGGTGGAGAAAACAGGAGCATCACTAAGGGCACACCGACAACCCCAACTCACCACAGACAAAGATTTCCAATTCAGAACTGGATTATAGATTTGCAACCAGGGAAACCCCAGAACAATGGCATCATGCAAATTATGCAACACCAAAAATCTGCAATTTTCTTGATGGTCTGGGGCGACCCGCATTACCACCTGGGTCCAAAACTGAGGTTTATTCTTCGCCAAAGGAGTAGCATCAATACCCCTCAAAGGGATAGGCGTCCGCAGAGGGGTCATAGGAAATCCACAACGTTTAGCAAAATCCAAGTCCATCAGGTTCAGAGCTGCTCCTGAATCCACAAAAGCCTTGGCGGAAAATGTGGACAGGGAGCAGATCAGAGTAATTGCCAGAAGAAACTTAGGTTGAACACCACCCACAGAAAACGTGTGTGCACAATGTTTCGCTCGTTTAGGGCAGACAGAAATAATATGCGAGGCATCTCCACAAAAAAAACACAGCTTATTATGCCTTCTGAACTCCTGACGTTGCACCCTAGACAAAACTATCACATTGCATAGGTTCAGACATTTGTTCAACAGGTGGCAACATCTCTCGTGTAGTTTTGCGTTCACGTAAACGCCGATCCTCCTGAATGGCTAATGACATAGAATCGTCAAGACCAGAGGGAACAGGAAATCCCACCATAGTATCTTTTACAGTTTCTGACAAACCCTTCCGAAAGAGGGCTGCCAAGGCACCATCATTCCAGGTAGTAAGGACCGCCCACTTTTGGAATTTTTGACAGTACAACTCTGCCGAATCCCGACCCTGGCTTAATGCCAACAGGGTCTTTTCAGCCTGATCAATAGCATTAGGTTCATCATACAACAACCCCAAGGCTTGAAAAAATGTGTTCACATTATTCAGAATAGGATCATCAGGTTTCAAAGAAAACGCCCAATCCTGGGGATCGCCGCGCAGCAAAGAGATGACAATTTTAACCTGCTGCGCGGAGTTCCCCGACGAGTTAGGCTTCAAGGCAAAAAATAATTTACAATTATTCTTGAAATTCAAGAATTTAGACCGATCCCCAAAAAACATCAGGAGTAGGAATCTTTGGTTCAGCAGCATGTGAATGAGCAAGATAGGAGGAAATTCCCCGTACTTCAGCAGCGAGCTGCTCCACACGATCAGACAATTGCTTCATCTCCATTGAGAGAAACATTCCCCCTACGGCCTCAGAGATATAGAGGAAAAAATATGCACACAAAAAAAAAAAAAAATTCTGACCTTTTTTTTTCTTTCTCCTTTTTTTTTTTTTTTTACAATTCTCTCCTGCTATTGAGTACCCTAGGATCTGCGGTATGGCTGGTGATTCTGTTCTGATGAGTCACCGAAGGAGGAAAAAACAAAATACCAGCTAAGTCCAGAAAAACCAGAGAGGTTGGCAGCTATCGGATTGCAGACCCCTGAACCTATCCACAACAACTAGCAGTAGCCGTGGGGGGTTCCTACGGTGCCCTAGACCCCTCGATCACAGCCGGAGAGCTACATAGCCTAAAGACAGAAAGGGGAAAAACTAAACTGCCCCAGAGCAGACCCCAAAGCAATATGCAGCCCCCAACATATAATGACGGTGAAGCAAGATGAAAACACTAACACAGATAGAAAGATAGGTTGAGCAAATGATGGGGGTCCAAGCTAACTACATAGGACAGGATAGGAAAGCTGCTGTCTGCCATCCGCAAAAACCCTATCAAAATGAGCCAACCGACTGATAGGAAAAACAGGCTTCAAAAGACTATATCAGCACTCAGGTATATTCTGAAGACAGAGCAAAAGATCAACAGATCAGAGACAAAAATGGAATTCAGCTCACCCCCGGCCGGGGATGGCAGAACTCCCAAAAAACAAGGCAAAACAAAAACAAAACTGAAGAGTACAAAGCAGAGCAGAAAAACTTAGCTTTGAGAAGCAGGAATCAGACTGGTCTCCAAGAATCCAGCTGGAAAATCACCAGCCAGGAAGAAGGGCGTCGGCAGCCTTATATCCAGTCCTCAATTCCAGCCACCCAGTTATCATCTAGCTGCCCAGGTGTTTGGTAATCAGTCTCACTACCTTCCATCACCAGAGGAGGGAGTTCATCAGACCTCAATGGTGAATGGAAAAATGAACTCACAACAGTCTACCTTGTCGTGGTGGCGGCTTAAAAAATCTTTTGGCCAAAACAAAAGCTGCTGGCTATAAGTGTGATCTGATGATGGGAACTGTTAATGTATGATTAGTGAGAAGTGGAGTTTTTCCAAAAGAGAACAGTGGGGCTGTGGACAGTTTGAGGGGACGAGCTTGGATGGAGTCTCAAAGGGGCCTCGAAAATTTTGTCAGTTTGGGGCCCTGAAATTCCTAGTGGCAGCTCTGCAAAAGCTGTCATTAGAGTGAAATGAGGGGGGTGCTCTGAAAAATCCAAAGTTTAACAGATATTCTGATTTGTTTCACAAGTGTTTCTTTACTTCTTGTTTCCATGTGTCTTTTTGGCTTTAATGCCTTCAGTCTTAATCTACAATCTGCATATTCTAATAAAAACAAGGATAATCATTGCATGAGCAAGTGTATCCAAATTTTGACTGGTAATGTAAATAAATTAAAATTAGACTTTAAAGTTCTAAACATGTCAAAACATAGTCTTGACATACTTAGCCTTACTTTAAACAACTTCCACTTATACAAAAAGAAAGTGCAAAACCTCCATTGACATTATGAGAAAAAGTTTATATATTTACTATATTTGAGCATCTAGGTGGGGATTAATCAAAATGTTTTCACCAGAAAACTGGGATAAAACACATTAAAAAGTAGCACATTGGTCTCTGCAAGGTGGAGTTGTGCAAAAATTTTGCAAAAATTTTGCAACTTTTGGCCAGTTTCAAACAACTCCATCAAAATTGGCGGAACTGGTCAGGACCTCGGGCTTGTCTACGTCAGCCAGTCAAATTCATCAATATTGTCTGTACTTCTTATGCCAGAAATGTTACTCCAGTCAGTGAATGGAGTAACATTTTTGATGAGGTGCACATCACTGATATGATGCATATGTAGAATTCGTGAAGTGGTGTCACCTCTTTATGAATTTGGTGCATCTTATTTCTGAATGTCCCTCATTAAAACTGGCAGACAAAACACCAGATTAAATGAATAAGAGTCGTAGGCTTTATGAAGTTTTGAAACATTTGAATAAAGCTTAGAACGGTGAATATTGTCGAAATTAAACATTTGCATACCTTTTTTTTAAGTTTCTGAAGTTCCGACTTCTTAAAGAAGCTGCTAAACGTACGTGTTATGGGGAAACACATCTGTCCATTTTTAATTACAAGTCTACAAAGTGCTGAGAATGCATTAGTTAATTAGACAAATAAACAGCAGCAGAGTGGACGGGGAGTGTGGTAATATATGAATCATATATCATAGTGATGGAGTGTACGCATACAAGCTGCACTGTGGGTCTGTTACATGTTTAGAATGGATGAAGTAATTAGCTATTGCCTATTCTGCTGATGATAGGTTTTCGAAGCACAGGTCAAGTGAAATACGTGACGCACGTCTGTACAGTCAAGGCCAAAAGTTTAGAGAATGACACAAATATTATATTTTCACATGATCTGCTGGCCTCTGGTTTTTATGTGTGTTTGTCAGATGTTTTTATCACATACAAAAATATAATTGCAATCATATTATGAGTAACAAAAGGTTATATTGACAGTTAGAATGAGTTAATGCAGCAAGTCAATATTTGCAGTGTTGACCCTTCTTCTTCAGGACCTCAGCAATTCTCCCTGGCATGCTCTCAATCAACTTCTGGATCAAATCCTGACTGATAGCAGTCCATTCTTGCAAAATCAATTCTTTTATTTTGTCTGAATTTGAAGGTTTTTGTTTGTCCACCCGTCTCTTGATGATTGACCACAAGTTCTCAATGGGATTAAGATCTGGGGAGTTTCCAGGCCATGGTCCCAAAATCTCTATGTTTTGTTCCCTGAGCCATTTAGTTATCACCTTTGCTTTATGGCAAGGTGCTCCATCATGTTGAAAAAGGCATTGTTGATCGCCAAACTGCTCTTGGACGGTTGGGAGAAGTTGCTCTTGGAGGACATTCTGGTACCATTCTTTATTCATGGCTGTGTTTTTAGGCAAGACTGAGAGAGAGCCCATTCCCTTGGCTGAGAAGCAACCCCACACATGAATGGTTTCAGGATGCTTGACAGTTGGCATGAGACAAGACTGGTGGTAGCGCTCACCTGGTCTTCTCCGAATAAGCCTTTTCCAGATGTCCCAAACAATCGAAAAGGGGATTCATCAGAGAAAATGACTTTACCCCAGTCTTCAGCAGTCCACTCCCTGTACCTCTTGCAGAATATCAGTCTGTCCATGATGTTTTTTCTGGAGAGAAGTGGCTTCTTTGCTGCCCTCCTTGAGATCAGGCATTGCTCCAAGAGTCTCCGCCTCAGTGCGTGCAGATGCAATCACACTTGCCTGCTGCCATTCCTGAGCAAGCTCTGCACTGCTGGTAGCCCGATCCTGCAACTGAAACACTTTTAAGAGACGGTCCTGGCGCTTGCTGGTCTTTTTTGGGCGCCCTGGAGCCTTTTTGGCAACAAGGGAACCTCTCTCCTTGAAGTTCTTGATGATGCGATAGATTGTTGACTGAGGTGCAATCTTTCTAGCTGCGATACTCTTCCCTGTTAGGCCATTTTTGTGCAGTGCAAAGATGACTGCACGTGTTTCTTTAGAGATAACCATGGTTAACAGAAGAGAAACAATGATGCCAAGCACCAGCCTCCTTTTAACCCCTTCCTGACATCAGACGTACTATCCCGTCCATGGGACCCGGGCCCCTACGCCCATGGACGGGATAGTACGTCTACCGCGATCAGCGGCGCCCACGTGGTGAGCGCCGCTGATCGCGGCCGGGTGTCAGCTGATTATCACAGCTGACACCCGGCACTATGTGCGGTTCACTGCTAATCTCTTTGGCAGTTGTTCTGGGATCTTTGGTTACCATTTTTATTATCTGTTTTTACAGTTTTTCAGCAATATTCTTCTTGCGACCACATCCAGGGAGGTTGGCTAAAGTCTCATAGATCTTCTAAATAATATGTGAAACTGTAGTAACAAGTCCATCAGGCTGTTTGGAGATGGTCTTATTGCCTTTACCATTATGATGTTTGACTAATTTTCTTCATAAACTCCTGAAACAACTGTCCAGGGCCGGCGTCAGCACCCGGCGCACCCGGGCAAGTGTCGGGGCCCTGGCGAGACGGGGGAACCACTCACCCTGTCTGGGATATCATACATAGCTCCCAACCATCGCCGCCGCGCCCCCCATGTACTGACGCCATCCTCGCCCTCCCCGAGGGACCCACGCAGCTCCTCATCACAGCCAGCAATGAGTCATCGCTTGGGCTGCTGTCTTGTGTGCGGCCCAGGACCTATGATGAGGTCACAGGAGGGGAGGAGTCAGGAGTCACATGATCAGCGGCCTTTGTGTCTGCAGGACTCTGCTGTGCTGGTCGTCATCATGGTGCTGGATGAGGTAAAGTTTATGTGTGGGTTCAGGAAGGGTTTACAGGGTGGATGTAGCAGAGCTGTGTGTGTAGGAGGTGTACAGTGCGGAGCCGTGTGTGTGCGAGGTGTAGCGGAGTGTAACCATGTGTGTATGAGGTGTACAGAGCGGAGTCGTGTGTGTACGAGGTGTACCGGAGTGTAGTCGTGTGTGTACAAAGTGTACGGAGCGGAGCCGTGTGTGTACAAGGTGTTTGGGAAAAATGAGGATTGACCTCATGGAGATCAACATCCAACACTGCGGAGACACCATCACGTGTTTCTCAACGCAGTGATTCTAGAGCACTGCCCCCATCCCTTATGGGAAATATGTAAAACAAGCAAAACAGAAGCCGCGGAGACACCATCACATATTTCTCAACGCAAGCAATGACTAGCCAGGTCTTTCACCGGGATGGAACAACCACGGGAAGGGCAGTCTCCAATGAAGGAAACCACCTATGCCAAAACATGGTATCCATCCACAGACAGCTGTTTCGGGGTATTTGCCCCTCATCAGTGTGGAGTAGGAAACTGGCTAGTAGGAGCAATGCCTAGTGGAAGACTGTGAAAAATGAGGATGATTGACCTCATGGAGATCAACATCCAACACTGTGGAGACACCATCACGTGTTTCTCAACGCAGTGATTCTAGAGCACTGCCCCCATCCCTTATGGGAAATATGTAAAACATGCAAAACAGAAGCCGCGGAGACACCATCACATGTTTCTCAACGCAAGCAATGACTAGCCAGGTCTTTCACCGGGAAGGAACAACCACGGGGAGGGCAGTCTCCAGTGAAGGAAACCACCTATGCCAAAACATGGTATCCATCCACAGACAGCTGTTTTGGGGTATTTGCCCCTCATCAGTGTGGAGTAGGAAACTGGCTGTAAGGGATGGGGGCAGTGCTCTAGAATCACTGCGTTGAGAAACACGTGATGGTGTCTCTGCAGTTTTGGATGTTGATCTCCATGAGGTCAATCATCCTCATTTTTCACAGTCTTCCACTAGGCATTGCTCCTACTAGCCAGTTTCCTACTCCAGACTGATGAGGGGCAAATAACCCGAAACAGCTGTCTGTGGATGGATACCATGTTTTGGCATAGGTGGTTTCCTTCATTGGAGACTGCCCTTCCCGTGGTTGTTCCTTCCCGGTGAAAGACCTGGCTAGTCATTGCTTGCGTTGAGAAACATGTGATGGTGTCTCCGCGGCTTCTGTTTTGCATGTTTTACATATTTCCCATAAGGGATGGGAGCAGTGCTCTAGAATCACTGCGTTGAGAAACACGTGATGGTGTCTCCGCAGTGTTGGATGTTGATCTCCATGAGGTCAATCATCCTCATTTTTCACAGTCTTCCACTAGGCATTGCTCCTACTAGCCAGTTTCCTACTCCACACTGATGAGGGGCAAATACCCCGAAACAGCTGTCTGTGGATGGATACCATGTTTTGGCATAGGTGGTTTCCTTCATTGGAGACTGCCCTTCCCGTGGTTGTTCCTTCCCGGTGAAAGACCTGGCTAGTCATTGCTTGCGTTGAGAAACATGTGATGGTGTCTCCGCGGCTTCTGTTTTGCATGTTTTACATATTTCCCATAAGGGATGGGGGCAGTGCTCTAGAATCACTGCGTTGAGAAACATGTGATGGTGTCTCCGCAGTGTTGGATGTTGATCTCCATGAGGTCAATCATCCTCATTTTTAACAGTCTTCCACTAGGCATTGCTCCTACTAGCCAGTTTCCTACTCCACACTGATGAGGGGCAAATACCCAGAAACAGATGTCTGTGGATGGATACCATGTTTTGGCATAGGTGGTTTCCTTCATTGGAGACTGCCCTTCCCGTGGTTGTTCCTTCCCGGTGAAAGACCTGGCTAGTCATTGCTTGCGTTGAGAAACATGTGATGGTGTCTCCGCGGCTTCTGTTTTGCATGTTTTACATATTTCCCATAAGGGATGGGGGCAGTGCTCTAGAATCACTACGTTGAGAAACACGTGATGGTGTCTCCGCAGTGTTGGATGTTGATCTCCATGAGGTCAATCATCCTCATTTTTCACAGTCTTCCACTAGGCATTGCTCCTACTAGCCAGTTTCCTACTCCACACTGATGAGGGGCAAATACCCCGAAACAGCTGTCTGTGGATGGATACCATGTTTTGGCATAGGTGATTTCCTTCATTGGAGACTGCCCTTCCCGTGGTTGTTCCTTCCCGGTGAAAGACCTGGCTAGTCATTGCTTGCGTTGAGAAACATGTGATGGTGTCTCCGCGGCTTCTGTTTTGCATGTTTTACAAGGTGTTTGGAGCGGAGCCGTGATTGTACGAGGTGTACCGGAGTGTAGCCGTGTATGTACGAGGTGGACAGAGCGGAGCCGTGTGTGTACGAGGTGTTCAGAGCGGAGCCACGTGTGTACGAGGTGTACGGTGTGGAGCCGTGTGTGTACGAGGTGTACCAGAGAGTAGCCATGTGTGTACGAGGTGTACGGTGCAGAGCCGTGTGTGTATGAGGTGTATGGTGCGGAGCCATGTGTGTACGAGGTGTACAGAGCAAAGTCATGTTTGTACGAGGTGTGCGGAGCGGAGTCGTGTGTGTACGAGGTGTAAAGTGTGGAGCCCGGAGCCATGTGTGCACGAGGTGTACGGTGCGGAGCCGTGTGTGTACAAAGCATATGGAGCGGAGCTGTGTGCATACGAGGTGTACGGAGCTGAGCCATGTGTTTATGGAGCGGAGCAGACCCGGGTGTGTACGGGGAGTACGGAGTGAAGCAGCGTGTGTACAAGGTGTACGGAGTGGAGCCGTGTGTGTACGAGGCATACAAAGCAGAGCTGTGCATGTACGAGGTGTATGGTGGGGAGCATTCATACCTCCCAACCTTCCCGGATCCAGTGAAACAGTCCCGATTTTGAGAGAGACTGCCCCAGCCGGGAGCTTACTTTTCCTGCGGACACACGGTGGAGCCCCAAGGAGCACTTTAAAACTCGCACGTGACGTTCTACTGGAAGTGATGTGCTGGAAGCTGACCAGAAATGAGGTAATTTCGGGAGGAGATTGTGACGGAACCATGGAGGCAATTCATGGAATGCTTCAGATCCATCACCGTGTCCTCCTCTGACAGCGCAGCCAGTGGGATCGCCTTGGAATCGGGGATGCCGGCCATGTGAGCGGATCATGATATGTCCTGCACCAGGAGGCTCAGGAGGGCACTACAATAGGAGCCGGGGCTGCCATGGTATCTTTATAGAATATTTCTTTCTCTCTCTGTTTCTTTCTCTCTCTCTGTTTCTTTCTCTCTCTCTGTTCTTTCTTTCTCTCTGTTCTTTCTCTCTAATCTTTTTTTCTCTCTCTCTATGTTCTTTCTTTCTCTCTTCTCTTTCTTTCCCCTCTTTCTTTCCCTCTGTTCTCTTTATTTCCCCTCTTTCTTTCTCTGTTCTTTCCCTCACTCTGTTCTTTCTTTCTCTCTGTTCTTTCTTTCCCATCTTTCTTTATCTCTCTGTTCTTTCTTTCTTTCCCCTCTTTCTTTCTCTCTCTGTTCTTTCCCCTCGTTCTCTCTCTCTTCTCCTTCTTTTTCTCTCTCTCTCACTTTTCTTTTTTCTGTCCACTTTCTTTCTCTCTGTTCTTTCTTTCTCCGTTCTTTCCCCTCTTTCTTTCTCTCTCCCCCTCTTTCTTTCTCTCTCTGTTCTTTTTTCCGTCCTCTCTTTCTTTCTCTCTGTTCTTTTTCTTTATTTCTTTTTTCTCTCTGTTCTTTCTTTCTTTCCCCTCTTTCTCTCTCTGTTCTTTCTTTCCCCTCTTTCTTTCTCTCTTTCTGTTCTTTCTTTCCCCTCTTTCTGTTCTTTCTTTCCCCTCTTTCTTTCTCTTTCCTCTCTGTTCTTTTCTTTCTCTCTCTAATCTTTCTTTCTCTGTTCTTTCTTTCTCTCTCTGTTCTTCCTTTCTTTCTCTGTTCTTTCTTTCCCCTCTTTCTTTCTCTCTGTTCTTTCTTTCTCTCTTTCTGGTCTCTCTCTCTCTGTTCTTTCTTTCTCTCTGTTCTTTCTTTCATATGTACACTACTAATCAATAGCCTCCTTCACATGAATGTGTTTTGCCACAGAGCGAGTGTCCGTGTGATCCACATGGAGACAAGTCCATTTTTGGCCGGCACCACGGATGTCACACGGCATGAATCGTGGTATGTGTTAAAAGGGGGCTCACTGAGACTCTTTCGCCCGGGGCCCTCAAAAACCTGGAGCCGGCCCTGCAACTGTCTCCTTAGATTTATTTGGTACATGTTCAGTGTGGTACACACCATGATTCAAAACAGTACAGTAACTACTTTTCACCCTTTATACAGCCAGACTGATTGATTACAACTGATTGCAGACACCTGTTATGCTAACTACAGTACACACCTTAGTTTAACACATACATATAGTCAAATTATTTTCATTTTTCTCTATGCCATGCAGAAAAAGAGTAATACAGAGGGTTCAGAATCTGCACTGCCCAAGTTTCAAAGGCACAGTCACACACAAGGTTAAAGCTTGAAAGCGGTTTATTCTGTCAACACCTTTCAAGGTTTCCAAACCTCTTCATCAGGACCAAAGCTCTCCAGCTTTATTATTTGAATCATTTTATCATTTTTGTTATGTTTCTGCTGGACCACAATTCAAAAACAATATCTGATGCTCATTAGTTGATATTTAGTAAATTTAAATTGAAAATTACTTTTGACTGTTTCAAGTTTTTGTAGTGACCATTGTGGGGTTTTCTTGACTTAAAAGGTACCAACAATTTTGCCTGTAGACACTGATAATCATTTAGAAAAGAAATCTAGGAAGTACAGAAGAAAAGTTTTTAATGTTTTAAGGAGACATGATTTTTTTAAAGTTTGGCTGAATTAGGTCACTAACACTATAAATTTTCATTCTTAATAGTAAATACACTGCTCTAAAAAGAATGGGAACACTCAAATCGCACATCGGATCTCGATGAACCTAAGGTTCTAGTTGAAAATCTTTACTGATATAAATAGTGTTATTTTTGTTGAGAACAAAATCATGTATCAATAAAATGAAAGTTAGCAACCAACCAATTGAAATCTGGATTCAATATAACCCCAAAAATCCAAGTAAAAAATTGAACTCACAGCCAAACAAAATTTTTGTTAATTTCATCATGGCACCCACATGCATTTATGAACCAAGGCACCACTATGTTCCTGAAAAAACTGTGGTGCTATTTGTCATTTTCAAATGAACGGGTACATAATGTCCCAAAGCCTCTCTGTCATGATCCATTTTTGGATTTGTGGCAGCTCTGGGTCTACTCACATTAAAACTTTTTTCCTTTCAGGTCAGCAGGGGTTTAATGCAGTTTTTCCCTGCTGGCGAGCTGGTGTTACTGCAGTGCTGCTGGGTCAGCTGTTGTTGCTGGTGACCATTCCAACATCCTTTAAAAGGTCACCTGATGCATCAGCTGACTGTTCGTGATACAGTTCCTCTTTGGAGACCAACCTTTGCAGAAGCAGCTCTCTGGTGTCAGCCAAGTCTGGTGTTTGGAGTCCTGTTGCTGTGCTATCTGTGGTGTGGAGTTAAGCAGCGGTGTGCACAAGCTAAGTGTTGTATTTTTGTTACCTTGTCTTTGGTGACTGTCACTTTCCCCCTGTGTGTTTTATCTGCAGAGGTGAAGCTAGTGCTCCTTGCCGGCCAGTGCACAATCCAGGGAAGATCTAGGTGACAATTAGGGAGGAGGTATCCTGATGTTGGCAGGGGGAAGGACCTGCATAGGGTGTTAAGTAAGAACAGGGACAGGCTCAGGGTGGAGATCAGGAGGTGACCGTCCATGATTCCCTATTGTCAGGGCTTTCCTTTCCCGTATTCTATCGGCGTTGTGTTGTGCCGTTTGGTGACCAAACAACTATTGGGTCGTGTCAAACTGGTCAGTCACTCCGTGACACACTCATTTGGATTCAGATCTGGGGAATATGAGAGTCTATCAATGGAATCAATGCATTTATCAACCAGGAACTGCCTACACACTCTCGTCACTTGAGGCCAGCATTTCCCTGTTGTAGGATGAACCCAAGACCCACTGTACTAGTGTAAGGTCTGATAATGGGTCTGGTACCCTACAGCAGTCAGGGAACTGTTGTCTATCCTGTTGAGGTTTGAGCGACTCTCCAAGCATATGTCTACCCAAACCATCACTTACCAACTACCAAACCACTTATGCTGGATGATGTTACAAGCAGCATACCCTTCACGAGGGCAAACTCCAGACTTTTTCACATTTCATGTGCTCAGTGTAAATTTTCACTCATCTGTGAAGAGAATTGCATGCCAGAGGCAGACATGTCAATTCTGTTTTTCTCTAGCGAATGCCAATTGAGCTACACAGTTTGGGGCGTTGAGTATGAGGTGCTGAATCCATACAGAGGGGCATGCCACTGAATACATTTGGTGCATCTTCTGAGGGGTGTGGACTGGAGTAGCCTTTCTGGCATACAAAAAGCTGTCACATGTGATGAACTGGGCAGGCACACCTGACCACACCCCACCCCATTTTTGCAAAGCTAATTCAACCCGGCGTGAAAATGGCAAAATTGTTAAATTTTAGAGCAACTCCGTATTGCGCAAAAAATTGTGACTTTTCAAAGCTTTTACGCTATTTTTCTAGTGTAAAAGATTTGATAAATCAGCCTCAATGTCTTCTCATTGCTATTTTAGGACCTCCAAACTAGAAATACAAAAATATTAATTCGTTAAAAGATTTCTTTTAGTATATATGATTCATTTAGTTTGTCCAAACTGTATGCAATTGGGTGACAACCCTGAATGAAGTGTGTGTTTTGTTGTAATTTTAAGGCAAATCAAAGTCTTTAGAAGATTGTGGAGATAAATTTCTATGGATCAAAAGAATGTCCAAATTGATCTGAAGAACAATGAACAGATCTCTGTCCTTTCAAGCAGGTCAATTGCCAAATGGAAAGGAAATGTCAATTATATTTGTAGGGTTTTTAGGTTTCGTTTTTCCAGTCCTTACATCCTAGTAAAGTATGGTTGATGTGGACCACATGCCCACCGTGCATTCCATATTTTATGAGGTGCCCTCAAGCCTAGAAAGAAACCCCTGAGGTCTTTTTCCTAAAGCAAGGATAATGACAGCAATTTAAGCTCACCAATGCTTTTCCTTTGAAGTAAACCACACGTTTTGTTAAACCTGTATGTAATATAGCAAATATTTAGGGGTTTTCATCTCTAATACTACAATCATAGCCAACATGTAACCCATATTACAATAAAGTGAGGTCATTGGGCTGGATTTGTAAGGAAATTAAATGTAATCAAGTCCCTGAAGCAGTGCCTTGAGACCATTTATTTTGTCAGGAAAAATATGCTAAAACCTATTTTATCTAAGAAACCTCATAGCCCAAATCCCAAAGGTTACTGCAATTTTGACACAAGCGCCTCTTAACCCTAAATATACAATACTTTTGTTCTCCTGAGTCAACCACACACACTTAAGCTGCTGTTATACTAAGCGACACACCAGCGATCCCGACAATGATATGACCTGGTAAGGATCGCTAGTACATCGCTAAATGGTCGCTAGCAAACTGTCAAACAGACAGATCTACTCAACGATTCGGTATAACAATCTCAGCGGTCGTTGGGACCTCGTCACACAGCAGCTATTCTGACGACTTCCGCCTGCATCTCTGAGTTGCCAACGAGGTTACTCGTTGGCGTCAAACACAGCAATGCATGCTGGCCAGCGGGACACCAGCGATCAAAAAATGGCCCCGGACATTCGAGCACGATCAGCGATATCCAGCAGAGGGCCAGTCGCCGCTATGTGTCACACGTAGCGAGATCGCTTGCGAGGTCGCTGTTGCGTCGCAAAATCTGTGACGTTTCAGCGATCTCGCTATGTGAGTCGGGGCCTTTAGTCCTTGTTTTAGGGTCTAGTTAACTTTCTAATATGGCTTGTACCATTACTTCATTTATGGATTAATTATTTAGGATTTTTAGGTGCATTATGCATAAGTGTAAGAATGATTAATAAAAATACAAATAAAGCACAGCTGAATACGTCGTGTAAAAAAGATTTCTATTTTCTATACAGAAACACAAAAAAAATGATGTGATGCCTTCATCTATGCGGCACGTACAAAAGAATGTTGACACGTTATATTTTAGAATATATGTTACAGTATGTAGGCTGGTATTTAAAAGAAAAAAAAAATAATTCCATTCTGCTTTTTCTGCACACCCTGCTCCATCAAGTGAACTCAAAGCATGATGCATGCGCAGGCCTTTGGGGTATTTTACATGTACATCTGGTTAAGATGACAATCATATAACATGTACAGTAAAACAAAAACATATGGGTTACTTTCCTGCTCCTCAATCTAATTACATAGCAAGCAGCAAATCTACTTTGTCAGGCACAATCTGGCAACATATGGCAAGAAAGCCTACAAAGCATAGACTTATCAGTGTCATTTATTAGTCTATTGTGGTATAAGGTCTGGAGATTACGCTTGTGATGTAAATCATTATAACGCTGGATTGTGATTTCCATCAGTTTTATGGAACTTGCATTTTAAAGAGGACCTCTCATGTGTTCCAAAAAAACTGAATTCATTGCCTTGTTAAAATCATTGAGCTTCCCTGATTATGCCAGTGTTTTCCTTTTTGTCCTGTGATACTTCATTGCACAGACATTCACATTTGTTGCTTTTGGAGCGCAGTATGTGAAATTTCTGCTCACAGTCCAACCAGACGTTTCTTCAGAGTCTTCTCTGGTCACATGTGCTTTCACGCCTGCTTCCCAGTCGCTGTCAATCACAGCTCAGCAGCTGGTCTGTGAGTCTGAGACGCTGCTGAGATGTGTTTGGCAGCATCTGGGAGGGAGGTGTGATAGTACAAGACGACTGAGAAGACTCTGAATAAACGTCCATTTTTCCTGCAAAACAGAAATCTCACATACTGTGCTCCAAAAGCAATAAATGTGAATATGTCTGCAATAGAGTGATGCAGCACAAACGGAAAAAAACAGCAGAATCAGGGGAGCTCATACCTACATGCAATTTAACTCAAATTTTTTGAGCAAGTGACAGGTCCTCTTTGAATAATAAACTTAGTTTTGTGTTTTAGTACACACATTTTCCTGCTGGTCATCCTAACAAGCTGTGACATAGCATGAAGTAAAGCAAAACGCAAATCAAAGGCTATATGGAAAATGTTAGACCCCCACCTATTAGATATTAACACCATATCCTAGCATTCTGACATAACCGCAAAATGTTACATCCAATCAGGATGATTGATCATCCTAGGTCGGTTTATTTGCTCAAGATAAGAGGTCTTCGCTTGTCCTAAACCACCCATATCGTATAAAATATTATTTTTGAAAATATCTGTGCTGTCTGCACTGTCCATCTCCATCATAGCCTTTTTCTCAAATAGGGCATCCATGTTGTGTCACTAACAACGCACTGGGGACAGTTTAAATGCTTGAAATGACATGACAGGCTCCCTTTAAACATTTGAAAATGTTTGAAATACAGTTAGGTCCATATATATTTGGACAGAGACAACATTTTTCTAATTTTGGTTCTAGACATTACCACAATGAATTTAAACAAAACAATTCAGATGCAGTTGAAGTTCAGACTTTCAGCTTTCATTTGAGGGTATCCACATTAAAATTGGATGAAGAGTTTAGGAGTTTCAGCTCCTTAGCATGTGTCACCCTGTTTTTAAAGGGACCAAAAGTAATTGGACAGATTAAATAATTGTAAATGTTCATTTCTAGTATTTGGTTGAAAACCCTTTGTTGGCACTGACTGCCTGAAGTCTTGAACTCATGGACATCACCAGACGCTGTGTTTCCTTCTTTTTGATGCTCTGCCAGGCCTTCACTGCGGTGGTTTTCAGTTGCTGTTTGTTTTGGGCCTTTCTGTCTGAAGTTTAGTCTTTAACAAGTGAAATGCATGCTCAATTGGGTTGAGATCAGGTGACTGACTTGGCCATTCAAGAATATTCCACTTCTTTGCTTTAATAAAATCCTGGCTTGCTTTGGCTTTATGTTTTGGGTCATTGTCCATCTGTAGTATGAAACGATAACCAATCAGTTTGGCTGCATTTGCCTGGATCTGACCACACAGTATGGCTCTGAATACCTCAGAATTCATTCGGCTGCTTCTGTCCTGTGTCACATCATCAATAAACACTAGTGACCCAGTGCCACTGGCAGCCATGCATTCCCAAGCCATCACACTGCCTCTGCCGTGTTTTACAGATGATGTGGTATGCTTTGGATCATGAGCTGTACCATGCCTTTGCAATACTTTTCTCTTTCCATCATTCTGGTAGAGGTTGATCTTGGTTTCATCTGTCCAAAGAATGTTCTTCCAGAACTGTGCTGGCTTTTTTTAGATGTTTTTTAGCAAAGTCCAGTCTAGCCTTTTGATTCTTGATGCTTATGAGTGGCTTGCACCGTGCAGTGAACCCTCTGTATTTACTTTCATGCAGTCTTCTCTTTATGGTAGATTTGGATATTGATACACCTACCTCCTGGAGAGTGTTGTTCGCTTGGTTGGCTGTTGTGAAGGGGTTTCTCTTCACCATGGAGATTATTCTGTGATCATCCACCACTGTTGTCTTCCGGGGGCGCCCAGCTCTTTTTGCATTGATGAGTTCACCAGTACTTTCTTTCTTTCTCAGGATGTACCAAACTGTAGATTTTGCCACTCCTAATGTTGTAGCAATTTCTCGGATGGGTTTTTTCTGTTTTTGCAGCTTAAGGATGGCTTGTTTCACCTGCATGGAGAGCTCCTTTGACCGCCTGTTTCCTTCACAGCAAAACCTTCCAAATGCAAGCACCACACCTCAAATCAACTCCAGGCCTTTTATCTGCTTGAGAATTACATAACTAAGGGATTGCCCACACCTGTCCATGAAATAGCCTTGGAGTCAATTGTCCAATTACTTTTGGTCCCTTTAAAAACAGGGTGGCACATGTTAAGGAGCTGAAACTCCTAAACCCTTCATCCAATTTTAATGTGCATACCCTCAAATGAAAGCTGAAAGTCTGAACTTCAACTGCATATGAATTGTTTTGTTTAAAATTCAGTGCTGTAATGTCTAGAACCAAAATTAGAAAAATATTGCCTCTGTCCAAATATATATGGACCTAACTGTATAAAGGCCATAAAATGCCTATAACATAAACCTCGGAAAAGGAATTATAATCTCTTCCTGAAAAATAAAACAAGTGGCAATTTAATTTGATATTTACAGTATATTTCTGCTGGTCCATGGTGCATTACAACAAATCACCAACATTTATGTCCAGTTTACAGCAGTCAGTTATGAAAACATTTTATGTGACTAATAACAAATTGCAATAATAAAACATATGGAGAATGAAAAAATTCACATGAAATTTTCTTTCAATTTGTCCTCACATTAATTGCCAGATCAATGAGATGTAAGTCCCAGATGCGCGGTAAGATTTTCTGTTATCATATACCTCACTTTTTAGACCTACATAATAATCTGAATAGGACCTCAACTTGCAACCATGGCAAAGAAATCACCCGTTAAGTCTCCTATGGATCTTCAAAATGGTGGGGGCTTAGTGTGTAGCCTTGGTAGTATTTTAGTTACCCTTGCTTGCAGAAAAAAATTGTTTTTTTGTGCTTTTCTGGAATTTTTAAGTTTTTTCCCCCCAGTCACCAAACTTTCAAATATGAGTTCAGTAACCAAGTGCTTTAAAGTGAATATATCAGCAGGTTTTTGTCATGTAATCTGAGAGCAGCATAATGTAGGTACATAGACCCTGATTAAGAAATACGTCTCTTCCTAAGTTGTGTGTTTCTGAATCAGTGTTTTATCAACAGGAGATTATCACTACAAGACTAGGTGTTTCATGCCTATTAGTCAACTGATCTGTGTAACCCTGCCCCCACCACAGTGTGCACAGAAAGCTGCCAATCAGTGGTGATAGTGATGTTACAAATGGATCAGCATTCAGAGAACTGCTAGATCTTCAGCAGAAAAAACTGTGATTCTATCAAAATGACAGCATGTAGACCAGCAAGTGACATATCGTCGGAATTAGGATCTCACACTCTATTAAATGCTGCTCTCAGAATGCATAGCAAAAACCTGGTGATGGATCTATGCTTCAAGAAAACGAGAAGTGAGACAAGCAGAATAGGCAGAGCTGGGCGGGAAAAAGAGTTCAGTGACAGGCTTCAGATCTAACATAGTCCTTCAGCATCATTTTCCTATTCAATCAAAAGCCAATTTTCAAAGTAAAGAAGGAAAGGACTGTTTAGCTAAAGGTATGGCCAGACTTGTCTGTGCAATAGTTACATGTGCATATAGTTTGTTGGGAGAATTCCTGCTGACAAATTCCCTTTAATATTAACTTACCATGAGCAAGGTAGATTGCCCCTCTAATTATTTCCTTGAATGTTGGAATGTCACTTTCCCAGCCACTTTTCTGAGTATCGCATTTATGAGCCTTTGTCAGGAACTGTAAAGCCTTATAAAGGAAAGAGATTGGAAGACATTAAGATGACACCATGGCATATTACATCTTTTAAGAAGCCATCATCTATAATGAAGAAACCAATTATTTTCCATAAAAGCAGCTGCCCACAGTTTAATACAAACCATCCTGCACATTCCAGAACTACAAGTGTATTACTTGGCCAGCAATACATTTACAAGGCAAACATGTAATACCACAATTCCCCTATAGGCGCTGCTGCAGAGAAAATGTGCAGCTAAGAGCGACTCAGACCTGCAGTGATCGATTGATCTCAAATCAAAATCTCAAAACAGACAACCATTTTAATAAAAAGAAGTCTGTGGTGAAACAATAAACAAGAAGCAGGGCTATTTCTGACTTTAGACACAGACAAGTGTTTCAATAGGCTGTTCCCTAAATGACCACAAAGGCTCACAGAAAGAAGTGCACATGGCAAGCTATGTTCCAGCCCACCGATCAGCTTTTTTGGAAATTCAACAGGACTGATAAACAGAGGAGGGAAATGACACACAACTCAGCCCCACAAAGTTTTTGGATAGACCTAACTGAAAAACATACTGCAAGTCTGTGTTACATCTAGAAAAATATCCCTTACAACAGGCACACATCGTGATCACAGTATAGCATGGGATAGATCAGATCTGATTCTGTTCTTATACCATGTTTGTACTTTTAATGGCATTCAGCTTTTTTTTACATCGCACAGCCTATGAAAAATATATGAAGACTGGAGCACAGTTACTGTAAAACGAAATTGCATCCTACAGCTGTGCGACAGATGTTTAAATGTATATGTTTAACAGAGACAGATTTATAAGTGGGCTTCTGAAAAAAAAATAGTCTAGACGGCAAGATATGATCCATGTTACTAAACAATTGCAGCTAATCAGAACAATTCTAGGTTCAGAATATGGATCATTCAAAAAATCAGAACATCCAATGGCATTAAAGGAACTGAGGAAATGCACGTCATAAGGCAGGTTATCCAGACGTGCACTAACCATTGGCTTAAGCCTCAATTATGCTCACAATTCTGCAGTGTGGACATACAAGAAGAAATGCTTACCGGTGGTGAGCCCTCGAAATAGGGATTTTGCTAGATAGAGAAAAGAAAATCCCAATTTAATGTAAATATATAGTATACACGTAACACAGAACGTTACCTTTTCATTCTCTTCATCTTTTTCACTTTCCCCATTCCCGTACAGTTTGGCATAGGCTTTCCAAATCTCAGCATCGCTAGAGTCCCGTGCTGTTACTCTTCCAAACAGCTCCTGTAGCTTAGTCTTCAGGTTACCGGTGGACTCTCCTTTACGATCCTCTATTCCTTCCACCACTGCTCTGACCAAAACCTTCAGGACCTACAGAAAATGAAAGATTCACAGCGTTAGTCTCAGACATATCAATGATGTTCTCTCTAGGTGACCTAAAGGAGAATTACATATTTTAGAATTTACTATGAGAACATTTAAAATGTTGACGGATGCTTGCGCTGACACCGATGCACCCTGAGCCTGCACAACAGCGTGAGTTTCTATGGAACTTGACTGGGGCTGCTTATCCACCATCTGGACTATCCTGCGTGGCAACCTTTCACCAATATGTTAAATCTATAAAGAAATTACATACTGTATATCACTAATCACAGAACCAGTCCCAGCGCCTGCAGCTGGAGTCCCAGAGATCAGCATTTAGGACTGAATTTTACAGACAATATATCAATTTGGAGTACTAGCTGTTAGAAAACCTTTACAATGGCAGCAATGCAATAATTATAGGCTCAATGAGTAATTACACTAATAAAATAGCTCTAGTTTTGAGCAGGAGTAATAAAATACATCAAATAGTGATCAATAATTCATGGGACATTTAAATAAAAACTGACCGGCATCAATCAATACTTTGAGGAATATTTCATGTGTTAATGAGCCTGCATAGCACCACGCATTCTGCTTCTTACAACCCTGCCTGAAATCTGATCCTAAAGTTTATGGGTTGTAGCTAATTAAAAATAATTTCATGAAATCACAAGTATTTAAAGCGGTGGTCCCTTTTCAGACAATATTCTGCCCAGACTACAGTTTTTGAAAAAAAAATAAACTGTACTCACTTTTCCAGTATCCACTGTCGTCACATTAATAGCAGGGCAGCCCATCAGCGAGTTCATTAGCTGTGCCAGTGTAGGAGAGACAGCCTTCAGAACCACAAAATGTATGGATCAGCTACTATGCTATAAATGTGATGTCAGTGCCACAGCCTATGCCCCACACCAGGAGCAGTGGAGAAGATGAGTACAGCGGGGTTTGATGGCTTTTTGTGACGTCCGTCTAGTGCGAGTCTGGGCTGCAAGTAAGACAGCACACCGAGCAACGCCGAGACCCTTTACTCCTATACAGGGATCTGGAATTACAGCAGAGCCCAGGAGGTAGCTGTCTATATAAGAGCAGCGGATCAGAGCAATACGGTCGCCAGAAAGGAGTTAATAAACGGGACGGAAAGCTTAGTCAGGAGTCCAAGTCAAAACCAGGCGGGCGGCAGAGGTACAAAATCAGCAGGCTGAAGCAGAGTCAAAATCCAAGCCAAGGTCAGAGTCACCGGAAGAGCAGCAGAGGTACAAAATCGACAGGCTGAAGAGGGTCAGAAATCCAGGCTGAGGTCAGAGTCACCGGAAGAGCAGCAGAGGTACAAAATCGACAGGCTGAAGAGGGGTCAGAAATCCAGGCAAAGGTCAGAGTCAAGAATAGCAAATTAAACACTAGCACACTGGGGAAACCAAGACTATATCTTGCGGCCTGCAGGACAGGCTCCAAAGAATTTGAAAGATAAGGCTATCCCTCATAGGCTCACAGTCTGATGACCTCATCTGAACCGCCCCCAGAACCAGGCCAGATGGCGATGCACCAACCCCATCACCTCAGACAGAGGAGCAGAGCTGGCGCCCACCAGATGCCTGCGCAGGAGCCCCTTCTCTGTCACCATCACCCACAGGAGAACCATGGCGATGCCCAACGACAGAGGCATGCGTCAAAGGAGCGGACCCACATGAGTACATAGCCCTCCTATTGCCGGCACCACCAGTCGAAGGAGTCCGGCGCCTCCCAGTGGCCGAGGCCGGAACACCAGCCCATGATTCCGACGGTGACGTGACACTTTTAAATTGTAATAAGGAAAAAAAATTGTCCGAAAGGGGATAATCCCTTTAACTAAAGTACAACAAATATGACAAAAGGGCATGAGAGCCCCACTAGTGACCCAGCCTTTCTCTAATGGGTGTTTAAAACTTATATTACGGTACCTATTATTAATTGAAAAGTTAGGTTAAATATAGAAAAAATTCACTTGAAGAAAAAAAGGGCTTTGTGTCATCAATTGCCAAGACCAGTAACATTTTTATTTTTCCATTAATGAAGCTGTATGAACTTTTGATTTTTTTTGTGCCCGAAGGAGACATTTTATTGATATCAATTTTGGTTACTAAACCAATTTTGGGTATTGCTTATTGAATTTTTTTACGGTGCTGTGATAATATAAAACCCACAATTCTGTCATTTTGATATTCTTTTGCTCTTTATAGTGTATTTCATATGTAACGATATTTTGATAGACAGGACAAACAATTATATTTTGATAGACAGGACAAACATAAGTTAGGCGATACCAACTATGTTTATTTTTTAATTTCTTTATTTTCAATGGGGGAAAAACAGGGTGATTCAAATTTTAGCATTTTAAAGTCCTGATGCCCTTTGTTCCAGAAAATTAAGTATTTCACCAAGAAAATTATTGCAATGAAATGTGTTTTGTAACACGTTTATCTGCTTTGTGTGTATTGGAACACCACAAAAGAAACAAGGCAAATTGGACATAATTTCACACAAAAACCCCAAAATTGACTGGATAAAATTGTTGGCACCTTCAATTAAGATTTGGTTGCACACCATTTGGAATAAATAACTGCAAATAATCGCTTCCTAGAACTATCAAAAAGATTCTTACACCTCTCAACTGGAATTTTTGACCACTCGTCTTTATAAAGGCTCCAGGTCTCACATATTTGAAGGGTGCCTTCTCCCAACAGCAGTTTTTTTAGTAACCGGAATTTTTATTCAATTTTATAAAATTTTACAATCACAACTGGGCTTACAACTTAGATGATCAGAAAAAATGGAGTCCAACAGCAATTTTAAGATCTCGCCAAAGGTGTTCAATAGGATTTATATCCAGACTCATCTCTGGCCACTTCAGAATTTTCCAGCGCTTTGTTTCCATCTATTTCTGTGTGCTACTTGAAGTATGTTAGTGATCATTGTCCTGCTGGAAGATCCATGACCTAGGATGCAAACCCAGCTTACTGACACTGGGCACTACATTGCGACCCATAATCCATTGGTAATCTCCAGATTTCATGATGTCTTGCACACAGTCAAGCCACCCAGTGCCAGAGGCAGTAAAACAACGCTAAAACATCTTTGAACCTCCACTATTTTACTGTAGGCACTGTGTTCTTCTCTTTGTAGGCCTCATTCCATTTTCGGTAAACAGTAGAAAGATGTGTTTTGCCATAAAGCTCTATCTTGGTCTCATCTGTTCACAAGACACTTTTCCAGGAGAATTTTGACTTGCGTACATTTTGGCAAGCTGCAGTCAAGCTTTTTTATGTCTCTGTGTCAGCAGTGGGGTCCTCCTATCTCTCCTTCCACCGGATTACATTTCTTTCAATTGTCAATAGATAATTCACACGGACACTGATGCACACTGAGCCTGCCGGAAAGCTTGAATTTCTTTGGAACTTGAATGGGTCTGCTTCTTCACCATCTGGACTATCTTGCGTTGCAACTAGTGAAGAGTAAAGCTTGGATAACGTGCTAAATTATGACCAACGTGACTTTTTTCTCAGTTTTTTTGTGTTGTTCCAATACACACAAATGAAATACCGGTAACCATGTCTATCTTATCACAAAACATGTGTAATTGCAGTAATTTTGTGGGAGAAATACTGTATTTTTACGGATTGTAAGAAACACTGTTTTTCTCCAAATTTGAGAGGAAAATGGGGTGCTTCTTATAATCCGAAATGAGCTTACTGGGGGCAGTCAGAGGTTGAGCGAGGTCACAGTTGGAAGGGTCGCTACTTCAGGAAGCCTACGGCAGCAGGAGTGGCGCGATTCTGCGGTTCATGGGTTGTCAGAAAGTGTTGGCCCCGGTGACCAGAGACTATTTTCTCAAAGAGATCCCTGAGGTGGGCTTAGGGAAAATGACCGGCAGAGGCAGAATCATGAGCAAAGTCCTCACTACTAGACTACACTAAATAGTTCAGATATCACTTGACAAATTCTTTCCTGTCTTCAGCAGCTTTTAAAGTACCACGCCAGTGATTTTTTTTAATTGCAGCACTTGAGTGGTGCTTCTAATCTAAGACCCCTGCACCTACTCTCATACTTACCAACCACTGTCTTCATCATCTATCAGTGGCGCTCCTGTCCATCTACAGCAGTATGTGACCTGCTGGACCAATACAGTGTTTGCTGGATGAGCCAGGGGTCACTTTTCAATGCAAGTCTAAGACAGCCTTGTTCTGGCTCATACAATTGCATTGAGCGCTTGTGACTTTTACTTATGACTTCCAGCAGAAGTTAATGGGTGAAGACAGGAGATAAGTTTAAAGCCATGAGCACATATGTTCAGTATTTGGTGAGCTTTTTTTACCTCAGTATTTGTAAGCCAAAATCGAGAGTAGGTAAAAAATACAGAAATGGTGACGTTTCTAGTACACTTTTTCTCTTAGCAATTTTGAGTAGTATTTTTAGCCCAAGAGGAGGACATAATTTGCAGTAAACTCAAATCTATACTTCAAATATGAGTGTATATCTACATACATATATCATACCTGGGCAAAGTGTGGCCTGCAGGCCACATCCAGGACCCATGGGCTTTACCATACGGCCACCCTCCTCCGCCTGACATTAAAGGTTACCAACTGTCCAGAAACTGCAGGACAGTCCATGAAAATATTAATAATAATAATATTGCACTTTTGTGCTTGGTCTTAAAGGAAAGGTGCCACAATTTTTATTTTTGCATTAAAATTATTGCTTATATAGTCAATTATTTTTAATACAAAATTAAATGTACTAGTTTAGCCATTTTTTATTTATTAAAGGGGATATCCCCTTTAATAAAGTGCTTAAGCACTAACAGGCAGGTGGTAGTTGCTACCTGGTGCTATTCTTTGCCAGCACAGATTGGTTACTAACTGCTCCTGCTGGCAATTCAGCTACCTCTGTTTCTTTTCCGCCTTGCTCTGTTGACAGGGCGGGACTGGTGAGGTCATGCTGATTGACAGCTGGCTCCACCAGTTAGGCAGTGGGGATCTGGTTGTCATTCAGAATGACGTCAGCAGACAAACCCCGCTGAAAGGGAGGAAAAAAACCCACAGCTCTGTTGATATGACGTCAGCAGAAACAGCTGAATCCACTGGTAGGAATGGTCTGTGAATGTTCTGCGCCGGCAAAGAATAGCGCCGTGCACAACAGACAGGTAGGTAGCAACTACCACCTGCCTGTTAGTGCTTAGGCAACTTATTATTCAGCTACTGGAGCTGCCATTTCCATTTACTGGTGGCTTTCCGACTGCATCTCCTACACTGTGGCTGCCTTCAACTGTGATCTGGGCATGCCCCCTGGGCCGTCCAGGTCAAAGCTCTATCAGGAGATTGACACCATTTTATTGAAGCCCACAGCTATGCTGTGAGCTTCAATTTCCCAGTCAACGTCCACAGTGCTCAGTGCAAACAGTGACGGGAGGTCCAGGATGAGGTGAGTATCGGTGGCGGTGAGCTGAAAGTAGTAGTACAGTACCAGGCTGCTCATCACCATTCACCACTGCTGTCACCGCAGGTGTTTAGAGCACAGCAGAGTAATCATCAAGCTGCTGTGCTCTGATCACTCATACTTGGTCAGGTATGTTCGTGTAAGCATTTTTCAGAGTATTAAATTAACATAGAGTTGTATCTAATGTCATAGAGTGTACCATAGAATGTATCTACATAACATACAGTATATATCTCACATATATACACGCACACATGTATATTCAGAAAGACAAATATACATAAACATGTACTGTGTATTTGCATATATATACATAACTATAGAGACATATATGGAGAGTGAAATCTCTATATTATACAGTGGTGAAAATAAGTTTTTGATACACTGCCTATTTTGCAAGTTTTCACACATACAAAGAATGGAGAGGTCTGTAATGTTTATCGTAGGTACACTTCAACTGTGAAAAACAGAATCTTAAAAGAAAATTAAAAAAATCACATTGTATGATTTTTAAATAATTAAACTGCATTTTACTGCTCACCTACCAACCAGCAAGAATTTTCGCTCCCACAGACCTGTTTTTCTTTAAGACGCTCTCCTACTCTGCACTCATTACCTGTATTAATTGCTCCTGTTTGAACTCGTTACTTGTATAAAAGACACGTCTCCACACACTCAATCAATCACACTCCAACCTCTTCACCATGGCCAAAACCAAAGAGCTCTTTAAGACACCAGGAACAAAATTGTAGACCTGCACAAGGCTGGGATGGGCTACAGGACAATAGGCAGGCAGCTTGGTGAGAAGGCAACAACTGTTGGCACAATTATTAGAAAATGAAAGACACACAAGAGGACTGTTAATCTCGTGGGAAAAGGATGATTCTAAAAAAGGTCAGGAATAAGCCCAGAACTACAAGGGAGGTCCTATTCAATGACCTGATGAGAGACGGACCACAGTCACACTACCGTTCGTAACACACTACATCGTCATGGATTAATAACTTGCAGGGCACACAAGGTGCCCCTGCTCAGATTAGCACAAATCCAGGCCCGTTGGAAGTTTGCCAATGACCATCTGGATGATTCAGAGGAGGCATGGGAGAAAGTCATGTGGTCATATGAGACCAAAATAGAACTTTTTGGCATCAACTCCACTCGCAGTGTTTGGAGGAAGAAGAAGGATGAGTACAACCCCAAGAACACAGTCCCAACCGTGAAGCATGATGAGGGAAACATCATACTTTGAGGGTGCTTTTCTGCAAAAGGGATAGGACAACTGCACTGTATGGGAGGATGGATGGGGTCATGTATCTCTAGATTTTGCCCAACAACCTTCTTTCCTTAGTAAAAGCATTGATGATGGATCGTGGCTGGGTCTTCCAGCATGACAATGATCCAAAACACACAGCTAGGGCAACTAAGGCTACTTTCACACTTGCGTTTTTTTGCTCCGCGCACCGTGCGCAGTGCAAACGCACATAAAAAACGCATCATGCGTTTTTGTGCGCGGTTTTTTAAAAACGCATGCGTTTTTTGCGCTGATGTGCTCATTACCATGCGCACGTCAGCGCACCCATAGACTATAATGGGTGGTTGGGTGAAAAAAAAACGCATTGCGTGCGCATGCGGTTTTTTGGGACAAGTCGGATGCACAACAAATGCAACAGGATGCATTTTGTGCGCCCGAACGCACATTACAAAAAAACGCATGCGCATACAAACGCATGTGTATGCGCACCCACTGAAAGTATAGGAAAAAAAACGCAAGTGTGAAACCAGCCTAAGAAGTGTCTCCGTAAGAAGCATTTCAAAGTCCTGGAGTGGCCTAGCTAGCCTCCAGACCTGAACCCAACAAATAGAAAATCATTGTGGGGAGCTGAAACTCAATGTTGCTGTCATGGATTTACTGTGACAAAGAGGAGCCAGAAGAGCGCTGTGTCTGATTTTTCCTACCCCTGCACTCTTTTAGCAGTGCAGGGATTACTCTGCTCAGTTGAGAGCTCCTGGAAGCATTCCTGCATTAAGGCTCTTAGCTATGCACTGGTAGCTACTCCTATCTCCTATATAAACTGGATCCTGGCTAGCACTCATTGTCAGAGCAAGTTTTTGCTGCATGGCTGGAGGTTGTTGGTGGTTACTGGAGAAGGCAGTTGGTGGATTTATCTGTGACTGTTACTAGGTTTTGAGTGTGTGATAATTCCCTTTCTTCTCCTACATTGGTCTAACCCCAACCGCCACTCACAGGTGCATTCCTCTGTTGTATGTATGAGTTTATTTGCATGATTGGTATATTTTGTTACCCCTGTTCATATTATATTGTAAGTCTGTTGGTGTACACTTCTACTACCCTCTCCCCTGGGTGGGGGAAGGGTACAGACTGAGGGCATATTCAGGAGCTAAGGCAAGGTACGTGGCCCTGGCGTCTTCACCATTACAAGTAATCTGGGGAACAAGGCGAGCTAGGCTGTCCCTAGCATTAGGGACAGGGAAGGAGCCCCTGGTTCCAGGATACTGGACAACATAGTCATGACAGTTGCCCAGCGACAGCCGCGAAACCTGAAAGATCTGGAAAAGTGTGTGCAAACTTGGTCAAGAAATACAGGAAACGTCTGACCTCTGTACTTCTGTGCCAAATATTAAGTTCTGTTTTTTCTATTGTATCAAATACTTATTTCATGCAATGTGATTTTCTTGAATTTTTTTTAAGATTCTGTCTCTCACAGTTGAAGTGTAATTACAATAAAAATTACAGACCTCTCCATTTTCTGTAGGAGTGAATACTTGAAAAATTGTCACTGTATATGTAACATAGCTGGCATGTAGTGCCTTTGGAGAGATATTTGCTCCTGAGCCACCTCTAAGCATTGTCATCCCAGCTAACATACGTGATATATGTACATGATTTTACACTTAGGGGTTAATGACATTTTATGGGGCACAAAGTATTATCATTTACTGCTTATGATTTTTCAATAAATAATATTTACGGTGGCTGCAATCAGAAGCTTCGTGTACCAAATACTGCTGTGATATATGGTCAATGACCAACCTGAATATCCTTATATTTGTCTCGAAGGTCCATTAGTCTATGGTAAGCTTTAATGGCTTCTGTGAACTCTCCGACATCTGTGCTGGTTAATACATAGTTCTCCCATATCTGCCAATGTTCAAAGTTGCATTTGATGGCTTCTTGAAGTGTTCGGAATGCCTTGTGCCTTAGAAAACAAGAGACGACTAATTATTAGAGCACCAGATGAGTTATTTTCCTATGCTTGACCAGCCATTCACCCGTTCCAGGAGAAATATGACCCCGTGCACCATCATAAAGTAAAGAAACATAACAACTGCTCTACTGGCATCCTGTAGTTCTAAATGAGCAGTAGGAATGTTGAACAGAAATGTAAGGACACCTATCTTCTGTTCATCATCAAAAAGCGAACATACATATTCTACTGATGCACACAATATAATGCTTTTCCCTATATTGACTGAGACATAGCCTATAAAAATACCCAAAAAGTAAGAAATTAAAGAGGCTGTCTAGTTTAAAAATTTATGGGCCATATTAATTATTGCATTTTCGCCAGAATTTTGGTGTGAAAAACTCTCAATTATTGACTTGTTGAATTGCAACAAATTCATCAAAAGATTTGACCCTATTTTAAAGTTGTCTTTTGTTGTTTAGCTCATTTTCTAACTTTTATTTTCCTGGTATTTCAATAAAGGGAACCTGTCAGCAGGATTGTGCACAGTAACCTACACACAGTGTCAGGTTGGTGCCGTTATACTGAATAAAATGATACCTTTTGGTGATGAAATCCATCTTGTGCTTTTTTAATCCTTATTTTTAGTTAATGATATGCTCGTGTCCTAAGGCGGGGTTCATGTATGTGGTGCTCTGATTATATAATCCTAATGCAGACTGCTGACAGGTCATTGTTCCCTCAGTGACCTGCCTCCTAGTTTGCATAATGAATATACGTACTAATGTGCGTATTTGAAAAAAACATGTCACTTCATCAAAATGGTGGCATCTGCGCACTTGTCAGTTAGTGCCTATTATCTTGCGCTGTTGAAAAGAAACAAAAATCACCATCAAATTGGTGCCGTCGGCTGCACCTGCGCATTAGCATCTATCGCGTACCGATAGATGCTACTGAGCAAGCGCCTCCGCCGGCTTCTAGTTGCTGCAGACAAAATGAAATTATACTACATCAAAATGGCGCCGTAGGCTACGACTGCACATTAGCATCTATCGCATTCCGATAGATGCTACTGCGCAAGCACCACCGTCCACCCCTTGTTGCTGCAGCCAAAGAAATTTACACTACAACAAAATGGAGCAGGAAGCGGCGCATGCGCAGTAGCATCTATTCATACACGATAGAAGCTAATGCACATGCGCAGCCCACAGCACCATTTTAATGTAGCATAATTTTATTTTGGCTGCAGCAACTAGGAGCCGTGCAATTTTCTCACGGTGCTAGCGAGGAACTCACCAAGGTCACTGCAGTTCAGTCCCACTGGGAATGCAGCCTCAGTGACATCACTGCTTGTCACTGAGGCTGCACTAACAGTTCAGTCACCAGTGGTTTTCAGCCTGGACGGTCGCATCTTGGCACCATTTAGGTTGAAAATTATTTCTCGCCCAGACAAGGATTTCGACATGGGACAGAATGACGGACAGGTATGGTATATTGTTGCTTTTTTATTTTAGTTTTATTACAGGAGAACGAGGGCTTCGGTGGAATTAAGCAATGCAGTAAGTATGGTTTAATTGAGATTATTACAGGATTCTGTGTCATTTTTTCAATTAAAGGACTTTAGTCTGGCTGTGTTTTTATTTACCATATAATTATGGGAATAGTAATGGATATGTGTCTTATAGCCCCTCCATTACTAAGCTCAGGGCTTGATGTCACCTGACAATGCAAAGGTGACATCAATATCCCCAACTATCACCCCACTTGCCACCACTACAGGGCACGTGGGAAGAGCGAGGCTAAGTGCCAGAATTGGTGCATCTTAGAGATGCGCTTTTTCTGGAGCGGCTGAGAGCTGATGTTTTTAGACTGGGGGGCATTATCCATGGCTTCTTCTTTGGCTATTAATATCAGCCCGCAGCTGTCTGCTTATGCTTTTCTGGCTATTAATTATAGGGGACCCCATATCATTTTTTTGGGGGCTCCCCTATTTTAATAGCCAGTAAAGGCTATTATACAGCTGAGAGCTGATATTAATAGCCTGGGAAGCTCCATGGGTATTACCCCCTTCCCAGGCTATAAACTTCAGCCCCCAGCCATCGGCTTGCCCTCTGCTGGTTACGAAAATTACCGGGGAGCCTGTGACGAACAGCCCACCGCCGTTCGTCCAAATACGGGCGACACTAACGGGGGTCCCGCTGCCACCAAAACGTGACGGACAGCGGACCCTGTGTCACCACTATGTCACAATCCCACCACTGACACCGGTGTATCAGCGGACGGAGGGGCGTGACACAATGCCGGCACACGGCTATCACAGGCGCAGTGGGGCTTATCTTAGTTATCCCAACACTGGCACCATGTGACCAAAAATATCCAGCAAGCTAATCTCGCTCTACAATTTGCCGCAGGGGGAGTTTAATTTGGATGCCCCACCACTGCTATCAATCTTCCAAGTACTGCGGGGATTTATGTATATCCCACTTTCTCAGTTCCACTTTGGAACTCGCAGCTCTCCGGCGCCCCCCTTACCCTCAGGTCAGTCAGGGAACTGCACCTAGGATAATTAGTCGCCGGACGGGCTGCCTGTTGTGAACCGGCAATTAGGCTTCTGCAGTAAGGGAATTATCAGCTGTGGCCGCAGCCCCTCATTCAGCTATATAAGACCCTTCTAGACTGCCAGCAAGCCGCAATAGCCGTGCACAACGTGCTGCCACCAGTCACGGTTACTTAATTCACAGTGTTAAATTAAGAGGGTCCGTGGCAAACCCCTTGAATTAGTAGCGATTATCTATCAAAGGCGTATAGTTCGAGTCTTAGAGCATAGAGACAGATCTAAATAATTATTTCATTTATTTTCCGAAAGAGGACAGTGATTACAGATAAAAGTTGCTATAAAATTGAGACATAAAATATGTACAGTACAGGTATAAAATAAAAGTGGAGAAAACAAAGAGAGTACACTCACAGTTCCATATTGTTCCTTAGGCAGACCATGCGGCTAAGGTGGGTGGAGGCGGAGCTGCACTTCTCCGCTCATCTGGGGATCTTTCTAGCACGACGACTTGAGCTGTTCTGCTCTGGTTTTGTCCAGGAAATGCTTTATAGACTTGCTATGTGACATCACGGAGAGATGCATGCTGGGTTAATCCCACCTCTCTCTTTTGGATGTAGAATTACACTAGAAAACTTATACTAATCATAACTCCGTGGGGGCAGCCCGCACAGACACATATAGGGCATCATTGGTTGTGATTTGTTGAGTACAATAATTCAAGACCAAATATGCAGTAGTTCTGATACACCGTTTAGCTGGAACACATATCTCAGGTTCTGAAAGGATTACGCTTCGCCAGAACCACGGCAGCGACGCTGTGACCGCCCGGATTACAAAAATGTGATTTTCATATCTCTAGGGTATTTGGTTCTTATGGTATAGTCTCTCATAGTTTTATTCGTTTCAAACAAAGAAGTTTTTCCCGCTCTGAAGAGGAGAAGGAAACAAATGGTTGTAACAGCAGGGGGGTCTCCTATTACTAGTGCGAACACAGGCTGTAGAGGAGGGGGGGTGGCACTGCTCTGTGTGTGTGTGAAGGGAGGAGGGATGAAGCTGCAGAGCTAGCAGCCTGGATTGTCATATCTGCCGGATCTTTCTGGAAAGTTACAACAGAAAACATCATATTTTGTGGACAAAACCCCATACCTCACAGACATTGTACATCACACCTCCCCCCTTAAGAGGGCGCTAAGGAGGCATTACCTCTCGGTAATCGGCCATGCGCACCTCAGCGGGTTCGCCCCGGCGGGACAACCCATCGGCATTGCCGTTTTCACTGCCCTTCCTGTGTTTTACAGTGAAGTCGTACTGTTGAAGGGCAAGGCTCCAGTGGAGCAACCTTCCATTGGTTCCGGACACTGTGTGCAACCAGCTCAGAGGGTTGTGGTCAGTTACCACCGTGAAGGCACGCCCGTACAGGTAGGGCTGCAAACGCTGCAGTGCCCACACCATGGCCAGACACTCCTTCTCGATGGTCGAGTATGCCACTTCCCTCGGCAAAAGTTTCCGGCTCAGGTACAACACGGGGTGCTCTTGGTCCCCCGAGTCGACCTGGCTAAGCACAGCACCGAGGCCAAACTCGCTGGCGTCGGTCTGTACCAGAAACGGGCGACTGCTGTCGACTGCTCTCAACACTGGAGAGTTGCACAGGGCTGCTTTCAAAGCTTGGAAAGCCGCCTCACAGTCATCTGTCCAGTTGACTGCTTGGGGTAGCCTCTGCTTGGTGAGGTCAGTCAAGGGTTTGGCAAGGGCGCTATAGTCCTGTACGAACCGCCTATAGTACCCTGCAGTTCCCAAGAAGGACTTCACCTGTTTCTTGGTCCTGGGGGTGGGCCAGGACACGATTGCGTCCACTTTTTCTGGCTCCGGACTCATGGAACCCCCGCCTACCCGGTGCCCCAGGTAGTGGACCTTGTGCATGCCTATCTGGCACTTCCCCGGCTTGATGGTCAGGCCTGCCTTGTGAAGACGCTTGAGCACCTCCTGGAGGTGCTGAAGGTGTTCCTCCCAGGTGGAACTGAAGACGGCAATATCGTCTAAGTACGCCACTGCGTACTCCTCCAGTCCCCGAAGCAGGTGGTTGACCATCCGCTGGAAAGTGGCAGGGGCATTCTTCATGCCGAAGGGCATGACCGTGGACTCGTACAGTCCAAAGGGGGTGATAAAGGCGGATTTCTCCTGCGCCTCAGGGCTCAGGGGAATCTGCCAGTATCCCCGACTCAAATCCATGATGGATATGTAGTTGGCGTTTGTCAACCGCTCGAGCAGATCCTCGATGCGCGGCATTGGGTGGGCATCGGAGGTTGTGATGGCGTTGAGCCCCCTGTAGTCCACGCAGAACCGGGTGGTTCGATCCTTTTTAGGCACGAGGACTACAACGAGGACTACAGGTGAAGCCCACGCGCTTTTTGACCGTCGAATCACCCCCAGCCTTAACATCTCATCGATCTCTTGGCGCATGACTTGTTGCACCGTCTCAGAGATCCGATAGGGTGTTCGCCGTAATGGGGCGTGATTCCCGGTGTCCACCTCATGAACCGCTAACTCCGTCCTCCCCGGTTGGTTGGTGAACACGGGCCGGAAGAGTGCAACCGCTGGGACACGGTGAGCGAACCACTTATCTCCATGTCCTCAATGGACCCATTGGCCTTGGCCTGGGCCAGCATGTCCAGGAGGGGATCTTCCTCCCCATCCTCTGGCAGATTGCAGACCGGTAGGACGCAAGCTTCACGTTCGTAGTGCGCCTTCAGCATGTTGACGTGAAAGGCCTTGCGCCTACCCCGAACATGGTCAAGCGTGACCACGTAGGTGACCGGGTTGAGCTGTTGGTGGACGACGTATGGGCCTTCCCAGGCTGCCTGAAGCTTATCCGTTGGTACGGGGACCAGCACCCAGACCTTTTGACCCACCTGGTAGGTCCGCTCCAGGGCGTTCTGGTCGTACCAGCGCTTCTGGTCAGCCTGAGCCTGCGTCATGTTGTCATGCACCAACTGCGTCAAGGTCTGCATCTTGTCACGGAAGCGCATGACATAATCCACGATGGACACTTCTGTGGGGTTTGGCTCATCTTCCCAGGATTCTCTTATCAACCCAAGGGGTCCCCGGACTCGCCTGCCATACAGGAGCTCGAAGGGGGAGAACCCGGTCGAGGCCTGCGGAACTTCTCTGTAAGCGAACAGCAGGTGTGGGAGGTACCGCTCCCAGTCGCGCCCTTGGGTCTCAACCAGTATGCGGAGCATCTGTTTGAGGGTACCGTTGAAACGTTCACACAAACCATTAGTCTGTGGGTGATACGGACTCGATACCAGCTGCGTCACCTGCATTTTCTCACAGAGAGCCTCCATTAGGCGAGACATGAATTGGGGCCCTTGATCGGTAAGCATCTCCCTGGGAAATCCTACTCTTGAAAAGATGGTCACCAGTGCGTCAGCCACCTTATCTGCCCTGGTTGAAGACAGAGCTACTGCCTCTGGGTACCGGGTAGCGTAGTCTACCACGGTGAGAATGTATCGCTTTCCGGAGCTGCTGGGGACGGACAGCGGTCCTACAATGTCCACCGCGATTCTCTGGAAAGGCTCCTCTATCACCGGCAAAGGAATAAGGGGAGCCTTAAGAGCAGGCCCCGCCTTAACCACTTTTTGACAGGTGGCGCAGGAGCGGCAGTAGTGTGTTACATCTGTCCCCATCTTGGGCCAATAGAAGTGTTGAGACAGCCGTGCCTTTGTTTTGCTGATCCCCAAGTGTCCAGCGAGTGGAATCTCATGGGAAATCCGCAACAACTCGGTTCTGAACTGATAGGGGACGACCAGCTGTCTTTCCCTCAACCACTCCTTTTTAGGATCTCCGGGTACTGTCTCCCGGTACAACCTTCCTCGTTCCCAGAACACCCTCTCCTTATCAGACTTGGAGGTGGGCGTCTCGGCGAGACCTCTCAATTTCTCCAGGCTGGCATCTGTGTGCAGAGCAGCCTGGAACTCCATGCTGGAGGCTGCCAGAAGTGACGTCAGGGTCCCCTCTTTACTGGGACCCTCTGGAACCGGCTCTGGGTTCACCTCTGGTTCAGTCTCTCCTGTAGCAGCAGAGGGTCCAGAAGACAGTGCGTTACCTGCGATCTGGGCACTCTGACTGCGTGTGACAGCTGCTATGTATGCTGTCTCCCTGGGGATTTCTACAGACCCACCAGCCGGTGCTGGCTTGGGCTCTACCTCCCCATCCACCCCCAACACTTCAGGAGCAGTGCTACTTATGGGCCAGTTACCTTCCTCGGTGGCACTGGTCAGCTGCATGGCATTACCTTCCTCATGGTCCCCATGCACCTCCCCATTTCCTTGAGCACCGTTGCTTACTCCTGCCAGGGGTTCCTCAGCCGTCTCACTCCGCAGAGTGATGGGGCTGAGCACTTCGGTACCTGTGGACACATCTACCGCTTCAAAGAAAGGGTTAACGGGTTCAGTCGGCACAGATACATCAACATCATCATCATCCTTCCTAGGAGAAGAATGGTTATCAGTTTGCTTTGGTACATTCACATCAGCATCAGCATCGTACCTGGGGAAAGAATGGTTGTTAGTTGCATCATTACTCATCAAGGCATTAGCAGGTAACACATTCAGTTTCCCGTCATCATCATCATCATCAGGGTTAACATTACCCTTATTATCAGTTTGGGGAAGGGTGTCAGGGACGTAGTATGCAACCATCCGCCCCAAGTCAGTCCCCAATAAAACATCAGTGGGCAGGTTTTCAGACACTCCCACCTCCCTCAACCCGCTCCCAGCACCCCAATCGAGATAAACTCGTGCCACTGGCAAGGGACAACGGGTGCCTCCAATCCCGGTGACAGTCAGGGTTTTCCCCTCAACAAACTCTTCAGGGGCCGCCAGTCCAGAACGGATGAGGGTTCGTTCAGCCCCGGTGTCCTTGAGGCCTGTAGCAAGACGGGCCCCCACCTGAACAGGTTGAACGTTGACGTCAGCCCTCCCAACCACACCTCCCACCAAAAGAACAGAGGCGTTGGGCCCGGGGGCCTTGGCTGGGGGGTTCTTCGGCCTGTTCGGACAGGCGTAAAAGAAGTGACCAGGCCGCTGGCAGTGGTGACACAGGCGACTGTCAGTAGCCGGCCTGTTGTTGGCAACAGGGACAGGGCCTCCGGAGGGACGGCTAGCTGGGGCATTGGGGTTGGTTGCTGGCTTACCCCCTTTCCAGCTGGTGGCGACTGGCCTCCGCATCTCGGGCTTCCGGTTGGCCTCGTGGTTGTCGGCGATCTGCGCCGCTTTGTCCGCGTTCGTTGGTTCGCGGTCCAGGATGAACTGTCGGACCTCAGCTGGGCAGAGATGCAGGAACTGGTCTTTGATCATCAGGTCCCGTAGCTGCTCAAAGGTTTCAACGGACAGTCCATGGATCCACTGGTCAAAGTGGGTCCTGAGTCCTTGCACCACATCACTGTAGCTATCATGTGGGCCACGTTGGAGGTGTCGGAACTTCTTTCGGTATACCTCAGGTGTCAGCCGATATTTGGCGATCAGCGCCTCTTTTATGGCGCGATAGTCATCATCATGCGCTTGCGGAAGAGAAGCAAACGCCTCCAGAGCTTTGCCTTTTAGCCCTGGGGTCAAGTACCTGGCCCATTGGTCTTCGGGCAGTCGGTACTGTCTGCAGGCTTTCTCAAAGGCTCGCAGAAACGTGTCCAAGTCCCCATCCTTTTCCATCACGGGAAAGTGCTCTGGCCGGGGTTTAGGAGTCTGGACGCTGCTGGGCTCACTGCTTCGGGCTGTGGGGGCATTCCCACCCCGCTGGAGTACCTCCAGTTCATGGGCCCTCTGCGCCTCCCGCTCGGCTCGCTGCTCTGCTCTCAGCCTCAGCTTGGCGCTCGCGTCTCTCCGCCTCCCGCTCGGCTCGCTGCTCTGCTCTCTCTCGAGCTTGCTGGATCAGCTGCAGACATCCGTCACGGTCTTCGGCAGGGAGTGCGTCCAAGGCCGCTTGCAGGTAGGGGTCCAGCGTGCTCTGGTTGAATGTGGGGCCCACGCTCATGAGTGGAGCCTCTGCTGCAGCCCCATTGTCACTTGGGCCAACTTCTGCGCTCGCTGAATTCTGGTCGTTGTCCAGCTGCACTAGAGCTGCGATCATTTGAGCTCTGTTTTTGTTCGTGGCGTCAAGGCCTTGGTACGTGCATAACCCAGCAAGAACTTCCTTTGTCTGCCGGTTGTACCAAGGTTCTCCTTTTGCCGCCATGGTTGCCAAATAAAAGATAGAAAAAGAAAAACGAAGAAACGGGAGGGGGATACTTGCAAGTACACACTAATGTCTCAGGACTAGTAACCACTGAGTCTGTTCTCCAAAACCTATGATGCAGGATTCCCGCAGGAACCGTGCAGGTTTTTAGTGAGAGGAATGATTGCTCAAACCAAATCACTAATGCTCTAGGATGATCCCACCGCTGCCACCAATATGTGACGAACAGCCCACCGCCGTTCGTCCAAATACGGGCGACACTAACGGGGGTCCCGCTGCCACCAAAACGCGACGGACAGCGGACCCTGTGTCACCACTATGTCACAATCCCACCACTGACACCGGTGTATCAGCGGACGGAGGGGCGTGACACAATGCCGGCACACGGCTATCACAGGCGCAGTGGGGCTTATCTTAGTTATCCCAACACTGGCACCATGTGACCAAAAATATCCAGCAAGCTAATCTCGCTCTACAATTTGCCGCAGGGGGAGTTTAATTTGGATGCCCCACCACTGCTATCAATCTTCCAAGTACTGCGGGGATTTATGTATATCCCACTTTCTCAGTTCCACTTTGGAACTCGCAGCTCTCCGGCGCCCCCCTTACCCTCAGGTCAGTCAGGGAACTGCACCTAGGATAATTAGTCGCCGGACGGGCTGCCTGTTGTGAACCGGCAATTAGGCTTCTGCAGTAAGGGAATTATCAGCTGTGGCCGCAGCCCCTCATTCAGCTATATAAGACCCTTCTAGACTGCCAGCAAGCCGCAATAGCCGTGCACAACGTGCTGCCACCAGTCACGGTTACTTAATTCACAGTGTTAAATTAAGAGGGTCCGTGGCAAACCCCTTGAATTAGTAGCGATTATCTATCAAAGGCGTATAGTTCGAGTCTTAGAGCATAGAGACAGATCTAAATAATTATTTCATTTATTTTCCGAAAGAGGACAGTGATTACAGATAAAAGTTGCTATAAAATTGAGACATAAAATATGTACAGTACAGGTATAAAATAAAAGTGGAGAAAACAAAGAGAGTACACTCACAGTTCCATATTGTTCCTTAGGCAGACCATGCGGCTAAGGTGGGTGGAGGCGGAGCTGCACTTCTCCGCTCATCTGGGGATCTTTCTAGCACGACGACTTGAGCTGTTCTGCTCTGGTTTTGTCCAGGAAATGCTTTATAGACTTGCTATGTGACATCACGGAGAGATGCATGCTGGGTTAATCCCACCTCTCTCTTTTGGATGTAGAATTACACTAGAAAACTTATACTAATCATAACTCCGTGGGGGCAGCCCGCACAGACACATATAGGGCATCATTGGTTGTGATTTGTTGAGTACAATAATTCAAGACCAAATATGCAGTAGTTCTGATACACCGTTTAGCTGGAACACATATCTCAGGTTCTGAAAGGATTACGCTTCGCCAGAACCACGGCAGCGACGCAGTGACCGCCCGGATTACAAAAATGTGATTTTCATATCTCTAGGGTATTTGGTTCTTATGGTATAGTCTCTCATAGTTTTATTCGTTTCAAACAAAGAAGTTTTTCCCGCTCTGAAGAGGAGAGAAGGAAACAAATGGTTGTAACAGCAGGGGGGTCTCCTATTACTAGTGCGAACACAGGCTGTAGAGGAGGGGGGGTGGCACTGCTCTGTGTGTGTGTGAAGGGAGGAGGGATGAAGCTGCAGAGCTAGCAGCCTGGATTGTCATATCTGCCGGATCTTTCTGGAAAGTTACAACAGAAAACATCATATTTTGTGGACAAAACCCCATACCTCACAGACATTGTACATCACAGAGCCCATGCCATTTTTTTCAGAAAACTAATCTTTTATTAAATACATGTACAGTAAGCTGCACACACACTATACTAATTGTATTTGTCACTGACATCTATATATCTACCTATTCTATGTGTATTTACTGTATGTAATCCATCTCTTCTATCCTGTCGACTCCTGCTGTGATTTTACACTACCGCGGCTGCTGAATTGCCGGCTTTTCTTCTATGTAATATATACCGTATATACTCGTGTATAAGCCGAGTTTTTCAGCACTTTTTTGTGTGCTGAAAACGCCCACCTCGGCTTATACACGAGTCAGTTGTTCCAGAAAGCTGGCGGAGAAGGGGCAGCAGTAGAGCAGCAGGTGACAGAGGCAGGAGCCGCCAGTTGCAGCTGTAACTGTGCCCGCTGCTAAAGAGAAATATTCATTTCTCTTATAGCACACAGTGACAACTGCAGCCGCCGGCTTCCAGATGACAGCCTACTCACCTCCCTGTGCGCCCTGCATCTCGTTGGTTCCGGCTTCCAGCAGCTCTTCCTGTGCCGAGCGATCATGTGGCCCCGCTCATTAAGGTAATGAAGATGCACGCGTCTGCACTCCCATAGGCGCGGTGACGCGTGCATATTCATTTCCTTAATAAGCAGGGCCACGTGATTGCTCGGTACAGGAAGAGCTGCTGGAAGCCAGAACCAACGAGATGCAGGGCACACAGGGAGGTGAGTAGGATGATTTTTTTTTTGTAATAGGAGCTATGCATACAAGGACGGGAGGGGGGAGCCATGCATGCCAGCATGGGACGGGGGGAGCCAAGCATACCAGGACGGCGATCGGGGGGAGGCAAGCATACCAAGAAAGCGATGGGGGGAGCCATACATAACAGGACAGCGACGGGGGGGCCATGCAAACAAAGACAGCGATGGGGGAGCCATGTAATCACATTTCTACTTTACAGCAGCATCATTTTTAAAGCAGAAAGTTAGAAGAGTTGAAAGTTAATCAGTAGTCATTTTTCCAACAAAATTTACAAAACCAAATTTTTTTTAGGGACCACATCACATTTGATGTCACTTTGAATGGCCTATGTAAGAGAAATTACCAAAAAGTGACAACATTCTAAGAACTTCAGAAGTGGTAAAAACCACATTCAAAAAGTTATTTAACCCTTTAGGTGCTTCACAGTAATTAAAAAGAACCTGTCATTATGATTTAGCGAGTTAAAGTAAAGGTATGGCCATAATTACGCTGTTATACTGAACAAACATGTAAACGCAACACTTTAGGTTTTATTCCCACTTTTCATGAGCTGATGGTCATCTGCTGCCGTACACATCCTCATCATTTTATACATGGGTGTCGCTAAACACAGCCACATTGACACACTTTGGCATTAAACTTCCACGAGGAATGTTGGCATATGGCCCATTCATGATGGCAGGGGCCATGCATGTGAGGGGCACAAACACTGACACTGATTTATTTACTAAACATAAAAAAATTAAAGACCATTATGCGTGATTATGATGGTGTCATCAATAAAGTTTAAGAATTACATAAAAAAGTGAACCCCAGACTGATGGACTTCCGCACACAGCCTTTTACATCTTTGGTATGACATCACTCTTTTAATAAGCTAAATGGAGCTAATCAGGGTAAAGAAAATATGATGAGAGTCATCCAAAATCAAAATCACTATTATGTAACATGTTAATTACCTATGATTAAATATCTGATGGTGTAATGCAGCCCAGGACTAGCGGTACATCAGTGTCCATGACGGTAACTGACCTCAAGTGTTCCCGGTGAAATGTGCACTGCACGGTTATAAAACACACTTATATTTAAAGGGCATATGGTGACAGCAATTCCTCTGTTATGTAGAGTCTCAGGGCCAAGGCCTAACATTCACCAAGAGTGATGACTGACTAACCTAGTAAAAAGAACATTGTGCAAACTGATAGAAATGTGGTAATAGAAAAAATAACATGCAACACTTAAAGCAGCCCTCCACCTCGGGATTGTGAAAAAGACTGTACTTTCGTAAATAGGTTACGTTCACATACAGCGTTTATGTTGCACTTTTTTTTCTGCAGCCAAAACCTGCTCATGTGGCAGTAAAAACGCTACATTTAAAAATCAGGGTTTTTTAACGCGGATTACACGTGTTTTGTTCACAGTACATGTTCAATAAAGTTAATTTTATGCACCAAAAACACAGCAAGAAAACACTGTGCAAATGTATCAATTATTTACAGCAATTTTCCACCTTCTCATTGCTTTCTATGGGTGAAAATATGCTACAAACCGCAGAAAGTAGTAACATGCGAAAGCTTTAAAAAACGCAGCGGTTTTCACATTCAGTCAGGAAAAAGAATAATAAATGTGTGTAGGAGATTTCACAGCTCTCATAGCTTTTGCTGGGCCTGAAAAAGGCAGTTGCTTCTTTGTATACAAAAATTCTGCATGTGAACATACTCTTAGGGTGAGTGCACACGCTGCGGATTTTGCTGCGGATCCGCAGCGTTTCTGGCCCTGCGGGTCCGCAGCAGAATCTGCTGCGTTATACAGTACCATTTTACTCTATGTAAAATGGAAACCGCTGTGCACATGCTGCAGAATTTTCCGCGCAGTTTTGCTGCGGTTTCAAATCCGCAGAAAGAAATGACATGTCACTTCTTTTCTGCGGATTCCGCTGCGGTTTACCATCTCCTCCATTGTAGAGGTGATAAACCGCAGCCTAATCCACAGGTAAACCGCAGGTCTTTTGACCTGAAATTTACCTGCGGATTTTACAAAATCCGCGGGGAGAGATCCGCAGCACCTAAAAACTACGTGTGCACATACCCTCATAGTCCCCCAACCTAGTTCACCAGTGCCACCTGTTGGAAGCAGCAATCCTACAAGTCACAATCAACCCTTTAGGCTATGTGCACACGTCCGGAATTCCTGTGCAATTCCGCAACTGCCTACCGCCGGAAATACGCGAGAAATCCGCATGCGTAATTCCCACGAAAAACTAGCGTTTTACAAGCGTAATTAGCTTGCAGAATGCTAGCGTTTTCCTAGTGATCTGTAGCATTGCTTGGAGAACTGATTGACATGTTGGTCACACTCATCAAACATAGTGTTTGACGAGTGTGACCAACTTTTTACTATTGAGGCTGCCTACGCAGCATCAGTAGTAATAAGATATAAAGTTTAAAATAATTTAAAAAATAAAAAAATCGTGTTATTCTCACCTTCCGGCGTCCCACGCAGCGTCCCCAGGCCTCAGATATGCTCCCGGCGAATCCCGTTCCCAGCGATGCCTTGCGACAATGACTTTTGATGACGTAGCGGTCTTGCGAGCCGGATGGGAGATGCCTGGCTACACACAGACACCCACAGACAGACACACACACAGACACCTGCAGACAGACATGCACATATTCTCCGCTCACACACACATTCTCCACTCACACATAGTCTCTGCCCACACACTCTTCCTCCTTCCTTTCCACAGCGTTTTTGGCATGCAAATCCAAAGCTAATCCGCAGACTTTTTTACACCTGCGGCTTAGCTGCAGATTTGACTGACTCAATGAAAGTCAATGGATGCAGAAATGCTGCAGATCTGCAAAATGAATTGACATACGGCGGAAAATAAAATGCTGAGAATCAGTGCAGAATTTTTTCTGCAGCATGTGCATACCAATTCTGGATTCCCACTGATTAACATTGCTTGAGATACCCTTTGCGGATTTGGTGCAAATCCACGTGGAAAAAATGCTGCGGATCCACAACAAAAACCGCAACGTGTGCACATAGCCTGAGGGGTAAGGTTTCTCCTTGTGGAGAGTGACATACAGAAATATATATACCGGTAGTCACTTTTCAGTCCCAGAGTGGAGGGTCACTTAAAAACATAAAAAGTAATTAGCTTTATGGGATATGATATATTCATCCAGACCCATCAAAGAAATAAGAGGTAGATAAACTCGATGGTTCAGTTTGTCTTAAAAGTTCTATACATCTTTTTATCTGCTTTATTATTCAAATAAAAATGAAGCAATTTTCCATATAATCGCCACTCTCCTGCTGTCTGTAGGTGGTCAAGAAGCGGGGGGTAGACAAATGTAAGTAACATATGACTGCAGGATTAGACTGTACACGGTTTACTATTCACGGTAACATATGGATGAAAATGTTAGAGTAAAATGTGCTATATTCATTTTATTCTTTCTTTAAAAAAAATAAATAAGGTGCTTTTTTTACATTTTTTAGAAGATTTGTTAAAATCATTAATTTATCATTTTCATGTTAATAACATTTCTGTGACATCATACGTGTTTTTATGGAAAATCACAGATTAAGGTATCTGCACACATTAGATGAAGGGTGCCAGGACCGATTGACTAATTTGTTGGACAGTCCTGACTGTGGCCGATGGCAGAGGAAAGAAGGTTTGAGTATGTTGGATTTTTATGTGACAGTTCCTTTGTTCTTATTGGAGTTAAGCCACCACCAGAGATGTTGAGAGGTGGCTTATTGTTCTCTCCCATTGAAAATGCATGTGTACTTAAGGGGGTTTTACACATAGCGATATCGCTAGCAATATCGCTATAACATCACCGATTTTGTGGCGTTATAGAGATATCGCTAGTGATATCGCTATGTGTGATACTTACCTCCGACCGGCTCCCCCGCTGTCCATCGCTGATCGCACGAGATTGGCCGGCTCCATTTCTCATCGGGCGCTTCCTGTGGTGCCGACGAGAGATGTGTGGACGCGGGTGGGCGGACGTCTTCATCGCCGCGTCTGAAAGGTGAGTATCGTCCACTGTATCGCTGCTGCATCGCTGTGAGATCTGCCTGTGTGGCAGCTCACTAGCAATCATTTAGCTATGCACCAGCAATCCTGACCGGGTCGTATCATGGTCGGGATCGCTGGTGCATCGCTTAATGTAAAAGGGCCTTTACTGTAGCTGAGCCAGCCTGCGTAGCCATGTGTACAGGGTAGTTTGGCAACCCAGCTGTCTGATTTGTACATCAGCAATAGATAAAACCAGGGATGGAGAAACTCATCTGTTCCAGCCCTCAGGCATATCTCTGGTGGAACACAGTGCTTGAGCCACCAGCCCTGTTATTTGGCCCCAGCAATACTGGATTATGTCTTAGGCCCATGTCAGCATCAGATTGCTCTTTGTGGATGGAGTACTGCATTCTTAGCTCGTGTCCAGCTGCTGCCTACAAAGCAGCAGTAACAGTATCTAGTATGTGATGTATACAGCAGTCACGATCTTAGATGTGATGTATATAAAGCAGTCTCAGTGTCTCTTGTGTAATGTATATAAAGCAGTCTAAGTGTCTCCTGTGTGATGTATATACAGTGGCATGAATAAGTTTGGGGACCCCTGGTCAAAACTACTTTGACTGTGAACAGTTAAGCAAGGTAAAGATGAAATGATCTCTAAAAGGCCAAAAGTTAAAGATGAAAAACTTCCATTGTATTTTATGCAAAAAAATGTTTTTCTTTTTTCATTTTAAATATTACAAAAAGGGAAAAGGGTCAAAACAAAAGTTTGGGCACCTTGCATGGATAGTACCTAGTAGCACCCCCTTTTGAAAGTGTCACAGCTTGTAAACGCTTTTTGTAGCCAGCCGAGAGTCTTTTAGATTCTTGTTTAAAGGATTTTCATCCTTTCTTCCTTGGACACTTCTTGCAGTTCTGTAAGATTCCTGGTTCTTCTTGTATGCACTATTCTTTTGAGTACAACAGAAATTCCAAGACAATAGTGCTTATCCTAGTTTAATATATTAATTGTAATAGACCAATTTCTGCACACAAATGGACAAATAAAAGGACAATTCGGAGAACTGACCAAATCAAACTACGAAAAACAGAACTAGTAACCAAAATTTTATTTATTAAAACATATACAAAAAGTATATATTTATATGTGTATATACAGTATGTACAAAGAAGGATGAGATCCCAATACTAAATAGAGGAGTACTGAAAATCAATAAGGCATCAATAAATTTACACAATAAATATAATTGAGTGTCCTCAGTAAAGTGTAAATATAGAAATTTTTTGATTTTTTGATTTTAGTCTATTGTTGATTTTGACCTGTGTTTAGGATCATTATCCATTTGTCGAAGCCATCCTCTTTTCAACTGTTTTACGGATGGTGTTATGTTTGCATCAAGAATTTGTTGAAATTTAATTCAATCCATTCATTCCTTCACCTGTGAAATGTTCCCCGTGCCAATGCCTGCAACACAATCACAAAACATGATTGATCCACCCCCATTCTTAATGGCTGGCGGGATGCTCTTTTCCTCAAATTCTGTGCCCTATTTTCTCCACACATACCTTTCATCATTGTGGTCAAATAGTTCTATTTTAATCTCAATTGTCCACAGGTTAAGTTTCCAAAATGCATCAGGCTTATTTAGATGTTCTTTTACATACTTCTAACGCTGAATTTTATGGTGAGGATGCAGGAGAAGTTTTCTTCTGATGACTCTTTCATGATGGCCATATTTATGCAGGTGTTGCTGAACAGTAGAACTATGTACCAAAACTCCAGTCTGCTAAATCTTTCTGAAGGTCTTTTCTAGTCAAGCGGGGGCTCTGATTTGCCTCTCTAGCAATCAATCCTATGTGCAACACTAACTGAAATTTTGCCCAGCAGTATACTGATGGGCCCTGGGTCCTAGGCAGGTCCCCAAGCAGAACAGAGGGGGCTCGTTGGTTTCAACTGAATGTGCGTAGGACACACATTCAGTTGAAATGTATTGCCTTGCCGCAAAAGTTAACAAGGCAGGCGGCTGACTTGTGTGCGCCCGTCACAGGTAGTATATGACAATGATGTCGCAGGTGGTGCATGACAGTGACATTGCCGGCGTATGATGTCACTGTTGATGGGTGTATTCAAGTCAGCTGCCAACCTCTGCTAGATTGGTGGCATTTTATGATGAATGAACTGGATCTGCAAGCGGCGCAGGAGCACAGGCAGGTAAGAAGGGCGGGGCCAAGGGACATAATGGCGGGCAGCCAGGCCAAAGGATATAATGGCGGGGCCAGTCAGGCCAATGAACATAATCGGGGGGCAGCCAGGCCAAGGGACATTATAGGGGGGCAGTCAGGCCAATGGATATAATGGGGGGCAAACAGGCCAAGGGACACAATGGGGAGGTCAATCGGGCCTAGGGACACAATGGGGGGCAACGAGGCCAATGGACAAAATGGGGGGCAGCCAGGCCAAGGAACATATGAAGGGCCAGCCAGGCCAAAGGACATATGGAGGGCCAGCCAGGCCAACAGTCATATAGGGGTCGTCCAACTAGGCCAAGGGACATATGGGGGGCCAGCCAAATCAAGGGACATATGGGGGGGCCAGCCAAATCAAGGGACATATGGGGGGCCAGCAAGGCTAAGGGAGATATGGGGGGCCAGCCAGGGTAAGGGACATATAGGGCACCAGCCAACCAAGGGACATATGGGGGGCCAGCCAAATCAAGGGACATATGGGGAACCAGCCAGGCCAAGGTACATATGGGGGTCCCACAAAGCCAAAGGACATAATGAGGAGCTAGCCAGGCCAAGGGAAATAATGGTGGCTAACCAGGCCAAGGGACATAATGGGGGGTCCAGCCTGACCAAGGGATATAATGGGGAGGCCAGCCAGGCCAAGGGACATAATGGGGGGCCAGCAAGGCCAAGGGACCTAAGGGGGTAGCCAACCATGCCAATGGACCTAAGGGGGTCACCCAGGCCAAGGGACATCAGGGGAGGGCAGCAGGCCAAGGGACATAAGGTACCAAGATGAGGCACATTATTAAATAATGGGGGTCAGGTTAAGGGACTTAATTACTATATGGGGACCAAAATGAGGAACATACATTACTAATTTACGATGGCAAGTGGAGGACATAATTACTGTAGGGGAAATTAGGGTACATTATTACTGCTGTAATATAATTTACTTTTTAGGAGACTGTTTTCAATGGGAGGGAACTAAAGGGAGTTTCTGATACCATGCAGGGCAGCACTACGTAACTTTTTTTCTTCTGGCATAGTGTAGAAGTCGGGGAAAAAGTGGGGAACGTGCTCTAGAAGAGATCAGCTATAAATGACTGTGCTATTCTCTGCAGAGACAAGTCCTGGCAGGTAGAAGTGATAGTGGAATATGCCAGATGAAGAAGAAAAGCAAAGATGAAGGACTTCACCTAGAGACATCACTGTATCACATGTACAAGCAAACTTTAGACCAGGGTTCCCCAACTCCAGTCCTCAAGGCCCACCAACAGATCATGTTTTCAGGATTTCCTTTGTATTGCACAGGTGAAGCAGGATCCATTCTCCTGCAGGATCCTCATCTACTTGAATGGGATAACCTTTATTACAAGACACTGCCGCTTATACTGTGAGCCACGGTGGCCGTGCACAAACCTTTACAAAGGTAATCTGTGGAAGTCCAGGAGATCAGACCCCAAATATAATGTGGTGTGGTAAATCGGCTCACACGGCTGCACACGGAGATATCAATGAAACACTGCGCTTTTAAGGATGCACTTGGTTTATTAGTACAGCATAAACCAAGGTCGTAAGCACAAAAATAAATACGGCCCATTGGGCAAAACAGCAAAACAAAACGGTATCACTTTGTGCAGTCCTTGCATTAGTGGGGGTCAGCTCACTCAGGGTTAATAATGTCCTTACAAAAACACTATGTACACAAACCCTCTCCTGGAGTCTTCCTCCCAGGCCCTCCCTCTGGTCCTCTTTCCTCCGCTCTCTCGCACCGCATCTCTGGCCTCTTCATTATAAGCAAAGATTTTTGGCTACTTCCATGGCTCAGAGGTCACTGCATTTTGTAAGGTTGTGACGTGAAGACGTGCTCTAAAACCTTTTGACGAGCAGTGACTACAGAAGCCTGGAAGCAGCAAGAAGTTCTGGCCTATAGTTAAGATGCTGGAGATAAGGTGTGCTATGGTAGAAGAGGACCAGACAGGGGAGTGGGGAAAGAGATGGCCATAAAGGTAAGCCATGAGGTGAGTATTGGTAAAAAAAAACAATTATAATAATACTCACCTCTCTGGTTGCCCCGCTGCTTGATCCACTTATTTATTCCATTGGACACCACATCTCTGGTCTCTTCACAATAAGCCAGGACTGCCAGCCAAGTCCAAACTTCAGAGCTAACCATGACTTGTAGAGTCAAAAGCTCAAGACATCCACTGAGGTGAGCAATAATTTTTTGCTTTTTTCCAGCACTGTTCCAACTTACAACTTGTAGAGTTGAGCGAATTTTTATTAATTTGGTTCCGATTACGATTGGCGGCAAATATTGTTTTTGCAATATTCGCCAAACACAGCTGAACATCATTGGAGTCAATGGGAGTAGAAATGAACGAATATGTTTGGAATCGATCGTCAAGCATAAATTCGGCACGATTAAAGTACCAACATGGCACGAATATGGCAAATTCAGATTCAGCGACCAATTCTGAACATATTAGCTTAACTCTACTTACAAGTACGGGTTATGAACAAACCTATAGAACCTACCTTAGTTCTAAACCTGGGAACTGCCTGTACTTTTTTTCATGATCCCGAACTCTTTACAAATCTGCATCCAATACGCATTTATATATGTTATCACAGTTTCCTGACTTCTGTTTGGAATTATAGTGATACCTTTCAAATCCATTTTAGGATTTGTACTTAATTGCATGATTAGATGAGCACGTTTGGCTAGAACAATGGTTGTACTACATGCCAATTTGGGAGCTGCTCCATTTCTAGTAATATAAATTAAAATGGCGATATTAAGGAACTCTGCTTGGTACAACTTAGCAATGCCATAATAACAGGAGAACATGACCGATGACAAAATATAGATGTTCTTTATGAGATTGGAAGTTTGGGATTGTACAGTAGGGTCGTACATTGATATCAGGTTATTGCTGTATTTAGTCTAATTAGAGGTCATTTTTTAAATTTGAAGTACGTTTCCCGGAGGCTCAGAGAGCGCTCACTGTGTAACAGCTCTCTACATGCCTAATTGACATTCTTTACGCCTTGCCTCTTTGCAATGTTCCCCAAGTGTGCGGGCACTGACAGGACAAAGAGAAGCACTCTTACTGGTAAACCAGAGCAGACAAAAATGAGGTAATGGTTACATCGCTTGTGTAAGATTTATTGCACGATTTAGGCTTTAGAGGGGAAATACAGTTCTCTCCGACAATAGTCTACGCTCAGATTTAGATCACAACCTGCTAACTCAAGAAATCTTGTCATTGGTCTGGAATTACATGATGCTCCTTCCTAAAGCGTACAGCCTTATAATACCCCTTTGTAATATATTATTAGAATTCAGGTACCAATACACTTTGTGTTTAATTATCCCTTCACTTTTCACATTTCAGCTTCTATTCTTATATTTAGAGACCTCCAATTTTTAGAAATTTAGTATAAGGCTGCGTTCACACGTTCAGGTTTTTTCGCGTTTTTGCGGCGGTTTTTACCGCACGATTTTGCAGCGAAAACGCAAAAAAACAGCATCCCATGCAATCCTATGGGATTCTGCAATGCTGTGCTAATGCTGTGGATTTTTCCGCGGCGGAATCGCATAGCGGAAAAATCCGCAGCATGCTCAGTAATTTGCGGAATCGCGGCGATTCCGCACACATAGGAATGCATTGTTCTGCTTACTTTCCGCACGTGGATGTGGCCACCATGCGAAAAGTAAGCAGAACATTTGCAGATGGTACCCACGGTCCGGAGAAGAGACTGTCCTCCGGGCTGTGGGTACCATATCCCTGTAAAATATAGAATTAAAATAAAAAAATCGGGTTATATTCACCTTCCGATGTCCCGCGCAGCGTCCCCAGGCTTCAGCGATACACGCGGCAGGTCCCGTTCCCAGTGATTCATTGCAATGACCTTTGCTGACGTCGCGTCTCGCGATGCTGTAGCGGTCTCGCGAGACCGCGACGTCATCAAAGGTCATTGCCGCAATGTATCACTGGGAACGGGACCTGCCGGAGCATCGCAGAGGCCTGGGGACGCTGCACGGGATGTCGGAAGGTGAATATAACATGATTTTTTATTTTTTTTTATTATTTTTAACAGCAGATCTTTTTACTACTGATGCTGCATAGGCAGCCTCAATAGTAAAAAATTGGTCACACTCGTCAAACACTGTGTTTGACGAGTGTGATCAACCTGTCAATCAGTTCTCAAAGCGATGCTACAGATCGCTTGGAAAACGCTAGCATTCTGCAAGCTAATTATGCTTGCAAATCGCTAGTTTTTCTGCGGGAATTTAAAATGCGATTTTCCAACGGAATGGAATTCCGGAATTCTCGCGGTAACTTCCGTGGGAATTCCGCTACGTGTGAACCCAGCCTAAAGGGGTTTTCTGGATTTCAGTTTTCCCCTGACTGTTTGTTTTTTTAAAGCAAACTGCAAACAAACTTGTTCCTTACTCTTCCCTCCCTGGTCCATTGCTGAGTCTCTACCATGTCTCCTGGTGTTTGCTATTGTCTGCAGCGCTAATATTACGTCGATAGCACTGCAGACAATAACTGAGCTCGGCAGCTCGGTCAGAGTTGACAGCACAAGCCGCTCAGCTCACTGACTGGCTGCAGCACTGTTGACATGACATCAGCACTGCAGACAATAAAACACCGGGAGCAGAAGTGGAGACTCAGTGCTGGACCAGGGGAGGGTGAATAAAGCACAAAACAAACTGCAGGGAATAGCTTTGGAGAACCCCTTTAACTTTACACAGCTCTGGAAAGTCACAATGAACTGGGTAATTCTTTCTTTGCAATGGGCACTATTAGTACATATCTCCTGCCCTCTAACCCAGACACATAGCTTTACTTATATCTACTGTACACATTCTACTACGCACATAACCAGTGAAAGCAAGACAAGGTCGGGATGACACTTCCACCTTGTTTTCTTTCATTGACAGTAGTATGGATGCTGAAAGTCATGGAGAATTGAGACACAATGTAAACTAGAGAAATGCAGGTAGTAAAGCTTCATTTATTGAACGTCGCCGTTCAGTTTAATATACAGTATCTCATTTAACACAGAAAAACACTGTGAAAATAAATTGTATTGTGGCTCCTAAAGAATGTCCGTCATCTCTCCTTACACGTCTATTGTAGTATGTTATAGTATAGCATCATTCCACTGTTATTCTTCCTGGACGTGACACCTCCCCCTTAATAATGGAGGCTATCCCCACATATTCTGATACTATCTAATCAGTGCTGACATTGTGTCAATTTATCACTACATTTCCAGGATGAATAACAGAGGAAAGGCACAATGCAGAGTTGTGAGAGAAGATGCTCCAGTGTCAGTATTTCATGAGAACTACATGTACTGGAACAGACCGCTGGAGAGCTGACCCTCCCTTCTTAAAAAATATAACACAATTAACGCCTATTCTATGTCAAATTGGTGACTTCACATAGAACAAACACTATATCCAATCATTAGCATTCCTTTTACAGTCTATGGGCATTTTCGACATGGGAAACTGATTTTTACATGTCTGTGGTTACATTTAACATAAAATTGTCCTAGTTTCGGTCCACAATCTTCAAGACTCCGGATATGCAGTTTGCAGCCTGATCCAAGTTTTGATATTTTCCCTTGTGGGAGTGTCGCTTCCAGGAATATATGCTGGATGTGATCGCTTTGTGTTTTCTTGGTTATCCTGTCTTTACTTACTTTCTTGCATCAGCACCGCAATTATTTCTTTTCCATGTTCTTTCCTCCTTTCTATAGCTTGTTTTCTGTGCCCTCTCCAAGATGCTTTCTCCCCTGTCCACTGCAGATGTGTGTACAACCCACACCCCATTCCTGCTGCTAGCTCTAACACTGAGGTAGAGTAAAGAGTTGTCAGGAGCACTTCTGATAAGTTTGTAACATTGCTTGAGGCTATGGGCACACGTAGGGGTACTCTCGCGGAAGTTACAGCGAGAATTCTGGAATTCCATTCCGCGGGAAAATCGCATTTTAAAATCCCGCAATTTTCCAGTGCAAAAACTAGCGATTTGCAAGAGTTTGTAGCTTGCAGAATGATAGCGTTTTCCAAGCGATCTGTAGCAACGTTTGGAGAAATGATTGACAGGTTGGTCACACTCGTCAAACATAGTGTTTGACGAGCGTGACCAACTTTTTACTATTGAGGCTGTCTATGCGGCATCATTAGTAAAAGATATTATGGCAGCCCTGGCTGACCAGCCTGACCAAAGAACTGAGACGGGTTTCCAGGGCAGCTGAGCGGAGATGGAAGAGAACCCATACTACTGAGCACTTCAGCGCATACAAGCAGTCCCTTGCCAGCTTTAAGTCCACGCTCTCTGCCGCTAAACAAACATACTTCGCATCTCTCATATCTTCCCTGTCTCACAACCCTAAACAACTCTTCAACACTTTCAATTCTCGACTCCGTCCCACAGCACCTCCTCCCCCTCCTCTCATTTCTGCTGAAGACTTTGCCTAAGCAGAAGATCAACAAGATCAGAGAAAACTTTGGCCCACAGCCCCCAATGCCCCTCTTAGCCGCTCAGCCCTGTTCTGCAAAAGCCAGCTTCTCCACCATGACAGAAGATCAGCTCTCCACCCTTCGGTCAAGATCACACCTCACCACTTGTGCCCTCGACCCACTCCGGTCTCACCTCATCCCTAACTTGGCCACAGTCTTCATCCCATCTCTAACACACCTCTTCAACCTTTCACTTACAAATGGTGTCTTTCCCTCATCCTTCAAACATGCCTCAATCACACCCATCCTCAAAAAGCCATCTCATCCATCCTCTGTGTCTAACTATCGCCCGATATCTCTTCTCCCTTACGCCTCAAAACTACTGGAACAGCATGTATATCTTGAACTGTCCTCCCACCTCTCCTCCTGTTCCCGATTTGACCGGTTACAATCTGGCTTCCGACCGCATCACTCAACTGAAACTGCCCTAACTAAAGTCACTAACGACTTACTAACCGCCAAGAGCAAGCGACACTACTCTGTTCTCCTTCTCCTGGACCTGTCCTCTGCCTTCGACACCGTAGACCAGGAGTCCCCAACCACCGGTCTGCGACCCAGCACCGGGCCGTTGCAGTGCCCTTGCCGGTCCGCGGACAGAAGGGGAGACGGCGGCGGTGCAGCACTGCCTGATACTCACCCTGCATCCCGCGGCGGCTTCATCCAGCGCTGAGCGGTCACGTGTACCGTTCATTTAAGGTCATGAATATGGACGCCACTCATCTCCCATAGGCGTGGCGTCCATATTCATAGACCTTAATGAGTGGTAGCACGTGACCGCTCCGCACAGGAGCTGAAGAACCGCGAGATGCAGGGAGGGAAGTTCAGCGATGTGAGGGTAAGTATGATGGGGAGGATGGGGGAGTGTTGTGAGTTCATTTTCCCCTTCATTACTGAGGCCCGAGGAACTCCCTCTTCTGGTAAAGAAAGGTAGTGAGCCTGATTGTCAAACACCTGAGGCTGATGATTGTGACTGGCTGAGTGGAGTTACGGACTGGATATAATGCTGCCGACGCCCTTCTGCCCTGCGGGTGATTTCTCTGTGGGATCCTTGGAAACCAGTCTGAATTCCTGCTCCTCCAAAGCTAAGTTTGCGGCTCGGCCTTTTGCTTTTGTGCTTTGACTTTGTTTTTGCCTTGTTTTTCTGGATTTCTGCCATTCCCTGCTGGGGTGTGCTGAATTCATTTAGCTCTGTCTTCTGAAAATACCTGAGTGCTGATTCAGTTTTTGAAGCCTAGCTGCTTCAGGGCCTTTTTCTTATCAGCTGGTTGGCTTATGTCTTTGATAGGGTTTTGGCAGATTGCAGACAGCAGCCTTCCTTTCCTTTCCTATCTAGGTAGTTTTGGGGCCCCGTCTTTGCTCAGTCTTTCTGTCTGTGTTAGTATTTTCATCTTGCTTCACCGTCATTATATGTTGGGGGCTGCCTATTGCTTTGGGGTCTGCTCTGGGGCAGTTTAGATTTCCCCTTTCTTTCTTCAGGCCTATGTATTTCTCCGGCTGTGATCGAGGGGTCTAGGGCATCATAGGAACCCCCCCCACGGCTACTGCTAGTTGTGTTGATAGGTTCAGGGGTCTGCAATCTGATAGTTGCCAACTTCTCTGGTTTTCTGGACTTAGCTTGTATTTCTGCTTTTGCCTCCTACGGTGACTCATTCATAACAGAATCACCCGCCAAACCGCAGATTCTAGGGTACTCAATAGCAGGAAAGAATTGTAAAAAAAAAAAAAAAGGTGCATATTTTTTCCTCTATATCTCTGAGGCCGTAGGGGGAATTTTTTTTTCTCTCAATGGAGATAAAGCAATTGTCTGATCGTGTGGAGCAGCTCGCTGCGGAAGTGCGGGGAATTTCCGCCTACCTTGCTCATTCACATGCTGCTGAACCAAAGATTCCTACACCTGATGTATTTTTTGGGGGTCGGTCTAAATTTTTGAATTTCAAAAATAATTGCAAATTATTTTTTGCCTTGAAGCCTAACTCGTCAGGGAGCTCCGCGCAGCAGGTTAAAATTGTCATCTCTTTGCTGCGTGGCGATCCCCAGGATTGGGCGTTTTCTTTGAAACCAGATGATCCTATTCTGACTAATGTGAACGCATTCTTTCAAGCTTTGGGGTTGTTGTATGACGAACCTAATGCCATTGATCAGGCTGAAAAGACCCTGCTGGCACTGAGCCAGGGTCGTGATTCTGCAGAATTGTACTGTCAAAAATTCCAAAAGTGGGCAGTACTTACTACCTGGAATGATAATGCCTTGGCTGCTCTCTTTCGGAAGGGGTTGTCAGAAGCCGTAAAAGATACTATGGTGGGATTTCCTGTTCCCTCTGGTCTTGACGATTTTATGTCATTAGCCATTCAGGTTGATCGGCGTTTGCGCGAACGCAAAGCTGCAGAGAGGTGTTGCCACCTGTTGAACAAATGTCTGAACCTATGCAATGTGATAGAGTCTTTTCCAGAGAGCAGCGTCAGGAGTTCAGAACGCGTAATAAGTTGTGTTTTTTCTGTGGAGATGCCTCGCATATTATTTCTGTCTGTCCCAAACGAGAGAAACGCTTTGCACACACGTTTTCTGTTGGGGGAGTTCAACCTAAGTTTCTTCTGGCTATTACTCTGATCTGCTCCCTGTCCACATTTTCCGCCAAGGCGTTTGTGGATTCGGGAGCAGCCCTAAACCTAATGGACTTGGATTCTGCTAAACGTTGTGGATTTCCGATGACACCTCTGCAGACGCCTATCCCTTTGAGGGGAATTGATGCTACTCCTTTGGCTAAAAATAAACCCCAGTTTTGGACCCAGGTGGTAATGCGGGTCACCCCAGACCATCAAGAAAATTGCAGATTTCTGGTGTTGCATAATCTGCATGATACTGTTGTTCTGGGGTTTCCCTGGTTACAGATTCATAATCCAGTTTTGGATTGGAAATCTGTGTCTGTGGTGAGTTGGGGTTGTCGGTGTGCCTTTAGTGAGGCTCCGGTGTTTTCCACCTCTCCTCAGTCGCATGATGTTCCTGATTATTTGGCGGACTTTTATGATGTATTTAGTGAGAATGAGTCTGCGTCTCTGCCTCCTCATAGGAGTTATGACTGTGCAATTGAACTGAGCCCGGGGTGTAAATTTCCCAAGGGTCGGCTCTTCAATTTATCTGTACCCGAGCACGAGGCTATGCGATCCTATATTAAGGAGGCGTTGGAGAAGGGTCATATTAGACCATCCTCGTCACCCTTGGGTGCCGTTTTTTTTTTTGTAGCCAAAAAGGATGGATCATTAAGACCTTGTATTGATTATCGTGCCCTCAACAAAATTACTGTTAAATATCAGTATCTGTTACCCCTGATTTCTGATCTATTCTCCAGAGTTAAAGGTGCTTGCTGGTTTACCAAGCTTGACCTCAGGGGGCGTATAATCTTATTCGCATTAAGCATGGGGATGAATGGAAGACGGCGTTTAATACTCCGGAGGGACATTTTGAGTACCTGGTGATGCCTTTTGGGCTCACTAATGCCCCTTCTGTCTTCCAGTGCTTCATGAACGATATTTTCCGAGATTTTGTCGATAAATTTTTGATTATCTATCTGGATGATATTTTGATCTTCTCCAAGGATTGGGATTCTCATGTGGAACATATTCGGACTGTGTTCCGGATCTTGAGGGAGAATTCCCTGTATGTCAAGGGATCTAAATGCCTTTTTGGAGTACAGAGGATTTCTTTTTTGGGATTTATTTTGTCCCCGTCAACTATTGAAATGGACCCGGCCAAGGTACAGGCCATTCACGATTGGGTTCAGCCCACTTCTTTGAAGGCCCTCCAGAAGTTTTTGGGTTTTGCTAATTTTTATTGGAAATTTATAGCAAAATTTTCTAGTATTGCCAAGCCATTGACTGATTTGACTAAAAAGGGTGCTGATGTGTTAAATTGGTCTCCGGAGGCTGTTTCTTCCTTTCAGGAGTTGAAGCGAAGATTCACCTCCGCCCCGGTTTTGCGGCAACCTGATGTCTCACTTCCATTCCAGGTAGAGGTGGATGCTTCTGAGATTGGTGCAGGAGCTGTTTTGTCCCAAAAGGATCCTGTAACATCTAAAATGAATCCCTGTGCTTTCTTTTCCCGAAAGTTCTCTCCATCTGAACGTAACTATGATGTGGGGAATAGGGAACTGTTGGCCATGAAATGGGCATTTGAGGAGTGGAGACATTGGTTGGAGGGAGCTAAGCATCAAGTCGTGGTCCTCACTGACCACAAGAATTTGATTTACCTAGAGTCAGCTAAGCGCTTGAACCCTAGACAGGCTAGGTGGGCCTTGTTTTTTACACGTGTTGATTTTGTGGTTTCTTTTCTTCCTGGAACAAAGAATGTCAAGGCAGACGCCCTCTCTAGGAGCTTCCTTGCTGATTCTCCTGTGGTGACCAAGCCTGCTACCATCTTAGGCGAAGGGGTAGTTCTTTCTGCCATCTCGCCCGATTTGAGACGTGCTCTGGAAGAGTTCCAGGACCAGGAGGACAAACCTGAGCATTGTCCCAGTGGAAAGTTGTATGTTCCTGACCAGTGGAAGAAGAGAGTGATGTCTGAAGTTCATTGCTCTGCTTTGGCTGGTCATCCAGGTATTTTTGGTACTAGAGATCTGGTGAGTCGGTTTTTTTGGTGGCCCTCCTTGTCTCGTGATGTCAGGAATTTTGTGCAGTCCTGTGGGACGTGCTCCCGGTCTAAATCGTGTTCTCGCTCTAGTGGGTTGTTGATGCCTTTGCCTGTCCCCAAGAGGCCATGGACCCATATTTCAATGGATTTCATCTCTGATATGCCTGTCTCTCAGAGGATGACTGTTATTTGGGTGATTTGTGATAGGTTCTCTAAGATGGTTCATCTTGTACCACTCCCTAAGTTGCCGTCTTCCTCTGAGTTGGTGCCCCTGTTTTTACAACAGGTGGTTCGTTTGCACGGGATTCCTGAGAACATTGTATCTGACAGAGGAGTGCAGTTTGTGTCTAGATTTTGGAGAACTTTCTGTTCCAGGCTGGGAATTCAGTTGTCCTTCTCCTCTGCTTTTCACCCTCAGACCAATGGGCAGACAGAGAGAACAAACCAGACCTTGGAGTCATATTTGAGATGTTTTATTTCTGCTGATCAGGATGATTGGGTTTCATTTTTGCCCTTGGCCGAATTTGCTTTGAATAATAGAGCTAGTTCTGCCACTTTGATGTCACCTTTTTTTTGTAACTTTGGGTTTCATCCTCGATTTTCTTCAGGGCAGGTGGAGCCCTCTGCCTGCCCAGGTGTTGACACTGTGGTGGAGAGAATGCACCAGATCTGGGACCAAGTGGTGGATAAATTATCTCTCTCCCAGGAGAAGGCCCAGCGGTTTTCCAACCGACATAGGACCATTGGTCCCCAGTTTAAGGTTGGTGATATGGTGTGGTTATCATCAAAAAATATTGCTATGAAGGTGGCTTCTCCTAAGTTTAAGCCTAGATTTATTGGACCTTACAAGATTGTGGAGATTATTAATCCGGTCTCTTTTCGTTTGGCTCTTCCTGTCACATTTAAAATCCATAATGTGTTCCATAAATCTTTGTTGAAGAGGTTTGTTGAACCTGTTGTTCCGGGGGTGGCACCTCCAGACCCTGTATTGGTTGAAGGTAACATGGAGTATGAGGTAGAGAAAGTACTGGATTCCTGTCTGGCTAGATGGAGACTCCAGTATTTGGTTAAGTGGAAGGGTTATGGTCAGGAGGATAATTCCTGGGTCTCCGCCTCTGATATTCATGCCAAACGATTGGTGCGTGCCTTTCATCGGGCTCACCCTGATCGCCCTGGTGGCATAGTTGAGGGTTCGGTGACCCCTCCTCAAGGGGGAGGTACTGTTGTGAGTTCATTTTCCCCTTCATTACTGAGGCCCGAGGAACTCCCTCTTCTGGTAAAGAAAGGTAGTGAGCCTGATTGTCAAACACCTGAGGCTGATGATTGTGACTGGCTGAGTGGAGTTACGGACTGGATATAATGCTGCCGACGCCCTTCTGCCCTGCGGGTGATTTCTCTGTGGGATCCTTGGAGACCAGTCTGAATTCCTGCTCCTCCAAAGCTAAGTTTGCTGCTCGGCCTTTTGCTTTTGCTTTTGTGCTTTGACTTTGTTTTTGCTTTGTTTTTCTGGATTTCTGCCATTCCCTGCTGGGGTGTGCTGAATTCATTTAGCTCTGTCTTCTGAAAATACCTGAGTGCTGATTCAGTTTTTGAAGCCTAGCTGCTTCAGGGCCTTTTTCTTATCAGCTGGTTGGCTTATGTCTTTGATAGGGTTTTGGCAGATTGCAGACAGCAGCCTTCCTTTCCTTTCCTATCTAGGTAGTTTTGGGGCCCCGTCTTTGCTCAGTCTATCTTTCTGTCTGTGTTAGTATTTTCATCTTGCTTCACCGTCATTATATGTTGGGGGCTGCCTATTGCTTTGGGGTCTGCTCTGGGGCAGTTTAGATTTCCCCTTTCTTTCTTCAGGCCTATGTATTTCTCCGGCTGTGATCGAGGGGTCTAGGGCATCGTAGGAACCCCCCCACGGCTACTGCTAGTTGTGTTGATAGGTTCAGGGGTCTGCAATCTGATAGTTGCCAACTTCTCTGGTTTTCTGGACTTAGCTTGTATTTCTGCTTTTGCCTCCTACGGTGACTCATTCATAACAGGGGAGCCATATGTACAAGGGAGGGAGAGTGGGAACGGAGCCTTATATACAAGGGAGGCCGGGAGAGTGGGAGCGGAGCCATATATACAGGGGAGGGAGAGTGGGAGCAGAGCCATATTTACAGGGGAGGGAGAGTGGGAGCGGAGCCATGTATATAAGGGAGGGAGAGTGGGAGCGGAGCCATATATACAAGGGAGGCCGGGAGGCCGGGAGCGGAGCCATATATACAAGGGAGGCCGGGAGGGTGGGAGCGGAGCCTTTTATACAAGGGAGGCCGGGAGGGTGGGAGCAGAGCCTTATATACAAGGGAGGCCGGGAGGGTGGGAGCAGAGCCATATATACAAGGGAGGGTGGGAGCGGAGCCATATATACAAGTGAGGGAGAGTGGGAGCGGAGCCATATATACAAGGGAGGGAGAGTGGGAGCGGAGCCATATATACAAGGGAGGGAGAGTGGGAGCGGAGCCATATATACAAGGGAGGGAGAGTGGGAGCAGAGCCATATATACAAGGGAGGGAGAGTGAGAGCAGAGCCATATATACAAGGGAGGGAGAGTGGGAGCAGAGCCATATATACAGGGAAGGCCGGGAGGGTGGGAGCGGAGCCATATATACAAGGGAGGCCGGGAGGGTGGGAGCGGAGCCATATATACAAGGGAGGCCGGGAGAGTGGGAGCGGAACCATATATACAAGGGAGGGAGAGTGGGAGCGGAGCCATAAATACAAGGGAGGGAGAGTGGGAGCGGAGCCATAAATACAAGGGAGGGAGAGTGAGAGCAGAGCCATATATACAAGGGAGGGAGAGTGGGAGCGGAGCCATATATACAAGGGAGGCCGGGAGGGTGGGAGCGGAGCCATATATACAAGGGAGGCCGGGAGGGTGGGAGCGGAGCCTTATATACAAGGGAGGCCGGGAGGGTGGGAGAGGAGCCTTATATACAAGGGAGGCCGGGAGGGTGGGAGCGGAGCCATATATACAAGGGAAGGTGGGAGCGGAGCCATATATACAAGGGAGGGAGAGTGGGAGCGGAGCCATATATACAAGGGATGGAGAGTGGGAGCGGAGCCATATATGAAAGGGAGGGAGAGTGGGAGCGGAGCCATATATACAGGGGAGGGAGAGTGGGAGCAGAGCCATGTATACAAGGGAGGGAGAGTGGGAGCGGAGCCATGCATACAGGGGAGAAAGAGTGGGAGCGGAGCCATATATACAGGATGGGAGGGTGGGAGCAGAGCCATGTATACAGGATGGGACAGGGGAGCCATGTATACAGGATGGAAGAGTGGGAGCAGAGCCATGTATACAGGATGGGAGGGTGGGAGCAGAGCCATGTATACAAGGATGGGACAGGGGAGCCATGCATACAACAGGGGAAGCCACACAGAGCTGGACAGGACGGGGGGAACCACACATACATTTTCTGATGATTAGAAAATAATCAGCATGTACAGAACTCCAGTACAATTTTTCTTAAGTGCTCAATGCTCCATTTCCTTGTAGGTTCCAATCATCATTAGCAGTGACGATCATCAGTAGAAGTAGCCCAGTGCTCCCATTGAAACAGAGAAGCAAGCCAGGTGCTCCCACTCATTCAAAACCTATGGTGAGTTGAGTCACATTAAAAATGTTATAATTAAATTATAAGTATGCACTGCTAAACTACAACCACGTCCATAGCCCCGCCCCCTTATGACCAAAGCCCCGCCCCTGTCACACCTCCATCCCCGCCCTGCCGAGCTATGGAAGAATGGCCTTGCTTCAAGCCGGTCCCTGGTGCAAAAAAGGTTGGGGACCACTGCCGTAGACCATTCCCTCCTGCTACAGACTCTCTCATCTCTTGGCATCACAGACTTGGCCCTATCCTGGATCTCATCATACCTAACAGACCGAACATTTAGTGTCTCCCTCTCACACACCACCTCTTCACTTCGCCCCCTGTCTGTTGGTGTTCCTCAAGGCTCTGTCCTAGGACCCCTACTATTCTCCATCTACACCTTTGGCTTGGGACAGCTCATAGAATCCTACGGTTTGCAGTATCACCTCTATGCCGATGACACGCAGATCTACCTATCTGGACCCAACCTCGCCTCCTTACTGACTGAAATCCCACAATGTCTGTCTGCTATCTCAGCCTTCTTCTCTGCTCAGTTTCTCAAACTGAACATGGACAAAACAGAATTCATCATCTTTACCCCATCTCACTCTACCCCTCCACCAGACCTATCCATCAATGTCAATGGCTGCTTTCTTTCCCCAGTCCCGCACGCTCGGTGCCTTGTGGTGATCCTCGACTCTGCGCTCTCTTTCAAACCACATATCCAAGCCCTTGCCTCCTCCTGCCGCCTCAAACTCAAAAATATTTCCCAGATCCGCTCATTCCTCAACCACGAAACCACAAAAACACTAGTGCATGCTCTTATCATCTCCCACCTCGACTACTGCAACCTCCTACTCTCAGGCCTCCCCTCTAGCACTCTGGCTCCGCTCCAGTCCATCCTACACTCTGCTGCCCGACTAATCCACCTGTCTCCCCGCTATTCCCCAGCCTCCCCCCTATGCCAGGCCCTTCACTGGCTTCCTATTGCCCAGAGGCTCCAATTCAAAACCCTAACCATGACATACAAAGCCATCCACAACCTGTCTCCTCCATACATCTCTGACATGGTCTCTAGGTACCTACCCGCACGCAACCTTTGATCATCTCAAGATCTCCGTCTCTACTCCCCCCTTATCTCTTCTTCCCACAACCACATACAAGACTTCTCCCGTGCTTTCCCCATACTCTGGAACTCTCTGCCGCAACACATCAGACTCTCATCATCAACGGAAACCTTCAAGAAGAACCTGAAGACCCGCTTGTTCCGACAAGCCTACAGCCTGCAATGATCCTCGGTATACTGAACCACCGCACGACCTGCTCTACTCTCTCCTACTATATCCTCACCCATCCCTGTAGACTGTGGGCCCTCGCGGGCAGGGTCCCCTCTCCTTATGTACTTGTGTGTCTCTTGTCTTACACATGTTTATTATACTTGTCTATATTTCCCCTTTTCACATGTAAAGCGCCATGGAATAAATGGTGCTATATAAATGCATAATAATAATAATGTTAAAAATAATAAAATAAAAAATGGTGTTATATTCACCTTCCGACTTCCTGCACAGCCTTCCCGGGCCTCAGTGATGCTTCCGTTCCCAGTAATGCCTTGCGAGACCTTTGATGACGTCGCGGTCTCGCGATAATGTAGCGGTCTCGCGAGGAATAGGGACCGCTACATTATCGCGAGACCACGACATCATCAAAGGTCTCGCAAGGCATTACTGGGAACGGAAGCATCGCTGAGGCCCGGGAAGGCTGCGCGGGACGCCGGAAGGTGAATATAACACCTTTTTCATATTTTTACCTTTATAATACCTTTGCATATTTTTCCGCGATGCGATTCCGCGCGATTTTGCCGCAAAAAAACAGCATCCCATGCAATCCTATTGGATTTCGCAATGCTGTGCTAATGCTGCAGATTTTCCCGTGACGGAATCGCATCGTGGAAAAATACGAAGCATGCTCGTTATTTTGCGTAATCGCGGCGATCCCTCACCCATAGGATTGCATTGTTCCGCTTACTTCCCGCATGTGGCTGTGCCCACCATGCGAAAAGTAAGCAGAACATTTGTGGATGGTACCCACGGTCCGGAGGAGAGGAGACTGTCATCTGGGCTGTGGGTACCATATTCCTGTAAATAATAGAATAAAAAATGGTGTTATATTAACCTTCCGGTGTCCCGCGCAGCCTTCCCGGGCCTCAGCGATGCTTCCGTTCCCAGTAATGCCTTGCGACACCTTTGATGACGTAGCGGTCTCGCAATAATGTAGCGGTCCCTATTCCTCGTAAGACCGCTACATTATCGCGAGACCGCGACGTCATCAAAGGTCTCGCAAAGCATTACTGGGAACGGAAGCATCGCTGAGGCCCGGGAAGGCTGCGAGGGACGTCGGAAGGTGAATAGAACACCATTTTTTATTTTTAAAATTATTTTTAACATTTTATCTTTTACTATTGATGCCGCATAGGCAGCCTCAATAGTAAAAAGTTGGTCACACTCGTCAACCACTCTGTTTGACGAGTGTGACCAACCTGTCAATCAGTTCTCCAAGCGATGCTACAGATCGCCTGGAAAACGCTAGCATTCTGCAAGCTACAAAAGCTTGCAAATCGCTAGTTTTTCCGCGGGAAAATCGCGGGAATTTAAAATGCGATTTTCCCGCGGAATGGAATTCCGTAATTCTCGCGGTAACTTCCGCGAGAGTTCCGCTACATGTGCACATAGCTTTAAAGTAATCAACTTGATAAAAGGACTTACAGATATTCTGTAGCATCTCAATGCTAGAAACATTTTAATGAAGGCTAATTAGAAAGTGTTTCACTTAGCACATAGGAAATAAAAATGCTAAATACCTCTGTGTTAAGGTGTACTAAGTCACTAAACTTGTAAAGGAAAATCTGGAGCATATGTTTGCACAGAATTGTCAACAGCTGCTGGCAAGCGAGTTCCATCCATCGCATTATACTCCTCCTGAACCATCTCATTACACAGGGGTGCTTTACATTACGTATTTACACCCTGCTACATATCTGAAAAAGAACTCAACCAAGTTTTGAAAGTGGCTTCATAACATCATCTATCACTTTTATACTCCGCTAGTAAAAGCTATGGAAACCTACAAGGAAATAAGGTGACTATGATTCTTTTACTTTAAAGATTTAACGTTATGGCATATTTTTAAAACCCAATGACAAATTGTGCTACAGAAAATGCAAGTGCAAAAAGTCAACCTAGCAACATCTCTGGCAGGAGATATGCCTGAGGTCATGTTTATTAGCACGTAACGTGTGCTATGGAGCATTTCCCAGCAGAATAATGATAGTGTGAACAGAGACCTGGATAATGGAACTAATAATAATGAATCACAAATGTTTTCAATCAATGAGTTATACAAGACCCCGACCCTTTGTCTGATCTTTGGTCTGAAAGTGAAAGAAGTGAGAGTATACAGCTTGTTAATCAAACGCTACAGCTGGAAGACATTACTAAAGTGCAATGTACCTTTTATATTCCTCCTTGGTAAAGGATCTGACAAATGATAGCCAGTGATGCAGCATGTAGGTGGCCTTACAGTGGGTATGGAAAGCATTCAGACCCCTTTAAATTTGTCATTTTTTGTTTCATTGCAGCCATTTAGTAAAATAAAAAAAGTTCACTTTTTTTTCTCATTAATGTACACTCTGCACCCCATCTTGAGTGATAAAAAACAGTAATGTAGAAATTTTTGCAATTTATTAAAAAAGAAAAACTGAAATATCACATGGTCATAAGTATTCAGACCCTTTGCTCAGACACTCATATTTAAGCCACATGCTGTACATTTCCTTGTGATCCTCCTTGAGATGGTTCTACTCCTTCATTGGAGTCCAGCTGTGTTTAAATAAACTGATAGGACTTGATTTGTAAAGGCACACACCTGTCTATATAAGACCTCACAGCTCACAGTGCATGTCAGACCAAATGAGAATCATGAGGTCAAAGGAACTGGCCAAGGAGCTCAGAGACAGAATTGTGGCAAGGCACAGATCTGAACAAAGTTACAAAAGAATTTCTACAATACTCAAGGTTCCTAAAGCACAATGGCCTCCATAATCCTTAAATGGACGAAGTTTGGGACCACCAGAAGTCTTCCTAGACCTAGCCTTCCAGCCAAACTGAGCAATCGTGGGAGAAGAGCTTGGTGAGAGAGGTAAAGAAGATCCCCAAGATCACTGTGGCTGAGCTCCACAGATGCAGTTGGGAGATGGGAGAAAGTTCCACAAAGTCAACTATCACTGCAGCCCTCCACCAGTCAGGCCTTTATGTCAGAGAAATGAGAAATAAGATTCTCTGGTCAGAAGCGATATGTATGGAGAAAACCAGGCACTGCTCAACACCAGCCCAATACAATCCAATTGAAGGAAACATGAATGCGGCCAAGTAAAGAGATATCCTCGATGAAAACCTCTTCCTGAGTGCTCTGGACCTCAGTCTTGGCCGAAGGTTCAACTTCCAACAAGACAATGACCCTAAGCACACAGTTAAAATAACAAAGGAGTGGCTTCAGAACAACTCTGTGACCAATCTGGACTGGTCCAGCTAGTGCCCTGACCTAAACCCAATTGAACACCTCTGGAGAGAGCTGAAAATGGCTGTCCACCAACATTCACCATCCAACTTGACAGAACTGGAGAGGATTGCAAGAAAGAATGACAGAGGATCCCCAAATCCAGGTGTGAAAAACTTGTTGCAGAATTCCCAAGAAGACTCATGGCTGTACTAGCTCAAAAGGGTGCTTCTACTCAATACTGAGCAAAGGGTCTTATGACCATGTGATATTTCAGTTTTTCTTTTTTAATAAATTTGCAATAATTTCAATATTTTTTTTTTTTTCTAGTCGAGATGGCGTGCAGAGTGTACATTAATGAGAAGAAAAATGAAGTTTTTTGAATTTACCAAATGGCTGTAATGAAACTAAGAGTGAAAAATGTAAAGGGGTCTGAACACTTTCCGTATTCACTGTATATAGAATATATAGCATGCATGGAGAGAGATCTTAAGAGATGCACATACCGTATATACTCGAGTATAAGTCGATCTGAGTATAAGTCGACCCCCCTAAATTTGCCTCAAAAACCTGGGAAAACTTATTGACTCGAGTATAAGTCTAGGGTGGGAATTGCCGAAGATACTGGTAAATTTAATGCTGCACAACATACAGTATGCCCCCAAAATGCTGCACAGTGAATAGTGGCCCAAATAGCGCTGCACAACATATGCCCCCCAAAATGCTGCACAGTGAATGGTGGCCCAAATAACGCTGCACAACATATGCCCCCATAAATGCTGCACAGTGAATGGTGGCCCAAATACCGTAATGCTGCCCCCAAAGTGATAGGATTACTGGTAATCCTATCATGTTGCTGCCGCTTCCCCTGCTGGAATTTTTTTAAAAAAAACCACACTATATACTCACCTACATTGATGACAGCTGCTTCTGAGCGTCACCGGCTCTTCAGTGACTCAGGCAGAGGGCGCGTGCTTTCCACGTCATCGCGCCTCCTGCACGTCACTGCCGGAGGACGGGAGAGAGCGGAGCGCAGAGATTTTGAACGCCGCCGCGGCCCTATCATCACCCGCCGCCGCCGCCAGGATGCTGCAGGGGACCGCAGACGAACACCGGGGACCGCGGAGACGACTGGGACCGCGGAGATGACGGGGACCAGGTAAGTTGGCACCGTGACCCGAATATAAGTCGAGGGGGGTCTTTTTCAGCCCCAAAAGGGGGCTGAAAAACTCGACTTATACTCGAGTAATCCATCCAAAGCAAAAAGATGCATTAGTACAAAAAGAATATGTGCCAATGGAACCACGGCTCAGACCTCTAGCATTAATGGTCTTATCCTATGCCAACAATGTCAGAAGGATTCGATTGTTGTGATGCTTGCCATTAACATTAGAACAAAGTGGCATTAGATCTAGAAAAACACTGTTCCCATTCAGGTACTGATGTCTCATCAGAAACCACATGAATAAAGCTGATCAAAGCTTTCAAAATCTGAAGACGTGAAGATGCATAGGCCCTAGAATCCTCAAATTCGGTATTTTGTACTTTGCTCTTGATGAAGGGTGCACCGTGTTGGGGATAACACAGCAGGGAAAATCGCACAGATCCCACTAATTTGTCAGGGAAACTCAACTGCCTCCAATCGTCAGGACCATTACGCAATTGACTGATGGGTGATAGACCCCCCCTTAAAACATAAATTTACTGTGATTTATCACATCTTTGGGAAACAGAATTCAAATTCCCTTGCCACATGCAGGTCTGTTCACTGCCACAACCGTTTTCTATAAAAAAAAAAATCACTATACGATCTGCCTGACAAGCAAAGTAAACCAAAAGCTCCTCAAAAGGTAGACATCATGCCGCAATCCAAAGAAACTTTGGAACAAACGAGAAACAAAGTAATTGAGATCTATTAGTCTGGAACAGGTTATAAAACCATTTCTCAAGCTTTGGGACTTCAGCGAACCACAGTGAAAGCCATTATCCACAAATGGCGAAAACATGGAACTGTGGTGAACCTTCCTAGGACTAGCCAGCCGATCAAAATTATCCTAAGAGCGCAGCAACTACTCATCCAAGAGGTCACAAAAGACCCCACAACAACATCCAAAGAACTGAAAGACTCACTTGCCTCAGTTAAAGTCAGTGTTCATGACTCCACCATAAGAAAAAGACTGGGCAAAAATGGCCTGATTGGCAGAGTTCCAAGACAAAAACCACTGCTGAGCAAAAAGAACACAAAGGCTCATCTTAGTTTTCCCATAAAGCATCTTGATGATCCCCTAGTATTAGGAGAATACTCTGTGGACTGACGAGACAAAAGTTTAATTTTTTGAAAGGTGTATGTCCTATTACCTCTGGCATAGAAGTAACACGACATTTCAGAAAATGAAAATCATACCAACAGTAAAATATGGTGGTGTTAGTGTGATGTTGTGGGGCTGTTTTGCTGCTTCAAGACCTGGAAGACTTGCTGTGGTACATGGTACCATGAATTCAGCAGTCTACCAAAAAATCCTGAAGGCGAATGTCCGGCAATCTGTTTGTGACCTCAAGCTGAAGCGTACTTGGCTTATGCAGCAGGACAACGAATAAAAACACACCAGTAAGTCCACCTCTGAAAGAAAACCAAAATTAAGACTTTGGCGTGGCCTAGTCAAAGTCCTGACCTCAATATGATTGAGATGCTGTGGCATGACCTTAAAATGGTGGTTTATGCTCAGAATCTCTCCAATGTGGCTGAATTACAACAATTCTGCAAAGATGAGTGGGTCAAAATTTCTCCAAAGTGTTGTAAAAGACTCATTGCCAGTTATCGCCAACGCTTGATGGCAGTTGTTGCTGCAAAAGGGATAACAAAAGAAATGTACTAAACTTGTGTCATGGAAATGACTCAGAGGTTAGTGGTCGAAGCTACTCCTTTAGGGAAAAGACAGAGCCACAGCAAGCTGTACCTTCCAGGACTGGCAAATGACCAAAACCCAAACGCTGATTTTTATTATATCAAGGTTATGCCCACATACCTCCCCTTGGTGAGCTCATATGGGGGGGTGGTCATGGGATGTGCTAAGTCTTTTAGAAGTTTGGGAGGATATCTCATAAACTGTCAGGATATCTTCATCCCTAGAGGTCCCAGGTGGGAGATATTGTTGTCATGTTTCCTATCACAATTCTACCTTTTCTGCACAGATAAAATATGGCATGGATATCAAAATCCATTTGACCGATATTAAAATGGAGGTATTCAGCCAGCCTTACAGTGATGTGAATGAATGCGTTTTGTTGGTCCCTTTTCTACAATAACGAAAATATATCTTCCATAAATACCAAATCGATGAAAACTCCAATATTCATCACTGACTACTGGCTCCAGAGTATCTGAGATAAGTTGAGCAAAAGAAGCCCTTGCCTCGGAAGTGTACTTCTCCGCTTCTGAGTATCCAAATCCTAGTCTTTGTGGCTGGTTCTCAGCAGATCTGTTGTAATTACTTGTTCATAGAAGGAGGTCCTACTTCAATGGAGGTTGAAGTATCGGCTCTTTCTCACATCACCAGTTATAATTAATCCAATATGTTTAATGTGAGGTTGATATGTCCCCTCTCTGGAGAGGTGTTTACGTATTTTTCAATTTTTATTTACAGCACACCGGATTAAGATGCGTCAAATTCATTAGGAGGCATACGAGTCTTACTGAATTTGGTGTATCTTTCAGCTGACATGTGCCAGTGTAAGAAATATACTGCATTTAGAGAACATTTCTGTCATAATTTCCAACACTTTTATGGCTTCGTTGGCATAAAAAAGGTAACATATTTCTTGTGCAACTGTGACATCCCAAAACTATTTTTCTGCAAGACTGCTGGTGCAAATTACAGTGCCTTGCAAAAGTATTCGGCCCCCTGGAACTTTTCAACCTTTTTCCACAAATCATGCTTCAAACATAAAGATACCAAATGTAAATTTTTGGTGAAGAATCAACAACAAGTGGGACACAATTGTGAAGTTGAACGAAATTTATAGCTTATTTTAAATTTTTGGTTAAATTCAAAAACTGAAAAGTGGGGCGTGCAATATTATTCGGCCCCTTTACTTTCAGTGCAGCATATTCACTCCAGAAGTTCATTGTGGATCTATGAATGATCCAATGTTGTCCTAAATGACTAATGATGATAAATATAATCCACCTGTGTGTTATCAAGTCTCTGTATAAATGCACCTGCTCTGTGATAGTCTCAGGGTTCTGTTTGAAGCACAGAGAGCATCATGAAGACCAAGGAACACAACAGGCAGGTCTGTGATACTGTTGTGGAGGAGTTTAAAGCCGGATTTGGATACAAAATGATTTCCAAAACTTTAAACATCCCAAGGAGCACTGTGCAAGCGATCATATTGAAATGGAATGAGGATCATACCACTGCAAATCTACCAAGACCTGGCCATCCCTCTAAACTTTCATCTCTAACAAGGAGAAGACTGATCAGAGATGCAGTCAAGAGGCTCATGATCACTCTGGATGAACTGCAGAGATCTACAGCCGAGGTGGGACAGTCTGTACATAAGACAACAATCAGTCGTACACTGCACAAATCTGGCCTTTATGGAAGAGTGGCAAAAAGAAAGCCATTTCTCAAAGATATCCATAAAAAGTGTTGTTTAAAGTGTGCAACAAGCCCCCTGGGAGACACACCAAACATGTGGAAGAAGGTGCTCTGGTCAGATGAAACCAAAATCGAACTTTTTGGCAACAATGCCAAAAAATATGTTTGGCGTAAAGGCAACATTGCTCATCACCCTGAACACACCATCCCCACTCTCAAACATGGTGGTGGGCATCATGGTTTGGGTCTGCTTTTCTTCAGTAGGGACAGGGAAGATGGTTAAAATTGATGGGAAGATGGATGGAGCCAAATACAGGACCATTCTTGAAGAAAACCTGTTGGAGTCTGCAAAAGACCTGAGACTGGGACGGAGATTTGTCTTCCAACAAGACAATGATCCCAAACATAAAGCAAAATCTACAATGGAATGGTTCACAAATAAACGTATCCAGGTGTTAGAATGGCTAAGTCAAAGTCCAGACCTGAATCCAATCGAGAATATGTGGAAAGAGCTGAAAACTGCTGTTCACAAACGATCTCCATCAAACCTCACTGAGCTCGAGCTGTTTGCTAAGGAACAATGGGCAAGAATTTCAGTCTCTCGATGTACAAAACTGATACACCTACCCCCAAGCGACTTGCAGCTGTAATCGCAGCAAAAGGTGGCGCAACAACGTATTAAGTTAAAGGGGCTGAATAATATTGCACGCCCGACTTTTCAGGTTTTGAATTTAACCAAAAATTTAAAATAAGCAATAAATTTCATTCAACTTCACAATTGTGTCCCACTTGTTGTTAATTCTTCACCAAAAAATTACATTTGGTATTTTTATGTTTGAAGAATGATATGTGGGAAAAGGTTGAAAAATTCCAGGGGGCCGAATACTTTTGCAAGGCACTGTATTTGATGAATCAGCCCCATAGCATTTTTAATGTGATGTTACGACTTTAAAGCCAAGAAACCCCCACCAATTTGATATCGAGGGCAGATCCTGGCCATTTACCATCAATGACATTACTAAAATAACCCACATAAATAACTTTATATAAGGAGATTTATCAAGGGCTGTAAAAAAAGACCAACATTTGGAGAACACAGTGAAACATTTCTGATTTTTCACTGTTCTCAACAAGTTTTTAAAAACAAAGAGGAGCTTACCATGAGGGGGTATGGCTAAACACAATCTGGAAAATTAATTGTTAATTACACCAGGAATTGATAAAACAGATGGTGGAAATTTACGTCAGCCATGATTTCAGCTTGAGGCCCACAATTCCCTAAATTTAGTAAGAGGTGTTCAACAGATAATACATTTAGCACATCTTATTCCAATGGGTTTTTGTTTAAGACTGGAAAGTGAAACACCAATCTCAAATTTCTTCTATTTACAGAGAAGGCAAATCGATAATTTCCTTCCATGATATCAGAGGGCAGCTCACAATGTAAAGATGAAACAGCTGTCACTAAGAGGCAATGCCTAATGGCGGTCCTGCAGAAGACCAATACTGTGCAGTACATAGAAGACATACACCGGTAGACTTCTATTTATTCATCCCTTGGAAGCAGTAGCTGTCCTGCTTGAAGTGAGGGAACAACTAGGTAAGAATCCCACAGGTGAGATCTCATTATATTAAATATTTTAGGCATAATCTTGAAAATATGAATGTGGAAAGATAAAAAAATATAAATTTTCATATATGACATATAAGTTAAATTACAGCATTAGCACTACGGCACGCAAAGTACGGTATTTTTCTTGTTAACCCTAATATTTTGGACACTGCAGAAAAAAACATAAAACCATATTCACAGACTGTAGTATTGTAAAATGTATGATCACAACTATGGTAGCTAGGCTTTTTGGCTTTAGCCTGGCTTCAGTCCATTTAGGGTACTTACTTCTGTCTCAGTCTGATATATGCAGATGACAAATTGTTCCAGGCTTCAGCATTCTAGAATAAAATAAATAAAATGACATATAAAATCCAGGAAGCAATCTGTTATGATAAGTGTTTCATTCCATCTCGCTGAATATCACAACTATCATATAGGAAGCCTCTAAATCATTCATATACATAGTCAAAATCAGATGATGGCTCATGAATTTCATGTATTCATTTATCCCATAGGATGTGTGAAAAGTTCAGGAGATAGCGCTGGTCCTCCTGCAGTCACAGAACAGTATAAACCTCACTAAATGGAAATGATGAGTATGAACTCTATATTACTTCTATATACCTTAAACACCACAGAATATTTTCAAATAAATATTTATGAACTTCAAAAAAAATACTCAGAAAAACATACCAAATCTGTATCAATCTGTCACAATTTTAATATTGGGTCCGATCTCCATTCTTTATTACTATTTCACTTAGTGACCATACACCTCACAGACAGGGGCGGAGATACCGCCGATGCAACTGCATCGGGGCCCGAAGGTGGAGGGGGGCCTCTGCAGGCAGGGGCGTATTGCCTATAGCAACAGAGTATGCAGCTGCTATGGGGCCACTGAGTCAACTTTACAGGTGAGAGTGAGAAGGGCCCGGTGTCATGCAACATCGGGCTCCTCTGACTCCCTCCCACAATCATGCGAATGCCCACAGCCAGGGAGAGAGCGGAGCGCAGAGTGCAGGAGAGCTCAAAATGGGGGCATGTCATGCAGGGAGACAATGAATGCTTTCCCAAACCATATATGATAAAATTAAAACCTGGCACTCAACTTAATGCTTGGTGAGGCAGTTTATTGTAGTAACAGAAAACATTTCGGTCAATATAGACCTTCGTCAGTTACATGCTAGTATGTTTGAAAGTAGCTTGAAAGAGGGCGCTTTTTATGTTATTCGCTGATAACGCCAGTAATCAAATGGTCAGAATGCTGCTGTAACGCAGGATAATCTTAATAGTTGAAAATATCAGCGCAGCCTGGTCCTCCTGGACGTGGGTAAACACCACTTGCAGCATTCTGACCATTTGAATACTGGCGTTATCAGCGAATAACATAAAAAGCGCCCTCCTTCAAGCTACTTTCAAACATACTAGCACGTAACTGATGAAGGTCTATATTGACCGAAACGTTTTCTGGTACTACAATAAACTGCCTCACCAAGCATTAAGTTGAGTGCCAGGTTTTCATTTTATCATATATGGTTTGGGAACCTAACTTGGCACCACTACAGTAGTGCACACAGTGTTTTCTACTTAATGAATGCTTTCCCCACCAGACTGATGAGAGCGCTCACTGACTGCCGTCTCTGTCCTCCTGCTTGGCGCGTCTCAATAGTGAGTGCTCATTTGTAGTCAGGGGGCCCGGGCACAGCATGCAGGGGACAACAGTGGAGGAAGAGCCAGACTTATATTGTGTCTTCTGCTCCCTGCACTGTTCTATTCCCAGCAGCGTCTCACAGGGCAGAGGTCGGGGGAGGGGCTCACAGCACAGTGCAGCAAGGCAGCCTCAGGGGGCTAATATCAGTCCTCTCTGCTGTGTCATCATCCCGCACAGTGGGTTCTGCAGCCCTCTCCAGATGATCTCTTAACTATGATGCCAACCTCCTCCAGGGCTCATCTGATCATCTGAGGTCATAAATTAGTGTGCGTGTTTGTATATGTACATATGTGTGAGTATGTGTACAGTAGATGCATATGTGTGTATGTATTTGTGTGGGCATCTGTGTATGTGTTTGTTTGTATGTATGGTATATGTATATGTGTATGTCTATGTACAGTATACATATGTGTGTGTACATATGTGTGTAATGTTTGTATATACTATATGTATATATAAGTATGTGTATGTATGTATGGTATGTGTATGTATGTACGGTATATGTATGTGTGCATCTATGTGCATGTATATGTATCTATGTATGTGTATGTATGTACAGTATATGTGTGTTCACCTGTATGTGTATGTATAGTATATGTGTGTATACATCTGTGCACGTGTGTATATACAGCTCTGGCAAAAATTAAGAGACCACTGCAATATTTTCAGCTTGTCTGATTTTTCTCTTTATATGTATACTAGCTGAAGAGCCCGACGCTGCCCGGGCATAGTAACTAACTACGGTTAGTTATAACAAATTATAATGATTATTTCTATATATATATAAAGCTGAGTGTAGCGCCCCGCCCACTCCGCATAGCCACATTCACTATAATATCCCACATCATCCCGTCACCCAGAGCTACCGGACTACTACCCATAATATCCCACATCATCCCGTCAGCCAGAGCCACTGGACTACTACTCCTAATATCCCACATCATCCCATCAGCCAGAGTCACCGGACAACTACCACCAATATCCCACATCATCCCGTCAGCCAGAGCCACTGGACTACTACTCCTAATATCCCACATCATCCCATCAGCCAGAGCCACCGGACAACTACCACCAATATTCCACATCATCCCGTCAGCCTGGAGTCAGAACCAGAGCGCTGAGTGGAGCGGTCCTAACTTTCATACTGGGGATCCCTTTAAGAGAGGCCTGGCGTCAGAACCAGAGCGCTGAGTGGATTTGCCCTGACTTCCATACCAATGATCCCTTTAATAGAAGTCTGGGGTGAGAATCAGAGCGCTGAGGGATTTACCCTAACTTCCATACTGGAGATCCCTTTAAGAGAGGCCTGGGGTCAGTACCAAAGCGCAGAGTGGATTTTCCCTCACTTCCATACCGAGGAACCCTTTAAGAGGGGACTTGGGTCAGAACCAGAGCGCTGAGTGGATTTGCCCTAACTTCCATACCGGGGATCCCTTTTACGAGAGTCTGGGATCAGAACCAGAACGCTGAGTGGATATGCCCTGACTTGCATACCAATGATCCCTTTAATAGAACCCTGGAGTCAGAATCAGAGCACCGAGGGATTTGCCCTAACTTCCATACAGGAGATCCCTTTAAGAGAGCCTGGTGTCAGTACCAGAGCATTTGAAGGCAATTGCCCTGACTTCCATACCGGGGATCCCTTTAAGAGAGGCCTGGGGTCAGAATTAAAGCGCTGGATGGATTTGCCCTGACTTCCATACCGGAGATCCCTTTAAGAAAGTGGATTTGCCCTAAATTCCAGACCAATGATCTCTTTAAGAGACCCTGGGGTCAGAACCACAGAGCTGTGTGGAACTGTCCTAACTTCCATACCAGGGATCCCTTTAAGAGAGACCTGGGGTCAAAACCAAAGCGCTGGATGGATTTGCTCTGACTTCTATACCAATGATCCCTTTAAGAGGGAAGATGTGCCTACGGGATGAAGGATGTGTGATGGGTATATGGGCACGGAAGGGGGGATTCATTTCTGTCATGTGCTTTCTGCTCCTTTCAGGGGGAGCAGACAATGGCTGGGAGCTTATGTTCCCAGGGATGCTATATTTCTCCCACCATGTCTGCTGAGGTGTTGTCAAGTGGGAAAACTGTTGGTCATTGCAACCAATCACAGCTCAGCTTCTTTTAACCAGCTCTGGTGAAATGAGAGATGCTTAGTGATTGTTTGCAAGGAAAACTGTTGCTCATAGCAACCAATCACAGCCTAGCTTCTTTTGAACAGCTCTGCAGAAATGAAAGATGCTTCATGATTGGTTGGTGATACACACACACATTCATTTTTGTATATAGAGATTTTGAGTAAAATGTAAATTGCTCTTTTAGTCTATAAACTACTGACATGTCATCGAATTTCCAAGCAATTATCTTTTCTATTTATTTTCAGAAAATGAGAACTGGTCAAAATAACCAAAAAATGCAGTGCTTGCAGAACGCAAATAATGCTAAGAAAACAAGTTCATAATAATTTAGAAACAACAATATTAAAGTTTTAACTCAGGAAGAGTTCAGAACTCAATATTTTGTGGAATAACCATGATTTTTAATCACAGCTTTCATGCGTCTTGGCATGCTTTCCACCAGTCTTTCATACTGCTTTTGGGTGACCTTATGGCACTCCTGGTACAAAAATGTAAGCAGTTATTCTTTGTTTGATGGCTTGTAACTGTGCATCTTCCTCTTGATTACATTCCAGAGGTTTTCAATGGGGTTCAGGTCTGGAGACTGGAATGGCCATGACAGGGATTTGATGTGGTGGTCCTTCATCCACACATTGATTGACCTAGCTGTGGGGCATGGCGCATTGTCCTGCTGGAAAAAACAGTCCTCAGAGTCGGGGAACATTGCCTGAGCAGAAGAAATCAACTGTTTTTCCAGGATAACCTTGTATGTGGCTTGATTCATACGTCCTTCACAAAGATTAACCTGCCCAATTCCAGCCTTGCTGAAGTATCCCAAGAGCATCACCGATCCTCCACCAAATTTCACAGTGGGTGGAAGACACAGTTGCTTGTACGCCTCTACAGGTCTCTGTCCAACCACTAGATGACCAGGTGTTGGGCAAAGCTGAAAATTAGACTCATCAGAGAAGATTACCTTTCTCCAGATCTCTATGGTCCAATCCTTTTGGTCTTTGGCAAACTTCAGCCTGGCTCTCCTTTGTTTCTCATTGATGAAAGGTTTTTTTTCTACATTAACATGACTTGAGCCCTGCCTCAAGGAGCCTGTTACGAACTGTTCTTGCCGTGCACTTCACCCCAGCTGCCATTTGCCATACCTTTTGTAGGTCACTTGATGTCATCCTGCGGTTTCTGAGTGACATTTGAATAAGATTACGGTCATCCCGGTCAGTGGAGGGTCGTTTTCGCCCTCTGCCGGTCTGTAGCTTTGTTGTCCTCAATACCTACTGCTTGACCTTGTTGTAATGGACTGCTGCTTAGAAATTGTAAGGATGGAGGCAACATGACGCTCACTGTATCCCTCTGCTAGTAAAGCCAGAATTGAGCAATTCTTTTCCTCACTCAAGGCTTTTCTTTTCAACTCCTTTGGCATGGTTAAAAGTTATTTTTTCATTCCTATTACTTTTGGGATATTACTAGCACTTGTTTTGCCATCCAGCTTTTCCTATTGCAAGAGGATTGTGAGCACCACAGCAGGGTTTTTTATACTTTCCTTTGTTAAATACGATTTGGTTCAGGTGATCACCTAATCAGAAGCACATTAAGTAGAATGAGCTGTACTCTGGTTGGAATTCAACTGACACTGGAATGGAATGTCAGACATGTATAGAAGCTGATTTTTATAAAACTGTGCAGTGGTCTCTAAATTTTTGCTAGAGCTGTATGTGTGTATATATATGTGTGTGTATGTATATGGGTATCCGTGTGTGTGTATCTATTGTGGTACAGTAAAAGGTGTTTTACTGGATGGGAGATACATTTCTCCCAGCAGGTTAATGTTTGGCCAGATTTTTCCCTAAAGACAGGACCTGCGATGATGTCATGGTCACGTGATCAGCCCATGTGATGTTTACCTCACATGTAGGAGGGGTTATGGGCTATGTAATGGAGGTTTGTGTTTGGCACATGGTGATTGTGTGTCTGGAAGTTACAGGAACTTGACTGGACTTAGCATGAACTTGTATACAGGATCCCGGTGCTGCAGGACTATAGCAGCAAGACTCTCAACAACCCTGGAATGGCACCTGGCGGATGCCGCGGACCTGGCAGCTGCTTAGTTAAGCCCGTCCTGTGCAAAGGGTGAGTCTGGGACCAGTGGTTCTCCAAGCTGGGGTATATTTATGTTTTTCCTTACTTTCCGTTAATCTGCTGTTTGCTAAGTGACATTAAACCACTGAAATTGGACTTTAAGCCTGTGTGTTCCCTCATTACTGCAGCCCTGCCATTACCTACCACAGCAAATCCCTACACTATGTACAGTATATGTATGTGTGTGTACGCATGTGTCTGTACATCTGTGTATGTGTGTGTATATATGGTATAAGTGTGTACAATATGTGTATACTATATGTGTATATAAGTGTGTGTATGTATGTACGGTGTGTATGTATGTATGGTATGTGTATGTATGTAAGGTATATGTGTCTATGTATGTACAGTATATGTGTGTATCTGTGTGTATGTATGTACGGTATATGTGTGTGTATGGGACATGTGTCTATGTACAGTATATGTACTGTATGTACGGTGCATGTGTGTATGTATGGTATGTGCATGTGTGTGTATGCACGGTATGTGTATGTGCAGTATGTGTGTATTTGTGTGTGTATGTACAGTATGTACGATGTATGCGTGTATCTACGGTATACAGTATATACAATGTATGTATGATCCATTGGATTGTGGATAATTTGCTGATCACTGGGGATTTCATCACTGGGCCCCCCAGAGATTGTGAGAACAGGGGTCTGCAGTCTCGTCCTAGATAGAGCAGATGCTTGGCCTCTGCTCTCTCCTTTATCTATAGAACTGCTGAGCACCCCACCCCAGAGATTCTGAGAACAAGGGGTCTACAATCTCATCCTGGATGGAGCAGAGTTGTGCATGCTTGGCCTCTGCTCTCTTCATTATCTATAGAGCTGCTGAGCGCTGCGCTTGGCTATTTCCATCAGTTCCATAGACAATGAATAGAGCAGATACCATACATATAATGCAATATATATATACATACATACACATATACACATGGTCGGGCTCTGCCGGTTCCAGCAGTAATCACATAACCATGGGGAGGTGCTCTGCATGTGCCGACTAGACTGTCAGCCGCATCTGTACTGTTCTATTCACTGACATAGCTGCCACTAGTTGTCACCTGACAGCAAGTCTGACTGAGCTGGAACCAGCAGAACCACATGTGAACGGATATATATACTGTATATATATATATATATATATATATATACACACACACACTTATATGCCTATGCACAGTGTACACAGAAAGCTGTCAATCAATGATGTGAGCGGGTTATACAGAGGGCTGGTGTAAGATGCCCTTAGAGCAGTATAGTTTGAGGACAGATCCAGCTTAATTTTTTTACCGTCAGCACTTACCATCATATTTCAAACTGTGGTTTGTTTGGCATAGATCAAAATTGGCAATGAAATTATATTTCTTGGAGGTGGAATTATGGGAAACTACTCAAGGTAATGTAATTAAAGGGGCGGGAAAAGTGCAATAACTACAGAATAAAGGAAAATCAAACGTTCTGCATGAAAGCCATTTAAATTATTACTTGCAAGGTGTGTGCCCGCTGACTACTCATCACCCTGTGGAGATCTCTAAATGAGGTGGCTAAAGAAGACAATAAAAAGCCCTGTAAATGTCATTTTCAAATACATTAGCCAATAATTTTAAGGTAGACTTCCAGGGAACATTTAACATCTCAGATCAGTCAAGTATTACGTTTATGTCATCTTTGGATGAACATCAATAGGATTTGTTTTCTCATGCAATTTACTTCTGAGAACAATTTTATGGAACAAAGTCTACATTTGGAATAAAAAGTAAGTGACTTAAGTATTTTTCATTTGTAGCCTACAGTAAGAGCAGAATCACAGCCAGAGGTAGCCACACATGACCCTGGTCCGGTGCTGAATCAGAAAACGACAATACATGTAATTACCCCCATAAGATAGGACGAAGATATATTACAATAAATGTAATAAACGTAGATAAGACTTCTACTAAAAAGAAATTAATAAATTATCATACACAGGGGTGTTAACACTGGAAATAATTCACTATCTATATGACAAACTGGTCAAAGAACATACAAATGTTTTATTTTTTTTTACCAGCATTACACGTCTTAGGGGTTTGTATTAATTAAGAAGAAAATATAGAGTGGAGAGATCTAGAAATCTTTGCTTTGTTAAAAATCATAAAGTAGTTTTAGACTTTGTGGTGCAGCACATCATCTAATTTATTTCTGCTTCTTCCATTGTGAAGTAAATTGCTTGAGTGAAAAAGCCAAAATCCATTCAATCACCCAGAAAGAATAAATCTAAATAAATGTTTCACCATACAGATTCAACTAGAAGAAATTGGCAACTTGTTGGGTCCCAAAGGGATGGTTTAGGGCTCATTCACACGTCAGTTTTTCCCATACAAGTGTCATCTTCACGGATAGCACTCGTACTTATGATAGTCTATAGTTCACAAGTCCTTGATTTTTTCCGGACCGATTGGTCTGTGCAAAATTGTAGAGACACATCTGATGTTGATCTGAGTGTCCAATAAAACTCAGTAATGAATGTCTAAGGGTCCGTTTTTAACAGACTGATAGATTGTAGAAGGCGGAGAAACATTTTTTTTTCTCATCAGACAAAAACTGATGAAACTGATGATAATATGATCAGAAACACTGATGAAATTCAATTCACTCATATGAGAAAATTACCAAAGTGTGCATGAACACTTAGGGCTCATTCAAACGTCAGTGATTTTCACGAACGCAAAAAAAGAAGTGTGTCATCAGTGCTTGGTCAGTGTGTCATCAGTGTTTTGTATCAGAGTGTCATCAGTGCTTGGTCAGTGTGTCATCTGTGATTTTCAAGTATGGAAAATCTATTTATATAATTGCCTTGTAATGTTCTCATTTCCTGTTCTGTCCAGATGTCACCGTATCCCAGAATTCCAAGTGGAGGAAGTTCACTAACCGCCATATTGGGACACCCAAGTGATGGGTGTCTCAATATGGAAACTGCTGCTGGTACCAACCTATTGCGCAGTACCACCAGCGGAATACCGTTGCACCACACACACTCTCACACTCAGACTTACACACTCACATTCACACACTCAGACTCACACTCATAACCTCACATACTCACGCAGTCTCTTGCGCAGTACCACCGGCACATTAAAGGGGTTTTCCCACAAATGAAAGTTAATTTTAAAAATTGTCTGTGTCTGACCGTGTACGGAGCATACCACATCTCCTGGGAAGGGGAGGTAGCAAAAGAAAATACTGACATTACAGCAGGGGATCACAGAGTATTCATTTTGTGAGGTAAAATATTTCACTGTTTTTAAACAAAATGTATCCTCAGCAATCTCCTGCTGTAATGTCAATATTGTCTTTTGCTTCCTCCCCTGCCCAGGAGCTGTGGTATGTTCTGTACACAGTCAGACACAGGAGTGAGATAGACAGAGCACAGGGGGGAGACAGCTCATATGGGACAGCACATGCAGACAAGGGGGATAGCACATGGGGTAGAGAGGTCAAAGAAGAGAGCACAGAAGGGAGAAGTCAGCACATGGGGTAAGAGAGAGTGGATAGGTGGGTGAGCATATGGGGGGGAGAGATTCTTAATGCTACAAAGCCTGCCCCCATTGTGACATTACCGCCCTCCCAATGCGACAGCATCAGGCCTCCATCTAGTAATGTAATAAATCACAAATGTTCTCCTATCCTTTGTAATGCTTATCATGGACAGCAAGCAGACTGCACTATGATGTCATCCATGTACTGTCTGTGATTTTCAAGGACCGAGAGTTGTATTGGTAGTTTTCAATTCTGCTGCCGGGAAAAAATGGACACATGAACAACCCCATGAGCTATAAAGGGTATGTGTTCTATCTGGTGTGAGGCAGCAACTGGTGTGATTTGCGAGGGTCGCTATTTGTTCCCCAGGATTCGCTCAGAAGCGTATTAGATCCGCTGGAGTGCTTTGTGGTCACAGCCGGATGCCTGAGCGTCACAAGGCAGAACAAAAGTAAACTTGAACCTGGTCAAGTTATTTGACCAAGGAATTGTTTAGGAAAACCCGGTATGGGCTTTTATTTTTAAATGGACTGCAGGAAGGTAGTGGGGCCGGTCTGCTTCATCCAGGCCGCATCTTATAAGCCGCCCATGGCCACAGAGTCCAGTTGAGATAAAAAAAAAACCCCTGCAGGAAGGGTTTGGGAGTGTCAATTTGGAGTCTGCAACCTGTGGAGCAGTCAGCTCTGCAAAAGGCTCTGTGTGAGGAAACACTATGACAAGCAGCGCAAACTCTTGGCACCCCAAAGCTTGATACAGTTGTGCAGTTGACCTCAGCAACGAGACATTTATGAACTGTCTTGTTTTCCCAGTTGCGATCTGGAGGATACCGTGTGCTGTACACTACGCGAGTTTTGGACCCTGACCTAAGCCTGCTGCACTACACCGGATACATGCAACATGGACGTCTGATTGCGCCTGAAGTTAGAGACAATGGTTCGCTGCCATAGTTAGTCTATATAGAAAAAATATGGACTATCTAGAAGTGCCAGCAGGGTTGTGACAGAGAAAATATCAATATAGCTAATATAATCTATAAGCTGCCAATACTACTTATCTTGCTTAGTAATTGTGCTCTTCTTAGTATATATTACACTGAATGCACATTTCTCGTCCAATTGCACAGGATGTTTTGAAACAAATTACTTCGCACAGAGACATCTCGTCTGTAGCTAAAGGACAAATGCTGACTTGACTATCAGTACGGGACCAGTACGCTGATCGGGTAGAAAAATGATTACTGAAATCTGGCAAATGTTTATACAAACCTGACTCTTTGTATTGTGCAATATCCTTTTGGTTTGGGCTCGTGCAGAGGACAGATGACTGACACAATTTTTCTCTACCCTTCAGTGGGGCAAGCCAGACCTATATCACTATGGCGTTTGGTCTTCATGCGCATATTTCTTTTTACCTCTTATCTTATTTTTTTTTTAATTGTACCTTTTATTCTAAACAAATTTCCTTTTTATTCAAATCACCATGAAGTCTGGAGCGCACATTTCCATATCATTCGCAAAGCATTCACACAAAACTTCAAGATATTTAGTTATGGCGGAATGAAAAGAGAAATTATTTATCGAAGCAAAATTCAGATTCAGAATTTCTATTTCTGAAAGTACCCAATATTAGAATACTAGACACCATAATGTCACCTAGCGTTTCAGCACTTTGTATACAAAGGAAAGATACAAAGAAGCTTTCGTGGTCATTAGACAGCCATCGGGCAAACGATCATTTGGCCAACAGCTATCGCTCCCGTCTCCCCCATACATATGAGAACGCTTGGCTCAGCTGAATGCTTCTGTTTCCACTATGAGAGAGTTGAAGAATGTTCAACCAGTCAGGTCCTTCTCTGCCCCGACATTATAGATTTTCAGTCGATAAAGCCATAAACAGTGGCTTTGGCCAACGTTATCAGCCCCATGTTACAGCATCCTAAAATGACTACAATTCACCCTGTAAGGCAAAACCCCCAATTTTTATTATACTAACGTATGCGGCAGTCTGGTGCGATGGGCATCACTGGTCTTCACCCTGTGCTTCCTCCATTATTGCGATGCCGCCCTCCTTCTCTGCTTTGTGTGGATGGCGCGTCCTACGTCATCCATATTTTTCACCTTTTCGCTCCTGTGCAGGCGCACGTCTCTCTACCCTGCCGAGGGCAGAGCGAAGCACTGTAATGCGTATGAGCCGGCGCTCTTTGGATTTCCCCGCGCATGCACAAAACAGTACTTTGCTCTGTCTTCAACAGCACAGAGAGAACTGTGCCAACACATGACCGCAAAGGGGAAAAATGTGGATGATGAGGACGTGTCATCCACACGAAGCACTGGACCAAGACCAGAGGCGTTCATCACACTGGACCCCCCCATTGGCAAGTATAATAAAAGGTTGGGTTTTTTTTTGCCTTGAGAAGAAATATTTAGTTCCAGCTCCTTAAAACCAATCTTCTTTATTAGATCATATTAAAAATGAACATATGGTGACATGCTCTCCTTGAAAAAATTGCCAAACACGGACAGAGGCAACGCGTTTGGATCTGAATGATCTTTGTCTAAGCCATTTTTTTTTGCCTTACAGGGAGAATTGGAGTCATATATACAGCATTTTAGAATGCTGTCACATGGGGCTGAAAGGTGCTGGCCATGGGTTATATAGGAAAAATCTAGTGACAGGTTCCCTTTAAGGTTTGGCAGCTCTATAGAAATTGAAAGGACATGTCAGAATGTAAGTTTTGGATCGATCTTCCCTTTGAGTATATGTATATCTTTACTTACATCAGGCTCTAGGGACACACAACGCTGGAATGCTCTTGCAGCACCTTCATAGCCCTGTACGGTGATATAGGCACAACCCAACGAAAACCATACTCCAAGCTGGAAAAGTCAAAATAGGATAAATTAATGATAAAGACATGAAGTGCATTCTATACATGATTTTCTCATTCGGAACTACATATATTTTAGACATTGGGAAATTAAATTATGATTGGAAACAGGAATAAATGTGATAAATAATCTGTGTAGAGCGCTGTATAGTATTTGGAGCTATATTAATGGCAGTAAGTAAATAAATCTTGATGATGTAATACCAATAAAGATTGAAAAAAAAAATCATAAAACACAGATGCTGACTTTTCCGGATGCAGAATAGTTTATATACTTTGAAAAAAAACAGAGCTATAAATATACTGGCATTTCATATTTTAAGCCGTCAGCAGGAAACTGTTGCACGGTAGGTACTTACCACTGACATTGCGGTTCTTTGGGGTATAATTCCCAGAAGGATTTGGGCACTGATTAACAGTAAAAAGGGTATTCCCATCTCCAAGATCCTATCTCAATATGTAGTATAGTTTTGATTCATTATGTCTCTTACCCCATATGTGCAGGGCAGTGCAGTGGCTTATGTATTATGCATGGTTACAACCACTCATATAGTGACAGTTGTCATAACCATGGATATCTAAGCTACTACAATGCCCTGCACATGGGGTAACCAAAAGAGTGAATCAGACCTATACTACACTTCTAATTAGAGGCATTTGCTAATATTATTATTCTATGAAAATCCACAAAAGCATACTCATTTTTGAATGTTTGTGGTCAGCGAGAAAGTGAAAAAGTTCAGGAGTCCAGTGTGTCCTGGTCTTTTGATTGACAGCACGGGATGCCACACATCTGTGCAGAGTGAGCTGCCAATCAAAGTGCACAGACATGCTTACAGCCCCCTGTCCCAATGCCGTGAGTGTGGACTGATGCCACTCCGGGCATGCCCGTATGACTGAAAGATGGCAGCTCCAGGAGAAATAAGGTTCATTTTATCCAGGAAGCCTTGTTCTAATTAAGGTATCCAGACAGCCACCTTAACGTTATTAACCTGTAGATTGACCCTATATCTGCAGATTAATAGTATTTGAGGACATGACAGATTCCTTGTAACTGTATCTCCGCTCACCTAGCCTTATTGAGATGCTTCCCAGTGTCTCTACTCCTTGCTGCTGAAATCTCACACTGTTTACTACAATTTGTAAATTGTTAAAGGGAATCTGTCACCCACTGGATGATTTTGAGCTATTACTATGGGCATACAGGTAATAGAATGGTTAAGCCAGTCTTACCTGTATGCCTCAGTTTCGGTGTAGATGTTGAGAAAAGCAGTTTTAATGTTATATGTTAATGATTTCTTCCAGGCTCCGGGGTGTGAAGAAATCTCTGCCTCCTCTCTTCATTATTATGGCACCTCCAATGCACGTCACACTAACCTGTGACCTGAAGTTGCTGATCTGTAATCCCGCGCATGCACCATTCAATCGTGCTTTTATGTGAACCTTTTTCGCCTGTTTAATGGGCAGAGTCTTCACCGATATTTTACACAGGCGAGTCACTGCACAGTAGTAGAGACTCGCTAGCGCCTGTGCAGGAGAACGATATAGACTCTGCCCATAGAAAGTCAGACAAGGTTCACATAATAGTGGACGGTGCATGTGCGGGATTACAGCGCCGCAACTGCACATTACAGGTCAGTGTGACGTGTATTGGAAGGGGTGCCATTATAATGAAGCGATGAGGCAGTGATTTATTCCAGGCACTGCAAAATCTGCAGCCTGGAAGAAGTCATTAACATATAACATTAAAACTGCTTTTCTCAACATCTACACCGCAGCTATGAGGCATATAGTTAAGACTGGTTTAACGATTCTATCACCTGTATACCCATAGTAATAGCTTAAATTCGTCCAGGGGGTGACAAATTCCCTTTAATCAGGCTGGGTGGACATTCAAATTTTTCTCATGAATACACTGGAGGTCTCACTCTCTTGATGGACTCAAACTTTCCAAAAGGATCATGTGACTCTGAAATGGGGAATTCAAGAAGTCCCAGGTCAAATGCACGGAGGGTACATCAAAGTTAAAGAAATAAGATGAACAGATATTCAGAGGCAAAGTCTGGGGTCAGGTGACTAAGGTCAAAGTGCAGCAAATTCAAAAGGAGCAATACAAACAAATAGTCAAAAGGCAAATCCAAGGTCCGGCAACAAAGACCAGAGTATCAGAACACAGAGCTAACACACCTCTGAGCAAGGCTACAACTGGAAATGGTCTGACCATTGATAGCCAGCTAAATAGCCAGGTAATAACCTGGAACAGGTGGCACCTGGAGGAAACCCCACAGGCCTTGCCAGATTGTTTTTTTTTTCAATCAAAAATAGTTACATGCAGAGCCCAAATCATGATGATTTGGTCACTGTCCAAATATTTATGGGTCTAACTGTATAATCATATAATGACAAATCCAAGAGTAAGGGTATGTGCACATGTTCAGTTTTTGCAGCCGAAAAATTTGCTGCAAACATTGCATCCAGTTGGAAGAATGTCTCAAGTGGGGTACCACAGGGCTCTGTCCTGGGCCCTGTATTGTTCAACATCTTTATCAACGATTTAGATGAAGGAATTGAGGGTAAACTGATTAAATTTGCTGATGACACAAAGCTAGAAGGGATAGCTAATACTAGAGAAGAGAGAGAGGATTCAAAAAGATATAAATAAACTGGAGAAGTGGGCAGCAACTAACAGAATGGTTTTTAACAGGGAGAAATGCAAAGTACTACATCTGGGCAATAAAAATGAAAAAAGCATATACAGAATGGGAGGAATAGGGCTAAGTGACAGCACATGTGAAAAAGACTTGGGTACACTAATAGATCACAGACTGAATATGAGTCAACAGTGTGATGCAGCAGCAAAAAAGGCAAATGCAATTCTAGGATGTATTAACAGAAGCATACAGTCTAGATCACGTGAAGTCATTATTTCCCTCTACTCCTCTTTGGTCAGACCTCATCTGGAATATTGTGTCCAGTTTTGGGCACCACATTTTAAAAAAGACATCAACAAAATGGAGCAAGTTCAGAAAAGAGCGACCAGAATGGTGACCGGTCTGCAAACCCTGTCTTATGAGGAAAGGTTGCAGGATTTGGGAATGTTTAGTTTGCAAAAGAGAAGACTGAGAGGAGACTTAATAGCTGTCTACAAATATCTAAAGGGCTGTCACATTGTAGAAGGATCAACTTTATTCTCATTTGCACAAGGAAAGACTAGAAGCAATGGGATGAAACTGAATGGGAGGAGACACAGATTAGATATTAGAAAAAACTTTTTGACAGTTAGAGTGATCAATGAGTGGAACAGGCTGCCACGAGAAGTGGTGAGTTCTCCTTCAATGGAAGTCTTCAAACATAGGCTGGACAGACATCTGACTGGGATGATTTAGCGAATCCTGCTTTGAGCAGGGGGTTGGACCAGATGGCCCAGGAGGTCCCTTCCAACTCTACGATTCTATGATTCTATGAAAAATGCAGCATAAAATACACTGTAATTCTGCACAGATTTAGCACAAAATCTGAAGGATTTCCTAATACCAGCAAAGCGAATGACATTCCAGAAGTCTTATGCGCACATTGCTTACTTTTTCCTTGCAGATTTTTAGCAGATTTAAACCTGTAGAATGAAAATTCTTTCAGCAGATTTCACCCATAATTACTAATGGGAAAAAAAAGCTTCAAAAGTGCATGCAAAAACAAGTCAAAAACGCGTTAAAAAATGTTAAAAAAAAATGCTGCATTTTTCCTGCCAACACATCAGTATTTGCAGCAGATTTGCAGAAGTAACACAGCCAAACTTAACACTAGACAGCTGCATACATTAGAGGACTTACCAGTTACTATTTAGCACATTTCTAAAAGTCTGACTAAACAAGGGAGTAAGTACCCTCTAAGATAATAATCTGTTTGCAATATAAAAAATAAATGTCGATAACAGGAAAAAAAAAAAATTATAAAGCAATTCACACATTGACAACCCAGCTAAAACTGGAGATCTGGAGCTTACAGAGACTTTCCTGAGGACATGGCTACTGTATGTGCCAGTCAATGATTACATATTACTACGAAAAGAAATGTAAACTATGAAAACACCTCCATTACGCTCACAGACTGAAAACACTCGAGTGAATGAGGAGTTGTCAGGATTTATAGCAGAGAGCTTAACCATGATTGCTCCAACACACTGACTGCTGGATTAAGTGGGAACCTGATGTAGTTATTTGCTGTGAAATCGTATCCGTCATTTCCAGCAATATGTCATTACGAGCGCTCGCAGTCGTGCATTATAAGCAGAATCTCTTATGCGGCCAGCGCGAAGGATGCACATAACTGATGCATCTCAGTCAGGAACTTTTGCTGCTTGAAATGAGAGTTTCACACAAAAATATTCACATTCAAAAGAATATTATATAGAAGCAATTCTGCATAAAATGGATTTACTTTCACAAAACATACTCTGTTCCAACATGCTATGATATAAGCAGACCTCCTGGGATCAATAAACTGCTCAAGAAAATTAAGGAAATTCTTTAGTGATACAAATTGTATAACTCATTGAGAACAAGATGACGTATCAATGGACAATGCAAACCAAAATCATCAACGGACTGAGGGCAGGATTTCTATCCACCCCAAAAATCAAATGAAAAATTTGAAATCACAGGCAAATACAACTTGTGTTAATTTCACGCGTTTTATTCCACTTTTTTGGCGGTATGAAGAAAAAGCCTAGGTTTTTGTCATTTTTTCTACGGTGATCACTGAAGGGGTTAAATAGCGTAACAGTTTTATAGATCAGGTAGTTCTGGATACGCCAGTACCAAATATGTGTACCTTTTTTACATAAATATATGCATTTATTGGTATAGTTTTTTTAACATTTTATTTTGTTCTTTAATTTGTAAAAATATTTTTACTATTTTTTTTTCTACTTTCCCTACTTAGTCCTTATGGGACTTTAACTTTTATTACGCTGATCACTGGTATAATGCATTATACGTCTCAGTGCTACACTGACAGAACACCTTTTAGACCACGCTCCTGGCATGGACTAAACAGGTTACAGTAGCTGGCAGACCGAGAGGTCGTCATGACAAGAACGAATCGTCAGCCCGCTATGACGTCACGGTGGATTCAATCGTGTGAGTCCCCTACCTCTCCATGCCTGAGGTTAAATGGCTCTAGGTAGTGTTGGCACCACTCCATGCTGTGACAGCTGGGAGTCAGCTATCAGTGCCGAGCTCTTGGCGTACTGTTCCTGTGTCTGCATGAACACCACAATGTAAATTTACGTCATTTTGTGGCAATACCTTCCGGCACATGACATAAACTTACGTCAAATGTCGTGAGGGGGTTAAAGTGTATGACGCTATTCACATGTCCCATGTGTCTGCAAAAGAATCACATAGACATGTTGGTATCTAACCCCTGCATCCCCTAAACTAAATTCTGACCACAGTCTCTTTATGAGGTAATAACTCTGGAACGCTTCAACGCATCCCACTGATTCTGAGACTGTTTTTTGCAACATATTGTTCTTCATGATAGTGGTAACATTTCTTATATATGACTTGCTTTTATTTGTGAAAAAATGAAAGTTTGTCGAAAATGTTGCAATTTTCAAACATTTAATTTTTATGCCTTTAAACCCTTTCCGACATCGGGCGTACATTTACGCTGATGTCGGACTCCCTCCCTTTCATGTGGGCTCCGGCAGTGAGCCCACATCTTTCCTGGGACATGTCAGCTGTTTTGAACAGCTGACATGTGCCTGCAATAGCCGGGGGTGGAATTGCGATCCACACGCAGCTATTAACCAGTTATATGCCACTGTCAAACTCTGACAGCAGCATTTAACAAGCGCTTCAGGCAATCACACCACAAATATGCACACCGGTGACCAGTGTCACGTGATAACGGGTCACCGATGTGTCGGCATGACAACCGGAAGTCTCCTGGAGACCTCTGTGGTTGTCAGTGCCGGATTGCTGTGAGCACCACCCAGAGGTCGGCGCTCATTCAGCAATTCTACTACATAGAGGCGACATGACCATCGCCTCTACGTAGCAGAGCCGATCGGGTTGTGGCGGCGGCTTCTAGTCTCCCATGGAGGCTATTGAAGCATGCCAAAAGGAAAAAAAAAAAATATATATATATATATATATAAAAAAATTATAAAAGTTCAAGTCACCCCCTTTTGCCCCATTCAAAATAAAACAATAAAAATACAATTAAAAATACACATATTTGGTTCAAAATCGCCCGATCTATCAATAAAATAAAAAAGATTAACCTGATCGCTGAACAGTGTAGTGAGGAAAAGTCAAAACGCCAGAATTATGTTTTTTTGGTCGCTGCGATATTGCAATATAATGCAATAACGGGCAATCAAAATGGTATCATAAAAAACGTCAGCCTGGCGCGCAAAAAATAAGCCCTCATCCAACCCTAGATCACGAAAAATGGAGACGCTACGGGTCTCAGAAAATGGCGCAATTTATTTTTTTTAGCAAAGTTTGGATTTTTTTTTTCACCACTTAGATAAAAAAGAACCTAGACATGTTTGGTGTCTATGAACTCGTAATGACCTGGAGAATCATAGTAGCAGGTTAGTTTTAGCATTTAGTGAACGTAGTAAAAAAAAAGCCAAACAAAAAACAAGTGTGGGATTGCACTTTTTTTGCAATTTCAACGGACTTTGAATTTTTCTTCCTGTTTTGTAGTACACGACATCATAAAACCAATGGTGTCATTCAAAAGTGCAACTAGTCCCGCAAAAAATAAGCCCTCCCATGGCCATATTGACGGAAAAATAAAAAAGTTATGGCTCTGGTAAGGAGGGGAGCGGAAAATGAAAACTAAAAAGAAACGAAAAAAGCTCTGAGGTTAAGGGCTTAAATCAGAGCATTATGTCACACAAAATAGTTAATAAATAACATTTCCCACATGTCTACTTTACATCAGCACAATTTTTAAAATAAATATACCTTATATGTATACTATATATATATTTTTTTTTGTTAGTAACTTAGAAGGGTTAAAAGTTGACCAGCGATTTTTTTCAACACCAATTTTGCAAAACCATTTTGTTAGGGACCACCTCACATTTGAAGTTACTTTGATGGGTCTATATGACAGAAAATACCCAAAAGCGACACCATTCTAAAAATTGCACCCCTCAAGAAGTTTATTAACCCTTCGGGCGCTTCACAGGAAATTTTAGAATGTGGAGTAAAAAATGAACATTTACCTTTTTTTCACAAAAATTTTACTTTAGACACAACTTTTCTTTATTTTCACAAGGATAACAGGAAAATATGGATGCCAAAATTTGTTGTGCCATTTCTCCTGAGCATGCAGATACCCCAAATGTAAAGGGAAATCACTGTTTGGGGGCGTGGCAGGACTCGGAATGGAAAGCGCGCCTTCTGACTTTTTGAACGCAAAATTTGCTAAAATAAATGCCATGTTGTGTTTGGAGAGCCCCTGATGTGCCAAAAAAGTGGAAACCCCCTACAAGTGACAACATTTTAGAAATTAGACCTCTCAGGGAACTTATCTAGATGTGTGGTGAACACCTTGCGCCCCCAGGTGTTTACAGAAGTTTATAACATTGAGCCGTGAAAATAAAAAAAAAAAATAACTTTTTCCGACAAAAATGTTTTTTTAGCCCTAAATTTTGAATTACGGTAAGCAAATTCTGTGCTCCCAAATACCCTATGTCTTCTGAGCTCCACAGTGTGCCTAAACCGCAGTTAGCGTCCACATGTTTGGCATTTCTGTAGCGATGACAGTTCGCCTAATTTACAGGTGCATGAGCTGGGTACAATGTATGGGCACTATAACGTACTGGTAATTACTAGGTACTGGTCACTAAGGAAATTTGCAATTTTCACCCAGGAACATCCACTGCTGCTCGTTTCTGACACGGACTTGACGATACCAAATATGTGTAATTTTTTTCATAAAAATATTTATTTCTGGGTGCAGAAAATATATATACCGGTATATATATATATTTTTAAATATTTTTTTTTTTACCTTTTTTACTTTGTCCCACACTATGAGACTTTCTCGTTTTGCAGGCTGATTGCTTGTAAAGCATAGGAATGCAGGAGCATTCCTATGCTTTACAAACTGTCAGCGTTGCAATGAAAGACAACTTGTTGCATCATGCTCTGAGCATGTTCTAGCAGGTTTGGCAGCTCCTGTGACCCGGATGTCGTCATGATGACATTGGGTTACCATTTTAACGTCGCGTTGACGTTGGGGGAGCGCCTGTTGGAGAGCATAGGGAACTCCCTCCCTCTGCATGCCTGTTAAATGCTGCGATCAGATAGCGGGTAAAAGTGCTGGGAGCAGTGAGGGCACTGCTCCTGACACTCAGTGTGTGGAAGATTGTCTTGACATATATATACTACATCGGTCAGGAAGTACTTCCCGACCATGACGTATATATACTGTAAATGTTGGGAAGGCGTTAATCTGAGTTATGGATCAAAGTTAGGCCACGGTCACAAGGCAGGTCAGTATTTCATATCAGTATTTTGTAAACCAATACCAGGAGTGGGTGAAAAAATACAGAAGCTTTGATGTGTTTTATTATACTTTTCCTCTTATTGTTCCACTGAACGTGTAAAAGCTGCCTTAGGCAAGGTTCACATAGCGTTAACCAGCCCTATCAACGCATAGCGTTGACGGGCTGCGTTAACGCTATAGCATAACGCGATATGCGTTATGCTATACCACTAGTGCTGATGATTCATCAGCGCTATCTGTGACGGAGCCTCAGACGCTGCAGGCCGTGTCCGAGGTTCCGTCAGTGGTTAACGGCACATCGCGAACGCGTGCCGCTTTACGGCATACGTCGTGATGCGCCACATAATGGTGGTGTATGGCAGTGTTAACGGACTGCCATAGCGCAGTGAGAACCCGGCCTTACTCATGTACTGTAAGTCTATGGGTCTCTAAAAATCACATAGAGCACACAAATGCAATCAGTGTATAATCCATGGGCTTCCCATGATTAATATTATAAAGGATGAAATACTAATGGTAAAAACTGACCAGGCACTGATGAAGCTCTGATCTAAAACACTGATTAACAACTGTCTGTGTTTTTACGATTGGAGGAAAATCACAGACATCTGAAAAGGGCCTTATACTACTTTTTTACTAGTTTTATATTACTTTTTGCTTTAAGAGCAATTAATCTATGCCTAGTTCTACCATACATGTAGCTATAAGGAAAGTCACAGCTGAGACAAAAAAAAGGCATGTCATAAATGAAAGTAACTACTAACAAACAGTTAAATGCCAAAAAAACTAAGATGGTAATAAACAGTAACATACCAATTTGACATAGGAATCATTGTGAATTCATAGAACTATTTAGAACATAGAACATATTCACTAGGTATAGGACAAAGGAAAAGTCTTTCTTTACAAAAACAAGTCGTCAAATCTATTTAGATAACCTCTCAACATGTACAGGAACTGACAGAACACATGTGCAAGACAAACATCTAACAAAAATCAACCTGAGTGAGACACAAGGTATTATTTCTGAATGTACAGGTTGTGTATATAGCTATCAAAATTTATATATATTGATTTGTAGGTCTAAGACAGTCATTTGCCACATATTATTGTGAACTAGATAAGGGAACTGAAGGTACACTGATCAAATTTGCACACAATGCAAATCTGGGAGGGATAGCTAAAGGGTCTTTTACACATAGCGATATCGCTAGCGATATCGCTAAAGCGTCACCGATTTTGTGACGCAACAGCGATATCGCTACATGTGACACTTACCTCCAACCGGCCCCCCTGCTGGATAACGCTGATCGCGCGAGATCGTCCTGGTCCATTTCTTGTTGGCGCCGACGAGTGACTCATGGACGCGGGAGGAAGTCGTCATCAGAGCTGCCGTCTGACAGGTAAGAACAACCGCCGACTGCTGCTACATCGCTGTAGCTGTTTGGCAGCTCACTAGCGACCATTTAGCGATGCAACAGCAATCCTGACCAGGTCGTATCATTGTCGGGATCGCTGGTGCATCGCTAAATGTAACGGGACCTTAACACTACAGCAGACAAAGAAATGATTCAGAAGGATCTAGATAAGATTGAACAGTAGGCAGCGACAAATAGAACGGCATTTAACAGGGAGAAATGCACAAAGGCAACCTGGGCTTTCATAACACCTTAGCAGTGCCGCAGGCTGATCGCCTCTATGCCACACCACACTGATGCAGTAATTGATGCCAAAGAAGCCCCGACCAAGTGAAAAAATCATTTTTCAAGCTGGTGTTAAAAAGTATTCTAATTTACTGACATGACTTTTGGGTTTTCATTTGCTGTAAGCCATAATCATCAACATTAACAGAAATAAACACTTGAAATAGATCACTCTGTTTGTAATGACTATATAATATATGGGTTTCACTTTTACTATTGAAGTGAAGTGAAATAAATTAACTTTTTGATGATATTCTAATTTTGTGAGATGCACCTGTGTAATGACCAGGCCGAACGTTCCCTGCTATCCACCCACACGGTGTCCGCAGCCGAAGGAATTATGACACACACCGGTCTCGGGGATAACAGTTGCTTTTACTTCAGCAAGAACGGGAATTATAACTTGGAACAAATAAGGAACAGTCTCTCATGGGTAGTCCATGGCAATTACAGTTCACACTTAGATGCCGAGATGTGATTGGGGTCTGGAGCATTAAGAGCACTGGACAGTGTCTTTTGGTAGATTACAGAAGGAGGTAGATGCAGCAATTAGAGGTTACAGACCTGTACTTGGGGTTATCTCCACATTGTGTCACGGCACATGCACAAGTGCTTATAGGTGAATGTAGAAACTGTGGTGAAGCCTGTCATAAAGACTTTGGATGTGGTGAATCCTGTCAGCAATACTTTAGATGTGGTGAATCCTGTCAACAATACTTAACATGTGGTGAATCCTGTCAGAAATAGAATCATGTCTGTACAGGTTAGAGGGAACTCAGGCTTTTACGCCTGCAGGAGATCTTAAGGTAAAAACCTCCTCCACGTGTGTTCTGCTCTCCCTGGAGGCATCCCTCAGATTAAAGAACATTCTAGACTTGCCTGGAAAAACAGCTCCTCCTATTGACCATGTGACTAGGAGCTGGCTAATAGGAGACCGAATTCACATCTCAGATCATTACAAAACAATAATTCAGTCATTGTACACTTTCACCATTAGATGGCGACAGAACACAGCAAACGAGAAATGCATTGCATCTAAAATGAAGGTGACTCGAAATGGAGAATTACAGCTCACAAATAATGTAGAGAGCCAGTTAGAGAGTGAGCAGTAGTGTACAGAAGCTACTCACAATTCAGTATTACTTAAAGGGACAGACACACTCTGGACTGGGTCACTACACCTGTATATGAGGTGTTTTAGTGACTCCTGCAGTGAGCAGGGGGTTGGACACGATGACTCTTGGGGTCCCTTCCAACTCTAACATTCTATTGTGATATCTGAATCATGTGAATTTTACCTGAAGCTGAAGATAAACTTATGGTATTCGTAAATGGTACCCTTGGAGAACCTGTAAATTGATGAAATTCAGTAACAAACAATATGTGTTTTTATCTTAAAATTGTATGGTAAGAGTTTGTTATTTTGAAAGTTTGTGAGAATATGTTATGAATTTTCTTTATTTAAAGGTCGTAAGGTGTCCACAATATATAATCTATGGCGTGAATACATGAACAGAGTACAAGTTGGGTGGTTGAGTCACTGGACTTAAGTTATAGTTCTACAGGGGATCTTATTAAATTTTGTTTATATAAGGCCTCTTTCACACTTCAGTTTTTTGCATCAGTCAAAATCCGCCAAAAGGATGGATGGCGGATCCGTTTTAGTACTGATGACAACGGATGCCACCCGTCCGTTTTTTGGACGGATCCGACAAATGAAGAATTTTAAAGGAATTGCAGCCTGGAAAAGGAGAGAGAGAGAGAGAGAGAGAGAATGAATTTTTTTGTCCGGCACCCAGAAAGAATTTCGGGTTAACTGAGTGTCTGGAGGATCCGCCAGAGAAAAAAACATTGCAAGCTCCGTTTTGAAATCTTTGAGGATGGTGACGGACAGCAACTTTTGGCGGATCCGCAAAAAAAATGGATGCAACGGACGGCAATCCGTCACAATCCGCCAATAATGGAAGTCAATGGGGAAAAAACGGATCCTCAAAAGAAAATTGCGGATCCGTTTTTTTCAAAACCTGGCGGATTGTGACTGATTGTAAAAGACTGAAGTGTGAAAGAGGCCTAAGTAAGGAATTTTGTACTTTTCCCTTTTAACTCTCTACTGCAGTTTCTCGTATGGTAAAAAGAAAATGGGCTGCAATCGTAAACATACATTTACATCACGTCGTGCCCCTGCCTTTAACGTTGACTCGCATGGCGAACCCGCCTCTTTCCCGCAGATGATGGCTGATTTAAATCAGCCATCATGTGTCTTTAACAGCTACCCCCAGCTGATAATATGTTAAATGCGCTGTCATTCTCTTGACAGCAGCACTTAACACATCGGTAGAGGCGTGCGTCATTCCACAAGCCCATGACGAAACTGTGGGGCGCCGATGTGTTGCCATGACAGCTGGGGCCGTGCTGATGACCTCTGTGCTTCCCATGATGATTCCACTGTGAAAGTCAGCTTTAGCTGGTGTTCAAAGAAGATTGTGATCTGATGGACTTTTATGTGTAGTACAGGTGATGGGACAATCGCAGCTTCAAGTCCTCTAAGGGTACTATTAAAAAAAGTAAAAAAATAACAAAAATTGTTTTGAAAAAAATTAAATACAAAAGAAAAAAAACTTCCGCAAAAGTTAAAATCACTCATCTTTAGCCCCATTAAAATAAAACAACATAAATATTTGATATTGCTGCATTTGTAAAAGTCTGATAACTCAAAATATAAAATAAATTAATCATATTGGTAAACGGAATAACGTGAAAAAAAAAAAGTCTAAAACCCCAGAATTATGTAGTTTTTGGCTGCTGCAACATTAAAATAAAATGCAACAAAACGTAATTAGACTGAAAATGTTACAGCTCTCAGAAAATTGCAAAACAAGTCAATTTGGTATCTGCGTAATCATATTGACCTGGAGAATCATATTTCCAAATCAGTTTTACCGTACAGTGAGCATGGTAAATAATAAATCCAAAAAAAACAATTGTGTAATTGAACTTTCTTTTGTAATTTCAAGCAATTTTTTTTTTACTGCTTTCCAGTGGATCACAAAATAAAATGAATGGTGTCATTCAAAGTACAACTGGTCGCACAAAAAACAAGCCCTCATATGTGTATGCGAACACAAAAATAAAAAAGGTTATCATTCTTGGAAGAAGGGGAGAAAAAACAAAAATGAAAAAACTGAAAATCAGCTGGTCCTGAGGGAGTTAATGATGTCACAATATTTTATAGGCTCAAATAAACCCTATATTTGAGTCGAGATAAAGAAAATTGATTGTGGTCAAAATTAAAAATTGACGTCTTTCCAATAATTTTATTTTTAAATCCATCAAGACTCAAATGCATTTTATGTAATTTGTTCCCATTAAAGTTCTAGACAACACAGAACTCAAGTCTATGGGTTTGGGATACTTGAAGGCCCTCTGTATACAGTACAGGGTGGACCATTTATATGAATACACCTGGGTGGGCCACTTATAAAGATACAATCCAAAATGGCCGACTTCAAAATAGCTGCCATGGTCACAACCCATCTTGAAAAGTTTTCCCCCTCCCATATAAAAATGTGACACAGACAGGAAGTTGATATCACCATCCATTCCCATTTTATTTAGGTGTATCCATATAAATGGCCCATCCTGTATATTAGATTAATGTCGACCGCACTAGATGATAATGGCAGGATCAATAAACTGTCTAATGTGTACAGGGACCTCCCAAGAAAGTGTGTCCTGTTGAATTACAACAGCCATTCCTTCTGTTGTCCCTGTGGATAGACCGCTACCAGAATAGTCTAGCAGTGGCTTTAACACAGAATATAGAATCGCTTGGCCAAGTTAGAAGACATAACACTCGTTTGGATGATCTTTCGTCCGACAGCAATCTAATGTGTATTTGTGCTTTTAAGCTTGCCAGTGATGTAAGATTAGCACATGATGTGACAAAATTTGGTTTCCAATATTACACAAAGTGTATCAAAACCATCCTTGGCAATCATACATCAATGTGCATTTTCAGGTGCAGAAGACTATATGGAAAAAAGGATGGGGATGCACGTCATCTTTTTATTAGGTCACTCCATTAAAGTTCTAATTGAAATACTAGATACCAGGTTATCTATATACCAGGATATCTATAAAGAAAAAGATAGTGAGGAAACACTTAGCTAACCTAAAAGAATTCAAGTCTCCAGGTCCAGATGAATTACACCCCAGAGTACTGAAGGAGATAGCAGAAGAAATTTTTGAACCCCTCTCCATAATCTTTGAAAATTCTTGGAGAACAGGAGAAGTCCCAGAAGACTGGAGAAGAGCAAATGTTGTTCCAATCTTCAAAAAGGGGAAGAAGGTGGACCCAGGCAACTATAGGCCGGTGAGTCTGACTTCTATACCAGGAAAGATCTTTGAACAAATTATTAAACAACATGTATGTACTGTAAGTACCTAGATAAGAATGAAGTGATTAAACAGAGTCAGCATGGGTTTGAAACTAATAAGTCATGTCAGACTAACTTAATTTCCTTCTATGGCGGAATCACCGTTTGGGTGGATCAGGGAAATGCTGTAGATATAGTATATCTTGACTTCAGCAAAGCATTTGACAAAGTATCTAACACAATCCTTATTGAAAAAATGATTAGGTATGGAATGGACAAGGCAACTGTTAAGTGGATTCATAACTGGCTTAGTGATCGGACCCAAAGAGTGGTCGTAAATGGCTGCACATCCAGTTGGAAGAATGTCTCAAGTGGGGTACCACAGGCTCTGTCCTGGGCCCTGTATTGTTCAACATCTTTATCAACGATTTAGATGAAGGAATTGAGGGTAAACTGATTAAATTTGCTGATGACACAAAGCTAGGAGGGATAGCTAATACTAGAGAAGAGAGAGAGAGAGGATTCAAAAAGATATAAATAAACTGGAGCAGTGGGCAGCAACTAACAGAATGTTTCTTAACAGGGAAAAATGCAAAGTACTACATCTGGGCAATAAAAATGAAAAAAGCATATACAGAATGGGAGGAATAGGGCTAAGCAACAGCACATGTGAAAAAGACTTGGGTATACTAATAGATCACAGACTGAATATGAGTCAACAGTGTGATGCAGCAGCAAAAAAGACAAATGCAATTCTAGGATGTATTAACAGAAGCATACAGTCTAGATCACGTGAAGTCATTATTGCCCTCTACTCCTCTTTGGTCAGACCTCATCTGGAATACCGTGTCCAGTTTTGGGCGCCACATTTTAAAAAAGACATCAACAAACTGGAGCAAGTTCAGAAAAGAGCGACCAGAATGGTGACCGGTCTGCAAACTCTGTCTATGAGGAAAGGTTGCATGATTTGGGAATGTTTAGCTTGCAAAAGAGAAGACTGAGAAGAGACTTAATAGCTGTCTACAAATATCTCAAGGGCTGTCACATTGTAGAAGGATCATCTTTATTCTCATTTGCACAAGGAAAGACTAGAAGCAATGGGATGAAACTGAATGGGAGGAGACACAGATTAGATATTAGAAAAAACTTTTTGATAGAGTGATCAATGAGTGGAACAGGCTGCCACGAGAAGTGGTGAGTTCTCCTTCAATGGAAGTCTTCAAACAGAGGCTGGACAAACATCTGTCTGGGATAATTTAGCGAATCCTGCTTTGAGCAGGGGGTTGGACCAGATGGCCCAGGAGGTCCCTTCCAACACTACCATTCTATGATTCTACTACTTGTCTCACTCAGTAATAAAAACTTCACCTACTGACATCTCATGGAAATGCAAAATGACACATACAAGTTAAGTGAACTTTTTATCTTTGTCAAATCTTATTAGAATTTGATGGTAATTCATACCATCCATAAACTGACCTCATAATTTGTCACTCACTTCATGTAATCACAATAAATTCCATGAGACATTGAAAGGGACAAACAGTGTTATTCTCAGTCTACCATGCTATGTTTGCTATGTGAAACCATGGGAGGCCAGTTGGAGGTTTTTTTTTATTTTTTTTAAGTCCAAGAATTCATTGCGTATCTCTCCATCCATCCATCCATCACAGTGGTTCAAGTTTCTTTGAAATAGAATTTCCCAGTTTACGTATAGGAAATTACATACAGCTAGGGGGTGAAAAAATAATTACGATAGGAAGAGTTAATCACTCAAATTCCCTTTGAAGCCAAGACTCACTAATGAGAACAAAAAATAAAGGCAGGATACCTATTGTTCTTTCCAGGATAAGCTTCCCGTTCTTCAAAAAATGTACAATAGACAGTTGGGCACCGGTGAAAGGTTATGAATATTGGGGTTTTTCTAGATCCAATATTGATGAGACATGCATTTTCAACTTCAGGGCTAATGGGGAAACAGCATGCATATTTTCTCATTACTGTGACACCTGCCTATAAGCCACAAATCAATAGTGGTCATATCGCTGACACAAGCTGTCATGTTTATTATCTATGGAAAGGTTAAATACCAATTAAAAATATGGTGGTGATCTTGAACGTCTGTAATCCTCAAAGATATCTCATAAGTGGGGAATTTCATAAAACCCTGAAAGATTGTGAACATCCCAAATCCCGAATCACGTGAGGTCACAAAGGAGGGGTGTGTGAGTGTAACTGAGGAGCTGATAAAAGGACAAGGTGAATTATGATCTGTGTTCAATTCTAAGGAAGGTACATTTTAATGTAGGCTTGATCCACATTAACCGTACCATTCAATCTAATTGTTTCCATCCGCTAGCTGAGCCATCTCTGTGACCAGCATAGTAAGCTTCTCTGTTAATCCATTTTATTTTATGTAACTGTATATACTGTTTCGTTGTGTCCCCTTTGTAAAATCTTTTGTATATTTTTTTATTATATCTTTTGTATATTTTTATAAACACTGGCTATCATTCTGGATTAAATATCAAATTTTATAGTTCTGTTCCTTTTGTTCTGTAAACCGCAACCCGAAGCCATACTCTACCTGTCAGGTGTCCAATCAGCCTGTATAAAAGACTGGTGGTGACAACGAGTAGTTCTAGAGTTTTCGTGGGGTTAGCAGTGAATGTACCAGCGATATATATATATATATATATATATATATATATATATATATACATTCCATGAGTTGGAATCGGAGGTGTATATACCATACATTCACTGTTAGTTTCCTAATAACCAGACTATTAGTGTAAACAGCCTGCAACCTCCCCCGTTAATCAGGTAATTGTCCGGACGATAGGGGGAGGCAGAGAGCTGTTCATGAGCTGCAGATGACATGTTCTTCTGCTTGGCTTCATGACAAAAAGTTAATAGCAGGGTGGTTCAGCGTGACTGCCATGACCGTAATATTTGACACCAAGTATGGTACTAAATAAGTTACAAGACTACTTACAAATAAAAGTAGCTTCTCTGTTTTGTTCCTTTTCTATGAAGAATTACTGTATCATTCCCATCAGGAAAATGATTGTTGTGTGCATGTCTATGGGTTTATGGGCTTTTTAAATGCTGGGGCTTTGAGATTCTTCCATATGTACGGTATTTTATCAAAAACAGATCTATTTTTGGAAACACTGTAGAAGTCTGTTGGCCTCACCCTTGTGTCAGCCCTGGCTGAGTATGATGAGACACCTTTCATGAACTCAAGGACTACACGGAGTCCGCACCATATGAGGATACTTAGGGTATGTGCACACGTTGCGGATTGCTGTGCGGAATTTTCTGCGCGGAATTTGCATCTCTTGCATGTCTAATCAGAATGTAGCTGGAATTTTGCAAATCGCATATTTGCAATCACGTGACTGTCCATGGTCACTGGCAACACCAGCAAGTCCAGACAGTATAAGCACAACATGCTGCCAGGATTTGGAAGTCTGCAGTCACATAAAGTGACTTCAGACGTTTATCTGAAGACTATGCAACCCCTTTAAAAGGAATCTGTCACCTTATTTTTGTCCTATGAGATGCAGCCACCGCCATCAGGGGCTTATCTACAGCACTCTGTAATGCTGTAGATAAGCCCCCGATGTAACCTGAAAGATAAGAAAAACGATTTAGATTATACTCACCCGGGGGGGCAGTCCAGTCCGATGGGTATCGCGGTCCAGCGCCTCCCATCTTCTAGCGATGACGTCCTCCTCCTTACTTCTGCCATGGCTCCTGCACAGGCGTATTTAAGCCACCATCACACTAAGCGAGATTGCTAGCGAGATCGCTGCTGAGTCACAAGTTTTGTGGCGAAACAGCGATCTCACCAGTGACCTCGCTGTGTGTGCCACATATCAGCGACCGGCCCCCCGCCGGGTATCGCTGATCGTGCTCTAATGTCCAGGACATTTTTTTGACCGTTGGTCTCCCGCTGGCCAGCACGCATTGCTGCGTGTGGCAGCGGAAGACCATCGATCAGCGAGCTCCCAGCGCTGTAAGCAGAATCTGGCATCCAAGGTAAACAGCGGGTAACTAAGCGCTGCGCGCACTAAGTTGCCCGCTGTTTACCTTGGATACCAGCTCCCAGCGTGAGCATGCTGGTATCCAAGGTACACAGCGGGTAACTAAGCAACGCGCGCGCTTGTTACCCGTGTCGTCGCTAGTCCTGATCACTGGTGAGATCTGCCTGTTTGACAGCTCACCAGCGATCATGTAGCGACACACCAGCGATCCTGACCAGGTCATATCATTGTCGGGATCGCTGGTGCCTCGCTTAGTGTGACGGGGGCTTAACTCTGCCCTGTTGAGGGCAGAGTAAAGTACTGCACTGCGCAGGCACCGGACCTCTCTGAACTTTCCCAGCGCCTGCGCACTGCAGTACTCTGCTCTGCCCTCAACAGGGCAGAGTAAGTACGCCTGTGCAGGAGCCGCGGCAGAAGTAAGGAGGAGGACGTCATCGCTAGAAGATGGGAGGCGCCGGACCCGGACCGCGACACCCATTAGACCGGACCCCCGGGTGAGTATAATCTAACTCGTTTTTCTTATCTTTCAGGTTACATCGGGGGCTTATCTACAGCATTACAGAATGCTGTAGATAATCCCCTGATGGCGGGGGCCGCATCTCATAGGCCAAAAATGAGGTGACATATTCCCTTTAATCTCCTAATCCAAGTGAAGTGCAATCCATCAGTCATGATTCCTACAGGTTTCCTCCACAAGGGGTGACTCTTTGTAAAATGGAGGTTAGTGAATTTCATAGATGTTTGCCTTACTTTAATTATAAATGTATATTTCAAGCCAAATAAATAAAGACAAATGTCCTGATATACTATGTCCCACTTATGATGTTGCGGTTGGGGAGTCAGGAGGAAGTGTGTGGCAAGTTTGACGGACTAATGTTAACTAACAGAAGTTGTTAAACAGTGATGGTGAATAGCCTGAGCTTTGGTGGCTAGCGTGAAGGATGCGATAATGGTAACGTCATCCGGGGAGGCTTCGCTGTTAAAGCACAGGAATTAAGATCTTTCTTTGGTAGGATCATTGGAGGACTCGTTTTATTAGTGTAGCAAGTCAGAGCGTGCCGCCCCTGTATTGCTGTCTGCCACTCCTGTATATTTTGGAGCTTCGGGATATCATGGTATCCGTGAATCTCAGAATTTACTTGAATAGTGTGAGATATGGTAAAATGATATCTAAATGATATAATTTTGATTTCTGATGGAATTCCCCATCAAGCTACAGTTTGGTCCAAAATAACTTCTTCATACAACTCAGCCCTCCTCCCTTGGCATTCATTCCCGAGGATCAATGTTTTTCAAACTCCAGGACCAAGCCCTTTGAAGCTCTGGTCCCCAACAATTATCACAGGGGTGTGAACTCTCCTGCAGGCACAGCCAAACTGGATTCTTTTGTCTAACTCAAGCACCACAGGTCACAGCAAGGCTCTGAGGTACTGAACCTGGAAAATAACCTATAATAACAGAATGCAATATCTCTGAGCTTAGCCGAGCACATTTTCAGAACCAGCATTCCTTCCCCCACACGCCCGTGCCTGGCAGCCACCTGTAGACCCCTGCATTATGGAGTTATACAGCATAGCTACCAGGAGTTAAATACAGTAGCCGTATTTGGTCTACCTGCACAGATAATATTCAGTGGAACCCAGTGGTGGCACCGCTGAGCAATTTGGAGCTTTGGGAGGAAAGTTATGGGCCATCCACGGTTCTGCCTGGAAAATTATACTCTCAGATATGGGAGGAGGAAGGCAGCCTGCTGAGGGGTGGGCGCAGAGTGTGGGAGGGAGCAGCCTAGGAGATAAGTGGTAGCTCCTCATTTTGAGCTTAGTTTTCTACTGGCAGGAGGATCCGTTAGCTTACGCGGCCAGGAAAGCCCGTAACTAAGATTTGGACCTGTGATCCATCAGCACCTTCCTGTGGTCACATGCTACATACCAAGGTAATTGAAACCTATCTATACCCTATCCTTGTACTCTTGACTGTATACCTGTATATTGTTCTGTAAATATATGCCTGTATATTTCTAGCGTGCCTTTCGGCGATTGGATGTAAAATTAATTGTGGGCTGCTGTTTCATCGTGATACACGAATCCCTACATCCGCACGCTCCGTTGGTTATTATACGCTACCCGGGTTAGTTTCTGACCTGATATAAGCCTGCTGATTGATGGGGCTTATTTAGAACAAGGAACTGGTGGCAGCAGACCGTACTGTTTTAGTGAGGGACTCTGACAGTGACGGCCGGGAGGTTTATATATATATCCCTAGCCTGGAATAGTGATATATATTCCCCCTTACTGGGAGCGCCTCAATAACTCGTACATATAAGGGAAGTCTTTCCAGCGACTATTTGCCCTCGGTGCAGTTCCCTGACTGACCTGGGGCAAGTGGTGGCGCCAGGGAGCCGATCCCTGCTGGGTCCTTCTCTCCCCTCCCCTGAGGTGAGCTAAGTCGACACTCCCTTCCCCTGTGCAATCCGTCACAAATAGTATTTCACCTGACCCTGATTAGGACTGTCATAGTTATCTGGTTTTATATAAAGCTGTTGCTATTTGACACCAAAATAAAAGCGTTGTGCATTTTATTTTACTTGAATCATATACCGTATTTTTTTTTTTACTATAATACGCACTTTTTTCCTCCCAAAATGTGGAGGAAAATGGGGGGTGGGTCTTATAGTCCGGATGTACCGGCTCTGGCTGGGCTGTGGTAGAGAGGTGGGGAAGGGGTTTACAGAGGCATAAGTTGGTGGCTCCGGCTAACTCCTGTGCCCACAGCTAAAGAGAAATGAATATTCACTGCATTCCATGCCCATGGGTGTGGAGGGCAATGATTATTCATTTATTTTTGGAATCCTGTTATGATTGGCCCCATCCCGTCCCTGGTATGATTGATCCCATCCTTATTCTGGTATGATTGGCCTCATCCTGTTCCTGGTATGATTGGTCCCATCCTTATTCTGGTATGATTGGCCACATCCCGTTCCTGGTTGGCATGGCCCCATCAGAAAAGAGTAAAAAAACCAAACCCTTAGGCTGGTTTCACACTAACGTTTTATCACGCAGCGCATCGTGCGCTATCGGTCGCAGGCGCAATGGTCCCCTATCTTTAAAATGGTGGGCGTAGTGTCTAGCGCTTGCACGCGTTCATCAGCGTTTTCGTGCGCTGTGCATTTTCCAGGTGTGCGCCCAGACGTGCCAGACGCTACATGTTGCATTTTTTGTTCCGCTCAACCTCGTAAAAAAATTGCATGCGCACGTAATGTGCAAAAAAAACCATTACAGTCTATGGGGTCACTGGCGTGCGCACATCAGCGCTTTTTGCGCACATGCGATTTTAGAGTAAACAATGCCTAGACAATGGTTTAAGCCACCCCCTACACAAGCAACATTGTTTGGGAGGAGTGTACATAAAAGAAGGTGTCTGCAGTGGCAGACCACTTACTCTACAGACAGACTTGAAGAGATAAGACAGCCTTGAACAGACAAGAGCCTTCCAACTTTGGATACAAGCTGCAGCAGCCAAAATGTGAGTATTCTTTAACATAATGTCTGCCTGGGATTGATGAAGAATATACAATTGAATTAACTTATTGTTTGCGGCCGGAGACGCCACCATATGCGCCTCCACTGCGTCATCCCATTGATCGTCTGTAATAGATGGAATCAAGTGCTTCCACTTATCCTCCACAGCTAGTTGAGTGGATGCGATCCTATAATTTAACAGGAAAGTATACAGGGAGGATGTCACACCTGTGGGCCCCTGGGTTGACAATACTCCTATCAACAGGTATTTAGAAATTCGTCTTCTATTAAACGGGAATTGACACTGTATGGCGTGTCTCAACTGCAAATATCTATAAAAATCTTTATGGGAAATCTCAAACTTCACATGAAATTATTCAAATGATAATAAGGTTTGGTCCTCAAAAATCTGATTGAGCGACACTACTCTGTGTCACTTCCAGAAATCCGGATCCTGCAGCCTCTGAAGTTGCGAAAATTCAGGATTATCCCATATTCGAGTCTCCCCCACCTGATCAATGAACTGTATGATGTGTTTACTCTCTCGCCAGACCTGTATTGCTAAATTATGCGCGAACAGCAAGCCTCGAGATGGTCTATATGAACCTTCTAATATTGCCCATGGCGTATGTCCCTCCAAAAATATATAAGATGAGATTCTGCATTATTGAGTCTATCTTGAATTAGCCAACATTTTAGGTAACGTAGTTGACCAGCTAGGATATATATAAAAAAAGGTCAGGCACTGCGTATCCCCCTTGCTGTTTAGGTCTCTGTAGGGAGCTAATACTTAATTTAGGTCTAGATGAGCCCCATATAAACGTTGCCATCAGGCTATGCAGCTTCCCGAAGAAACCCTTAGGGACCCGGATTGATGTATGTTCTAGCATATATAAACACTTTGGGAGAATTATCATTTTGATTAGTCCAATCCTACCTGCTACAGACAGGGGGAGTCGGGACCATATCTCAAACTTCTTCCTCATCATATCCTCCAGAGGGTATATATTGTCTCCAAGGTCATCAATTGGGTTTTGATTAATTGTGATGCCTAAGTATTTAAATTTAGAAACTACCTTTAGATCGGATAGCCAGGGCCGGCCCGAACGTATAGGCGAACTAGGCGGCCGCCTAGGGCGCCGACCCAAAGGGGGCGCCAGAGAAAAAATAGAAAAAATTATAAAAAATCTTTTCAAAAGACAAAAAGTTTTAGGGATGGAAAGAAAAGTGTACATATTTAAGGGCAAATATGACGCAAGAGAGGTTGGTTGGGTTGGCAACAATTTCGATAGAATCTGAAGTTGCTAAACAAATTAATCTCGGTAACTTAGTGTCATCCTTTTGAAAAAAAAAGGCAAGGAAACAAAAATTTTAATTACCTATGGTCGTTTTTGTTTTGTGTTATTGATTACTTTGTATATATTTGTCCTATACAACTTCTCAGAAGATTAAAGAGTTAGGAGAGAGTTAATTAATCATTGTTGTTGTGGTTTGTTTTGCTCCTAAATTTATATCCCAAGTTTTCCTCTACTGCCAAGAATAGTAGGGGCGCAACAAAATAGTTTCGCCTAGGGCGCCGTAATCTCTCGGGCCGGCCCTGCTTCCCAGCATAAAGCCAGATTGGTCCTCATGTATGATACTCAATATTACCGTTTTGAGTCTATTTGCTATTAGTTTTGTAAGAATTTTATAATCAGAATTAAGTAAGGATATAGGATGATAAGAATCACGCTCCTCAGCAGGCTTTTCAGGCTTTGGGATGATCACAATAGTGGCATCATAAAAGCATTGAGGAAGCGAGCATTTTTCTAGTGCCTCAGAAAAAGTTTTCAGCAGAATTGGCCCAATTTGGTCTAGGTATCTTTTATATAGCTCTATAGGCATACCATCAGGTCCTGGAGTTTTTCCATTAGAAAGAGACATGATTGCCTCCTGAATTTCCTCTAGAGTGGTCTCCTTGTCCAGGAATGCCCGTTCTTCGTGAGAAAGTCTAAGGAACTCTATCTGGTTTAAATATTCATCAATTTCTTCTGTAGCATAATTTAGTTGGGAGGTGTACAGCTCCCTAAAATACTCCTCGAATCTTTTTGCAATTTGGTCAGATCTGAGCAACGGGGTCCCCTCCCTTGTATTGATGGACAATATAGATGGTGATTTTTGGTTTTGCTGGACGATATATGCTAGAAATTTGCTCGATTGATTACCCAACCCAAAATAGGTTTGCTTAGTAAAAAAGAGTCTCCTCTGGGCTTTTCTCTGCAGGTGTATCAGGTACTCCCCTCCCCTTCTCGAGCCATCTGTGCAAGGCATCATCGGACGGGTCATTAATATATTCAGTTTCCAGGAACCTACACTCATCAGCCAGCCTCTGTTCCCTAACATGGGATTCTCTTTTAATATACGAAATCGTAGACCTAACACAGCCCTTAAATATGCCTTAAGTGTGTCCCACATCACCAGTCTATCCGGAAAATCAGTATGGTCTGTTATGAAACCATCCAGTTGGTTTGTTATTCTGTCTTGTTCCCCTATAAGGGATAACCAAAATGAGTGTATACGAAATCTTTTAAATCTATCAGAGCCATCTAGATGAAGGCACATCACCAATGGGGCATGATCTGATATTGCCCTGGGAAGATATTCAATCACACGCAAGTGCATTATTATTCCCAAATGCATGATCAATTCTGGACAGACAACGAACGGCCGGGGTATAACAGGAGAATTCTTTCTCAAGAGGGTGTTGCTGTCTCCATAAATCAATCCAGCCCATCTCTTTTACCAAAGCATCTAATGCTGTGGTGTTGTGGCCACCAGATCAGGAGTTCACGGCTCTCATTCTATCCAGATAAGTATCAAGAACCATATTGAAATCACCCATGCACACCATTTTAGCATCAGGGTACTGTGACACAAAAATTGCAGCTTGTTGAAGTACATCTAGTTTGGCCGGCGGGGATTATAGATATTAACACATAAGGCACCATGTCTATGAATGCATATATAAAAATGAACCTACCCTCTGGGTCTTTCTTAATCTTTTGGACAGACCATCTCAAGGATTTATGTACCATAACCGTTACCCCCCTGGAATAGGACGTATGTGTGGCGTGCTTCTGCCATTGTATCCAGGGCTTGTTTGTTCTCGATATGGTATCTGGTGTCAAGTGGGTTTCCTGCAGATATATTATCTGCGCATGTACTTTAAGTACCTGTGAAAATACCATATTCCGCTTCCTAGCACTCCCCAAATCCCCTAATGTTCCATGAAAGGAGTTTAAGTGACGCCATATAGACCTCGTGGAAAATCTATGCACAGGGTAACATTCGCTCCTGGAGTATTCAACTCCACCACATACAGACCATCCACAGGTGATGAGATATAGATGCAATGCTGGTTTTTAACTAGATTAACAATTAAACTAAAGATTTTTGACCAATAGTGGTCGTCAAAACAAAACAAGAGATGCCCATGAACTTCTCTAAATTGAAGCATAGGCATAAGAAAAGTCTCCGCTTCCCCTCTCCCCAGTCCGAACCACCAATAAGAAATGTATCGGCTTCAATGTATATCATAACGTCTGATTCCCCCAACTCCCTTATCTCAAAAAAGAGCATCCCTGGATTGGCCCGTTCCCCCAGTTTTTGCTAGACCCAAAGGGCAACCAGGTTCCCGGACCAGCGAGTATAGCACCGACGCCCAAGTATTGGACGTCCCTGCTTCCCTCCCATACAGCCTCATAGCATCCACTCCCCATCCGGAAAACAGGGATTCAGGTATCAATGTAAAATGGTCACATCAGGATAGAGCATCCAGGCGGAGCGGGGGGGAGAAAAGGACACAATCGCATTAATCAACCGATACAATAATATCTTACCAAAATTATTCATGAAACACTAATGTTAGGAATATAGCTATCAGCCATCTGGCAGCAACTCAGTTAGGGCATCCGCATAGATCACCGCATTAACAGGTATTATCTTTACTACCTTGAGCAAAGTCTTCTAGTAGCAAATAGCATTAGAGATGTAATCCTTAGGTACCACAGTGACTCAGTTAAGGCATTCACATAGGTCATCACATTAGCATGGATCATTTTCCCTGCTACTGGCAAAGTCATATAGGAACAAATAATATTGGAAATGTAGTAGTTGACCATTTCGGTATTAGAAGTAAAATTGTCAACCATTATAGTAATTCAATTAAGGCATCTACACAGGTCACCACATGAATATATATTGTCCCTACTATTTCTACCAAAGTCATATAGGAACTGTCCATTCGAATTTATTATGTACTAATGTTTTTTTTGTTTAAATTCCAGCATGTCTTCTGGATCGGAATATTCTCCATGCCAGCAAGAACTGACCCAAGCAGAGCGTGAGGTGAGGATCTTGCTGCCTTTGGGTAAGTATAGCTGCCTCTACAAATGTGTAATATTTTTTTTTCTTTACAGAAGGAAAACACAACAGTGTCCTCAGGATCAACAGTGACTTGCATTGTGTTTTGTACTGCTGTATTGATCCTGCCTTGACTCTTGTTCCTGATGATACTGTTGTGTTTCCTGCTAGATATATTCTAGCAGGAAACATAACAGTGTCCTCAGGATCAACAGTGACTGCATTGTGTATTTTACTGCTGTATTGTTCCTGCTTTGACTCTTGTTCCTGATGATACTCTGTTGTGTTTCCTGATAGATATATTATAGCAGGAAACAAAACAGTGTCCTCAGGATCAACAGTGACTGCATAGTGTATTTTACCGCTGTATTGTTCCTGCTTTGACTCTTGTTCCTGATGATACTGTTGTATTTCCTGATAGATATATTCTAGCAGGAAACACAACAGTGTCCTCAGGATCAACAGTGACTGCATTGTCTATTGAATTCTTTTGTGATGCCGCATTGACTGTTTGCCAAGTTCACTCAGGAGTGTGTGATGATACAGATGTTACCATCAGTGCATTGTATAATGTTTTTTCTTTGTTTTTCCAACAGTGAACAAAGTCCGCACACGTTGGCGCTCGATGAAGGACCGCTTCAACACTGATGTTCGTGCTGAGGGACAGGTTCGCAGTGGTTCAGCAGCAAGGACCAGAACAAAGTACCGCTATCATCGTGAGTTGGCGTTCCTAAGACCGGTCCTTGCCACCAGAGCGTAAGTATTAAATATATTTTTTTTAATAATCTGTGCTTTTCTATTCCACAGCTGATGCTTCTTGTAAATGCATGATAGTAATGTTTTTCTTTTCTTTCCACAGCACCTGGAGCAGCACCCTGCAACCTGTCCCTGGAGCGGTAATTCATCGGAAAACCTCAGACCCGCCCCAGCCATCCGACAGCCAGGAAGCAACTTGCAGGTCAGCAACACGGACAGCTGGTGACCAGGAAGTTGGTGGTCAATCAGGTGTTCCCTTGTCCCAGGTCTCTGCCACTGGTTTGCGGGCACTTCACGCAAGTGGCAGAGGGCCTCGGACAGGAATATCATGCCCGAGTTCATGCACTTGAGCGAGGCCTTTCATGCCAGCCCCAAGGCACTGTCAGAGTGGAAAGCGGTTTTTCACTCATGGAACGTGGTTTTACCCACATGGAACACCGCTTCCACTCTGTCGACCAGCGCCTTGACCGGCTGGAGGCCGACCTCAACAGACCAGCGCACCATTTTTTCAGTAAAATTGAACGGGGCACGGCGGAACACCTTAGTCCTGAGCAACAGCTGAATGTGTTGCAGGCCTGCAACACTGCTTACTTGCAGGGTATGCAGCAGAATCGGTACGTGAAGCAGTCAGTCAGTGGTGTCATTTCCAACAGTGCCACCACTGACTCGCTACACCTCATTACCGACTTCTGCTGCATACCACTGCACGGCTACCTGCATTCCTAGCGAAGCAGGACACCACACCAATGCCGAGTGCTGCTGGACACTCCACCCCCGCCACCATCATGGCAAGCGCTGCACCTAGATTTTAGAGGAGGAAATTAGGAGAGAAAAAAACTGAAGCAAATAATGTGATCAATTCTATACTTAATATCCCCTATCCTGGTATGCATGGCCCTCTCATCCCTATCCTGGTATGCATGGCTCCCTCATCCCTATCCTGGTATGCATGGCTCCCTCATCCCTATCATGGTATGCATGGCTCTCTCATCCCTATCTTGGTATGCATGGCTCCCTGATCCCCATCTTGGTATGCATGGCCCCCTCAGCCCTATCCTGACAGGAATGGTCCCCCTCATCCCTATACTGGTATGCAGGGTCCCCATCTCGTCCATGTATGCATGGCCCCATCCCTATCCTGGTATGCAGGGCCCCATCCTTAACCTGATATGACTGGCCCCCATCCCAGTCCTGGTATGCATGGCCCCATCCTTATGCTGGTATGATTGGCACCATCCAGTCCTGGTATACATGGTGTCATCCTTATCCTTGTATGATTGGCTCCATCCGTATCCTGGTATGACTGGCCCCATCCCAGTACTGGTATGCATGGTCCCATCCTTATCCTGGTATGATTGGCCCCATCCCAGTCCTGTTATGCATACTCCCATCCTTATTCTGGTATTATTGGCCCCATCCTTATTCTGGTATGATTGGCCCCATCTCAGTCCTGGTATGCATGGTCCCATCAAAAAAGATTAAAAAATCAAACCATTACACTTACCTTCCTCCTCTCCCTCACAGTTTCCTGCTCCGGTGCCTGCAACTGCTTAATGCTTGTAAGCAGCACATGGCAAGGACGTTATGCGCTGCTCACAAGCAGAGCACAGGTGCCTGAATACTCTCCGGGACTGTTGATCACAGAGGGCATTGAGTATTCATTGCTCTTCAGTAGCGTGCAGTATCAGCCAGGGCCTTCCTGCTGCTACCGGCGGTCACATGTGCCGCTACTTAACAGAAATGAATATTTATTTCTCTTAAGTATCGGCACACGTGACCGCCGGTAGCAGCAGGAAGCCGGTGGCTGACACTGCGTGCTACTGAAGAGCAATGAATACTCGCTGCTCTCTGCGATAAACAGTCCCGTGAGTATTCCGGCAGCTGTGCTCTGCTTGTGAGCAGCGCATGATGTCCCTGCCATGCGATGCTTAAAAGCATTAAGCAGCTGCTGGCAATGAAGCAGGACACTGTGAGGGAGAGGAGGAAGGTAATATTGCACAGACTGAATGCAATATTATGGCCTGGTGAGTCTCATAGTCTGAAAAATACGGTAGTTACTGTAGTTTGGGTAATGTGCTCATGAGTGAGGGTCCATCTCATACACTGAAGTCATAGAAAATCTACAACACATAGTTAACATTTTTTCAGCTTTACCTGCAGTGGATTAATAGCAACAGATTTTTCAAAGCACGCTATACACTGCTGAAACTCGCGATTCCGCAGATGGAGAAGTCCTTTGGAGCGTTGAGCCCGAGCACTGCGATGTTTGGACAGTTCCCATGCTCTATCGTAATAATGATGGTCCCGCAGAACATCTCCAAGGAGGCAGTACAGATGTGGAGTCTCCTCTTTTTCTAATTCTTTTCTCAGAATTTCCTCAGACTAATGAAAATACAATCGCAAATGTGAGAGAAAATAAATAGGTTACTGATGAGAGTAAACCAAAGAGATGACAATGATAGTGAGAACACTTACATATACGGTAATCAATATTATTTCTCATATACTTCGATCTTAAGGTGACCTCTAAAATGACCCTTTGCTTTCTCACCTTTCCATGTAGTCCGCTTCGCTCATAGCATATAACAGTATCTTCCCACATCTCCAGCTTCTCAAAAATTTGTAGAGCAGAACTGGTACAGCCCAGTTCAAATAGTAAGCCTGCAAGTTGTCGCTATACAGAAAAAAGATGAATATATTTAAAATGTTTATGGATAACCATTAATCTATAGTAGTGGTGGCCAAATACTAGAATATGATCTACTAGAAGACGTTCAATAACACAGTGGCATGTAAAAGTTTGGACACTCCTGGTCCAAACTCCTGGTCCTAACTATTGGGAACAGTTAAGCAAGTTGAAGATGAAATGATCTCTAAAAGGCCTTATAGCCTTTTCCTGCTTTGTGGGCCTTCACCATTTTCATTTTCAGTGCTAGGCAGCTGCTTAGAAGAACCCATGGCTGATGTTTTTTGGCACAAGGTTAGAAGAGGCTGGGTTTTTATATAGCTGGGAAATCTGCATCCCCTGGGCTTTCCTTACGATGATAGTGAACTAGCCATAACCCTAACAGGCTAATTAAGGTCTGAAACCTTGGTCAAAGTTGTCTGAGCACACAAATCTCCAAGGGTGCCCAAACTTTTGCTTCTGCACATTTTCCTTTTTGTAATTTCTAAAATGTAAAAAATGACAGTATATACTGTATTTTTTGCCTAAAAAACAAAATGTGCCATCTTTAACTTTAGCCCTTTTAGAGATCAGTTCATCTTCAACTTGCTTAACTGTTCACAATAACAGAAAATGTAACCAGCGGTGCCCAAACTTTTACAAAGTTTGCCACTGTATGTCTGTAAGATGAATACGTCATATACATATCAATTTCTACTAGGAGAAATTCAGATTAATCAACAGAGATTGGACCAATAAAACAGAGACTTCAAATCAAATTCAAATAACATTCAAGATTTCACCTACTTGAATATCCCAGATTGGAGGCATCTGCGAGCAATAGAAAACTTTCATCCGCTCAGTGGCTGGAGGGCTCTTTTCTTCAAACTGGTCTGCTAAAGCCTAATGAGGGGAAAAACATTTAATTTACATTTAGTTAACATTAATGAGCCAAAAAGAACGTTATGTGACGGACCTTATAAAAAAGCATAGTGCCAATATCCTTAATGTAACCACTCAAAACATTCAAAGCAAAGTATATCTATGACCAATGCTACCAATAATTGTTTTCTTATGATAAGAAATGCTGCAGAATATGTTTTCTATTAAATAAGATTCTTAAATATATAGGCTCCACAGTGTAACTCACGCCATTGTCATGTTAGATATATATATTTTTTTACAATGGTTGTGATGTGGCTTACGATGTTATTATCTATAAGAAAACCGTGAGGAAGCTGAACAACTCACAAGAGATAGCAAATTCCCCCCTAGCCTACCCTTTTGATATATGCTTAATAAAGCACACCAATATTAGACTGAAAGAGCGCTCATAAGCATACTGGTTCTCTATCAATGGGACCACTACTAGGACAACCCTTTCTTGATCTATATGTTTGGCCCCGATAAATAAAAAAGCTTATACTCGCCAACCGTGCCAGCGCTGCTCCAGCGGTGTCGGCACTCGCGGTCCCGGGGATCTCGTGCGGTTGCATGACACGTGGGGCCCAGAGCTCAATCAGTGCTGGCGTCACTATCCCTGTCTACGGTCACATTAAACACGAAGAGGTTGTCAGAGAGGAGCTGCAGCCAACACTTCCTCTTCATGCTCAATTCGTACGAAGTTGGGGACAGTGAAGCCAGCGCTGACTGGGAGCCGGGCACCACGGGTGCCGACACCACTGGAACGGCACAGGACTCTGAAAGTGAGTATACTTTTTTTATTTTATCGGGTCCAAACATTTAGATCAAGAAGGGGTTGTCCTAGTAGTGGACAACCCCTTTAAATTATTGTCTACAGGACTATAAGATGTATGCTAGATGACAACATCGCCATATGTGAAAGAGCCTTCAAAAAGCACTCATATACTTGTACATACAACATATTACAGGGAAAAAAGCCATTCACTTTTTAATATAAACTTTTTTTTATTAAAAAAAAAAATATTAAAAGCATAAGAACCAGTATCAGTCATGAAGTACAGACTAACGAGTTTCTGGCATGTATAGCGCCCTTTGTAGATCATTAATAAATCAATGTAATGTAGCATAACATGCTGTTACAACCATGTTTTGATTGCTTTTGAAACATATTTCGTGTGTTATAGGAGTTTAACCCCTTCATGACCCAGTCTATTTTGACCTTAATGACCTGGCCATTTTTTGCAATTCTGACCCATGTCCCTTTATGAGGTAGTAACTCAGGAACGCTTATACGGATCCTAGCGATTCTGAGACTGCTTTTTCGTGACATATTGGGCTTCATGCTAGTGGTAAATTTAGGTCAATAATTTTTGCGTTTGTGAAAAAAATGGAAATTTGGTGAAAATTTCGCAATTTTCAAATTCTGAATTTTTATTCTGTTAAACCAGAGAGTTATGTGACACTTTAAGGGGTCTATATGGCAGAAAATACCCAAAAGTGACACCATTCTAAAAACTGCACCCCTCAAGCTACTCAAAACTACATTCAAGAAGATTATTAAACCTTCAGCGGCTTCGCAGGAACTAAAGCAATGTGGAAAGAAAAAATGTACATTTTAATTTTTCCAACAAACAATTTCTTTTAGCATCAATTTTTTCATTTTCAAATGGGCATCAGGATAAAATGGATCCTAAAATTTGTTGGGCAATTTCTCCTGAGTAAACTGATACCTCATATGTAGTCATACACCACTGTTTGGGCGCATGGCAGGGCTCAGAAGAAAAGGAGCGCCATTTGACTTTTTGAATGGAAAATATGCTGGAATATTTAGCGGTTGCCATGTTGCATTTGGAGAGCCCATGTGTGCCTAAACATTGGAGCTCCCCCACAAGTGACCCCATTTTGGAAACTAGACGCCCCAAGGAACTTATCTAGATGCACAGTGAGCACTTTGAACCCCCAGGTGCTTCACAAATTGATCCATAAAAAAAAGTAAAAAGTACTCTTTTTCAAAAAAAATTTCTGTTAGCCACAGTTTTTTTCATTTTCACATGGGCAACAGGATAAAATGGATACTAAAATGTGTTGGGCAATTTCTCCTGGGTACACCGATACCTCATATGTGGTCATAAATCACTGTTTGGGCGCACGGTAGGGCCCGGAAGGGAAGGAGCGCCATTTGACTTTTTGAATGGAAAATTAGCTCTAATCGTTAGCGGACACCATGTCACGTTTGGAGAGTCCCTGTGTGCCTAAAAAGTGAAAACCTCCCACAAGTGACACCATTTTGGAAACTAGACCCCTTAAAGAACATATCTAGATGTGTGGGGAGCACTTTGAACCCCCAAGTGCTTCACAGAAGTTTATAACGCAGAGCAGTGAAAATAAAAAATCTTTTTTTTCTCAAAAATGATTTTTTTAGCCAGATATTCTTTATTTTCAAAAGGGTAACAGGAGAAATTGGACCACAAAAGTTGTTGTGCAATTTGTCCTGAGTACACCGATACCCCATATGTGGGGGAACCACTGTTTGGGCGCATGGGAGAGCTCAGAAGGGAAGGAGCACCATTTTGGATTGTAGACTTTGATGGAATGTTCTGCGGGCGTCATGTTGCATTTGCAGAGCCCCTGATGTGCCTAAACAGTTGAAACCCCCCACAAGTGACCCCATTTTGGAAACTAGACCCCCCAAGGAACTTATCTAGATGTGTAGTGAGCACTTTGAACCCCCAAGTGCTTCACAGAAGTTTATAACGCAGAGTAGTGAAAATAAAAAATCATTTGTTTTCCTCAAAAATGATTTTTTAGGCCACTATTTTTTATTTTCCCAAGGATAACAGGAGAAATTGTACCCCAAAGTTGTCCAGTTTGTCCTGAGTACGCTGGTACCCCATATGTGTGGGGGGGGGGAAAATCACTGTTTTGGCGCACGGCAGGGATCAGAAGGGAAGGAGCGCCATTTGACTTTTTGAATGGAAAATTAGCTCCAATCGTTAGCAGACACCATGTCGTGTTTGGAGAGCCCCTGTGTGCTTAAACTTTGGAGCTCACCCACAAATGAATGCATTTTGGAAACTAGACCCCCCAAGGAACTTATCTAGATGCATAGTGAGCACTTTGAACCACCAGGTGCTTCACAGAAGTTTATAACGCAGAGTCGTGAAAATAAAAAAATCTTTTTTTTTTTTACTCAAAAAATCATTTTTTTAGCCTGCAATTTTTAATTTTCACAAGGGTAACAGGAGAAATTGGACCCCAAAAAGTTGTTGTCCAGTTTTTCCCAAGTACGCTAGTACCCCATATGGGAGGGGGACCACTGTTTGGGCACACGTCGGGGCTCGGAAGGGAAGTAGTGACGTTTGGAAATGGCGACTTGATGGAATGGTCTGCGGGTGTCATGTTACGTTTGCAGAGCCCCTGATGTACCTAAACTATTGAAACAGTAGAAACCCCGCACAAGTGACCCTATTTTTTAAATTAGACCCCCCATGGAACTCATCTAGATGTGTGGTGAGCACTTTGAATCCCCAAGTGCTTCACAGAAGTTTATAACGCAGAGCCGTAAAAATCAAAAATCATTTTTTCCACAAAAATATATTTTTTACCCAATTTTTTATTTTCCCAAGGGTAACAGGAGAAATTAGATACCCAAACTTGTTGTGCAACTTTTCCTGAGTACGCTGATACCCCATATGTGGGGGTAAACCACTGTTTGGGCACACGTCGGGGCTCAGAATGAAGGGAGCACTGTTTGACTTTTTGAACACATAATTGGCTGGAATCATTAGTGGCGCCATGTCGCATTTGGAGACCCCTGATGTGCCTAAATAGTGGAAACCCATTAATTCTAACTCAAACCTAACCCCAACACACCCCTAATCCTAACCACAACCCTAATCCCAACCCATCCCTAACTGTAATCCCAACTCTAACCCTAACCACAAGCCTAACCCTAATCCCAACCCAAACTCACCCCTAACCTTAACCCTAATTCTAACCCTAATTCCAACCCTAACCCTAATTTTAACCCTAATTCTAACCCTAATGGAAAAATATATATTTTTTTATTTTATTCTTTGTCCCTACGTGTGGGGGTGATAAAGGAGGGTTTATTTACTTTTTTTATTTTGATCACTGTGATAGTTTATCACAGTGATCAAAATGTACCTGTAAGGAATGAATGAATGAATCTGCTGGTCAGCAGATTCGATGGGCGCACTGCGCATGCGCCCGCCATTTTGCAAGATGGCGGCGACCATGATGGATTCGGGAGGGACACCGGGACAAACACAGGGACATAGGAGGGGGTGAGGGGGGAATCGGAAGGCGGGAGGAGCGGAGGGGAGCAGATGCTGACGGCGGCAGATCGCCGCCATCAGTCGTGGCAGGGGCCGATCGCCCCCGTCAGTTGTGGGGGCAGGGGTCAGATTGAGGTCTCCAGCCATGGCCGATGATATTGCAGCATCGGCCATGGCTGGATTGTAATATTTCACCAAATTTCATTGGTGAAATATTACAATAGCTCTGATTGGCTGTTTCACTTTTAACAGCCAGTCAGAGCGATCGTAGCCACGGGGGGGGGGCTAAGCCACCCCCCCTGGGGTGAAGTACAATGGGTCCTGCACCTGCGGGTCAGGTGACCTTTCAGTGACCACGGTCACTCGACCTGCAGGAGGGCGATCAATTCATGATGCCACATAGGCGTCATGGGTCGGATTGGCACCGACTGTCATGACGCCTACATGGCGTCAAATGTCGGGAATGGGTTAAAGAAGGCACCTGGGGCTGACATCTTGCTTTCACAGTAGCAGCACGACACTTTCAGTGTCATAATACAGCACCCCAAGGCCATAGGAGATAACAGATGAACACCGACCCTATCTATTATAATGGAGATGTCACTGCTGTGAACTGGGTATGCCTCTATGGACTGCACAATTCACAGTAGTGTCAGTGTTCTGCTGCCATTTTCATGGAGCCCTCAGATCTGCTAACATAAACAGTACTGCTTCCAGCAGAACAGATCCTAGATTGACAGGAGTAAAATGTGGGAGAAAAGCGCGGGCTGAGTATCACAGACTGCAAAGACATCGAGGAGGAACAGTGTACCTACCATCAGCATTATCGGAGCAGGAGCTGTGATTCATCCCTCAGTAAGATAAGGCAAGGAGCTGCAGGTCTGCAGTGAATGGCCAGGCATTGTGGAGGGGGGTGAGAGATACATGTAATCTGGATGAATGAGACATATAAAGACTGATGGGAGAGAGACAGTAACTGCTGGTGATTGCAGATCACAGGGCAGTCACCCACAAAATGGCGCTGCCCTGTGATGCTAGTCTTCATTCTACCCCAGGGATACTACTAGAATACCCAAAAGGGGAGGGAAATGGTGATGTCAGCAGTAACTTCCCAAATTTTCCTGCTAACAGTAAGGCTAAGTTCACATGTAGAGGAACTCCCGCGTAAGTTACAGCGGGAATTCCGGAATTTCATTCCGCGGGAAAATCGCATTTTAAATTACTGCGATTTTCCCGTGGAAAAACTAGCGATTTGCAAGCATAATTAGCTTGCAGAATGCTAGCGTTTTCCAAGCGATCTGTAGCATCGCTTGGAGAACTGATTGACAGGTTGGTCACACTCGTCAAACATAGTGTTTGACGAGTGTGACCAACTTTTTACTATTGAGGCTGCCTATGCAGCATCAGTAGTAAAAAGATATAATGTTAAAAATAATAAAAAAAATAAAAAATCAGGTTATATTCACCTTCCGGTGTCCCTTGCAGCGTCCCCGGGCCTCCGCGATGCTCCGGCAGGTCCCATTTCCAGTGATGCATTGCGATAATGACCTTTGATGACGTCGCGGTCTCGCGAGCCCGCTACAGTATCGCGAGACAGCGACGTGAGCAAAGGTCATTATAAAAATGCATTTCTGGGAACGAGACCTGCCGCATGTATCGCTGAAGCCTGGGGACGCTGTGCGTGACATCGGAAGGTGAATATAACACAATTTTTTTATTTTAATTCTTCTTTTTACAGGGATATGGTACCCACAGCCCGGAGGACAGTCTCCTCTCCTCCGGACCGTCTCCTCTCCTTCGGACCGTGGGTACCATCCGCAAATGTTCTGCTTACTTTTCGCATGGTGGGCACAGCCACATGCGGAAAGTAAGCAGAACAATGCATTCCTATGTGGGCGGAATTGCCGCGATTCCGCAAAATAATGAGCATGCTGCATATTTTTCCCCGATGCAATTCTGCCGCGGGAAAATCCGCAGCATTAGCACAGCATTGCGGAATCCCATAGGATTGCATGGGATGCTGTTTTTTGCGTTTTCGCAGCAAAATCGCACGTTAAAAACCGCGACGTGTGAACGCAGCCTAAAGCTGGTAAGTCTTACTATAGCTGCCTGAGATCTAAAATGGAAAATGCTCCCCCTAGTGGTAATTATATATATGCAAAAAAATATATAATATTTTTCATACTGAAATGTTTGCAAACAGTGCAAACATTGCATTAGTACATTTTAATTACTATTTTAAGCTTAATTTCACAAAAAAACAAACTACAAGAAAACTGGTGGCACCTTCCCTTTAAATGCTCTCAGCCTGTTGCCGAGAGGCATTTTACAGAAGTAGTACACATGCAAGATGGCTCCCATTGACTGGGAGGCATCTTGTACAAAAGACTCCCTTCTCCTCTAGGAAATCGCCAAGCAACATAGTAAATCATTAGATAGTAAGGTGTACTGCTAGGGAGTTGTAAGATCCCCTGGTCCCGGTGTGGCCAGGGGCTGAATATAGTCTCTTGGTCCCAGAGCGGCCAGAGCCTGAACCTTGTCCCCTGGTCCTGGAGCAACCAGTGCCTGAACCTTATCCCCTGGTCCTGGTGCGGCCAGTGCCTGAAACTCATCCCCTGGTCCCAGAGCAACCAGTGCCTGAACCTTGTCCTCTCGTCTCAGAGCGGCCAGTGCCTGGAACCAGTCTCCTGGTCCAGCAGCGGCCAGCGTCTGAACCTCGTCCTCAGGTCTTGGAGCAACCAGTGCCCGAACCACGTCCCTTGGTCCCGGAGTGGCCAGTGCATAAATTCGTCCCCTGGTCCCAGAGTGGCCAGTTCCTGAACATTGTCCCCTGGTCCCAGAGTGGTCAGTCCTGTTCCCAAAGTCACCTGGTCCCAATGAGGCTAATACATTAACACTATTCCCCGGTCCATGAGTGGCCTAACTCTGATCCTGAATTCTAGACTGGCGTGTCTGAACTAAGCCCTAAAGTAGTGTCAGCACACCTGACTCCTGTGGTCAGCAGCTGCAGTACTGGGTTCTACCCAGAAGTGGCACATACCGGCTACCTGCCGCACAAGCCTGACCTCACCACTAGAGACTCTAGTGAACACCAAGATAGCCGCTTAGTCATGCCCTTTCCTGGGTAGGCCCGGTCCTGTGGCATAGTTGGTCGACAAATCCACGTGCGCCACAGCTGGGCGTAAAAGTCTGCTCGACCCTGCCATGACTGCAACAATCATTAGCAACAGTAAGCAGAAGTGTGAAAAATGGAGATGGTTTAAACAGGTTTTGGAATAGACACCTAAATCACACCTAAATCGTGTGTTGACTTTAGACAATTGTAGAGCAGCGGGTGTCCTCACTGTGCAGTAATGAAGCAGTGACCCAGGAAAGTTCAAAGTAAACGTAGTTTTAATGTCCAAGACTTACAAACAAAAGAAATGGTATTCTCCGGATCACAGCCGGGAAACAAGACAGTCTGTAAATGCATTCGGTTGCCAAGGGCGACTGCACCACCATATTACGCTGCGCGGTGCCAGGAGTTTGCGCTGCTTGGTTCTGTGTTCCTTCACATAGACTGAGCTTTTGCAGAGCAATCTGCTCAGCACCTTGCAAACTCCACACTGACATACTCAACCCTTTGCTGCAGGGGTTTTTACATAGAACCTATGGCCGTAGGCCACATGGAAAACCCGGGCCGGGTAGGAAACGGACCGCCCCACTACCTTTCATTAATCCGTTTAAAAAAATAAAAGCCCATGGCAGGTTTTCCTAATTCTGCCATGGACAAACAACTTGCCTAAGACCAACACTCACTTTTATTCTGCATTGCAATCACAGCTATGCCTGCGACTGCACCTCCTGGGGGACACATAGCGACCCTCACATATGACCCACGGCACTGCCTCACACAATGTACAATAAAATTAACTTTTAGGCTATGTGCACACGTTGCGGATTCTGCTGCGGATCCGCAGCGTTTTTGGCTCTGCGGAACTGCAGCAGATTTAGCTGCGTTGTACAGTACCATTGTTTTCAATGGTAAAATGAAAAACGCTGGGCACATGTTGCGGATTTTTCAGCACGGATTTGCTGCGGGTTCAAATCCGCAACATGTCAATTCTTTGTGCGGAATCCGCAGCGGTTACACACCTTCTCCATTGTAGAGGTGTGAAACTGCAGGCTAATTTGCAGGTCTTTCGACCTGCGGATTTACCTGCAAATTTTTCCAAATCCGCGCGGAAAAATCTGCAGCACCTTTCACTACGTGTGCACATAGCCTCACTACAAACTTGAGCCAAACTTTTAAATATTATTTCACCAGCGAATTAGGAGTAAGTAAATAACAGGCCGAGAACACTTTACCTTATTTTGATATCACAAATTACTTACATATTCCTTGCTTTCTATGATTTTTTTTAATTGAAGGAAAACCTATACCTTTTCTGGGGCACCATGCAAAATCTCACCTCATGGGCTATTCTTGATGGCCCTTCTTCCAAAACCTGTGTTTCCATTCTGGTGAAAGGAGGAAACTGATTTTGACATGAGCTCTTCATCAAGTTGAGAGCCCCCCGAACCAAGCCAGTCAGTACAAATTGAGCTATAACTAACCTGCTCAGTAATACAAGTGGTTGGAGTAGCACTAGCACAGTCTGGCGTAACTTCATAGAACTCTATCACTAATGAAAGGGAGACTGCTTGCCTTTGCCACATTTCCCCCCACCTCTGAACAAATCTTTGAGCGATACCATATGTTTGTAATACACCACATAAATGCAATTAAAAAGTCATCATGGAGCCGGCACTGAAAGGTAATGTATTATCAAAACTTTAATTGTCTAACAAAAACAGGAAAAATATGCCGTTGTTAGGGCAATGCATCTAGAATAGCGCTGAGTAAATTAGATGTATTTCCCGCTCTATAAACCAACCCTTTGCTGTTTATTATGTGCGAAAACAATGCGCACACAACCAAGGCATTATACTAATCACTACCGGCTCCACACCTCAGGTAATAAAACCTCTACAGGAAAGCCTCCAGCGACCTGCAAGTACAGGGTTTTTTTTAACTGTGGATAACATCTAACAGGCGAGCATGACCGTTTTTACGCAGGCTCTCTTGTGCTGAACCTAGTAAACCTTAGGAAATACCAAGTGACTTGCCTGGTCATGTCATTGACACATCTTAGAATCTCTTTCTGCTGTTGACTTCATTTTCCACCCTCTCCATTTTTAAAAAAAATTCAGGTTGATGTAATTTTAAGGTGTGGGCTCCAAAATGGTATGCAAATACATTTTAATCATTTTTAGGTGCTATTTATTGGCTACATTTGCACCATTAGAATACACTCATCACCGGTGACTACTTTCATCAATTCTCTAGACTGCAGCTCTGTTTGTTCAGATTAGGTTCTCTCTCGAAGCAAAAGCTCACCTGAAAATCAGCAGAATTCTATTAGCGTAAGGATCAAATGTTTATACTCTACAAGTAATTAAAATTGGACAGTTTTTCTTTTAAGCAATAGCAATGAACAATCCAGATGACAGTTACACAGCTAGAACTATGCACATTGTCTCTTCAGAGAGGAAGAGGACTAGAACTCTAGTGCCACCTATTGGAAGTAGCCATCCCAAAAGTCAATGTCGACCCTTTAACGAGCCTTTTCACATGATAAAAGCCAAACAATGTTCATTTACATTTTACTATCAAAAATGTCTTCAAATTAATAGTTCTAGCTGTTATCGAAGAAGTAGTGTTTCTCCTTGTGGAGATTGACATGCTAAGCATGCAGAGATGAGGAGACTTAAAGCCGCAATGCTTCTCTGAGAAATATGCAAATTGTCTCTTCGGAGAGGAAGAGGACTATAACTCTAGTGCCATCTATTGGAAGTAGCAAGCCTAAAAGTCAATGTCTACCCTTTAAAGAGCCTTGTCACATGACTTAGGATAAAATCCAAATCAGAATGTCAATTTGCAGACACTGTGTTTTGGGGGTACTGCCCTTCGTCAGTGCAAAGTGTGAGATACGATACTTCTTGGATATCGGTCAGACGCCTCTCACACAGCCAAATCAGATCTCACACTTTGCACTGACGTGGGGCAGTACCCCCAAAACACAGTGTCTGCAAATTGACATTCTGATTTGGATTTTATCCTAAGTCATGTGACAAGGCTCTTTAAAGGGTAGACATTGACTTTTAGGCTTGCTACTTCCAATAGATGGCACTAGAGTTATAGTCCTCTTCCTCTCCGAAGAGACAATTTGCATATTTCTCAGAGAAGCATTGCGGCTTTAAGTCTCCTCATCTCTGCATGCTTAGCATGTCAATCTCCACAAGGAGAAACACTACTTCTTCGATAACAGCTAGAACTATTAATTTGAAGACATTTTTGATAGTAAAATGTAAATGAACATTGTTTGGTTCAATGGGCAACCTAACATTGAAAGTTCTATAAGGGATATCAAATATTTTTTAGAAGATCAGTTATAGACCGTGAGTACTATGTTTTCCCACAGTAAAATAACAACAACTATACTAGGCTCCATTGCCAATGCTCTTCCAGCGGTGTCAACACTCTCCCCCTCCCAGGGCTCACATGGCACTGTTATGTCAGTACTGACTTCACTCTCCTCTTCACCGTACATAATTGACATCCAGAGGAAGTGAGAAACAGCAGTTTTCACATTCTCTGGATGTCTAGTTTGTCTGAAGGAAAAAAAGACAGAAGCCAGCACTGAATGGTCGCAAGGATTGCATAACATACCAATGTTATATGAGCCCTGGGAGAGAGAAGGTCATTGACGCTGGACTGGCACCAGCATCAGAGGCGAGTATAAGTGTTATTTTACTGGGGAGGAAACCTAGGGATTTAGTAGAGATGGTCCGACTAGTGGACAACCCCTTTGAAATAATTTACATTCATTTCAAAGCTACTGAACACTTCATGTGCATTTTATAAGAGAAATGTTTTAAGCATAAAATAATCATTTTGAAATTTAATTAGTGGGGTAGAGGGGATGGAGCAAAACTTCCTTACATTTGCTTCTCCATTGATATTGGATGTGTCTATAGAGATGCAAGTCTGTATGGTGCCATCTGTCAGTATCAGAGTGTTAAACCACATACAGTGGGGGAAATAAGTATTTGATCCCTTGCTGATTTTGTAAGTTTGCCTACTAACAAAGACATGAACAGTCTATAATTTTAAGGGTAGGTTAAAACATTTTAACATTGAGTGATAGAATATCAAAAATAAAATCCAGAAAATCACATTGGAAAAATTACATAAATTTATTTGCATTTTACAGTGAGAAATAACTATTTGATCCCTCTGGCAAACAAGACTTAATACTTGGTTGCAAAACCCTTGTTGGCAAGCACAGCAGTCAGATGTTTTTGTAATTGATGAGGAGGTTTGTGCACATAGGAGGAATTGTGGTCCACTCCTCTTTCCAGATCATCTCTAAGGGCCCCATCACACACAGCGATCTCGCTGAATTTGTGATGCCATAGTGATCTTGCCAGCGAGATCGCTGTTTGTGACTGGGATCAGCGACCGGCCCCCCTGCTGGGTATCGCTGATCGTGCTCCATCGTCCTGGGCCGTTTTTTGATCGCTGGTCTCCCGCTGGCCAGCGCGCATCGCTGCGTGTGGCAGCGAGAGACCAGAGATCAGACGCTGGTTTCCAATGTAAACATCGGGTAACTAAGAGCCGCGCGGCTCTTGGATACTCGATGTTTACATTGGAAACCAGCTTGCTCGCTGGTCCTGATCACTGGAGGGGCTGTCTATGTGACAGCGCACCAGTGATCAACCTAACAATGTCCCAGCGATCCCATCCATGTTGGATCGTTGGTGGGATCGCTGGGACATCGTTATGTGTAACGAGGCATTAAATCATTAAGATTTTGAGGCTGTCGTTTGGCAACTCAGAGCTTCAACTGCCTCCATAGGTTTTCTATGGGATTAAGGTCTGAAGACTGGCTAGGCCACTCCATGACCTTAATGTGCTTCTTTTTAAGCCACTCATTTGTTGCCTTGGCTGTATATTTTGGGTCATTGTCTTGCTGGAAGACCCAGCCACGACCCATTTTTAATGTCCTGGCGTAGGGAAGGAGGTTGTCACTCAGGATTTTATGGTACATGTCTCCATCCATTCTTCCAATGATGCGGTGAAGTAGTCCTATGCCCTTAGCAGAGAAACACCCCAAAATATGTTTTCACCTCCATGCTTGACAGTGGGGACTGTGTTCTTGGGGCCATAGATTTTAAAACTTTACAGCGTAATGTGTTACCAATGGTTTTCTTGGTGACTGTGGTCCCAGCTGCCTTGAGATCATAAACAAGTTCCCTCTGTGTTGTTTTAGGCTGAGCTCTCTCCTTCCTCATGATCAAGAATAGCCCATGAGGTGAGATTTTGCCTGGTGCCCCAGATCGATATTGATTGACAGTCATTTTTCTATTTATTCCATTTTCTTACTATTGCACCAACAGTTGTCTCCTTCTCACCCAGCATCTTACTTATGGTTTTGTAGCCCATTCCAGCTTTGTGCAGGACAATGATCTTGTCCCTAACATCCTTATAAAGCTCTTTGGTCTTAACCATGTTGTAGATGTTAGATTCTGCCTGACTGAGTGTGTGGACAGAAGCATTTTATAAAGGTGACTATGTAAGACAGCTGTCTTTAATGCAGGTAACAAGTTGATTAGGGGCGTCTAACTGGTCTGTAGGAGCCAGAACGCTTATTGGTTGGTAGGGGATCAAATACTTATTTCTCACTGCAAAATGCAAATAAATGTATATAATTTATACAATGTGATTTTCTGGATTTTATTTTTGATATTATATCTCTCAATGTTAAAATAAACCTACTCTTAAAATTATAGATTGTTCCTGTCTCTGTCAGTGGGCAAACTTACAAAATCAGCAAGGGATCAAATACTTATGTCCCCCACGGTATAATTTTATTAATAATTTTATCTATTGTTAAGAACCAAATGAAAGTCTGTTTCTTATTTTATTACGGAAACTTAATAAACTGTGTAATATATCTTGGTAAACAAAAATGCATTTTTCTTCACTTACTTGACACCGCTCTCCTCCTAGATAGGCCCACTGCACTGCTTACCGTATATACTCGAGTATAAGTCGAGTTTTTCAGCCCCCTTTTGGGGCTGAAAAAGACCCCCCTCGACTTATATTCGGGTCACGGTGCCAACTTACCTGGTCCCCGTCATCTCCGCGGTCCCCGGTGTTCGTTTGCGGTCCCCTGCAGCGTCCTGGCGGCGGGTGATGATAGGGCCGCGGCGTTCAAAATCTCTACGCGCCGCTCTCTCCCGTCCTCCGGCAGTGACGTGCAGGGGGCGCGATGACGTGGAAAGCACGCGCCCTCTGCCTGAGTCACTGAAGAGCCGGCGACGCTCAGGAGCAGCTGTCATCAACGTAGGTGAGTATATAGTGTTTTTTTTTTTTTTTTTTTTACATTCCAGCAGGGGCAGTGGCAGCGGCAGCAACATGATACGATTACCAGTAATCCTATCACTTTGGGGGCAGCATTACGGTATTTGGGCCACCATTCACTGTGCAGCATTTATGGGGGCATATGTTGTGCAGCGTTATTTGGGCCACCATTCACTGTGCAGCATTTTGGGGGCATACTGTATGTTGTGCAGCATTATTTGGGCCAGCATTCACTGTGCAGCATTTTGGGGGCATACTGTATGTTGTGCAGCATTAAATTTACCAGTATCTTCGGCAATTCCCACCCTAGACTTATACTCGAGTCAATAAGTTTTCCCAGGTTTTTGAGGCAAATTTAGGGGGTCGACTTATACTCGGATCGACTTATACTCGAGTATATACGGGTAAGTCTGATATACAGAAAAACAGTGTCAATTATACGGTATGAATGTGGGAGCTTTCAGTATAACTGGTGGAGCATACTACACACTGTAGAGAGGAAAAAAAGATATGGGGAGGGGGCCTACACATAATATTACTATGTTCGGTCATTATTTTAAGTGTAAAGCTTAAGCTGGCCACACACATTAATTTTTGCTGAAGCGGTCTTCCATCTAATGTGTATAGGGGCATCTGGACTCTCCCATAATGGCAGATTTTAGGAGAGATAAAAATCAGGCAGTTAGATTCCAACATGTCCCTTCCTTTTGTTCTCGGAGGAGATAAACTACTTCAGGTGGAATCTGACAGCAGCTTCCTTTTCTTTCCCTATACTGAAAACATTATCGCAGAATTACCGTATGTAATGTGCAGACAGCCTTAATTATAATATCCTAAACACTGAGCTGCTGTGTCGGGAGCACGACGTGAGAGAGGAACTCGTCTCCTTTTCTGCCCTGGCTAGCTAAAAGAAAGTGTGGGTCGTGGCTGGGTGTGTAGATCTGTGCTCTGAGGGACGTAAGCCCATGCGGGCCGCAGGTGGCCAGTGTTTCACAGTTCGCCAGGACCATGTGCTTCACAGTTCGATGAGGGAGACTTCCGTTCCAAAGCGGTTCCAAAGTCTAATGGACGTTTCCTTTACAATATGAAGCATTTTCCACACAGTATGCTTCCTCCATAGTTTACTCCAGGGTTAGTGAGGCACACTGTTTCTCTCTACTACGCCACAACCCAGCTGTAACGCTACAGTCCTGATCAGCAAGTCTCCTTAGTTGCTCTGCGGTTCCGTGCCCTATTTCTTCCACTACTGGCGCCCTGAAATCCTACCACTCAGGCTCGGAATGGCCCACAAACAGGAGAATCCTCCAGTGGGCCCCTGAGCAATACTGGGCCACCACCCTCTTATATGAGCAGTACTTGTCACAATATACTTGAATCACTATGTACAGACAAAGGCAGCGTGTTAATCATTCTACAATCTATGTAGTTCATTGTTATATAAATTTGTGACTGATGATAATGTGACATTTACATATAGCTAAAAAGGGGGCCTTAAAGTTGGTTACTGGTAGGCCATTGGTACCCCAGTCCAACACTGACTAGACAGTTGTACTTTCAGTCCGGCTTAGGTCTGTGACCTACTGAGTTACAAGCTCTGGGGTTCATGACTCGGCGTCCTCTCCAAGGACCTTTCTCAAGAAGGCTACTCTGTCTCATCAGTCACTTTTATTCAGGATCACAATATCCCTCGCCTTAGTCTCCTCTCACTAGGGATCATCCTTTAGGCAGCACAGCTCACTCTGCACTCCAAACTCAAACTAATGCACAGTAAGTAGTCACTTGTCCTAACACTACCTCCACCCTCGTGGGCTAGTCCCATACATGTACCTATGCTACAATCACCATACTACCTGTCCTATAACACTACGCATTTTATATTATTAATTACTTATCTTATATTGCTATACATAACCATATCATAATACACTATCGTGCACATTACACAATATAAGACGCAAGACATTATTCACACTACAATACAACACATCTCACTGACACGATTGGTGTCTTCAGGGGTAGGAACGCTGTAGCACAGTCCACCTTCCTTACATGTCTGTAGGATGGGCAATCTGTAGATGGAACTATTACTTTCCATGACTTATGATGGCACTAATGATCGATTATAGTATTAAGGCCCGGTGAGGAGTCTGACAGCAGCTTACTTCCCTCTGGGAGATGGGAGTACATAGTTGTGGACAAGCTGTCGGTTCTAATCGCTTATGATGGCACAAATGATTGATCACAATATTAAGGAATGGAGAACATGGCAAGTTTATCCTTCAGACTGGCCAGAACCATTTACAGGTTTAATAGGAGCAAAGATGTATTTAGTTAAGGGAACACGATGTCGTGCTCAAGAATATAAAAGAATATCATAAACGTTAGCACCGATTGTTATTGAAGAGGACCTGTCACCAGACCAAAAGTGGGCAATTTTTGCTCTAATTTTATAATTGCTGCCTTTTTTTAATTTTTATTTATTTATTTTTAATCTGCTAAATTATTCCAGAGATATGGGTCTTTTAATTTAGCGATATTTTTTAATGTATTTATCACAGGGTGATAATGTTGATCAGTCTAAAGGCGTGCTTGCTGTAATTTTGATACAAGCACAGCTTTATCTGTTTCAGATCTATTAGTTCTCTTAATGCTGAGTGCTGTATAACTCCACCCACACCCTCGACTGACAGCTTTATGTGTACACTGTGCATAGGCAGAAAGCTACAAATCACTGCTGGTAGATGGGTTATACAAGCTCATGAATATGGAGGACTACATGACGGCAGGTTTTGTAGGCCTTTTGTGATAATTTTCTGCTGTGATTTTATCACAACCTACAGCAAGCAGCCAAGTAATGATCTAATGCCAAAATCTAGGTCTCTGCCCCTACATTATGCAGCTCTCACATTAGGTGGAAAACACCTGGAGACAGATTTCCTTTAAATCTTAAAAACACATTGCTGCACTTGTTCCTGCTCTATTAGCAGTGTAGATTTTGGTTTCAGGGTTCTTTACTGTTGGACTAACAGCATGTCAGAAGTCAACCCATAAAAATGCTCTCATCAGCAGAGTTCCAGCAAAAAATGTATACTTGTATCATGCAGAGAACTGACTTATGGTGGGAAGCTGGTATCATATAAATGGGAATTTACTCACTTCTGACCTTGCAAGAAACGCTGAAAATGATTTTTGTTTTTTAATGACTTTTCTTGACAGAATGAAGTAGATAAATGTAGAGCAAAAGAAAAAAAAGGGGGGATCGGTATTTACAGGACGCACACTTTACAAGTTACAAAAGTCTAAAAAACTTCATTTCATATACAAGGTTAGCATTTAAGCAACTCAATTAGGGATTAGGTTAACGCACTGCCATAAATCACTCTCTTTTTCAGAAATGTCCAGAGAAAAAGATAATTTAATAAATGGACGATGAGTCAGGATAATTATGGACGTCAAAGCAAACCACGCCAAATCCCCCTCACTTTCTAAATGAGCATTAGTGATTTCATACAAGTCTAATGTGTATTTGCCGTTACGGCAGCGTCATCTTTATTATACTAATGATGGGTAAGTTATTACTGTAGGTTTATCAGACTCATTTGTTATAGTACTAGTGGTGTACATAGCTGCAGCACTATAATATTGATCAAAACCACCTGTCTTACATTGTCAGGGTATTGGCCCAACCAAGGAAGCAGCTCTTAAAGGGGCCATCCAGGTGTCATAAATAACACTAAAACAAAGTAATAAGGCAAAACGACACTATTGAACACATAGGTATGTATAAGGATTACTGATCATTAAAACTGAACTGGTTGGGGAATGTTCTGCCCTAAAAAATATAGTGGGCAGTTGTGCCTACTAAAAAATATCCAGGACTGCCATTCCTAGAATACTATTCCCTTTGACACATCATGAAGCCCCATTCTAGAACCAACAATAGGATGCAAACGCTGCACAGAGGAATTCTGTTCTGTTACATTTTGTTGTTGCTGCAGGGTTTTTGAATATCCTTGGCCTGAATTCCTTGGTCTCTCTTTGAATCACTGTTGCTTTTAAAAGGTGGTATTTAAATGTGTTTGAGGGTAATACTAGTTTATCTATAAGTATTTACAATGCAAATTTCAATGGGTTAGTAAATCCAGCAAACATTCACTGATCAACCATAACATCACACATAGCGTAGTAAGGTTTAAGTCTTGCTCTCTGGAAGGGTCCTGTGGTGTCTGTCAGAAAAACGTGAGCTGCAAATACTTAGGTCCTCTATGTTGCAAAGTCTCTGTTTATAGGACTTGTTTTCCTACACAACCTACACAATGGATTTGGCATCTTTAAAGGTCAAGTCGAACCATTCTTTAAAAGGGTTTAATAAAAAGGCCCTCATCACATAATTCAAACAGCACTTCCTAGACACACTCTGCAGAAACACAGCTTCCAAGACCTGCGTCAATTAACAGAAGAGACCTATCAAAAGAACACACATCAGATCTGCCAGATCTTCTACAAGGCTAACTGAGGATGGAAGGATTGAGGCTGAAGAAAAAAAATCCTTTGTACTCAACACAGAAGTCATTTCTTTTGATATCACAGCCCTTCTCCTCAGCTCTTCGAAGTATGCATGCCTATGATACAATTCCTCTGTCTGTTGAGATAGAGATGTCAGGAAGTGTTTCTTCAGACTACAGCCTGTCCTGAGAAATGACTAGGATTGACAGAATTGAATTATGAGATGGGGCCATTTTACTACATTCTTGGAGAACCCTTTTAAACAAACTTTGCTGTGTAGCAAGGAGAATAGTCCAGATGAAACAAAGCACTGTTATTTGGGAATCGGGATATCATGGTCATGAATTAAGGTACTTGGTCTGTAACAATGATTAGAAAGCCAAGACCAAGCAAAACATTGCCCTGAGCATTACATGGCCTCTGTCAGCTCAAAGAGCTCATATAGTGCATCCATGTGATATCTACTATCTAGGAAAAAGATGCACAGGTACCCCCATTGCCCTCATGATGTTAAAGGAGGAATAAAATCCTCTGACCAGTCTATCTTCATTTATTGCTCCATGGTCTAGTTCTGATGTTTCCATGGCGACTGTAGGAACTTTAGCAAGGTAAAAATGGGTAACCAACTACCCAGCTACGCAGCCACATGTACATTCAGATGCAATACACTATGTATTTGATCACCAATTTATAATAACCAACATGAATTTTTTCAGCAGTGTGTGCTGTTACCCATTCTGTATGACTGCAAAAAATGGACTAACTTTTGCCATCCTCGAACATGAAAGAAACTTGGTCATCCATCAGCTTGTCAGTTGTCCTCGCTTACCCTATTTTTAGTACAGTAGGTGCTAATCAGTCTGTACCCGGATGTTCTACAAAGCCTTCCCATTTGTAGATGACCTGACCCAGTGGTCTAGAAAATTTGGCTCCTTACAAAAGTCACTCAGATTACACCTGCTCATTTTTTCTGCTTCCAACACATTCACTTGAAGACCTTACTTTCTGCCTAATATTCCCACCTGTTATTTACTTCAACTGTCAGAGAATTGCAACACAGTGACATTGGTAAATGGAGTTGAACAGCAGGAACCTTACTTAATCTGGTTCATATAAAGTATAGAAAAATTCTTCCAGGGTAAAACACATCGCTGTGGAGTCGGAGGCAGAGTCCGTGTCCATTTTGTTGGAGTCGGAATAAAATGGACTGACTCCTAAAATATATCATACACTGGGTACAATACAATGCAGGATGTGATGTAACTTTTTCATAAATTTCATAAGAATTTGAGAATGTTATGAAATGTCCTATAAATGTCTGTTCTGTTCATGATCTAAGGATCTTGGCTTTTAGTTGAGATGAATCTTTGCTGCACTTTATGTACATGCTTAGTAGTGAGGCCGTGCTGTGGAGTCGGAGTGAAAATGAATCTGTGCTGCTCTTTATGTACATGCTCAGTGGTGACCAGTGCTGTGGGGTCGGAGTGGAGATGAATCTGTGCTGCACTTTATGTACATGCTCAGTAGTGACCAGTGCTGTAGAGTCAGAGTGGAGATGAATCTGTGCTGCACTTTATGTACATGCTCAGTAGAGACACAGTGCTGTGGGGTCGGAGTGGAGATGAATCTGTGCTGCACTTTATGCACATGCTCAGTAGTGAGGCCGTGCTGTGGGGTCAGAGTGGAGATGAATCTGTGCTGCACTTTATGTACATGCTCAGTAGAGACACAGTGCTGTGGGGTCGGAGGGGAGATGAATCTGTGCTGCACTTTATGTACATGCTCTGTAGTGACCAGTGCTGTGGGGTCGGAGTGGAGATGAATCTGTGCTGCACTTTATGTACATGCTCAGTAGAGACACAGTGCTGTGGGGTCGGAGTGGAGATGAATCTGTGCTGCACTTTATGTACATGCTCAGTAGTGACACAGTGCTGTGGGCTCGGAGGGGAGATGAATCTGTGCTGCACTTTATGTACATGCTCAGTAGAGACACAGTGCTGTGGGGTCGGAGTGGAGATGAATCTGTGCTGCACTTTATGTACATGCTCTGTAGTGACCAGTGCTGTGGGGTCGGAGTGAAGATGAATCTGTGCTGCACTTTATGTACATGCTCAGTAGTGAGGCAGTGCTGTGGAGTCGGAGGTGAGATGAATCTGTGCTGCACTTTATATACATGCTCAGCAGTGACGAGTGCTGTATAGTCGGAGTGGAGATGAATCTGTGCTGTACTTTATGTACATGCTCAGTAGTGACGAGTGCTGTAGGGTCGGAGTGGAGATGAATCTGTGCTGTACTTTATGTACATGCTCAGTAGTGACGAGTGTTGTAGAGTCGGAGAGGAGATGAATCGGTGCTGCACTTTATGTACATGCTCAGTAGTGACGAGTGTTGTAGAGTCGGAGTGGAGATGAATCTGTGCTGCACTTTATGTACATGCTCAGTAATGAGGCAGTGTTGTGGAGTCGGAGGGGAGATGAAACTATGCTGCACTTTATGTACATGCTCAGTAGTGACCAGTGCTGTGGAGTCGGAGTGTAGCTGAATCTGTGCTACACTTTTTGTACATGCTCTGTAGTGAGTCCGTGCTGTTGGGGCGCAGTCAAGGGAAATTTAGGATACGGAGGTTTGGCTTACCAACTCCAAAGCCCTGATAAAATATACAGCATGTGCTTGAGGACACACAGGGAAAACTTGAAAAGATTATTTCAGATTTTTTGCATATACACTGCGCTGCACATACTCAGTAGTAACGCAGTGCTGTGGAATCGGAGTGGAGATGATTGAATCTGTGCTGCATTTTATGTCCATGCTCAGTAGTGACCAGTGCTGTGGGGTCGGAGTGGAGATGAATCTGTACTGCACTTTATGTACATGCTCAGTAGTGATGAGTGCTGTAGAGTCGGAGTGGAGATGAATCTGTGCTGCACTTTTTGTACAAGCTCTGTACACTGTGTGTAGAATTATTAGGCAAATGAGTATTTTGATCACATCATCCATTTTATACATGTTGCCCTACTCCAAGCTGTATAGGCTTGAAAGCCAACTGTCAATTATGTAAATCAGGTGATTTGCATCTCTGTAATGAGGGGTGTGGTCTAATGACATCAACACCCTATATAAGGTGTGCTTAATTATTAGGCAACTTCCTTTCCTTTGGCAAAATGGGTCAGAAGAAAGATTTGACGGACTCTGAAAAGTCAAAAATTGTGAGATGTCTTGCAGAGGGATGCAGCAGTCTTGAAATTGCCAAACTTTTGACGCGTGATCACCGAACAATCAAGCGTTTCATGGCAAATAGCCAACAGGGTTGCAAGAAGCGTGTTGATAAAAAAAGGCTCAAAATAACTGCCCATGAATTGAGGAAAATCAAGCATCAAGCTGCCAAGATGCCATTTGCCATCAGTTTTGCCATATTTCAGAGCTGCAACGTTACTGTAGTATCAAAAAGCACAAGGTGTGCCATACTCAGGGACGTGGCCAACGTAAGGAAGGCTGAAAAATGTCCACCTTTGAACAAGAAACATAAGATAAAACATCAAGACTAGGCCAAGAAATATCTTAAGAATGATTTTTCTAAGGTTTTATGGACTGATGAAATGAAAGTGACTGTTGATGGGCCAGATGGATGGGCCAAGGCTGGATCAGTAAAGGGCAGAGAGCTCCACTCCAACTCAGACACCAGGAAGGTGAAGGTGGGGTACTGGTATGGGCTGGTATCAAAGATGAACTTGTGGGACCTTTTCGGGTTGAGGATGGAGTGAAAGCTCAACTCCCAGACCTACTGCCAGTTTCTGGAAGACACCTTCTTCAAGCAGTGGTACAGGAAGAAGTCGGTATTGTTCAAGAAAAACATGATTTTCATGCAGGACAATGCTCTATCACATGCATCCAAATACTCCACAGCGTGGCTGGCCAGTAAAGGTCTAAAAGAAGAAAAAATAATGACATGGCCCCCTTGTTCACCTGATTTGAACCCCATAGAGAACCTGTGGTCCCTCTTAAAATGTGAAATCTCCAGGGAGGGAAAACAGTACACCTCTCGGAACAGTGTCTGGGAGGCTGTGGTGGCTGCTGCATGCAATGTTGATCGTAAACAGATCAAGCAACTGACAGAATCTATGGATGGAAGGCTTTTGAATGTCATCGTAAAGAAAGGTGGCTATATTGGTCACTGATTTGTTTTTTTGTTTTTGAATGTCAGAAATGTTTATTTCTAAATTTTGTGTTGTTATATTGGTTTACCTGGTGACACAGAGCTGTCTCATTCACACAGCAGAGGCTTTGTCACAGAACAGATTACATCAGTGACTGCCATCCCATGTGCAGATTAGAAGCTGCAGACCCCCATCACGGGCCATCACACAGTCTGTACTCACTGCTGCCAGCAGCCGAGCCCCATCACTGCCAGCAGCCTGGGACACTGAGGAAAGGAATCACTGATAATGAGTGAGTTATGTATTGTAAGCATGGAGTGGCCCAGAATACAGGACGATTTTCCCTCCTCACTAGAGTTTCACTTTCCATAGATCACTGTTCAGTGTGTGTCTGGGGGAGGAGCAGCTGGGTGGTTCTGCTCTCTGCACTGAGGCTGCTAGAGGGGGAGGATTTGTTACTGTGTGAGGAGGGCTTGTTCATGTGGACGGGGAGGGCCTGTTGCTATGAAGGGTGGGGTTGTTGCTATAGAGGGCAGGTTTTTAGTAGAGTAGGAGCAAACGACCAGTTCTCATTTCAATGCCAGAACACACCCCTCCTTGGACGTTCTGATCAGAAGCAAGAGAGTGATATCTAGAAAACCCTGCAAACTGGTGACAGAAGGTAAATTACTTATTGTCACCATTCTGCAGCCCAGATATGTACCGAGATTATGTGAAAAGCCCGGACAACCCCTTTAATATGAAAAATATTTACAGCTCTGAGGAACTGCAAGCTCCAAGACAGGTTATCACACTTCGGGTTATTTAGTTTGGAAAATCAAAGGCTTAGGGGTGATCTTATTACAATGTATAAATATATGCGGGGACAATACAAAGACCTTTCTAATGATCTTTTTACTCTTAGACCTGTGACGGGGACAAGGGGGCATCCTCTACGTCTGGAGGAAAGAAGGTTTAAGCAAAATCACAGACGCAGATTCTTTACTGTAAGAGCAGTGAGACTATGGAACTCTCTGCCATATGATGTTGTAATGAGTGATTCCCTAATAAAATTTAAGAAGGGACTGGACGCCTTTCTTGAAAAGTATAATATTACAGGTTATATACACTAGTTTCCTTAATATTGCGTTGATCCAGGGAGCTAGTCTGATTGCCGTATGTGGAGTCGGGAAGGATTTTTTTTCCCCAATGTGAAGCTTACTGTTTGCCACATGGGTTTTTTTTTGCCTTCCTATGGATCAACATGTTAGGGCAAGATAGGATAGGATATGGGTTGAACTAGATGGAATTAAAGTCTTCCTTCAACCTTAATAACTATGTTACTATGTTAATAACTATGTTACTAATATACAAGCCAGTTTATGGAGCATGCATGTCAACCCAGGGAAAGATAGGAAAGCACTGGCCATCCACAAGGTATATTACGCATTTGCAACCAGGTTGTGTTAAATAACCATTGATATGAATAAGCAACCAGCAGCAGCAATAATATCTCTTAGACCCCAATTTATGGTACCATTAAAACAGTATATTGCTTGCAGCATTAGCTAAATGCAATATTTTTCAGTAAACTCAAAAGTCTATCAAAAGCTCCACGATGTAGAAGAAACTGCCAGTACTTACAATGTGTATGCACCATAAACTTACATAGTTGAGCAGTTTGTGAAGGGAGATTAATATCTGCATTTATTTTTCAATAAAAATGTTTCCACATACTTGATTGCGTTCAAAGAAATTTGGAAGCCATATGTGTTTTAAGCTTTAGCAATACCAACAGCAGAGTTATTAACTTTTCTGAGTTATTTCAATTAGACTCCCTACAATTTAGAGACTTGAAATATTTATACAGGCATCTATCCTTACACCTCAGAGGCTGGGAGCGGAGAGGCTTATTTAATAATAATAATTTTTATTTATATAGCGCCAACATATTCCGCAGCACTTTACAATTAAGCGGGGACATGTACAGACAATAAATTCAATACAAGTTAAGACAATTTAAACAGTGACATTAGGAGTGAGGTCCCTGCTCGCAAGCTTGCAATCTACAAGGAAATGGGGGGGACACAGGTGAAAAGTGCTTGTTAATTCAGGTCTGGCAATTATAATAGGGATTTTCATATAAAGCTGCATGATCCGGTCATCAGCCCGTGTGTTTAAGTGCAATAGTCAAGTATCAAGTGCAGTTATCGTGTGCATGGAGGGTGTGGAGACAGATGAATAGTAGGGTGCAGATTCAGAATAATATTTGGAAGGAGGGAACAGGGCAAAGTTAGTTTACTGAGTAGTTGATGTGGTAGGCTTGTTTGAAGAGATGGGTTTTCAAAGCTCGCTTGAATAGGTCGGGGCTAGGTATCAGTCTGATCGTCTGGGGAAGTGCATTCCAGAGAGCTGGAGCAGCACGAGAGAAGTCTTGGAGACTGAGGTGAGAGGTTCGGATTACGGGGGATGTTAGTCTTAGGTCATTTGTAGAACGGAGGGCACGTGTAAGGCTATAGACAGAGATGAGAGAGGAGATATAAGGCGGTGCAGAACAGTGGAGAGCTTTGTGGGTGAGAGATATGAGTTTATACTGGACCCTGTAGCGAATAGGTAGCCAGTGTAATGACTGGCACAAGATGGAGGCATCGGTGAAGCGGCTGGACAGAAATATGACCCTGGCTGCCGCATTCAAGATGGATAGGAGAGGAGAAAGTTTGGTAAGAGGGAGACCGATCAGAAGAGAGTTGCAGTAGTCCAGACGAGAATGAATAAGAGCGACAGTAAGAGTCTTAGCAGTTTCAAAGGTGAGAAAAGGTCGGATTCTGGAGATGTTTTTAAGATGCAGGTGACAAGAGCGAGTGAGTGATCGGATATAGGGAGTAAAGGAAAGTTCAGTGTCGAATATGACCCCAAGACAGTGGGCATGCTGCTTGGGAGTTATGGTTGAACCCTCCAGGGTTATTTCGATGTTAGGTAGAGTGAGGTTAGTAGAGGGGAGAAACACAAGAAGTTCAGTTTTGGAGAGATTTAGTTTCAGATAGAGGGAGGACATGATGTTAGAGACAGCAGACAGACAATCCTTGGTATTTTGAATTAGGGTAGGAGTGATGTCAGGGGAAGAAGTGTATAATTGGGTGTCATCAGCATAGAGATGATACTGGAACCCAAATCTGCTGATTGTTTGTCCAATAGGGGCAGTGTATAGAGAGAAGAGGAGGGGACCTAGGACTGAGCCCTGTGGGACCCCGATAGTAAGGGGACGAGGAGAGGAAGAGGAGCCGGCAAAAGATACAGTGAAGGAGCGGTCAGAGAGGTAGGAGGAGAACCAGGAGAGGGCTGTGTCCTTGAGGCCTATAGAGCGGAGCATAGTGAGGAGGAGCTGATGATCCACAGTGTCAAATGCGGCAGAGAGATCCAGGAGAATCAGCAGGGAGCAATGACCTTTCGATTTAGTTGTTATTAGATCATTAAGAGACTTTAGTGAGGGCAGTTTCAGTGGAGTGTAAAGAGCGGAAACCAGATTGTAAGGGGTCGAGAAGAGAGTTATCCGAGAGATAGCGAATTAGACGGGAGTGGACCAAGCGTTCCAGGAGTTTAGAGATGAAGGAAAGGTTAGAGACAGGTCTGTAGTTAGCGGTGCAGTTCTGATCCAGGGATGGCTTTTTAAGTAAAGGGGTTATGATGGCATGTTTAAATGAGGGAAATATACCTGAAGAAAGAGAGAGGTTAAATATTTTAGTCAGGTGAGTGGTGACCACTGGTGAACATATTTACTAATTTTCTTAGGCTAGGTTCACATTAGCGTTTGAGTCCGCAGCGGATCATCCGTATGTGCAAAAGCATGCAAAAACGCATGCAAAACACATGTTTACGCAGTGTTTTTTATGCGCATCATCTTACGCATGACGAAAAAAAACTGCGTGTGCATACGTTTGTACGTGTTTGCATTGTTTATTCGCATGTGTTCGATATGACACGAGACAAAAATGAGGGTGTCTCATGGGATTTCTATATTCATTTTGAAGAATGCCTGCGTATTGAACACATCCTTACTCATGTCCTTGCATACAAATGCGCTCCCATAAATAGTAATGCGTTTTTTTACACACTCATCCGCATGCATATGCCTGCGCATATGTGACGGATTTTTGACGCCTCAAAAAATGCAACATGTTGCGTTCGTTGGACACCACCGCACACTGAGAAACAACATGTGTACGCAAAAGCATGCGAACACATGTCCCTGTGTACACCATGTTAAAAATATGTACGCATGACGCATGCGGATCTAACATTGCGCACACAAACGCTAATGTGAAACCAGCCTTAGAATCTGATTTAATATCGCATATAAGCTTGGCTGAATGAATTGTCTCATGACTTTCAGATATTGTGAAAGTCTTAGCATTTGCAAACCCTTATCATTTATAATTCTACCCCAAATTCAAGCTTCACCATTTTATACCATTTCAACTAAAGACTTATTTATTGCTCCATTTAACGCTCTAGTATGTATTGATAGATGCCAGCACTTCTATTTTCTAAACCAGAGTTATTCAAGTTACTGGTACATTTTGGCTGTCAGCACTAGCCTGGTATCAAGCTCATTGCATATCTAGCCATCTGCTAAAAGGGTTACTCCCATTTTAGATCGATAGTTAGGGCTTGTCATGATTCCTCCTCTCAGCATGGTGAGAGCTCAGTCGTCCAATCAGGGGAAGGGGCGTGCCGAGTTGTCAGTATCGTGATAGACAGCTCAGCCGTCCAATCTGGGGAAGGGGCTTGCCGAGTTGTCAGTATCGTGATAGACAGCTGAGTCATCCAATCTGAGGCTTGTGCATGCTGAGCTGTCAATGTGGTTTGTGACAGTATAGCCGCCCAATGTTAGGCATGATTCCCAGGCTATTTAGCTGTCTGTCTGTCGTCTCTACCAGTTGGAGCTGTGCTCTGCTTGGTGTGAATTTGCCTCTGTGCTGGGAATTCTGTATATTGATCTTTTTCTGACTGACCTTGGATTTTGTCTTTGACCATCCATTTGCCTAACCCCTATGTTTTGATCCACTATCTGCTTGAAATTATGAACCTGGACTGTGACCTGACTATGCCTTTTCCTCACCCCTCTGTTTATGTCATACCCTCCTGGCTTTTGGCCTCGGACACCCTGACATCCCCATCTCACGAGTAGTGACTAGTGTCACTGGTCTATTCCAGAAGTCGTTTTTTTCGCATACAAGTTTTATCTGTGATTTTCTGTGAGTGAAAAGACTTTAATTTATCTATTTTTATATAAATTTATTGTTGATTATTGAGAATTATACCAAATCGCCCCTATTAGTCCAGTTGACAGCCAGAAAGAAATCCTACCACCTGCCATAGAATCCAAGTATCAAAGTACTGTGAGAATGAGGACTGTAATTTTTAATTTAGCAATAGAACATATGTAGGTTTAAGACAGAGCCATCTCTTTTTATTCGCTTTTACCAGTTTTCAAGATTTAAAAGTTGCAAGCATCCAAGGAATATCTGTTCACTAACCTGACAGCAGAGAATTTCTGTTCTCGCTTTCATCGTAGGCTTAGCTTTCTCCTTTGTTATTTGTAAACTTATTAAATATTAGGGTAAATTCAGACACTATTACACAGCCTGCTCATTTTGGCTTACGAGGCAAAAAGTATTCAAGCCTTGTTTATTGTGGACAGAGATGAGTTGCTGTATGAATATTAATAATGAAAAATCAGAGGCGAGCATCGGTACAGAACATGATGTTGAATAAATTATGTTTGTATGCAACAACATTTTAAACGCTGATAAGCGAAGTATTGTTCTCTATATATCCGGGCAGGATGCAAGCCAAAGAACATTATATACTTCATATTTGCCAGTAGAAAGAATACTTTGTGTAATGGAAAAAGATGAGACCTTTTGAATTCAAGAAAAACATTCCAATTACAATAATGTATACAAATAATTTAATATGTATGTCGATTTTATCTATTTTTGTTAAGGTTTCCAATATTTTCTTAATTTGTTTCAAAGTTATTTACAGAATTCTGCCACAGTTGTGGCACTATAAGGGTGTGGGCACACGCTGCGGATTCTGCGCGGATTTGTCTAAATCCGCAGGTAAAAGACCTGTGGTTTATCTGCGCATTTGCCTGCGGTTTTCCCTTGCGGATTGACACCTGTACAATGGAGCAGGTGTGAAACCGCTGCGAATTCAGCACAAAGAAGTGACATGCTGCGGATTTAAAACCACAGCAAATCTGCAAGGAAAAATCCGCAGCATGTGCACTGCGGTTTTCATTTTCCATTGAAAACAAAGGTACTGTACAAAGCAGCAGAAACTGCTGCAAATCCGCAGAGCCAAATCCGCTGCGTATCCGCAGCAGAATCCGCAGTGTGTGCACACACCCTAAAGCAGTGAACTGCACTACCAGATACCACCATCAGGTGAAAATAGCACCATAAAAAAAGTTAAACTACTTTTCAACAGTATGCGCACATGACCTCTTTTTCACGCAGAAACCGCTTAAAAGAGTAAACATACAGTCATGGCCGAAAGTGTTGGCATCCTTGAAGTTGTTCCCAAAAATGAAGTATTTCTCCCAGAAAAATTATTGCAATTACACGTTATGTTACACAACAGAAAAGAGAAACACCAAAGTTACTTACCGGTAGCCGTTTTTTCCGGAACCCATGACAGCACACCTGAGAGAAGGGATCCGCCCAGTCAGGACAGGAACCCTACTGAAAATAAAAGGGCGGTACCTCTCCCTCGCTTCAGTTGGTTTATAGAGCATGAGAGGCCCCCCTGGTTCCAAGTACACACAGCAAAAACTATCACCACATTATATTAAATAAAAAACACTCAAACTATAGTGCACACCAAAGGAGTGATAAGGGGGGGAATATATACGGGTGCTGTCATGGCAAGGTGATCTCTTGGCTCCTATGGAACTTAAGAACTACCTTGGGGAGACAGGCCGGATCTGGTCTTAGAACTACTCTGTCCTCAAAAACTTGAGTGTATGGAGGGCATATGGACAGGGCCTGTAAGTCGCTCACCCTACGGGTTGATGTTAGGGCCACTAATAACACCATTTTAATTGTGAGAAACGTGAGTGATAACATCTGTAATGGCTCAAAAGGATCCCTGGTTAATGCCTCCAAGACTAGATTCAGGTCCCAGGGAGGAATCTTTGGACCAATGAACGGCCTAGACCTGCTACAAGATTTTATAAATCGGGACACCCACCTATTGGATGATAATAATAATTTTATTTCTATAGCGCCGACATATTCTGCAGCACTTTACATTTCAGAGGGTACTTGTACAGATGATAGACATTACAGCATAACAATAACCACATAGATCATAACAGATACCAAGAGGAAAGAGAGCCTATGAGGAAAAAAGGTAGACATTGGATGCTAAGTTACAATTATATAGGGCCCCCAAGGCTGACACCTAAACCTTGAAGGTACTAGTTGCTAACCAAAGTTGCAACCCAGCCTGCAGAAACTCTAGGATAGGTCACACCGGAGCTACCTCCCCTAAAGGTTGACCCAGGAATTCCAGGAACTTTTTCCATGTTCTACCATAAATTCTCGATGTGATTGGTTTCCTACTTTTCAACAGGGTGGAGACTAGCCCTGGTGAGATTCCCTGGCGAGATCCATGGATCTGAAACAGGCATCCGCCTTAGCAGGGAGAACCACGGTCTCCTCGGCCAAAACGGAGCGATGAGAATTACTCTTGCCTGATCCTCTCTTATTTTCCTCACTACCGTCGGAATCATTGCTATCGGAGGGAACACGTAGGCTAGGGTGAACCTCCAGGATATCTGTAGGGCATCCACAGAAAATGGATTTTCTCCTGGATCTAGAGAGCAGAACTTCCTGACCTTCCTGTTGTGTAAGGTGGTAAACAGGTCTATCTCTGGTTTGCCCCAAGCCTGTACTATTAGCTGGAACACATGAGGGTTTAGGGACCATTCCCCCTGTTTCAGTTTTCTGCGACTCAGGAAGTCTGCTTGGCCATTTTCGACGCCTCTTATATGTAGTGCCATGAGAGACAACAGATGTTGTTCTGCTAATTGGAACAGGAGGTTTGAAACTTCTATGAAGCCACGGGATCTTGTCCCCCCCCTTTGGTTGATATAAGCTACCACAGCTATATTGTTCAACATGACCCGAGTATGGCGGCCCTGAAGTAAGGGGAGAAAATGTCTTAAGGTTTTTTCTACAGCCCAAAGATCTTTTATATTCGAACCTTGATCTCTTTCTAGAGAAGACCAAATTCCTTGTACTGAGTGGGTTCTTAGGTGTGCTCCCCAACCTGAACCACTCGCATCGGTTGTGATAACGTCCTCGACTCGTCTCAACCATTGGAACTCCGATGTCAAATGATCCCTTACAGTCCACCAGGTTAGGGAATCTCTTCCGGCCAAGGAAAGATGTACGTTTTCTTCTAAATGTCCTTTCAATGATCTCTGTGCTGACAGGACTTCCCACTGTAACTGTTTTAGGCGAAATTGTGCCCAACCTACACTGTGTTCCAAATTATTATGCAAATGATATTTTTCTATGATTTTCCTAAATAGTCGGTACAAATGACAGTCAGTCTAATAAAAGTCATCACCTGTTAGATTATACATCGAATTTTATTGAACAAACCTCCCAATAATAACAGTATAATCTCCAAAATGAATAAAAACTCAAATTGCACTGTTCCAAATTATTAGGCACAGTAGAATTTCTAAACATTTGATATGTTTTAAAGAACTGAAAATGCTCATTTGTCAGAGAATATGGGAAGCAAGATGTGCCACAGTCCACGCTGCTGAATCCACAAAATCACCTGGGATGCAAGATGTAGTAACAAAGTAACAGATCCCTGAGGAAGGTGCCAGGAAGGGCGCCGAAACGCGTAGGAAGGAATAAAGAAGTACTTTGTTACTACATCTTGCATCCCAGGTGATTTTGTGTATTCAGCAGCGCGGACTGTGGCACATCTTGCTTCCCATATTCTCTGGTAGTTTTTCCACTTTGGAGTGGTCGGTGGAGGTCCTGCAGCAGCTGATACTGTGTTATGTCTTCAAGCCAGTTGTGGGTCACACAACTGGAATAGGTGAGTGGAACTGCATTACACCACTCACATCGTAGTGTCACTAGTGATAGGGCACTATTGCGCCTCTTGTTCCCCCACCCTTTTTGTAATGCTCATTTGTGGAATTTGCAGCATTAGGAGGTCACATTCACTGAACAAAAAAGCTATTTAACTCCAAAACATCCTAACAGGCCAAGTTATATGTTAACATAGGAACCCTGCTTTGATATCACCTTCACAATTCTTACATCCATTGAACTTGGAAGTTTTTGGAGAGTTTCTGCTTGTATTTCTTTACATGGAGTCAGAATAGCCTCCCAGAGCTGCTGTTTTGATGTGAACTGCCTCCCACCCTCATAGATCTTTTGCTTGATGATACTCCAAAGGTTCTCTATAGGGTTGAGGTCAGGGGAAGATGGTGGCCACACCATGAGTTTATCTCCTTTTATGCCCATAGCAGCCAATGACTCAGAGGTATTCTTTGCAGCATGAGATGGTGCATTGTCATGCATGAAAATGACTTTGCTCCTGAAGGCACATTTCTGCTTCTTATACCATCGAAGACAGCTGTTAGTCAGAAACTCGATATACTTTGCAGAGGTCATTTTCACACCTTCAGGAACCTTAAAGAGCCCTACCAGCTGTTTCCCTATGATTCCGGCCCAAAACATGACGCTTCCACCTCCTTGCTGATGTCGCAGCCTTGTTGGGACATGGTGGCCATCCACCAACCATCCACTACTCCATCCATCTGGACCATCCAGGGTTGCTCGACACTCATCAGTAAACAAGACTGTATGAAAATTAGTCTTCATGTATGTCTGGGCCCACTGCAACCATTTCTGCTTGTGAACACTGTTTATGGGTGGCTGAATAGTAGGTTTATGCACCACAGCAAGCCTTTGAAGGATCCTACACATTGAGGTTCGAGGGACTCCAGAGGCACTAGCAGCTTTAAATATCTGTTTGCTGGTTTGTAATGGCTTTTTAGCAGCCGCTCTCTTAATCTGATGAACTTGCCTGGCAGAAACCTTCCTCATTCTGCCTTTATCAGCACAAACATGTCTGTGCTCAGAATCAACCACAAATCTCTTAACAGTACGATGATCACGTTTAAATTTTTGGGAAATATCTAATGTTTTCATCTCTTGACCAAGGCATTGCTCTATTTGATGTTTTTCAGCAGCAGAGAGATCCTTTTTCTTTCCTAAATTCCTTGAAACCTGTGCCTTGCTTAATAATGTGGAACATCATTCTTAAGTAGTTTTCCTTTAATTGGGCTCACCTGGTAAACTAATTATCACAGGCGTTTGAGATTGATTTCAGTGATCCAAAGAGCCCTGATACACAATACCATCTATGAGTTTATTTGAAAAACAAAAAATTACATCTTTATGACACTTAAATCCAATTTGCATAATAATTTGGAACACAGTGTACAGCCGGTATACATGATGCTAATGAGCAAAAACACATCATAGAAAATAGCCTCACCAAACCTTGTCTAATGACTAATGCACTAGCAGGATGCAGCGGGCTCCCAAAGATAAAGGCTGGAGCAGCGCAGGTGCCCACCACTGATGACAACAGCCACCCTATCACTATAGCAGTGATGATGAAGGTGTTAGCTGCCTAGTGGAAAAAAGCACACAGATGGAGCTTGCTTAGGACATAAGTCACACAGGAAAGTGCAATGCATAGTGTCTGAATGACAGCCTATTTAAAAACACCTAAAATGGAAAGCGGGCTGTTTAGCACTATATATGCACCACACAGAAAAAACAGCCATCAAAAGGAGCCCAGCTGCATCCTACAAAAAATGATAAAAAGTGCAATAAAAAGATACAAAAAAATGTATATAATAAATGCATTCAATGAGGTATTGGTTACTATTTTGGCCAAAACAGATAAGCTTGCAATCCAACGTCAAGGATCCCATTTTTTTGCGAGTACCTAACTAAACATCAATTCAAAGCTCACAGACAGGGAAAAAAGGACTTAAAAATCCTGTAAATTTTAGCAAAAACACATCATAGAAAATAGCCTCACCAAACCTTGTCTATTAAATTTTCTCCTCCAAAAAGAAGGCCTTTTGGTCTCGCCGGGAAAAAGGGGAAAGGCTTTCTTTTTATCCCCTGCCTTCTCCAAAATATCCTCCAGCTTCTGCCCAAAGAGGAATTGACCATCAAACAGGATGGAACAGAGTCTATTCTTGGATGGTAAATCACCCGCACACCCTTTAAGCCACAGGGCGCGTATCGCCGCATTAGACAAGCCTGCCACCCTGGCTGCCAATCTTACTGAGTCCGCTGAGGAGTCTGCTAAGAAGGCTGCTGCCCCTTGTGCTAGGACCACATTGGCTAGGATCTCATCCCTTGGCACCTTATTTCTCAGCTGATCCTCTATTTGCTGTAGCCAGATCACGAGAGATTGGGCAGTACATGTCTCTGCTATCGCTGGTTTTAATCCTCCTGCTGCCGCCTCCCAGGTGTTTCTTAAGAATCCATCTGCTTTTTTGTCAAGCAGGTCTCTTAGTACGCCAGAATCTTATAAAGGCAGGAAAAAATTTTTTGAGGACCTAGCCACAGCACCATCGATTTTAGGCATTTTTTCCCAGGTCTCGGAGTCTTTCTCCTCAAAGGGGTACTTCTTTTTAGATGAGGAAGGTAAGACCTTTCTGTTTTTTTCCCACTCTTTCTCTATTAGCGCTTTTACTTTTGTATTGACAGGGAAGGTGCGCTTTCTTTTTTCCTCCAGTCCTCCGAACATAACATCCTCTAAGGATCTCTGTGTTTTCTCCTCTTTTAGGCCCATTGTAAATCTGACTGCTTTAACCAGTCTCTCCACATCCTCGGCTGGGAAGCACGGTCGGCCCCCTATATCACTGTCTGAGGAGGAGTCCAAGGACTGGAGAGAGGAGGAGGAGGGGGACGGAGATCTTTCACGACCATCCCCACACAGAGAGGCTTCAGACTCCGTAAGTATCTTACGGCTTTTCTTGCCCCCTTTTTTAAGGGCTGCCCTTATTATGGCCCTAAGGCTGGTGGCGAAGTCAGGGGTCTCTTTCCATATTGTTCTACTAATAAAGTCAGCGCAGTTTCTTCTGCCACTGAACTGTCACTGGGGCTTTGCAAAGGGCACACTCATTGTTCTTTGCTTTGGCGCTAGCTTTCCTCGACCTCTAGTGATAAAGCAGAAAATATGGACTCCATTACCATAAAGGTGACATTCTCGTAGATCACTCACCATTGCTGTCAATCAAGGGTATCGGATTCGGAGGCTGATCAGAGGTACGTACAACGTCCCTTCTGGTTGTTGAGGAGTCCTGTGACCTTCGGCCAGGACGACTGCCGCTCCTACCACTCGAGCGGCTGCTCCTCCTGGTATGCAGGTGACCAGGCGAGGCATCAGGTGAGAGCTCCTGCTGCTGCTCCATCTTCGGACACAAGCGCCTCTTCTGTGGTCATCCCTCAAGAGGGATCCACTATGCTCTCCGCCTCTTCTGGAACCCAAAAAGAGCCCCTCCCTCCTCTGCCATAGGGCCGGGACGCGTAAAGCCGGCTGGCATTTTTTCCCCTGGGCGCCGCCCACTGATGTCACGCAGACACACCCATTCCCAGCATGCCCTGCGCGCGACACCAGCGGCGCGCTACCCCTCCTGGAGCTACAGACCGCCGGCAGAGGAGGGAGGGTGGCACGGCAGCCATGGAAGAGCACGAGGACCCCTGACTGTGCTGCACCCATGCCCGCTCATACGTCGAGGCCCCCAGGACCCACGTATGGCGCTTCCACAACCCGAAGGCCGGCATACAGGCGTCCTGCCTGATCTTCCAGTGCCGGGACAGGCGTGGGTAAGTAGAAAAAAGCAATAAAGAAAAAATCCTTTAACCACCGTCTTCAGCACAAGGGTCCCTCTCAAGACAGGAAACCCAACTGAAGCGAGGGAGAGGTACCAGACTTTTATTTTCAGTAGGGTTCCTGTCCTGAATGGGCGGATCCCCTCTCAGGTGCGCTATCATGGGGGAAGGGAAAAGAAAGGTAAATTGGACATAATTTCACAGAAAACCGCAAAAATGGCCAGAGAAAAATTGTTGCCACCCTCAACGTAATTTTTTTTTGCACAACCTTTGGAATAAATAACTGTAATCAATCGCTAACTAATCATCAACAAGTTTCTTACACCTCTTAACTGGAAGTTTTGACCACTCTTCTGTTGCAAACTGCTCCAGGTCTCTCATATTTGAATGGGATTTGCTCCCAACAGCAATTTTAAGAACTCTCCACAAGTGTTCAATGGGATTTAGATCTGGACACCAGAACTCTCCAGCGCTTTGCTTCCATCCATTTCTAAGTGCTTTTTAAAGTATGTTTGGGGTTATTGTCCTGCTGGAAGACCCATGACCTAGGACACAAACCCAGCTTTCTGACACTGGACACTACATTGCGACCCATAATCCATTGGTAATCTTTAGATTTCACAATGCTTTGCACACAATCAGGACACCCAATGCCTGAGGCAGCAAAACAACTTTAAAATATCTTTGAACCTTCACCATATTTGATGGTAGGTACTGTGTTCTTTTCTTTGTAGGCCTCATTCTGTTTTTGGTAAACAGTAGAATGATGTGCTTTACAAAAAAACTCTATCTTGGTCTCATCTGTCCATAAGACACCTTCCAAGAAGGATTTTTACTAACATACATTTCGGCAAACTGCAGTCTAGCTTTTTTATGTCTCTGTGTCAGCATTGGGGTGTTCCTGAGTGTCCTGTCATAGCGTTTCATTTCATTCAAATGTTGATGGATAGTTTCCGCTGACACTGATGCACCTGCAAAACAGCTTGCATTTATATGGAACTTGATTGCAGCTGCTTATCCACCATCTGGACTATCCTGAACTGCAACCTTTCATCAATTTATCTCTGCTGTCCACATCCAGCAAGATTAGCTACAGTGCCATGGGTTGTAAACTACTTGATTACGTTGCACACCGTAGACAAAGGAACATCAAAATCTCTGGAGATCCCACAGGACTGGACCTGAACGTTCCGATCCAAAAGCTCGCCCACGCCCTGTTATTTTCAAGCTGCTCAATTATCAGGACAAAATACAACTGCTCCGGGCATTTAGAGCCGCTTCCTCGCTGAAATATGAGGGTCTCTTCCTTCTTATGTTTCAGGACTTCTCCGCTTTGGTAGCCGCCAAGCGCTGGCTTTTTCACCAGTCGGTAGACTGTTACATGACAGGGGTACACGTTTTGCCCTTCAATACCCTGCATGCCTTCGGGTAGTGCTTCATGGAAAACCGGTATTTTTTGATGATCCTGATACAGCCATGGGGGAAATGGAGCGTTCCTCCCGGGCACCTTCTCCGGTTACTTAACTTCTGGTTTCTGGTCAAATGTTTTATTATCCTTGAATATTGAGACCTGGGTGGTGATGTGATCTTATTGGACTAATGTGCACAATGTTTGTTGTTAGGTAAAATTCCTTTCTAGGGGTTGCTATTAGTCGGGATAATTTAACCTGATGGTTAGTACTCTGGTTTATATTTTATTTTTCAGTTTGTTTGGGGATTGGGTGTGGGTTTTACTTCCCCGGGCACACTCTTCACTCTGTCTTTTTGGTTACTTTGGGTATTAGGGTTTGCTCGCTGGGACAAACCTTTGCCTACAGATTCTTTTCTTATTATCTCTGTCTCCTGGCCTCTATGTGGGATAGGTTAATATGGCTACATTCAAAGATGTACCTGCACATATCAATATTGACTCTCTGAAATTTCTTTCCTGGAATGTAGCTGGTCTAAATTCTCCGGTAAAGTGTAGGAAGGTGTTAGATCATATCACTCGCCTATGCCCGCATATCGTCTTTCTACAGGAAACTCACTGACATTGAAAGGGTCACCCAGCGCTCCGTAATAGACATTATTTGGAGTGCTTGGAGGCTTCCTTTTCACAGAAAAAGCGCGGGGGGGCCATTTTGTTTCATAAAGATCTCAAATACTCTATACAAGATGTGGTAAGAGATAAAGCGGGATGATATTTACTAGTTAAAGTTCTTATTGAACAGCGGGAATACTGCCTCATAAACGTTTATGCACCCAACACTGCCAATCCTTCCTTTTTTGCTAGAATCGTGGGAATTGTTCATGGCTGGCATGCCACTAATATATTATTGGGTGGAGATTTAAATACCCTTCATGACGTTTTCCTTGATTAGATCTACACCTATTCCTGCATCTCATTCTTCAACTAGAGCGCTTTCTACCCTACTAGATAGGCTTGATCTGGTTGATGCTTGGAGATGCCTGCCACCCTACAGAGAAAGAACACACCTTTTATTCTAGAGTACATGATGTTCATACTCGCATTGATTATTGGTTAAGCTCTGCCCCCCTTCTTTCCTTCTTAAAAACAGTTGATATACTCCCATCGGTTATTTTGGCTCATTCTCCGGTTTTACTTACTTTGGAACTCCCCACTAGTAGAACTGATTCTTTTCGTTGGCGTTTCCCCTCATATCTTTACACCTCGGATGACATCAAACGCTATATAACTGGTTGGTGGGAGACTTTCATGGAGGATAACTTAGAACACTTGGACAATATCAACCGATTTTGGGCCACTGCTAGGGTGGTGCTGTGCTTAGGGGACATATTATATCCTATGTGTCTCAAAAATAAAAATAAATTGTTGTCCTCCCTGAGGCCTCTCTTGGACCAGCTACTCTGGCATATAGGGATTGTAAGTTACATAATACACCCTCCTTGAGAGAAGCTTACCTTACGGCTAAACAAAACTTGGACACCCTATTGCATGAACAGGCACACAATCAGTCAGCTCACCAACGCAACCGATACTTTCAGTGGGGTAATAAACCGGGCTGTCTTTTGGTGTCCCTAACAAAGCCATTCAAGTGGCCACTAGAGTCTTTAATATTACATTACCTGATGGCTCTATTACTCATGACCCAACTCAAATCTGTACGTTTTTTAGAGATTTTTACACAGATCTTTATGGCCCATCCCTAGACTCCCGAGAGGATGGATACAAATTTTTACATAAGGTTGATCCGCCAAAACTTTCCGCTTCCCAAAGGGAAGTTTTAAATCAGCCGATTTCTTCTTGGGGAGGTGGGATCAGTTATCAAGTCTTCAAAAATACATAAAGCACCCGGCCCGGAAGGGTTCTCGGTGGAATTTTATAAAATGTTACAACCTTTACTCATTCCCCATCTAACTTCTCTTTTCAATCATATTATTGACTCGGGTTCTTTGCCTGACTGATTCAATGAAGCTTGTTTATCTTTGTTGCTAAAGCCAAGCAAGGACCCGCTTGTTCCTGCCTCGTACCGTCGGATCTCCCTCCTAAAAGTTGATTTTAAATTGCTTACCAAAATCATGGCTAATAGACTCCAGTCCATTCTTCCTGGTAGCCTCACTCCATCTCAAACAGGTTTTATCCATGGTTGGTCTATCACGTATTATATCAGGACAGCATTGGCTGCCATTACACATAGTTATCAGGCCAAAGCTAAGCAGCATATACTGGTTAGCCTTGATGCTGATAAAGCTTTTGATCGAGTGTCTTGGTCTCACCTCATTCGAACCCTTAAGTATAGATTGTTTGGCTTTATCTTCTTTAACTTTGTAAGGACAATTTACACCAACCCCCAATCTTCAATTTGGCTTAATGGTATTCAGTCAACCTCTTTTTCAATCTTCAGGTGTACGATGCAGGGATGTCACCTGTCACCTCGGTTATTTAATATTGCCCTAGATCCTTTGCTAAGATACCTGGAGATGATCCCTTCCTTTGGGGGTATTGGGATTGGCCACCACACGCTTAAACCATTGGCATTAGCTGATGATATTTTACTCATGATAGCCAATCTTAAGGAATCCATTCCTTCTATAATGGATGCCTTTAATGAGTTTGGAGCAATTTCAGGATTTCGCATAAATTATGACAAATCTCATGCTTTGGCTATCTTCAAAGCTGCTCAGAAACGGTGGTCGTTCCCTTTTCCCTTTCAGAGAAGGAGAGATTCCTTGCATTATCTTGATGTATGTTTGCCCTCAAACCCCCATGACATTTATAAATTGAATGTTCGACCCCTCATTTCTGCTGTAATACAGGAAATACAATCCTGGAAATCTCTTAAATTATCCTTTACAGGCAGGACCTACCTGATTAAAATGATTTCTTTCTCCAAAATACTTTTTCCCTTACAGACTCTACCGGTTCTACTATCTAAAGCTGATGATAGGCTTTTGACAAAAATCTTCCATTAATTTTTTTGGGGCTCAAGGCGGGGCTCTAGAATTAGTATTTTTAAGTTGCAACAAATTAAATCCTTAGGTGGCCTTAAGCGCCCTAATATACGCCTATATAGTATAGCGGCTGTCTTTTGTCATTCTTTGGACTGGATATATGCCTTTACCCGCTATAAAAAATACTCCAATAGATGAGGTGATGTGTAGACCTTTTAGTTTTTCTGCTCTGCTTCATCTACGTCAAGTTGAGGTCCCAATGGAAATTAGGGATAACCCCCTACTATGGGCAGTAATTTTGGGATGGCGTCATGCTAGACGAATTAGTGGACTGGAACCCCATATGTCAGGCCACCTCCCATCTATCGTGTGCTTGGGAATAATGGTTGTCGATTGATTTGTGAGATGTTAGCAGACAATCAATGTCCTCTCACTTTGGAAGACACTGTCTTTAAATACCCAATCCTGGGAGGAGATAATTTTACTATCACCCAAATTAGACATTATGTGGGGCTCGATACTGCGGGATATAAACGATGACGTTAGAACACACCCTCTAAACTTAATCTCCATTAAAGCTTACACGGGGAATTATTCTTTGAGTCTTCTATACAAATCAATAAAACCTTCCATACAGTGGTCAGACTCTTCACCGGGCCCGGGGAGATGGGTATCTCACCTAACTGACTGTCAGGTAAAAGACCTCTTGAAAGCCACATTACGTATTAACTCTATGTTACCGTATGATAGCTACACAACCATGACTCATGATATTCCATAGAGCATATAGCTCCACAGAGATTAAATCTAAAATGTCCCCCTCAGGTAATTTTCCCTGCCCTAAATGATTCTCCAGCGGATATTTTTCATTGTTTATGGGACTGTCCAAAAATACGGGGTTTGGGATACACTCTCGGAACATGTCAGTAATACCTTTGGTGTATCAATCTCTCTTTCTCCGGAGTGGGCCATATTCAATATTCTTCCACAAGATCAGTTGGTGAGGCTTTCTGTTCAGCAGCACCGCATTTCATTTGTTTGGGCGGCTGCTACCAGCAAAAGTATTTTACATCTATGGGCACAGGGTAATACTTCCTCTTTGAGTTTAATTACTAAGAAGGTAAAATATCTAATTAAGATGGACTGGATAGAGTCCATTTTGAATAAAGAGAAATACCCTAAACGTTTTTTCCTTACTTAGTCTTTTTATTAATACCCAGACATAGTTGCTTCCAATTTACAGACTGGTATATGAGAGAGCAAATTGATGGCAGAACTCCTGTTAGGCTTGATTGATGTTTCTTTATGAAGATATGGATGTGTGCCAGGGTGCAGTTCTTCTCTCCTCTTTCTGTTCTCTATGCTTAGTGTGGCAGACACAGACACACAATGCAAAGATTGAGACAACTTCTCCCCTTTTTATCTGGTTTCAGGTATGATTTCTATATTGCCCACACCTGTTACTTGCCACAGGTGAGTTTGAATGAGCATCACATGCTTGAAACAAAGTTGTATATCCACAATTTTGGAAAGGTGCTGATAATTTTGCAGGGACCATTTTTGGGGTATTGTGAAAATATATGTTTAATTTGCCTTTTTTCCCTCTTTTTTGTGTTGCACCAATATACATAAATGAAATAAACATGTGTATAACAAAACATGTGTAACAGCAGTAATTTTCTGGGAGAAATAATTTTCTGGAACAATTTCAAGCATGCAAACACTTTCAGCCATGACTGTATGCACTTTTATATAAAAACTAATTCCAATTTCTAAAAACACATAGTGGTTAAAAGTAGTGACCTGTCCATTCTCATTCTTCAGGCATTTTCTGCTGGGAAAATTATCTTTTTTTTTTTGAGATACAAGCATTTTGCCATAGTTTTTACTTAACAAAAACGGCTGGTGGTTTCTTCACTATTCAGTGGCAGTGGAGTGACTCCCCCCACACATACACCCTCCCACCAGAAAATGGCAATAAAAAAGGCGCCAGAAAAACAACGGGAAAACACTCAAAAAATTGCTGACTGCCAAAACTGTACAAAATATAACCAAGAAAATACAACTGAACTCTGAAATGCTATAATATGCAAATATATGACTTTGTAACTGCATTACTGCCACAAAAAAAAATGAAGGTACTTAGTGCCTAAATTGGCAAATTCATGAGAGCCCATCAGTTGTGTCAAGGCTAATTTGTGAGCTAAGTAGCTTTGCTTTTTAACATATTCTGTACAGCAGTAATGCAGTTCCAATTTAATATATACAATGTGTGCATATTTATAGCATTTCAGAGTGCAGCTGTAGTTTTTTGGTTATAGTGAATAGTTGTGACGGCAACAGTTCACACTTGTCTTATTCTGTTTGGAGGTGCTGGTCAGTTATTTGATTTTGCTCAGGAAATGACTTGAAAAATTACACAAAAGACTCTTTAAAAAAATAAAACAGTTTCCAGAAGCGTCTGCTGTTTGAAAAACTCAGAGTTTTCACCTATGTTCCAAAGGCGTCATTGTGCACATAGTCTAACAGTAGTCAGAATAGGAGTTTCTACCTAAAGTGAGTAGATCCTAAGGGGTTAAAAAGTATAGGAGAGACTTGAATTTGTCAAATTTTGGGCATCCATTCCTACACTCAAATGGCGTAAACCTTGTATTGGAAATTCACCTATGTTAACTGTGCCAAGTATATTAAAAACGCTGCGTCTTCCCAGAATTTCCCAGTATACAGATATTTACTAGGCATGGACATTTACTAGAAGATTACTGTTACCTGTATCATGCTTATTACATATAAATGTGGGGCAAAGTTTATCTTAACATAAAACAGCACTGGGAAATCAAGGTACAAAAAATGATATTCATACCTGACCCATCATCAGTCATGGCTTATGCCCCTTGCTTGTTCTGTATACTATGCCCTATACAATGTAACGTTATCTTAATCGTCTTAAGTGAGATAAACTTCTGGGACAAGTTATCAAGATGGTGTGTTATTTGGAAACTTTCACTACTTCTATAGATCAAATCCAATTTATCATGAGCACCGGCATTACAAAGAAATAATAAAGAAAAATATATAAATCTACAGCACAACGCACAAACATGTTATTCTACAAAAAGGAGTACACTGCTTCTAATCTAAGTATAACGGAGCTCTAAGGAGTAAGGTTTCTCCTTGTGGAGAGTGACATACAACTCTGGCTTGTCAAGGTAAGGAGGATTATTCGCCGTGCAATGCGCCTCTGGGAAAATAATATGCAAATTGCCCCTTCAGAGAGGAAGAGGACTTGAACTCTATAGCGCCACCTGTTGGTAGTAGCGATCCTACAAGTCACAATCAACCCTTTAACGAGTCTTTTATCCTAAGTCATATTACATGACTCATTAAAGGGTTGATTGTGACTTGTAGGATCGCTACTACCAACAGGTGGCGCTATAGAGTTCAAGTCCTCTTCCTCTCTGAAGAGGCAATTTGCATAAATATAACGGAAACATTCAGAATTGCAAAGACATGTTTCTCAGGATGTCGTACAGACATGCAACCCACTGGTAGATGGCATGTTACCCTAAAGAAACAGAAAAAAGTGTTCCTGGACATCATTTGATGTTATACCAAAAACTATACCTGATCCTAAAGGAACAAGACATCAAGGTTTCCCTTGTCACCACGTTGTTCAGTCTTTTTATACATTTTTTTTTTTTTTTTAGAAAGCCCACTATATTACCCAGGCAGTACCATGTACATAAAAAAAAGCTTTGATTGATGTACACAGCCGGCAGAAAGCCTGCATTTGCTCAGGTGTGACTGAAGTAGATGACATCCATGTCAATTATGGAGGCAGGGCAGTGATACCAAGCTGAGAGGTGGCACCGACCATGGTTTGAAGACACCCATCGAACTGCAGCGCTGGATAACTTAACTGCTCCTTTAGTCTTTTTTACCGATAAGGCACTGTATAAGGAATATAGTAGATTGGTTACAGATTACACCTGAGGACAGGTTCCCTTTATTTCTTACTAGCTGAAGAGCCCGGCGCTGCCCGGGCATAGTAACTAACTACGGTTAGTTATAACAAATTATAACAATTATATCTATATATATAAAGCTGAGTGAAGAGCCCAGCCCACTCCGCATAGCCACATTCACTATAATTAATATCCCACATCATCCCGTCAGCCAGAGCCACCGGACTACTACCCTTAATATCCCACATCGTCCCGTCAGCCAGAGCCACCAGACAACTACCCCTAATATTCCACATCATCCCATCAGAGCCACAGGACTACTACCCCTAATATTCCACATCATCCCGTCAGCCAGGGCCACCAGACAACTACCACTAATATCCCACATCATCCCGTCACAGACGCCGGACTACTCGCCCTAATATTCCACATCATCCCGTCAGCCAGAGCTACCGGACTACTACCACTAATATCCCACATCTTCCAGTCAGCCAGAGCCACCAGACTACTCTCCCTAATATCTCACATCATCCCGTCAGCCAAAACTACCGGACTACTACCACTAATATCCCACATTATTCCGTCAGCCAGAGCCACCGGACTACTACCCCTAATATCCCACATCAGCCAATCAGCCAGAGCCACCGGACTACTACCCCTAATATCCCACATCATCCCGTCAGCCTGGGGTCAGAACCAGAGCGCTGAGAGGAACGGTCTTAACTTTCATACCGGGGATCCCTTTAAGAGAGGCATGGGGTCAGAACCAGAGCGCTGAGTGGATTTGTCCTGACTTCCATACGAATGGTCCCTTTAATAGAAGCCTGGGGAGAGTGCTGAGGGATTAGCCCTAACTTTCATACCGGAGATCTCTTTAAGAGAGGCCTGGAGTCAGTACCAAAGTGTAGAGTGGATTTGCCCTCACTTCCATACTAGGGATCCCTTTAAGAGAGACTGGGATCAGAACCAGAGCGCTGTGTGGATTTGCCGTGACTTGCATACCAATAATGCCTTTAATAGAACCCTGGGGTCAGAACCACAGAGCTGAGTGGAACGGTCCTAACTTCCATACCAGGGATCCCTTTAAGAGAGGCCTGGTGTCAGAACCAAAGCGCTGGATGGATTTGCCCTGACTTCCATACCGGAGATCCCTTTAAGAAAGGCCTGGGGTCAGTATCAAAGCGCAGCGTGGATTTGTCCTAACTTCCATACCAATGATCCCTATAATAGACCCTGGGGTCAGAACCACAGAGCTGAGTGGAACGGTCCTAACTTCCATACCAGGGATCCTTTTAAGAGAGGTCTGGTGTCAGAACCAAAGCGCTGGATGGATTTGCCCTGACTTCCATACTGGAGATCCCTTTAAGAAAGGCCTGGAGTCAGTACCAAAGCACAGAGTGGATTTGCCCTAACTTCCATACCAATGAACCCTTTAAGAGACTCTGGGGTCAGAACCACAGAGCTGAGTGGTCCTAACTTCCATACCAGGAATCCCTTTAAGAGAGGCCTGGGGTCAAAACCAAAGCCCTGGATGGATAAGCTCTGACTTCCATACCAATCCTTTAAGAGGGAAGATGTGCCTACGGGATGGAGGATGTGTGATGGGGATAAGGGCGGGGAGGGGGGGGGATTCATTTCTGTCATGTGCTCTCTGCTCCTTTCATGGGGGCAGACAATGGCTGGGAGCTTATACTCCCGAAGATGCTAGATTTCTCCCACCATGTCAGTGTCTGCTGAGGTGTTGTCAAGTGGGAAAACTTGCTCATAGCAACCAATCATAGCTCAGCTACTTTTAACCAGCTCTGGTGAAATGAGAGATGCTTAGTGATTGGTTGCAAGGAAAACTGTTGCTCATAGCAACCAATCACAGCTCAGCTGCTTTTGAACAGCTCTGGTAAAATGAAAGATGCTTCGTGATTGGTTGGTAATACACACACACATACATACTTCACATTAGTTCCAAAACACAAATATTATAGCTCGAATTCAGCCCACTATTAAAGTCCTTTGCTCTAATTGTGTGTTTACCTTGCTTGCCATATTTTTTCTACGGTTGTTTTTTTTTAAACGTTAAAAAGCATCTACCACGTTTTCTTCTAAATGGGTCTAATATTTTGTAAAGGCTTATTTTTTTTCAACACAGAGTGCTAAATCCTATGGTTTCTTTCCCTTCACACATACGCTGGATTACAATTACAAATACTTAAAAAAAATAAAACAAGCTGGTGCACTGATCACTTTGATCATCTCGTGTTGGCTCCTGAAATCCGTGACACTCCTCAGCAATATGGAGAAGTGCAGCTGAGAATCAAGTATAATTAGAATGGCTACAATGTAAGCATCGTTCCTATTCTGCTGTGTTCCGGACTTTGCCCTTACTGTTGCCCTTAAGCCTGGCTTCATTCGGCCATACTGGTTCCTGTGACATCACCGCCTGTTGGTCCCGCCCGCCGGGTTTAAATAGCTTTCCTGGACGTGACTACCTTGCTTGTATATCTCGTCCTGTACCTGATCTGCTAGCTGGGAGTTGCACGCTGTGCTACCTCCTTCCTTCCTTCTGAATCCACCTGGATTACCTGCTGCCTAACCGCCGCCGCCTGGACCTTCTGACGGTGTCTGCCTGAAGGCTCCTTCCAGCCCTGCCTCCACCGCTCACCGCTCCTACAGCACTCACGGTATGCGCTGAAGATCTTGACTGCTGTGTGCGTTTCACCTGAGAGACTTATCCCTGCTACCTTTACTCACTCAGTATCAATTACCTAGTGACTTTCTCTGCCACTGCACTGTGCCCGAAGATCCCCCTCCCGCAAGGGAGAGGGCTAAGTGACTGTCCTTGCCTGCATTCTTAAGACTGTGTCTGCTTACATCTACATAGTGCTGGTGTACAACTTGCTATCTACTGGACTGAGTTCTGCTGCTGTTACCACTGCTGTCATTGTCTGGCTCCGCCAGCACCTGTGCTGTTCTGTGCTGCTTGTTTAATACAAACTACTTTCACGTATACCTGTGTCTGTGACTCTATCATCTAGCCACTGTCTTCATAGAAACCTACTATACATCATTACAAGATATACAAGCCCCCAATATGGAGACCGCAGGTGTAGAGTCCCTGGAGAAACGTGTAAGCAAGCAGCTTGCTTTGATACGGCAGGATGTGGCAGGCATTAGGACCCAGCTGGACACGCTGGAGCAACGTATCGAACACAACGCCGGGGCAGCAGAGGCACAGTTGCAACGACTGGCAAATCGGATTACGGCGCTGGAACAAGCAGCTCCTCTTCAGGGTGATCGTGTTCTGGCGTTGGAGCAAGCGATTCCTATGCAGCTCGATCGGATTGCTGCTCTGGAACAGGCCCCAGCCGCGCAGGTAGCAGGTGCTGCCCGGGATACTACACCGACCTTCCCGAAGCTTCCACCCTTCCGGTTCGCTGGTGAGAGGGATAAATTCCGAGGATTTTTGAACCAGTGCTGGATCTTCTTTGCTGCTCATGCCCCACAGTTCACTACTGAACGCTCCAAAGTTCTGACTATAGTCATGCTGCTGTCTGGTAAGGCGCTCGCGTGGGCCAACCCTTTGATTGAGACCGACGACCCCCTGCTTAACTCTATGGACAATTTCATTGCCGCAATGACGCAGATGTTTGATGACCCGAACCGAGCTAATACTGCTGAGACGACGCTGCTGACCCTTCGGCAGGGGAAGCGTTCGGTGCTGGAGTATGCATTGGACTTCCGTAGATGGGCTTTAGACACCACCTGGAACGGGGCAGCCAAGCAGGCCATCTTCCGCAGGGGATTGTCTATGGCAGTTAAGGATGAACTGGCACGCGGGGACTCGCCCGTGCTTCTTGGGGACTTCATCAATCACTGCATCCGCATTGACAATCGACTCTCCGAGCGCAGACAGGAGCGCTGGTCTGATCTACGGTTTAATAACACTGTTCCGTTCTCTTCTCCCTCCAGAGATGTCACCAGCAGGAGGAATCCCGAGCCCGAACCGATGCAGGTGGATGCCGTACGTAGAAATCCTCCTGATGCCCGCAAGGAGCATCGCTTTAAGGAAAACCTGTGCTTCTACTGCGGGGGGACCGGTCACTTCATCTCCGAGTGTCCAGTCAGGAGACGTAAGACGGCTGCAGCTATCATTGATTGTAACTCCGAGGCGGGGGAGTCCTGCGTCCTAGATCTGAACAATTCGGGGGGCAGAGACAATCAGAGAGACCTGGACTTTGCCGATATGAATTCGCTGGCATCTCTTCCATTGAACGCAGTGGTGATCTCGATGACATCCATCGTTTCCTCCTACTTCGCTACTAAGAAGAATTCCCATTATTACCTATCCTTGAGGGTCTGCTTCCAGGGTCGGTGTGTCGAGAGCGCCGCCATGTTGGACTCCGGGGCCAGTGGGAACTTCATGGATATCGCGTTTGCAAGGAAGCATGGAATCAGGGCAGTGAAGAGGGAGTCGTCAGTCTTGATGGAGACAGTAGACGGGTCGCCACTTACATCTGGACCGGTAACCATGGAGACTGAGTCGGTGAAGGTATGCATTGGAGAGGAACATGTGGAACATTTGTCCTTTTTACTAATATCTTCTCCTCACTTCCCTATTATCCTGGGGTTACCTTGGCTCCAGGTTCAGAATCCTCGCATCAACTGGGAGACCAGGGAAGTGCAGTTCCCTCCAAGTTCTAACAGCAACCCCGCTATTCCTAAGGTCGCTGCTATCCCCAAGGTAGTAGCTACGACTGAGGGACAATTACCACCGGAGTATCAGGATCTGGCAGAGGTATGTGACAAGAAGAGGGCAGATATGTTACCTCCCCACCGGCCTTATGATTGCCCGATAGAACTGGTATCTGGGGCGGAGATCCCATTCGGGCGTATTTACCCTTTGTCTGGTCCTGAATTAAAGGCCTTGAAGGACTTCATTGACGAGAATCTCGCCAAGGGCTTCATCCGACCGTCTACTTCTCCTGCAGGTGCACCAATCTTCTTCGTGAAGAAAAAGGACGGGGGTCTGCGTCCTTGCATGGACTACCGTGATTTAAACAAGGTAACGGTCATGAATCGGCACCCGCTACCCTTAATCTCTGAACTACTGGAGAGGGTGAAGCAGGCTAAGATATTCACCAAACTGGATCTTCGGGGGAGCCTACATTCTCGTGAGAATTCGGTCTGGAGATGAGTGGAAGACGGCCTTCCGCTGTCGTTATGGACACTTCGAGTCACGGGTCATGCCGTTCGGACTACGAAATGCTCCTGCAACCTTTCAGCATTTTGTTAATGACATTTTCCGAGATGTGCTTGATGTATTTATGGTTGTGTATCTCGATGACATTTTAATCTTTTCCAGTGATCTCGAGGAACATCGGCTCCACGTGAGGACAGTGCTGCAACGCCTGCTGCATAACCATCTTTACATCAAATTGGAGAAATGCGAGTTCCACAGGGCAACAGTGCAGTTCCTCGGTTATGTCATCTCTCCACAGGGTCTCCAGATGGACGATCAAAAGACCAGAGCGATCCAGGAGTGGCCAGCGCCAGGATCGGTGAAAGAAGTTCAAAGGTTTGTGGGATTCGCCAACTTCTATAGGCGCTTCATCCGTAACTTCTCTGAGATTGTGGCACCCATCACCCAACTGACTAAGAAGGGGGTACCGTTCCGGTGGACTCCGCAAGCCCAGGAGGCGTTCACACGGCTGAAGGACAAATTTGTGTCGGCTCCCATCTTAAGACATCCAGACCCAGACCTGAGCTTTACTCTTGAGGTGGACGCATCGGATGTCGCCATCGGCGCAGTGTTGTCACAGAGAGGAGGTGAGAAGGCAGTTCTTCATCCTTGTGCCTTTCTTTCTCAGAAGCTATCCCCGGCGCAGAAGAACTATGACGTAGGGAACAAGGAGTTACTGGCGATTGTGACGGCATTCAAGGAGTGGAGACACTTGCTGCTGGGGTCCTCAACTCCGATTACAGTTCTTACCGACCACCGAAACTTGGAATTCATGCAGTCCGTAAGATGTTTGAACCCACGTCAGGCACGTTGGAGCTTGTTTCTAAACCAATTCAACTTCATCATCTCCTACAGGTCGGGGGCACGGAATGGTAAGGCAGATGCGCTATCTAGGATTGCTGCTCCTGAGGAAGTGATTGAGTCGTCTCCTAGTACTGTTGTGTCTCCCGCTCATTTCATCTCTGCAATCCATCATCAGGATCTTCTGTCTGAGATCAAAGCAGCATACGCAGCAGATCCGTTGCTAAGGCAACCTACCCCCGAAGTAAGCCTAAATTTCAGTGGAGGAGTGTGGTTACAGGAGAATCGGCTGTATGTACCAGAGGTGACAAGACTTGAAGTCCTCCGACTGATCCATGATTCTAAGATTGGGGGACATCGTGGAATAACGAAGACCCAAGAGTTCCTGGCTCGGTACTTCTGGTGGCCTTCGTACCGGAAGGACGTGGAGGGATACGTGTCATCCTGCGAGGTATGTGCTCGGTTCAAGACGCCTCGTGCGTCGCCTTCCGGGTTGTTACAACCCTTGCCTATACCATCTCGTCCCTGGAGATCCATCTCAATGGACTTTATTGTTGAACTACCGGTCTCCAAGGGTAAGAACACCATTCTAGTGGTCGTGGACCGCCTCACTAAGGCAGCACTTTATCCCTTGCGCTGGATTACCCACAGCAAAACAGACTGCAGACTTGTTGATTCAAGAGGTGGTCCGTCTGCACGGGGTCCCGGATGAGGTGATCTCGGATCGTGGGGTGCAGTTCACGTCTAGGTTCTGGAGGTGTTTCTGCGCGGCTCTGGATATTAGAGTAAGTCTGTCTTCGGCTTACCATCCACAGACCAATGGACAGACGGAACGTACGAATCAGACCCTGGAGCAGTACCTCCGTTGCTACTTAAGTCATCTGCAGGACGATTGGGTAGATCTGCTTCCCCTGGCAGAGTTCACATATAACAACTCGCAGCACTCATCGACTAAGCAGTCACCGTTCTTTGCTAATCAGGGTTACCACCCAAGCATCTTGCCGCAGTTCCCCAAGGAGGCTGCAGTGCCTGCTGTGTCTGACCATCTTTCCTTCTTACAGCAGAATTTGGAAGCTCTAAAGACCACCTTGACGACAGCGCAGGAGAGGTATAAGAGAGCAGCAGATCGTACCAGGAGGCCGGCTCCGGTGTATAGGGTGGGAGATACGGTCTGGTTGTCTACCAAGAATCTGAGGGTGAGGGCACCGACTGTCAAGCTTGGACAGAAGTTTGTAGGGCCATACAAGATCGTGGCTCTAGTGAATTCGGTAGCGGTGCGTCTGAAATTGCCCCCTGCCTGGAAGGTTCACCCGGTGTTCCATGTTTCCCTACTAAAGCCAGTTGTACCAAATTCCTTCCCAGGGCGTACTTCCTCTCCTCCAGCTCCAGTGCTCGTTGATGGACATGAACAATATGTCGTGGAGAAGATTCTGGATTCACGGATCTTCAGAAGGAAGCTGCAATACCTGGTCAAGTGGCAAGGATACTCTGTCGAGGAGAATTCCTGGGAACCGGTGGAGAATATCTGTGCTCCGCGGCTGCTGGAGCAGTTTCATCTAAGGTACCCGGACAAGCCTGGTCGAAGATTGTCCGGAGGACATTCTTTAAGGGGGGAATAATGTAAGCATCGTTCCTATTCTGCTGTGTTCCGGACTTTGCCCTTACTGTTGCCCTTAAGCCTGGCTTCATTCGGCCATACTGGTTCCTGTGACATCACCGCCTGTTGGTCCCGCCCGCCGGGTTTAAATAGCTTTCCTGGACGTGACTACCTTGCTTGTATATCTCGTCCTGTACCTGATCTGCTAGCTGGGAGTTGCACGCTGTGCTACCTCCTTCCTTCCTTCTGAATCCACCTGGATTACCTGCTGCCTAACCGCCGCCGCCTGGACCTTCTGACGGTGTCTGCCTGAAGGCTCCTTCCAGCCCTGCCTCCACCGCTCACCGCTCCTACAGCACTCACGGTATGCGCTGAAGATCTTGACTGCTGTGTGCGTTTCACCTGAGAGACTTATCCCTGCTACCTTTACTCACTCAGTATCAATTACCTAGTGACTTTCTCTGCCACTGCACTGTGCCCGAAGATCCCCCTCCCGCAAGGGAGAGGGCTAAGTGACTGTCCTTGCCTGCATTCTTAAGACTGTGTCTGCTTACATCTACATAGTGCTGGTGTACAACTTGCTATCTACTGGACTGAGTTCTGCTGCTGTTACCACTGCTGTCATTGTCTGGCTCCGCCAGCACCTGTGCTGTTCTGTGCTGCTTGTTTAATACAAACTACTTTCACGTATACCTGTGTCTGTGACTCTATCATCTAGCCACTGTCTTCATAGAAACCTACTATACATCATTACACAATGGTAGCAGAGACCACCACCAATCTTTAAGGTGGTCTGGTTTCTGTTTTCCATGGGGGTGAGCCATTTATGCATGACATGCCCCAGTAAGTGGGATCAAATTGATAACAGAAAACGAAAAATTTACTTGAATTTCTTAAGAAACATTTTAATCATGTTCTTACAAAATAGAACAACAAAACTGAAACTTTATTATATACGCTTACCATCCATTTTATTATTTCTTGCGTATAGTTAAATTCCATTTAGGCTTTATGAAGAATAAAATTTCTAAAGCACCGCGGCGTCAATCCATTTAATAGCTAATAAGTATAATTACATTCTTCAGATCTAATATAACCCAAACAAAGGGAATTATTTACCAAATACTAAAATGAGCTACCTTTGATCAAGATTAAAGGCACAATGGGGTGGAGGGAATGTCAAGACCAACACAAAACGGAATAAAAGAGCAACTAAGGACCACATTTTCTTAAGCCCCAGCACTTTTCACAGCAGTATTCTATAGCAATTAGTCACCAGAAACACCTTTTTATTTGATTCATCAAAATGAGAAAATAGGATCTCCTGAAGCGGATATTTTGGATAGGCAGCCAAAAATCATGTTTTCAGGACCTTTAACTCAAGCGATTATCAAAATAACATTACCGCTTAGATTGTCCTCTGGTGAAGACCTCAATGGTAAAACTTTCATGGCTGTAACTACATGATTTCATCTAATAATGCTATTATTTCTCTACATGTTTAATGGCTATGACATAGTTACTAAATATAAAAATTGCATCACTAATCTCCACTTTTTAAGGCTATTAATTACTACATTTAAAACATGGCATTATTGCTCTACACAGGTCATATCTATGTTTTCAATTACTTAATATAAAAACAGATCTGTCACTAGATTTCAGAAAACAAAACAGCATACATTATCGTCAAGTACAGACCTGATGAGACTAGTGTACTTTGAAAATCCTCGTAAGAATGGCCGTCTAATCCTTGATGAAAATTTACTTGCTGTATATTAAAATTAGCACATTATCAACCGTTCAGACTTTAATTTTCAAAGGTGGTACACCAGCTTTAGTAGGTCTAAGAAATAATATATTTTCGCATTTTCAACTACATAGCTACAAATCCACTCTACAGCTTATCTGTCCTTCCACATAAAACCTGTAGAAACGCATTGTCTTGTTTTGGTGCACATACCAATCTAAGACTTCCCAAAACTGTCCTGATTCTCTTGCTCTGCAATGTGCCATCCACTTTTTTAGTTACTATCACCATTCACCTAGCACTAACTTGGAACTTCAATTTATTCACTTTCCAGCATGAATTTCTCCTGCCATTGTCAAATGATTCACCTGCCCTAAAGAGAAAGCCTGCTTCTTTTTTATGTAGTGTAAGGTAGCGCTCGTCATTCAGGTAGGGGATACTCGCTAGGCAGCTGATAAATTAGGTCCGGCACAGGTTTCTCAACATAACTCAGTCCATTCGGTTTATTATGCAGCATAAACCATCAACAGCAACAGAAAGTTCATATAAAAGCAGCATAACGTCCATGACAGAGCTCCGCTCTGTTAATCCTGTGGTCACACAGGCATTGCTATGTCCGGTACGCAGGCTCTCTAGCCTCACAGTTATATCCCCTGTCCGAGTTACCTCATATCTGGTTCTCAGTCCTGACATTCATTCCCTCTCCTGGGAATTCTCAGACATGTGCAGCCATGATACACAGCGTTCCCATGTGCACTCAGGAAGGCAGACACATCTTCCTGCAGTCGGTCTGATGAGATATTCCTTACGGACCAACCGGGTCCAATCATTCACACACGTGACCTACCCTGGCCACCTTATATGCTCCGTAGCCACGCTCACCGGAACACATGGCTATGACCTCATCGCAGGTCCTACAACCATTCACACACATACACTTTACTATGGCGTTCTAGACACATGCCCCTGGGTGGATTTGTAGGTGATTGATCCCACCCGTCTCACCAATCACCTGACAGCTTCTCCCTAACACATTGGAACCGAACATCAGCAGTAGCTCTGCTGTTCAGCACATAATCAAGCCTTCATCCCAAGGCCACCCACCTTGGGATACATAACGGTCATTTAGGACTCTACTCCTGTTACCACCCTGGATGTGCCTGTACACCCATCCTGGGACACTCACACAGTGCCCCCTAGCGGACACATTGGTCACTACACCACATTAGTTTGACAGGAGAAGAGGAGCAGCAAGGAATAAGACCAGTAGAGTAACCTGAAATTATTGGGCCCTGACGCAAAATCTTCAGCAGTATTGGTTTTCCCATATGGGCCAGAGACCCTTAGGCTCCAGGGCCTGGATGTGACTGCAACCCCTGCACCTATTATAAATACGCCCCTGAATGAGACCCATCCTCACTAACTGTAATCCATCTTGGTGTCTCTGCTACTAGAGACAAGCGAAACTTGACAAGAGACAGTGGACAACAAGTTACACAGAAGGGGAAGACCTAATGGGCAGAATTTTGAAATAATTTTTCAGGAAAAAGAAAACAGGAGTATAAAATTATGTGATTTAGTATATTACATATCCAATGAGATAAGGTTTCCTTAAAGTACAGAGACCATTTAAAGAGGACATTCCTACTCTACACTTTCATGGCCATTGTATTACTATTTAGAATAAATGATGACAACACATATCGAGATCCTACACCTCCATATTAAACAACCTCAGCATTTCAAGGTTGATGGTGGGGCTCTGCTTAGAGCCAGGAAGACCAATATCTAGCAAAAAAAAGTATACAGACATTACAGCATGGGATCGCAGATTATTCTCTATTTGGTGAGGTGAAACATTTCCCTGCCTATTTTAAAACAATGTTTTACTTCAAAGAAAGAATCATTTGTGATCCTGTGCCATACTGTCTGTATACTCTTTTGCTTCCACCGGCCCAGGAGCTGTGGTATGATCAGACCATGTTCCTGCACGGTCAGACACGGCCATTACACAGCACACAGCAGGGGCACATTTATAAGGTTATCTCAGCACAGGAGCATTTTTTTTAAACACATCCAATTGTGGAAGTTATCCAAGATCTACTGATTAAAATGAAATTTCACTCTTGGGAAAACCTCTTAAAGGGAATCTGTCACCCCTTTTTTCGAATATGAGCTGCCGGCACCGACATCAGGGGCTTATCTACAGCATTCTGACGGCATCGTATGAAGATAGGAGACGCCGGACTGGACCGCACCCCCCTGTGAGTATAATCTAACTTTTTTCTTATCTTTCAGGTTACATCGGGGGCTTATCTACAGCATTTCAGAAAGCTGTAGATAAGCCCCTGATGTCGGTGCCGGCAGCTCATATTCGAAAAAAGGGGTGACAGATTTCCTTTAAATTTTGTGTTTTTCCTTTTTTGTCTAATTTATCTATTGCGACTTTTTAAAATGTTGCAAATATTTTGCGCAATTGTACTTCAGCACTTTAGTTGTGCAAAAAATCAGCTTAATTTTATTTTTATGTAGTTGATGATTAATGTGTGACATTTTAAAAGATCATGAACCTTTTTGCTCTAAAAAGGTGCAAAAAATGTAAAAGACAAAAATTCAAACAAACTGCATCTTTGATTTCATGACATTCTGAAGATTTTCATGCTAAAATTAGCAATGAATGTTACAAGACAAACAAAAAAAGTAACTTACAAAAAATGCAAATGACGAATCGGAGCTTCTGTGGCTATATCACTGAATAGTGTAAAAAGTATATCACTACTATATATTTTCGGCTGTGACATCTAATACATGATAAAAAAAAGTTGAACAATACTTGTGCAGATATTAATTTCAGTTCAATTGTATAGAATTATTGGACATTTTACTATTTCTTATATTTTGAAAGTGAATTTAAGGCTGAACATAGTACTGTGTGTCTGAGAATACAGCACATGGAACTGGTCCTTCTGCATTTACAGCTGATTTAGGAATGGTAAATTGATTGAGACAAGTTAAACTAAAACTTCAGATAGCTGCCTTGTAACCATATTAGGTCTCCTCCTCATCCTTATATCCAAATCCCCAGAGATATTACTTGATAAAAAACAAAATTGTTTCTGGAATGAATTTAGAGCTGGAGTAAATCATACCAATCTGGCATTTAATAGATAATCATACGTAGATAAAAGATGTCTTAACCCGAGAAACTGGTATGCCAACGGGCAGAAATGGAGAAGATTAGCAGAAGCCCTTGTGTCATTTAGAAAGATTATATCCAACTAGTAGCACTAAAAATCCCAACAGTGTGTAAAGTAAAAAAGAGTAATCTAAAAATGAAGAAACTGCAATAGTAAACATAAAAAAGTATACTGTGATTAACAGAATATAGGACATATCCCCAGGCAACTTCTTTTTAGCTAGCAGATGGGAAAACTATTTCAAGTACTTTTACCTTGTCATTACGGATTATAAATTACTGAAAAAGTTGTAGTACGGAAAGTGACTAAAAGATCATCAAACAGTAAAATGTAAATGTCTCCCTTTACCAAGTTAGAGCTGAAAAAAACCCAAAAGCCTGAATCAAGCTATATTTTATTTCTAAACTGTAATTGTTATTAAATTTTATAATACTAGCTTGGCCCATGCGAAATTTTCACACATTGGTCGTCGGGGCGCAGGCAATTTCAGAAAAAGCAAGCTGGTCAAATGTAAATGCATTTCATGAGATGATGGCTCTTTTCTTGCTGAAGGGAGCAAGTTTACCTTTCAAATCATGTATCATTTGTGTGGTGGGGCGAAGTAATCTGCGAAAAAGCAGTGCATGTTACTAATGTGTTTGCATATGTGACTCACCATTTGTGTGTGTGGGGCGAAGTAATCACCAAAAAAGCAGTGCATGTTTACAAATGTGTTTGCATACAGTATGTGCCTCACCTGCAGTGAAGTATGCAATCCTCCAATTTGGCTAAAATAGGCTGGGCAAACAGTTCAGCAAGCTGGAAAGCCCCCAAGGCAAATGTTTGGATTTGTTTGTGATGTCTGTAAGCAGCTTTGTGGTAGTGTGCTTTGGGGTGCTGTGGTGCCACCTGCAGTTCATTTTTCCTTACTGCAGGTTTATGAAAATTAATGTTTAAACTGTATGTTGTGATCAAATCATGGATGTGTGGTTTGTTTGGCTATTTTCTTGATTTCCTTGCTGAAGGGGGCAAGTTTACCTTTCAAATGGTGTATCATTTGTGTGTGTGGGTGCAGTATGAACGGAGATACAAAGTAATCACCGAAAAACAGTGTTTAGAAATAATAGCATAGATTAACTTTAGAAAACAAGTCCAACAGTTACAATCAGACACGTCTGTGAGTAAACAACTTTAAGAAGCTTCATAGGAAGAAAAAAAAAGGAGAAAGCTTCAAGAAAGAAGCACGACGAAATAAAATGTAAGTTAGCGCTCTCCCCCATAAAATGACAAACCTCCATTCATAGAAAAACAATAAGCACTAAATTTCAAGTAGATATCTAAAGAGTTTATATTTCGCAACACTTTTGTCAAGCTCCTTCTCCGAGTCTACAACATAGAACTAATGGACCACAAATATATATAGAGACAAGACAGATACAAAGAGAGGAAGGGGAGGGAAGGCACATGGATCTGTAAAGGAATACTATCTAGCAATTATTTTGAGCCCAGTAATAGTCCCAAGAGGTCCACACAGCTTCAAAGCTGTCCACTCTCGCTCCCAACAAAGCCGTCATATAATCCATTCTACAAAAATCGGCCATTCCATTCAATAGACCTTGATGAGAAGGAGGGGAGGTCTGCTTCCAATAGAGAGATCAAGCTATATTTTTTAACTAGCCTCTAGAAAGCACAGATAATCCGTTGGCGTCCAGGTCGAAGTGCTCAACCCCCTTTGATTTCAGCATTTGGTGGTGCTTTCAGGACACAGACGAGCATAACAGAGGTCACAACATATCAACTTTCTTTTGCAATGCTTAGTTACACTGTAAAGAAAAATACTCTGTAATGCCAAATCCCCACATCACTTGTTTTTTCTCATACACAAGGAAAAGGGTTACAGAAGGATGGCCACACAAAAGGGGAAGAGGAGAAAAATGACCCCAACATGCAATGGGCCTCAGAATGCTAACAACAGAACTTAAAATGGTCTCTAAGGGGCCACCATAAGTTATACATAGTCCAAGTTTATGATGATGCTGGGTAAGGGTGGGAATGGGCAGCAGGCAGCAGCACTGTTCTAATTGGCTGATTACAGTAGAAAAAAGCCTGGATAGTTGCTGCAACTGAAGAGAGTGGAAAAAGGTGAGGATGCCTCCACTGAGTACTGTGCTGGGAAGCCTCAATGGCAAACATTATTTAACAAACATAAGGGGGTGTGAGGCCGTAACTGGTGACATATGTGAGGTGTATTGAGGCCATGGGAGTGCAGTGCAGTCACAGGCGTAGCTGTAATCGCAATGCAAAATAAAAGTATTTGTCTTGGACAAGCTATTTGTCCAGGGCAGATTTAAGAAAACCTGCTGGGCTTGTATTTTTAAACAGACTACAGGATGGTAGTGGGGCAGTCCATTTTCTTCCCCGGCCTGGGTTTTCCATGGCCACAGATTCCAGTTAAAAACCCTGCAGTAAAGGGTTTGAGTGTGTCAGGGTCAGTGTCAGTTTGGCTTTTGCAAGTGTGCAGAATAGAAGGCTCTGCAGAGCTCCACCTGTGTGAGGCAACACAGGCAAGCAGAACTGAAAGGCCTGGCACCCACAACGTACAATGCAGTCGCCCACGGCAACCGGTCTCGGAGGTGGACTGGTGTGCTTATTGGCTGCAATCTGGAAGATATGCTTCCCGGCTGTGATCTGGAAGAAGTCGTGTGCTGTGTATTTATGAGTTTTGGACATTAAAAATATGTTTTGCTTGGAACTTTCCTGGGTAACTGCCTCATCACTGCATGGATACCGCTGTACTACAGGGGTCATAGCATCACAATAACTAAAGGAATATCACTAAGTTATGGTACAACAATTTATCAGTGGAGTTTTGACCAGTGAATTGTCCACCAATCATGAGAATTGTGTTAATTTCTGCACGCCGGCGTTCCTAGACACCAGCCTATAAAGGAAAAGAATGTCAGAATTGGTGGTGTTGTCAAAGATCAAGCACTCACTGATCATAAACTGATGAAATATCCGAGACTGAATTGAACCATTGGGGTTTCCAAAGATAAGACCCTCTCTAATCATAAAATGATAGAGTATACGAATGGCATCACCATCACTTTACAAGATTTAAATACCCCTTTAAGTTCTCTATAAAGCTCACTTGCTTGTATAGTTAAAGACTAAGAAGTTTCCCAAAATGTCTCACTGATCATAAAATTATGGCATATCCTAGAGATGCATGTCCAGGAAAAGAAAATGAAGGGTGGAACTCACCAAGTTAAAATCCAACGTTTATTGGGCACGTATTGACCTGTAGAAGTGCAACTGCGCAAAACGTCCGTCGTCCTCACACTCCACTGTTTTCAAAGGTGTCCAATAAACGCTGGATTTTAATTAGGTGAGTGACGTATGTGGTGTAGTGACCACTGTGTCCGCTAGGGGGCGCTGTATGGATGTCCCAGGAGAAGGGATGAATGACAGAATACTGAATGACTTATGTATCTCAAGGTGGGTGGCCTTGAGATGGAGACTTATGTGTGTGTTGATCAGCAGTGATACTGGTGAGGTATTGTTTCAATGTGTCAGGGAGAAGTCTCCAGGTAGCTGGTGAGACGGGCGAACTAGTTACCTACAAATTCACCCAGGGGTGTGGTTAAGAACGCTATTGTAAAGTGTGTGCAATGGTTCAAGGACCTGGGGGCTGTCTTCCTGACAGCAAGGAACGCTGTGTTGAATGGCTGCACGTGCCTGATGATTCCCTGGAGGGAATGGACATCTGCAGCGTGATGAAGGAACTATGAGAAAACCCTTGACGTGGGTGAGATAACTGAGGCTGAAGAGCCTGTGTATGCTTAACCTGTGTGACCACAGGGATTACAGAGCTGAACTCTGTCATGGATGCTATGCTGATGTTATGAAGTTTATGTTGCTGCTGTGGGTTTATGATGCTAAATAAACCGCATGGACTATGATTGTTTATGGAAAACCTGTGGCGGATCTGGTTTTGGGGCTGCTAAGCGAGCATCCCCTACTTGAATAACAGCGCTACCTTACACACCCTTCATTCTCTTTTCATGGACATGTCGTGCTGTTATTTCTTGGGTGAGCACCAGAAGATCGGGGTATAGTACCCTGCAGTCTCTTGCTGATTGCATTGGTGTTTATCAAACCCAGGAAGTGCAACTGCGGTGCTGATCTCTTTGCGCTTTTGTGTACATCCTAGAGATATTTCCATCACTTTTTGAGAAACACCATTCCTTTACACATCTCGCTTCCTTCAATACTCTATTGCCATTTAGCCGTGAACTGTTTATTTTTTTTTTTATTATAGAACAGACCTGGTATAAAATGATTACCACCGTTAGTTAAAGAACCATTGCATTTACATTTACCTGCCAATGGGTGATAAACAAGTGTAGCATTCATTAAAATGACATTTAATTCAATTCATACCATAATGATGCAAACCTTCCAATAGCTTGTCATGTGTTAAATGTCAGCAGCACAGAAGAGAAGGAGTCGGTGAGCTATAAGCATCCACCCCAATGCTATAATTTTACAGATTGTCTGCTCATCGCTATTCACCTGGTGGCAACAGGCCAACTCCGTGATATCAACGCAACCTCACTACCACCAGTGACAAGCTGCGGCAGTCATATCTCAATATTCATCATTGGCGTTTAGTAAACAGAGACCGGCAGGGGACTGGAGAGGCGTCTTCAGAATCACGCCTTTATTCTGAACCATTGTCAGCTGCTGGTTATACTTTTTATGAAATCGGAAAACTTTTAAATGTGGTGAAGTGGAGAAAAGCAAGGTCCACACATCTAAATCTAAGGTTTTTAAACTGCTAAGCAAAAAAAAAAAAAAAATGGATCAAACGGTATTAACTCGCCTGCCATTTTTATAAAGATCTCTTCAGACTTTAACATAAAAAAGTTTTCAAAGTTAAAAGTGTAAATCACCGTCATTACAGCTTCTATAGGGATTTTCTCCTACAGTCCTAAGTGGGAAATCTGCTTAACAAAGTGTATAGTAATGCTATCTAAATAAGCCCTTAAAGAAAAATGATCAGGCCATGTCCCTGCACGGTCAGACACAGTCATTACACAGTACACAGCAGGGGCACATTTATAAGATTATTTCAGCACAGGAACATTTTATTTAAACACATTCAAATGGAACTTATTATTATTCCAAGATCCATTGATTAAAATGTACTTTCTTCATTGGAAAACCCATTTAACGATGCTAGAAATGTTGGAAAAATAGGTGTTATTTGTTTATAACTGGAAGCATCAGATATTCTAACATATTGGCAGAGAAATTATCTTTATTTTACTTACATACATAGTGGTAGATAAATCATATACACGGCCGGTGGACATTTAGACATTTTATGTTGCTTTTCTCCCTCTTGAACAAAAGTTAATAAACGGTAAAGTCATTTTTCATACTTATCTGAGTTACATTTTAAAAAAGGGTATATTTTCTTTTCTCCCACTCCATTACAATCTAAAGTTAATGGAAAACTGTTTTTTTGAAAGCCATATCATGTCAATCTCCTGAAAAGCAGGTGGTCCTGGTCCAGCATCACAGGTATATCTATTTCTAAGGCAGCGCTAATCTCTAGCACTGTAAAATACCTTGTATGGCCTTCATAGTGTGCATAATATAGATATAGGAACAATGTGAATCCCATTTATTTATACGACTACAGTCGGGGAACTTGCTGCTCTTTCACGCTGAAGGCAACACGGCTGGTGATGAAATCACTTAACACTGCACATTAATCATAACCTATTGATAGTCGTATACTTACGGTACATTTTATTAGAATTTCCTTTAAAGCAGTTTTTCACATTTAACTATCTTATTGAAGTTAAATAGCAAACATAATTCATGATAAAAAAATCACAATTTGGCTAATTTCTAATAAACAAAGCACAACAGGCTGAGCAGAAATACAGCGTCTGGCTATTAACGGTTCACCATTCATTTTTTCATATTATGTAATGAAAAATGGACAAAAAGTGGGGTGAATTGGTGACAAAAATGCTTACTCTCACAAAAAAATGACCTAGTAACGTGATTCTTCAGATCAGTATAATTATGGCAATACAATCTTGTATAGAGGTGAAAGGTAATCTGTCAGTAGGATCAAACCTCCTAAGATGTCTATATGGGAATGCAGGTCATGGGAAGCAGAATAAAATTATCCCTTAATATCTGGGATCTGAAGTCTTATTCCAGAGAAATGTATGTTTTTCTTATATATGTAAAGAAGCTGTTCAGGGCTATGGGACGGACACTGATCTACATGATCAGAAAAATTCAGAGAAGAGCTTCCAGGATGTGAGCAAACTATGTCCTACAAGAAACACTTAATGGACCTGGGAACGTTTAGGTTAATATTCCACGTTCAGGAATTGGTGCGGGTTTGACGCTGCGTATTTATGCAGCATCAACACCACTGGGGCCAGATGTTACAGCATAGTGGATGGGATTTCTAGAAATCCCATGTCCATTATGCTGCTCTGTGCACCTGCAGATCACCCGCGGAACCTGACATGTGACAAGACTTTCCAGACCACAGCATGACAATTTCTCTTTAACGAGGCGCAAGTCTCCACAAGAGAAATTACATCAATAGAATGTAATGAACGTGGTAAATCTGCACGGTTCAGTGAACACATACGGATCTACCTGCATGCAGCGTTTTAGATGCAGCGAAAACACCGAGTCCAAAACGCTGCTACATCCGGAACGTGGGCACATAGCCTCAGTGGAGACTTACTAGCTGTCTACAATTATCTGAAGGGATGTCACAGTGTAGAGGGAACATCATTATTCTCATTTGCACATGGATACATGAGAAGCAATGGAATGAAACTGAAAGGAAGAGGATACAGATTAGATATTAGAAAAAAAATTCTGACACTAAGGGTGACCAATGAGTGGAACAGGCTGCCATGAGAGGTGTTGAAGGTGAGTTGTCCTTCAATGGAAGTCTTCAAACAAAGGCTGGCTGGACAGACATTTGTCTTAGATGGTTTAGTGAATCCTGCATTGAGCAGAGGGTTGGACACGATGACCTTGGATGTCCCTTCCAACTCTAACATTCTATGAGAATAGCCTCCAGAGCTTATTTTTAATAAAAAGGAAAGTTACTTGAATGAGACATGCAACTAACACAGAACAGTAGAACTGAAGTCTGTTGCTTTACAAACACATTTGCTGCAGCTCTCACACCTGTTCTGTACTGTAACAATATTGTGAGATTGAAGCTGAAAGGAAGATGCAGATGTAGGGAAGGTGACCTGACGGACTAGTCAGAGTGAAGGAAAGGTTTGCACAGTGTAGGTAGGTGTCAAGTTATTACAGTGGGAAACAGCTAGGAAAGTGTAGTGGACGTGCAGTACCTTGGGTTGACCATTAGATGGCAGGGAGGAGTGTGAGCAAAGGGACTTGACAACAGCTTAGGGCTTTAGAAACCGTTGGTCATGGGGGGCGGGGTTAAGTGACAGGGGACCGGGAGAGCTATAAATACTGAGGGAGGGTTCCAGTCCCCAGGGGGAGCTCCAGTGACAGGAGGACTGCGACAGTCTGTGCGCTGTGAGGAGAATCTAAACCAGGGGGACTGAGGAGAGAGAACGTCAGAGGGGTGGTCCTGACAGGAAGAACCGCAGAAGGGACGAGGCATTGGGTGTGAGACACCATATTTGACACAACGACTGATCAGTGGAAGCGCTGTTGGTTTACGGGCCTAAAGCGGCCACAGTGACGGACCTGTCAGGAGCATCGACAAGTGAAGAGGGGACGGTGTACGCACACGCGACCCCAGTACAGAGTACGTTGTGTAAGAAGCGGCCCTGGAAACAGAGGGCCGTGAGGTAAAGAAAGTGCGGTGTGCTCTGAGGCCGTCAGGTGGACGGCAAGTGAAATAAACTTGGACCTGTTGCACCCAGAATCTGCCTCCATCGTGTCTCTGTTTTTATCTCTGCGCGGTAAGAAGAGGGACCACCCCCCCAGCTCGGCCCACCACCCCTACGTTTGGCGTAGTCGGCAGGATCGCCGCCGCTAATACATCATCTTCTGCGGCAGGCCTGCCTTAAAGGATGGAGAAGGACTTGGACTGTGCTGCTTGGATTATAAATACCTGTGGATTACAATTGGCTTACCTGTGGATTACAAATTGGGAGCGCTGTGGTGACTCAGTGGTGCTGACAGAAGTTCCGGGGCGGCATCAGGTGCTGCGCAAGATGGTGGCATTACTACAGCGCAGGGGAGAGGTCCGAGTGTTTGCAGTCATGTTGAATGGACTGGGGCCCCCTCCAACGTACCCCCGTGGACAGCAGTATGTGCCCGGAGGCCGACGCTCCCATCTACTGGACCCTGGCAGATGGGTGGAAAGGTCTGCCAACGCCCCACCCAGCAGGAGGAGTGGCACAGAAGAAAAACTTGGCTGCGGCTGTCTGACGCCATTCGAGTGCTGCCCAACGGATGGTATGAGACGCTGCGGGTGTCGGGGCATCGGCCGCCTAGAGTGGCAATGGCGGCGAGAGATGGAGATGCACCAGAAGTCATCTTCAGAACCACGGGCAGGCAGCGGGATGCTGAGCCGGGGAGCGGAGCCTGAGCTGAGTCATCGAGAACGGCCGCCACCAATACCAGCAGAGGACTTCTCAGCGGAGCCCCTGAGTCCAGAGGGAAGGCCCGCAGGACAGTGGAGCAAGGAACGGAGGCTGCGGGGGAAACCGCGTGATGATGGGACGGAGGCCGCAGCGCCGGGGAAGGTGAGAGTACCCCCGGCCCTACCAGTGCCTCCGCAAGCGGCCCCCACCATTCTGCTGCAGCACGCGGCCCCTTGCGCACCGGAAGGCCTAGTTACCACAGGCCCCATGGTGTATGCGGAGCTGAGCGAGGCCCCCGCTCATGTCCCCGAACTACCACACCCGGAGTCACCAGTGCAGAGCTCACCCAAAGAAGACGCTGCTGCGCTTTCCCTGCTAATAGCAGCTGCATCGTTGAAATCGGCCGTTACTCCGGCTCCGTTGGAAGTAGTGGATGCGGCCTGTCCTGAGGCCGCGGTTATGCCGCTGCTGGAGTCGGCTGCGGCCGACTTAGCAGGCCCTGTGATTCCAGCACCCGAGGACCCGGTTGTCCCCATTTGCCACCTGACCCCAGCGGCTGCTGGGCCACAGAAATCTTCGGCCGTTTCTGTCTTGCGGTCTTTTTCAGCGGAGTCCCGCCCACCGGACTCCCGGGCCCGTGCTGTTCCCTCCGTGTGGGTAGCGGAGGTGATCAGGAAGAAGAAGGCCCGGGAGCAGGAAGTGTGGAACCTGCTCCACACTCAAGGAGAGGCCGGCATGGAAAAGAAGAGGACTTGAATGGACACCCTCAGTATCCCCGGGGGCTCCACGGCTGTGGGGTCCCTCACTACTAGCCACTGCGTAGTGAAGTAGACTGTCGAGAGTTTGGTGCACTGTAGTGCGGGTTCTGGAGAACAGTTCTAGTTTAAAAAAAAAAAATGTTTGATGTGCTGAGTTTGTTTTTAGTATGTTCCTCTTACAGGATGTTATTTGCTGATTTGAAACTTGACAGAACGGGGATACGGAGAAGTGGAGGAGTGTTCAGGTCCAAGGAAGGGGGGAGAAAGAAGACATGCAATGTTATGTTGTTATATGAGCAAAAAAAAACGAAAAAAGAATATAAAAATGGGTACTTGTGCTATTATAAAGTTGTTTAATGTATAATATGCCAAAGTAAAATGCAACAGGTCCGGGTAAGGGAAGGTCTGCGGGACCAAAGGAAAGTGTGAGATCCGGTAGGGATCTAAGAGTTGAGGAGGTCTGGGAGACCGGGACGCCGACCATGACATGTAACTGAAAGAAGGGAAAATGAGTTGGAAGACGTGAGAAAGACAGCCGTCCTAGGTCAGGTCCCCAACACCACGGACACCCCTGAAGGAGGAAGGCGGGCGCTGGTAATGATCTGGAAGGTAAGAGACCTCGATCATGGCGTACCGAATAGTGGAAGGTGACAGTAGGGGAGAGTAGGGGAAGGTACACGCCATAGAGAGAATATGGCTGTACCTAGCCCAATTTGAAAGACGTCATGTGGCGTGCGCGCTGGTGAGTAGCAGTAGGCTGCTCAGAGCATAGTGCTCCCAGTATGGTTCGGCCCCCGCAGATAGTGGGTGTGGCTCAACAGCTGGTCCGACAACAGAATGTAGGTGTAGCTTCAGAATGACGAAGGCAGGGATGACGATTGTCGAGGACGACAATGGACAAAGGATAGGGGAGTGTAGGGAAGGTGACCTGACGGACGGACGGACTAGTCAGAGTGAAGAAGGAAAGGTTTGCACAGTGTAGGTAGGTGTCAGTTATTACAGTGGGGAAACAGCTAGGAAAGTGTAGTGGACGTGCAGTACCTTGGGTTGACCATTAGATGGCAGGGAGGAGTGTGAGCAAAGGACTTGACAACAGCTTAGGTGTCGCATCCGTCTGCAAGTCTGGGCTGCAGACAGACAGCGCCCCGAGTAGCACCGACACCCTTTACCCCTATACAGGGATCTGGATTTACTGCAGAGCCCAGGAAGCGCTGTCTGAACAGGAGCAGAGTGCCAGAGCAGAACGGTCGCAATAGAAAAGCAGGAAGGGAGCCAAAAATGGAGTCGGAAACCAGGCGAGCAGTGGAGGTACAGAAACGGCAGGCAGAGGCAGAGTCGAGAGTCCAGGCAGAGGTCAAAAACAGGGAGAGTAGCGGAGGTACAAAAACGTCAGGCAGTAGAGGGGGTCAGGAATCCAGGCCAAGGTCAGCGTCAGTAATCGGGAGAAATGCAAGGTACAAAAACGGCAGGCAACAGAGTAGTCAGAAGTTACGGCTGAGGTCGGAGTTAACGATAGGCAATCACAAGTAACACGTAGGGGAACCAAGAATATATCCGGCGGCTTGCAAGCCCAGTCCCAAGGTATTTGAGGGATCAGGTTGTCCCTCACAGGCTCCCGGGCTGGTGATGTCATCAGGACCGCCCCCAGGACCAGACCTGATGATGATGCACCAGCCCCTTCATGACTGACAGAGGAGCGGAGTCTGCGTCCAGTAGACGCCTGCGCAGAAGCCCTTTCATTGTTGCCGCCCTCACTCGGGTGCGAGCCACGGCGCCTCCTAGTGGTTGAGGGCGGAACAGCAGGCCCCGAGATCGACGACATGTCAGTCCGGCGTCCCCTGGTGGCCGAGGCCTGGACAGCAGGCCCCGAGCCCGAGGGCGGCGTGACAGTCCGTCGCCTCCTAGTGGCTGAGGGCGGAACAGCCGGCCCCGAGTCTGACGGCGACGTGACATTAGGGCTTTAGAAATCGTTGGTCATGGGGGGCGGGGTTACAGTGACAGGGGACCGGGAGAGCTATAAATACTGAGGGAGGGTTCAAGAAGGTTCCAGTCCCCAGGGGGAGCTCCAGTGACAGGAGGACTGCGACAGTCTGTGCGCTGTGAGAATCTAAACCAGGGGGACTGAGGAGAGAGAACGTCAGGGGGGTGGTCCTGACAGGAAGGACCGCAGAAGGGACGAGGCATTGGGTGTGAGACACCATATTTGACACGACGACTGATCAGTGGAAGCGCTGTTGGTTTACGGGCCTAAGGCAGCCACAGTGACGGACCTGTCAGGAGCGTCGACGAGTGAAGAGGGGACGGTGTACGCACACGCGTCCCCAGTACAGAGTACGTTGTGTAAGAAGCGGCCCTGGAAACAGAGGGCCGTGAGGTAAAGAAAGTGTGGTGTGCTCTGAGGCCGTCAGATGGACGGCAAGTGAAATAAACTTGGACCTGTTGCACCCAGAATCTGCCTCCATCGTGTCTCTGTTTTTATCTCTGCGCGGTAAGAAGAGGGACCACCCCCCCAGCTCGGTCCACCACCCCTACACAGATGTGTCAGGTATAATCACACACAGCTCTGCAGTGAGATCAGGAGAGCAGAGCGGCCACTACACATCACACTAGCAACTCCCCCTCCCTTTCATGTAACATAAGCTCTGGAGGCAGATTCTCATGCAGGTTAGCGTCAGGCCCATAGTCCTAAACAGCTCAAATTATCATTTTATTCAGCTTCCTATGACCTGAATGCCCATATAGACGGCTTACGGCATTTGCTGAGACAAATCATTTTTCTATTTTTCCATTGATGAAGTTGTGAGATGGTTTTGCTTTACTTGTGTGGCGAGCTGTAATGGTACAACTTTGGAGTATGTGTGATGTTTTCATCACTTTAGATTTAAATGACAAACACAATTTCAGGAGTTTTTTACTGTAGGTGCAAATGTTATAATTTCATAGCTCTTATTTTTACAGGCAAAGTGATACCAGCTATGTTTGCTTTGCAGATTTTTTAAATTTCTTTATTTCTGCATTGTGTTATATACATTTTTATATTTTCTGTTTTTAACAAAATAAAACTTGTTTTATTAACTCTTGATTGCGTGTACAGTGTACTGAAATGCTTCATATTACAGAAAAGCTGACTATTCAAGGGAGCACAAAGATGGTGGGGACAGTGGCTTTTATTGGGCTCCCACCTGCCATGGTCACTAGTTAACCTCTTTAGTGAACAATATAAAAAAATAAAAAACAAGGCAAAAAAACAATGCTTTATTATCATACCACCAAACAAAAAGTGGAATAAAACGCGATAAAAAAGACGGACATAAATAAACATGGCACCTCTGAAAATGTCATTTTGACCTGCAAAAAAACAAGCCATCACACAGCTTCATGAGGGGAAAAATAAAAAAAGTTATAGTTCTCACAATAAAGTGACACAAAAATAATTATTTTTTCTATAAAATAGTTCTTATTGTGTAAAAGCGCCAAAATATAAAAAAAAACAATATAAATGAGGTATCGCTGTAAACGTAATGACCTGAAAAATAAAACTGCCTTATCAATTTTACCACACGCGGAACGGTATATCCCCCCCCTCAAAAAAAAAAAGAAATTCCTGAATTGCTGGTTTTTGTTTGCTCTGCTTCACAAAAATCGGAATAGAAAGCGATAAAAAAAATGTCATGTGCCCGAAAATGGTACCAATAAAAACTTCAACTTGTCCCGCAAAAAAACAAGCCCTCACATGACTGTGTGCCAAAATATGGAAAAATTATAGTTCTCAAAAAAAGGTTATGTATTCTTCTCCAAACACTGTTTGGGAGGCTCATAAATGCGTGATCAGAGGAGTATTGATAAAACATGGGGCGAGGCGGAAGAGGGAGAGGGATGCCGATCTTGATGCCCTTCTGACCCAATTAAAAGTACTGGAAATAAGCCATAAAACTTCCCCTACAGAAGCAGCAAAAATTGCACTGATTAAGGTGCGAGACGATTTGCGTAACCTTCTTAAAAAAAAGGCCAAGGGGATTCTACCCCGTTGTAGGCGACACTACTAAGAACATTGGAACAGATGTAGTAAATCCCTCGCAAAAGCATTAAGACAGCAAAGAGCTAGGTCAAGTTTTGTGACGCAACAGCGATCTCACCAGCGAGATCGCTGTGTGTGACATCTATCAGCGACCGGCCCCCTTGCCGGGTATGGCTGATCATTCTTGAAAGCTCTGGACTTTTTTTGGGTCGTTGGTCTCCCGCTGGCCAGCACGCATTGCTGCGTGTGGCAGGCGGGAGAGCAACAACCAGCGAGCTACCAGCTCGTATCCAAGGTAAACAGCAGGATTCTAAGCGCCGCGCGGCGCTTAGAAACCCTCTGTGTACCTTAGTTACCAGCGCGCTGGTGCAGGGAGCTGGTAACCAAGGTAAACAGCGGGTTTCTAAGTGCCGCGCGGTGTTATAAACCCGCTGTTTACCTTGGTTACCAGCTCCCTGCACCAGCGTGCTGGTAACTAAGGTACACAGCGACGCGCGCGCTCGTAGTCGCTGGTGCTGATCGCTGGTAAAGCTGCCTGTTTGGCAGCTCACCAGCGATCATGTAGGGACACACCAGCGATCCTGACAAGTTCATATCGTTGTCGGGATCGCTGGTGAGTCGCTATTATGACGGGGCCCTTACATTCCAGAAACATTCTCCACCGCCCATGCTAAACGTGTCCAATCCTCCCATGACATTGCAAAAACCTTTCAGACATTTTATACGTCCACAACTCAGATAATAAAAATCCTGCGACTGCCTCGCTCGGTTTTCGTTCCCGTGTAAAGGAATATATTACAAAGGCAGGTTTACCAAGGCTAATCTCCAGTGACATCTTTATGCTTGAGGAACCCATAACAGAACAAGAAGTGTGCTCGTCTATTTCTGCCTCTAAAACGGGTAAGGCACCAGGTCCCGACAGCTTCCCGGCCCTTTACTACAAAAAATTCAGAGACTTACTAATCCCGGGAATGTTAGCCTCCTTTAATTCAATGTCTAAAAATAACTCCCCACATCCAGATTCTGTGACAGCCCATATTGCGGTGATACATAAAGAAGGGAAAGACCCGACCCAGTGTGCTAGCTTCCGCCCCATTTCCCTGTTAAATGTTGATGTAAAACTCTTTGCCAAGATCCTTGCATCTAGATTTGCTCCCCTTCTCTCGGGAATCGTTCACCCGGACGAGGCTGGATTTATGCCAGGCAGAGGCCAGAGATAATACTATTAAGTTTATTAAATTAATTCATCATGCTAAATCCCAGAATGTCCCATCAATCCTCTTATCCACTGATGCCGAGAAGGCATTTGATAAGGTTAATTGGGTTTTCATGGAAGAGACCCTCATTCACCTGGGTCTGGGAACAAGGATGCTCCAGTGGATCCTGTCTCTATATTCAGTCCCTTCCGCCAGGGTCCGGGTGAACGATGCATTTTCAGATCCATTTTATATTTATAATGGCACACAACAGGGATGCCATCTGTCCCCCCTTATTTTCATCCTCACCCTTGAACCCTTTCTTAGGCATGTTAGAGCCAACCCCAATATCTCGGGTTTTCATGTACTTCAAAACACTTATAAAGTAGCAGCATAAGCTGATGACCTTCTTTTCTTCGTTACCTCACCTAAGATCTCCCTGTCTAACCTAATGAATGAATTCAGAACATATGCCCAATTGTCTAATTTCGAGATAAATTTTTCAAAATCCGAGGAGCTTAACATTAATTCTTCCCCGAAACTTCTAAGATCTTTACAGAAGTCCTTCAGTTTCAAATGGGCTAACCAACACCTGAAATATTTATGAGTAAGACTATCTGCAGACATCAATTCTCTATATCAATGGAACTTCCCTAGCCTTTTAACATCTATTCAAGCAGACTGAAATAGATGGTCTAAGATATCCTTCACCTGGTTTGGCAGATGCCAAATTTTTAAGATGAACATATTACCGATGGTCCTGTATATTCTACAGGCTCTCCCCATCAATATTCTTGAAAATTAGGGTCCATTCAAGTCTCGTTTATATGGGGAAAAAAATCTGCTAGACTAAAGAGGGAGGTTCTCTGCAGACCCAAGAGGTTGGGGGGAGTGGGGCTTCCGGACCTAAAAATGGATCACTTTGCAGGCCACCTAGCTAGAATGAGACTGTTGCAGAAATGGTCACCATAAGGCATGGGTTCAAATAGAACAAAGTTTTTGCCAGACCCCATTGAAGACCCTCCCATGGGTTTTATTTTCGACCCCAGAGCAAATCAAATCTCATCCGACTATTGGATCCACTTTAAAATACTGCAATACAGCACTAGTTCGTTTACATTTAATCCCAGAGGCTTCGCCTCTCACTCCGGTGTTGAGTCATCCTAAATTTGTCCCTAGCCGCTCGGACTCCATTTTTCGTCTGTAGATAAATTCAGGGATGGATAGAGTAGAAAAATGGGGAGAGGGAGCCTCCTGGCCTTCTCTGAGTGACCTTACCACCAAAACAGATCCAATACCCCTGGGCAGTTGGAGGTGTTTGCAACTTACCCACTTTTTCAGCAGCCTTCCCCCTAAAAGTTCATTTAGACGACCCAAAACCCAATTTGAGCTTTTATATAATAGCATGGGCCCAATCAGACACACCTTAGCTAAAACCTACTCTATGTTGATGGACCCCCGGAGCCGGTCGCCCCCTTCTTTCCTTGCGCAGTGGGAGAGAGATATAAATATTTCTTCTATGGAAGATCAGAGAACTCGAATTTTTACCCTTGTACACTGTGCCTCGATTAGCTCTAGGTTCCAGGAGGCTGGCTATAAGATTTTGTCCAGATGGTACCGAGTGCCCTCGAGGTTGCACACCATATTTCCGGAAATTGACCCAAAGTGCTGGAGGTGTGGAGGGGCAGAGGGCACGATTTTTCATATTTTCTGGCAATGTGACGTATTGCAATCATTTTGGACGGGGGTGTGTGGGAAATATGTCGGGTTACGGGCTGTTCCGAAAAGCTGACTCCGGCACTGATACTACTCCAACATAATGAAATCCCTCTCCGGATCTATAAATCCTCTTTGTTGAAATTTTTTATCATGGCTGTGAGGGCTTGCATCCCGGAGAGATGGAAGAGTTCCGCTCCTCCAACCATAACTCAGTTTATCGCAAAAGTCAATGAAATTATGTATATGGAGGACCTCACCTCATCCATACATGAATCATACCCAAAGTTTTGGGATACGTGGCATGGACGGATGGATTTTCGAAACTCTAGTGAGTATTGTGATCTAATGCTGGAGGCAAACCCCCCTGAGCTTAACTGAAAACATCAGGCTGAATGGTGGACTTGGTCGGGTGGGTACTCCTTCCCTTACCCCCTCGTTTTTTCCTTCCTTCCCCCCCTTTTTTTTTTTGCCTCTCTTGGCTCCGTTACTTATTTCCCCCCACTATCTTTTTTCGCATCAACTGCTCTCCTTCTTCTTCCTCTGTTCTGTCTTTTCTTTCTTATACTGTTTGTTAAAAGTTAAAAAATGAAAGACCCTCCAAATTGGGTCATTGACCTCTACTACCGGGTCCCTGGATGTTAAGGACTCGTGGCGATTGTCGTGGTCGGGAGTTAAGTTGTATTGTTTGTATTCGTCTACTTGTCTGGTTTCAATTATTATGTTAACCTGGACTCCGGTGTGAGTCTTTAAATAAAGAATTATAAAAAAAAAAAAAAAAAGGTTATGTAAAAACTATTTTTTGTAATAAAAAGCATTTTTAGTGTGTGACAGCAGCCAAATGTAAAAACCCGATATAAATCTGGTATCACTGTAATCGCACTGACCAGAAGAATAAAGTCACCTAATCTCTTATACTGCACGAGGAACGGCTAAAAAAATAAATAAAACCAATTCGTCACCTACTGTTCACTTTTTTCATTCTGTCTCAAAGAGATCCAAAGCCAAGTAAGGCTTGGCGCACATTTATCCTGCGCTGAGCGCTTACACCAGGGTTTCCATGTAAATCTCTGAAATACGAGATTTAGACGGAACCTCTGGCAGAAGATTCCATATAATGAGGCAGATGGTGGCACTGTGGACGCCATAGGACCTGTGATCCGGCGGTGGCTGTATTTTTAGGCGTGCATAAAAGTGCCATCGGCCACAGTTTTGTGCACTTCTGAAAAGACACCGCTGAACAGAGGCCAGACGGAGTCTAGAGTAAATCTGCTGCCTCACTATAGTTAATGAATCCCTCGGGAGTTTCTTCTGAATCACGTCACTCAGAGATTCAGATGGAAGCCCCAAAGTAACCGCTCAGCGTACAGTGTCGGATAAATGTGATCTCAAACGTTATTTAAAATGTTCCCAATAAAAGCTTCAACTTAAGCCACAAAAAAGTAAGTCCTCACTCAGATCCATTATCTATTATCGGAAATATAGGGGGGATTCCACGTTACTGGTAGCCCAAAGGCTCTGGAAAAGTGAAATGGCTCCTCACTCGCCAAAAGAAATTCAGCAAATTCTCCCTCCCAAATCCAAATGCCCCCCTCCCTTCTGAGCCCCACAGTGTACCTAAACCACATACAGCATCCACGTTTGGCATTTCTAAAGCGATGAGAGCCCGCCTAACTTATGGGTGCATGTCTCCAGAAGCACAGGCTGAGCGTAATGTACAGGTGACTGCAACATTCTGGTAACTGCAACGTACTGGTCACTACAGCGGCAGTCTGCAATTTTCACTTGGCATCACTTATTGCTGCTTGCTTCTGGAAAATAACCTTGGAAGCAAAATCAGCAAAACACCTGTAGAAAAATTTCCAAAGGGGTATAATTTCCAAAATGGGGGTCACTTGAGGGGGGATTCTGCTCTTCTAGCAATTAGGGTCTATGTATATGGAGTCCGGAAACTGTTCTAGGAAAATCTGTGCTCCAGGAGGCAAACAGCGCTCCGTTTCGCTCGAGTCTCTCCGTATGGCTAAGTAGTACTGTACAGCCACACATGGGGTATTGCCACGTTTAGCAGAAATTGTGGGACAAATTTTGGTGCCATTTTTACCCACTTCCTGGGTGAAATTGTAAAATCTGGGGCTAAAACGAAATTTTGGTGGTAAAAATGTAGTTATTTTTTCTTCACTGCTCAATGGTATAAAATTCTGTGACACACTCATGGTGTCAATATGATTACTGAACACCTAGAGGAATTCATTGAGAGGTTTAGTTTGTAAAATACGGTCACTTATTGGGGGTTCTGCTGTTCTGGCACCTCATGGGCTCTCCCAGTGGGTGGCACTTGCAAACCATAACAGTAAAATCTGGTGCTCCTTGCCTTCTGAGCTTTGCACTGTGCCTGAAAAATATTTCCTGATTACATGTAGGGTTATTGGCGCATTCAGGAAAAAATGGACCTCAGTTTGCTGTTAAATACATTTTCTATTAGCCCTTAGAAAAATCAAAAACTAAAACAACATTTTTGTGAGGAAAATGTTCTTCACAGCTCAACCTTATAAACTTCTGTGAAGCACCTGGGAGTTCAAGGTGCTTACTATGCATCTAAATACATTCCTTTAGGGGTCTATTTTCTAAAATGGGGTAACTTGTGGGGGAGTTTCCACTGTTTAGGCACATCAGGGACTCTCCAAATGGGACATGACGTGCGCTAATGATTTCAGGAAATTTTACATTCAAAAAGTCAAATGACTCTCCTTCCCTTTCAAACCCTGCCGTGCGCCTAAACAGTAGTTTTCTCCCTCATAAGGGGTATCGGCGTATGCAGGAGAAATTGCACAATAAATTGTATTGTGCAATTTTCTCCTGTTACCCTTATGAAAATGAAATATTATGTGCTGAAACTTATTTTTATGGCTGAACATTATAAACTTCAGTGAAGCACCTGTGGGTTCAATCTGCTCACTACACATCTAGATTAGTTCCCTGATGGGTCTAGTTTCCAAAATGGTGCCACTTGTGGGGGATTTTCACTGTTTAGGCACATCAGAGGCTCTCCAAACGCAACATGGCGTCCGCCAATTGTTGCAGCAAATTTTGCATTCAAAAATTCAAACGGTGCTACTTCCCTTCCGAGCTCTTCCGTGCGCCCAAACAGTGGTTTTCTCCCTCATATGGGGTTTTGACATACTCAGGAGAAATTGCACTACAAATTTTGGGGTCTAATGAATAGGTGATAGACATATTATATGTGGAGGTCAAAAAAATCAACGATTATAGTGGCCATAAAATGATGATCCTTAATATATATTGTATACCATGATCCACATAATTAAAACAGGACAATGCAGGAAAACTGCACATTTACTAGAAATTACCCAAAAAGAACCAGCAGTCAAAAAATCCATAAGGCTATGGGCCCACGTAGCGTTTTAAAACGCACACTAAAAACCGGACTCCTTCCCAGAAATCGCGCGGTTTTTTCCGCGCGATTTCACCGCGATTTTACCGCGATTCTGTTCACGATTTTGCCGCGAATTTCTCAATCACTTTCCAAGCGATTTGAAGCATCGCTTGGAAAGTGATTGACAGGTTGGTCACACTCGTCAAACATAGTGTTTGACAAGTGTGAGCAGCTTTTTACTATTGAGGCCGCCTATGCAGCATCAATAGTAAAAGATAAAATGTTAAAAATGATAAAAAAAATAAAAAATCGGGGTATATTTACCTTCCAGCATCCCGCGCTGCCATCCCGGGCCTCAGCGTTCCCAGCGATGCCTTGCGAGACCTGTGATGACGTAGTCTCGCGTTGCTATAGCGATCTCGCGAGATCACGTCATCACAGCACCTTGCCGCAAGGCATTACTGGGAACGCTTAGGCCGGGAATGCAGCGCGGGACGTCGGAAGGTAAATATACCCCGATTTTTTATTTTTTATTCTTTTTTTTACAGGGGTATGGTACCCAGGGCCTGGAGGACAGTCTCCTCTCCTCCACACAGTGGGTACCAACCGCACATGAGACGCTTAACTTCCCGCGTGGTGGGCATAGCCACATGCGGGAAGTAAGCGATTCTCATGCATTCCTATGGGTGCGGAATCGCGGCAATTCTTTGCGATTCCGCACAAAAGAATGAGCATGCTGCGATTTTTTCCGCGATGCATTTCCGCCGCGGAAAAAAGCGCAGCATTAGCACCGCATGTGCAGAATGCCATAGGAATGCATGAGGGGCGTTCTGTACACGATTTTTAAACGTTTTCGCGCCGAAAATCGCGGCAAAAACGCTTAAAAATCGCATCGTGGGCACATAGCCTAAAATTACAATATTTATTAAGTAATACTGATAAATATGGACATACGGTACATGGATAGGGAGGAACAACAGATGGATAGGCACAGTGGTCATAGGGCCAACCACACTGCAAACACAACGCCAGGAAAAAATGATATGCAAAAATGATTGCAAAAACTAATAAGTCAGGGACACATAAATATAAATGATAATGTAGAAGGAAGTGTTTTAAAACATCATCATGTAGCAAGTGCTACTACCCTTAATTAAGCTGAAAAAATTCCCTGACAAATGAGGACACAAGGTCATTGCTAAATTGATGCTCAAAGAGCATTTTGGGGTCTGTTTTTTCCTGTTACCCTTGTCAAAATAAAATATTTTGGATCTGAAGTAAATTTTTTGGTAAAAAAAAAGTTAAATGTTTATTTTTTTCCATATTACAAAAATTCCTGTGAAGCACCTGAAGGGTTAATAAACTTCTTTAATGTGGTTTTGAGCACCAAGAGGGGTGCAGTTTTTAGAATGGTGTCACTTACGTATTTTCTATCATATAGATGCATAAAAGTCACTTCAAATGCGATGTCGTCCCTAAAGAAAAATGGTGTTGTAAAAATGAGAAATCACTGGTCAACTTTTAACCCTTATAACTTCCTAACAAAAAAAAAATTTGGTTCCAAAATTGTGCTGATGTAAAGCAGACATATGGAAAATGTTACTTATTAAGTATTTTGTGTGAGGTATCTGTGATTTAAGAGCATGAAAATTCAAATTCGGTAAATTGCGAAATTTTTGTCAAATTTCTGTTTTGACATTTCTTTGATATGACGTAAGTCATATGAAAGAAATGTTACCACTATCATGAAGTACAATTTGTCACGAGAAATCAATCTCAGAATCACAGGGATCCATTAAAGCGTTTGAGAGTTACAGGTGCTTCTCACAATATTAGAATATAATCAAAAAGTTAATTTATTTCAGTTCTTCAATATAAAAAGTGAAACTCATATATTATATTGAGTCATTACAATCAGAGTGATCTATTTCAAGTGTTTATTTCTGTTAATGTTGATGATTATAGCTTACAGCCAATGAAAACCCAAAAGTCATTATCTCATTAAATTAGAATAATTAACAAAAAACACCTGCAAACGTTTACTAAGCATTTAAAAAAGTCCATTAGTCTGTTTCAGTAGGCTCCACAATCATGGGGAAGACTGTTGACTTGACAGATGTCCAGAAGGCAGTCATTAAAACTCCACAAGGAAAGTAAATTTTGCATTTCATTTGGAAATCAAAGTCCCAGAGTCTGGAGGAAGAGTGGAGAGGCCCACAATCCAAGCTGCTTCAGGTCTATTGTGAAGTGTCTACAATCAGTGATGGTTTGGGGAGCCATGTCATCTGCTGGTGTAGGTTCACTGTGTTTAATCAAGACCAAATTCCCCATATGTGGGGAAAACCACTGTTTGGGCGCATGGCAGGGCTCAGAAGGGAGGGAGCACCGTTTGACTTTTTTAACCCAAAATTGGCTGGAATCAATGACGGGCGCCATGTCGCGTTTGGAGACCCCATGATGTACCTGAACAGTGTAAACCCCCAATTCTAACTCCAACCTTAACACAGCCCCAACCCTAACACAGCCCTAACCCCAACCCTAACTTCAACACACTCCTAACCCTAATCCCATCCCTAGCCAAAACTCTAACCACAACACCACCCTAACCCCAACACAACCCTAGCTCAAACCCTAGCCCCAACCCTAACGTTAGCCCAACCCTAGCTATAACACCAACTATAACCCCAACCATAACCCTAGCTATAACCCCAACCATAACCCTACTCCTAGCTATAACCCCAACTATAACCCTAACCCTAATTCTAACCCTAATGGAATTTTTTTATTTTATTATTTTTACCTAAGGGGGAGATAAAGTGGGGTTTGATTTACTATTTTTTTATTTTGATCACTGTGATAGGGTCTATCACAGTGATCAAAATTAACCAATAGAATAAATCTTCTATTGTTGCCGGGTGCCGGCCGGCATATCTCGGGGGGCGCACTTTGCATGCGCTAGCCATTTTCTTCCTGGAAGAGGACGTCGATGGCTGGGGGATAGGATCAGGGGATTCAGCAGGATTCAGGGACACCGGAGGTACCCCATTTCTCTCTCCTCTGATGTGCTAGATCATATCAGAGGAGAGAGAAATTAAAAGGGAAATCAGACTTTTTTTCGGTCACCGTTAGTTCATGAATGACGGTGATTGCAACACTGGAGTCTGTAAAAATCAACCCAAATCATGTTCACCGGGGTCTCTGCTACCTCTGGTAGCGGAGACCCCGGAGAATGTTTGACGCTGGGGGGCGCGATAAGCTTATTTCTCAGCGCCATTAAAAGGCATATCGGCAGTCATTATGGGGTTAAAAGGGTTATCCTGCCTTACCATATTGAGGAACAGGGTCAGGACGAGGGGTAGGCATCTGCCTAGGGCACAATCTAATACCAATTTGTGAGGACAGACTTTTGTGAAGCTGTGATGCGGCTCTTGCGGACATTGAAAAAGGAGAGTGCAGTGAAGGACAGGAACACTGGCCACTAAATGTCTCCCTCTTCAGAATGATAGGAGTGCTCATTGACCAGTGTTCCTGTCTTCCTGCAGGGCACCTCTAAGGTGGAGAGCTAGAAACGGCCGGCATCTACCAACCTGAGCTGTCATTCAAGTGTGATGTCACGTGTGACTGGATACCCCGCCTCAAGCAGGGCGAATTTCTAAGACACTCGTGACCCTGGACACACCGCCTCCAGCAGGGCGAATTTAAATAATGTCACGTGCAGCAGGATATACCGCCTCCAGCAGGGCGAATTTCAATAATTACACGTGTAGCTGGATACACCGCCTCCAGCAGGGCGAATTTACAGAGTAAAGGGGAACACCAGGGAAAACAGTTACAACGGTGGGCCCTGCTCTAGAGATCGGGGACGTGGAGACCTCCTGCACTCCCTTGAGCCAGTGTCCCTGCACTCCTCACGTTCCCTATACAGGCTCCTCACCTGTTGCCGAGCAGGATACCTTTAAACCCTAGCTCACCCTGCACCTATCCCTTACAAGTGACCTGGATGGTGCAGAGACTAATCCCACCGATGCACTAATACACACACAAGGAAAAATGCACAAACAGGGAAAACACCAATTAGCTTTGCTCTGTTGCTATCGCTCCCAGCAACAGAGTCCAGCACCTGAGTCCAGCTTTCCTCCTGAATAGCTGCTACATCTCCAAGGCTTTGTCAGAGCTGCAAGGAACTCCACTCTGTAGCTCCTTCCACACCAGGACTCTGAGTAAGCTGCAAGGAACTCTTCTCAAGCTCCTTCCTTCACCAAGGATGGTTGGAAATGACCAATATCACCAACAGTGAGTGAAACCACATGTCACTCCTTTATAGACAAGAGCCAGAGTAATCACACCTGCTAGTGATTCCCGTGTAATAACGCTAGCCACCACCAGGGGCAAACTAGAACTAAAGACACCACTGTGTAATGACCCTAATGGCCACCGGGGACAAAACTAACTTTAAGCAAACAGCTTAAAGGAAAAAAAAGGTTACATATTCTTTTATCTGTCACAATCCAGCATAGATTGTGACATCAAGTAGTACAGTATCCACATCCTGTATATATGTGCTGTGTGTAATCTGTACATCTGCTGAGCATTTCTTGTGCAGTGTGTGCTGTGTACATATGTGTATAAGTGTGTGCTGTGAACGTGTGTATAAGTGTGTGCTGAGGACATGTGTATAAGTGTGTGCTATGTATATGTGTGTATTAGTGTGTGCTGTGGACGTGTGTATAAGTGTATATAAGTGTGTGCTTTGGACGTGTGTATAAGGGCGTGCTGTGTACATGTGTGTATAAGGGCGTGCTGTGTACATGTGTGCATAAGGGCGTGCTGTGTACATGCGTGTATAAGGGCGTGCTGTGTACATGTGTGTATAAGGGCGTGCTGTGTACATGTGTGTATAAGGGCGTGCTGTGTACATGTGTGTATAAGGGCGTGCTGTGTATATGTGTGTATAAGGGTGTGCTGTGTACATGTGTGTATAAATGTATGCTGTGCACATGTGTGAATAATGGAGTGCTGTGTACACGTGTGTATAATGGAGTGCTGTGTACATGTGTGTATAAGGGCGTGCTGTGTATGTGTGCATAAGGGTGTGCTGTGTACATGTGTGTATAAGGGTGTGCTGTGGACATGTGTGTATAAGTGTGTGCTGTGTACATGTGTGTATAAGGGCGTGCTATGTATATGTGTGTATAAGGGTGTGCTGTGTACATGTGTGTATAAGGGAGTGCTGTGTAAATGTGTGTATAAGTGTGTGATGTGGACACGTGTGTATAAGAGTGTGCTGTGGACATGTGTGTATAAGGGTGTGCTGTGGACATGTGTGTATAAGGGAGTGCTGTGTACATGTGTGTATAAGGGTGTGCTGTGGACATGTGTGTATAAGGGTGTGCTGTGGACATGTGTGTATAAGTGTGTACTGTGTACATGTGTATAAGGGTGTGCTGTGGACATGTGTGTATAAGGGTGTGCTGTGTATATGTGTGCATAAGGGTGTGCTGTGTACATGTGTGTGCTGTGGACATGTGTGTATAAGTGTGTGCTGTGTACATGTGTGTATAAGGGCGTGCTATGTATATGTGTGTATAAGGGTGTGCTGTGTACATGTGTGTATAAGGGAGTGCTGTGTAAATGTGTGTATAAGGACGGGCTGTGGACATGTGTGTATAAGTGTGTGATGTGGACACGTGTGTATAAGCGTGTGCTGTGTACATGTGTGTATAAGGGCGCGCTGTGTACATGTCTGTATAAGGGCGTGCTGTGTACATGTGTGTATAAGGGCATGCTGTGTACATGTGCTGTGTACATGTGTGTATAAGGGCTTGTTGTGTACATGTGTGTATAAGGGCGTGCTGTGTACATGTGTGTATAAGGGTGTGCTGTGTACATGTGTGTATAAGGGTGTGCTGTGGACATGTGTGTATAAGGGTGTGCTGTGTATATGTGTGTATAAGGGTGTGCTGTGTACATGTGTGTATAAATGTATGCTGTGTACATGTGTGTATAATGGAGTGCTGTGTACATGTGTGTATAAGGGTGTGCTGTGTACATGTGTGTATAAGGGTGTGCTGTGGACATGTGTGTATGAGTGCGTGCTGTGTACATGTGTGTATAAGGGCGTGCTGTGTACATGTGTGTATAAGGGTGTGCTGTGGACATGTGTGTATGAGTGCGTGCTGTGTACATGTGTGTATAAGGGCGTGCTGTGTATATGTCTGTATAAGGGAGTGCTGTGTACATGTGTGTATAAGGGTGTGCTGTAGACATGTGTGTATGAGTTTGTGCTGTGTACATGTGTGTATAAGGGCGTGCTGTGTATATGTCTGTATAAGGGTGTGCTATGGACATGTGTGTATAAAGTGTGCTGTGTACATGTGTGTATAAGAGTGTGCTGTGGACATGTGTGTATAAGGGCATGCTGTGTACATGTGCTGTGTACATGTGTGTATAAGGGCGTGCTGTGGACATATGTGTATAAGGACGGGCTGTGGACATGTGTGTTGCTGTGTACATGTGTGTATAAGGGTGTGCTGTAGACATGTGTGTATGAGTTTGTGCTGTGTACATGTGTGTATAAGGGCGTGCTGTGTATATGTCTGTATAAGGGTGTGCTATGGACATGTGTGTATAAAGTGTGCTGTGTACATGTGTGTATAAGAGTGTGCTGTGGACATGTGTGTATAAGGGCATGCTGTGTACATGTGCTGTGTACATGTGTGTATAAGGGCGTGCTGTGGACATATGTGTATAAGGGCGTGCTGTGTATATGTCTGTATAAGGGAGTGCTGTGTACATGTGTGTATAAGGGTGTGCTGTAGACATGTGTGTATGAGTTTGTGCTGTGTACATGTGTGTATAAGGGCGTGCTGTGTATATGTCTGTATAAGGGTGTGCTATGGACATGTGTGTATAAAGTGTGCTGTGTACATGTGTGTATAAGAGTGTGCTGTGGACATGTGTGTATAAGGGCATGCTGTGTACATGTGCTGTGTACATGTGTGTATAAGGGCGTGCTGTGGACATATGTGTATAAGGACGGGCTGTGGACATGTGTGTATAAGGGCGGGCTGTGGACATGTGTGTATAAGAGTGTGCTGTGGACATGTGTGAATAAGGGCGTGCTGTGGATATGTGTGTATAAGGGAGTGCTGTGTACATGTGTGTATAAGGGTGTGCTGTAGACATGTGTGTATGAGTTTGTGCTGTGTACATGTGTGTATAAGGGCGTGCTGTGTATATGTCTGTATAAGGGTGTGCTATGGACATGTGTGTATAAAGTGTGCTGTGTACATGTGTGTATAAGAGTGTGCTGTGGACATGTGTGTATAAGGGCGTGCTGTGGACATGTGTGTATAAGGGCATGCTGTGTACATGTGCTGTGTACATGTGTGTATAAGGGCGTGCTGTGGACATATGTGTATAAGGACGGGCTGTGGACATGTGTGTATAAGGGAGTGCTGTGTACATGTGTGTATAAGGATGTGCTGTAGACATGTGTGTATGAGTTTGTGCTGTGTACATGTGTGTATAAGGGCGTGCTGTGTATATGTCTGTATAAGGGTGTGCTATGGACATGTGTGTATAAAGTGTGCTGTGTACATGTGTGTATAAGAGTGTGCTGTGGACATGTGTGTATAAGGGCATGCTGTGTACATGTGCTGTGTACATGTGTGTATAAGGGCGTGCTGTGGACATATGTGTATAAGGGCGTGCTGTGTATATGTCTGTATAAGGGAGTGCTGTGTACATGTGTGTATAAGGGTGTGCTGTAGACATGTGTGTATGAGTTTGTGCTGTGTACATGTGTGTATAAGGGCGTGCTGTGTATATGTCTGTATAAGGGTGTGCTATGGACATGTGTGTATAAAGTGTGCTGTGTACATGTGTGTATAAGAGTGTGCTGTGGACATGTGTGTATAAGGGCGTGCTGTGGACATATGTGTATAAGGACGGGCTGTGGACATGTGTGTATAAGGGCGGGCTGTGGACATGTGTGTATAAGGGCGTGCTGTGTACATGTGTGTATAAGGATGGACAGTGGACATGTGTGTATAAGAGTGTGCTGTGGACATGTGTGAATAAGGGCGTGCTGTGGATATGTGTGTATAAGGGAGTGCTGTGTACATGTGTGTATAAGGGTGTGCTGTGTACATGTGTGTATAAGGGTGTGCTGTGGACATGTGTGTATGAGTGCGTGCTGTGTACATGTGTGTATAAGGGCGTGCTGTGTACATGTGTGTATAAGGGTGTGCTGTGGACATGTGTGTATGAGTGCGTGCTGTGTACATGTGTGTATAAGGGCGTGCTGTGTATATGTCTGTATAAGGGAGTGCTGTGTACATGTGTGTATAAGGGTGTGCTGTAGACATGTGTGTATGAGTTTGTGCTGTGTACATGTGTGTATAAGGGCGTGCTGTGTATATGTTTGTATAAGGGTGTGCTATGGACATGTGTGTATAAAGTGTGTTGTGTACATGTGTGTATAAGAGTGTGCTGTGGACATGTGTGTATAAGGGCGTGCTGTGGACATGTGTGTATAAGGGCATGCTGTGTACATGTGCTGTGTACATGTGTGTATAAGGGCGTGCTGTGGACATATGTGTATAAGGACGGGCTGTGGACATGTGTGTATAAGGGCGGGCTGTGGACATGTGTGTATAAGGGCGTGCTGTGTACATGTGTGTATAAGGATGGGCAGTGGACATGTGTGTATAAGAGTGTGCTGTGGACATGTGTGAATAAGGGCATGCTGTGGATATGTGTGTATAAGGGAGTGCTGTGGACATGTGTGTATAAGGGCGTGCTGTGGACATGTGTGTATAAGGGCGTGCTGTGGACATGTGTATATAAGGACGGGCTGTGCACATGTGTGTATAAGGACGGGCTGTTCACATGTGTGTATAAGGGAGTGCTGTGTACATGTGTGTATAAGGGAGTGCTGTGGACATGTGTGTATAAGGGCGTGCTGTGGACATGTGTGTATAAGGGCGTGCTGTGGACATGTGTATATAAGGACGGGCTGTGCACATGTGTGTATAAGGACGGGCTGTTCACATGTGTGTATAAGGGAGTGCTGTGTACATGTGTGTATAAGGGAGTGCTGTGGACATGTGTGTATAAGGGAGTGCTGTGGACATGTGTGTATAAGGGAGTGCTGTGGACATGTGTGTATAAGGGAGTGCTGTGGACATGTGTGTATAAGGGAGTGCTGTAGACATGTGTGTATAAGGGCGTGCTGTGGACATGTGTGTATAAGGGAGTGCTGTGGACATGTGTGTATGAGTGCGTGCTGTGTACATGTGTGTATAAGGGCGTGCTGTGTACATGTCTGTATAAGGGCGTGCTGTGTACATGTGTGTATAAGGGCATGCTGTGTACATGTGCTGTTTACATGTGTGTATAAGGGCTTGTTGTGTACATGTGTGTATAAGGGAGTGCTGTGGACATGTGTGTATAAGGGAGTGCTGTGGACATGTGTGTATAAGGGAGTGCTGTAGACATGTGTGTATAAGGGCGTGCTGTGGACATGTGTGTATAAGGGAGTGCTGTGGACATGTGTGTATGAGTGCGTGCTGTGTACATGTCTGTATAAGGGCGTGCTGTGTACATGTGTGTATAAGGGCATGCTGTGTACATGTGCTGTGTACATGTGTGTATAAGGGCTTGTTGTGTACATGTGTGTATAAGGGCGTGCTGTGTACATGTGTGTATAAGGGCGTGCTGTGTACATGTGTGTATAAGGGTGTGCTGTGGACATGTGTGTATAAGGGTGTGCTGTGTATATGTGTGTATAAGGGTGTGCTGTGTACATGTGTGTATAAATGTATGCTGTGTACATGTGTGTATAATGGAGTGCTGTGTACATGTGTGTATAAGGGTGTGCTGTGTACATGTGTGTATAAGGGTGTGCTGTGTACATGTGTGTATAAGGGTGTGCTGTGGACATGTGTGTATGAGTGCGTGCTGTGTACATGTGTGTATAAGGGCGTGCTGTGTACATGTGTGTATAAGGGTGTGCTGTGGACATGTGTGTATGAGTGCGTGCTGTGTACATGTGTGTATAAGGGCGTGCTGTGTATATGTCTGTATAAGGGAGTGCTGTGTACATGAGTGTATAAGGGTGTGCTGTAGACATGTGTGTATGAGTTTGTGCTGTGTACATGTGTGTATAAGGGCGTGCTGTGTATATGTCTGTATAAGGGTGTGCTATGGACATGTGTGTATAAAGTGTGCTGTGTACATGTGTGTATAAGAGTGTGCTGTGGACATGTGTGTATAAGGGCATGCTGTGTACATGTGCTGTGTACATGTGTGTATAAGGGCGTGCTGTGGACATATGTGTATAAGGACGGGCTGTGGACATGTGTGTATAAGGGAGTGCTGTGTACATGTGTGTATAAGGGTGTGCTGTAGACATGTGTGTATGAGTTTGTGCTGTGTACATGTGTGTATAAGGGCGTGCTGTGTATATGTCTGTATAAGGGTGTGCTATGGACATGTGTGTATAAAGTGTGCTGTGTACATGTGTGTATAAGAGTGTGCTGTGGACATATGTGTATAAGGGCATGCTGTGTACATGTGCTGTGTACATGTGTGTATAAGGGCGTGCTGTGGACATATGTGTATAAGGGCGTGCTGTGTATATGTCTGTATAAGGGAGTGCTGTGTACATGTGTGTATAAGGGTGTGCTGTAGACATGTGTGTATGAGTTTGTGCTGTGTACATGTGTGTATAAGGGCGTGCTGTGTATATGTCTGTATAAGGGTGTGCTATGGACATGTGTGTATAAAGTGTGCTGTGTACATGTGTGTATAAGAGTGTGCTGTGGACATGTGTGTATAAGGGCATGCTGTGTACATGTGCTGTGTACATGTGTGTATAAGGGAGTGCTGTGGACATATGTGTATAAGGACGGGCTGTGGACATGTGTGTATAAGGGCGGGCTGTGGACATGTGTGTATAAGGGCGTGCTGTGTACATGTGTGTATAAGGATGGGCAGTGGACATGTGTGTATAAGAGTGTGCTGTGGACATGTGTGAATAAGGGCGTGCTGTGGATATGTGTGTATAAGGGAGTGCTGTGTACATGTGTGTATAAGGGTGTGCTGTGTACATGTGTGTATAAGGGTGTGCTGTGGACATGTGTGTATGAGTGCGTGCTGTGTACATGTGTGTATAAGGGCGTGCTGTGTACATGTGTGTATAAGGGTGTGCTGTGGACATGTGTGTATTAGTGCGTGCTGTGTACATGTGTGTATAAGGGCGTGCTGTGTATATGTCTGTATAAGGGAGTGCTGTGTACATGTGTGTATAAGGGTGTGCTGTAGACATGTGTGTATGAGTTTGTGCTGTGTACATGTGTGTATAAGGGCGTGCTGTGTATATGTCTGTATAAGGGTGTGCTATGGACATGTGTGTATAAAGTGTGCTGTGTACATGTGTGTATAAGAGTGTGCTGTGGACATGTGTGTATAAGGGCGTGCTGTGGACATGTGTGTATAAGGGCATGCTGTGTACATGTGCTGTGTACATGTGTGTATAAGGGCGTGCTGTGGACATATGTGTATAAGGACGGGCTGTGGACATGTGTGTATAAGGGAGTGCTGTGTACATGTGTGTATAAGGGTGTGCTGTAGACATGTGTGTATGAGTTTGTGCTGTGTACATGTGTGTATAAGGGCGTGCTGTGTATATGTCTGTATAAGGGTGTGCTATGGACATGTGTGTATAAAGTGTGCTGTGTACATGTGTGTATAAGAGTGTGCTGTGGACATGTGTGTATAAGGGCATGCTGTGTACATGTGCTGTGTACATGTGTATATAAGGGCGTGCTGTGGACATATGTGTATAAGGGCGTGCTGTGTATATGTCTGTATAAGGGAGTGCTGTGTACATGTGTGTATAAGGGTGTGCTGTAGACATGTGTGTATGAGTTTGTGCTGTGTACATGTGTGTATAAGGGCGTGCTGTGTATATGTCTGTATAAGGGTGTGCTATGGACATGTGTGTATAAAGTGTGCTGTGTACATGTGTGTATAAGAGTGTGCTGTGGACAGGTGTGTATAAGGGCATGCTGTGTACATGTGTGTATAAGGGCGTGCTGTGGACATATGTGTATAAGGACGGGCTGTGGACATGTGTGTATAAGGGCGTGCTGTGGACATGTGTGTATAAGGGCGTGCTGTGTACATGTGTGTATAAGGATGGGCAGTGGACATGTGTGTATAAGAGTGTGCTGTGGACATGTGTGAATAAGGGCGTGCTGTGGATATGTGTGTATAAGGGAGTGCTGTGTACATGTGTGTATAAGGGTGTGCTGTGTACATGTGTGTATAAGGGTGTGCTGTGGACATGTGTGTATGAGTGCGTGCTGTGTACATGTGTGTATAAGGGCGTGCTGTGTACATGTGTGTATAAGGGTGTGCTGTGGACATGTGTGTATGAGTGCGTGCTGTGTACATGTGTGTATAAGGGCGAGCTGTGTATATGTCTGTATAAGGGAGTGCTGTGTACATGTGTGTATAAGGGTGTGCTGTAGACATGTGTGTATGAGTTTGTGCTGTGTACATGTGTGTATAAGGGCGTGCTGTGTATATGTCTGTATAAGGGTGTGCTATGGACATGTGTGTATAAAGTGTGCTGTGTACATGTGTGTATAAGAGTGTGCTGTGGACATGTGTGTATAAGGGCGTGCTGTGGACATGTGTGTATAAGGGCATGCTGTGTACATGTGCTGTGTACATGTGTGTATAAGGGCGTGCTGTGGACATATGTGTATAAGGACGGGCTGTGGACATGTGTGTATAAGGGCGGGCTGTGGACATGTGTGTATAAGGGCGTGCTGTGTACATGTGTGTATAAGGATGGGCAGTGGACATGTGTGTATAAGAGTGTGCTGTGGACATGTGTGAATAAGGGCATGCTGTGGATATGTGTGTATAAGGGAGTGCTGTGGACATGTGTGTATAAGGGTGTGCTGTAGACATGTGTGTATGAGTTTGTGCTGTGTACATGTGTGTATAAGGGCGTGCTGTGTATATGTCTGTATAAGGGTGTGCTATGGACATGTGTGTATAAGGGAGTGCTGTGGACATGTGTGTATAAGGGAGTGCTGTGGACATGTGTGTATAAGGGAGTGCTGTAGACATGTGTGTATAAGGGCGTGCTGTGGACATGTGTGTATAAGGGAGTGCTGTGGACATGTGTGTATGAGTGCGTGCTGTGTACATGTGTGTATAAGGGCGTGCTGTGTACATGTCTGTATAAGGGCGTGCTGTGTACATGTGTGTATAAGGGCATGCTGTGTACATGTGCTGTGTACATGTGTGTATAAGGGCTTGTTGTGTACATGTGTGTATAAGGGAGTGCTGTGGACATGTGTGTATAAGGGAGTGCTGTGGACATGTGTGTATAAGGGAGTGCTGAAGACATGTGTGTATAAGGGCGTGCTGTGGACATGTGTGTATAAGGGAGTGCTGTGGACATGTGTGTATGAGTGCGTGCTGTGTACATGTCTGTATAAGGGCGTGCTGTGTACATGTGTGTATAAGGGCATGCTGTGTACATGTGCTGTGTACATGTGTGTATAAGGGCTTGTTGTGTACATGTGTGTATAAGGGCGTGCTGTGTACATGTGTGTATAAGGGCGTGCTGTGTACATGTGTGTATAAGGGTGTGCTGTGGACATGTGTGTATAAGGGTGTGCTGTGTATATGTGTGTATAAGGGCGTGCTGTGTACATGTGTGTATAAATGTATGCTGTGTACATGTGTGTATAATGGAGTGCTGTGTACATGTGTGTATAAGGGTGTGCTGTGTACATGTGTGTATAAGGATGTGCTGTGTACATGTGTGTATAAGGGTGTGCTGTGGACATATGTGTATGAGTGCGTGCTGTGTACATGTGTGTATAAGGGCGTGCTGTGTACATGTGTGTATAAGGGTGTGCTGTGGACATGTGTGTATGAGTGCGTGCTGTGTACATGTGTGTATAAGGGCGTGCTGTGTATATGTCTGTATAAGGGAGTGCTGTGTACATGTGTGTATAAGGGTGTGCTGTAGACATGTGTGTATGAGTTTGTGCTGTGTACATGTGTGTATAAGGGCGTGCTGTGTATATGTCTGTATAAGGGTGTGCTATGGACATGTGTGTATAAAGTGTGCTGTGTACATGTGTGTATAAGAGTGTGCTGTGGACATGTGTGTATAAGGGCATGCTGTGTACATGTGCTGTGTACATGTGTGTATAAGGGCGTGCTGTGGACATATGTGTATAAGGACGGGCTGTGGACATGTGTGTATAAGGGAGTGCTGTGTACATGTGTGTATAAGGGCGTGCTGTGTATATGTCTGTATAAGGGTGTGCTATGGACATGTGTGTATAAAGTGTGCTGTGTACATGTGTGTATAAGAGTGTGCTGTGGACATGTGTGTATAAGGGCATGCTGTGTACATGTGCTGTGTACATGTGTGTATAAGGGCGTGCTGTGGACATATGTGTATAAGGACGGGCTGTGGACATGTGTGTATAAGGGCGGGCTGTGGACATGTGTGTATAAGGGCGTGCTGTGTACATGTGTGTATAAGGATGGGCAGTGGACATGTGTGTATAAGAGTGTGCTGTGGACATGTGTGAATAAGGGCGTGCTGTGGATATGTGTGTATAAGGGAGTGCTGTGTACATGTGTGTATAAGGGTGTGCTGTGTACATGTGTGTATAAGGGTGTGCTGTGGACATGTGTGTATAAGGACGGGCTGTGGACATGTGTGTATAAGGGCGTGCTGTGGACATGTGTGTATAAGGGCGTGCTGTGTACATGTGTGTATAAGGGAGTGCTGTGGACATGTGTGTATAAGGGCGTGCTGTGGACATGTGTGTATAAGGGAGTGCTGTGGACATGTGTGTATAAGGGCGTGCTGTGGACATGTGTGTATAAGGGAGTGCTGTGGACATGTGTGTATAAGGGCGTGCTGTGGACATGTGTGTATAAGGGCGTGCTGTGTACATGTGTGTATAAGGGAGTGCTGTGGACATGTGTGTATAAGGGCGTGCTGTGGACATGTGTGTATAAGGGAGTGCTGTGGACATGTGTGTATAAGGGCGTGCTGTGGACATGTGTGTATAAGGGCGTGCTGTGGACATGTGTGTATAAGGGCGTGCTGTGGACATGTGTGTATAAGGGCGTGCTGTGGACATGTGTATATGTTTATATATGTGATTGCATTTTGCAATATTATAAACTTGTATGTATGTAATAGTGTATGTAGATGGCCGAGAATGGAGACACAGTGGTTGCTGTCTGGCCTTCAATTAAAGACGTGATAATCGGTCTGATGTTGGATCGCAATGCACAGACTGATCGCACATGTGACCCGAGCATTACAGCTTCATAAATATACATGCAGCAGTCATGCTCTGGTCAGGAAATGTGTGGCCAGACTGTGCTTTGCAATCTGACACGAGACTGATCATCACCAACGTCTGAAAGAGCCCTAATCGTGCCCCCAGTGTTTTCTATGAAATTAGGGAAATCTTACGTACTTCTGGTCCGAGGCCACTCATCTGTTCCAATTTCTGTGTCCCCAAAAATCCATAACATTTCTGATGTCCCAGGAGCACTGCAGCCTTACAGTGTCTAACAGGAAAATGAAGGCTGCAGACCATCAGTAGCCTCTGACAGGATCTTAAGGAAAGGGCGATTTATCATTTTTGCGCTTTTGTTTTTTTCTCTCCCTATTATTCCAAGAGCCATACATTTTTTATTTTTCCATCCACATAGCCGTGTGAAGGTCTTTTTTTTGCTGGACGAGTTGTACATTTGAATGAAACCATCCATTTTATCATGTGATGCACTGGAAAAGGGGCAAAAAACTCAAAGTGCGTCAAAATAAAAAAAAGAGCAATTCAACAATTGTTTTTTGTTATTTTTTTATATACAGTATTCATTTTACCATAAAAATTACCTGGCAGTGTGATTCTCCAGGTCAGCGCAAATATGCAGATAAACATATACAGCTTTCGTTTTAAGTGGTGAAAAAAAAATTCAGAAATTGGTAAAAAAAAAAAAAAAAATTGCTTGTGTGGTTATTTTCCAAGAGCCTTAACTTTTTCAATTTTCGGGATATGGAGCTGTGTGAGAGCTCGTTTTGGTGCCCTGAGCAGACGTTTTGTATTGATACCATTTTGGTGTAGATACGATGTTTTGATCACCTATTATTACATCTTTTTGTGTTGCGGCTGCCAAAAAATTGTTATTCTGGCATTTTGATTTTTTTCTCATTATGCCATTTACTGATTCGATTACTTTATTTTATATTTTGACAGATAAGACTCTTACAAAATGCAGCGATGTGCAATATGTTTATTTTTTATTTCTTAATTTTTAATGGGGGAAAAGAGGGGTGGATTTCAACTTTTATATTTTTTAAAATATTTATTTTTTACTCTTCACTGTATTTGTTAATCCCCTTTGGGGACTTGAACCTGCAATTGTCTGATCGCTTGTGCTATACACAGTAATGTCACAGTATTGCTGATTGTAGTAAAAATATATGGTCACCTATGAATGCCAGCGACAAACTGAGATTCACCAAAGTAACATGATGACATGCACAAGAATCTTCAGCAGACCCCTGACCAACATGCCAATCCATCAGCATCCACAATCGTGTCACTTGCGTGCCCATGAGCACTTAGAACAGTGCGCAACCTATCAGTGTGCTGTAAGTGCCGCTGTCACAGATTGACAGCGGCATTTAACAGATTAACAGCCATGGGTGGAGCTCCACTCCACCCACAGCTGTTAGAGGTAGATGATGGCTATCTATCACGGTTACTGCTATATATCATTACATTGTTAACAATGACATTACTTTATAAAAAGATTGAAGACCTGCCTTGTGCCAAGTTACTTGACTAATAGTTACACTGGCATACAGACCGAGCAGGTTTACTGACAATTCCTAAAGCCGTTCTTAATGATAGATATCCAGCCAACATATTTAGTGGTATTTTTATTCCTGCTACATTCCTAAGAATTTTATAACTCTGCTAGTGAATGCACGTCCTCAGATTACCTGGATGTAACTGAACTGCCTATTTACTTCAATTTAGGATAAAGACCGGATCCAGAGTGAAAGCAAAAGCAAACAATACCCTGTCTGGCAGTGGCCAGAGTTATTCCAACATGCTCCAAATTTTTACGCAACAATCACATACTTTATGGTTTCATCACAAACCGACACTGAAATGCTTCCCACTATCCAGAGTGAGAAATCTGCAGAGGTAAAGTAATTCTTACGAAATCTTTCAAAAAGTCAACAAAAAGCTTTAAGGAGTGTACGGCATGACTTTATGGATGGTGGACCACAGAACATTCCGTGATGGACAATCTGCAATTGTGTGTACTTGGGCTTGGTATTATTAGTGATAACGGATGCGCCAGTCAAGTCTGGTACAACTACTGAACTACGTAGCATATCCTGGATGACCACATTTACTCAATTGGAGCTTCACTGTATGGATCTTAGAGTGCAGCATCAAATTAACAAATTACGTTTCCCACTGATCAGTCTCAGTATTGATTTCACTATTGAATGGGAAAATCAAGTAGTCTGAGACAAGACATGATCAGCAGTGCTAGACTAGCCGTGGCCAGTTCTTATGTCTTGTGAAATTGCGGAAAAACCAGGGCTGTAGAGTCGGAATCAGAGCCCATTTTGGTGGAGTCAGAGACATGGAAATTGGGGAATCGGAGTTGAAGGTTTGGCTTACTGTCTCCACAGCCCTGACAGCGCTGTGGAGTCGGAGCCCATTTTGGTGGAGTCGGTGTCATGGAAATTGAGGAGTTGGAGGTATAGCTTACCGACTCCACAGCCCTGGGGAACACATCAAGCAAAAAGAGATGCCATTTGTGCAAACTCGCTGATGAAGGAGGTTGGAAGAGGATGTGAAGAACCATTCTGATGGATAGGTGGTGCCCAGTTAAACAAATGCAGTCTAGTACAATGCCGGTACTCCAAATGGGTTTCCTCCGGGTTCTCAGGTTTCCTCTCACACTCCAAAGACATACTGAGGGGAATCTAGATTGTGAGCCCCAATGGGGACAGCGATGATAAAGTCTGTAAAGTACTGTGGAATATGATGGCGTTATAGAAGTGAGTAAAGTAAATAATTTTTCCATACACAACAGTGTTATGAGGCTTATTGAAGCACAAATCATTATAGTCTTGTAAGGTAAAAAAAAACCTGAGGCAAAGACTGCCATAAAGAAAATTACAATTACAACCCTAGCAGACCAGAAAAGGTGCACTAGTTAGAATGTGCAACAGTATTAAAACTGTACAGTTACGTTTCGCAAAATGTATTACTTTTTGCTCTTTTTACAGCTATTTTTTAGTATGTAGCGTGAATATATATCTTGTATTACCTGGAAACATAGCCCAGTAAGTGACACATCTTGTAATCAAGGTCTCTTCCACTACATCATGGTGCTCCCGGATTACATAGCGAAAAGCTAGTGACAGATTCCCTTTAACAATGAAAATACATAGCTGCTGCTGATGATGATGATTTTGCTATCGAGCCAATCAGAGCTAAATCTTTTAATAATAATAGTCAACCATTAAGTATTTTCAAAATAACTGTATTTACTATGGGATCTGCAGGACAAATTCATGGAAGATTAGTTATTATTATTATTATTTATTATTATAGCGCCATTTATTCCATGGCGCTTTACATGTAAGGAGGGGTATACATAATAAAAACAAGTACAATAATGTTAAGCAATACAAGTCATAACTGGTACAGGAGGAGAGAGGACCCTGCCCGCGAAGGCTCACAATCTACAAGTTCAAATTTTGTTTTAGGAGTGTAAAAAGTTACCTAACTTACACTATATGGGGAATATTTATTTCAGTGTACAGTCCATGTCAAAACCCCATCAAATTCTTAATGTGAGAATAGGGTCTTATTCACTTAATAGGATCGAAATGAGCAAAATATTGTAACATGCAATATTTATCCAGTAGCCAATATTAGTGTGATAACCTAGCAATGAGAGCATCGAAAACATAAAAAATTGTACACTCATTGGACAAATACTAAATGGCTACTAGATTTGAATTGGTAGATGAAAGTTTTCCTGTAAATTGCTAATGTCAATTACACACTTTACATGTATCACTAGTACAATAAAATTTGTATTATATCTTATCATCAGAGTCGGCTGAATCTCTATCTATGTATGAACCACTTCTTCCCCTCCCTTCTGTCTCCTGGACTCACCATCAAACAGCTCACATCAATATTGGTCAAAGCAAGATGGACTGTCAGCACAATGATGTGTCAGAGTTTTTAAAAGGATATTTAACCTATAAAAAGAGGAGTGGAAGGAGGGGTGAGGAATACTCAGCCCAGTGAAAGACTAGGCACATACAGAATTTGATGATGTTTTCAGGAAATGTATTTCCCTTTGGTGCTGGATTCACAGCCACAAAGCTCAGTACTGCTGCATAATGTACTCTATGCAGGCACTGCCTGTGTATAGTACCTGAAAATTTGTAGGGAACACATGAGAAGAGAAGTCATGTAAAAAAAACATTAAATAGTGTTATTCCTCACGTACACACAACAGCTTATTCTGAAAGATTAACGGAAAAGAGAGGTATGCGCTATTATTAACTAGCTGAAGAGCCCGGCGCTGCCCGGGCATAGTAACTAAGACACCAGAAACGCATTGAGAACGCAAGCATCTATATCTTCTATGCTGGCATTTTAACCTCTACCCTGTATCGATTGAAGTGAATAAAAGAAATTTGTTTTCACTACATCGTGGAGCTGGACAACCTTTTTCCATGTCCGAACCAGAGCGCTGAGTGGAACGGTCCTAACTTCCATACCAGGGATCCCTTTAAGAGAGGCCTGGGGTGAGAATCAGAGCGCTGAGGGATTTACCCTAACTTCCATACCAGAGATCCCTTTAAGAGAGGCCTGGGATCAGTAACAAAGCGCAGAGTGGATTTGCCCTGACTTCCATACCGGGGATCCCTTTAAGAGAGCATGGGGTCAGTACCAGAGCGCTGAGTGGATTTGCCCTGACTTGCATACAGGAGATCCCTTTAAGAGAGCCTGGGGTCAGTACCAGAGCATTTGAAGGCAATTGCCCTGACTTCCATACCGGAGATCCCTTTAAGAGAGGCCTGGGGTGAGAATCAGAGCACGGAGTGGATTTGACCTGACATCCATATTGGGGATCCCTTTAAGAAAGGCCTGGGGTCAGTACCAAAGCGCTGGATGGATTTGCCTTGACTTCCATACTGGAGATCCCTTTGAGAAAGGCCTGGGGTCAGTACCAAAGCACAGAGTGGATTTGCCCTAACTTCATACCAATGATCCCTTTAAGAGACCCTGGGGTCAGAACCGCAGAGCTGAGTGGAACGGTTTTAACTTCCATACCGGGGATCCTTTAAGAGAGGCCTGGGGTCAAAACCAAAGTGCTCTGTGCTCCTTTCTGTGGGGCAGACAATGGCTGGGAGCTTATGTTCCCAGGGATGCTAGATTTCTCCCACCATGTCAGTGTCTGCTGAGGTGTTGTCAAGTGAGAAAACTTGCTCATAGCAACCAATCACAGCTCAGCTTCTTTTAACCAGCTCTGGTGTAATGAGAGATGCTTAGTGATTGGTTGCAAGGAAAACTGTTGCTCATAGCAACCAATCACAACTCAGCTTCTTTTGAACAGCTCTGGCGAAATGAAAGACGCTTCGTGATTGGTTGGTGATACACACATACATACATTCAGTTTTATATACATATAGTTGTGCCGGTTTATTACTGGACAGTAGGTAGAAGCACACATGAGTACATGATTAACATGTAAATCTGATGCAAAAGCAATGCCTCAGTGCAACATGCAAAGCCTCTTTCCTGCAAGTTAAGATTTTATTGCAAATTTAGCCTTAATGTTACCCTTTACATTGTGACATGCCCCCAAATCCTCAAAGCAAAATCCTAAAAATCTGTGAACATAGCTTCATCATTCCACTAGTTACTAATACTGGACAGAAATGTGTATAGACCGGTGATTGAAACAAATGATGATTACAGTCTACCAGTACAGGAGGCAGCGCCGAGCAGAGAAATAACCTCCATCCACATCCATCTATACTGTCAGCATTAGCTAATTGAGCCTAAAGATTATTCCTCTGTACCACACATGTAATGACAATGCCTCAGAAATTCCGCCTGTCACATCTCTGAAAATAATATGATTACATTCAATAATTACAGGGAGGAATCATTTGTTTCCACTGTAAGTAAGACAAAGAGCGTCTGACTTGTACATGCAGAGACAGTGAGCAGTAATGCATAGACGCTGGCACTAAGCTGACGAAAAAAGGACTTGGAAACAAATCTCAGAACAATGTAACGCTTTCAAAGCGCACTGGACCCAAGCCAAGTCTTTCTAATATACGATCTACAGAACAGAGCAATGAATAGGCATTATATTATTATACACAGACCCCAGCTCGCTTGCCAGGAATGATATGTCCAGACAAAACAAAATACTTACAGAAAATTAAAAACAGGGTGTGGGGCGGCGCATGATGGACATCCGCTAAACAATACAGAATTACAATCCAAAATCAATACCTGCAAGATAAATATTAGGTGCAGGCAGTAATTCGAGGCAAGGAAAGAGGCATGCCAAACTAGAGGCCACAATCCGTAGGGATGTGCTGCGCACCACCGCTTATCGATGATAATCGCGTGTTTTCATTTAAGAAAATTCCTATTACCCTATAAATTCCGATTGTATCTGTCCTCCTGCAGGAAGGTCAATGTTGTCTCTGGGCTACATCTACAGCTCTGCTTATTGAATTCTCTTTATGAACCAGAGCAGGATAACTAGAATGACAACTGTCAATGATCACATACAGAGTAGTAGAAGATGTGCAACTACACAATTGTTTACATGGCATCATTTAATGCGAACCTGCCAGCAGGATTTTGCCAAGTAAACTACAGACACTGCCATGTTGCCACTGATTAAAATGATACATGAGGTGAAGAAATTTGTCTTGTAGTTCTTGTGTAATCAGTGTTACAAGTTTTCAGTTAATGAGATGCTCAGGCTCCGGGGTGGGACAGTAGACAGGTTCTTATCTTCCTGCTGTAGGCCGGAAAGACCAAAGTAAGACCAAGGAAAGACCTGCCCACAGGCCGCCCCGAACCACAAACATGTTCCTCATCATAGAGGCAGAGACAGACTGTTTGTGCTTTGGGGCGGACTGTGGGCAGGTCTTTGCTTGACTTTGCCTACAGTCACCGCCCGGAGCACGGGCATCTCATTAACTGAAAACTTGTAACACTGATTACACAAGAACCACAAGATGGATTTCTTCAACCCATGCATCATTTTAATCAGTATTACAGCGGCATCCTGACAGTGTCTGTAGTTTACTTAGAAAAATCCAGGCTCGCTTTAATGTCTGTGAAAACCTGGTTAACAAACCGTATGGTCACTGCAAAGGCTGTCATTAGTTGCTGTCAGCCAGTATTAGATAACTTGTTTAGAGGCTAAGGGTGGCCCTACACATTATATACCTCTGCGAGCAGTCAGCCGACAGCCATCTCTTTTGAGTCCCCGATGTACATGCACTCTTGATAGCGCAGGTATGTGTTCTGCATGGAGAATGGGGCGGAAGTAACCCACTTCTACAAACCTTTGGTGGCGGTTTATCTCACATTAGGCTAGAAAGATTGGGCATGTTATATGCCTTCTGTCTGAAACTTTCCGCCACCTAACATCTGACGTTTGGGAAGAATTAGGAGGCCCCCGTATTCAATAGATGGTTGTCTAAACCCTTCAAAATTGACAGGCATTAAAGGGTTATTTTCATGATCATTATTCAGGAGGACTTCATTTCCCTGCTCGCAGAATGTTGTACCCTCTGGTGCTTCAAGCACGTACAGCTTAGATTTTGCAGCATTAGAAGAGCATAGGGGCACTGAAGCTCGCCGGATCCAGCAACCAGTCAACTTCAGAGCAGAACTTACAAGCTCTATAGCAAAGAGCTTGTAATTGTTGCCTCCTTCCTTGCTTCGGCCATGACTGATAGTTGCATAAGTGGGTGGTAACTGAGGTAATAAGCAGGAAACTATAAAATTAAAAATCCCTATGTTCGTGACAACCTAGTCTTTTTTTTTACCAAAATTGGAAAAACATTGTCCCCTTTACACAGTTTGTTTAAAAAACAAAACTAAAAAACTCTGCTTTATCCACCCTCCCCAGGTCTCCACCCCAGGTCTAGCACTGAGTCTCCATCACTGTTTCTGGTGTCTTTTCTTGTCTGCAGCGCTGTCATTACAACAGCTCTGAACGGTTCGTGCCGTCAACTCATGTAGAGCTGCTGGGCTATTGTTGTTGGCTGCAGTGCTCTCGAAGTGACGTCAGCGCTGCTGACAATAGCAGTCACCGCGAATGGCGTCAGAGATTCGGCGCTGGACTCGGGCGAGTAAAGCACAGTTTATTTCTTTTTTCTACACAAACTGCAACCAGAGGAATGGTGCTTTCAGAAACCAGAAAACCCCCTCAATAAGAAGTAAATTGCAAAGTTGCTTGCAGCTCTTACCATATATCAAGATGAGACAACCTCTGTAATTTAGCTGAACTTCAAAAGTATATACAAAAGATCAACCTTTTCTTAGAAAAGGACCTTTAAAAAAACATGTTAACGTTTATAAATATAATTTAGCTACAATAAAAAGTTGAGCAAAACATACATTGAGTTCAAAGCGGCTGTGATTGAACGATGCTGTGGAACTTTGGGGGTTTATGTGTTTTTACCCTACAGGCTGCAATGGGGAGTCTGAAAAAATGCATGAAAAATATGCAGTTGTAGAATCACATCATTTCTGCATTAAAAAATGCATTAAAAACGCAACACAAACACATAAAATATAAGGGAAACAACAACAAAAAGGCATTTAAAACTGAAATAATCAGAGCACAGTGCTATTACCAGGGCCGGCATTAGGGGTAGAGACTCAGATTCCAGTGATGTGTCACTTACTGGGCTGCTTGCTGTGTGATAAAATCACTGTTTTATCAGCAGGAGATCTAGTGTGGTCTATGCGGTCTTCCATTTTCATGTACTTTGTATACCTCCCCCAACTGCTAACTGGCAGCTTCCTGCCTATGCACAAAGTATACAGAAAGCTGGGAGTGGAGTTATACAAAGCTCAGCATTCAGAGAGCTGATCGATCTGCAGCAGACAAAACAGTGATTTTATCAAAACTGCTCATTGACACATCGCTAGATTCAGAGTCTATGCCCCTACATCATGCTGCTCTCAGGTGGGACAGCAAATACCTGGTGACAGATTCCCAGTTAAATGTGTTGTCTGGGCTTTTCACATAATCTCAGTACATATCTGGGCTGCAGAATTATGACAATAAGTAATTTACTCTCTGTCACCAGTTTGCACGGTTTTCTAGATATTCTGAACAGAACGTCCAAGGAGGGGGGGGTGTTATGGCATTGAAATGAGAACTAGTCGTAACCTCCTACTCTACTCCAAACATGCCCTCTATAGCAACAACCCCACCCTCCATAGCTACAGGCCCTCCCCGTCCACATGAAGCAGCCCTCATCACGCAGTAATGAATTCTTCCCCTCCAGCAGCATCACTGCAGAGAGCTGCTCCTCCCCCAGACACACACTGAACAGTTATCTATGGAAAGTGAAACTAGTGAGGAGGGAAAATCGTCCGGTATTATGGGCCACTCCATGATTACAATACATAACTCATTATCAGTAATTCCTTCCCTCACTGTCCCAGGCGGCGGGCAGCAGTGAGAACAGACTGTGTGATGGCCAGTGATGGGGGTCTGCAGCTTCTAATCTGCACAGGGGATCGCAGTCACTGATGTAATCTGTTGTGTGACAAAGTCTCTGCTGTGTGAATGAGACAGCTCTGTGTCACTGATGTCTTCAACCAGAAGCAGATTTGGTGCAGTGTATGTGTGAAGCTCCACCAAACTCCCAGCAGGCTCCAGTGACCAGCACCACCCACTGCCCACTCATTGGCAGTAAACTGCACCAGCACTCATCTTTATCATTATTACAGCATTGGAAAGAACACAGCAGTGATCCTGTATTTGTGAAAGCAGCACAATACATACATACACCCCCCAACACTTCACACTGTTACAGCTGCTGATTGGACAGGCTGCTCCCATCAGTATTTGTGTCATTAGAGACACAGTGCTCAAACATACACTGCACCAAATCTGCTGCTGTGTGAAGACATCAGTGACACAGAGCTGTCTCATTCACACAGCAGAGGCTTTGTCACACAACAGATTATATCAGTGACTGCCATCCCCTGTGCAGATTAGAAGCTGCAGACCCCCATCACTGGCCATCACACAGTCTGTTCTCACTGCTGCCAGCAGCCTGGGACAGTGAGGGAAGGAATTACTGATAATGAGTTATGTATTGTAATCATGGAGTGGCCCAGAATACAGGACGATTTTCCTTCCTCACTAGTTTCACTTTCCATAGATTTCAGTGTGTGTCTGGGGGAGGAGCAGCTGCTCTCTGCACTGAGGCTGCTAGAGGGGGAGGATTTGTTACTGTGTGATGAGGGCTTCTTCATGTGGACCGGGAGGGCCTGTAGCTATGGAGGGTGGGGTTGTTGCTATAGAGGGCAGGTTTGGAGTCGAGTAGGAGGTTACTAGTTCTCATTTCAATGCCATAACACCCCCCCCCCTTGGACGTTCTGTTCAGAATATCTAGAAAAGCGTGCAAACTAGTGACAGAAAGTAAATTACTTATTGTCATAATTCTGCAGCCCAGATATCTACTGAGATTATGTGAAAAGCCCGGACAACCCCTTTAAGGAAAGGGGCAAAAAGTACTGCTGAAGGTCTATAGCCAGGCATGACTATATAACAGCCATATGTAATAGAGGATCGCTCTTACCTGCGTTTGCAGCATTGCACGTTCCACGCGTCTGGAACTTCCCTTCTCTAATTTGGTCCTCAGTATTAATGCAGATGTCTGGATGGCCCAAAATTTGGGTTGAGAAAGCAAACACTGAAATCAAAGAAGATAATTACAAGTATGATACTGACTAAATAGAGAGCGATTAAACACAAATTATGCTCATATATGACACTACACTTAGTTTCAGATTTTATTGAGCGTATAGAATTTTGTGCAAACTAAATTATTAATCAGCCAATAAATACAATGCAAAAAACCCCAGAAAATATATAAAATAAGCACTGCATGGAATAAAATAATCAGCATGAATTGTGCATAGAGTCCTTATTATAAGACATGTTCACTATAAGCTGACATCAGGGTGCAAAGGGTGCAGTAGTCATTGCACGGAGGAATGCTCATTGTAGCTGCCGTGTACTCCGCCTACGGCCGGTGTGAACTACAGCCACAAACATGAGCATGATCGAGACTGAGAACAGAAACATGGAGGCTGAAGCTGTTAGATCTCATCATTAGACCTGCTTTTGGAATGGGATGTGCAGCTGCAAACATGGGTCTGGTAATGGCATCTGGTTATTCAGGCAGAAAACACAATGGTGATGAAATGGTTAACATCCAATACACGAAAAAGGCTATGTAGCTTTAAAACTGACCGACTGAGTCAGGAATGTAATTTATTGGCTTTCCGTTTATCGGACTCATCTGTGGGCAGGGAATGTTGGCAGCTCTTGGGTTCCTGTTCGGTGGGTGTATTCGGCTCGGGATATCCACTGCCCTTCCCAGGCTATCAACAGCTTTTTACTACAGAAATTCCCATGGGACAAAAAAGTCATCTACTAACACAACATCATTTTACGCTCACAAGAAAAAGAAAATGTTCAACGCATAAAACTAGAAAGTGACATCAGTTTCAGAGTACCGAGATGCAATTCAGTAATGGGCACAGATAGGAAAGATGGAAGAAAGGCATCAATCCGGAGGCATCACTCAGGGCTCCGGTCCCCATGTAATAACTGCAACTGCAAATCTGAATGGGAAAAGCCTAATCCAACTCAAAAGTGGTGGTCTTTCACTAAGAGCCATTTTTATTTGTCCTTCTAAGACGATTTCAAAATCTGGAAAAGGAATGAAAGGGATCGTCCGACGACAACTAAGCTTTTCTTGGGCTATGTGCACACGTATGCAGATAATTTCTGCGTCCCCAGACACACAGAAAATAGCCAGAAATGCGGAATTTACCTAAAAATTAAAGAGCATGCTGCTTTTTTTTGCGGAAAAAAACGCATCAATATGCACAAAAAGTGCAAAATGCATTAAAACGAATGGGAAGCTTCTTTTAAGCATTTTTTTGTGCAGATTTTTTGGTAAATCCGTGAAAAAAACGCAACGTGTGAACACAGCCTTCGAGATGTACACATTTGATACTGAATTAACAAGAAAGACTAAACTCCAAAAACACTATTTATTAAAATGGCTTGTAAAGCCATAATGGTACAGACATAAGCTCCCACCTGATCTGAGATTAAGCGTAAAGTGATGTAACTCTATGCTGCGAGATACAGAAACTGGGAAAAACAGTCAAAAATCTGGATGAAAATTCCAAACAGATCCTACAGAATACAGACCGCACACTGGCAATTGGACCGGTGCGTCAGCGAAAATACCACCCAGCAGGCAGCAGCATCTACAGGGTGGGCCATTTATATGGATACACCTAAATAAAATGGGAATGGTTGGTGATATCAACTTCCTGTTTGTAGCACATTAGTATATGGGAGGGGGAAAATTTTTGAAGTTGGCCATTTTGGATCCAACTTTATTTTTTTTCAATGGGAAGAGGGTCATGTGGCACATCAAACTTATTGCGAATTTCACAAGAAAAACAATAGTGTGCTTGGTTTTAATGTAACTTTATTCTTTCATGAGTTATTTACAAGTTTCTTTTGTTTACAGCCGTTGACATGTCGCAAAGGTTAACATGTGAGGAGCGGATAGAAATTGTGTTGATGTCTGGTGAACGCAGGACCCGGGTCATTGCAGCAGATTTCAATGCAAAACATCCTACGCAAGAAAACTGTCACCATTCCCATTTTAGTTGGGTGTATCCATATAAATGGCCCACCCCAAAAAGTTTGCCTCATCACTGAACATAATGTTCTGTGTAAACTGAGGGTCCTGTTCCAATTTTTGTTTTGCCCATTCTGCAAATTCAGGGCGCCGATCTGGGTCACCAACCATTCCCATTTTATTTAGGTGTATCCATATAAATGGCCCACCCTGTATATTAAAAGTGGTTGTGCGACCAATGGATGGGAAAATGTTGCTGGACAATCCATATAGGGCGGCTGTGTGGGAACAGAAGAAGTGTCTACTCACATTATAGAAGCAATGCCATTCTTGTTCAAAGACTATGTCCAATTTTAGTCTAAGTACCCAAAACGATATTTCTGGTCCAGGTACTCACCATGAAAAAAAACTGGAAGCACTCGGACCAGTGTTATTCAACTGAGGTTGTTCAGGTGACTGAATAGCTCCGTGAAAAAAAAATTGCAGCATGCACTAGACTGTTCCACATTTCAGATGAAACGCACCTATTCAAGTTTGTGGGTGCAAAAAAAATTAAAAAAATAAATCGGATCCCATATAGATCATCCATATAGTATCCAATTTGTAAGGATAAGTTGCAATTCTTTAAAGGGGTCATCCACTACTCGGACAACCTATTCTCAATCCGTATGTTTGGCCAGTAAAAGAATAAGACTTGTACTCACCTTCGGTACTGTCACTGTTCCAGTGGTGTCAGCATGGTCTCCCCTAAGGCGTAAATGACAAAAGACAACTTGAGGAGGCGAGTGTTGTTTCCCTTTCCTCTTCCAAGTGTATTGATACGTCTGAAGGTGAGGAGAGTGAAACAGCTGCTGATTGGTCACAGGAATCGCATGATGTAACAATGTCCACGAGGCTCAGGAAAGACAGTCTTGACACTGGCGTCAGCACCGGAGGTAGTATACATGTGGTCAAAATTGTTGGTACCCCTCGTTTAATGACAGAAAAACCCACACTGGTCACAGAAATAACTTGAATCTGACAAAAGTAATAAATCAAAAATCTATGAAAATAAACAAATGAAAGTCAGACATTGCTTTTCAACCATGCTTCCACAGAACTGATGGTACCCTTAACTTAATATTTTAATGCACAATCTTTAGAGGCAATCACTGCAATCAAATTATTCCTGTAACTGTCAATGAGACTTCTGCACCTCTCGACAGGTATTTTGGCCCACTCCACAAGAGAAAACTGCTGCAGTTGTCTCGTGTTTGAAGGTTGCCTTTTCAAGACGGCATGTTTCAGCTCTTTCCAAAGATGCTCAATAGGATTTAGGTCAGGGCTCACAGAAGAATAGTCCAATGTTTTCCTCTAAGCCATTCTTGGTGTTTTTAGCAGTGTGTTTTGGGTCATTATCCTGTTGCAAGACCCATGACCTGCGACTGAGACCAAGCTTTCTGACACTGGGCAGCACATTTCTCTCTAGAATCCCTTGATTTTCTTGAGATTTCATTGTACCCTGCACAGATTCTAGACACCCTGTGCCAGATGCAGCAAAGCAGCCCCAGAACATAACAGAGCCTCCTCCATGTTTCACAGTAGGGACAGTGTTCTTTTCTTGATATGCTTCATTTTTCCGTCTGTGAACATAGAGCTGATGTGCCTTGCCCAAAAATTACATATTTCTCTCATCTGTCCATAGGACATTCTGCCAGAGGCTTTGTGGTTTGTCAACATGTAGTTTGGCAATTTCCAGTCTGGCTTTTTGATGATTTTTTTTTCATGGGGTCGTCCCCCATGAAGTACACTTTGGCTCATACAACGATGGATGGTGCGATCTGACAATGATGTTCCTTGAGCTTGAAGTTCACCTTTAATTTGTTTAGAAGTTTTTCTGGGCTCTTTTGCTGCTATTCTATTATCTGTCTCTTTGATTTGTCATCAATTTTCCTCCTGCGGCCACGTCCAGGGAGGTTGGCTACAGTCCCATGGAGCTTAAATTTCTGAATAATATGTGCAACTGTAGTCACAGGAACATCAAGCTAATAGAGATGGTCTTATAACTTTTATCTTTTAACATGTTTGTCTATAATTTTCATTATAATCTCCTGAGACAACTCTTCGCTTCCTCTGGTCCATGTTGAGTGTGATACACACCATGTAACCAAACAGCACAGTGAGCATCTGCAGCCCTCTATACAGTCCCACTCACTGATTCCAAGATTGTAGACACCTGTGATGCTAATTAGTGGACACACCTTGATTTAACATGTCCCTTTTGGCACATTATTTTCAGGGGTACCATCATTTCTGTCCGGGCCTCTTTCATGAGTTTTATTTTTTTTAATCATTCTATGGAATCATGGTTGAAAAGCAATGTCTGACTTTCATTTGTTCATTTTCATAGATTTTTGATTTATTACTATTGTCAGATTCAAGTTATTTCTGTGACCATTGTGGGTTTTTCTGTCATTAAACGAGGGGTACCAATAATTTTTTCAACGTGTGTATATGTGATATTATTTTACTGGGGGAAAGCACACGGATTGAGAAGTGGTTGTCCAAGTAGTAGACAACCCCTTTAACATAGGAACCTGTATTTGATCTTGTAAATTTTAATTATTGCTGATGTATAAAAACACATGTCATATACCGTAGATGTAAAAATACAGGTGCCAATTAAGATGAAAAATTATCTTTTTTTACATTAAAGTCAGGTGATTATGGGCATGGATCTTACTATATTTTCACAAGGCTCTGGTTTAATAAGAATCCAACATAACAAAAGTGTAAAGCTAAATCAGATGCTGTATAGAGGCGATAGGGCTTCTATGGATACATTTCTGTGACATGGCACCCATTGTTCTTATAACTGGAGCTGGACAATCATGGTGGCACCAGCAGATCTGTTGGCACTTAATTTGTAACAGATATACTGTATCATAATGATTTGTGTCTCCCCAGCTGAAATATATTGTATATTATCGGATACACAAAAAGCTGTGAACATTTAGAAGCCATGATTCTCCGGGGTTTACACTCACATGTAGGGAGCTGCCTATATTACAAGGCGCTTTGTATTGGTTTGGCTATAACGATATGATGGTCTAACTGGGAGGTAATTACAATGGTGGGCTCTCATTTGACTGATCAATGTGATGTACAGTAATCCATTACAAAGGATAACACAATGTTTCCAAGACAGGACTCCACTCACAAAGCATTGTCTCCTCCCACATCCTGACACATGTCAATTGCAGGGTGAAAAAGTGGCCACAACTCATGAAAATTCACGATCCCCGTCTATTCTTTCTTTTGGGGATACAGCAGCTCAGACTATGCGTACTACAGGCTGAAAGCGAGGGTTTAAAAAAGTGCACCCCTTATCTGCCGCTCATTAACATCTCCCTTTCTTTCTTGTACAGTTACAAAAACATGCAAACTGCATATCAACCATTAAATGGGAGAAAGTCAGAGGCCAATTCCTTAAACCGTCCTCCCATCAGTTTGGAGCTATGGAATAAGAATGCTTCTAACAAAAGGCAGCAGTCGCGTCTCCAGAACCTTGGTATCACCTTATTATTATCCTTCTGTGTCCTTGTATAAAAAAGAATTCATCCTACACTTACAATTATGGCATATTATGCTGCAGAACAACAGTCAGCCTAAATATGGGGAACCCTCAAATATTCTCATTTTATTACCTGGCTATTTCATTAAAAAGGGAAAATTTGCTATTTTTGTGCAGCACTCCCAAGGCCGAATGAAGCCTACAGTTTTGCTCACCTTGAATTTCCTGGTTCATGAAAAGAACTAATGTAGACCTTCCGTGAGTAGAATAGTTGGAGGGTAACACTACATCACAATGCCAATTTCTTTGCCATTCAGAGTCTATAGAAAGCTGGGTAACATAACGTCCCAAAACTCATGGCCCCACTTCCTTGTGGACATTCGGTGCAGCGCAGAAAGCATCCGTTTTACTTCTATTTTATGATGCAATTGGGGGCGCACCCAATGATATTTATAACCGGGTATGCTCCATAATTCGCTAATAAAAGGCACTACATACATACTAAAAGAATGAACATATGCATTGTGCATAAAATAAATGACTTGCTGTGCACATGTTCAGTCTTTTAATCTTCTTTTAACTGCTTCAGGTTTCCAAAGTCACCTGACCAATCTTCAAGCTATTTATGCTTGGAAGCCACTCACTCGTTTATTCAATAAAAGTTTAAAAAAAAAGAGACAAAAGATGTTGCAAAAACGAACAAAAAAAAATACCACGTAAGACAATTAAGGTCAAAAGAGGCTGTCATGTCCTGAAGTGTTATCCTTCTGAAAAACTTGCTATGTTCACACATGTGTGCATATACCCTAACTGCCCACATAGAAGGGAGACCTTGTAGACTTTCCTCTGAGATTTGCACATGGACAATCCACAGTGGATTATAGTAATAGCCAAATAAATATAGATTTTGTAGTGCAGCAGGGTTGGTGCAGTGTGATAGACAGGCAGTGACCCAATAAAGTGCCAAACACAAAGTCTCTTTAATGCGGTTATTTCACACCATTAATGTCCAACTCATATCAACACAGCACCAAATATCCTCCATATCTTCTGGATTACAGCCAAGTAAACATGCCAGTCCACCTGCTAGACCAGTTGAAGTGGGCGACTGCACCCCTGTGTACGCTGTGGGTGCCAGGAGTTCACTCTGCTGGGCTCTGTGTTACTCTCACACAGGCTGTGCTCTTGCAGAGCTTGTCTGTTTTACACCATGCAAACGGCACTCTGATATCACACACCAAAACCCTTTACTGCTGGGATTTTAACTGGGATCTGTGGCCTTCAGCCACATGGAAAACCCGGGCCTGGCATGAAACGGACTGCACGACTACCATCCTGTAGTCTGTTTCAAAATACAAAAACCCCAGAGCAGGTTTTCCCAAAATTATCATGCCCAAGACTAACATTTATTTTTAGTGTGCATTGAAATCACAGCTACGTCCGTGACTGCAATGCACTCTCATAGCCTCCATATCTCTCTGTGTGCATCCTAGGGAGAATAAACAGCGCCCCCTACCTGTGACACCGGTCACTGCCTCACAATTTGAACAAATCTCACCTGCATGCTTTGGATTTTCACCACGTGGAAAATGACCCTAGGATCGTGTTTTACAGACGCTTTCCCATCAAAGATATTTTCCTCTTAATATATTTGAATAAACGGTATTATATAGCACTGTGTCTATAAAATGTGTTCATTTTGCCCTTTTACCCAGCTAATTCTTCTCTTTTCTCTGCTCTGTGTAGAAACAGGCACCCTCGTCCTTTCAAAAATCATTTCCCTCTTCAACTCCCGACCCAACTGCTCCTTTCCTCCCCAATAGGGAGTTTTGCAGCGTTTCATGACTCATACAGGGAAAATTGACCTCCTGTTTCTACATAGAGCTTAGAAAGGGTCAGCTATTCAGCTTTTAATCATGTGACGTCATAGACCTAATGGAAAACAGAAGAATTAGTTGGGTAGAAGGGCAAAATGAGCAATTGTAAATACACAGTGCTACAGTGGGTACGGAAAGTATCCAGACCCCTTTAAATTTTTCACTCTTTGTTTCATTGCAGCCATTTGGTAAATGCAAAAAAGCTCTTTTTTCTCATTAATGTACAATCTGCACCCCGTCTTGACTGAAAAAAAATGGACACATTGGAGACAAACTGATGGTAAAAATGGACACCCGGATGACACAACGATGGTAAAAACGGACACACTGAAATAAAACACTGATGACATCGGTACATTTTTTCCATGTATGTGTTTAATATGGACGTATGAAGGAGGCCTAATGGTGTTTAGAGACATGACAGGTTCTCTTTAACTGGATGTTTATTGCTTAAAATTAAAACAGAACTGTTTTTTCCACCTTCAGGACTGAATGAGCAGCATGGTTCTTATATTCATTGGTAAGCTGACAAATCTGTTCTTCTTGCCTACACTAAATTTATAAACCCCTGTAGGAGGAAATATCCGCTACTTCATTCCTTGAGTGACGTCATTGGTGGACTTGGCTCACATTTATTCATTGCTCTATGTTGAGCACTGTGTCTTGGTTTCAGGATAGAACCCCAAAAATTGGATACAGATAGAGACTGCTGAATGGGCCTTTCAGTATGATGGGGCACTTGGACTCCGCTTGGCCTACTGTCTTGCAGTGTTTATCTGCCCCACTATACTCCATTATGGCTCCATCAGGGCTTCCGTCTGAATCACAATTTTCAGGGAATTAGATGGAAACCCCTATGCACTGCTCAGCACGGAGCAGAAGAAAGAGGCTAACCTAGCCAAATGTCACCACTGTACGACCTATACCTGCAGCATGTTGAAAATATGTCTAAGGAGAAGGCCCGCATCAAACAGATGTTTTTCACAGGATATAACCACAGAGACTGGAATCCCTCTTTACACCACTGTTCCCAGCATTCCATTTACAACTTGTAGAAAAAAACAAACAACACTTGCTTGTAACCTTATAGGTCACAAATGAAAATAAAGCGGAAGAAGTAGAGAACAAGTGAAGAAAAGATTAAAGCAAATTACAAAGTATCTTACATTCACTTTCATTTCTGCAAAGCTGGTTGATACAAAAGAGCCTAAAATTATATTTCTGCAAGAAGTATCGCGTTCTGTACCAGAGCTAACTATAGGATGTAATTTTGTGACGAATTTAATTGAAACAAAAATTACTTGTAACGTATTTACAAGATTTTGTAATTAGTTGGAAATATGTATCAAAGGGATTTTCTGGGATTTTGTATATATTTTTTGCCAGAAATTTCTGAAATATGGAAATAGTACCCTGTAAGTTATGAAGCGATGACATCCAGTGTGTGTGTGTATATATATATATATATATATATATATATATATATATAATTGTATGTGACAATTTAAGAGTTTGTTCCCTTTCAATTAAGTTTCTACTATCTCAGCAGTTTGGTATAAAACAAACCGTGCTGTACTCCACTTCCCCAAGTCCACCAGTGAGTTTCTGCCACTGCTCCTGATGCCTGAAGAGTCTGACATCACACTGACAACCAACCAGTGAGCTCAGCATCTACACTGGCAGAGCCGTTGAGCTCCGTGATTGGCTGCTGCGGTGGTTAGTGACCAGCAAGGGAGGAGTGCCGGAGAATTGAAGGTGGATCTGGGGAAGGTGAGCGCAGAAAAGTTTGCTGTTTTATAACAAACTGCTGTCATGAAGGAAACTTAATTGAAAGAGAACTACCCCTTTACGTTCAGTGATTTGTTAAAAGGCATGTGACCTATGGATTGTAAAACTCCTTTTATACTTTACATCAGATAAGAATATATTTAGCATGGATAGATGCAGTCTAAATATTGCTAACCATCAAATATTCTCCTTTTCCTACTTAGCTGGATGATTTCCTATTCTTGTACTTCACCCTAAAATGACTAAGAGAAATCTTCCCCAGTACACATTATGGCAATGAGAAGTTAAGCAGAGGAGCTTGTTTTTTTGGTGAAAACAGCAAATTCCCCTGATTTAACACTGACAATACAGAGAACATCCATTAACCAACACGATCGACGTTCTATTCACATTAATTGCTTTATCCCCTTGGTATCAAAGACTGAATTAAAAAAAAACACAAAAGGTTAAAAGCTGTGTCTTTTGTAAAGAGCTATGAAATTGGATGTGCCACACACATTCATAGCCGGAGCCAATGCTCATTAATTGCATTTTGGCTTTAGTAGACGCTATCTACCACAATTGGGGATTGTAAGACAAACTGAGGTTGTAACACAAAGTCAAAGCAACTAAGATCCATTTCATTCAAACAACGTGCAGCAAAGTGGAACATGGTCTGGTACTGATATTTGTTCCATCTCCCTTGAAGTGAGCGCACCGCTCCCCAGCCTACCGGGTTTCCTGTTTACCTGGTGGCGGTGCGCTCATGAAAAGTAACAGTTTGAACCAGTTACATGGTTGAGCCGCTGTTTCAAACTAAGCGCTCCCTGATAGTGCGAGCACAGGGATCAGACCAAACCAGAGGGCAAGAGACACGCTGTTTTCTATTCTTGAACAACCGCTATACACTTCCAATACTAAACAAAATTGTGGACCATTTTAGCAGATTCTGTAAATGGCAACAAGGTCTAATTATCTGCCTTTCTTTTCTTTGCTGATTATCTACTAGTTTAGGTGCACCATATGGATAGAAAGCTGATGACAGGTTTATAGGCTGTGTTCACATCTACACAGGAGGCTCTGTTTCAGATTCCATTTTATATACCAGAAATAAGCATAATGTGCTATTTTTTCCAGTAAAATGATTGACACAGGGAAACCTTACAGAATACATAATAGTCAATTGGACCAGTCAGGTGCCATTTATGTCCATTATGTAATGGATCCCGCACTGACAGGTGTAGTACAGCATTGATTACACAATGTGAAGAGGGCCATTAAAACTCGAAGAGTTCTTATAAACTTGTTTTTATCTTGCTCCCTGGTGGTAGTGGCATGGGACATTTAAAGTCAGAGGTCCTCAACCTTTCAGACCTTGAGAGCCACATTCAGCTACGAGAGAGGGCCGTGAGGCACATTTACAGTTAGGTCCATATATATTTGGACAGAGACAACATTTTTCTAATATTGGTTCTAGACATTACCACAATGAATTTTAAACAAAACAATTCAAATGCAGTTGAAGTTCAGACTTTCAGCTTTCATTTGAGGGTATCCACATTAAAATTGGATGAAGGGTTTAGGAGTTTCAGCTCCTTAACATGTGCCACCCTGTTTTTAAAGGGACCAAAAGTAATTGGACAATTGACTCCAAGGCTATTTCATGGACAGGTGTGGGCAATCCCTTCGTTAAGTCATTCTCAATTAAGCAGATAAAAGGCCTGGAGTTGATTTGAGGTGTGGTGCTTGCATTTGGAAGGTTTTGCTGTGAAGGAAACATGCGGTCAAAGGAGCTCTCCATGCAGGTGAAACAAGCCATCCTTAAGCTGCAAAAACAAAAAAACCCATCCGAGAAATTGCTACAACATTAGGAGTGGCAAAATCAACAGTTTGGTACATCCTGAGAAAGAAAGAAAGCACTGGTGAACTCATCAATGTAAAAAGACCTGGGCGCCCACGGAAGACAACAGTGGTGGATGATCGCAGAATAGTCTCCATGGTGAAGAGAAACCCCTTCACAATGGCCAACCAAGTGAGCAACACTCTCCAGGAGGTAGGCGTATCAATATCCAAATCTACCATAAAGAGAAGACTGCATGAAAGTAAATACAGAGGGTTCACTGCATGGTGCAAGCCACTCATAAGCATCAAGAATAAGAAAGCTAGACTGGACTTTGCTAAAAAACATCTAAAAAAGCCAGCACAGTTCTGGAAGAACATTCTTTGGACATATGAAATCAAGATCAACCTCTACCAGAATGATGGAAAGAGTAAAGTATGGCGAAGGCGTGGTACAGCTCATGATCCAAAGCATACCACATCATCTGTAAAACACGGCGGAGGCAGTGTGATGTGTTGTGAGTTCATTCTCTGGTTCACCAGTTGTGAGTTCTCCTTCCAGACTCCCTATGGTGGTAACAGGAGGTAGTGAGGCTGATTTGATTGGTGGAGATCTGCCACCTGAGAATGAGGATGACGATTGGACCTCAGGAGTCTCAGATTGGATTTAAGACAGCCGACGCCCTATTCAGTTGCTGGTGATTCCTTCTGGCTTGTCAGCTCTTGGTTTTCAGCTCTGTTCCAGTCCTCTAAAGCTAAGTTTTTCTGCTAATGTTCACACTTGATTTTGTTGGTCTATTCAGTTTTTTGTGTGGTCAGCCAGCCCCGGCTGGGGGCTGTGCTGAATTTCCACTCTTATTTATCAGTATTTTGCCAATTTGCTTTTTGTCCCTTACTAGTTTGGTCTCTTTTTGCTCTGTCTCAGAATATTTCAGCGTGCTGATATAGTGGGAGAAGTCTAGTGACTTCAGGGTTAATTTTGCTATCAGAAGTGTTGGACATTTTTTTTGTAGGGTTTTTTGCATGTTGCAGACAGTGTCTTTCCTTTCCTTTCTAGTTAGTTTGGGCACCATCATTTGCTCAGCCTATTTTACTGCCTGTGTTTGTACCTTCATCTTGTTTCACCGTCAATACATGTGTGGGGGCTATCTATTCCTTGGGGGTCTGCTCTGGGGCAGTTAGTTTTTCCCTTTTCATGCTTCAGGCTTATTTAGTCCTCCGGCTGTGACGAAGCGTCTAGGAACATCGTAGGTACGCGCCACGGCTGCTGCTAGTTGTGTGGTAGGATCAGGGATCTGCAATCTGCATAGTTACCAACCTCTCTGGTTTTCTGTGACTTAGCTTGTTTTGCTTTTTTCTCCTCGGTGACCCATTCATAACAGTGATGGCTTGGGCATGCATGGCTGCCAGTGGCACTGGGTCGCTAGTGTTTATTGATGATGTGACACAGGACAGAAGCAGCCGAATGAAGTCTGAGGTATTCAGAGCCATACTGTGTGCTCAGATACAGCCAAATGCAGCCAAACTGATTGGTTGTCGTTTCATACTACAGATGGAAAATGACCCAAAACATAAAGCCAAAGCAACCCAGGAGTTTATTAAAGCAAAGAAGTGGAATATTCTTGAATGGCCAAGTCAGTCACCTGATCTCAACCCAATTGAGCATGCATTTCACTTGTTAAAGACTAAACTTCAGACAGAAAGGCCCACAAACAAACAGCAACTGAAAACCACCGCAGTAAAAGCCTGGCAGAGCATCAAAAAGGAGGAAACACAGTGTCTGGTGATGTCCATGAGTTCAAGACTTCAGGCAGTCATTGCCAACAAAGGGTTTTCAACCAAGTACTAGAAATGAACATTTTATTTACAATTATTTAATCTGTCCAATTACTTTTGGTCCCTTTAAAAACAGAGTGGCACATGTTAAGGAGCTGAAACTCCTAAACCCTTCATCCAATTTTAATGTGGATACCCTCAAATGAAAGCTGAAAGTCTGAACTTCAACTGCATCTGAATTGCTTTGTTTAAAATTCATTGTGGTAATGTCTAGAACCAAAATTAGAAAAATGTTGTCTCTGTCCAAATATATATGGACCTAACTGTAGCTACAAGAGACGGTTGTGAGCCACATTCAGCTACGATTGAGGGTTGTGAGCCACATCCAGCTCCTGCCCCCCTCACAGTAGTGGCAACCAAAGCCCCCATTACAGGTATAATAATAACCAAAACTTTTCAATAGAAATCACCCAGAAGCAGAATACCAAGATCTAGGCATTCCCACAATAGTGCCATTCAGTATTCTTCCATCAAGCACTCCCAAAACACTGCTGCATCCAGCTTTAAGCATTTCTCTGACAGCTGGTATCATCCTATCTCCAGTGCACCATACTTAAAGGGGTTGTCCGCTCAAAATAAATAAGTCTGCAGTCACTCTGTGTGACTGTAGACTTCTGAATCCCCAGGAAATGAACTGTGAACTGTGCAGATTCGCCTGCTTCTGACCCAGGATCGCAGGTGATGTATGTGTTATACATACTCCCAGCCAGGTATGAAGAGCACATCTCAAACTAGTGAATTTTGTGAGTAGCCCTGAGCAGAAGAGCAAAATCTGGGTCCAAATATACTGGTCTTAAGGGTTTTAAAGTTGTTTTCCGGTCCAGATCAATAAGTCTACAGTCACTCTGTTTGACTGTAGACTTATGAATCCCCCCAGCATACTCTGTGCGCTGCAGGGATTATATGATTTACATCCCGGGACCGGAATGTATGTATGCATGCGTTATCCATATTCCTGGCCAGTGGGCGTGACCTCGCTCTTCATACACTTGTATGGCGCTAAGCTGCGCCCTCTAGTCAGACACGCCCACTGGCTGGCTGTGTCACTGGTCGGGGCATTGCTTCAGTTCAATACAAGTGAATGGAGCGAGGCCATACAAGTGTATGAAATATAAGTAGAAAACCTGTATTGTATATTTAACATATGTGGCATATAAAGTTAATGATGTTTCTTACTTTCAAGTGCCCGTACCTTGCAGTCTTTTGGAATTGCTATGATGTGTTGCTCCAACATTGACCCAAATAAAGAGGGGACTGGAGTTAATGGTGCTATTGATAAACCAAAAAAGGCAAGGTCACTGTCAAACTAAATCCCTTATGGATGGTGAAATTTTTCATTTTTGCAACTTTCTCCCTCCTCTACATTAAACGGACATCATTTTTTTATTTTTCTGTAAAGATAGCCATATGAGTGGTTGATTTTTTTTTTCAGGGGGCAAGTTGTAGTTTTAAATGACACCATTAACTTTCTCATATAACGCATTTAAAAAAAAAGAGGAAAAATATCCATGTGAGAAGAAATGGTGAAAAAAACAATGCCATAAATTGCTTTTACAGCTCACTGTACGGTAAGGACGACCTGACAACGTGATTCTTCAGGTCAATACGATTACGGTGATACCAAACTTGCAAACCTAAAAAAAAAAAGTGGTTATTTTTCTATCGTTGGCGCTGCGTCATGGCTTCTTTTTTACATAGTGACATTTTCATAGATACCATTTTTAGGTACATATGATGTTTTAAATAGCTTTCTATTGTATTTTTTTAGGAAACTGTGATGACTGAAATCCGCAGTTCTGGAGTTTTGATTTTTTTTTTATAGTGTTTACCACGAGTCAAATAATTTTCTATTTTTGACAGACCCGTTCTTTTACGGTCAGCGTGACACCAAATATGTTTTTTTGTTTTTTTTTTAATGGGTAAAAAGAGGGCTGATTAAAATTGTATCTTAAAATCTGTATTTTTTTATATTTAGGCTATGTACCCACGTATTCAGAAAATTCCTGACTGAAAACCGGACTCGTTCCCAGAAAAGGCGCGTTTTTTATGCGTTTTTTTCCGAAGCGTCCCCAGTCTCAAAGAAAATAGTTAGAAATGCGGATTTTTCCGTGAAATTAATGAGCATGCTGCCTTTTTTACTGCAATGTGGTTTTTTTTGCGGAAAAAAAACGCATCAATATGCACAAAAAGTGCGGAATTCATTAAAATGAATGGGATGCTTCTTTTAAGCGTTTTTGCCGGTAAAAACGCTTAAAAAACGCTTATGTGTGCACACACCCTTACTCTCTTTCTTTAGTGGTAGAGGATGTGAACCTGCTTCTTTAACAGCTTGTTCTATATACTGACATACCACAGTACTGCACTATATAGTGTGAACCAATTTCAACGGATATTCTCCAGAGTTCCATGATGGCATCCACTGGAGCCTTCAGTAGGCCTCTGGCTGCCATGGCAACCCGTCAGTACCTCACGATCAAGCTGCGGGGGGCCAATGGGAGTCAGTGTGCGTTCCTTTTCAACACAGCTCTTAAGAGGTTTACTGTGGCATCTAATTGGCTAACAGCAGTGATCGGACTGTAGTTCTGGCCACTCCTATTAGACACATAAGATGGCTGTACAGCACAGCCTGCATCCCCTACGTGTGGAGGGAGGTCTGCTTCTGAGCCTTCTTCCCACGTGTGGACCCCAAAGCGGACAAGCTGTTATGTCCACATGCGCTAATGGTGTTAATCTTGTGATCACACATTATGGTCATATTCTAATTTTAAAGAAAATTCTGAAACCTTTTACAAAATATTCTACACATCAATAGCTTCAAAATCCTTAAAGGAGATTATAGAAGAGGATGAGCAACTTGACTTGAATGTAAGGAATCCAGGCACTTTGTATATATGGTATTGTGCACAGCTCTTAGCACGCAGGTGCTGCGCTATGTGGCCGGAGGGCAGGTAGCTCCACACCCAGAATGACACGGCATCATCCTCATTGTTCACTATGCGATGAAACACAACTCTAGATTTCAGGAGAGGAGGGCTACACAAGCTTATATCAACTACTTGTCTACACAGTTGAAAAGTTCAAATGACTTCATCAATGTAATCCAAATATACGCCTAATAGAAGTATTAACGCGAGGCACAAATCCGGCATTATCACAATGTCATATGCTGAAATAGCACCGATGAGAACTTAATCAGTTATTTCTTAATAGTATTTATTTAGGGGAAAAGTGGTTAGTTTAGCCACCATATGGATAACACCATTCCTGAAATCTTATTAGGGCACGCAGATATTAGGACTTCCCTGCTCAGTACCGCCATCTAGAAGAGAGTGTAGTTTGTGCAACTGCAGAGCACCACAATCTACTACATTCTCCCTGGTGAGACAGGTAGCTGCACAGAGGTCACCTCTGTACCAAAAGCAAAGTTGGGCTCGGTTCACACTGCAGAGCAGGCTGTCAGTCATGGTACAGTGGGGGCGATTACAGTGTGCTCGCTGTGCACTGAGCAGTAACTGTTACACCTCTCTGCACCGCCCGATGACTGGAAGCGAGCAGAGCAGGCTGTCAGTCATGGTACAGTGGGGGCGATTACAGAGTGCTCCCTGTGTGCTGAGCAGTGACTGTTACACCTCTCTGCACCACCCGATGACTGGAAACAAGCACAGCAGGCTGTCAGTCATGGTACAGTGGGGGCGATTACAGTGTGCTCGCTGTGCACTGAGCAGTGACTGTTACACCTCTCTGCACCGCCCGATGACTGGAAGCAAGCACAGCAGGCTGTCAGTCATGGTACAGTGGGGGCGATTACAGTGTGCTCGCTGTGCACTGAGCAGTGACTGTTACACCTCTCTGCACCACCCGATGACTGGAAACAAGCACAGCAGGCTGTCAGTCATGGTGCACTAGGGGCGATTACAGCATGCTCACTGTGCGCTGAGCAGTGACTGTTACACCTCTCTGCACCGCCCGATGACTGGAAACAAGCACAGCAGGCTGTCAGTCATGGTACAGTGGGGGCGATTACAGTGTGCTCGCTGTGCACTGAGCAGTGACTGTTACACCTCTCTGCACCGCCCGATGACTGGAAGCAAGCAGAGCAGGCTGTCAGTCATGGTGCACTAGGGGCGATTACAGCATGCTCGCTGTGCACTGAGCAGTGACTGTTACACCTCTCTGCACCGCCCGATGAATGGAAACAAGCACAGCAGGCTGTCAGTCATGGTGCACTAGGGGCGATTACAGCATGCTCGCTGTGCACTGAGCAGTGACTGTTACACCTCTCTGCACCGCCCGATGACTGGAAACAAGCACAGCAGGCTGTCAGTCATGGTGCACTAGGGGCGATTACAGCATGCTCGCTGTGCACTGAGCAGTGACTGTTACACCTCTCTGCACCGCCCGATGACTGGAAACAAGCACAGCAGGCTGTCAGTCATGGTACAGTGGGGGCGATTACAGTGTGCTCGCTGTGCACTGAGCAGTGACTGTTACACCTCTCTGCACCTCCCGATGACTGGAAGCGAGCAGAGCAGGCTGTCAGTCATGGAGCACTAGGGGCGATTACAGCATGCTCACTGTGCGCTGAGCAGTGACTGTTACACCTCTCTGCACCGCCCGATGACTGGAAACAAGCACAGCAGGCTGTCAGTCATGGTGCACTAGGGGCGATTACAGCATGCTCGCTGTGCACTGACTGTTACACCTCTCTGCACCGCCCGATGACTGGAAACAAGCACAGCAGGCTGTCAGTCATGGTACAGTGGGGGCAATTACAGAGTGCTCACTGTGCGCTGAGCAGTGACTGTTACACCTCCCTGCACCGCCCGATGACTGGAAGCAAGCAGAGCAGGCTGTCAGTCATGGTGCACTAGGGGCGATTACAGCATGCTCGCTGTGCACTGAGCAGTGACTGTTACACCTCCCTGCACCGCCCGATGACTGGAAACAAGCACAGCAGGCTGTCAGTCATGGTGCACTAGGGGCGATTACAGCATGCTCGCTGTGCACTGAGCAGTGACTGTTACACCTCCCTGCACCTCCCGATGACTGGAAACAAGCACAGCAGGCTGTCAGTAATGGTGCACTAGGGGCGATTACAGCGTGCTCGCTGTCTGCTGAGCAGTGATTGTTACACCTCTCTGCACCGCCCGATGACTGGAAACAAGCACAGCAGGCTGTTAGTCATGGTGCACTAGGGGCGATTACAGCATGCTCGCTGTGCACTGAGCAGTGACTGTTACACCTCTCTGCACCGCCCGATGATGGAAGTGAGCACAGCAGGCTGTCAGTCATGGTGCGCTAGGGGCGATTACAGCATGCTCGCTGTGCACTGAGCAGTGACTGTTACACCTCCCTGCACCGCCCGATGACTGGAAACAAGCACAGCAGGCTGTCAGTCATGGTGCACTAGGGGCGATTACAGCGTGCTCGCTGTCTGCTGAGCAGTGATTGTTACACCTCTCTGCACCGCCCGATGACTGGAAGCGAGCAGAGCAGGCTGTCAGTCATGGTGCTCTAGGGGCGATTACAGTGTGCTCACTGTGTGCTGAGCAGTGACTGTTACACCTCCCTGCACCACCTGATGACTGGAAGCGAGCAGAGCAGGCTGTCAGTCATGGTGCACTAGGGGTGATTACAGCATGCTCGCTGTGCACTGAGCAGTGACTGTTACACCTCCCTGCACCGCCCGATGACTGGAAAAAAGCACAGCAGGCTGTCAGTCATGGTGCACTAGGGGCGATTACAGCGTGCTCGCTGTCTGCTGAGCAGTGATTGTTACACCTCTATGCACCGCCCGATTACTGGAAGCGAGCAGAGCAGGCTGTCAGTCATGGTGCACTAGGGGCGATTACAGCATGCTCGCTGTGCACTGAGCAGTGACTGTTACACCTCCCTGCACCGCCCGATGACTGGAAACAAGCACAGCAGGCTGTCAGTCATGGTGCACTAGGGGCGATTACAGCATGCTCGCTGTGCACTGAGCAGTGACTGTTACACCTCTCTGCACCGCCCGATGACTGGAAACAAGCACAGCAGGCTGTCAGTCATGGTACAGTGGGGGCGATTACAGTGTGCTCGCTGTGCACTGAGCAGTGACTGTTACACCTCTCTGCACCTCCCGATGACTGGAAGCGAGCAGAGCAGGCTGTCAGTCATGGAGCACTAGGGGCGATTACAGCATGCTCACTGTGCACTGAGCAGTGACTGTTACACCTCTCTGCACCGCCCGATGACTGGAAACAAGCACAGCAGGCTGTCAGTCATGGTACAGTGGGGGCAATTACAGAGTGCTCACTGTGCGCTGAGCAGTGACTGTTACACCTCCCTGCACCGCCCGATGACTGGAAGCAAGCAGAGCAGGCTGTCAGTCATGGTGCACTAGGGGCGATTACAGCATGCTCGCTGTGCACTGAGCAGTGACTGTTACACCTCCCTGCACCGCCCGATGACTGGAAACAAGCACAGCAGGCTGTCAGTCATGGTGCACTAGGGGCGATTACAGCATGCTCGCTGTGCACTGAGCAGTGACTGTTACACCTCCCTGCACCTCCCGATGACTGGAAACAAGCACAGCAGGCTGTCAGTAATGGTGCACTAGGGGCAATTACAGCGTGCTCGCTGTGCACTGAGCAGTGACTGTTACACCTCTCTGCACCGCCCGATGACTGGAAACAAGCACAGCAGGCTGTCAGTCATGGTGCACTAGGGGCGATTACAGCGTGCTCGCTGTCTGCTGAGCAGTGATTGTTACACCCCTCTGCACCGCCCGATGACTGGAAGCAAGCAGAGCAGGCTGTCAGTCATGGTGCACTAGGGGCGATTAAAGCATGCTCGCTGTGCACTGAGCACTGACTGTTACACCTCTCTGCACCGCCCGATGACTGGAAACAAGCACAGCAGGCTGTCAGTCATGGTGCACTAGGGGCGATTACAGCATGCTCGCTGTGCACTGAGCAGTGACTGTTACACCTCCCTGCACCGCCCGATGACTGGAAACAAGCACAGCAGGCTGTTAGTCATGGTGCACTAGGGGCGATTACAGCATGCTCGCTGTGCACTGAGCAGTGACTGTTACACCTCTCTGCACCGCCCGATGATGGAAGTGAGCACAGCAGGCTGTCAGTCATGGTGCGCTAGGGGCGATTACAGCATGCTCGCTGTGCACTGAGCAGTGACTGTTACACCTCCCTGCACCGCCCGATGACTGGAAACAAGCACAGCAGGCTGTCAGTCATGGTGCACTAGGGGCGATTACAGCGTGCTCGCTGTCTGCTGAGCAGTGATTGTTACACCTCTCTGCACCGCCCGATGACTGGAAGCGAGCAGAGCAGGCTGTCAGTCATGGTGCTCTAGGGGCGATTACAGTGTGCTCACTGTGTGCTGAGCAGTGACTGTTACACCTCCCTGCACCACCTGATGACTGGAAGCGAGCAGAGCAGGCTGTCAGTCATGGTGCACTAGGGGTGATTACAGCATGCTTGCTGTGCACTGAGCAGTGACTGTTACACCTCCCTGCACCGCCCGATGACTGGAAAAAAGCACAGCAGGCTGTCAGTCATGGTGCACTAGGGGCGATTACAGCGTGCTCGCTGTCTGCTGAGCAGTGATTGTTACACCTCTCTGCACCGCCCGATTACTGGAAGCGAGCAGAGCAGGCTGTCAGTCATGGTGCGCTAGGGGCGATTACAGTGTGCTCACTGTGTGCTGAGCAGTGACTGTTACACCTCCCTGCACCGCCTGATGACTGGAAGCGAGCAGAGCAGGCTGTCAGTCATGGTGCACTAGGGGTGATTACAGCATGCTCGCTGTGCACTGAGCAGTGACTGTTACACCTCTCTGCACCGCCCGATGACTGGAAACAAGCACAGCAGGCTGTCAGTCATGGTACAGTGGGGGCGATTACAGTGTGCTCGCTGTGCTGCGCTGAGCAGTGACTGTTACACCTCTCTGCACCGCCCGTTGACTGGAAGCGAGCAGAGCAGGCTGTCAGTCATGGTGCACTAGGGGCGATTACAGCATGCTCGCTATCTGCTGAGCAGTGACTGTTACGCCTCTCTGCACCGCCCGATGACTGGAAGCGAGCAGAGCAGGCTGTCAGTCATGGTGCACTAGAGGCGATTATAGCGTGCTTGCTGTGCACTGAGCAGTGACTGTTACACCTCCCTGCACCGCCTGATGACTGGAAGCGAGCAGAGCAGGCTGTCAGTCATGGTGCACTAGAGGCGATTATAGCGTGCTTGCTGTGCACTGAGCAGTGACTGTTACACCTCCCTGCACCGCCCGATGACTGGAAGTGAGCAGAGGAGCTGCTTAGAATAACACTCTTGTTTCTCCCTGTAGTCACTCTTCCAGTAATTCTGGCAGACATGTTTAAAACACTACCTGCAAATTACCACTAATCTATAGGTAAATAGTGTTTTTGTAGGGAACAGCAGGTTCCATTTAAAAAGTAATTGTCATTTTGACTTCCATGTCACAAATCAATAGTGTACATTAAAATAAGCAATTTTGTAGCAAATCTTATCCGAGAAATCTGCTTTTTCTCCTCCCGGAGTGATTAGTCATTCTCAATTCACAGAGACAGGAGATGGCAGATGGTGCTTTTAAAATTCTACAGACCATGAGAGAAGGAGGGAAGAGCTAGAGGCAGACACAGACATTCAGCTGCAAGTTCTCCTGAAACGTCAGTTACACTTCTCCATAGAACTTTATGAGCACCAACTGTCATCTCCTATCTCAGTAATGGGAAGGTCTGTACTCACTGAAGACAGATTGTACCCATAAATTTAGACTTTTTGAGAATGCATAATCAGACCAGAAAGATAAAGAAGCAGATTTTTCTGATAAGATATATTATAAAGTTGCTTATTTTGACATGTACTATTGATTTATAAAAAAAAAAGAAAAAAAATACAAAATAAATAAATTAAAACTGTTAGTCTAGAAGTCTTTTGATTTTGATTCTATTATAGCCCAGTACATCTTCCGAGTTGTATGAAGCTGTAATCTGGCAATCATCATAATATTGTGCACAAAAAAATCAAATAGAAACAGGGTGTGAAATGATCCACTGGATGCTCTCATCTCATGGTGCCATACAGACTCGAGGACATAGCAAGTCAAATATATGGAAAGTGTGTTTCCCCGGTAGTCCCCATGCACATGACTCCAGCACATTCCACCTGTGAACATACCGGTACATTGTCTGGTGTTACCATGTGAGATACATCATCCACAGGTGACATACGTCTGAGCGTGCAGATGACACCTACTTCTGTATATTCATCATGAGGCTAAATGTAGCTAGTAAGGCATTGCACACCTCATCCAAGGGTCTCTGAAGGTAGTCTGAGCCTCGGAAGACCATTGTGATAGGCGAACAGCAATTTATAACTTTGTTATTGTTTATACAGGACACAAAACTCCGACTTCCGATCTTTCCAATTAAAACACTAGCAGGCTCCCCTGGAAGAGACACTACAAGGCAGGAATGGTCGAGGTCAGGCGCTCATAAACACAAGGCCCCAGTGTTGAGTGAGATTTAAACATATGAGATCAAAGAGACATATATAACTGCGAGCCGCTCGGCTCCTCCAGTGCCTTCAACCAGTGCTAGCTCTCACCAAGAGGAAAGGAAATCCCATCAGAACTACAGTCGTGTGCGATCTGCTGACCAACATGTGGAGACCAGGCCCCCCCATCAACACATCATGTACAGCAGACTACGTGGAGAAAATATATATATATTTGTCATTCTTAATTAATCATCTGATTCACAGTGAGTGGAGTCTATTCATAGAAAATGTGCTGTCATTAGCTACTGTATTATTAAATAATGAATATTAGATGTGTATAACACGCTATCGCTTTATAATTGGCAAGGGTCCGACCTCTGGGGCCTCCACCGATCCCAAGAATAAAGTGGCCTGCTGCCACGATGGGCACTTACAGCTGCTAGACATATTAAGACTTTATCCACACATCAGTATTCTGGATCAGTATTTGTATGCCAGAACCAGGAGTGTCTCTAAAACACAGAACAGGTGTCAGTCTTTCAATTATACTTTTTAACAGTAAGTTCCACTCCTGGTTTTGACATACAAACACTGATGTGTGATGGGGCCTAAGAGTGGATTTCAAGAGTTTAACTTCTCTTTAATTTCCTGGCCACTCAATGAAGAATTTTGCAATTTGTTTCCATTACAGTGAGCTCCTCATGTCACAAATTCTTGTTGGCGGTCATGTGACCACGGAGCTTGTACTGTGATCCGGCTGTGATTAGATCATGTCAACCGTCCACATTTTGCAAGGTCAGACCGTTTATCAGCTGCTTTAACCAGGCATGCCCTATGTGGACCAGAGTGCTGATCTAAAGATTGAGGTGGAGGAGCATTGCAGAGTCTCTCAGCGCAGAATGACTGTTCAGATCAAGCACAGGCGCTTGGTGCATCCTTGGTGTGGCCAAACGTTTAGGTGCACTTTCTCACCTGCTTGCTATCTCTGCCCTCCTGTAGCTTTATAAAGCCAGAGCTGTCAATCAAAGAGGGAGTGGGTGGAACTAGAGCGAAAACAAGTATGTGTGAAAGGGCACTTAAATGTTTGGCCAGACCAAGGGTGCATGGAGCACATTGTTAAGGTTGCGGATAGCACTAATTATAAAATATGAGAAAGTGCGGTCGCAACCCGGGGTCCACTGTGCAGAGATGGTAAACTGCTGCTCGGTAAAGGCGGAGTACTAACTAAACACCAGCGGGTTAACCACTGACCCGGTGTGTACGGGAGCGAACTCTGTTACTTCACAGAGCCGCTGTAACGCCGGAGCCTGTTAACTTCACAGGACTCGGCGGAGTGAGCACTAGTGTACAGTCTCAGGACTCAGTCCCAAAGACACTGGGTTAGAGTCCTTCTAGACCACTGGCGCTCGGCGCCGCTACTGCGTGCCCGGAAGAAACATCAGAAGATATAGTGCACTAAGTGCGCACAGCACCGCTCTGGCGGACGCCACTAACCACCCAGACTTAGGGCTTGGAAAACGCACTTAATGTGCACGGCGCCGCACTGGCGGGTGCTGCTACTTGACGCAGTATAATTGTGCTTGGTGCAGGATGGCACAGACTGGCGCTACTTAGCTCCAAGACCCTATAACATACACACAACCAGAGGGAGGGAATCATAAGGAGTCAGTCACCAGATAACGTACACGCATCCACACACACATGATTTCAGTCTATACTAGCACATGGCCGAGGGGCCTTGCAAATCTTTTACAGCAGCGTCCCTCCGGGACCTTCCTGATGGTCCAATCAGAACAGGCACGGGACCTGAGCATGTGACCCCTGAACTCCAATGGGAGGTTAAGCCACGGGCATGTTCAGTGGAGTGAAAAAGGGACTTAGTCCCAGGAGCTGCTCGCCGCTGGCTAGAGCAGGCTGCTATAGCTGAACCAGGGATGGCAGCAGCAACCAACCTGACAGCACTAGCTTGGGCAAGGTGCCGGGATCGACGCATTTCCTGAGCAGGCTCCTCTGCAGTCGGGACTGAATGGGAGACCGCAGAAGGCAAGGCTCGGGATTCCTCCTGTGCAGAGGGAGAAACCCGACGCCTAACACACATGGCATCTGATTGAATGAACAAACAAACCATAAGGCCACGTGCCTACGACCAGGAACGGCAGCCTTTTGGGAGCACCGTATTTTCTCTGTGTCAAAAAAGCTGCACTGTAATAAACGCATATGTTTTAGTTACTATGCGTCTAATGACCGTCTATCTGCAGCGGAGTCTCTGCTACAGAAATTAACATGCTGCGGCTCGTAAACCGGCACCGCGGGTGAATTTTCGCACCGTTAAATAGAAGCACAGTGGGCAGGAGATTTCTATAAATTCCATCCTATGTGCTGGTAATGTAGAATGCAGCGTTTTGGACACAGCACAAGTGCTATTTCTGCTATTCCTGCTCGTGGCCCCAAAGCCTAAGCGTATAGAAGTAGGAACCTCAGGGCAAGAGCTTGAAATCCCACAGAACTCTAACTTCCGCTTTACTGTGTGGTATTAGTGAAATCTATAATTCAATAAAACATTGATATTCTGTGAATCCGCATTGCTGCAGAATGAGATAACAAGAAGGCTGAAATGGAATAATTGTGCCATATATTTGTGAGATTACATTCTATATCTCCCCATTTTCAATATTCCGAGAAACAGAGCCATAGAATAATTGAATCACTATGTATACGTATGCAGTATTAGATCTCCAGAGAAATCAAAATTACATAAACACAGAGAAGAGTTAATGGCTTAGCGGAGCTAAACTACGCAACACTGTAACGTGATATTAAATGTAAGTTGTGAAAGTGACACAAAACAGATCCCTGCGCCTCCATGATACCTTTCACTTTGCCTAAAACTGAATACTAAACTCCTTAATCCATGACGAAAGTCATACTGACAACTTTTAGTGTACTGTTAAGAATTTTTTCAACATAATGAATTCCTACACTTATATAATAACATTTTTATTGATCAAACACATTCAAATAAATCTTCGAAACAATATATATCCTGTCATTTTGGTGCTTACAGCTCCTCTGCAGGCCGATGTTTCTCCCGGGTTATATACTACCAGGATACCCTGTGTAGTATAAACCTGCAGTTATCCCCAAAAAATTCTTGCAAAAACATTAAGAAGAGGTTCCCAGTTTGTAGAAACTTTGCGAAAATGTGATAAACAGTAATTCTAAGAAAATATATTTCATGAGAGAAGCCACTGGCGAAACGTGCGTTGGGAACATGCTCCTGGTATGAGGTCTTTATTTACTATAAAATCATATATTGCAACCTTTTATACATATACTGGTTTTGATAATGTATTGGCAGTGCATTACCTTTCTCTACCATGCCATATTCAATCTATATATTCGCTCTTCATCAATACGACGGAGAGAAATCAGGAATAATTTACTTGCAGCACTATGCACTTCATACATATCTCTTGTTGACTCTATAACATTTATTTTGCTTACATGAAATGTGCACTTTATCTATTTCTACAATAGAACAGCATAATGTATTGAATGTTATGATTATCATACCTCTCACCATTTGATGTTTAAATTGTTTAACCCCTTCACCCCCAAGGGTGGTTTGCACGTTCATGACCGAGCCAATTTTTACAATACTGACCACTGGCTCTTTATGAGGTCATAACTCTGGAACGCTTCAACGGATGAGATTGTTTTCTCGTGACATATTGTACTTCACTTTAGTGGTACAATTTTTTCGCTATAACTTGCGTTTATTTATGAAAAAAACAAAAATATGGCGAAAATTTTGAAAATTTTGCAATTTTCAAACTTTTAATTTTTATGCCCTTAAAACAGAGAAATATGTGACACAAAATAGTTACTAAATAACATTTCCCACATGTCTACTTTACATCAGCACAATTTGGGAACCAACATTTTTTTTGTTAGGAAGTTATAAGGGTTAAAATTTGACCAGCGATTTCTAATTTTTACAACAAAACTTACAAAACCATTTTTTTAGGGACCACCTCAAATTTGAAGTCACTTTGAGGGGTCTATATGGCAGAAAATACCCAAAAGTGACACCATTCTAAAACTGCACCCCTGTAGCTACTCAAAACTACATTCAAGAAGATTATTAACCCTTCAGGTGCTTCACAGGAGTAGAAGCAACGTGGAAGGAAAAAATGAACATTTAACTTTTTAGTCACAAAAATGATTTTTAGCAACAATTTTTTTATTTTCCCAAGGGTAACAGGAGAAATTGGATCCCAAAAGTTGTTGTCCAATTTGTCCTGAGTACGCTGATACCCAATATGTGGGGGGGAACCACTGTTTGGGCACATGGCAGGGCTCAGAAGGGAAGAAGCCCCTTTTGACTTTTTCAACCTAAAATTGGCTGGAATTGAGATCGGACGCCATGTCGCGTTTGACGAGCGTCTGATGTGCCTAAACAGTGGAAACTCCCCACAAGTGACCCCATTTTGGAAACTAGACCCCCTAAGGAACTTATCTAGGTGTGTGGTGAGCACTTTAAACCCCCAAGGGCTTCACAGAAGTTTATAACGCCCGGGCGTGAAAATAAAAAATCATATTTTTTCCACAAACATGATCATTTAGTCCCCAATATTTTGTTTTCCCAAGGGTAACAGAAGAAATTGGACCCCAAAGGTTGTTGTCAAATTTGTCCTGAGTACGCTGATACCCAGTATGTGGGGGGAACCACTGTTTGGGCACATGGAAGGGCTCAGAAGGGAAGGAGCCCCCGTTTGACTTTTTCAACCTAAAATTGGCTGGAATTGAGATCGGACGCCATGTCACGTTTGACGAGCGTCTGATGTGCCTAAACAGTGGAAACCCCCCACAAGTGACCCCATTTTGGAAACTAGACCCCCTAAGGAACTTATCTAGATGTGTGGTGAGCACTTTGAACCCCCAAGGGCTTCACAGAAGTTTATAATGCCCGGGCGTGAAAATAAAAAATCCTGTTTTGTTCCCACATAAATGATCATTTAGTTCCCAATTTTTAATTTTCCCAAGAGTAACAGGAGAAATTGGACCCCAAAAGTCGTTGTCCAATTTGTCCTGATTACGCTGATATCCCACATGTGGGAGAAAACTACTGTTTGGGCACACGTCAGGGCTCGAAAGGGAAGTAATGACGTTTTGGAAAGGAGACTTTGAAGGAATGGTCTGCGGGCGTCATGTTCCATTTGCAGAGCCCTTGATGTTCCTAAACAGTAGAAACCCCCCATAAGTGACCCCATTTTGGAAACTAGACCCCTAAGGAACTTATCTAGATGTGTGGTGAGCACTTTGAACCCCCAAGTGTTTCAATAAAGATTATAATGCCCGGGCGTGAAAATATAAAATCCTGTTTTGTTCCCACATAAATTATCATTTAGTCCCCAATTTTTAATTTTCCCAAGAGTAATAGGAGAAATTGGACCCCAAAAGTCGTTGTCCAATTTGTCCTGAGTACTCTGGTACCCCACATGTGGGCACACGTCGGGGCTCGAAAGGGAAGTAGTGTTGTTTTGGAATGCAGACTTTGATGGTCTGCTGGCATCATGTTCCGTTTGCAGAGCCCCTGATGTGCCTAAACAGGAAAAAAACCCACATGTGACATCATTTTGGATACTAGACCCCCAAGGAACAAATCTAGATGTGCCCCAACTAATCTAATGTAAATTAGTAGTGCATGGAGGTGTGGTACAATTTGAAGCAATCTTTCATACACAGGCCAGGTTTTTCGGGGCATGTGTCGCATTGATGTGGTGTCCCTGCGTATTCCTTTTTTGTAACACACTCGACACCTTTTTTGCGGCTTACCTTTTCTTGGGGTTGGCGGGACCACCCCCGGAAAATGCTGAACTGGTACAATACGAGTGCCTTCAGTTCCAGAAGTACTGGGGCCCGCTCCTTCCTGAGCGCCAAACATCAGGGCCTTAACCACTACCTCCTGGAACTGAAGGTACGACGTATCGCTGGAGCATGCACATTGTGACAGCAGGAATTCGTTGAGCATTGCCATTTGGACGATGTGCACGGCCAGCTTTTTATACCACACCTTGGCCTTCCTCAATGCATTGTACAGTTGGAGGAGTTGATCAGAGAGATCAACGCCCCCTATGTTTTTGTTGTACCCCACTACACATGTCGGTTTGCGGACCTGTGTAGAGGTACCCCGTACAGTGCAGAGGGTACTGCCATCACCGTGTATGGTGGTCAAGAGATGGACATCTCTCTTGTCCTTGTACTTGACCACCAGCAGGTGGTTGCTACATTGGGCTCTGCTCTCACCTTTTCGGAGCATCTGACCAAGTAGCGTCTTCGGGAGGCCTCTCTGATTTTTGCGGACAGTACCGCAGGCTGCTGTACGTCGCTCAGAGAGGGATTTGCAGAGTGGGATGCTGGTATAAAAGTTATCAGTGTAGAGGTGATAACCTTTATCCAGCAGTGGGTGCACCAAATCCCACACAATTTTCACACTCAATCCCAGGAAAGGAGGACAATGAGGGGGTTCAATCCGGGTGTCCTTCCCTTCGTAAACTCGAAACCTGTGGATGTACCCTGAGGTACTCTCACACAGCTTAAAGAGTTTGATTCCGTACCTGGCCCTTTTACTGGGCAGGTATTGACGGAATCGCAGCCTTCCCTTGAAGTGAACCAAGGACTCATCCACGCAGATGTCCCTTTGGGGCATGTACACTTCAGCAAACTTTTTGTTGAAGTGTTCGATGACCGGCCGAACTTTGAAAAGATGGTCAAAGCTGGGGTCATCTCGTGCGGGACAGTGTGCATTATCAGTATAATGCAGAAACTTGTGGATGGCCTCAAAACGCGTCCGGGCCATGACCATTCAGAACACTGGAGTGTTGTATAAAATATCAACACTCCAATATTGCCGAATTTCCGGCTTCTTCAGTATCCCCATATGGAGGACCAGGCCCCAAAACTGCGTCATTTCAACTGCGTCTACAGGAGACCAGTTTGAAAATGATGAACGCGGGTTTTGCTCCAAAAATTGACGAGCGTAACCATGAGGTTAACAAAATCCTCAGAGAAAAAGACTTTGAAAAAGTCAATTTCTGTGAGGCCGGTGGTGTCATACTTGATTCCTGATTCTGCCACAAAATCAGGAATCAGTGGCTCGTAATTTTCGGGGGGCGAGGTCCATACGGGGAGCACTGGGTCAGCTGTGGGCATGGTGGGCGCTGCCTCATCTTGTGTCCTGGAGCGTCTGCGTGGCGGTTCCGCAGGACCCGAGGAGGAAGATGAGGAGGGGGAAGAGGATGAAGAATCCGAAAAATAAAGAAAAGTGGGATCGCCATCATCGCTATCAGTGTCGGAGGCAAGTATAGCATATGCCTCCTCTATTGAATAGAGCTGTTGGGATGAATTTGATGACATTTTTGTGTAAATATGGTACTTGGGTGTACACTTTATTGAAAACTGTATGTGTACGTGAGGGGGGGAGTGATTGGTGTAAACTTTCTGTAAAGAAAAAGCTGTGGAAAAAAGTCTAAAACAGCAGGCTCTAGCTGATAAGTGTCACTTATCAAAATTAGGCTGCTGGATGTGCGCACGGGGTGGCGCAAGGGGGGTGTGTGAAAAAAAAAGGAAAACGGCAGGCACAAACTCTGATAAGTGAACTGTGTCACTTATCAAAGTTTGCCAGCTGGGGGATGTGTGTGCGGAGTTGGCGCTAAGGGGGCTGAGAAAAAAAGGGAGCACGAGTGTTGCTCGATGAACTGCGTCACCAATCAACGCTCGGCAGCTGCGCAAAGGTGGGTGGAGGGGGGTACAAAAAAGGGGGATGGGGGATTGGGGTGCATGAAGAGAGATTGGGCAGGGATCAACAGTTAAGGTTGTAGTTAGGTGGCACAAAGGGGGGTGAAAAAAATGAAAAGCGGCAGGCACAAGCTTGGATAAATGACGTGTGTCACTTATCCAAGTTTTGCGGCTGCGCGATGTGTACGGAGGTGGCGCAAAGGGGGCTAAGGAAAAAAAAGCGAGCACGAGTGTTGATCGGTGAACTGCGTCACTAATCAACGCTCAGCGACTGCGCACAGAGGTGGCGCAAAAGTGGGGTGGAGGGGGGAAGGGGGATGGGGGGATTGGGGTGGATGAAGAGAGATTGGGCAAGGATCAGTTAGGGTTGTAGTTAGGTGGCACAAAGGGGGGTGAAAAAAATGAAAAGTGGCAGGCACAAGCTTGGATAAGTGACGTATGTCACTTATCCAAGTTTTGCGGCTGCGGGATGTGTGTACGGAGATGGCGCAAAGGGGGCTAAGGAAAAAAAAGCGAGCACGAGTGTTGATCGGTGTACTGCGTCACCGATCAACGCTCAGCGGCTGCGCACGGAGGTGGCGCAAAAGTGGGGTGGAGGGGGGTAAAAATAGGGGGAAGGGGGATGGGGGAATTGGGGTGGATGAAGAGAGATTGGGCAGGGATCAGTTAGGGTTGTAGTTAGATGGCACAAAGGGGGGTGAAAAAAATGAAAAACGGCAGGCACAAGCTTGGATAAGTGACGTGTGTCACTTATCCAAGTTTTGCTCGCCGGCTGCGCACGGAGGTGGCGCAAAAGTGGGGTGGAGGGGGGTAAAAATAGGGGGAAGGGGGATGGGGATTGGGGTGGATGAAGAGAGATTGGGCAGGGATCAGTTAGGGTTGTAGTTAGGTGGCACAAAGGGGGGTGAAAAAAATGAAAAGCGGCAGGCACAAGCTTGGATAAGTGACGTGTGTCACTTATCCAAGTTTTGCGGCTGCGCGATGTGTACGGAGGTGGCGCAAAGGGGGCTAAGGAAAAAAAAAGCGAGCACGAATGTTGATCGGTGAACTGCGTCACTAATCAACGCTCAGCGGCTGCGCACGGAGGTGGCGCAAAAGTGGGGTGGAGGGGGGTAAAAATAGGGGGAAGGGGGATGGGGGTGGATGAAGAGAGATTGGGCAGGGATCAGTTAGGGCTGTAGTTAGGTGGCACAAAGGGGGGTGAAAAAAATGAAAAGTGGCAGGCACAAGCTTGGATAAGTGACGTGTGTCACTTATCCAAGTTTTGCGGCTGCGGGATGTGTGTACGGAGATGGCGCCAATGGGGCTAAGGAAAAAAAAGCGAGCACGAGGTTTGATCGGTGAACTGCGTCACCGATCAACGCTCGGCGGCTGCGCACGGAGGTGGTGCAAAAGTGGGGTGGAGGGGGGTAAAAAATAGGGGGAAGGGGGATGGGGGGATTGGGGTGGATGAAGAGAGATTGGGCAGGGATCAGTTAGGGTTGTAGTTAGGTGGCACAAAGGGGGGTGAAAAAAATGAAAAACGGCAGGCACAAGCTTGGATAAGTGACGTGTGTCACTTATCCAAGTTTTGCTCGGCGGCTGCGCACGGAGGTGGCGCAAAAGTGGGGTGGAGGGGAGTAAAAATAGGGGGAAGGGGTATGGGGGGATTAGGGTGGAGGGATGGGGGAAGAAGATAGATGGGGGTGAAGATAGATTGGGCAGGGGATCAGGGATCAAGAACACTTACGGTTGGCGTTTTTTTCTTTTTTTCTTCTTTCTGCAGGGATTGTGATGCTACAAGTTGTGGCACCACAATACCCAGCACAGGAGCTCGGCTGCGTCCAACCTCTCTGCAGGAATCCTCAGCTAGAGTGAGGACCCCTGCAGACAGGTCAGACAGGTCAGAGGCAGGTCAGGGGCAGGTCACAGAGCGGTCACATCGCTGCTGTGACCTGTCATTGGTGGGATCGAATGATTACATCGATCCACCAATCCCTGATCTGCCTGGTGACCATGGCAACTGCCTAGGATCAGAGCTCACAGCTCCGATTCCTAGGCAGGTCATCCCCAGGTCACAAGCAGGGCACAGAGCGGTCACATGGTGACCGCAGCTGTGCCCTGTGGTTGGCGCGATCGCCGATCTAATTGATCGCGCCAGCCAGCTCCTGCAGGCCCTGCATCAGGCTCCAGCCTAGGATCGGTGCTAATATAGCACCAATCCGGGCCGGTACTGGCAGGGCACAGCGGCGATATAGCGCCGCTGTGCACTGCGATTGGCGCGATCGACTAGATCGGCGATCGCGCCAATCCGGGGGCTTTTTGCCAGTGCCAGGCATCGGCTCTAGGATCGAGTACATTGGTACTCCGATCCTAGCCTAGGACATCATTGTTTCAGCCAAGCTGATTGGCTGAAACAATGAGAAACGCTGCGATTGGCTGTTCAGAATTGAACAGCCAATCACAGCGCTCTGGATGCCGGGGGGGCGGGATCGCAGGCGGGGAGGCCGACGCCATCTTCTGTAAGGTGAGATGGCGTCGGAATTTTAATGCGATCACCGCAACTTAAGTCGTGGTATCGCATTAAAGGGCCCGACGTATTATCCCGTCCACGGTCATACGGGCCCGGGTACCGTGGACGGGATAGTACGTCGGATGGCAGAAAGGGGTTAAATTTATTTGTAAAATATCCCCTCGCTTCCCCTTTATTATGTTTCTATATCCATTATGAGGCAGTGACCGGTGTCACATGTAGGGGTCGCTGTGTGTTCCCCCCAGGATGCGCACGGAGGTGTATTGAGGCCATGGGAATGCACTGCAGTTACAGGTGTAGTTGTGATTGCAATGCAGAATAAAAGTAAGCATTGGTCTTGGACATGCTGATTGTCCAAGGCAGATTTAAGGAAAATCTGCTGTGGGCTTCTGCGTTTTGAAATGGACTACAGGATCGTAGTGGTGCAGTCTGTTTCATTCCCGGCCCGGGCTTTCCATGTGGCCAATAGCCACAGTTTCCAGTTAAAAGCCCTGTAGTAAAGGGTTTGGGTGTGTTTGGTCTGGCATACATGCAGAGCAGAAGGCTCTGCAGAGCTCCACCTGTGTGTCATTCTTTCAATTAAAGGCCTTTTTTGTGGGTGTGTGTTTTCATACAATGTGACTATGGGGTTAGTAATGAGGGCATCTTATTGATGCCTCTCCATTACTAACCTTGGGGCTTGATATCACCTGACAATACAAAGGTGAAATCAACCCCCCTAACTATCACCTCATTTGCCACCGCTACAGGCTAATTGCCAGGAATGGCACGTCTTGGAGATACGCCTTTTCTGGGGTGGCTGAGAGCTGATGTTTTCAGCCTGGGGGGGCAGTATCCATGGCCCCTTCCTAGGCTATTAATATCAGCCCGCAGATGTCTGCATAGCCTTTTGCAGGTTATTAATTATAGGAGGACCACAAGTCATTTTCTTTGAGGGGGGTCCTCCATTTTAATAGCCACTAAAGGCTAATTGTACAGCTGTAAGCTTATATTAATAGCCTGGGAAGCTCAATGGGTATTACTCCCTTCCAAGGCTATAAACATCTGCCCCCTGCCATCTGCTTTCCCTCTGCTGGTTAACAAAATTATGCGGGATCCCATGCCATTTTTTCCAAAAAATAATCTTTTATTAATTAAATACATGTACAGTAAGCTGCACTAATTGCATATGTTCCTAACATCTGTATACCTACCTATTTTATTTGTATTTAATGTATGTAATCCATCTCTTCTATGCTGTCGGCTCCTGCAGTGATTTTACAGTAAACGGCAGATTAAATGTCGGTTTTTCTTCTATCTATGAAATATATACACACATACATATATATGTTTTTACCACAGACATCTCTATATTTATGTATTCTATGTGTATATATCTATTCTATTTTATTCTAACCTTTCAGTGTAATTTTACTGTACACGGCACATGAATTGCCAGCTTTTCAAATGCGATCGGTGTGTAAAAATCGGACAGTACACGCATAGTCCAAGTGCTGTGTGAATTTTTTCTCGCACCCACTGACTTCTATTGCGGGATGCGATCCGATTTCCAATTATAATCGCAGCATGCTGCGATTTTTTTCCAGTCCGATCGTGATCCGATCAGACCTGGAAAAAAACACACAGATAAACACACAATGATAGAATAACATTGGTCCAAATGTAATCAGATTTTTTTATCGGATTGCATTTGTCCGATTTCACTGCAAGTGGGAATGAGCCCTAAGTGATGCATCACTGGAATCATGGTCTCAGTCTCTATATTATACTGCTCTCAGATTAGGTGGCAAAGACCAGGTGACAGATTCCCGTTAAAGACAAATGTGCAAGGTAATTTCTAAGGGAAATATATGTCTTTACTTCAGGGTTTGTTAGGGTGTGTGCACACGTTGCGGATTCTGCTGCGGAATTTTCTGCGCCGATTTGTCTAAATCCGCAGGTGAAAAGACCTGCGGTTTATCTGTGGATTTTCTGTGGATTTGCCTGCAGTTTTTCCCTGCGGTTTGACACCTGTCATGGAGCAGGTGCCAAACCGCTGCGGAATCCGCACAAAGAAGTGACATGCTGCGGATTTAAAACGGCAGCAAATCGGCGCTGAAAATTCTGCACCGTGGGTACTGCGGTTTTCATTTTACATTGCTTTTAATGGTACTGTACAACGCAGCAGAAACTGCTGCGGATCCGCAGGACCAAATCGGCTGCGGATCCGCAGCAGAATCCGCAGCGTGTGCACACACTAGAAGACCTTGACATGACTAAATGAACAGTAAAAAGTTAAATAAAAGTGAATATTCATAATAAGAAAACATTGACGAAAAAAAAACCAAACAAGTCAGAAACAAAAACAAAAAAAGAATGTGGCGTATGTTTTTTTGTCATATCTGCTATGTCTTAAATAAAAAGTAGCTGCTGACCTTAGTACATATTTCTACACTGTTGCCATGCCTAAATGTAGAATATGTTAAAAACAGAATGTAGAACACATCTAATATATTGCAAATGCTTGGGTAAATGTTTAGCCTCATACTGTTACCCGACTGGGACATTGAATATAAAGGGTCTCCATATATTCTGGAGGCTACTGTACTATTTTAACCTCTCATGTCAGCCAGACAGCTGGGTTGCAAAGCATTATTTTAGAATTTAAACTATGAAACTGGACAGTTTGAGCGTGTCGTCAGCATTATATGGAAGAACTTTCTATTCATATAAAATTTGCAGAGTAATTTAGGAGGTCTAACACGTCTTGACCTACATCTGTTACCATACACAGTGGCATGTAAAAGTTTGGGCTCCCCTGGTTGACATTACTATTATTGTGAACAGTTAAGCAAGTTGAAAATTAAATGATCTCTAAAAGGTCTAAAGTTAAAGATGACACATTTCCTTTGTCTTTTAGGAAAAAAAAACTTGTCTTCTTTTCATTTTAAAAATTACAAAAAGAGAAACGGGTAGATGCACAGTTGGATATTTGTGTGCTCAGATAACTTTGACCAAGGTTTCAGACCTTAATTACCTTGCTAGGGTTATGGCTTATTCACGATCATCGTTAGGAGAAGGTCAGGAGATGCAAATTTACCAGCTTCATAAAAACGCAGCCTCCTCTAACCTTGTGACAAAAAAACCATCAGCAATGGGTTCTTCTAAGCAGCTGCCTAGCACTCTGAAAATGAAAATAGTGGAGGCACACAAAGCAGGAGAAGACTATAAGAGGATAGCAAAGCATTTTCAAGTTGCCCTTTCCTTAGATCAAAACGTAATTAAGAAATGGCAGTAAACAGGAACAGTAAAGTTCAACATAAGGTCTGGCAGACCAAGCGAAATTTCAGTGACAGCTCCTCGTAGGATTGCTAGAGATGCAAATCAGAACCCCTGCTTGACTGTAAAAGACCTTCAGAAAGATTTAGCAGACTCAAGAATTATGGTACATTGTTCTACTGCTCAGAGACATCAGCTCAAATATGGCCTTCATAAAGAGTCATTAGAAGAAAACCTCTCCTGCTTCCTCACCATAAAATCCGGTGTCAGAAGTATGATTTGAAACAAGTCCGGTGCACAGATGAGGTTAAAATAGAACTCTTTGGCCACAATGACCAAAGGTATATGTGGAAATATAGGACACAGAATTTCAGGAAAAGAACATAGTAACATAGTTAACAAGACTGAAAAAAGATATTTGTCCATCCAGTTCAGCCTATATTCCGTCAGAATAAATCCCCAGATCTACGTCCTTCTAAAGAATCAGATAACTGTAAGATACAATATTGTGCGCTCCAGGAAGACATCCAGGCCTCTCTTGAACCCCTCGACTGAATTTGCCATCACCACCTCCGGCAAGGAATTCCAGATTCCAACTCCCTAACAGTAAAGAATCCTCTTCTACGTTGGTGGAAAAACCTTCTCTCCTCCAGACGCAGAGAATGCCCCCTTGTGACCGTCACCTTCATCTCGCCAACCATTAACCCCTTACTCCCATCGGATGGGTTAGTACATCAGATGGCAGTACCCCTGCTTTGATGAGAGCTCCGGTGGTGAGCCCGCATCAAAGCCGGGACATGTCAGCTGTTTTGAACAGCTGACATATGCCTGCAATAGGCGCAGGTGGAATCGCACTCCACCCGCGACTATTAACTAGTTAAATGCCGCTGTCAAACTCTGACAGCGGTATTTAGCGTGTGCTTCTGGCCACTGGGCCGGAAATACACGCACCGCTAACCCCCGTCATATGATCGGGGGTCATCGGTTCATTGGCATAATAACCAGAGGTCTCCTTGAGACCTCTATGATTGTTGATTCTGGATTGCTATGAGCGCCACCCTGTGGTCAGTGCTCATAGAAATTGTAACATCCCTGCCGGCATCACTGCATGGCTTCCCATCTCCCATCTTACTCACCACTCCGGGCCATGCTGTGATTTCTGTCCTCTGCTGGCTCCATGCTCTGGGCCTCATGTCCTTGCTTGCTGCATACTTCCTGGCGGTATGCTTAGGGCGGCGGTCCCGGCACTTCCTGGTTTTTATTGAGACAATGTGCACCTTCCTAAGGTGTCCCCAGCCAATTGCCAAGCAGCCTCAGGTAATTAAGGCATCCCCACCGACAGGTGGATGCCTGAGCAACGATTTCTCTCAGTCAGTGCCTTGCTGCTGAGTTGCCAGGTCCTGTCCTGTTTTTCACCTTCTCTGGGGGCTGCATTCCCAGAGCTGTTACTGTGCTATATGTGTCTAGTGTTCCCGCCTCCCTGAGGGCTGCATATTAAGGCCAGTATCCTTGTCCTGTATTTGTTCTCGTGTCCGTCCTTGTCTGTATTCCTGTACCTTATCCTGTACCTGACCTTGTCTGGATTAAGTCCTTTACATGTGTCCCTTTGTATCCCTGTCTGTTGCCTTTCCTATACCGCTGTTTGTTTCCTTGTGGTCTCTCCTCCTGCGACCTTGCTCTGCACCTTGCTTCGCATCCTGCGGTTCTGCTCTGCTCCGCATCCTGCAGTTCTGCTTTGCTCTCGCTCCGTACCTGGCAGTTCTGCTTTGCTCTCGCTCCATACCTTGCGGTTCTGCTTTGCTCTCACTCCGTACCTGGCTGTTCTGCTTTGCTCTCGCTCCACATCGTATGGTTCTGCTTTGCTCTCGCTCCGCACCTTGCGGTTCTGCTATGCTCTCGCTCCGCACCTTGCGGTTCTGCTTTGCTCTCTCTCTGCACCTTGCGGTTCTGCTTTGCTCTCGCTCTGCACCTTGCGGTTCTGCTTTGCTCTCGCTCCGCACCTTGTGGTTCTGCTTTGCTCTAGCTCAGCACCCTGTAGATCTGCTTTGCTCTTGCTCCGGACCATGTGGTTCCGCACCCCGCGAGTCCGCTCTGTTCCACACCTTGCGGTTCTGCTCTGATCACGCTCCGTACCCTACTGGTTCCTGTCCCTCCAGTCTGAACTGGTTCCTACCTGTTCCCACACACTACTCATACCTGTCTGTGTTCTCGTCCTTCTTGAATCAGTTCCTGCTACTCCAGTCTGAACAGATCTCTACCTGCTCCCTTATACCACACATACCTGCCCTTGTTCCTGTCACTTCCAAGTCAGTTCCTGTCCCTTCAGTCTGAGCCGTGCCCACCTGCCTGCCAGAGTGCCAGCCGTGCCCGCCTGCCAGAGTGCCAGCCTGCCAGAGTGCCCGCCGTGCCGTCGACACTTGCCCACACCTTTCATAGTGTTCTGTTCCCCAGTGGGATCAGCTGCTACAGCCAGACACCGCCCTGGAGTGGTACCTGGCAGCTACCTGCCGCACAAGCCTGACCTCACCATCAGAGGCTAAAGTGAACACCAAGGTAGCTGCTTAGTCACGCCCCTCCAGGGTAGTCTGGTTTGTGGCACAGTGGCGCCACAATCCCACGCTCGCGCCGCCCAACCAGGGCACGAGCATAAGAGCAATGCAGGAATTCGGCTACATAGAGGCGATCTGAGCATCGCCTCTATGTAGCAGAGCCGATTGAGCTATGGCAGCTTCAAGCCTCCCATGGAGGCTATTGAAAGATGCCAAAAGTTAAAGAAAAATAGGTTTAAAAATATAAAAAAATATATAAAAATATAAAAGTTGAAATCACCCCCCTTTTGCCCCATTCAAAATAAAACAAAAAAAAATCAAAACATACATATATTTGGTATTGCCGAGTTCAGAATCGCCTGATTAATCAACAAAAAAAGGGATCAACCTGATCGCTAAACGGCGTAGCGAAAAGAAAATTTAAATGCCAGAATTACGTTTTTTTTGGTCGCCACGACATTGCATCAAAATGCAATAATGGGCGATCAAAAGATCGTATCTGCACAAACTTGGCATCTTTAAAAATGTCAGAATGGTGCAGACAAAATATTCTCTCACCCAAAGCGAGATCAAGAAAAATTGAGCCGCTATGGGTCTCGGAAAATTGTGAATTTATTTTTTTTTTTTTTAGCAAATTTTGGAATTTTTTTTCACTGTTTTGATAAAAAAGACATGTTTGATGTCTGTGAACTTGAAATGACCTGGAGAATCATAATGGCAGGTCAGTTTTAGCATTTAGTGAACCTAGCAATAAAGCCAAACAAAAAAACAATTGTGGGATTGCACTTTTTTTTTGCAATTTCACCGCATTTGGAACTTTTTTCCTGTTTTCGAGTACACAACATGCTAAAACCAATGATGTTGCTCAAAAGTACAACTCGTCCCGCAAAAAATAACCCCTCACATGGCCATGTTGATGAAAAATAAAAAAGTTATGGCTCTGGAAAGGGGAGAAAAACGAAAATGCAAAACCGAAAAAAGATACGGTCATGAAGGGATTAAGGATGGAGGTGAATCAATCATGCATTGCAGTTGTGTTGCAGCCAATCGAGCGAGGAACATGTGATATTTCAGTTTTTCTTTTTTAATACATTTGCAAAAATTTCTACATTTCTGTTGTTTTTTCAGTCAAGATGTGATGCAGAGTGTACATTAATGAGAAATAAAATGAACTTTTTTGAATTTACCAAATGGCTGCAATGAAAGGGGTCTGTACCCACTGTGTGTGTGTGTGTGTGTGTGTATATATATATATATATATATATATATACACACATACATACATACACACACACGCACGCAATGGGTACAGACCCCTTTAAATTTTTCACTCTTGGTTTCATTGCAGCCATTTGGTAAATTCAAAAAAGTTCATTTAATTTCTCATTAATGTACACTCTGCACCCCATCTTGACTGAAAAAACAACAGAAAGGTAGACATTTTTGCAATACATTCTGTGTGTGTGTATATATATATATATATATATATATATATACACACACACACACATACATCCATTCATACATAAACACACACAGTGGGGGAAATAAGTATTTGATCTCTTGCTGATTTTTTAAGTTTGCCCACTGACAAAGACATGATTAGTCTATAATTTTATTTGTAGGGTAATTATAACAGCGAGAGATTGAAATCCGCAGCACGTGAATTCTTTCTGCGGATTTTGCTGCGTTTTGACACCTGTTCCATTGTAAAGGTGTCAAAATGCAGAGTAAACCCGCAGGCAAATCCGCAGGTCATTTTATCTGCGGATTTACCTGCAAATCAGAGTGGAAAAATCTGCAGCAGAATCCGCAGCGTGTGCACATACCCTTACATAGTCACCTTTAAAAAAATCTCCTGTCCACAGACTCAATTAATCAGTCAGACTCTAACCTCTACAACATGGGCAAAACCAAAGTGCTTTATAAGGATGTCAGGGACAAGATCACAGACATGACGTAGAAAAACTTGACACTCAACTTAAATGTTCAAAGGAAATTTAATGTTATCCACGATCAGTACATCAATCGCACAAATGTTTCGGTCATGTCCTGACCTTCTTCATTGTCCAATTGGTTATGTATGGCACTTGTATAGAGAAAGGCTTTAAGGTTAAGATGGTTGTGGCACCTAGGTGTATGGCATGTGATAAGGCTGTTATGGTATACAATGTAGATCCGGTATCCACCGGTAGTGATTGGACATTGGTGTCCAGTGGGGAAGCGTGTCCCAGTGGCTCTGGTGTTTATTTCTGCCCGGAAGTCTAGGGACAAGATCATAGACCTGCACAAAGCTGGAATGTGCTGTAAAACCATAAGTAAGATGCTGGGTGAGAAGGAGACAACTGTTGGTGCAATAGTAAGAAAATGGAAGAAATACAAAATGACTGTAAATCGACACCATGGGGCACAATGCAAAATCTCACCTCGTGGGTTAGCCTTGATCATGAGGAAGGTAACAGATTAGCCTAAAGCTACATGGGGGATCTTGTAAATGATCTCAAGGCAGTTGGGACCACAGTCACCAAGAAAACCACTGGTATCACATTACGATGTAAAGGTTTAAAATCCTGTAGTGCCCGCAAGGTCCCCCTGCTAAAGAAGGCACATGTGCAGGCCCATCTACAGTTTGCCAATGAACACCTGGAAGATTCTGTGAGTGATTGAGAGAAGGTGCTGTGGTCAGATGAGGCAAAATTGAGCTATTTGGCATTAACTCAACTCGCCATGTTTGGAGGAAGAGAAATGCTGCCTATGACCCAAAGAACACCATGTCCACTGTCAAGCATGGAGGTGGAAAAATTATGTATTGGTGGTATTTCTCTGCTAAGGGCACAGGACTACTTCACAGCATCAATGGGAGAATGGATGGAACCATATACCGTAAAACCCTGAGTGACAACCTCCTTCCCTCTGCCAGGAAGTTAAAAATGGGGTGTGGCTGGGTCTTCCAGCAAGACAATGACCCAAAACATACTGCCAAGGCAACAAAGGAGTTGCTCAAAAAGAAGCACATTTAGGTCATGGAGTGGCCTAGCCAGTCTACAGACCTTAATCCCTTAGAAAAGTTGAAGCTCAGAGTTGCCAAGCAACAGCCTCAAAGTCTTAATGATTTAGAGATGATCTGCAAAGAGGAGTGGACCAAAATTCCTCCTGACATGTGCGCAAACCTCATAATCAACTACAAAAAATATCTTACTGCTGTGCTTCCCAAGAAGGGTTTTGCCACCAAGTATTAAGTCTTGTTTGCCAGAGGGATCAAATACTTATTTCTCACTGCAAAATGTAAATAAATTTATATAATTTATACAATGTGATTTTCTGGATTTTATTCTTGATATTCTTTCAATGTTAAAATTAATCTATCCTTAAAATTAGAGCCTGTTCATGTCTTTGTCAGTGGGCAAACTTACAAACTCAGCAAGGAATTAAATACTTATATATTATACATACATATACACACACACACACAGAGGGGGAAATAAGTATTTAATCCCTTGCTGATGTAATGCATTCATTACATTGTGGAATGCATTGAGAACAATAAAAGGATAGAAAAGATCAATGTACTGGGGGGCGGAGCCTGAACGTTGGTGGAGCAAGAAGCAGGAAACCTGAGCTCCCGGACAAATGCACCAAAAGGGGCTCTAATATCACCAGAGCCTTCTTTTTATACCATCCCCGCATTACAACCCAAACCAGGACCCCACTGGATCGCATAGACCCTGGGTGGTGAGTCACATTCGGGATAAAGAAGGGATTCATCTAACTGAGGCCCTGCAGGCGGGAGATTGCCGGAGTGGCGGAAGGATATACTGCTAACAGCACCATCGCCTCGGGCAGAAGACTTCACCCCTGACCTAAGGCTGTCAGATAAGAGAGACCCCGGAGCTGACCCTCCCCTGCAGATAAGGTACCATTGCGAAATCCCCAGACCAGGACACACAAAATCGCTACTGTTCTCATAGCTGGGGGACGGCTACAGAGAGTGTGTATCACGCCGCAGCATTGAAAATAGTCCCGTCGGGCTTGCAGAAGACACGCGGCCCGGGACCTAGAATAGACGTGCAGCGGCACGCTTCAGCCTCCTCCCCTCTCTGCAATCAGTGAGAGAGATCTGAGGGAATCAAGCGTCTCCGGGAGCTGAGGTAACGCTGAAATAACAGAAGCAAGGTGACGGAGTGTCTTGAGCAGGGGGGTCTGATTCAGGGGACAGAGGATCAGGAGAGCATGGTCATTCTCCCTAACTCCGTAGCAATAAAGGAGATAATCAATTAATCAAGTGGGGGCCTGAGACTGTCTGACCCGAGGGGTGCGAGGAGAGAAGGGAGTAATATAAGGAGCCTTAGATCTGTATTAAGCGCTCCCCCCCCACCAGTGCTGTCCCTACACCTTTCCTCCCCCCCTTATCTGCTTTCTAATTAACCCATGTTATACCTAGCTGAACGGATATAAGAGAGGATTTTCTGGAAAACCAGCAGAAAGTGGTTATAGACTGCCATCTAGTGACCAGAGCCAGAACGACATCTCTTTCCATTGTTTATCACTTATAAGATTGGGCATAAAATGGAACATTAGCTAAATTCATAGCCAGCGAGAGGAATTCTAATCTTCAAACTGCTCTATTCTTCTCTGCTTTAGATAACTGCAAAAATGGGGAGATCTAGCGTAAAAACGCAAAAGAGCATGCCCAAACCTACAAAATCCACTACGCAAACAGACATGGATGACTTTCTTAAAAAACAAACGGTTCCGTCAGATTCTCTTAAACCACCCAAGCTTCGTGATTTGACCTCATTAGAAGATTCAGATTCTGAACCGGAGAGTGACTCTGACACAGGCAGCACAGCGAGAGAGGCCTTAGTCACTCGTTCGTTCATCAAACGTATATTGTCTAAAGCTCTTGAGCCAATAGGACAAGAACTTGCAGAGATAAAACACGACCTAAAACTTCAAGGCCACAGACTTGAGACATTGGAAAATTCGCAAGTTGCCATGACACAAAGTTCGAACGCTGTACTAGACTCTTTAAAAGTCCATGAACTCCAACTACATACAATTCACACGGTGCTAGAAGATCATGAAAACAGAGAACGTCGTAACAACATAAGAGTTAAAGGCCTTTCTGAAACGGTGGCCTTTGAGGCGTTATGGAAAGCAACACAAGAGATATTCAAAGATCTACTTAATGAATCAGATCCACAGGAAATCGAACTGGTGAGAGTACACAGAGCATTGCGTCCGAGGCCTTCTCAAGGGGAAACTCCACGAGATGTGATCTGTCGCTTCCTCGATTATCGAGCAAAAGACTTAGTTCTTCGCAGAGCGCGGGAGGCGCAGGAGATCTCGTATGAAGGCTCACAAATTAAACTTTTCCAGGATTTATCGGCTAGCACTCTCAGGAAGCGGAGGATCTTGAAACCGTTCACTGAAGCATTGATAAAAAAAGGCATCCGTTTTAGATGGTTGTTCCCGTTTGGAGTACATATCACAAATGGAGACAAAGGTATCTCAGCAAGAACATCACAAGACATCAAAGAGGCATGTGAATCCTTGGGGATTGAGCTGGAGGCCTACCCGGACCTGGAGTCCTTCCATTCGGCGACCCTATTGCACCCGCTACCAGATGACCCGGCGTGGCAGATAGCCCTGACGCCAAAATCACAAAGGCTGAAAAGGAAGCTGACAAAGACCTCGCTTCCTAAGGACTCCAGAGACAATACTTGATCTTTGGGTTAGACCCAGATTTTGCAGTTAAGTTTTCTTGGTGTCTACCCCAGTTGGGGTATTGAGTATGGTTGAAGCAAATCTGATGGGGTTGGCGTGCTTTTCCAAATATGGGTAAGCACTGCTGCCACATCTATCCAATAATTCGTTGTAAGGTTTCAACCTAGATCTAGTTACAGCCCAAACTGGGCATTCTCCTAGAATGGAGCATTTCATATTTCATATTTAGTTTATAAGGTTGATTGGAATTTTCCTCAAGCTGGCACTCTATGAAACAATGTCAGTAGGTAACTATGGTACGTTGGCATATTGGTCAATGATATTGTGCAACATAATAACATGGATAATGTTAATATTGTGTTCTCCCCCTCTTCACCTTTTTGTTTTCTCTACCCTTTTCTTTCTTTCGTCTGGTCTACTTGTCCTAGACCCCCTCCCCACTCCCATAGGCACAGGGATTCGTCTCCGTCGTGAGCTGCAAGGATGCTGCTGTGTACAGAAACATGATGGATTCGGATAAGGTACACACATTCATCTCTTTTAACGCACATGGGCTGAATTCTCCAAACACTAGACGCCACACATTACAACTATTCAAAAAACAGCAGGCAGCAGTATTGCTTATTCAGGAAACGCACTTCAAACCGGATAAATTGCCCTCCTTTGAAAGCTCGATATATGATAAATGGTTTCATGCGACAACCACCCAATCCGGTTCCAGAGGAGTGTCAATAGCAGTGGCAAGGGGAGTGCCCTTCCAGCTAAGAGAAACTATGGCGGACCCTCAGGGTCGTTACATCTTTGTTAAAGGTCTACTAAACGGTGCCCTTGTAACATTGTGCAGTTTATACGCACCAAATAAAAAACTATTGAGATGGGTACTCTCAACACTGAGAAAAATTGATGGCTTTAGAGAGGGTGCATTGATAGTGGGTGGGGACTTGAATGTTGCATTAGAGCCTTTGCTAGACACGACCAAACAGAAAAGTTCGCTCTCACCTAAAGATCTTTACAGAATAAAGTCACAATTGGGATCTCTACAATTGATTGACACATGGAGATATCTAAACCCCTCTGACCGAGACTACACCTTCTACTCCCACCCTCATAAATCTCACCACCGTTTAGACTATATTTTTATATCCAGTAAAATGCTTGCCAATATACAACAGGCGAAAATAATCCCGAATATTTATTCCGATCACTCTTCGGTTTTGTTAAAATTCTCATTATCTAAAGCCTTTCCCCGACATAGAGTATGGCGGCTCAATGAGTCAGTACTTGGAAGTACCGAGGTACAGACACGTATAAACAAAGTGCTTTCCCAATATTTTGAGCAAAACGCTTCACCAGAAATTTCCTCACAGATACTATGGGAAGCACATAAGTCAGTTGTCAGAGGGGAGTTGATATCTATCACTTCCTTTCTAAATAAACTTCAACAAAAAGAAATCCAGGATCTTTATGATAGTATATCACAGCTGGAGCTTACACATAAACATAAAATAGATCAACATAGCTTAGAGAAGCTGCAACAAAAAAGACAGCAACTTAAAGACATATTAAACTCGAGATCTGCTAAGCTCTATGCAACATGGAAAAACAGAATGTACGTCCATGGAGACAAAGCATCCAAATTAATGTTATCACAACTAAGGAAGCGGCAGTCAGGTACGCTGATTAACTCAATCAAGAATGAACAAGGGTTAAGCTCGCAAACTCCTGAGCACATGGAGCGGGCATTCCTTGACTACTATAAGAAATTATATAATCTCCGTCCGGAAGATAACGCCGATTCCGCACTTAAAAGAAGCATGGACACTAGGTCCTTCCTAAGCACTTTAGATCTGCCTGTCTTGTCTGATTCCCAAAAACAATATCTCACTAGACCTTTTTCACTAGGGGAGTTACAGTCCGCCCTGTCAAAGTGCCCGAAGGGGAAAGCGCCCGGTCCAGATGGATTCTCAGCACTTTACTATAAATCCTTCTCTGGCCTCCTACTCCCACATTTATTGAACGTTTGCAACGCAGTTTTACAAGGCCACCCATTGCCAAACCAAATGCTTACAGCCAGAATATCCCTAATACACAAAGAGGGGAAGGATCCTGAGCAATGTAGTAGCTATAGGCCAATCTCTCTCCTTAATGTGGACCTAAAAATCCTAGCAGGGCTGATGGCAAAAAGAATGGCCAAGTCATTGCCAAATTTGATTTCCTTAAATCAGACCGGGTTTGTGGGTGGAAGGGAGGGAAGGGATAATGTCCACAAAGTATTACACCTTCTTCAATACGCAAAAAATCGTAAACTCCCATTGATGCTTCTTGGAACAGATGCAGAGAAGGCCTTTGACAGGGTGGACTGGGTATACCTACGGGAAGTGCTGATCAAGTTTGAGATACCTGAAGCGTTTATAGCAGCCGTAATGGCAATGTACGATAAGCCCAAGGCACATATTAGGATTAACGATTTTACAACAGATGCATTTACTATAAAGAACGGAACAAGACAGGGCTGTCCCCTATCCCCGTTGTTATTTGTGCTAGCAATGGAACCTCTCTTAAAGGCCATACAAATACATGAGGGAATAGAGGGTATTCGTATCAATAAGACACACTATAAAATAGCGGCATTTGCGGACGATCTCTTAGTCTTGATGACTAATCCTTTGCTGGGACTCCCAACATTGATGGATCTCATAGATCAATATAGCAAAATTTCCAATTTTAAAGTAAATATGTCTAAGTCGGAAGCGCTAGACATACATATGTCCCCGAATACCTTAGCTAAACTAAAAAGTACATACCCATTCACCTGGCCAAAACAATATATCAAATATTTAGGTGTAAAGATAGGAAGATCGGATAGAGACCTTTTTCAACAGAATATTCCCCCCCTAATTGCCTCAGTAGAAACCATCATGAAATCATGGAGGGACTCGTATGTGTCGTGGATGGGAAGGAAAAATTTACTGAAGAGCCTAATCTTACCCAAGTTCATATATATCTTCCAAATGCTCCCTATAACCATCCCCAAATCGTATCTTCTTAAAATTAATACATTATTCCGCAGATATGTTTGGAAAAAGCAGAAGCCCCGATTAGCATACAGGACATTAACATTAAACAAATCGAGGGGTGGGATGGGTGCACCAGACATAGTAAGGTACTACCAAGCGACAATGCTTACCAGAGTGGTAGACCTGTTGCGGTCTCCTAACAATAAGCAGTGGATTGAGGTGGAGGAAGCACTAGCACCTTATTCCCTGAGATCCATCCTTTTGGCATATCCTTGTAAAAACATAAACAAAAATTTACCTAATATACACACCAAAGCTACCTTAAAATTATGGAAGGGATTGGTGAAAACTCTAGTTCCCCCTTTGTCCCCCTTACTCAAGTTGGCAGATATAATGCCACACGCATCTTATTCCCGAGACAATGATCTAATCAAACCCGGTTCCCTGGCAAATGTAGCGGTTGATGAACTCTTAACGGACGGGGCACTCCCCTCCTTTCAGGAACTGAAGAAGCAACCAGGGCTTTCCAACTTGACCTTTATACAATTCGGCTCTATAAGAGACTCCTTGGCACAGTATCTTTTAGGAGCAGACGTTACCCGCCCACTGACTGCATTTGAGACTCTCTGTGCAACAAAGGATAAACCCAAAAAGATAATGTCGTCTATTTACCAGATTTTAAATATAACTGACTGTTGCCTCAAAAGAGCCTATATAACACATTGGGAAAAGGATTTGGGATACAAGTTTACCCCAAATCAAATATCACACATTTATAATTCTTCTCATGGCCCATCACAATGCGTTAGAACACAAGAGAATTCTTTTAAAATTGTCGCCAGATGGTATATTACACCACAGCAGAACACTTATTGGCAGACGGGGTCTTCTACTAGATGCTGGAGATGCTGTGACTCGGAGGGAACATACTTACATATGTGGTGGTCCTGTCCACCCCTGCTGCAGTTCTGGCGACTAGTAGAGGATTATATCGGGGAAATTGTGGGCAAAAAGCTTACATTGACACCGGAGATAGTGCTCTTAAATTTTTTGTCACCGACTGGACATAAGAATACTGCTCTGTTGACTCAACACATTCTTTCAGCAGCGAAACTTTTGATACCTATGAACTGGAAGACAACTACCACTCCATCTATATCCCAATTGCAAGAGAAGGTAGATATGCTATATCAAGTAGCCAAACTGGCTGCCTTGGTGAATGGCTCACTTTCAGCTTTTGAAAGAGTATGGCACCCATGGACCCGATTCAGATCCATTAGTAGAAGTTGATAAGGCTATAGTGGCCTCCTTGCTCGGCTTTATCAGAGTGGACGAAACCCTTGTTGCCTAGTGTTCCCCTCTCCCCCCCCTCCCCTTACTTCCCCTATATTCCACCCCTATCTCCCAACTTCTCCCTTTCATTACTTGACCTCCTGTCCCTTTACTCCCTATACTGTTTTTTTTTTTCTTTTCTTCTTTTTTGTTCTTCTTCATCTTTGTTTGAAATCATGGCATATGTGATGTAGCAGGGGCGTGTGGATGGGAAGAACCCAGATTTGAACCCAGATAATCTTGCTACTGGAAGTTCCTTTAAGGCTGTTGTTGTCCTTAAACCTCTATATATCAATAGTTTTTGCCATGAATTGATATTTCAAACCATCTGTTTAACTCCCGAAAAGTGGAATTTGTAGGTTACCGTATATAATAATTTTGTAAGCTACTTTGTTGATTGCTTTCTTTCGGATGTAACTTGCAGATTTCAATAAATAAAACATTAAAACAAACAGAAAAGATCAATGTACTGTACATAAAAATTAATATCCCATGGAGGTCTGGATTTGGAATGATATTCTAAAGCAAAGTGGAAAATGAAATTACATGCTGATCCAACTTCAGTGGAAAAGCCTCAAGACAAGGAAATGATGCCCAACAGTGTAAATGCTCTCATCCCTAGTGGTAAAGTAGGATTAGCCAATGTCTACAACCCACAGAAGTTGTTAAGGTAGTGAAGCTCATTCAGGATGGTACATCAATGCTAGCTGTGGCGCGAAGGGTAGCTGTGTTTGTCAGCACAGTGTCCAGAGCACGGAGCAGATATCAAGAGTCAGGCCATTACACCAGGAGATGTGGAGTGGGCAGTAGGAGGGCAACAACCCAGCAGCAGGACCGCTACCTCCTCCTTTGTGCAAGGAGGAACAGGAGGAGCAGTGCCAGAGTCCTGCAAAATGACCTCCAGCAGGCCACTAACATCCATGAGTCTGCTCAAACTGTCAGAAACAAACTCCATAAGAGTTGTATGTGGGCCCATCCTCCAATGCTATGTTGCACCCACAGACTGTCCAGAAGTTGACTGATGCTTTAATTCAGGTCTGGGAGGAGATCCCTCAGAAGAACATCCACGGCCTCATCAGGACCATGCCCAGGCGTTGTAAGGAGGTAAATATATGCAAGAAAAGGAGACATACTATACACCAGGGATCACCAAACAATACAAATAGTATCAAAAAATGCTTTATTTAAGTAGTCTTAGAAAAACCACACACACCAACAAATAATTAAAAACAATTAAAACAGGACAAAAAAAGCCCCAATGAGATGTTATATACCCCCAGGACACAATCCGGTCAATCCCATATGGAACCTATACATAGTAGGTTAGACACTGAATGGTTAGGAAACACAATGAGAAGGATACTTATACATGCATAGGAAAAAACTAAACCACTTAAATTACAAACTTTCACAATACGAGAGTAGATCCCCAAAGGCCTAGGGAGGAGAAATTCCTCCAATAGCAGACTTTACATAGAAAACTGAAAAATGGCTAACAAGGCAGCAGTGCTGATTCTAACACCCTGATGTGGTAACCAGCCACTAAAGTGGTTTTTCTAAGACTATTTGAATAAAGAATATTTTTATACTAATTGTATTGTTTGGTGATCCCTGGTGTATACTATGTCTCCTTTTCTTGCATATATTTGACTCTTTTTGAAATACTCCAGGTCGATACACCATAGCTTATGGATATGTGATGGTGCCCTCCACCCCTCTTCTCTCTCTGCGTTGTAAGGAGGTGATACAGGCACGTGGAAGCCACACACACTACTGAGCATCATTTCCTCGTCTTGAGACATTTCCACTGAAGTTGGATCAGCTTGTAATTTGATTTTAACTTTGATTTTGAGTATCATTCCAAATCCAGACCTCCGTAGGATATTCATTTTGATTTACATTAATCATTTTTATGTTTTATTGTTCTCAACGCATTCCACTATGTAATGAATAAAGATTTGCAACTGGAATATTTCATTTAGTGATATCTAGAATGTGGTATTATAGTGTTCTCTTAATTTTTTTGAACAGTGTATATTGCCTAAAATACAAAGGAAATGTGTCATCTTTAGCTTTAGACCTTTTAGAGTTCATTTCATTGTCAATTTGATTAACTGTTCACAATAACAGTATTTTCAACCTTGAGAGCCCAAACTTTTACATGACTCTGCATATGGTAATACATAGATAAAGGCCTGCTACAGACTCCCAAATTACTCTGTAAACTATGAAATGTAAGAAATCTATTCATATCCGTTATGAAACCAATGTTGGCCTATATAAGTCCATTCCAAAATTAACTGTATGCATGATATACAGTTAAATGAAATATTCGTACAGTGACAGAGTCTTCGCGATTTGGGCTCTGCACATCACTATTTTTAGTTAACATGAAATAACTGTGATGCAACTGAAGTGTAGACTTTCATGTTTAATTAAAAGGAATGAACAAAAATATTCTGTGAAACATTTAAGAACTGCAACCATTTTTCGACAAATCTGCCTCTTTTCAGGGGCTCAAAAGTGACTGAACAAATTAATTTTATCATAAATAATAAAATATTAATTTTTAATACTTTGTGGATAATGCTTTGCAGGCAATGACTGCCTGAAGGTTGAAAGCCATGGACGTCACCAAACACTGGGTTTTCTCCTTTGTGATGCTTTGCCAGGCCTTTACTGCAGCTGACTTCAGTTGTTGCTTGTTTGTGGGTCTTTCTGCCTTAATTTTTGTCTTAAACATCTGAAAAGCGGCTCAATGGGGTTGAGATTAGAGATGGGCGAACCCGAACAGTAAAGTTCGGCGTCCGTACCAAACACCTACTGTTCAGGCACGGACACCAAACACGAACTTCAGCAGGAAGTCTGTGTGTTACTGTTCGGTTTCAGCTGCCTGAACACCGGGTGTTTGTCGAGCTGTCATGTGCATGACAGCGCGGCAAACACCACTTCTGATCTGCAGAAAAATTATCCCTGCCGGTCAGAGAGCCACGGTTCCCACGCTGTCAAAACACAGGGTGAGCCCCCAGCTGTGATCGGAGATATAAAGTTTACGTTCGGTCACTGGTGTCAGCGGATAGGACTACCGCTCTCATCATCCGACACCTGCAGCCGCTATTAACAATGAGGAGGCGCGGCGGATGGGAGTATTCATCAGCCGTTCAGCGCTGTAAATAAATAACTAAAAAAAAAAAAAAAAAAACGGAGTGGGTCCCCCTGTATTTTTGATAACCAGCTAGGCAAAACTTACAGCTGGAGGCTGCAACCCTCAGCTGTCAGCTTCAACAAGGCTGGTTATCAAAAATAGAGGGGTCCCCATGCTGTCTTTCTTTTAATTACTTAAATAAATAAATAATTAAAAAATGGGGCGTGGGGGCCCCCATTTTTGACAAACAGCCTTGCTATAGCAGACAGCTGGGGACTGGTATTCTCAGACTGGTAAGGGGCCATGGATATTGGCCCCCTGGCCTAAAAATAGCAGCCTGCAGCTGCTCAGAAAAGGCACATCTATTAGATGCACCAATTCTGGCACTTTGCCTGGCTATTCCCACTTGCTCTGTAGCGGTGGCGAGTGGGGTTCATATTTGTGGGGCTGATGTCACCTTTGTATTGTCAGGTGACATCAAGCCCACTGATTAGTAAGACACCTCTCCATTACTAATCCTATATGCTATAGTTGTATTGTAAATAAACATAGCCAGAATGAAGTCCTTTAATAGAAATAAAACAAAACACATTTTTATTTAAAAACAACAAACACAGTGTGAGGTAGCGCTGTCATTTAAGTAGGGGTTACTCGCTTGCAGCCACAAAACCAGATCCGGCACGGGTTTTCCATAAAACAAGCATAGTCCATGCGGTTTATTCAACATCATAAACCCACAGCAGCAACAAAACTTCATAAAAACAGCAAAGCGTCCATGACAGAGCTTCACTCTGTAAACCCTGTGTTCACACAGGTTGTACAATGTCCAGCATACAGGCTCTCTTAGCCTCACTTATCTCACCCACGTCCGGGTTTCCTCATGGCTGCTTCAGCTTACTGCAGACGTTCATTCCCTCCCCTGGGAACTCTCAGACACGTGCAGCCATTCACCTCAGCCACTTCACAGGCTGTTAGCCAGGAAGCTCCATCTCAGTGGGACCTTCCACACTGGACCAACCGGGTCCCAGCATTCACCACCTGTGATCTACCCTAGCCACCATATATGGTCCGTAGCCACACCCACCGGGTCACATGGCTATGACCTCATCACAGATCCTTCACATACTCACAGTCTTTTACTATAGTGTACTAAACACCCCCCCGGGTGGGTTTGTAGGTAACTAGGCTCGGACACAGTGGTCACTACACCACAACAGTTACACTCACCTAACGCCTAATTCCACCAAAGCCCTCGATCTCTTGTAATAAAACAAAAATAAAAAAAACAACATTATACCATACCTGTCTGTTGTTCTGTCCCATGCCGTAATCCATGTCTGAGTTATAAACAGTTTTCAACCTGGAAAGTGCCAAGATGCGACCGTCCAGGCTGAGAACCACTGGTGAATGAGCTGCTGGGAATGCGGCGTCAGTGACCGGTGGTGACATTATAGAGGTTACCTCAGGTCACTGAGGCTCTGTTCCCAGCCGGGCTGAACTGCCGTGACCTCAGTGAGGTCTACGCTAGCACCGTGAGAGTATCGCCTGTATGTAGCAGAGCTGATCGGACAACTGCAGATTCTAGTCTCCCATGAAGACTACAGAAGCATGCAAAAAGTAAAAAAAAATGTTTTTAAAAATATTTAAAAAATATAAAAGTTCAAATCACAGACTGTAAGCTTGCGAGCAGGGCCCTCACTCCTCTTGTTATTTGTTATAATCTACTGTATGTGATTATTGTTATGCTGTAATGTCTATTGTCTGTACAAATCCCCTCTGAAATGTAAAGTGCTGCGGAATATGTCGGCGCTATAAAAATAAAATTTATTATTATTATTAAATCACCCCCCTTTCGCCGCATTCAAAGTAAAACAATAAAAAAAAATCAAACATACACATATTTGGTATCACCGCATTCAGAATTTCCCCATGAATCAATATAAAAAAAGAATTAACAACTGTGGAACTGCACTTTTTTGAAATTTCACCGCATTTGGAATTTTTTCCCGTTTCCACATGATATGTTAAAACCAATCGTGTCGTTCAAAAGTACAACCCGTCCCGCAAAAAACAAGCCATTTTGACAGAAAATTAAAAAAGTTATGGCTCTGGGAAGAAGGGGGCAAAAAAACGAAAATGCAAAAACAAAAATACCTCCGGGGATTAAGGGGTTAAAGAGCTGTAATTCCTAAACCATTACACCAATTACCGTATATACTCGAATATAAGCCGAGATTTTCAGCCCATTTTTTGGGGCTGAAAGTCCCTCTCTCGGTTTATATTCGAGTCATATACATTAGGGGGTCAGAGAGGGAGTGGGGCGGGGGTGTCAGGTCATACTTACCCGTCCTGGCGCTGTCTCTGCAGCCCCCAGCTTCTCCGTCATCTCCCTTCCGCGGTCACATGGTACTGCTCATTAAACTCATGAATATGCGCATATTCATGAGTTTAAATGAGCGGTACCACGTGACCGCTGAAGGCAGGAAGGGAGACCGTGGGAGAACGGGGCTGCAGAGACCGCGCCAGGACGGATAAGTATAGCGAAATTCACCTGTCCGGGGTCCATCGCTGCTTGCTGTCTGGCACGTCATCTGTCAGTGACGTTCAGACAGTAGAGGGCACGGTGACGTGGTTAGTGCACGCCGTGCCCCCGCAGTCTGAACGTCACTGACAGATGACGTGCCAGACAGCAACAAGCAGCGATGGACCCCGGACAGGTGAATATCTCAGGTGCCATCAGTGACACCGGCACCTGGCCCCCAGCGACAGAGAGGTGAGTATGTCATTTTTTTATTTTTAAATGCAGCAGCTGCGGCAGCACATGAGGGCATAATCTATGGCATCTTATGGGGGCAGCATATAGGGGCATAATCTATGGTGCATCTTATGGGGGCAGCATATGGGGGCATAATCTATGGAGCATCTTATGGGGGCAGCATATGGGGGCATAATCTATGGAGCATCTTATGGGGGCAGCATATGGGGGCATAATCTATGGGGCATCTTATGTGGGCAGCATATGGGGGCATAATCTATGGAGCATCTTATGGGGCAGCATATGGGGGCAGTATATGGGGGCATAATCTATGGAGCATCTTATGGGGCCATAACCTTTATTGTGCAGCATATGGGGCATTTATTCTATGGAACATCTTATGGGTCCATTATTAACCTTTGTGCAGCATAATATGGGGTGTATTTTGTATGGAGCATCTTATGGGGTTATCATGAACTGTATGGAGCATTATGTGGGGCTCCTGATTCAATATGGATATTCAAAAACATTTAACCTACTGATGTCTCAATTAATTTTACTTTTATTGTTATCTATTTTTATTTTTTAAATTCACCAGTAGCTGCTGCATTTTCCACCCTAGGCTTATACTCGAGTCAATAAGTTTTCCCAGTTTTTTGTGGCAAAATTAGGGGGATCGGCTTATACTCAGGTCGGCTTATACTCGAGTATATACGGTAGGTGAGAATACCAACAAATTGAATCTGAGAGTCTGCACTTTAAATCCACATTGCTTATACAACTGTATTTTAAATATGTTTTGGCAAACAGCTAAAATGCCAAAACTTGTATCATTGTCCAAATATTTCTGGACCTAACTATTGTAAATCAATTTGGACAATTACGGTATCAAATTAAACATTTTTGTAAATTAACTATTTTATTCCTCCAATAAAATATTTTTCTTTTAAACCATATTGTTTTTTAATCAGTCTACATAGACAGTATACTGTACATAGATACGGTAATACAAAAAATACCACCTTATTAAAAATCTACAAGAACAATTTAGCAGTCATGCAACCAAAAACAAATATCTTGAAGAAAGTATTTTAAGAGAGTACTGTCATTTTCAGCAGATGTCAGATGAATGTATGACAACCATCTAACCAGCCTGCAGATAGGGCAATCTACGTGTAGGCTGAGAAGATGCCTGGTCACACACACACAGCTTCACGAGAATTACTGAATAGCTGTAACCAGAAGACATTAGACATGGCAGAATTCACATTTAGTATTTTGTGTTCTTCATTTTTCAGTTAAAAAAATATTCAAATAGATAAACGTATTAACCATTGAATTCCAAATTTTATATTTACACATAATGTATGACCCAAAGAACTGTAAAGTCTATACAGAAAAACAGAACTGTAACTACAATACAACATGGTCTTCAAGGGTAGACATTCACTTCAACATGGAAAAATCTATTGCTAAATCATTATTGGCAATCAAACAGATCCCTGAATCAACAAGATACTTGATTTATTATAATTATCATAAGTATGGCACATGGAGTCCAGGTGGTCCCAAGCTATAGACCTCCCTACATTTTGCGTGCCACTCTAGAGTCATTCTCATCTAAAAGCAATAGACTTTCAACCAATGGATAGCAATACTTTCAAACATGTTCTTTAGAATTTCTGTACATGGATACATCCATACATTATTGAGTCACCTACATTACAGAAAAATTAGAACAATTAATCAGAATTGAGTGGTGTGGTCGTTATTCTATTTGTAATGCACAAGTCTACTTTAAAGCATTCAAAGAAAAACTAGATGCTAAGCATGTTTGCAAACTCTCATGTATAGAAGATATTCAAACCCTCTGCATAACGATCAGACGTGGTAGTCAGACAGTGAGGCAATAGAAGCAATTGAAGTTTATCATCCTGCCATAGGACGCATCTTGTAGTTGATTTTTACAGTTGGGAGCACATTTTGCTCTAAAATTTTCTAAGATCCTGCAAATTAACTATTTCAGCAACTCATTTATGGCCTCTAGTCCTGGGAGGCAGAAAAACAGTCTCACAACATTATGGATCCTTCACCATGTTTGACTGTAGGTTACATATTTCTTTATAGCCTTCATTTAGTCAATAAATATAGCGTTATGCAGAAATGACTTGCCGAAGGGCCCTCATTTAATTTTTGTCGATAGGACGTTTTCCAAGAAGAAAAGTGGTTTGTCTATGTAATTTTAGCAAAGATCAGTAGTTACTTTTAATTATTTTTAAGCAGTGGGGTCCTACTTGGCCTTAGCTCATATAGCCCTGCTTTTTTTACTGTGTGTTTTAAGAGTGGAAACCATCGCTCCTGATGTCTCCAGTTCAGCCGTAAGATCATTAAACACTGCACGTGGTTGCATTGTCCCATTTTGATCCAACTATCAGAGAGTCTTCTCATCAATGCTCCTAATTCTACCATATCCTGGAAGAGCCTAAACTGTTCAATGAGTCGCAAGCTTCTTAATAACAATATTGCAACTACTGAAGGCAGCATTGCCAAGGACTCTGGAGACAGTATTGCAACCTAAACACCAATTCTACTTGGTGATAGTAGCATTTATGGCCTGTTCAGACAGCTCTCGTCTTTGACATTGTGAACAAGAAATAGGGAATTCAGCCTTTTTAACGAGTAACTGTAGTTTTAAATTTTTACTTCATAAATCCATAGTACACGTGAAAATAAGCAACATTATATTAAATCTTATCAAAGAAATCTGCTTCTTTTTCAGCCACAATTGATCAGTCATTATCAAAATTCTCAATTTTGAGGTAAAATATGTATTCAGTGAAGACACAGACTTTCCCATTACTTAGATAAGAGATGGCGGCTGCTACTGATACAATTCTATACAGAAGTGATGAGGAGGAGGGAGCAGCTTCTCACTCCTCACATCTACATAGAATTGTATCAGTAGCCACTGCCATCTCCTATCTCAGTAATGGGAAAGTCTGTGTCTTCACTGAATACAGATTTTACCTCAGAATTGAGTATTTGATAATGGTGTCTACACCGCCCAATGGTATAAAATTCTGTGAAGCAAATGTGGTGTCAATATGATCACGGCACATCTAAATTAATTCATTGGGGGGTGTGGTTTGTAAAATTAGGTTACCTATGGCGGGTTCCTGCTGTTCTGGCACCTCAGGGTCTCTGCCAATATGACATGACACCCTCAAACCATTCCAGCAAAATCTGAACTCCAAAATGGCGCTTCTTCCCTTTTGAGCTTTGCACTGTGCCTCAAAAGTAGTATTCCCCCATATATGGGGTATCAGTGCAACAAATTTTGTGGTCCATTTTCTCCTGCTATCCTTGTAAAATGAAAAAATTTGGGACTAAAAACATTTTTGTGGGAAAAAAATATTTTTTAAAATTTTCACAGAGAAACGTAAAATCATGTGAGCACCTGTGTGTTCAAGCTGCTCACTACATGCCTAAATAAAATCCTAGACGGGTCCAGTTCCCTAAATGGGGTCACTTGTGTGAGGTTTCCATTGTTTAGGCACATCAGGGTCTCTCCAAACGGGACATGGCATCCACTAATGATACCAGCAAATTTTACATTAAAACATTCAAATGACGCTTCTTCCCTTCCAAGTCTTGCCGTGCATCCAAACAGTAGATTTCCCCCACATATGGGGTATCAGCATACTCAGAAAAAATTGACAAACATATTTTGGGGTCCATTTTCTCTGTTACCCTTGTGAAAATAGAAAAATTAGGTCTAAAAGAACATTTTGTTGAAAAATTCAAATTTCTATTTTCACGACTCTACATTATAAACTTCTTTAAAGCATCTGGGGGTTCAAGGTGCTTGCCATACATCTAGATACATTCCTTGAGGGGACAAGTTGCCAAAATGAGGTCACTTGTGGTGGCAAAGTGGTCAAAAATTGTGAATTACACAAAATCCATAAAAATGTTTTTTCAATTTTTTAAAATTGATGGCCAACTCAGAGAATGGGTTTGACTTTTAAAACATTTGCCAATAAGCTGTTCAAAGGCGCTATTTCTCTCTTGCCGATGACTCTTCAGAGAAGGAACCCACTAATGTATTATTGATACACATTATATAGTGTGAAGACATAGCAATGTATCTTAATTAACCAGATGACTATTATTTCAGTAGGCCCAGGGACATGAACTAGAGTTCATGTCAGAATGACTGTTGACCCTTATTATCATTGATTTAATGTTCAATGGCTGACATTATTGCTATTGTATCTGTCCTTGTATTGCAGTCCTAGTATTGTTTTACTATCTTTGGGAAACAAGGGCACAATCTTTGAACATTTGTTAATAAGTTGATGACCCATTTGTGCTCTGCAATATGAAGGACATTCTATGCATGTTGTTGGAACACTTCAGCAATGAGGGATGGTCCCCTACCACCTTACCCCAAGCCTGTGGTGAAATGCCTAAATGCCTGTGTTCAGAGAGACAGAGAATGAGAGACAGAGCAAGAGAGACAGCCCGAAATTCTGCCAAGACATCCAAACATCCAGGGGATCCTACAGGACTGCTACCAATACATCATGGCTCCATCACGAGGCACACAGATCTATAATTCTACAGGAAACAACCTAGGGGACCTTAGGCCCGGCTGAAAGAATGCAGATCTGCTCCATTGACTATCGCTAAACCATGGATATGTTTGGAGAAAGCCAGGATTGGGACCCACCGGTCGCCTGGTTCCATGGGGATGTTCAGAGAAGCCAGATTGTGACCCAAGGGTCAACTAGCCTTGTACCTCAATAAACTGTCATCTTCTTAAGCTTGTTGTTACCTCCTCTCTGTGTGTGTGCCACAGGTGGAGTAGTCAACCCTTGAAGATGAAGCCAGGTTGTGTCCCTCCAGTCAACTGGCCTTGTACCTGAATGGACTGTCATCTTCCTATGTTTGTAATTAGCTCCTCTCTGTATGCATACCACAGGTGGGGTAGTTGACCTTGGGAGCTCTGAAGAAACAGCTGCCATTATTCTGGCGAGTCAGCAGAAGGGTGACACTCTGTAATGTGCACCATCTTGGGGTATTTTGCTGGGTCTGTTCCACGTGTTATCTGCCTGTTTTGAGGTTCAATAAAGCATTGCCACACTGTTCTACCCTCACCCTGTGTTGTTGGAGTAACATTATGCCCACGTTAAGGGGAGATCGGGCGTGCGGTGGGATGATCCCTGGGCCATGCGGTTTCAGCTAACGGACCTGGGCACCCGCCGACTCCCTCATGACTCCACATATAGTTTCAGTGGAACTATGGTTCAGCCGATAACTAACTCTCCTGACTATCCTTGGGTAAGCATTCCTGTGCTTTCTATTAGAGTGCTACTGCCAAACTCCTTTCAGATCATCAAACAAATTTAAATATTAGACAAAGATAACACAAGTAAAACAGTATTTAATTGAAGGTCTTTGTTATTAAGGGAAAAAGAAATCCAAATTACTTAAAAAATTTTAAAAAAATTAACTGTGTTTTCTCACATCTTTAGAAAGCGGAGTTCAAATTCCCTAGCCACATCCAGGCTTGATTACTGCCACACCTATTCTCAATTAGAAAATCACTTAAATAGCACCTGCCTGACAAAGTGAAATAGACCAAAAGATCCTAAAAGGCTAGATATCAGCCAAAGTAATTCTAGAACAAATTAGAAACAAATAAATTCAAATTTAGCAGCCTGGAAAGGGTTATAAAGATTTGGGACTCCAGAAAATCACAGTGAGATCCATTATCTACAAATGGTGAAAATGTGAAACAGTGGTGAACCTTCCCAGGAGTGGCTGGCTGTCCAAAGTTACCCCAAGAGTGCAGCAACGACTCATTCAAAAGGTCACAAAAGACCCCACAACATCATCCAAAGAACTGCAGGCCTCACTTGCTTCACTTAAGGTCAGTGTTCATGATTTTACCATAGAAAGAGAGTGGGCAAAAATGGCCTGCAAGGCAGAGTTCCAAGACGAAAACCACTGCTGAGCAATAAGAAGATAAAGGTTCGTCTCAGTTTTGCCAGAAAACATCTTGATGATCCCCAAGACTTTTGGGAGACTAGTCTGTGAACTGACAAGACAAAAGTTGAACTTTTTGGAAGGTGTATGTCCCATTACATATGGCATAGAAGTAACACAGCATTTCAGAAAAGGAACATCATACCAACAAGTAAAATATAGTGGTGGTAGTGTGATGCTCTGGGGCTGTTTTGCTGCTTCACGACCTGGAACACCTGCTGTGCAAATGGAACCATGAATTCTGCGGTCTACCAACAGATCCTGAAGGAGACTGTCCGGCCAGCTGTTCGTGACCTCAAGCTGAAGTACACTTGAGTTATGCAGCAGGACAATGATCCAAAACACACCAGCAAGTCAACCTCTGAATAAACAAAATTAAGACTTTGAAGGAGCCTAGTCAAAGTCCTGATCTTAATCTGATTAAGATGCTGTGGCATGACCTTAAAAAGGTGGTTTATGCTCAGAAACCCTGGAATGTGATTGAATTATAACAATTCTGCAACCATGAGTGGGCCAAAATTTCTCCAGAGCGTTGTAAAAGACTCATTGCAATTATCGCACACGTTTGATAGCAGTTGTTGCTGCTAATGGTGGCACAACCAGTTATTAGGTTTAGGGAGGGCAATCACTTTTTCTCAGAGAGTACTGTACGTTTGAATTTATTTTTCCCTTAATAATAAAGACCTTCATTTAAAAACTGCATTTTGTGTTTACTTGCCTTATCTTTGTCTAATATTTAAATCTGGTTGGTGATCTGAAACATTTAAGTGTGACAAACATGCAGAAGAATAGGAAATCAGGAAGGGGGGCAAAGACTTTTTCATACCACTGCATATAAGAGCTTTCATCCGAAATGCAGGCCATAACTTTTAAGTAACAGGAAAATTAATTTATATAGTAGGTAAAGTCTGGCTCAGATTTTAGTGAAATGGGATTTCAGGAATAAATGGCATACAGCAAATCTTAGCGATACTAAAGCTATGCTTCAGTGGATTACGAAATATGTCATGGAACAACTAAAATATTATTAGAAGAAAATGGGAGTATTAATTTACCAGAACAAGACTTTAAATGAATCATGAAACAAACACCTGTACTGGAGGAAAAAAGTCCCCATTGGTAACAATGAGGGGAAATTAAAGTGACTGGGATTTGGGATAGATTTGGCTGACTTGTATGGAAACGTTGCAGATAGGTGCACTGATACCAGCTGTGAAGCACAGTAAAAAGGCAGGGAGCCGATGTAAAACAATATAGTGTATTTTCACAATGATTCATTCAGTTTCCTGATACGGCTTGGAACGCACATTACTGAAGAGTCGGAGCTACTGTAATGACTTGGCTGCGAGAGCTCCAGTAGTAATATTATGGTGCCACTGGCCTCTGAAGACTAAGGCAAAGATAACACCCTTAAACAAAGGGTATTTTCGACAAAGACATTTCCTGTGCTTTCTAGAAATATGGAACAAAATGAGGCCAAAGGGTGAACTCAAACAATGTCCTATGGCCACGTTCACAAGTCCAATATTTGGTCAGTATTTGTAAGCCAAAACTAGGAGCGGAACCATCAGAGGAAAAGTATAATAGAAACATGTCACCACTTCTGTATTCATCACCCTCTCCTGGTTTTGGTTTACAAATACTGATATAAAATACTGACCAAATACTGAATGTGTGAACGTGGCCTAATGGAAAAGTCTGTTCAGAAAACATGATAGAAAATGGATATTGAACAAATATATATTTCTACGTGAAGGCAAGGGATTTGCTAAAAAACTTAGAAAAGATTGTTGATAAGACCTACAAAAAATGAAATCTTACTACATAGTCTACATGGATAATTAAAAGCAAGCTATAAAAAAGAGATTGAAATATACGGTAAATCCATGGCACAGCCTTTCAGTGTTCTCTGTGAGAGAGCCACTGTCTCATGTGGAGGCAATCTCACTGTCAAAGATTGGGGGACGGCATTCCAAACACTGAACCTACTGACCACCAATAGGATCTGTCAGAGGACAGTATGGAAGATGCTATGCCCATTACATGGTTGTCTGAATGCGTAATGGGGTCTTAACAGCAGGGATTGCAGGATATATATTTGCATATAATCAGGAAACTAAAGAGAGCTCCTTTACGGGACAACAAGTCTTTTGCTGTTCTATCCAACCCTCTTCATTTTACAAAGTTTATAGATAGGGTACAGAAACATCTGAAGTCACCAACAACCAGACTTATGCCTCGCAATGAAATTACAGGGTGCTAACCCTTCAAGCAATGGCTTAAAACATCACTGCGCCAAAATAAAGCAAGTAAACATTATACAGCTCTGGCAAAAGTTAAGAGACCACTGCACAGTATTATAAAAATCAGCTTATCTACATGTCTGACAGCCATTCCATTTCAGTGTCAGTTGAATTCCAACCAGAGTACACCTCATTCTACTTAATGTGCTTCTGATTAGATGATCACCTGAACCAAATCTTATTTAACGAAGGAAAGTATAAAAAACCCTGCTGTGGTGTTCACAATCCTCTTGCAATAGGACAAGCTGGATGGCAAAATAAGTGCTAGTAATATCCCAAATGTAATAGGAATGAAAAAATAACTTAACAATGCCAAAGGAGTTGAAAGGAAAAGTCTTGAGTGAGGAAAAGAAGGGCTCAATTCTGGCTTTACTAGCACAGGGATACAGCGAGCGACATGTTGCCTCCATCCTTAAAATTTCTAAGACGGCAGTCCATTACAACAAGGTCAAGCAGCAGACATTGGGGACAACAAAGCTACAGACCGACAGAGGGCGAAAACGACTCTCCACTGACCGGGATGACCGTCATCTTATTCGAATGTCACTCAGCAACCACAAGATGACATCAAGTGACCTACAAAAGGAATGGCAAATGGCAGCTGGGGTGAAATGCATGGCAAGAACAGTTCGTAACAGGCTCCTAGAGGCAGTGCTTAAGTCATGTAAAGGCTAGAAAAAAAGCCTTTCATCAATGAGAAGCAAAGGAGAACCAGGCTGAAGTTTGCCAAAGACCATAAGGATTGGACCATAGAGGACTGGAGTAAGGTATTCTTCTCTGATGAGTCTAATTTTCAGCTTTGCCCAACACCTGGTCATCTAATGGTTAGACGGAGACCTGGAGAGGAGTACAATGCACAGTGTCTTGCACCCACTGTGAAATTTGGTGGAAGATCGATGATGATCTGAGGATGCTTTAGCAATGCTGGAATTGGGCAGGTTAATCTTTGTGAAGGACGTATGAATCAAGCTGCATACAAGGTTATCCTGGAAAAACAGTTGATTCCTTCTGCTCAGGCAATGTCCCCCAACTCTGAGGACTGTTTTTTTTTCCAGCAGGACAATGCGCCATGCCACACAGCTAGGTCAATCAATGTGTGGATGAAGGACCACCACATAAAATCCCTGTCATGGCCAGCCCAATCTCCAGACCCGAACACCTTTGAAACCCTCTGGAATGTAATCAAGAAGATGATGGAGAGTCACAAGCCATCAAACAAAGAAGAACTGCTTAAATTTTTGTACCAGGAGTGGCAAAAGGTCACCCAAAAAGTGTGAAAGACTGGTGGAAAGCATGCCAAGACGCATGAAAGCTATGATTAAAAATCATGGTTATTCCACAAAATATTGATTTCTGAACTCTTCCTGTGTTAAAACATTAGTATTGGTGTTTCGAAATGATTATGAACTTGTTTTCTTAGAATTATTTGAGGTCTGCAAGCATTGCATTTTTTTGCTATTTTGACCATTTCTCATTTTCTGAAAATAAATACAAAATTTAATGCTTGGAAATTTGAAAGACATGTTATCAGTTGTTTATAGAATAAAAGAACAATTTACATTTTACTCAAAAATATACCTATAAAGAGAAAAATCAGACAAACTGAAAATTTTGCAGTGGTCTCTTAATTTTTGCCAGAGCTGTATATGGATCCTATTGATGAGGTTGTCTGGGATATAAAACATTTGGGAAATGTAATTGAATGAAAAATAACCAATACTCTCTATTTAGTCCTCCGTACTTTCAGACTGATGCCCTGGTGATCCCTGAGTCTTAGTTTAATTATCTGCAACAATGACATGCAGTACATCCATATGACCGCTGCAATCAACTACTGGCCATAGATGTCATGTTAGCATATACGGCAGAAGACTGCTGGAGTCAAGGATAGGCAGTGGAAAATAAAAAAAATTAGTCCGATAGTGTAACGCAAAAACACTTAAGGGGGTATTCCCATCTCCAAGATCATATCACAATATGTAATAGATGTAACAATAATAATATCAGCAAATATCTCCAATTAGAAATGTAGTATAGTTCTTATGATTTATGCTTCTTTCCTCATGTGCAGGCATTGCAGGACCTAAGGTATCCATGGTTACGACCACTGATCTAGTGACAGTTAGCTAGTTGCTAGTGGTCGTAACCATGGATACCCAAGGTCCTGCAATGCCTGCATATAAGGAAAGAAACATAAATCATAAGAACTATACTACATTTCTAATTGGAGGTATTTGCTGATATTATTATTATTACACCTACTACAGATTGGGATAGGATCTTGGAGATGGCAATACCCTTTTAATCACAGATCTTCGGATGATGCAGACTTGTACAAATTCATCAGTCTCTTCATGTAACTACAAACAAACTAATTTTCACGTCTCCTTGTTATTGTTTATGATGAAGATAGTTCTTAATGACATTGGCTGTAAGTTTGATGTCGCCGTCGTGCTGCAGAACAAATTCAGAGCCAATCAGATGACTCATAGCTAGTATTGCAATATGATGGGTAGAGTTGAGAGACTTTGGTCGGATCGGGTTTCGTGAAACCCGAATGAAACAAAATTTGATTCGGATGAAACTGGTCCGACTAGGGCAAAAAAAAGTCGGAGTTTCGTCCGAAACTCGACCCCAATGCAAGTCAATGGGGAATAAAAGTCGGCATTGAGTGGATGAATGTCATCCGCTCAATGCCGACTTTTATTTCCCATTGACTTGCATTGGGGTCGGGTTTCGGACGAAACTCCGACTTTTTTTTTGCCCTAGTCGGACCAGTTTCATTCGAATCAAATTTTGTTTCATTCAGGTTTCACGAAACCCGATCCGACCAAAGTCGCTCAACTCTAATGATGGGTAATGATTTTTGGCCACAATACTTCCATGAAGACCACTTCTGGACAGACTTCTCCAAAAGGTGGATAGGTGTAGTTGGGTCCCATTGGTTGTTGCCAGTTCTTAGCACTACTGGATTTGAAGGGATGTAATCATTAAGTGTCTTTCATTTGCTGCATTAATTTTCCTTGGCCATCCACTGCATCCGTGGTCCTTAATGCTGAGAAGTACAGGCAGTTCTTTATCTGTCATGCAACAACATCAGGGACACGTATGATTGACTTCAAATGTATTCTGCAGCAGTACACCGACCCCAAACATATCGCCAATATAAGCATAAGGCCGGGGTCACACTTGCAAGTGTGATAGGAGAACCTCACGCAAGTCTCTCGGATTAGTACTAGGCACTTGGACCGGAGTGTGAGGCTGCATAGAAATACATGCAGCCACACACTTCAGTCCTGAGTGCCGGCGAAAGTGCCAGGTATTGATGAGCGAGTTTCTCGCATCACAGTCGCAAGTGTGACCCCGGCCTATAGAAGAAGAAGGAGTCCTGGAAGTGATGATGTGTCCCCACAGAGACTTGATCTCAACATTTTGGAGTTTGTCTGGGATTACATGAAAAGACAGAAGGATTTACCCAACACTACCTTCACAGAACTGTGGAAGATTCTCCAAGATGACTAAAACAATATCCCAGATGAGTTTCTTCAAATGGATCCTGTTTTCAAGGCAAATATTGATTATGATTTAGATTTCTCTTTTGTTTGTTCACTAACTGATAAAAATAAATTAAAAACACTTTTTTTGTTTTAAAGCATTCACACTTTTCGGCACTTTTTATATTAGTTTTAATATTTCATAAAGAATGGATGCTTTATATGGAAAAAAAAAGCACAAGCCCGTCTGAACTTTTAAATTCCTATTTTGCATCTGTTTTCTCTCAGAAAGGAAATGTAACATCAACTGTTATTCACTGTCCTATTAAGGGAATAGAAGAATCCAGGATATCTATAAACAGAAAGATAGTGAGGAAACACTTAGCTAACCTAAATGTATTCAAGTCTCCAGGTCCAGATGAATTACACCCCAGAGTACTGAAGGAGATAGCAGAAGAAATTTTTGAACCCCTCTCCATAATCTTTGAAAATTCTTGGAGAACAGGAGAAGTGCCAGAAGACTGGAGAAGAGCAAATGTTGTTCCTATCTTCAAAAAGGGGAAGAAGGTGGACCCAGGCAACTATAGGCCGGTGAGTCTGACTTCTATACCAGGAAAGATCTTTGAACAAATTATTAAACAACATGTATGTCAATACCTGGATAAGAATGAAGTGATTAAACAGAGTCAGCATGGGTTTGTAACTAATAAGTCATGTCAGACTAATTTAATTTCCTTCTATGATGGTATTACTGATTGGGTGGATCAAGGAAATGCTGTAGATATAGTATATCTTGACTTCAGCAAAGCATTTGACAAAGTCTCTCATACAATCCTTATTGAAAAAATGACTAAGTATGGAATGGACAAGGCAACTGTTAGGTGGATTCATAACTGGCTTAGTGATCGGACCCAAAGAGTGGTCGTAAATGGCTGCACATCCAGTTGGAAGAATGTCTCAAGTGGGGTACCACAGGGCTCTGTCCTGGGCCCTGTATTGTTCAACATCTTTATCAACGATTTAGATGAAGGAATTGAGGGTAAACTGATTAAATTTGCTGATGACACAAAGCTAGGAGGGATAGCTAATACTAGAGAAGAGAGAGAGAGGATTCAAAAATATTTAAATAAACTGGAGAAGTGGGCAGCAACTAACAGAATGGTTTTTAACAGGGAGAAATGCAAAGTACTACATCTGGGCAATAAAAATGAAAAAAGCATATATAGAATGGGAGGAATAGGGCTAAGTGACAGCACATGTGAAAAAGACTTGGGTATACTAATAGATCACAGACTGAATATGAGTCAACAGTGTGATGCAGCAGCAAAAAAGGCAAATGCAATTCTAGGATGTATTAACAGAAGCATACAGTCTAGATCACGTGAAGTAATTATTTCCCTCTACTCCTCTTTGGTCAGACCTCATCTGGAATATTGTGTCCAATTTTGGGCACCACATTTTAAAAAAGACATCAACAAACTGGAGCAAGTTCAGAAAAGAGCGACCAGAATGGTGACCGGTCTGCAAACCCTGTCTTATGAGGAAAGGTTGCAGGATTTGGGAATGTTTAGTTTGCAAAAGAGAAGACTGAGAGGAGACTTAATAGCTGTCTACAAATATCTAAAGGGCTGTCACATTGTAGAAGGATCAACTTTATTCTCATTTGCACAAGGAAAGACTAGAAGCAATGGGATGAAGCTGAATGGGAGGAGACACAGATTAGATATTAGAAAAAACGTTTTGACAGTTAGAGTGATCAATGAGTGGAACAGGCTGCCACGAGAAGTGGTGAGTTCTCCTTCAATGGAAGTCTTCAAACAGAGGCTGGACAGACATCTAACTGGGATGATTTAGCGAATCCTGCTTTGAGCAGGGGGTTGGACCAGATGGCCCAGGAGGTCCCTTCCAACTCTACGATTCTATGATTCTATGATTCTATGACATCACAAGTGCAGTGAAGTAAACAAAAGGCCCCCGAAAAGCACCAAAGCATCAGCGCTAGAGAAGCAGGAGATTCTATAGGTGAGAATTGATTTTTATTTTTTTATTAAATCAAACTTCTTCTTGCTACACATTTATTGTAAAATTCCAGACAAGCCGTTTAGTCTTTTAAACATTGAGCAAAATGAGTTTTCTTCTAGAGCTGTCAATAGGTAAATGTCTAATCCTTACACGCAGAGTGTCCAACTGTAGGCGGCATTTTCTTCCTTATGGAGAAAGCTATTTTGCAGACATTTTTCCCCCAGAAAACATTACCCTGCACATTTCCCACCAGCTGGATCTGCACAGTGAAAATCAGGACCTTCTGAGCCAAGAAATATATATTGTTTTATATATAAAATGCACACATGCATTTATAGACAACAAACTGATGCCAATAGCAAATACAGTTAGAATCAGAATATTGTTTTGAATAATTAAAATAGTTTAAACAGATAAAATTATCCATATAATGCACATTTCCATTTTAGTGAAAAAACCCCAGTACTTACTGCTGTGAAGGCTAGCAGTTCTTCTTCTGTTAACTTGTGCACTGGATTATTCTTCTGTAAATCAATGCTGTGAAGAAAAATAAAAATAATCAGTGTTTGATGTCTGACATATAATACAATACTATTGGTCGCAGGGTAACCAATGCAGAGCAGTTCATGAGGCTGACTAAGGGGACGTCTCTCAGCACAATTTGACTGTTCAAACCAAGCACAGCCGTTCAGTCCTCCCTCGGCATGGACTAAGAGTTTAGGATACCTTCCCATTTACTTGCTATCCATCTCCTCTCTTCTTTTTTTGACAAACAGTTCTGGTCAACTCTCAAAACCATGAGGGGCAATATCTCTGACCCCTTCCCAGCTATTAACATCAATCAATAGCTGTTTGTTTAGCCTTTGCTGGTTTGAAGTTATAGGGGGTCCCTACGTTATTTTTTCTTCTGGGGTCCCCGTAAATTTAGCAAAAATGCTTAGTAAACAGCTGCAAACTGTTATTAATAGCCTGGGATACTTATGTGTATTGTCCCTTGTCCCAGATTATTAACCTCAGCCCCAGCAATTGGCTTTCCCTTTGCTGGTTATGAAAACTGCACGAGAGCCCACACTGTTTTTTTATTTAATTCTTTAATTATTTTACACAGGAGTTACACAGCTGATGCTGAATACAACTCCCATCATTGTATCCTGGTCGCGCTGATCTGAGCGAGAGCAAGAGACAATGTTGAGAGCTGCCTTCAGCTGCCGAGTACAAGTGTGCATAGAGCACACTACAGTTACCTATACGATTCAATATGTACATACGGGTGCTACAACCTCTAGATGATAAGGAATGCGACAAATAGGAGAGAAAGAATGACATAATGATGAGCACACCTGCAGATACGTAACAATCTAGTCAAGCTTTATTGGCAAAAAGAGGACATACATATAAAAACATATAAGACTATACAACATATCCCAAACCCTATTGCTTTATATAGTTCAACTGAACGGAATAAACAATTTTCTCTCCTTCTATATACTGCCTTCAGCAGCCGGCGCCTGGGAGCAGCACGAACTGTACTGCTTGTTCCCAGTATGTGCCGGTATGTATCACGCTGATAGCACACGGATGTGATCCACGTGTCATTAGTGTGCACCACACATTTTGATTGTGCTGCGCAAAAAAAACCTGACACGTCTGCAGGATTTTCATACAGACACATGGTCCATGTGAAAAACCTGACATATGCCATTAATAATAAATAGTAATATTAATCATGTGGAAGAAAAGTGATTCCGGCAGCTAAACAATAAAGGGTTATTTACAGTTAGAGCAGTAAGACTGTGGAATGCCCAAACACAGGAAGAAGTAATGGCAGACACTAGAACAGATGTTAAAAAAGGTCTGGACAATTTCCTTGATACACACAACATTGCGGGTTATAGCTAAATTAATGACGAAATGTACAATTGTTGATGAAAGGCTGAACTTGATGGTCCTGGGTCTTTTTTCAACCTACGTAACTATGTAACTATATGTTATTATGTATGCATCACCATTAAATACAATGGGTATGCGAGGATCCGTATTTGCAGCCCTTAAAAAACGAAGTACATATGGCCACAGAAAATGGACGTGTGAAGGGGCCTGCAGCTGCTGATATGTTAAGGGCTCGCTCACACTGCCATATATTCTTTCATACAAGAGAAATGGGCCGATTATGCAAATGACACTCAGCTCAAGCTACATCACTTGTATGGAGAACGTAATTTCTCCATTGTCTGTGAACATATATCAGACTGTACTGGGATGACATCCAAGTGCAGTTCAGCGTTTCACATGTACTGAGAGACTTGTATGGGTGAGCGTAAGACTAATATCGGACACACCAGTACATTCCCATAAGTTCCCTTATGCTGAATGGGAATGAGAAAATAATGACAGATTTGCACTGCCCCATAGTATAACATTGGGCCGAGTGCTATCTGATAAAGCATCGGATAGGACTCGGCCGTGTTAGGCTACTTTCACACATCAGGTTTTCGGCGTCAGGCGCGATGCAGCGTCGTGCCGGAACGCCAGATCCGGCAAATGTTTTGTAAAACCGGATGTGACGGATCCGGTTTTCTGCCGGATCCGTCTTTTTCTTGACAGACAAAATCGGATCCGTCTCATCCGGTTCATCCGTTTTTCTATCCGTTTTTCGACGGATTACGCCGGATCCGGTTTTTAAAATTGACCCTTGTGGCCTTCCGAACGGGATTGGCTACTGGAAAACTATATATAGTGTGTTCCTACAGCCCTTCTTTGACAGGTTGTAGAGGAGAAAGTGCAGGTTGGAGAGAAGAGCAAGTTACTGGCGAAGATGGATGTTGTCATTGGAAATATTTTGAAGAATTTGGCGGATTTTATAGCGGAGGCGAATCGTTTGAGGGTGATTGTTCTGGAGAAGGAGAGAGCGAGACAGCAGCGCATCAGGCATCGTAGACGACGTTTGTGGATCCACCCCATCACAGCCAAGAGAATGACGCGTGGGGTCTATTCTACACTCTGCATGGACCTTCGACGAAACCCGGATAAATTTTTTGGATATGTTAGGATGAAAATGGAGAATTTTGATTACTTGGTGGAGCGCATTGCACACCTCATAAGAAAAGCGGACACCTATTGCCGCTTCTCTGTTTCACCCGCAGAGCGTCTGATGGTGACTTTAAGGTAAGCCACATTTATTGGATGTGATCGCATCAGAGCACACTTTCACTGCAATCTTGTTGGTGGTAGTTTGTATCTCCAAGTGTTATAGCTCAGTTTTGGTATGTAATGCTGTGATTTAAAACTAATTTATTGTTTTTTAATTCCCCACAGATTTCTTGCAACTGGAGAATCCCTTTCGTCACTGCATTTCCAGTACAGCCTCGGGATTTCCACCATATCTGGAATAGTGAAGTACACATGCTGTGCACTGTGGGACTCCTTAGCTGAAGAGTTTTTACCAGAGCCCACAACAGAGAGGTGGATTGAAATTGCTGACAAGTTTCAACAGATATGTCAGTTTCCCAACTGCTTGGGCGCTGTGGACGGGAAACATATCCGCATTGTAAAGCCAGCTGGATCGGGATCGGAATATTTCAATTACAAGAAATATTTTTCAATTGTCCTCATGGCCATCGCTGACGCGGAATACAAATTTATTGCGGTTGATATTGGGGCCTATGGCCGCTCCAATGACTCTCAAGTTTTCAAACTGACTGCCATGGGGCGTAAACTGTATGGAAACACCTTCCAGTTCCCACCACCTAGACCGCTGCCGCAAACATCTGGTCCACCTATGCCATTTGTCTGTGTAGGGGATGAAGCCTTCCAGCTGTCAGAACACCTTTTGAAACCGTACTCTAGCAGAGGATTGACAAGACCAAAACGCATTTTTAATTACCGCCTCACAAGAGCAAGAAGAATGGTTGAATGTACCTTTGGTATTCTGACAGCCAAATGGCGGGTCCTATTGACTGCGATCAACCTCAAGACAGAAACTGTGGACGAGGTGATCAAAGCGTGCGTGGTACTCCACAATTTTGTTATCTGCAAGGAACCCATTTCCATTGAGGACACCTCTGAAGAAACCACCTTGCAAGATTACCATGACATTACCACTAGAAGTTCTGTGACGGTTTCAGTAATGAGGGACAATTTTGCACTATACTTTATGTCACCTCAAGGCAGAGTACACTGGCAGGATGACAGAGTGTGAAAGATTTGTGCCCAACCAAACTTGTGTACCTTCTGTACCAACAGTATATACCTTTGCCAACCAAAGTTGGCTATCTTGTCATGGTCTTACTATTTTTAGCTTTAGGCCACAGGTGTGTACCTGGTTGTGTTTTATGCAAAGTATTTCACCTTTTAACAAAAGTTGTGTACATTGTTAGGAAATCACCAACAATAAACACAACTTTTTAGGTGAAATACTTTGCTTCAAACACAACCAGGAACACAACTGTGGCAAAAAGCTAAAATTTACCCACAGTTATATACCTAGTTTTGAATACCATTTCACCTTTTAAATACCCTGTATTTAACCTTTTTCGCAGCAGAAAGAAATGACAGACAACCAGTGTAAAATAATTTAACTTTTATTGAAAAATGTTTTTTTAGTAAACTTTTTTAAAATTTTAATAAACTTGTTTAATAAAGCTTTGAAACCATAAAACTGGTCATTTTTATTTAAATACACACATTATAAATCTGTGTAGTGTGTGGTGGAAATACTGCTGGAGGGGCTGCGGGACACTTCGACACTGGGAGTGTGGAGAGAGGACTGGGATCGTGGTGGGGAAGGAACAGTTAGAGGTGAAGGTGTGGAAAAAACTACAGAATGGGTGGACATGTGGGAAGCAGAAGATGTGGTGGGCGGTGGAGTGGAGGGTTGGGCAGGGAATGTAGGAGCAGATGATGTTGATGGCAAGTTGTATGGGGAAGGAGTTTGGTACGGGGCAGGTTGCTGGAAGTGGGGAGATGTCTGGTACGGGGCAGGTTGCTGGAAGTGGGGAGATGTCTGGTACGGGGCAGGTTGCTGGAAGTGGGGAGATGTCTGGTACGGGGCAGGTTGCTGGAAGTGGGGAGATGTCTGGTACTGGGGAGGTTGCTGGTACTGGGGAGTTTGCAGGTACTGGGGAGGTTGCTGGTACTGGGGAGGTTGCTGGTACTGGGGAGGTTGCTGGTACTGGGGAGGTTGCTGGTGCTGGGGAGGTTGCTGGTGCTGGGGAGGTTGCTGGTGCTGGGGAGGTTGCTGGTGCTGGGGAGGTGGATGGTGCTGGGGAGGTGGATGGTATGTAATAGGAGGGGGAGGATGGAAAGAGGCTGGAGGGGGTGTAGATGTAATAGGAGGGGGAGGATGGAAAGTGGCTGGAGGGGGTGTAGATGTAATAGGAGGGGGAGGATGGAAAGTGGCTGGAGGGGGTGCAGGTGGAGGAACTACTGTGGTGGGAGGAGGAGGTTGGGAGGTAACTTGCTGGAGAGCAGCGTGGCATGAATGCATTACATGCATCTGCTGGGCAGGAGAGAGCGTTTCCATGCGCTCCACAACAGACCTGAAAAAGGTGTGGTTTGGCGAAGATCTTGCTTCTGAATGCATGGTTTGCAGAAGTGTCTTCACCTCCAGAATGCTGGAGTTGATCTGCTGATAGCCTGCGGAGATTTGCTCTGACAAGACTTTTAGACAGTTCTGGAAAGATGCATTCAGATGCAAGAACTCTGGCGCATAACTCTTTTCCTGACCCCTCTGCCGCTGAAGCCCAGTACCCACAGGTGAACTAGAGGTGGCAGGGGCAGAAGGGTGGGGTAAAGGGAAAGCGATCTCCTCACCAGCAGCTTCATGTAATGTAGGCGGCCACGATGCTCCTGTGCTGGTGGATGGGACAGATGGGTCGAATGTGTGGGAAGGCTGGGAAGGTGCAGATGTACCGGGGCGGTCGAAGTGTCCATCGGTGCCGGTCTCCTCAGGGATCGCCTCAGAAGGGTCCAATCGTGCAGGCTCCCGAGTGCTGCTCACCGTGCTGTGGAATAAAGAGAAAAAAAACAATTAAAATAGTGACATGGTATGGCCCTGGCTGAAAAAAAAAAGTTACATCTAAACATTTTTTTGTCACATGTGGTGTGTAATATTTACCTTCTGGTGAGCGTTGTCTCCCGGAGGAACGACAGGGCTCGTGCGTACTTGTACTTGCTCCTGCGTCCTCCAGATCCACTCGGGGCCCGCATCTCTTTATTGAACTCCTTCTTGAAACGATCCCTCACAGACCGCCACCGCTTCACAATTCTCTCCCCTGAAACGAGAAAGGACAAAGTGGTTAGTATACAACATCAGTGTTTCCCAAACTCCAGTCCTCATGGTCCCCAGGGGTCATGTTTTCAGGATTTCCAAAGTAAATAGAAATCCTGAACACATGATCCGTGGGGACCACGAGGACTGGAGTTCGGGAAACACTGGTTTAAATCAAGCAACCGGTACTGTATATACTTACGCTCTTTAATCTGGGCCCGAGCTTCGAGGTCCTCCCAGCGGTCCACAAGGAGCGAACAGATTTCCTCCCAGAGTCGTCGGGTAACGATCAGGTCAGCGTGGCGGCGGTCAGCCATATTCCAGAGCGGCTCCCTTTCTCTGACGAGATCGATGAGGCGGTCCACATCAATCCCCCCATCCTCACCGTCAGAGTCGGGAGCACGCTGTGAAGGCTGTTAAAGAAAAAGACAAAAATAACATAATTAGCCTCCACAAAAGAAATGAAATAAAAAGTGCAAAAAAAACAAAGCAAAAATATTTATACTTACACGCTGGTGACCGCCGCGTTGCTGTCGCCGACGACCCTGGGAGGCACTGCGAGGACCTCTTGGCCGAGCACCAGATTGGGAAGACTAGAGAAGAAAACAAAAAATGTTATGTCTTTGGATGTAGGCATTTGTTTGCTGTGTGTGGTCTGCAGAACATTGTTTTCTATGTGTTGTGTGTAGTGTGATGTTGTGTTTCTGCGTTTGATGCAAAAAACTTACCAATTGTGAGCCCACTCCAAGTGTCTGTCCACCCCTTCCTTCTTCTTCTGGGAGCTCCTCTTCATCTTGTGATTCCTGTTTTGAAATAAAAGGCAATGAATACACATATATTACAGAGATGATGGATTTTGGAAATAAAAACTTACCGTCAAACGCTGACGATGCGAGGGAGGGCTCCCAGAAGATGTGCTGTCTTCCTCATGGCCAGACTCCATGGCTGTGGGTGGTGTTTCTGCTGCTGCCATTGCTGCTGCTGCTGCTGCTGCTGCATCTATTGGGCGGCTGTTGAATAAAGAGAAACAAAGGGCCAATGAATATCTTGATATTCCATAGCCCTAGTTTGGAGGAATGGGGGATTTGATAATTACCGTCTCTCATCTGCTGCTGGACTCCCCTCCCGTTGTTCAGCATGCTGCTCCATTTGGGGTGGTGCTGCTGCTGATGTCTGCTGCCTTCTCCTGCTCCTGGTTCTTGGCTTGGGTGGCATGTTGGGTGTGGCTGAGGGTCCCATTGTCTTGCTTTTATATATGTCCTGTGGGCAGAGCTACTGAGCATGCTCAGACCAAAGAAACCGGATCCGGCGCATTGCGGCGCTCATAGGCTTTCATTGTATGAAAAAGGCGGACACGCCGGATTCGGCGTGTCCGGCTTTTTCGACGGAGACAAAAAACGTTACAGCCTCCGTTTTTTCCAGACGCCGGATCGCGTCACATTGCCGGATCCGGCGAAAATCGGATGAAACGCATGGCCATCCGGCTCGATCCGGCTCTAATGCAAGTCAATGGGGGGGAAACCGGATCCGGCATTGCATTTCGACGGATCCGGTTTTAGTCAAAAGCGCCGGATCGCGCCTGACGCCGAAAACCTGATGTGTGAAAGAGGCCTTATACACCAGTGTGAGTATAACCTAAATCTGTCAATCTAAGCCAGCATCATTTACACTCGCTGCCGCTATAATGTCAGGGGAACTGTTAAAGACCCCTGTGCCTGTCATGTCAGTACTTCTTTACATTTTTGCTATATACACCAATACAAGCCATCAGACAATGGCAGATTCAAGTGCCTAATAAAAACTGCAAAATACAGTTAAAACTAAAAAAAAACATGTTTTAAGAAAAAAATTACAAAACGTTCATCCCACTTCTCACCCATTAAAAATTAAGAAATAAAAAATACACATGTGCTATCTCCACGTCCATAAAACTCGGAACTATCAAAATCTAAAATAATAATAATAATCTTTATTTTTATATAGCGCTAACATATTCCGCAGCGCTTTACAGTTTGAACATATTATCATCACTGTCCCTGATGGGGCTCACAATCTAAATTCCCTATCAGTATGTCTTTGGAGTGTGGGAGGAAACCGGAGTGCCCGGAGGAAACCCACGCAAACACGGGGAGAACATACAATTAATTAACTCTATCAGTAAACGGTAAACTAAATCTACCGGTAAATGCCAAAATAGCAGGTTTTTTGGCTGCTGCTACAGCGCACAGTAACACAATAAAATGTGACCAAAATATTGTATCTACCCCCAAAATAGTATAAAAAGAACTCCATCAGCTTAAGGAACAAAAAACACAGCTACATCACCCAAAAATTGGAAATATCGGAAAAATGGCGACACAAGCACCATTTTATTTGTGTAATTAATTTTGGAGGGAAATCTCTGCTTAGAAAAAGCCAAGTATGTTTGATATCGCTGTAAGCGTATTTACCTGGAGAATAATATTATAGGGTCAATATTACCATATAAAACTTAAAGGACAGTTATGGAATTGCGCTTTTTGTTTCCTATTTTGACGCACAAGGAATTTGTACTCCGCATTCTAGTACATCACATGATAACATTTATGGTGATAAAATATATTGTGTCATTCAAAAGTACAAATCATCCCATGAGAAAACAAGCCCTCACATGGATATGTTGACAGGACCAAAAGAAAAATGATGACTCTAGAAGAAGGGGAGGAAAAAAAGGTGCAAAAATGTAAAAATCATACAGAAGGGGTTAATGATGCAGAAATAGGTCAAGAAAATGGTATTCATCTGCAATGTGACTATGAAGAGTGGCAGATGCTGCGGCCCCATGCCCGGTGTACATGCTGTATACAACACAATGCTATAAATCTGTTTTGAGCAAGGCATGAATACAATGTCACAAATATGTTTGTTAGTAACCATACTGTAAAATACAATGCCGAGCTGTCACTCGTGGGACGTGATCCCCTCTCCGGTCAGACAACAGAGTGTTTACATTCATTTCCAAAAATCTCTACACGCAAACAGCTGTATACACATGTACGAGCTCGATTCCACACGGACAGACATGCGTGCACACTGCCAGAAGCAATATCTCACTCCTGTAAGAAATAATAACAGTGATATAATCGGGAAACACGTGTGCGACAAGCAGTGCTGCAGCTACCCTCCATTGTGCCACGCCGCAATCAGGCATGCAACTTAGTGATGAGCGAGCGTCCTCCGATAAGATGTTATCTGAGCACGCTCGTGTCCTAATTGAGTATTTTCGGCGTGCTCTAAAAAAAATACTCGAGTCGCCATGGCTGCATGTCTATTGGCTGAGAGACCCTGAGTCCAGCAATGTATCACTTAGTTTCCTGGGTGCAGCCATTTTGACACAACCAGAGTTTTTAGATATAGCATGTAGCAGAGCTCAGAAAGTCAACGCCACCCACACCCCAATACCACAGAAATCTGTGTACATTGTATATTGACAGTAAGCTGACAATTAATTCTGGGGGTGGAGATGGACAAGGATGCACAAGGGCACCTAATCCAGCAGCAATAATCTACTCCTAATAAAATACTCATTGTATTGAAATAAAAGCACGTAGCCTAATAAGTGACACATCACTAAAATCAGTGTCTCAGTCCCTACATCATTCTGCCCACAGTTTACATAGTAAAACCTGCTGACACATTCTCTTTTAAGTAGTAATCATCTGACAATGTCAGCCTCACTTAACCAGCGAGTACCGACACATTCCATACTTTGGATATTGGCTTTAAGAAAATTACAATTCCCTTTTTCTCATGGAGTACACTGTATTGGCACCAGTAGTGCAACTTGTAAAACTAATATATCCCCTTGAAAGGGCAGGCTGTGAGATAATATACCAATTGTGATAAAACCCAAACAGAATAAATACTGAGAAAATGCTGGCTGCTAACACATAGTATGGTCTTTTACTATGGTTTTCTTTTCATAATACTATAACTTAGCCTACACTGCCTCTTACAAAAAATATAAATAAAACATTAAACATTTTAAAGCTAACTTGAATCAAATTACTTTCCTTGGACTTAAGAGTAAGACTATGTTCATTTAGCTTTTTCGGCTTCCTTCAGTGGCTCCATCAGGGCTTATATCTGAAGTTTTAGAAAAGGGGATTTAGAGGTTTGTATTTTCCAGGTCTTCAGACAGTAGCTTAAAACACTATATGAACATAGCCCAAGCTGTACTCAGTTTTAATATTCAATTCAAGGGTTTGTCCAGCTTACAATATCCATTTTAATAAAACCTATTAGGGACTTCTGAGTTGATAGAACAGAGTCCTTTGATCAGGATCCTCATATCATTGTTGAAAGTGATTATAGAGAGGGTCTTTCACCCTGTAGGACCTATTATAGCCCATTGGCCTCCATTTAAAGGTTTTTGCTAACTCATCTGAGAGCAGCATTAGGTTCGAAAAGAGACCCGAATTCCAGCGATGAATCACTTATTTTAATCAGTGCATCACTTGTGATACAATCAGTTTTTAGATGACCCATGTAGCAGAGCTCAGAAAGCTAACCTAGCCCACACCACAGCTTTCTGTGTGCATCGTCTATTGACAGTGAGCTGCTCATCAGAGGAAGGGGTGTGGTTGGACCAGGTCTCACTTGAGCTGTAGTCCTGGTAGTGATAATCTCTTGGTCATAAAAAATGAATTGCATTGAAACAACAGAACACAGCTTAAAAAGTGAAACATCCCTGTAATCAGTGTCTCAGCCCCTATCTCATGCTGCCATCAGATGAAATAGCAAAAACCTGCTACGGCTGGTTTCATATTAGCGTTTTTTTGCGCAGCGCATTATGAGCGTCCATGCACATGCGTACCTATGTTTAACATGGCGTGCGCATGGTCTTGTGCTTGCACGCCTTCGTATGCCTTTTTGTCTGCCTGCGTTTTTTCAAGGTGTGCGCCTAGGCGCGCCAGACGCAACCTGTTGCATTTTTGGGTCTGCCGAAAGGCGTAAAAAAAACGCTTGCGCACGGAATGCGACAAAATAATGCATTACAGTCTATGGGAACGCAGGCGTGCGCATGGACATGCGTTTGTCTGGGTTTTCGTGCGCATGCGGTTTTGGCGTAAAAATGTGTAGACACTGGTTTAACCCCTAGAGAACGAATGCGCATAAAAAACGCAAAGGCATGCAAAAACGCATGATGCATTTTTTTTTTGCATGCGCTAATGTGAAATTAGTCTTACAAATTCCCTTTAACTTACATCTACGCAGCTTATCCTGGAATATACAGTAATACCCTATTTTGACCATAGCTTGAAACATTCTATGTCAGAGGATTGCCAGAATTGACCAACTTTTTAACACTTTTTGTTTTTCATCATTTCAGAGTTAAAAGTGTGACCTGTGATTAGTGCTCTGGGTGCAGTTAAACAGTCAATTTAACTTTAAATACAAAATGATGTCATGTCATTAGGACTAAATTTCACAAATATTTCCTCAGATTAGCTGCTTAATGTTCTATCATAATGTTTGTCATACACATTTCCAACTACAGATGTTATTTTGCCATTATCTTGATAGGAGACTGCAAAAGACCAGTATCCTGTTCAACTATGAATTCTTAAAAATATAAAGAATAATTTCCTCCCAACTCCTAAAGGAACGCAAACAAACATATACAACCGCACTCGGAACATAAAGGTCCATGTGGACACTGAATATATGAATGGTGGCCTGTATTACTGCTACATTAACTACGGTACTTTGATGTTCTTAGTGCACATTGTGCTCAAATTACATGTGCCCATCTGCCATCAACAAGGTGAACCCGAACTGTGACCGCATGACAAATTGCAAAGCAGTCACAGCAACCTTCACTTGTACATGCATTACATTTGGTAGTTGGTGCTTATCAATTTCCTTTTGGCACATAAAGAAAAACACAAGGCAAAGTTAAAAAAAAAGTAAAAATATTTTTTTTTTATTCTGGGAAACGAAGAAAAAATTGTATATAAAGTTTAAAACTAAGGAGTATTAACATATGTCACACTAATATTGGAAGGATTTTCTAAACGTTACAAATTATATTTAAACGATATGCACACTTTTGGTGGCTTTTTTATACTTAAATGCATCTGTATTTGTAGGAAAAATATTTTTGAAACAAGGATTTCATTTTTTGGAAGGGAAAGGTTGTCTTTAAGACCCTGTGTATCACAATTAGCAGAATGCAAAACGCATTAACAAGGAAACAAATTAATCAGCTCGCACGGCGCCAGGGTCTGTACCCCTAATTTCACCACTCCTGAAGTTAAAGGGGTTGTTCCCTTTCTGACACTGTGCAGCCCCAGCTGCAGTTTGTTAAAAAAATAACATACCTCGCTGTCCTCGCCTTTCCTGGGTGCACCGGTGAGTCTCCACCGCTGCTCCTGGAATCTGGCATCGGCCACGGTACGGATGTCACATCGATAGCAGCCAATCAGTGAGCTCAGCGGCTCTGCCTATGTAGACAGAATACCCACTTCAGAGAAACTGAGTTCACTATTTGGCTGCCACAGCCAATGCCAGACGCCAGGACAGGAGACTCCCTATTGGACCTGGAGAAGGTGAGTACAGTGTAGTTTGTTATTTTTAACAAACTGCAGCCAGAGCCAAACATTATCTGGAGGAGAACAACTCCTTTAAGCATCACAAGGCTTGGAGAATATATTGTAGAATATGGCTTTCAGCACCTTAAAAATTATTGCTATTTTCCAGCCCTTGAACATGGATTTTTCTATAACTCATTAATATTATTATTATTTTTCTCCCACAGCATTATTTGATAGGACAGGATAGGACACAGAGAATGGTGTGAGAATAAGCAAGTGTGAGCACAGTGTCATGCTCCTGGATTGATCCCTTGAGCTTGTTTTCTGTGGTTGGCTTCTATTTCTGCTGAGCCACAGGAGACACTTTTTTTTGGGGTGTTTGGGTTCTGCTATTCTGGTTGCAGTCAGTCTAGGTTAACAAGCGTGTTTTCATTTGTCTGCCTATCGACTTTTGGGTGCAACTTTATATTTTGTCCCTCTGCTGGAGTTTCCTGATAGTGATAGATTTGGATGTTCTGACATTCTATTGATGTTTGGAGCCAGTATGTGAAACTCCAGCCAAGGGTTTTCACTTTTCTGTTTCTTTGCTACACTTGCACCTATCTTCTGTTTATTATTAGGAAATAGGCAGCATATTTGTTAACACTACTTGTTTTATTCTTTCTTTGGTGTTTTGTTATTTTCTTTACGGACTCTGGGATCTTTCCTTTGTTCAGCACGTCTCCTCTTGAAGATAATTCACACTCTGCTCTGCCTTCCCATTCTTTAGGAGGACCGAGAAGCAATTTGTAGGCTTTTTAAGCAGTTAGGTCCGAGTTGCCATCTACAAGCCTTTGGCTAGGGCCATCTATTAAATGCAGGCACCAGTTGGGACTGTGGAGTCAAGATATCTAGTCTGTTCACTGCTCCCGATGTGTGGCTTTGGATGCAATGCTGACGTCACGTATATAGCCAATCAGTGAGCCCAGCAGCTCTGATGGGGCGTTCCGTGTACATGTACTGCCGATCTGTAGATGTGACGTCAGAGCCAGCGGTAGCCACAGCCAGACAGCGGTAGCAATGGGGATACTCACCCTGGGGAAAATGAATACAGAACAGCTTGTTTCTTTATAACAGCTGCAGTGGGGAACTAACTTTTAATGAAAGTGAACAACCCCTTCCATAAAATAAATCTACACCAAACTCACAACAGAATTTAACATGCTGTGGATTTATAAACCAGCAATGAACTTAAATTTACATGCCGAAAATTTCCACAGCGTGTGAATGAGATTTTTTCAAATCACAACTTATCGCATCCAAAAATTAGGATGGAAAATCCACAGTATATCTGTCTCGTGTGGTTGTACCCTACAAAGACAAGAAATAGCGAATGTGACAAGTGTGTAGGGAATGTATGGGTATGTCCTGTCCATAAGTAAGCACAGATGCATGATGTAAAAATTGTGAGATAAAAAGAAATACCATGAAAAAGCAGAGCAAAATGTTGTCTATATCCTCAAACAAATTGTGTACCATCTGAATATGAACAAATATCTACTGTGCTCCAACCCCAATGTCAATGACACTTAGGTTATTCTTCATAAACAATAAATATGTTGACAGGAAATATGAAATAATTTTGGATTTCTTCGGTTTTCTTCTTTGAATTATTCATAGGTTGTTCTTAAGAATGATTCCCCAGAAAGTTATATTTCTGGCACTCGACAGTTTTACTTGCATAAATTCTCTAATATGCAGATGCTTCAAAATCAGATTTTCAAGCCACTTTAAAATGTATGTCATTGTCATTTACAACCACTTCATAAGTCACAAGTCTAATCATTAGAGCCAGAGATGGGAGCTGAATGCCAGCGAAAAGGCAGGTGGTGATCTTTGAGGGCCAGAAACATTCCGTCCAGATCTATAAGACCAACCTTTTAGCTGTTGCACACTGAATACAGTAGGGCAAAAATAAAAAGGAAATTATTACGTTCCAAATTCCATATTCAGTTAGAAGTGTGGACCATTGTAAAAGTAATTTCATGGGAATATCTTAGTTTTTTTTTTATTTTTCTTTGCTACAATAAAAAAAGGAATTGTTATTGCACCTTTATTAACAAAAATATTAACCTACGACAATGTATACTTAGGATAAAAAACTATCAACTGATAATACAATACAAATTACATATGTTATTAGACCTGATGAGACAGGTGTATATACTTTACAAACCAAAGTCAGAATGGCTGCACACTTTGAAAGTTTTCCTGAATGATATTACAATGAGCATTTTGAGTCCAGGTCAAAAATCCTGGTATGAACATGCTCATCTCCATACCAAGATTAAACGTCAGTTCTGATAAGTGTTCTAATGGTAAGTACACACGTCTTATCAGGTCTGTGATCTAATAATACTAGATCTAATATATTAGATTTAACAATGCTTTAAAAGGTTTGGTAAATACTTTGAAAACTGGGTTTATTTTGGTTAGTATCTATGAAAAGTGGTCCAAGGAAGGATGACCAGTAAACCATCGAAAGGGCCTTGTGTGCCTTAGGCTCACTAATGTACAGGAAAAGCAGAGGCTAGCACATTTGGTTCAATACCACAAAAAAGCTAGGGTTCATTTACAAGGACCAATTGGCCGCATGATTCGGTAAACCTTTGCAGATCGATAGTCATTTAACAGTCTGCTTACAAGCACCAAACTAAATGATGTGCACTGAGCGATCTGTGATAGCTCAATACTACATGGCTCAGTGCGCATAGACTTCCATGGTTCTTGGCAGTGCAAGTCCTGTTTATTGAGAATGATGCACAGCCAAGAACGATGATGTTTTACACTACGCAAAAGATTTCTGCCGTTGAAATACCTTTTTGCATGTTTGTTGGGTCATTGGAAGCCTGTTTAAATGCAAGATAATAGCAAATTAGTTTTTGTAAGAATGCAGCTTTACTGTGACCTACAATTGTCCCCAAGTTAATGCTAGCAAGTTGTCAGATCACACAGTAGTGGAGTGCAGCTTTTTGAGTAGCAGCAGGCTGGTAACAGTGCTTACCTTCTGGAGGAACATACAGCAGGTGACCATGAGGATGAGGAACTGCTCTCTAATTCCACGCTCTTTCTGTGTCATTGTCTTATCATTGCTCATCGGTATATTTGTAACTACCAGCGGTGAACTCTTCAGCGTTGAGTTCTCTTATTGATGCTGATGAATCTCTGCTCTTTCCCCACTCTTGGTGACTATGATTTCCATGCTTATGAGAGATAAAGTATACGTCCGAATTATCAATTCCATTACCAACCTGACCTGTATACAGCCCTGGTGTCTTGTCTGCTGCCTGGTTGGTCCTCTTAGGTCTGTTTCACACATCAGTTTTTGTCAATCAGTCAAGATCCGCCGTTTTGCAAAAAAAATGGATCCGCCATTTTGCTTGGCGAATCTGTTTTTTTTCCCATTGAGTTGCATTACCGGCGGATCTTGACGGACGGCCATCTGTTGGATCCGTTTTTTTACGGATCCGCCAAAATTTTGACGTCCGCCGACATGCCCGAACGGAGCATGTAACGTTTTTTAGGGTGGCAGGATCCGCACTTCACACTGTGCATGCCCGAAAGACTTCACTTAGCCTGAGATTTAACCCTAAAGTCTGTTCTGGCGGCTGGAAAAAAATCTCTCTCTCTCGGCTATGGTTCCTTTAAAATTCTTCATTCATCGGATCCGTAAAAAAAAAACGGTCCGGTGGCATCCGTTCACATCAGTTTAGCAACGGATCCGCTTTCTGCCATTTTGACGGATTTTAACTGACACAAAAAACTGAAGTGTGAAACAGGACTTACCTGCCTACTATTGTCTGAGTACCCTGCCTGCCCTGATCTTGGCGTGTCTGACTTTACAGCTCTCATCCTGCCACAATAAATTGGGACTCTGTCTGCTGCTGCTAGTAGAGACGACTTGAATTCTGGAAAAATAATTGGATTATTTGTAGCAAGTCCAGGTTCCGATATTAGGCTTAAGGATGAAAACCAGGAAATTCCTCAGTTTCCTCCATTCAGACAAAGTAAATTTGTCGAAATCCCAGAGATCCAACACATTTTTATGCCATTTCTTGGAAAGATCAGGCGCAGTTTTAAATGCGGGAGAAATGCAACTCTATAACTCTATAGGAAATTGGCTGAATCGTGTATTATTAAAGAGGCAAATTTACCATTTTGCAAGTCATTAAAGGGCATCAGATGTTTTACAGCAGGGGTGTCCAATCATTTTGCATTTTTGGACCACTTTGGAGAAAGAAGTCTTGTCTTGGGCCACAGAATGAGTTTTGGTCATGCGACCATGGAGCTCCTTCTTCCATGAGTACAGGTAACTTCTGATGGTGTCAGTATTACGGTTTGCACAAAACTAGAATCCACATATTGCCGCATGCATACAAATAGTGAGAGAGCGTTCAGATGATTATTTTACGTGACAACGCAACAACATATTTTAAATTCACGATTTTGTGTTCGGCTGCACCTACGGCCATCCTGGGCTTCATGCCGCACTTAGGCCGCAGGTTGGTCATCCCTGTGTTATAGTACCATAAATATATTAGGTAGGTTTGGAACAGAATTATTTTAAAAGCTAATACTGTGGCTGTCTTTAATATCTTTTACGCTAAGGCATTCCTGATTATTCTAACTGTAAAGAACACTTTTCTATAGTCACTTTTCCATCATAGGTAACAAATGCCTGTGTCAGTGCGTGTGTTGTAGGACCAGTGCCTGTGGTCTTATATATCGGTTTACCCCGGAGCTTTGGAAAGAGCACAGCGGAGAAAGTCATACAAACTGGCTGTGAGGCTTGTCTCTTGCCACGTACGGTGAATGTGTCTTTTGGAACTAAGGCCTGTTTCACACTTCAGTTGTTTGACATCAGTTGCAAACCGTCAAAGTGTGAAAAAACGGATCTGTTTCCGCTATTCAAAAAACGGATGCGCCAGATCCGTTTTTTTTGGACGGATCCGCTAAGTGCATGAAATTTAAAGGAACACAGGTCTGGAAAAGGAGAAATTTAAAGGGAGGGAGACAGACAGAAAGAGAGAGAGACAGAGAGAACGACTTTTAGGGTTAAAATGCATGACAGGCAAGATCTTCCGGGCATGCGCAGTTTAAAAAAGTGGGTCAGCCGCTGAAAAAAACGTTATTTTGTCCGTCTACTCAAGACGGCGGATGGTAAAATGCAAACGGATGCAACGGATGAAAAATCACAATCCGCTGCTAATGTAAGTCTATGAGAAAAAAAAGGATTCTGCCAAAAAAAAAAAAAACTGGATGCATTTTTTTTTTAAAAATAGCGGATTTTGACTGACGTCGAAAGAATTAAGTGTGAAAGAGGCCTAACCCACCTACTTCTACTCACATGAATGATACTGAAAAACTGGCTTCCATGATGTTGCATACTGCTACAGTTGTGGCCAAAAGTATTGACACCCCTGCAATTCTGTCAGATAATACTGTTTCTTCCTGAAAATGATTGCAAACACAAATTCTTTGGTATTATTATCTTCATTTAATTTGTCTTAAATGAAAAAACACAAAAAGAATTGTCCTAAAGCCAAATTGGATATAATTCCACACCAAACATAAAAAGAGGGTGGACAAAAGTATTGGCACTGGCCGAAAAATCATGTGATGCTTCTCTAATTTGTGTAATTAACAGCACCTGTAACTTACCTGTGGCACCTAACAGGTGTTGGCAATAACTAAATCACACTTGCAGCCAGTTGACATGGATTAAAGTTGACTCAACCTCTGTCCTGTGTCCTTGTGTGTACCACATTGAGCATGGAGAAAAGAAAGAAGACCAAGGAACTGTCTGAGGACTTGAGAAACCAAATTGTGAGGAAGCATGAGCAATCTCAAGGTTACAAGTCCATCTCCAAAGACCTGAATGTTCCTGTGTCTACCATGCGCAGTGTCATCAAGAAGTTTAAAGCCCATGGCACTGTGGCTAACCTCCATAGATGTGGACGGAAAAGAAAAATTGACAAGAGATTTCAACGCAAGATTGTGCGGATGTTGGATTAAGAACCTTGACTAACATCCAAACAAGTTCAAGCTGCCCTGCAGTCCGAGGGTACAACAGTGTCAACCCGTACTATCCGTCGGCGTCTGAATGAAAAGGGACTGTATGGTAGGAGACCCAGGAAGACCCCACTTCTTACCCCGAGACATAAAAAAGCCAGGCTGGAGTTTGCCAAAACTTACCTGAAAAAGCCTAAAACGTTTTGGAAGAATGTTCTCTGGTCAGATGAGACAAAAGTAGAGCTTTTTGGGCAAAGGCATCAACATAGAGTTTACAGGAGAAAAAAAAGGCATTCAAAGAAAAAAACACGGTCCCTACAGTCAAACATGGCGGAGGTTCCCTGATGTTTTGGGGTTGCTTTGCTGCCTCTGGCACTGTACTGCTTGACCGTGTGCATGACATTATGAAGTCTGAAGACTACCAACAAATTTTGCAGCATAATGTAGGGCTCAGTGTGAGAAAGCTGGGTCTCCCTCAGAGGTCATGGGTCTTCCAGCAGGACAATGACCCAAAACACACTTCAAAAAGCACTAGAAAATAGTTTGAGAGAAAGTACTGGAGACTTCTAAGGTGGCCAGCAATGAGTCCAGACCTGAATCCCATAGAACACCTGTGGAGAGATCTAAAAATGGCAGTTTGTATTGGAAAAGGCACCCTTCAAATATCAGGGACCTGGAGGGAGCAGTTTGCCAAAGAAGAATGGTCTAAAATTCCAGCAGAGCATTGTAAGAAACACATTGATGGTTACCGGAAGCGATTGGTCGCAGTTATTTTGGCGAAAGGTTGTGCAACCAAGTATTAGGCTGAGGGTGCCAATACTTTTGTCTGGCCCATTTTGGGAGTTTTGTGTGAAATGATCAATGTTTTGCTTTTTGCTTCATTCTCTTTTGTGTTTTTTAATTTAAGACAAATTAAATGAAGATAATAATACCAAAGAATTTGTGTTTGCAATCATTTTCAGGAAGAAACTGAGTATTATCTGACAAAATTGCAGGGGTGTCAATACTTTTGGCCACAGCTGTATATTCGTGGTTGTGGAGGAGTCCAGCATATATTTTGCCATCTAACCAGTTTATTTCATTAGATAAATTTGGCTCTGATAAATTATAAAGAACGGGCATATGCATTGAGGACTCTTTTAACAAGATAAATAACCAATCAACCATTTAACTATAAGACTTATACTTAGTTTTTGATATCTTTCCTGTGCCCATATTCATAACTGTTTGCCAAATACACTTTATGTGAAAAATTGTTTTTAAAGTCCCCAATTATTTTTCCCCATGAAGTGCATTTGATAAACATTTTTAGGCTATGTGCCCACGTAGCGTTTTATTCTGGACACTAAAAAACGGACTCCTTCCCAGAAATCGCGCTGTTTTTTCCGCGCGATTTTACCGCGATTTTCGTGTACGATATTCAAGCACTTTCCAAGCGATTTGAAGCATCGCTTGGAATGTGATTGACAGGTTGGTCACACTCGTCAAACATAGTGTTTGACAAGTGTGAGCAGCTTTTTACTATTGAGGCCGCCTATGCAGCATCAATAGTAAAAGATAGAATGTTAAAATGCTTAAAAAAAATAAAAATAAATAAAAAAAAATCGGTGTATATTTACCTTCCGACGACCCGCGCTGCCATCCCGGGCCTCAGCGTTCCCAGTAATGCCTTGCGAGACCTGTGATGACGTAGTCTCGCGTTGCTATAGCGACCTCGCGAGACCGCTAGAGTCACGTGAGACTACGTAATCACAGGACCTTGCCGCAAGGCATTACTGGGAACGCTGAGGCCCGGGATGGCAGCGCGGGTCGTCGGAAGGTAAATATACACCGATTTTTTATTTTTTATTCTTTTTTTTTTACAGGGGTATGGTACCCAGGGCCTGGAGGACAGTCTCCTCTCCTCCACACCGTGGGTACCAACCGCATGAGACGCTTAACTTCCCGCATGGTGGGCATAGCCACATGCGGGAAGTAAGCGATTCTCATGCATTCCTATGGGTGCGGAATCGCGGCAATTCTTTGCGATTCCACACAAAAGAATGATCATGCTGTGATTTTTTCCGCGATGCGATTCCACCATGGAAAAAAGCGCAGCATTAGCACAGCATGTGCGGAATGCCATAGGAATGCATGGGGGGCGTTCTGTACACGATTTTTAAATGTTTTCGCAGCGTTTTTGCGCCGAAAATCGCAGCAAAAACGCTTAAAAATCGCTACGTGGGCACACAGCCTTACATATATATATATATTTTTTTTTTTAATCATGGTCTTACGCTGATCATGGTACAATGGGTGTGCTAGGTTATGAGCCATCTTGCATTTTCTATGTTGCTAGTGTCAATATGATTACTGAGGTCTAGGTTCATTACTTTTACTTTTTATTTATCAATATTAAAATTACATTTCCCATGTTTTTGCCCATGCATACATCTTATCTAATCGTTCTCTAATATTACACTACCAAGCTTAGGTTTTATTGTCCTACAAAGTCTAGTGTCATCGGCAAAGACTGACACTTTGCTCTCAGTCCCATCTATAAGGTCATTAATAGAGACTGAAAATGTATAATGTAAATGTAAACTCAAAATATTCCAAAGAAACAGGAAAGTGGCAAAATGTAGCACAAATGCCAATACTTTTTATGGCTTGATGAAGAGGTTAAAAACCATGTGCTTCTGTGTCCTGACAACGATCATAAAGAAAGCAAAGTCTTTTCACAGATGTATGGAGCGACAAAGGTTTGTTTCATGTGTACACTATTTACGTAGCTTTGCCACTCTCGTTAAATCTGCATTGTAGGGCCAAACTACACAAATAACAGCAAACATAGCGTGCCACAGAGCAAAACAAATGTTTGTTTGGCCCAATGAACGGTCATTTGGTGATTGCTACATCTGTATGAACAAATGGGAAAAAAAGGGTTGTCCGGTAATATAAATTTGTAAGAAGTGTTGTATCCGGGCGTACAATAAAAAAGAACAAATGTAGAACTAAAAATAAACATAAATAGTAACATCAGCAGCCAAATATGAGTTCACAGTAGCTTCAGTGCAAATGAAATCTTGTCTAGTTATGCCACAGGACCGGGTATAATTGCATGTCGGCATAAAGGACTGGTGCTGGTTACAAAACAATATCACTCGCTTCTGTCAGAGATTTGTGGTTTAAGCAAAGGAAAAAACGAGAATCCTGCTTTCAATTAAAATCTTCAGCCTTTATTCACGAACGTAGAAAAATCCATCACAGTAGAAAGATACAGTTTGCGGACAATCTTTCTAACAAGACTGTGGTTTGTTGGTAAATAGATGACATACATGAAACGCCCACATCTGCCTATGAATGTAAAGAAGCATTAACCATTAACCTTTCTTTTACTTAAAGCGAACCTGTCAGCTGTTTTGGCTGCTATGAGATGCGGCCACCACCTTTCAGGGCTTAGCTACAGCATTCTATCATGCTGTAGATAAGCCCCCGGTCCGACCTGAAAGTTAAGAAAAATAAGTTTTATTATACTGACCGGGGGGGTCCAATCTGATGGGTGTCGCAGGTCCGGGTTCGGCGCCTCCCATCTTCTTGTGACGCCACCCTCCTACTCGTTTCATGACTCCCTGGCATCGCGCTCCTGCACACGTGTACTTCTCTGCCCTGTTGAGGGCAGAGCAAATTCCTGCAGGGCGCAGGCGCAGGGCCTCTCTGACCTTTCCCGGCATTTGTGCACCGCAGTACTTTGCTCTGCCCTCAACAGGGCAGAGAAGTACGTCTGCGCAGGAGCGCGATGCCTGGGAGCGACGAAGAAGCAGGAGGGCAGCAAGAAGATAAAAAGTGCCGAACCCGGATCTGCGAAACCCACCGGAACGGACTGCACCGGACCGTCAGCCCCCCCCCCGGTGAGTATAATAAAACGTCCTTTCCTTATCTTGCAGGTCGGATCGGGGAGCTTATCTACAGCATTTTAGAATGCTGTAGATAAGCCCTGAAAGGCAGTGGCTGCATCTTATAGCTGACAGGTTCCCTTTAACCATCTAAGTGACAGAACCAACAATGATCGTGAACAAGCCATAACCCTAATGTCATGATCCAGGTCGGCATTTGCTTCTGGTTATCTTTTCCTGGTCTGGTCATACGGGGGTTAACTTTCCCTGTCACGTTTAGGGATCTGTTTGGCTATTTCAGTCCGCTGCCGCCTGCAGGCAGCGTCAGTTATAGTTCCTGCCTCCGGCTTGAGCGGCTGACCCCATTACACCCTGATTTGTCCTCTGCCCGTAATCCCCTGTGACTGCGCTCGTCTTAGTGCTTGCTCTACGTGTTGTGATCCCTTTGGTATTTGACCTGGCTTGTCCTCTGACCTCTTTGTCTGTCTCCCGTCTCTGGTGTTCCTGCTCCCGTTCGGCTGACTTTTCTGGCTTGTTTGTGACCACGTGTATTGCTCTGTCCACTGGTACTGCATTTCCTGTTGGTTTCTGACCCGACCTGTCCGACTACTCTTCTGCCACCTAGTGACGCGTGTGCTGTGGCGTTGTGGTGCTCCACTGGTAGTGCAAACTTCCTCCCCCACCAGCACCCCCTGGTGGAAGTTACGCATCACATTGTCGAAGCAGCACTACACCTATCAGGCTAATTAAGGTCTAAAATCTTGGACAAAGTTATCTAAGCACACAAATCTCCAACGGTGCATCAGCACAATTTTTTTTTTTTACTTTTCAAAGTGAAAAGAAAACTTTTTTGTGTATAAAATAGAAAGGAAAAGTGTCAGCTTTAACCCCTTAGTGACAGAGCCAATTTTGTACTTAATGACAAAGCCAATTTTTACAATTCTGACCACTGTCACTTTATGTGGTTATAAATCTGGAACACTTCAACAGATCCCACTGTTTGTGAGACTTTGTTTCGTGACTTATTGTACTTGATGATTGTGGTACCATTTCTTCGATATGACTTGCGTTTATTTATGAAAAAAATGGAAATTTGGCAAAAATTTTGAAAATGTTGCAATTTTCAAACTTATAATTTTTGTGCCCTTAAATCAGTGAGTCATATCGCACAAAATAGTTAATAACTAACATTTCCCACATGTCTACTTTACATCAGCAAAATTTCGGAAACATTATAAGGGTTATAAGGGTTAAAAGTTGATCAGCAATATCTCATTTTTCCAACAAAATTTACAAAACGATTTTTTTTAGGGACATCACATTTGAAGTCACTTTGAGAGGTCTATATCACAGAAAGTACCCAAAAATGACACCATACTAAAAACTGTATTACTCAAGGTACTCAAAATCACATTCAAGAAGTTTATTAACCTTTCGGGTGGTTCACAAGAACTGAAGAAATTTTGAAGGAAAAAATAAACATTTAACTTTTTTCACAAAAAATTTACTTTAGACCCAAACTTTTTATTCTCACAAGGTTAACAAGAGAAAATGGACTCCATAATTTGTTGTGCAATTTCTCCTGAGTACGCAGATGCCCCATATGTTGGGGAATACTACTATTTGGGAGCACAGCAGGCTTCAGAAGGGAAGGAGCACTGTTTGACTTTTCAAACACAAAATTGGCTGGAATCGATGATAGAGGGTACCATGTCACGTTTGCAGACCGCCTGATGTGTCTAAACAGTGGAAACCCCCCACAAGACACCCCATTTTGGAAACTACACATCTCAAAGATTTTATCCACGGGTATAATGAACATTTTGAACCCACAGGTATGAAACAGAATTTGATAACTTTAGGTCGTCAGGTTGAATATGTCGTCATTAGTAGAGTTAAACTAATGTGTTCGGAATCGGTCGCCAAATCTGAATTTGCCATATTCACACCATAGTGGGACCCAATTTGTGTCAAATTTATGTTTAATGATCGGTTCTGAACATATTTGTTCATTTCTACTCCCACTGACTCCCATGACGTTCAGCTGTGTTCGGCGAATATTGCAAAAACAATATTCGCAACCGATCATAATTGGAACTGAATTTTGAAAAATTCGCTCAACTCTAGTCATTACTATTGAGAGCGCCTCAGTTATAGACCGAATATCGCGGATGCTCAAGTGACATGCTTGAGTCCCTGCCTCGCATGTTTCGTGACTGTTAGACACCCTAAAAAATATTGCAATACTCTCTGTATACCAGAGCACCCGATGCAAACTCAAGTGATGAGTACTTGCGCTCAAAACTGACCGTCATGTCGTCATTTTTTTTTTTTTTTAATAACCCCAATTCTAAATAAAACTCTAACACAACTCTAACTGTAAAAACTGGGAAAAAAATATTTTATAATATTTATCTAACTAAGGGGGTGACAAAGGACGATTTGATTTACTATTTTTTTTTTTTTTCATTTGATCACAGTGATCAAAAGGAACCAATAGGAAAAATTTCCTATTGTTGCCGGGTACAGACCGGCAGATCCCAATGGGAGCACTGCACATGTGCCCGCCATTTTCTTCCAGGAAGATGACGCGGATGGCCGGGAGACAGAGCAGGAGGGTCCGGGGATGGCGGAGGTATCGTGGGGGCCCCATTTCTTTCTTCTCTGATATGCTAAATCATATCAGAGAAAGAGAAATAAATTGTAAATCAGACTTTTTTTTTGTGATTAGTTATTTGGTGAATAACAGTGATCATGTGACGGGGGACTGTAAACACCGGCCCTGATCATGTTCTCCATGGTCTCAACTACCCTCTGTAACCGAGACTTTGGAGATTTTCTGACGCGCTATACCCTTATTTCTCAGCACTATTAAAAAAGCGTTTTGGCAGTCATTAAGGTGTTAAACCTGTGTAAATCTTAGGGTAGCGAATTGTCAGGGTATTACCATTTTCATCAATCACCATTTTATTACGCTTTGCTTATATAGCGCTATCATATTCAGTAGCACTTTACATACACTATCATCACTGTCTCCAATGGGACTTACAAACTAAATCCCCTATCAGTATGTCTTTGGATTGTGGGAAGAAACCGGAGAACCAGGAGGAAAACACGGGGAGAACATACAAACTCCGTACAGATGCTCTCCTTGGTGGGATTTGAATACAGGACCCCAGCGCTGCAAGACTGCAGTGCAACCACTGAGCCAACGTGCTGCCCATTTTCGCCAATGTCCACCGCTGTTCTGCTTCTGAGTCACTTGATGGCAATTCAGACAGGATCACAACGAGTTCTGTGACAGTGTGACAGGTGAAACAGAAGCGAAGCAGAGCATCGATAAACACCGGAGAAGATGGCGATCAGTTAGTATATGAAAACACTGACAATACAGTAAAATTTACACAGGTTTAGGGGAAAAAAAGTTAAAGGGAGTGCTTTTTTTTAAAAAAAAAAAAAAAAAAAAAATGATTACTGAAAAAGAAAAAAACTATTTCAAGGACCATAATCTAAAACTGTGACATGACTTGAAAAAAATAAAATGGCCATAAGACAGGAGCGGCAGTCTAATGTTGAAAAGCCCATCCACCAGAACAGGTGACATCCATTGGTTGTGTACTAGCTTGCAGACTACAGCCTACAAATATAGAATATTTGGCTTGGACAGCCTGGATTAGTGTTTTATGATGAAACATCAGAAAAATTTTGAAAGTTTCCATGTACGGCAGAAATCTTGTGACATTCGCTAATTCTTTTACATGCTCTGGAGACATAAAATCAATCATAAAGCTGTCCACATGGAATAACAAGAAATGCAAAAGGCAATCAAGGATAAACTTGTAGAGTATGGAGTCAATCAGAGCTTTCTATATCCAGCTCGACCTGAGGAAGTGTTCGGTTCCAAAACGAAACGTGTTGTTTTATGCTTCAATATACATTGAAAGCCCTGTAAAATCAGGAGGACCCAGATGCATGGGAATAGACCGAGTCTAGTATATTTTATTTACAGTAGATGTTCCTATCATTTCAATAAATTTTGTGTTAATCATTAGTGCAAGTGAATAGAAAAAAGTTTGTAATACATGACATAAAAAAAAATCAGCTATTGCTTCCCCTGTACTCAATATCCACAGTGAAAAATAAATGAAAATCGTCTTAGGGTAGGTGCACACATTCAGTAATTGGCAGCGCTTTGGACGCAGCACATGTCCGTTGCATCCAAAGCGCTGCCATCTATTGAACGCAGGTGATTCCGTATGTGTTCATTGAACCGTGCGGATTCACCACGTCCAATACATTGTATGGGTGAAATTTATCTTGCAGAGGCTCGCGTCTCCGCAAGATAAATTGACATTCTGCAGTCTGGAAAGACGTGCTGCATGTCTGTCTCCGCAGGTAAGCCGGAGACATCTCTGGACGCATAGTGGGCATCAGACATATCATGTGGACACACGGTCCATGTGAAAACACAGACATGTGGAGCAGTCCCATAGATTTAAATGGGCCACTGTGCGTAAGCGTCTTCAGAACACGTGGGAAAACTATTACCACACGTACTGGAGACACTGACATGTGAAGTGAGCCATAGCCAAGGCAAGACAGACTGCCAACACACTGAGGTGCCAGGTTATACAGCCTAGAGGCGGAGACGCGCACAGCACAGTGAGACACACACAGACTTGTGCTGCAGCTTCATACAACTGTTATACCTTAGTGTAGTGCAGGATTCACAGCCACACAGCTGAGCACTGCTGTATAATGTCCTTTCATGCAAGTATATTGTTATAAAAAAGTCACAAAGGAGGAAGAAAAAGACCAGGTTTTTCAATGTATCCGCACTGACCACACAAGGACAGAAATATTCTTCATAGCTTTATTGTGCCAACGCGTTTTGTGGCAGATCTGCCACTTCCTTTTTATACTTCCTTATATAAAAACATAGCTAGTTCTGAACATGTGCTACACAGGGAAACACATCACAATTGCTAATCTCCACCCACTAGGTCAGAGAGGGGAATCCTGGTGAAAATGCAGGCAACAAGTCATATAATGACCATCGTCAGCTTATTGTGAAAAGTGACCTAAAATAACACAAAATAAAATTGTTTTTATATTATTGAGCTAATTCTAGTGTGGATATACAGCTCTGACAAAAATTAAGAGACAATTGCACAGTTTTATAAAAATCAGCTTCTCTAAATGTCTGACAGCCATTCCATTCCAGTGTCAGTTGAATTCCAACCAGAGTACGCCTCATTCTACTTAACGTGCTTCTGATTAGGTGATCACCTGAACCAAATCTTCAAATCTTATTTAACAAAGGAAAGTATAAAAAACCCTGCTGTGGTGTTCATAATCCTCTTGCAATAGGACAAGCTGGATGGCAAAACAAGTGCTAGTAATATCTCAAAAGTAATAGGAATGAAAAAATATAACTTTTAACCATACCAAAGGAGTTGAAAAGTAAAGTCTTGAATGAGGAAAAGAAGGGCTCAATTCTGGCTTTGCTAGCAGAGGGATACAGTGAGCATCTGTCATGATCCCAGTGCGGGTTGGACCCGCACGCTTGGGGTTAATGTCTGGAACCAGTGCTCGTGGACCTGCACTTCGGGGGTTAAATGGTATGATCTCAGTGCAGGCTCTTACCTGCACACCTGGGGCTTATTATTGTGGCCTCTCCTTGGTTCTGGGAAAGCTTTTTATAGCCTCAGGAAGCTCCAATCCCCGTCAGTTATACTTTCGCCCTTGGCAGAGTGTGTTGAGCCCTGAGTGTGTTTGTGCTGAGTTCTTATTTGCCTGATACTTTGGTTTCGACTCGGTCTGTTCTCTGGATACAGCTTGTTGGATTCTGCTTGGTACCTTCTATGTCTGTTTGTGTTGCGAGTTCATTTTTCCCTTCACCATTGAGGTCTGATGAACTCCCTCCTCTGGTGAAGGAAGATAGTGAGGCTGATTATCAAACACCTGGGCAGCTAGATGATGACTGGGTTGCTGGAATTGAGGACTGGATATAAAGCTGCCGACGCCCTTCTTCCTGGCTGGTGATTTTCCTGCTGGATTCTTGGAGACCAGTCTGATTCCTGCATCTCAAAGCTAAGTTTTTCTGCTCTGCTTTGTACTCTTCAGTTTTGTTTTTGTTTTTCCTTGTTTTTTGGGAGTTCTGCCATCCCCGGCCGGGGGTGAGCTGAATTCCATTTTTGTCTCTGATTTGTTGATCTTTTGCTCTGTCTTCAGAATATACCTGAGTTCTGATATAGTCTTTTGAAGCCTAGCGACTTCAGGGCCTGTTTTTCCTATCAGTCGGTTGGCTCATTTTGATAGGGTTTTTGCGGATGGCAGACAGCAGCTTTCCTATCCTGTCCTATGTAGTTAGCTTGGGCCCCATCATTTGTTCAACCTATCTGTGTTAGTGTTTTCATCTTGCTTCACCGTCATTATATGTTGGGGGCTGCCTATTGCTTTGGGGTCTGCTCTGGGGCAGTTTAGTTTTTCCCCTTTCTGTCTTTAGGCTATCTAGTTCTCCGGCTGTGATCGAGGGGTCTAGGGCACCGTAGGAACCCCCCACGGCTTCTGCTAGTTGTTGAGGATAGGTCCAGGGGTCTGCAATCCGATAGCTGCCAACCTCTCTGGTTTTTCTGGACTTAGCTGGTATTTTGTTTTTTCCTCCTTCGGTGACTCATCATAACAGTTTGGCTTTGACCGCTGCCTGGCCCTGACTATCCGTTCTGTCTCATCCCTAGTACTTTACTGTTATCTCTGTGTATGACCCCCCTTTTGTCTGACCGGAGCATTCCTGTAGTTGTGTCCTGCCGATCTCTGGCAGCAGGACGCTAAGCCCCGCCCCTTGCAGTCACATGACCGTAGGTCCTTAACTGCATGCTAACTTCAGCGTCTCCAGGTCCTGTTTGCCCGAGCTTACCGGCCGTATCTGACCCCGGGCCCCCCTGCAGTGTGGGTGAGTCCCTGCTCAGTGGTGGCTGCACGCCGGCGCTGACAGGACCGTGACAGCATCATGTTGCCTCCATCCTTAAAATTTCTGTCGGCAGTCCATTACAACAAGGTCAAGCAGTAGACATTGGGGACAACAAAGCTACAGACAAGCAGAGTGCGAAAACGGAATGGCAAATGGCAGCTGGGGTGAAGTGCATGGCAAGAACAGTTCATAACAGGCTCCTAGAGACATGGCTCAAGTCATGTAAAGCTAGAAAAAAGCCTTTCAGCAATGAGAAGCAAAGGAGAGCCAGGCTGAAGTTGACCAAAGCCCATAAGGATTGGACCATAGAGAACTGGAGTAAGGTAAACTTCTCTGATGAGTCTAATTTTCAGCTTTGCCCAACACCTGCTCGTCTAATGGTTAGATGAAGACCTGGAGAGGCGTACAAGGCACAGTGTCTTGCACCCACTGTGAAATTTTGTGCAGGGTGGAGGATCGGTGATGATCTGAGGATGCTTCAGCAAGTCTGGAAATGGGCAGGTTAATCTTTGCGAAGGACGTATGAATTAAGCTGCATACAAGGTTATCCTGGAAGAACAGATGATTCCTTCTGCTCAGGCGATGCTCCCCAACTCTGTTGACTGGTTTCTCCAGCAGGACAATGCACCATGCCAAACAGATCAATCAATGTGTGGATGAAGGACCACCACATCAAATCCCTGTCATGGCCAGCCCAATCTCCAGACCTGAACCCTATTAAAAACCTCTGGAATGTAATCAAGAAGAAGATGGATAGTCACAAGCCATCAAACAAAGAAGAACTGCTTAAATTTTTGTACCAGGAGTGGCATAAAGTCACACAAAAGCAGTGTGAAAGACTGATGAAAATTATGCAAATTGTCTATTCAGAGAGGAAGAGGACTAGAACTCTAGTGCCACCTATTGGAAGTAGCAATCCTAAAAGTCAATGACGACCCTCTATCGAGCCTTGCTACATGACTTAGGATAAAAGCCAAGCCAGAATCTCAATTTGCAGACACTGTGTTTCGGGGTACTGCCCCTCGTCAGTGCAAAGTGTGAGGTCTGGCTTGGCTGTGAGAGAGGCGTCTGTCCGATATCCAAGAAGTATAATTTCTCCTTGCAGAGACTGGTGGCAAGCATGCCAAGACGCAAGAAAGCTGTGAATAAACATCATGGTTATTCCACAAAATATTGATTTCTGAACTCTTCCTGAGTTAAAACATTAGTATTGGTGTTTCTAAATTATTATGAACTTGTTTCTTAGCATTATTTGAGGTCTGCAAGCACTGTATTTTTTTGACCATTTCTCATTTTCTAAAAATACAAAATTTAGTGCTTCGAAATTCGAAGACACGTTGTCAGTAGTTTATAGAATAAAAGAGTAATTTACATTTTACTCAAAAATATAGCTATAAAGAGAAAAATCAGAAAAACTGAAAATTTTGCAGTGATCTCTTAATTTTTGCCAGAGCTGTATGTTATAACATGAAATGTACCACCAACCCAAATACCAGAATTGTTTGTGCTTCTTTTAAACTGGTAATATTAAAAGAGACCAGTGCCAGATGCCACAAAGCTTGGGATCAACAGGTCGCTATATAGAGACATGTCTTCCAGAGTATTACTCCTCATAGAAAAAACTCTCCAGGGGAGCAGTATCGAAAAAATGGAATTGCTCATCCATACATCACTTCACAAGACGCACCCTTGGTCTTTTTTTTCTTCTCATCTTTATGGAAGCAAACTTGTTGAGGAGGAATCCACTAATAAACAACTTAGGTACAATGCACTGTGAAAAGCTGGAAATATTATTAGCATCAGACGGAAAAAAACTTCCAGAATACAGTACATAGACTATTGGGGTCACGCTTCAGAATCGGATATCCAAAGAACATTCTAAAATTAATGTCAGGTTAAGAGATCTGATTTCTATTCTCATATTCTTGACAAATGGAACAATGCTTGTTAAGAAGAATATCTCATTTATTTCACTTTATTTTCGCAGATTAAACATTGTCTGTTAAAAAGAAATATATTTTTTTTCCTCAAAGGAATCTGTCACCATTTTTTTTGCTACTGTATCTGAAAGCTGAGATAAATGCCAGATAACCTCATAATTCACAAAAACATGCACCAAATTGTGAAAAGCAAACCCAGTCGCCGGCGTCAGGCACAACCGCGCACGCGCGGGAATACTAATTCACCGGTCAGCCGTGGAGACACAGCGACGGTACAGGAGACACTGGACCAAAAACACGCATGTGCGCTGCCTTATCAACAATTATGGAAGATACAAGGTAGATATTATCGAACTATTCCACTGTCCACCAATCACATATAAAGGTCCTTGTCAGGATTTTTGACTATCCCCTTGAGAAAGCTACAAACTAAAAAGCGAAACGTACGTTGAGGGCTTTATTGGATCCATTCCGGTGCCATCCACCCTGTCTGTCATTTATTGGTAAGCCGTGTTTCATTTTTGTCTGAGACCACTTGGCCGTATATATCCTTACTACCTACCTCATTGAAGTAGCGCTTTCCACTTACCTCTTTGTGAGGGGGTGTCTGGCACCGGTGATCCTATAGATCATTCTTGTGCACTTTACCTTAATGTCTGCATTTATTTTTATATGTTAATCGGTATGTTTACAATAAAATACTCTCTTTAACCGAATACTCCTAAGTTCTCCTCTTTTCCTTTAACTGAAAGCTGCATGATGTAGGGGCAGAGACCCCGATTCCAGTGATGTATCACTTACTGGGCTGCTTGCTGCAGTTTTGATAAAATCCCTTTTTTATATGCTGCAGATCTACAAGTTCTCTGAATGCTGAGCTTTATATAAGCCGCCCACATCACTGATAGACAGCTTTTTATGCACACTGTGCATAGGCAGAAAACTATACTGCCAATCAGTGATGGGGCGGAGTTATTCAGAGTGCATCAATATGGAGGACTACATGGCAGCAGGCTTACTAGTCCTCTACTGATAATCTCCTGCTGATAAAACAGTGATTTTAACAAAACTACACTATGCAGGACTACATGGCAGTAGGTTTACTGCTCCTATTTATAAAACAATGATTTTGTTAAAACTACACTAAGCAGACAAGTGACTAGTAAGTGACACATCCCAAGTCTGTGTGCTATCTGAGCGTCAGGTTTACGTCCATGTGCGATGGGTTTCCATACATCTATAGTAACAAATGTACACAACCAAATACAATTTCTTAGGTTTATAAATAATGTCTGAAAAATTAATGCAGGTGTATAGCCAATTTATCATCTACTCCTGAGACAGTCTAATGCCATAAAAAGCCCCAATTCTTGTATATTCACAGCTAGATAAATCTGCCATTTAGTAAATGACTCAAAGAAAATATGAGCCCTACAGCCCGGAAAGGATATTCACGTAGGATAAAAATAATAAGCTGACATAAGAAATATATGTTCTTTGTGCAATTAAAAGACTTAGTGAGAGAGAGTATTAAATAAGGGAGATTTGGCTAGAAGTCAGTTTGCCAAATCCAATTTCTTGTGCACATGAATTCGGACTCGTTCTGTGTAATGTGCTTACCACTTTTATACATTTATAATGCTACATTCCAAATTAATTTGTCCTAAGGGGGATAACAAGTATTTCCTTATACTTGGCGCATGGTGGATTCTACACTTATTAAACTATACGTCTAGAAATGAAGAACACACTTTTGGCCAGACAACTCCAAAGTGACTGTAATAGATTGCAGGTTCAGTGTAGAAATATGCAGCCCTTACCCTACAACGTTCATCATTCACAGCTCTTAGCATAGAAAGTAAGGTACAATGGTATATAGACTGAACTGGATGGACGGTTGTCTTTTTTTGGCCTTGCTAACTATGCTACAATAATGTATTAGTGAAATTATTCCAGTTCTAGATATCATTATGAGTCTCAATTTGCTGTTACTACAGGTTATGATATAGTGGTATTGGGATATACACTGCTCAAAAAAATAAAGGGAACACTTAAAAGAACACAATGTAACGTCAAGTCAATCAAACTTCTGTGAAACCAACCTGTCCAGTTATGAAACAATACCGATTGTGAATCCATTTATCTTGCTGTTGTGCAAATGGAACAAACAACAGGTAGAAATGATAGGCAATTAGCAAGACGACCCCTATAAAGGAGTGGTTCTGCAGGGGGTGACCGCAGACCATTTCTCTGTTCTCATCCTTTTTTTTTTTTTTTCAGTTTTTCATTTTATCCCTGTTCTCACCCCTAAAGGTACAGTACTGTACCATGAGGCAGTGTCTAAAACCCACAGAAGTTGCTCAGGTAGTGAAGCTCATCCAGGATGGCACATCAATGCGAACTGTGTCAAGAAGGGTAGCTGTGTCTGTCAGCACAGTGTCCACAGCATGGAGAAAATACAAGGAGATAGGCCAGTACATCAGATGTGGAGGGGGCCATAGGAGGGAAACAACCCAGCAACAGGACTGCTACCTCCTCCTTTCTGCAAGGAGCAACAGGAGGAGCAGTGACAGAGCCCTGCAAAATGACCTCCACCAGGCCTTTAACATCCATGTGTTTGCTCAAACTGTCAGAAACAGACACAATGAGTGTGGTATGAGGGCCCAACGTCCAAAAGTGGGTGTTGTGCTTAAAGCCCAACAACGTGCAGTACAACTGGCATTTGCCAGAGAACGCCAAGATTGGCAGATTCTACACTGCTGCACTGTGCTTTTCATGGATGAGAGCAGATTCACATTAAGCACATGTGACAGACGTGAAAGTGTGGAGGCGCTGTGAAGAACGTTCTGCTGCCTGCAACATCCTCCAGTATGACGGATTTGGCAGAGGATCAGTAATGATGTTGGGGAGGCATTTCTTTGGAAGGACGCACAGCTCACCATGTGATAGCCAGAGGTACTCTGACTGCCATTAGGTACTGGGATGAGATCCTCAAACCCACTGTGAGACCATATGCAGGTGCAGTAGGCCCTGGGTTTTTCTGATGCATGGCAATGCTAGGCCTCATGTGGCTTAAATGTGTCAGCAGTTCCTGCATGATGAAGGCATCGATGCTATCGACTGGCCTGCCTGTTCCCCAGACCTGAATCTAATCAAGCACATCTGGGACATCATGTCTCATTCCATCTACCAATGCCACGTTGTACCACAGACTGTCGAGGAGTTGGTTGATGCTATTACCCATATTGCAGGGAGGTCATACAGGCACATGGAGGCTACACACACTACTGAGCATAATTTCCTTGTCCTGAAGCATTTCCATTGGAATTGGATCAGCCTGTAATCTGATTTTCCACTTTGATTTTGAGTATCATTCCAAAAACAGACCTCCATGGATTCATTGTTTTCAATGCATTCCACTAAGTAAAGATTTGCAACTGGAATATTTCATTCGGTGATATCTAGGATGTGGTATTTTAGTGTTCCCTTTATGTTTTTTTAAGCAGTGTAGTTTTCAAATACCCTGAAAACAGATCTGTCACTTTATTATGCTAGCAACGATTTTACTAGATGAACAGTTTCTTTTAAATGTAGCACCCATATGGGGTACAAAATCCCCTTCCCGCAACCTAAATGGAAAAAATAAAATCACCAATTCACCATTTTTGATTTCTTTTTAAGTCACTTTTCATTTTTGTCTTGTGATACTTATTGGCACTTTTAGAGCTAAATTCTTCAAATTGGTGCACAAGGTTTAAAAATTTTCTGCAAAGCAAAATATATTCTTTATGTTTGTGCTTAACCATTTTTGCGACTTTTCAGAGCAAGAACTTGCAAACTCTGCAAAACGTTCCAAAACATGTGGGGGGAGGGGGAACATTTCAAGGGGTAGACTAGAGTAGACTTGTGCAAAGGGCTCCCCTTCCCCCTCCATGCATGGATGCTGGAATGCACACCGCCGGGCAGCGTTGTGCCCCACGTGCTCCCTGTATCCATGTTTTGTGCGCGCCGCACTTTGTTGGCAGCGTGCTTACTGCTTTTAAATGGGCAGCGCATGCATATAATTAAATGCCTTCAGCCAATGGCTGGGAGGCATTTAGTGTAAAAGTGTACCAGCAAAATTGCTCCCAGCCACTAGCTTAAAAGTTGTTTAATAGGCACCCTCCCTAATAGGGAGGTGGCAAGCAACCACAGTATCAATAGGCAGAGTAGAAGGCCACCACTTTTGAGGTCCCCTGGTAGTGGTGTGGCTAGTGTCCTGAACCCGTAGTCCCTGGTCCTTGTGCGGCCAGTCCTGAACCCAAAGTCCTTAATCCTTGTGCGGCCAGTCCTGGATCAGAAGTGCTCGGTCCGTGTGAGGCCAATCCCTCAATCAGTATCCAAGACCCATGTGTCTAAACATGTGCCTATCCGAGTATTCCATGTATCCGAACTGCCCTAACAGTCTCCAATTCAGGCCTGTCTGAGACTGTCTCAGTAACCGTTCTACCCGTGGATCCTCAATCTAGTAGTCTGAATGGAAACAGAGTCTGTGTCCTTGTCAGTAGCTGTTCTGAAGAGGATCCAGAACCTATTAGTCTGAATGGAGCCATAGCCCTATCAGTATCTGTATACCTGACCCCTGGGGTGAGCAGATGCAGTACCGAGACTGCTTAAGAGTGGTACCTGGCGGCTACCAGCAGCTCAAGCCTGACTCCACCATCAGGAGCTCCAGTGCACACCAGGTAGCTGCGCCCATACTAGGTAAGCCTGACCCCATGGCACAAAAGGTCCATGATCCACGTGCATCACCTGCATGCGTAACACACTGAAAGACTGCGGTTGCTATGTATTGCAGTCTTAAAAACCAGAAAGTCAGACAATATTTACCGTATATATTCGCGTATAAGCCGAGATTTTCAGCCCATTTTTTTGGGCTGAAAGTCCCCCCTCTCAGCTTATACGAGAGTCATATACGCAAGGGGGGTCGGCGGGGGAGCTGGGGTGTCAGATCATACTTACCACTCCTGGCGTGTCTCTGAAGCCCTCCCCCCGCTTCTCCCACGGTCTCCCTTCCTTCCTTCAGCGGTCACGTAGTACAGCTCAGTAAAGTCATGAATATGCGAAAATTCATGACTTTAATCAGCAGTACCACGTGATCGCTGAAGGAAGGGAGACCGTGGGAGAAGCGGGGGGGGTGCAGAGACCGCGTGCCAGGAGGGGGCAAGTATATGAAGTATTCACCTGTCCCCGTTCCAACGCTGCTCGAGTCCTCTGTCAGTGACGTTCAGGCAGCAGAGGGCGCGATGACGTGGTTAGTGCTCGCCGCGCCCTCTGCTGCCTGAACAGTCACTGACAGAGGACCCGGCAGACATCAGCAAGCAGCGTTGGAACAGGGACAGGTGAATATCTGTGGTGCTGGGGTCCTGAGCCAGCGGTGACATCGGCACCTGGCCCCCAGCAGCAAGAGGTGAGTATGTAATTTTCTTTATTTGCAGCAGCGGCGGCAGCATATGGGGGCATAATCTATGGAGCAGCATATGGGAGCATAATCTATGGAGCATCTTATGGAGCCTTATGGGGATATAATCTACGGAGCATCTTATGGCGCCATAACTTTTATGGAGCAGCATATGGGGCATATATCTCAATGGGGCATCTTATGGAGCCATTATTAATCTTTGTGCAGCATTATATGGGGTGTATTTTGTATAGAGCATCTTATGGGGCCATCATGAACTGTATGGAGCATTATCTGGGGTGTATTTTGTATAGAGCATCTTATGGGGCCATCATGGACTGTATGGAGCATTATAAGGGGCTCCTGATTCAACATGGTAGTCAAAAACATTTACCCTACTGATGTGTCAATTAATTTTACTTTTATTGGTATCTATTTTTATTTTTGAAATTTACCAGTAACTGCTGCATGCCACCCTAGGTTTATACGCGAGTCAATACGTTTTCCCAGTTTTTTGTAGCAAAATTAGGGGAGTCGGCTTATACACGAGTATATACAGTAGCAGTTTGTCTTAAAACTAGATTGGCACAATTCTAGCAAAATAAAAAATAATTAGCTTTGCAAGAGTAGAACATGCTAAACTTCATCTCTCCATACACCTCTGTTAGTAACCTGTCCCGACTGCAATGTCGGCCTCTGACTTTCTCTTCCTGCGGCCGGCTTACTCGTCTCCTACAAGTGTTATCATGGTAACATGGCGCACACCTCTGTGGTCAAACATCTAAGCCTTACAGGCACACTGCCTCAGTATTCAAAGAATTGGCAGGTATGTCATTGCCTACATTAACACCTTCACGACTGAGCCTGTTTTCACCTTTCTGAACCGGCCAATTTTTACAATTCTGACCACTGTCCCTTTATGAGGTAATAACTCTGGAACTCTTCAATGGATCCCGCTGATTCTGAGAAAGATTTCTCGCGACATATTGTACTTTATGATAGCAGTAACATTTCTTCGATATGACTTGTTTTTAATAGTGAAAAATACGGAAATTTGGGAAAATTTTGAGAATTTTGCAATTTTCCAACTTTTAATTTTTATGCCTTTAAATTAGAGTCATATCGCACAAAATAGTTAATAAATAACATTTCCCACATGTCTACTTTACATCAGCACAATTTTGGAACCAAAATTGTTTTGTTAGGAAGTTATAAGGGTTAAAAGTTGACCAGCGATTTCTCATTTTTTCAACAAATTTTACAAAACCATTTTTTTTTTTAGAGACCATCTCACATTTGAAGTGACTTTGAGGGGTCTATATGACAGAAAATACCCAAAAGTTACACCATTCTAAAAACTGCACCTCTCGTGATGCTCAAAACCACATTCAAGAAGTTTATTAACCCTTCAGGTGCTTCACAGAAATTTTTGTAATGTGGAAGGAAAAAAAAAATAAGTTTATAGCATGGAGCATTGGAAATAAAAAAAAAAAATTACATTTTTCCCAAATAAATCTTTTTTAGCTCCATATTTTGCATTTTCATAAGGGTAACAGGAGAAATTGCGTCATACAATTTGTTCTGCGATGTCTCCTGAGTACGCTGATACCACTTATGTGGGGGAAAACCACAGTTTCGGCACACAGCAGGGCTTTTTATTGCAAAAAGTTTTTGCATCACCATATTTTGAGAGCTATAATTTTTTCATATTTCGGCCGACAGAGTCATGTGAGGGATTGTATTTTGCGGGATGGGCTGACGTTTTTATTGGTACCATTTTCGGGCACATGAGATTTTTTGATTGCTTTCTATTCCCATTTTTGGGAGACAGAATAAACAAAAACCAGCAATTCAGGATTTTTTTTATTCTTTGTTTTAATATACCGTTCCGTGTGTCGTAAAATTGGTAAGGCAGCTTTATTCTTCGGGTCAGTACGATTACAGCGATAACTCAGCGATAATCTTTTTTTCATGTTTTGGCGCTTTTACACAATAAAAACAATTTTCTAGAAAAAATTACTATTTTTGCATCGCTTTATTCTGAGAGCGAAAACTTTTTTATTTTTCTGCTGATGGAGCTGTATGGGGGCTTGTTTCTTGCGGAACAAGATGACGTTTTCAGCGGTACCATTTTTATTTACATCTGTGTTTTTGAAGGCGCTTTACTGCATTTTTTGTTTGGCGGCTGATAAAGCATTGTTTTTTGCATCGTTTTTTATTTATTTTTTTACGGTGTTCACTGAAGGAGTCAAATAGTGGGACAGTTTTATAGAGCAGGTCGTTACGGACGCGGCAATACCAAATATGTGTATTTTTATTTACATAAATAAATGTATTTATTTGTATAATTTTTTTTTCTTTATTTGAGGGTTTTTTAAATATATTTTTACACATTATAATTTTTTTTTTAACTTTATTACATTGTCCCAGGTTGGGACATTACTATATAATGTCAGATCACTGATGTGACACTTACCTCTCCTGAGTATCAGATCAGCGATTTGACAGGCAATTAAGGCAGCTTCTCAGGTCCTGCTCTCAGCAGGCACTGAGAAGCCACCTCTCTGCAGGAGCCGAAAGGACCCCGCGGCCATCTTAGAGCCGGGGGTCTCCATGGAGACCACCGGAACAATGCGATCGCATTGTGTTGTTCCTGTGGGAGCACGCAGGGAGCTCCCTCCCTGAGCGATGCTTCTCTGTGCAGATGTCAGTACTGACAGTGGCATCAGAGGGGTTAAATATCCACGATCTGTGCTAGCACTTAAAGGTCAGTAAGGCCTTTAAGTTCTGTGGTTATGCTCCCATCTGGAGCTGTGTTGTCAGGTATATAAGTGCAACCGCTAGTACCTAACATTTTACAGGCTCCACCTTTTTCTGCCAGGATCATGTCTAGGGCCACTTGAGGTTTATATAACCTGCTGACAGGCACGAAATAGAGTAGGTACACACATCATTTAATATCTGTGATTGTTATACATATTCAGCAAAGCGTCCATTTTGACTATAAGCGTCCATGTTTTGTATACCTCCATAATGAGATAATTATCTTTAACATTTGTAAATCTACCTTCCCAGGTTAGCCGTACTAATCTGAGTGCTTGGAAAGCAAACTGAAAGAGATGTTCAATTTACAAATGATAACATATTCCAGTGATACGACATATAGCTTGTTGATCTGTGGGGATGTGACTCCTGGGGTCCTCAAGAATTCAGGAATGTGAACCGAACTAAATATCAGTGACTATACAACACAGGGTCAGCAATGGCGCCGTTCAAAAGAATAAATCATCAAGATAGTATGGTACTATACTATACGTACAATATTCATACTTTCAGTACATGTCACATATTCTATCCTAATAGCAATGCCAGTACTGACAGCTAATAACACTGGCTGGGATACAGAGTACTGTGACATAAATGGATCTAGTGCAGGAACCCTGAAAATCAAATTGACTCATATACATAGATCATCACAAATGGACAGCTATAATTAAATGTTATTGCGAAAACATATGCATAACTTCTGACCCCAGAAAAATCAGATTACAACTCATTTGTCATTAATACCAAAGGGGAAATTATTACTTTGGAGGGAAAAAATGACTGATCTCAATGAGTTCACAGGTTGAATGCGGAATCATATTTTTCTACACTCCTCAACATAATTGCAACATCAAGAAGGAAAAGTCGTGGTATTTTGGAAATCAGAGAATTGATAGACATGTTAATTATATGCATATAATGAAAAAATAGAAACAAGTTTTTCAAAACATCTTAATTTATTTGGTTCCAAGTACAGAGACGCTGCAGACCATGGTACCACATTTAGGCTATGTAGGCTGCTTAAAGTAGCACCAACATCATGTGGTCTGGCGTAGTTATGATGAAACATGGCTCCTGGAACACAATGTAGAAATGGCCTTATTACAACTAATTCATTCTGTACTGCAAATGAAAAGCCAATGTCACATACCAAGTTTAAGCCATCAAACAATGTCTATACAAAACATAAGAAAGCGTTTGTACGACATTGTGTTATGAGCAAGACATCCAGCTACAGGTGATCTATTGATCTCACACCATCGCTCTCAAAGGCTATCATGGAGCAGTGCAGCGTTTTCCAAACCCCAACTTCACGGTCAGCAACACACCATGTTTTTAGGATTTCCTTAGTATTTCACAAGTGAGAAAACCTGTAACAGTTTCTGATTCCTTAATAATAATTCCATCACATGTGCAATACTAAGGAAATACTGAAAACATGACGTGTTGGGAGCCGTGAGGACTGGAGTTTTGGGAAATACTGGTGAAGTGCAAGACAGCAATGGAGGATGGAACAGAGGTCTATCCTCTACAGCGATAAGTCCTGCTTTTGTTTTTAATACAATTAGGCTATGTGCACAGGTTGCATATTTGATGCGTTTTCGCAGCGTTTTTTTCTGCACAGAAATGGGCCAAAAACGCAATGGAATCCTTATGCAAGGTAATTCAATGACAATCCTGAAGTGTTGTTCACGTGATAAGTAAATTTCTATGAGTATTTGCAGTGCGTTTTTTTTCTGCAGCATGTCCATTCTTTTTGCGTTTCTGCACCCATTGACTTCAATTGAGTCAGTCAAATCCGCAGCAAAAACGCATGTATAAAAATGTTTGCAGATATGCTGAGTTTGTTTTGCATTTTACCAGCGTCCTATGATGTTTCCCACACTGTCATCTGTGTGACAGTGTGGAAACACTGACGCGGTGGTTCTTAACGGTGTTAACGCTACCATCGGTAAGAACGACGGTCAGAGCACTGCGGGATCATGCTGTCAGATGTCAGAGGGATCCCGCAGCTGTGACCTGCGGTAATGTTAAGCAGACTGTCAGTCAGAGTACTGAGGGATCATGCTGTTAGATGTCAGCGTGATCCTGCAGCTGTGACTGTCACCCGCAGTAATGCTACAGCCGGTAATGACGGTCACAGAGCTGTGGGATCATACTGTTAGATGCCAGCATGATCCCGCAGCTGTGACTGTCACCCGCGGTAACATTACCGTAGACTGTCGGTCAGACCGTTGCGAGATCATGCTGTCAGATGTCAGCGTGACCCCGCTGGTGTGGGGCAATGAGACTATTGCTCCCATCAAGCTACGTTTGCTGTCACTGATAACACTGATAAAACATTGATAAAAATAAAAACAAATTATACTCACCTCACACCAAATCCCCGATGCCTTGGCTCCTAGAAATAATGTAAAATAATAAACCAACATATACTCACCTGTCCGCCGTAGTCCAGGTAATCCGAGTGTCCCACGCCGATCTCCCATGTAGTACAGTCACATTGGGAGATGTGACCGCTCTACCCGACGATACACTGACAGGAGGTAATCGCTCCCGCAGTGTATCACTGAGCTGCCATAAGAGTTGACAGGAGTTCACCAGCTCCGTTTCTCTCAGTTACGGCACCGCTGCGTGAGAACTTTACCACGCAGAAGTGGTGCCGTAAGGGAGATCACCGGAGCTGATCAGCTGATGAACTCAGGTGAGCTCTCTCAAGGCAGCTGAGTGATACACTGCTGGAGAAATTACCTCCTGTCAGTGTATCGCCGATTGTCTTTGAGAGCACTCACATCACTGATGTGACTGCACTCAAAGTGGCCAGGATCGTCATGAATTACCTTCTCTGCAGACAGGTGAGGAAAATTGTGGTTTATTATTTTATTTTTGTTGCAGGAGACGTCGGCGTTGGTGGATTAGGCATTCGGTGAGTATGGTTTAATTAAGATTCAATAAAGGAGTCTGTGTCATTCTTAAAATAAAGGACTTTTTCTGGGTGTCTGTGTTTTTATACACTATGGGGTTAGTAATGGATAGGTGTCTTATAGACGTCTCTCCATAACTAACCCGTGGGCTTGATGCCACCTGACAATACAAATGTAACATCAACCACACAAGTATGAATCACACCTGCCACCACTACAGGGCAAGTGGGAAAAGCGAGGCTAAGAGCCAGATTTGGCACATCTTATAGATGCGCCTTTTCTGGTGCAGCTGAGAGCTGGGGGTGGCCAGTATCCATGGCCTCTTCCTAGGCTAATAATATCAGCCCGCAGCTGTCTGCATAGCCTTTGCTGGTTATTAATAATAGGGGTACTACATGTCATTTTTTTGAGGGGTCCCCCATTTTAATAGTCAGTAACGGCTAAGTATACAGCTGTCAGCTGACATTAATAGCCTGGGAAGCTCCATGGGTATTATCCCCTTCCCACACTATAAACATCGGCCCCCAGCCGTCTGCTTTCCCTCTGCTGGTTACGAAAATTACGCGGGAGCCCACGCCATTTTCTTTATTTAAAATTAATAGCTGCTCACTGGTTACAGGCTATGTTCATTCACTCTGTTAACGCTTCTATGTAGGCTGGTGGCAAAGTGTGTGTGTTTGTTAGTTTGTTTGTTTTCTTATTGGCTTAGTAATGAGGGTGTCGGGCTGACACCTATTTTTTTAATATCTTTATTTAGCTCAAAAAAGCCTTCATTGTTCTACAAAAAAGCATGCAGAAACACATACAAAAATGCGGCAAAAACGTGCATTTTTGCTGCAGCATTTTTCCTGCCAAGAGATGCAGAAACCTTCATGAGAGAACATCACACTGGTTCTACTTCCAGGATTATGGTGAGGGGTCATAATCAACAGTATCTGGACCCCTCTAGTCTTCATTCCAGGTGCTCTAACAGCTCGCCATTGCATTAAATTTGTTGTGGAACCAGTATATGGCCTTTTTTTTTTTTATAAAGTGTCCCTGGAGCAGTTTTTCAACATGACAATGCCAGGCTGTATGTTGGCGTTGCTGCTGTGAAGAAAATACATGGCCTAACTGTACTACCATGCCCTCCAACATCTCCAGACATGTCTCGTTATCACACACACACACATCTAGGATGTCACTGGGTGGAAATTGCAAAGCAAATACCATCAGTAGAACTTGAGGATTTGTGTGCCCAGGTGCAGAACATTTCTCAGACAGCCATTAATAACCTCACTAATTGCATACCAAGGAGAGGAAGTGAGTATTTCTGTGTGTGGCACTTATATCTGATACTGAATAAACCAAGATGTTTTTAACATTTTGTTTCCATTTTTTCATCATTTGCATATCATTAACATGTCTATCAATCTTGCGATTTCCATGACTTTTCCTTCCTTCTTGGTGCTGCAATTTCAATGTCAAAGAGTGGATTTTCTTATGGAATCAAACCTACAAGTGTTAGATATATTGCAAAATAAAGTGTAATATATTACTGAGGAAATCTAGTATTAATAAAAAAAGAATATGATTAGCACATATGCAATATGTTCCATAACAACCAGAAGATGCAAGTAATTTTAGGACACCGGTCAACAGAACGCCCACCTCAAAAATTACACCTCTAAACAGATGTCAGAAAAAAAAATCAACATATGAAATCTGACTGCTCTAAGGTCTATTGCTCTTTGTGGCCCATTAAACAGCACACATTTTATTTAGAATGTGCTATGACTATAACGCACCTTGAAACACCTATGTTATGTTAGCGGTTTATCCTTTCAGATTGGACATACTGTACAAATCCTTGTTGGTTGAGTTTCTCTCAAGATCAAACAAAGCATTTAAAAAAATACCTGACAGGTGCCCAACCTTGGGGACCCTACCTTGTTGGGAGAACACAGGCCTGACTGCCTATGGATGACAATAAAGAAGTCCATACACAAGCTGTAAAGAGACTAGCATGGCTGGGAGTCTGAATACCGTATACACTTGAGTATAAGCCGAGATTTTCAGCCCATTTTTCTAGGCTGAAAGTGCCCTTCTCGGCTTATACTCAAGTCATTGTCCCAGGGGGTAGGCGGGGGAGGGGGAGTGCAGGAGCCGGCGGCTCTCAGATCATACTCACCCCCTCCTAGCGTGGTCTCTGCACTTCTTGCTTCTCAAGATGGTCTCCGGGGCCACAGCTCTTCCTGTGTTCAGCGGTCACGTAGTACCACTCATTAAAGTAATGACTATGCACGCATACTCATTTTCATAAACAGAAAACTTCAAGGCATTGTATGTTGTCTCATAATAAGTGAGAAAACTGGAACATGTCATGTACTTTACATGGAGTCATGTGATTAAAAATACCTACAAATTTATCAAAACTAAGTTTATAATAAAGACTTCATTTACATATTACAAGAAACATCTGAAAAATAAAAATGTTTACATGTTACAGCCCTCAAAGATGCTGAGTTCAAAGCAGCTTATATATGACACCTTCATAAGATGCAAGTCAAGAATTATAATGGGTGTCTACATAAAGATGCTACAAAAAGGAAAGGTCACCTGCCACCCAACAAATGATTGGGCAATAAATTACACGACACATGATGCCCATCTGGACCAAGTAAAAAAAATAAAAAAATAATGTCATTCTCTTTATAAATCAGCGCTATTATTCCAAAATGTATTTTCTTAGCAATAGCGATAAAATAATTGTATAGTACTGAAATGTTTTTACAGTGGGCAAAGACAAAATAAATACTGCGGCAGTAGCCCTGTGTCCAGCCCCATCAAAATAAATCGAACTTTTCTCAAGCTATACCACTCATTTTTCAACTTCAAGGGCATGTCACATTTGCTTATCTCATTCATATGTTAAAACAGCTTATAGTCTTTAGCCAATTCATTACAATCAGGTTCTGGCTGCAATCAGCGTCTGGCAAAGCTGTCATCATCACTTGGGAATGTCAGGGATCACTATCAGACTGATAGGATCTCACAGGGCTTCCATCTTTAAGATTGATGTGGCTGTAATGGATTGTGTATGTTAGTACTGCGAGGTGCGGCTGCCAGAAAAGTGCATATTACTGTGCTGGATCAATCTGTAGGCAAATCATCCCTTTTAGGCCCTTGTTAACAGTATGTGCTGCCAAATACAGCAGACTCGAGTTACAACGCAGTAATAGAACTGTAATATTGAATCCAAAACTTTACAACCCGAATTTATAAAAGACAAAGAAATTGAAACCAAAAATAAATATCAACAAAAGGAATGAACAGGCAATGAGGTCTTGGGTCTAAACCCAACTTGGTTACTATGTATGTAGAGTCCGAAGTCCTTGTGTTGCCTCTTCTGAAATATTTTCCAAAAAAATTATACATGAGACTAATTCCTCTGTGGCCAAGAGTCAGCCCTCACGTCATTCTGTGCTTACAATTGTTTTGAGTCTATTTTTAGGAAGTGTAATTTCTAATCAACCACATATTTCTTGCTAAGAGTCATAGATAAGGATTCAAATGTTAAAGGAATTCACATTTAATGTGCCTTCTGTGGCAAAATTTCGATCCAATGATCTTTATCAAGCATTGGATCGAAACGTTGCCACAGAAGGCACATTAAATGTGAATTTCTATTTCCATCAACTGGTGGAGCGCTGTTCTTTTGTATGCTGTAGACTTTACATTGGATCCAAGAAGGACTCCTTGGACAGGACGTGCGCCAATTTATGGGTACAGCTGACCAGGAAATCTTGTGAGGTGCTATGAAACACTGTTTCGTTTATATGTTAAAAGAATTGTCTGGTCAGAATATATTGATGACCTATATCAGACCCCACACCGGGCACCCCCACCGATCAGCTGTTACTAGCTCTAGCGGCTGTGTAGATCCATTCAGTGTAAGGGTCCCGTTTCACATAGCGACGCACCAGCAATCCCAACAACGATACGACCTGGTAAGGATTGCTGGGGCGTCGCTGCATGATCGCTAGTAAGCTGCCAAACAGGCAGATCTCTTCAACGACACAGCAATTCGACGGCGATCCGTATAACGACCTCGGCAGTCGTTGGCACCTTGTCACACAGCGGCTTTTCTGATGACTCACGCCTACGTCCATGAGTTCTGCGTCGCCAACAAGGTCGCTCGTCAGTGCTAAACACAGCGATGCGCACTGGCCAGCGGGACACCAGCGATCAAAAAATGACCCAGGACATTTGAGCACGATCAGCGATATCCAGAGGGGGGGGCAGTCGCCTCTGTGTCACATGTAGCGAGATCGCTGTTGCGTCACAAAATCAGTGACGCTTCAGCGATCTCGCTATGTGAGACGGGGCCTTTACTTTTCTGAATGGACAATCCCTTTAATCGGTGTTAGAGAAGTCCATGAACCAGCCGAAAGCATTGAACTAGTAGAGTTATTTATTAGAGTAAAAAAATGATAAACAATGTAATTCAGCAGACTGTTATCAAAAGTACTCACAACTTCCAATAAATGGTAAAGGTGTAACAAGGTGGCACGGGGTGGTAGTCATGGGCAAGTCTACTAAGTCACAGTCAGTGAGCAACCTGGCACCTTGCACATGAAATGACAGCTGAAGTCCCAGTCCTGTGGTACAGTGAGTTACCTTCAGCACAAAGTCACTCACACAAAGTTCAGGATGCAGGGGGCGAAGTCTCAGGAAAACACCACAATCCAAAGTTCTGTTCAACGGCAAAACTTTACTGAACCCGATGCAAACAAGAAAATGCTTCCTGCTCTTTCCCTGCGCTTTCAATAGACTGCACGACAGCTGCTACTGTTCTGGTCCCGAACCCCGTATTTCTCCTGGGGTCGGTCCCACTGAGCCAATGTCCGTTTACCCCGCCCATCAAGCTAGGGAAGCTTTCATCCCCCCGACCGGAGAATCCTCTGTCCTCACTACTATGCATGTCCTTCCCTGGGCAAGCCTTCCTGGGCTCTGCTCTCAGAGCAGGAGGTCCTTTCTCTACATGCTGAGATTTTACACCATTCCCGTTTTAACTCCTCTCAACAGTTTAACTCATTGTATCCCTAAACTAAATATATACAAGCACATGCACATTTAGGATACAACATATGACAATGACATTACTACATGACATAACAGTATAAAACATTAGGGAACCATCAGGGTGCCGCATGTGCCCGATGCATTGGAGAGAGAAGGTACATGAGGGTCCGCGCCATCTCCTTACAAAGACACACACAGAAACACAAAAAATACCCAATGTAAACTTATTAGCAATTGACATTTTTGGAAACCTTAATATCTGATACTTTAAAATCTGCAAAGGTGTTTTCCTAATTTGAGCTTAGAAATTCAATGCCACTTTAACTGAACTTGACCTTTATTTCTAAAGGCTGAGTTTAATCTTTTTATCCAAATACTTGGATATATATTAAAGTAGCCATACCGACACAGCTTTCAAGTTATTCCATAAATGAGACTTAATTCCTGAAACGCAACATTTCATTTCTATCTCAAGCGCACTCATTTATGTTAAATTATGAAGTTCCGACTGGTAATATAAAACTCTGCAAGCTGTAATCAAAGCCACTTGTATAGGCCTTCCTTTCTGCAAGAAAATCTCTAAATGAGCACAGTAAAAAAAAATAAAAATCTGTGCCAAACCTGGTCTACAAAGGTATTTGTTAAATACATTAATAGGCATTGTGGTACTTCTGGCAAAGGAACATAAAGAGGTCCATCATAAGGCTCATTCAACAGAACTATGCAGAATAGATGGAGAAGTACATCCTGACAGTAATTATCAGGTTAGAAGTCGGTTGCGGTTTGAAAATGTGTAAAAAGAAATGTAATTCAGAATATTTACCTTACAAAGACCACAGAGAATATTACACCTTTATTTGATGCTGCTCAACCATGGAAAGCCACAACCCGAAGCCCCTAAAACACAGCTCTGGTGCTGATGTAACTAACCGATGTGGTGTAAAATGTAGTAAATGATGCAAAAGAGGATAGCTGCCCTGCTATGCCAGAGTTCGTGGTCTACCACTGAGTGGCCGAGCTATTTTCACTGCTTCACTTTACAATAATAGCACTCAAGAGGTTTCCAGAACAAATCAAGTTGTCAGTAATTTCATGAAATGACTTGTCGGAAAGATGGCACCCTATACCAGCTTAACTATTTCCCAACTCGTGATATAAAATAGTATATACATATCACTCCTTTCTGCAAATAAAATAAAAATCTCAAAATGTAAAAGCTAAAAAAACAAACATTCAATATCAGTATGTATGTAAGTATCAATCTATGAGAACAGAAAATGATTTAACACACACCCATATGAGGTACTGAAAAACAGGGAAAAAAACTTCCAAGAGCAGTCACGTGGTGACCAGATCTCAATTCGACTCATCGTTCTCGCAATGCATTGCATGAAAAAATGAATAGTGCGTCACGCAAAAAACTCCACAAAGAGCCCCCCATAACATTATGCTACAATGGGTAACTTTCATCACTATGATGGTTTTGTTATGTTTGCACATTTTCACAGTACATGAGCCCCTACATGGGCTACGCACAAATTATGAATGATGTCAAGAGACTTGGTGCTCTCATATAAGGATCTATATGGCCACATTCAGATACTTACTTATATATCAGATCTCTTCCTTTGCAATGAGGAAGGGCAACACCAAAAAACACATGTCTACAAACAGTGATTCTGGTTTGGATTTTATTCAAAGTCATGTGGTACAGCTCGTTAAAAGGTTGATATTGACTTTTAGGATTGCTACTTCCAATAGGTGGCACTAGACAGAGTTCAAGTCCTCTTTGAAAAGAAAAGGTACATATTTAATTTCCCAGAGGAGAATTGCATGGCCTACAAGTCTCCTTACACTGGCATGTCACTCTTCACAAGAAGAGACGTCACCCCTTAGACTAAATCTACATTACAATTGAATATTTGGCCAACAATAACTGCCATATTAAATAGGGGCCAGTTATAAAGAATAATTTCTAAGAACCAATTTTTGGATGATGTTATCAAAGTCTTCTTTTGTGTTGATACTTATGTAGTTACAATCTGCACCATCAGATCAGAATGTAAGGAAAAAGAAATATTGCACATGAAATAAAAAAAATTACTGCATCTCAGAAAAATCCTGATTGTTCCTAATGTCATAACATATTTTATAAAACAGACATGTATACGTAAGGTCCAACTGCGCTTGTTGACATTCTTGACTTTAAATCTGGCTGAACTGTATGTCTCGCTGTTAAATGCAGCTCAGCCTACTCCAGCTTGTGGAGATTAGAAAATGTCATTTATGTATTGTTTAATCTCCATGTGGTATGCATCACATAGGCTTTTTCTCTGCCTATTCGAAAGTAAAATATGAGCATCAATGAATTCCTAGACTGTAATCATATACTTGTGATATTGTCCTAGATATCCAGATTCTAGTCTATCCCAAGTAAGCACTTAGCATCGGTGATTTATTGATGGTACTTCTAATAACAATACAGACACAAGTCACTGCATGTTCCAAAGATTCTACAAAAATGCATGTACGATTCTTTATCACGATATGTCCAATCATCTTCTTGAAGCTGACCTTTGAAGGTCAATTGAAAAGGTAATTTACTTATTATAAAGACAATTATAGGAAATCTGTCATGGACCCACCCTAAAGGAAGCCAAGGTACAGAAGTGACGCAAGAGGCAGTGACTCCTCATATCAGTGATCGATGTTATAGTACATAATCTCCTCTAATCCAATGATTGATAAGGATCCACCAATATTTCCTATCTGTTCAATACATTGGAAATTTCAAATGATTTCAATAATTCTATAAAAAATAAATAAAATTAAAAAAAAAACAACACATTTTTATTTTATGCAAACAACCTATCAAATGACAATTTAAAGATAACCTGCCATATTGTACATGGAATCTGATCTGCAGGATTCTATAGCACACGTTAGAGGAGGCGGATTGAAGCACACTGACAAATAGTTTTGCAGGAAAAGATTCAGAACAAATGTGTGGTTATGGTGATTAGAACTTTGCATTTCCGAAAAGACCTGTTAGGGTTACTCTACTTTTTACATATTCAAATGGTATAAACGAATACCTGATAATTAATTTAGTGTCAGGATACCCCCAGCAGGTCTGGATTTTGCAATCTGAACATAGAGCGAGAATTGTAGATCTGTGAAGTCAGCATAAGGCCGGGTACACACTTGCATTTGGCTGGTCTGTGTACTTCTTCCCTCAAGCTCCGCCTACGCTATGCCTACTTCCCCATGCGTCCTGCATCATCCTGTGTACCTATCTTTAACATTGGATACGCATGGACATGCGTTGTTTGCGGATGCGTCCGCATGCGTCGTTTTGACGTGCCTGCCAAACGCAACATGTTGCATTTTTGTGTGTTCGACGGGCACGTCAAAACAACACATGCTGACGCATCCGCATACAACGCATGTCCCTGCGTACCCAATATTAAAGATAGGTACGCAGGATGACGCAGAACACATGTGGAAGTTGGAGGAGCTTAAGGGAAGAAGTACGCAGCCATACACAGACCAGCTGAACGCAAGTGTGAACCCGACCTTGTAGAGGACAATATACCTGTAAGAGTATGTAAGTGAAAGGGGATACACCAAAAATATTTTGCACTCAAGAATTCTGTAAACTTTTGTGGCATTAACTGATGTCTGGTGCTTTGTAATATCTTGAAAATAATAATCATTTAAATTGTGAGAGTTTGGCGACCAGGGTTGTGCCTATCATGAGGTGCATGGTGGTATGGTACATACAGTGCGCCGCCCTCAAAGTATTTATTTTACTCATTTATATTGCACCATAAATTTCTACAGCGCTTTACAGACACCATCATAACTGCCCCCATTAGAACTCACAATCGAAATTCCCTATTATTATGCAATAGGAGTGTGAAAAGAAACTAGAGGACCAGAAAGAAACCCACGCAAACAAGGAGAGAACATACAAACTCCTTGCAGATGTTGTATATGCTGCCCTAAAAGATATACCAGATTTAAAAGGGCACGTTAGTTGCCACCCCAATTTTGCTTGCTAGCTGTGTTGGCATGAATCTTTTAATGTTATATAACTTATAGTGAACCTGACAGCCGATCCACGGTCAACATGTACAGTCTCATACACTGGCTGTATGATTTCAGCCAGGTATGTTTTACTCTGAAATGCTGCGGAATTTCGAGTAAAACAATCTTTAAAAGCTACTAGAGACTGAGCCACAAAGGAGACTATGCGGGTCCCTGGCAGCTTCACTGAACTCCCTGCCAGTGATTCACAGGTCTCCCGCGGGCAGAAAAAGATAACTCAATGGGAGCTGACAAGAAGAAGCCGCTGGGGCCTTGTATTTCTGAGTAGTCTCCCATTCACCTTGGTCTCCGACGGCTTTTATAGTATGTTTTTCTCTGAAACACTGCAGCGTGGATTGGGCAGTATGTATCAGCTATGAGTTTCCCTTGATTCTGGTGGCTGGGGCTTATTATTTCAAGAATATTAAATGCAGGACATGCCATGTCTAAGAGTGGGGGTGGTGGGCTAATTAAAAGCCCCATTTGGGTAGTATATTATAAGCACCCACCAACAGTTCCCCAGATACTACTGTAAGGTTTTATTCACTCAGTTGCGATTAAGGTAGGCACAGGAAAACGGTTTCATTAAAATGTCCAGGTTGGTTCATTAAGTCTGCATAAAGCGCTCAGGAAACCAAACAAAAAGACAACCTTTTCCGGTACAAAGTGAAAACACAAAGTAAATCGTCCTTAAAGGATTGTGGGTTTGCCCACTTAGGTTAGTATCAAGTTCTTAAGGCTTTAACACAGACCAACACACAGGAGATCCACACGTCTCCAGATCCAGACACTGAATGAGACACTCGGCCTCTATTTTATCTGTCAAAACACGCCCTCGGGGTGGGATATGTGAGCACTCATTCCCACCCATTTCTTTGACTGCTTGTAAAACCCAGCCCTGATACGCCCTATTAACTCTCTCAACACTGTACCTCATGGAACCTGCTTTCCTGGGCTCACATCACAGAAGCTACCAACCTCAATGATGCATACCTCCCTTCAAGGGCCTGTCCGGCAGCAGTCTTACGGTACCAATGACATTAGATGCATTTAATAATCTCATAACAATAAACCCATTATTTTCAGGAGGTTATTAGATGAAGCACATCTTTTCTCAGGGTTAATGTCAGGGCGGACCTAAAAGCATGTGATGATGATTACTTACTGCAGATCATGCTACGGTTTTACTTACTCTCTCACAGACAGTAACCATGATGTGCAGTATAATCATACATCACAGTCTTTTAGCTAGGTGAGAGATGGGTCTATACTAGCCTAATTTGAGGTGTTAAATGACCACCAATCAGTTATGTTATCAGCAGACAAGCCCGTTTACAACATCTAACAGGCACACAGAACGAAGATGAATATGTCAGTATTAGATTGCTTATTGCACATAGGCTGTCACTGTTCTCAACAGCACATGCACTGTTAACAAATGAAGATTTGCTGCCAAGAATGATGATTCTTAAGCTAGTATAAAAATCAGTTTGCCCAATTAATGTGCATTGAGCTCATTTATTGCTATTTATTATCGCATGTGATGGATGATTAGTGCATGTCGGGATGGCAAACAGCGTATGATGTACAGTTGTGGCCCAAAGTATTGACACCCCTGCAATTCTGTCAGATAATACTCAGTTTCTTCCTGAAAATGATTGCAAACACAAATTCTTTGGTATTATTATCTTCATTTAATTTGTCTTAAATGAAAAAACACAAAAAGAATTGTCCTAAAGCCAAATTGGATATACCGTAATTCCACACCAAACATAAAAAAGAGGGTGGACAAAAGTATTGGCACTGTTCAAAAAATCATGTGATGCTTCTCTAATTTGTGTAATTAACAGCACCTGTAACTTACCTGTGGCACCTAACAGGTGTTGGCAATAACTAAATCACACTTGCAGCCAGTTGACATGGATTAAAGTTGACTCAACCTCTGTCCTGTGTCCTTGTGTGTGCCACATTGAGCATGGAGAAAAGAAAGAAGACCAAAGAACTGTCTGAGGACTTGAGAAACCAAATTGTGAGGAAGCATAAGCAATCTCAAGGCTACAAGTCCATCTCCAAAGACCTGAATGTTCCTGTGTCTACCGTGCGCAGTGTCATCAAGAAGTTTAAAGCCCATGGCACTGTGGCTAACCTCCCTAGATGTGGACGGAAAAGAAAAATTGACAAGAGATTTCAATGCAAGATTGTGCGGATGTTGGATAAAGAACCTCGACTAACATCCAAACAAGTTCAAGCTGCTCTGCAGTCCGAGGCTAAAACAGTGTCAACCCGTACTATCCGCCAGCGTCTGAATGAAAAGGGACTGTATGGTAGGAGACCCAGGAAGACCCCACTTCTTACCCCGAGACATAAAAAGCCAGGCTGGAGTTTGCCAAAACTTACCTGAAAAAGCCTAAAACGTTTTGGAAGAATGTTCTCTGGTCAGATGAGACAAAAGTAGAGCTTTTTGGGCAAAGGCATCAACATAGAGTTTACATGAGAAAAAAAGAGGCATTCAAAGAAAAGAACACGGTCCCTACAGTCAAACATGGCGGAGGTTCCCTGATGTTTCGGGGTTGCTTTGCTGCCTCTGGCACTGGACTGCTTGACCGTGTGCATGGCATTATGAAGTCTGAAGACTACCAACAAATTTTGCAACATAATGTAGGGCCCAGTGTGAGAAAGCTGGGTCTCCCTCAGAGGTCATGGGTCTTCCAGCAGGACAATGACCCAAAACACACTTCAAAAAGCACTAGAAAATGGTTTGAGAGAAAGCACTGGAGACTTCTAAGGTGGCCAGCAATGAGTCCATACCTGAATCCAATAGAACGCCTGTGGAGAGATCTAAAAATGGCAGTTTGGAGAAGGCACCCTTCAAATATCAGGGACCTGGAGCAGTTTGCCAAAGAAGAATGGTCTAAAATTTCAGCAGAGCATTGTAAGAAACTCATTGATGGTTACCGGAAGTGGTTGGTCGCAGTTATTTTGGCTAAAGGTTGTGCAACCAAGTATTAGGCTGCGGGTGCCAATACTTTTGTCTGGCCCATTTTTGGAGTTTTGTGTGAAATGATCAATGTTTTGCTTTTTGCGTCATTCTCTTTTGTGTTTTTTCATTTAAGACAAATTAAATGAAGATAATAATACCAAAGAATTTGTGTTTGCAATCATTTTCAGGAAGAAACTGAGTATTATCTGACAGAATTGCAGGGGTGTCAATACTTTTGGCCACAACTGTATGATAACTAAAAATTATTGTTTCTATGTTAATAAACCATTATTGGGGGAATGGATACTTACTCTAAGAATTGAAGTGATTATAATCTTGGGGGAAGATGATGCACGATTACGGCAGTATTTAATGTGATTACATATGTGACTTATTCACTGCTACCTGTTGATATATGTTTATGTGTGAGTGTTTGTAATCACTGGATGCTGAAATACAGTTGTGCTCAAAAGTTTACATATCCCGGCAGATTTTTTGCTTTCTTGACCTTTTTTCAGAGAATATGAATGAGAACACCAAAACTTTTTTTCCACTCATGGTTAGTGGTTGGGTGAGGTCATTTATTGTCAAATGACACTGATCAAAAGTTCACATACCCCATTTCTTAATACCGTGTATTGCCCCCTTTAACATCAATGACCGCTTGAAGTCTTTTGTGGTAGTTGTGGATGAGGTTCTTTATTTTCTCAGATCGTAAAGCTGCCCACTCTTCATGGCCAAAAGCATTCAGTTCCTGTAAATTCCTGTGCTGTCTAGCATGAACTGCGCACTTGAGATCTCCCCAGAGTGGCTCAATGATATTGAGGTCAGGAGACTGAGATAGCTTATGTATTTAAACTGTTGATAAACTGTATTTTGCAGATTGTAAGACGCACTGCAAAATTTTGGGAAGGAAATAGGGAAAAAAGTGTTGTTTTTTTTTTTTAATAAACTAGTGCGTGTTATAATCTTTTGCAATAGATTACCTGGTGGGGTCAGCGGTGGTGCAGTGGGGTCCCAGGTGGCAAGGTCACTGCTGGCGGAGGCATAAGATGCTGCGGGCACCAGGCTGGTAGGACGAGGTGTTCGTCGGCAGCAGGAATTGGGCCATGGCTGCTGGCCCCTGGCTGGTATGACGAGGTGTTCAGTGGTCCAGATGCTATGTGACATTTTGTCACAGCCCGAAGCCCCACATCTTCCATACTTTCCTTTCAGGAAAATGCCCGCTTCGCTTGTGCAATTGAGATTTTGGTGCCAAGATCTCAATTTGTGGATGCGCAGCTTCCAGCAGCCATTTTCCCGGCGTCCACCGTATAGAAGAGTATGGAGATTGCGAGGCTCTGGGCTGTCACAAAATATCGGCGTAGCCCCCGCACCATCGAACATCTTGTCATACCAGCCTGGGGTCCACAGCCATTGTCCGACTCCTGCCTCCGAAAGAAGCTTTCAGCAGCAGCGACCCTGGGAACCCGCTCTATAGCAGCCGGTGAGCTCCACCGCAGCTACAATATGTCTTATAATCTGAAAAATACAGTATATATTTATGTGTATGATTTATTAATTCCTTCATGATGGTATATACCTTACGTTTACGGTTTCTTCATATTGATATATATTTGTGTGTACAGTTTATTCTTTGCCGGATGGTAATTTGGATAGGGGTAAAGAAGAAATGTAATGTACATTTTCACCTCAAGGAACAGAAAAGTGTAAATCAGCTCTGGTAGTGAGTATTTTTTTTAGGCTGCTCCTATTATTTTGGCATTAGGTTCCATAATGTATATGCTTCAAGTAGAATACAATAAGGCCCAATTACCTTTGACCCCCCTCATCTAGATGATTATGACTTCCTAAATTAAAAATTAAAGTAAAAACATGAAAAAGGGGTTATCCAGTTTATAAAAACAAAAAAAAATACCAACAAGTGCTGCAAAACAAAAAGAGAATTATTACTTTTTCAAAGGTTTCCAGTTTTGTTCGTTTTACAGCATTTGCTGCTGTTTTTAATGTTTTTGGGTTTTTTTAAACTAGCTAACCTTTTATCAATCAATTGTTAAAAGAATTGACCTCAGTATGTAGGAACATTTGACATATAGTCATGATTCTAAAGATGCTAATGGCTATTTGAGAGCAAAATAAATACGGGATTTACCCATCATTAGCTCTTTAATTCATGTCTCGGCCATGACAAGAAATACTATGCAGTAATCTTTATCTTCACAGCAACCTCAGGAACATTGTGAGTGGTTCAGACATATATAAATACTTTCTGTGGTCACCTTATGAAACAAGATATCCTTCATTTCGGGAATATCAGACTGTTAGCCTTACGAAATGGTTTATGCCTCAGAGATCAAACCTGATCATCAAAGAACATTCAGGGCATTAGAGGAAATGACCTACATTACAGAGGCCTATTGTAGCACAGGTCAAAGGAAAATTATGCATCAAACTATGTAAATGTCATCTATGAAACAAAAGGTGTCCTAGTACGGTAAATCCATGCACATGGAGTCTTTGGACTTCATTGTAAAGAATTTATGTTTGATTTGTAATAACTTTTTTTTTTAATAATTACAGATGTACACTGTATGGCCAAAGGTATGTGGGAAAACCCCACTATGTATTGGGCTCAGGTGTTTCAGCTGCATCCATTGCAAACAGATGTTTAAAACTAAAGGTGTTATCCCTTTGAACACAAGTTTTTCATGGAATCATAGAATGGTAGAGTTGGAAGGGACCTTCTAGGTCATCTGGTCCAACCCCCTGATCAAAGCAGGATTCACTAAATCATCCAAGACAGATGTCTGTCCAGCCTCTGTTTGAAGACTTCCATGGAAGGAGAAGTCACCACTTCTCGTGGCAGCCTGTTCCACTCACTGATCACACTCACTGTCAAAAAGTTTTTTCTAATATCTAATCTGTCTCCTCCCATTCAGTTTCATCCAATTGCTTCTAGTCTTTCCTTGTGCAAATGAGAATAAAGATAATCCTTCTACAATGTGACAGCCCTTGAGATATCTGTAGACAGCTATTAAGTCTCCTCTCAGTCTTCTCTTTTGCAAGCTAAACATTCCCAAATCCTGCAACCTTTCCTCATAGGATATGGTTTGCAGACCGGTCACCATTCTGGTCGCTCTTCTCTGAACTTGCTCCAGTTTGTTGATGTCTTTTTTAAAATGTGGTGCCCAAAACTGGACACAGTTTCCCAGATGAGGTCTGACCAAAGAGGAGTAGAGGGCAATAATGACTTCACGTAATCTAGACTGTATGCTTCTGTTAATACATCCTAGAATTGTATTAGTCTTTTTTGCTGCTGCATGACACTGTCGACTCATGTTCAGTCTGTGATCTATTAGTATACCAAAGTCTTTTTCACATGTGCTGTTGCTTAGCCCTATTCCTCCCATTCGGTATATGCTTTTTTCATTTTTATTGCCCAGATGTAGTACTTTGCATTTTTCCCTGTTAAAAACCATTCTGTTAATTGCTGCCCACTGCTCCAGTTTATTTATATCTTTTTGAATCCTCTCTCTTCTCTAGTATTAGCTATCCCTCCTAGCTTTGTGTCATCAGCAAATTTAATCAGTTTACCCTCAATTCCTTCATCTAAATCATTGATAAAGATGTTGAACAATACAGGGCCCAGGACAAAGCCCTGTGTTACCCCACTTGAAACATTCTTCCAACTGGATTTCTTCTTATTTAAGGGGGTCTTCTAGTCTAGTGGATCAGAGAAAGATTTTCTTTCATATTTTTCATGTATTTAGTGTGGAGAATATATTTTCAAAACGATTTATCACAATTCAGAACATTGAAAAAGTTACAACATCTTATAGGGATTGATCTCTGGTGCATGCTCAGTGCTTGGACAGCGCGGCGCACATTAGAGCATTCCCTAGGTGTTGTGTGCATGTATGCTTTCTTGGGTTTTGGATTAACTTACCCAATACATGTTCATTTTTGGGCAAAATTCTAAAAAACAGTCCTTAGTATTATAACCCTAAGTAATTAGCTCATTCTGATCAGAGATCTAATAGGATAATCTATATATATATAAAGGAAAAAATGTGTATCCTGATGGATCTCAAATCTCAGTTATAAAAACTGCCTCACAGTCAGACTGTTCCAGTTGTCCGTAATAACCAATCAGAGCTCAGCTTTCATTTTACCTCAGCAGCTACAATCATGAAAACGGCACTCTGGTCGCTGTAGGCGATCTGTGTGGGATGTAGAGGCGAGTGGACGCTAACAAAGTTACTAGTGAATTTTAGAAGTTTAAAATATTTCTGGAAACGAATAAAAAAATGAAAAAAAGAGTAGCAAGATTACAATGCGCATGCATATCGTTCTAAATAATAGATATTCGGAGGCAACCAACACACGTGTGAACAAGATTCAGTTTGCGAGCACGTCAGCAAAAAAAAAGGGACTTAAAAAAATATCGAGCTGCCCATTTGAGAGAATTTGGTCAATTGATTTTTAATGTTTTCAGTGTTTTCGACAACTGTATCACTCGTAATCTGCAAAACTTGCAAAAAGAAAGTGTAATTCTCTCAGGTGCCACATCGAGACTTAGGATTTAAAAATAAGATAAGATAAGATAATCCTTTAATCGTCCCACCATGGGGAAATTCAGAGCATTACAGCAGCAAGGCAGGAACAAGTACAGATACAGATGCATAAAGGCGTTACATTGACAGTAGGTAGGTACATATACGAAAAAAAATAAAATAACGTCAAGTGCTACTGTAATGATGTTCATTTATTTATTATATCCACTTTTATAGCGCCATTAATTCCACAGCGCTTTACAGACATTGCTACATCGATTCCCGTCAATTAGGGATTTGAAATCACCTTGTGTTTGTTTTTTGACTTTTAGGTGTAGGACAAGAAGGCCTACATTTATTTTGCGGCTTGATGGATATTTGCCATGGCATTGCAATAAACACTTATTACGCTTGCATTGAATATATATATATATATATATATATATATATATATATATATATATATATATAGTGGTGTAGTGACCACTGTGTCCGCTAGGGGGCGCTGTGTGGGTGTCCCAGGACGGACGGATAGCCATGTCCAGAGTGGTAACAGGAGCAGGGTGCTAAAGGATCGTCATGTATCCCAAGGTGGGTGGCCCTGGGATGAAGGCTTGATTATGTGCTGATCAGCAGAGCTGATCTTTCGTGCCAGTGTGTTAGGGAGAAGCCTTCAGGTGATTGGTGAGAAGGGTGGGATCAATCACCTATGAACCCACCTAGGGGTGGGTGACTAGAATGCTATAGTAAAGCATATGTGTGTGAATGATTGAAGGACCTGTGATAAGACCATAGCCATGTGGTCTGGTGGGCGTGGCTACGGACCATATAAGGTGGCCAGGATAGGTCACATGAGTGAATGCTTGGACCCAGTTGGTCCGTATGGAAGGTCTCGTCTGGCTGACGTGGCTGCCTTCCTGACAGCACGTGGAGAGGCTGTGTATAATGGCTGCATATGCCTGAGAGTTCCCAGGGAGAAGGAATGAACGTCTGCATGGAGAAGCAGCCATGAGGTAACCCTGACAGGGGATATAACTGTGAGGCTAGAGAGCCTGTGTGCTGGACATTGTTTATCCTGTGGTCACACAGGTAGTGCAGAGTGAAGCTCTGTCATGGACGCTATGCTGTTTATATGAACTTTCTGTTGCTGTTGCTTTGGTTTATGCTGCATAATAAACCGAATGGGCTGAGTTATGTTAAGAAACCTATGCCGGACATGATTTATTGGCTGCCTAGCGAGTATTCCCTATCTGAATAACAAGCGCTACCTTACAATTGGTGGAGAATGCTATGGGCAGTATTGTAGCCTTGTTGCTAGGGGCAACGGACGAGGACTGCAAAATTCGGTTGCTAACGGCAACGGTTCCAACAGCACATGTTGCAGTGCTGGCAACGCTGAGCCAGGAGGGGTGACGGTCTTGAAAGCTGTGTGATATGCTGACCGGGGTCAGTGGAAGAGATTTATAGGACACCTCTGCGGTAGAGGGGTCCGAGAACCTGCGTGGCCGGCAGGTGACGGTCGTGAAAGCCGTGTGATGTGCTGACCGGGGTCAGTGAAAGAGACTGTTGATTGCTATAGGGTGCCTCTGTGGATAAGAGGTACCCGAGAACCTGTGTGGCCGACACAGGAAATGGACAGGTGTCCGTGTTGTACTGACCGGGGTCAGTGAGAAAGACTGTGTACCTGGAGGGTTCAGTGTGCAAGGTCCTGGAGGGTCAGTGTTGGGAGGTTCTGGAAGAAGAATCGGATCCCTAGAGCATGTGTTGTGACTTTGGACCTGGTGAGGCGTGAGTGTTGGGCAGTCTCAGGCAGAGACGGATGTCCTGATGAGCACCCGCTGAGCCCCTGGACCTGGTGAGGCCGGTTTGTTGGGAAACCCTGGGAGGAGGGTTGGCTCCCTGAATAGCACCCGGTGCACCCTGTGTGTTGGACGGTCTCAGGAGATGAACGTCCTGAATAGCACACAGACAGGACACATGAGTTTTGTGTTGTAGGTGTTATTTTTTTTTTTTTCTTTTCCCTCTCAAGTCAGCTTGCTGTAACTCGGCAGGGTTACGAAGGTGACAAGTGGATTGCTGTAACTCGGCGGGGTTACGAAGGTGACAAGTGGCTTGCTGTAACTTGGCAGGGTTACGAAGGTGACAAGCGGCTTGCTGTGTGTGTGAACGGCAGCCGGAGGTGTCAGAGATCGGTGACAGCAGGAGCTGTGGTGGTGCCAACAAGAACTTGTGTGGTATCGTGAAAGACAAACTGTTTTGGTGTGAACTGTGGTCTAAGGAGACCTGTAGAAAGGACATGGGGAAATCCCGAAAGGGGGCAGTGACTCAAATTGGGGTGGTAACCCAAGAAGGGGTGGAGTATAATAGGGATGCGATGATCCAAATGGGGGTGGTAACCCAAAATGGGGTGAAGTCCCAAAAGGGGATAGTTGCCCGAAAGGGGGTGGAGTCTCGGGGAATCGGGGCAGAGCATTCCGATGTGAGAAGGCTTGTACAGATGAACTGTTGCCAGGAGCAAATGTCCTGTCTGTCCTATTTGCCTGGTGAACTACCCAGCCGGCACGATGCCAAGGGGGTATATCTAGATAATGAAGATATAGTTGGTCTAGTCGACCCTGGGAGCCCGGTGACTCTAGTGTGGGTTGCTCCTGAGATAACCGGCTGAAAGGTGGGGGTTACTTGCAACCACGGGCGCACTGAGAGTTGCCCGGTCGCCAGGGTAGTCTTTGAGACAGGTTGGGACATCGAGGGACAGGATGTAGCGATAGTTCCGAATATGTCCTGTCCAGTGGTTATAGGCCGCGACTCTAGACTGTTCTCTGGCTTGCGGGAGAAGGGAGTTCCTCTACAGCAAGGGGTTGGAGACATTTCTACTGTTGGGCTAGAAGACAGTGACATGGTGATGCTTGCTAAAGTGGACAAGTCAGTTGTAGGAGTGACTGGAAGAAGGGGTACATCTGTCCAACTTACGGACCTGATGTCTTGTGACATTGCGGGTGGTGGGCTAAGAGATGAGACGACTGGAGCGGACACACGGTCAGAGGGTAACTGGAGGGTTCACTCGGATGATCAGGGTGACTCAGTCTCTTGGGGTGACTGTGGCTCTGAGAGAGAATGGGAGCATAGACTAGAAGAGCTAGAGAAGGAAGTCTCCGAGTTCAAAGGTCACCTGGCAACGTCAAAATAAGTCCCTTAGAGAAGAGGTACGAGTACTAACAGAAACGGTAAGAGGTCTTCTGTGGGAGAAGAACTGGGACGAAGGTTTACTGAGGCCAGGCCCAAGTGGTGAACAGAGTGAAGATAAGAAGAAACTGAAAAGTATGGAAGCAGAGATGATTCATATGCAGGAGGAGCTTGCTGCTGCAGAGCGTGCTAAAAGGCAAGCACAGCAGGAAAGAGATGAACTGGCCGATGTAATTGCCAACAACACTGGTAAAGACGCTCTGGCTTTGGAAGAAAAGAGGCGTTTAGAGTCTCGCATTGCTCAGCTTGAAGAAGAAGTGGAGGAAGAACAAGGCAACGTTGAATTAGCCAATGACAGGCTGAGAAAGGCCACACTTCAGGTTGACCAGATGAATGATGATCTAAAGGCGGAACGTAGTAATGCTCAGAAGAACGAGAATGCCCATCAGAAGTTAGATCGCCAGAATAAGGAGTTAAAAGCAAAGGTTGCACAACTGGAGGAACAGCTGGAGGCTGAAACTAAAGAGCGACAACTGCAAGCAAACAAGTATGTTGTGCGGAGAAAAAACTGAAGGAGGTACTAATACAAATCAATGATGAAAGGCGTTATTCTGAGCAGTACAAAGGCTAGGCGGAGAAAAATAATGTTCGGCTGAAACAGCTGAAGCGCCAGGTGGAAGAAGCGGAGAAAGAGGCTCAACATGCCAATGAGTTGCACCGTAGATTACAGCGTGAACTGTAGGATGCTACAGAAACAGCAGATGCAATGAACCGTGAGGTTAATGCACTGAAAAGTGAACTTAGTCGTAGTGATACGAACCTTGACAATTTGAAAATCTTGAATTCAAATCTGTTCAGCCTGTGGTCTGAAAGTGTAGAGTCTATATTTTCCAATTACAAAAAAAAGTTTCATGTCTTGTCCTGATCTTTTAAACCAAGCAACTCATTAGATAACTCTATAGTGGATAAATTGAAAGGTTTTTACAATAGTGATAAACTGAGCAGAATTATGTCTGGAAAGAAAGACTATGTGTCTATAAATGTGAAGGGTAAGAAAACATTTACAAAAGAGACTGTCTCTTGCCAATTTGAAAGAGATCTATGAATTTTTTTTATTAATTCAAATTCTGCCAAAATAGGAGTTTCAAAATTTGCTGACCTGCGACCTAAGAATTGCGTCCTAGCTGGTAGTAGTGGCACACACTCAGTAATTGCATGTATAGCACACCAGAACGCTAAGCTTATGATTGTGCTGAAAAATACTCAGATTGGCGAGTCCAACCTTCCTGATTACAAAGTATGTGTCTCAAATAATGTGATGTGACATGTAAATTTCCACTATTTTTGGAGCTCTCAAAAACTGCAATAGAGATAGCTGTGTTTATACTTCTCCAGAAAATGTGAGGTTCTAGAAAAAGAAGCCATACTCACCAGATAGTTATGGCAATCATATACAGTTGAAATATCTCATGTGGGGATACCCCTTTAAGTTTTATTGCAGTCTCTTGCAGTGGAACAACCTAATAATTTGGCTCTCACACCAAAGAAGGTTGCACAGACACTCATGTTAGGGTTAAAATAGTACAAAAAGGGAGACAGTCCCATTAAAGTCATAGAGAGATGTGCTCCCTATATTGGTTAGGCCAGACACATGATCAAGTGCAGCAATTAGTGGCAGCACTGGACTACATTAATTAACGTTGTGTTCTGCCATATGTTCTCTGAAGACAACCCATTACCTCGGTTAAATAGCAGCTAATTGAAAATGGGATCCATTGGTGAAATTTCTCTGGACTTTATCTGCAGGCTTTGATTGCATGCATATGTCCATAAACCAGTCTCTGGAAACAATGTTCAATATCCTCAAAATGAATTGCAAATAGTGATTTATGCCTCCAGTAAGTGGCTATACCTTCAAAAGGTAGCCTATCAATGATGTATGTGTCTCAAAGTCTCAAAATGTTTGCGTTAAAAAAATCTACATAGGGACAGATGTTCTCACTCCCACTGGACCAGTTCACACATTTTAAAGGACTTAGGCTGGTTTCACACTTGCGTTTTTTTGCGAGGCGTTTTTGCGTATACATGCGCATACTTTTTTTTTCCTATACTTAACATGGGTGCGCTTAGTCATGCGTTTGTACGCTTTTGTGTGCGCATGCGTTTTTCCGTAGTGTGCGCCCGGGCGCACAAAATGCATCCTGTTGCATTTTTTTGTGCGTCTGACCTGTCTCAAAAAAACGCATGTGCACGCAATGCGCACAAAATTCACCCAAAACACATTATAGTCTATGGGAGCGCTGACCATGCGCACGTCAGCGCAAAAAAACGCATGCTTTTTTTGTAAAAAACAAGAACATGCATAAAACGCATGATGCGTTTTTTTATGCGCGTTAGCACTGCGCACGCAGCGCAGCGCAAAAAAAACGCAAGTGTGAAAGTAGCCTTATATTATTTCTCTGGTGTCTGCTGATTCATGTTTTACATTTTTAAGTACAAATCTATGAAAATATACTTTCATTAAGAAAAAACATGTATTGCTTTGATTAAAGGGGTTGTTAATAGCTTGGACAACATCTTCTTAAGTGCTGTAGTCCACCATGTGTAATAAAAATAAAAAAAATTTTAAAGAAAGAAACGTACACAGGTTGTTCCAGAGTTGTGAACATCCGCCTTATGTACAACTGTGATAGGAGCCTGTGTTTTCGGACTGAGGATTGATAGTGATCATGATGACCCCATCCTAAAGACAGCCCCTCTAAGTAATGCTCAATATATCCATGGATGGAGCAAATCTAGAAGGTTACAAAAAGATTATTTAGTGGGCAGCATGGTATCTCAGTGGTTAGCACTGCAGCCTTGAAGTGCTGGGGGCCTGGGTTCAAATCCCACCATTTACCATCTGCAAGGAGATTGTATGCTCTCCACGTGTTTGCGTGGGTTCCTCCTGGTACTTCGGTTTCTTCCCAACATTCCAAAGACATACTGATAGGGAATTTAGATTGTGAACCCCATTAGGGGCAGTGCCGATAATGTCTGTAAAGCGCTGTGGAATTAATGGCGCTATATAAAATAAATAAAACTTATACTTTCAAACATAAGATGTGAAAACAAAATAAACAAAAACAACTAATACTCACCTTACCGCTCACCCCGCTGCTGGCCGTCCAGTCCTGCATGGCACATCTCCAGCCTCTTCACACTGACTTACAAATTCAATTTACGGATAAACCTACCTAACTCTTAACCCGGTGACTGCCTGCACTCACTGCCCCATCAGCGCCATTCCAGCGATATTGGTGCCAGGCCTCCTGGGACTTAGAAATTTTAATGCCATGAGAGAGCTGTAAACTATCAGTAACTCTTAATGGACTCCAGCACTCACATTGCACACTGTGCGGGAGGCAAGTATAAGGGTGTGTGCACACGCTGAGGATTCTGCTGCTGATTAATCCACGCGGATTTTGCAAAATCCGCAGGCCAAAAGACCTGCGGTTTATCTGCGGATTAGCCTACGGTTTTGCCCTGCGGTTTATCACATCTACAATGGAGGAGATGATAAACCGCAGCTGAATCCGAAGAAAGAATTGACATGTCAATTCTTTCTGCAGATTAGAAACAGCAGCAAATCCGCACAAAAAAATCAGCACCGTCTGCACTGCGGTTTCCATTTCCCATAGGATATTATGGTTCTGTACCCCGCAGCAGAAACTGCTGCGGATCCGCAGGGCCAAAACCGCTGTGGATCCGCCGCAAAATCCGCAGCGTGTGCACACACCCTAAGGCTTTTTTTTTTTTACGTGGGGTATTACAACATTTAATAAGAGGTTATTTTTTTTATTAATTCAACTTCTGCCAAAATAGGATTTTCAAAATATGCTGACCTGCGACCTAAGAATTGCGTTCTAGCTGGTGGTAGTGGCACACACTGTTGGTGCTATGTCTCCTGGGACTTAAGTGACATTTTTATGCCATGTAAGAGCAGTAAGTTATCAGTAACTCCTAACTACAACATTTAATAAGAGGTTATTGCAAGCAGAAGACAACCCCTTTAATGTCTTACAAAGCAGAGGTAACTCAAGCAACAAGAAAATTAATGACAAAGTTAGTGAATGGACCAGTGAATAATTATTGATCGACACAGGTCTATGTTGTCCATCATTCATACAATATGATTAAATGTTCATCACTATTGTGCAACTTTCCTTGCACACAACAATTTTATCTCCATATAGCACAATACTTTCCACACAATGACCATTTAAATAGTAAATGTTTCATACGCATTTGATTTACACAAACCCAAAGAAAATCATATTTATATATTAAAAAAAAAAAAAGAAAAATGCCGTGTCTGTCATCAGATACCGCCCTAGGTTTCCAGAAAGAAATAAATGGATACGCAAAATGATTAGATCCGGAGCGAACATGGATCTGATTTGATGTCACAAGGACATGATTATGGTGTTCGGTACATTTAAAAATATGACCATATTTTCTGATCGCAATTTATGTTTTTACAATTTTTAGTGTAGTTTTATTTTTTAGCCAAAAGTTGGAGTGAACACAAAAGGAAGGAAAATTATAAAGGCTGTTGTTCCATAAAAGAAGATGAAAACAACAGTACCAGGCACCTCTGGCATTGGCTCAGCTCCTTAAGGAAAGGTGACTGGTAGGCAAAAATCCCACATACCTGACTGATTATTCCCATACCACCTGGAAGTTGTTTGGACGACTTTAATCTAATAAAACGTATGTCTGGCTAAACAATACCAATGCAAGATTTTTTTGCCAATAGTTAGGATACCTTAAAAAAAAAATTCTGCACATTACACAGTACTACAGTGGAGCATAAGCTTCTTTGGCTTTGTTTACGAGAGTAAAATATTCAAACAAAATCTTAAACAATGTCAATGGCGTCTGACACATTTCTGCGTTTTTTGTCTAGCATTACTATTTTTTCTTTGCACCAAATTGTTGATTTAAAAGGAATCTGTCACCAGTAGTGTTGAGCATTCCGATACCGCAAGTATCGGGTATCGGCCGATACTTGCTGTATCGGAATTCCGATACCGACTTCCGATATTTTTTCAATATCGGAATTCGGCATCGGAATCGGAAGTTCAGTTGATTGACGGCCTGACGTCATCATGATGCGCGGTGTGTGCGCATCATGATGCGCCGTCATTTCGGGCCTTCCGGGGGTCTCTGCCGGCCTGCCGGGGGGCTGTGCCGGCCTGCCGGGGGGCTGTGTGGACTGCCCGGGGTCTGTACCGGCCTGCCGGGGGGCTGTGCCGGCCTGCCGGTGGTCTGTGCACCCTGTGGGGGTCTGTACCGGCCTGCCGGGGGGCTGTGCCGGCCTGCCGGGGGGCTGTGCTGATGTCCGGGGGTCTGTGCAAGCATCGTCCGATGGGACTACAAGTCCCATCTGGCGATGCCTGCTACCATGACAGTGATTGACACATTAGCCAATGATGGGACAGTAGTAGTCCCATCATCCGGCTAATGTGTTAAATGTTAAAAAAAAAAAAAAAAAAATACTACATACATACTACATGCATGCTACATACATACTACATGCTACATACATACTACATATATACTACATACATACTACATGCATGCTACATGCATGCTACATACATACTACATATATACTACATACATACTACATACATACTGCATGCTACATACATACTACATATATACTACATACATACTACATACATACTGCATGCTACATACATACTACATACATACTACATGCATGCTACATACATACTACATGCTACATACATACCACATACATACTACATACATGCTACATGCTACATACATACTACATATATACTACATGCATGCTACATACATACTGCATGCTACATACATACCACATACATACTACATACATACTACATGCTACATACATACCACATACATGCTACATATATACTACATGCATGCTACATACATACTACATATATACTACATGCATGCTACATACATACTGCATGCTACATGCATGCTACATACATACTACATACATACTACATGCTACATACATACCACATATATACTACATACATACAATACATTCATACAATACATACATAGACATACAGTACATATAACATAGAGTAACATACTTACCAATACTTGTCACATTGTTCCCCGAAGCCATTGTCGTCTACGGAATAAATATTAACATAACAAACCACAAAAATACTCACCCACGATCCGAAGCAGTCCACGAGTGTGTCCCACGACGATCTTGGGTAGAGAACTGCAGCATCAGATGATGCTGCCGTTCTCTATGGGCTGCAGGAATCCAATGACGGAAGGTAGGTATCCTTCCGCACTGTATTCCTCCGCCACTTAAAAAAAAAAAAGTCCCTAGTCTCACTTTATGCCATTGCTGCGTGGGAATTTCCCACACAGCAATGGCATAAAGTGAGACTAGGGACTTTTTTTTTTTAAGTGGCGGAGGAATACAGTGCGGAAGGATACCTACCTTCCGTCATTGGATTCCTGCAGCCCGTAGAGAACGGCAGCAACAGCTGATGCTGCAGTTCTCTACCCAAGATCGTCGTGGGACACACTCGTGGACTGCTTCGGATCGTGGGTGAGTATTTTTGTGGTTTGTTATGTTAATATTTATTCCGTAGACGACAATGGCTTCGGGGAACAATGTGACAAGTATTGGTAAGTATGTTACTCTATGTTATATGTACTGTATGTCTATGTATGTATTGTATGAATGTATTGTATGTATGTAGTATATATGTGGTATGTATGTAGCATGTAGTATGTATGTAGTATGTATGTAGCATGCATGTAGCATGCAGTATGTATGTAGCATGCATGTAGTATATATGTAGTATGTATGTAGCATGCATGTAGTATATATGTAGCATGTATGTGGTATGTATGTAGCATGTAGTATGTATGTAGTATGTATGTGGTATGTATGTAGCATGCAGTATGTATGTAGCATGCATGTAGTATATATGTAGTATGTATGTAGCATGTATGTAGTATGTAGTATGAATGTAGCATGTATGTAGTATGCATGTTGTATGTATGTAGCATGTAATTTTTTTTTTTTTTTAACATTTAACACATTAGCCGGATGATGGGACTACTACTGTCCCATCATTGGCTAATGTGTCAATCACTGTCATGGTAGCAGGCATCGCCCGATGGGACTTGTAGTCCCATCGGACGATGCCTGCACAGACCCCCGGAGCCTGCACAGACCACCGGCAGGCCGGCACAGCCCCCCGGCAGGCCGGCACAGCCCCCCGGCAGGCCGGCACAGCCCCCCGGAGCCTGCACAGCCCCCCGGCAGGCCGGCACAGCCCCCCGGCAGGCCGGCACAGCCCCCCGGCAGGCCGGCACAGCCCCCCGGAGCCTGCACAGACCACCGGCAGGCCGGCACAGACCACCGGAGCCTGCACAGACCCCCTGGCAGGCCGGCACAGCCCCCCGAAAGGCCCGTACAGACCCCAGAGAGGCTGTACAAGGGCAGGAAAGGGTTTTTCTTATTCCGATACCGGAAGTCCCATAGACTTGAATGGGACTTCCGGTATCGGAATCGGCGATACCAATACTTTTTTTAAAGATCGGCCGATACCATCCGATACGATACTTTGAAGTATCGGACGGTATCGCTCAACTCTAGTCACCAGGTTTTTGATATTCTAAATCAGAGCAGCATAATGTAGGGGCGAATACCCTATCTCCATGGATGTTCAGTGACTTGATAAAATATTCACCCCCTGGCATTTTTCGCGTTTTACTACCTCACAACCTGAAATTTCACTTTTTTTTGGAGGATTTGCATCAGTTCATGCAAAGAACATGCCTATAACTGTGAACATTTGTTTTTCTTCTTATAGTGAAGCAAACAGCAAATAGGACAAAATAACTGAAAACTGCAGCGTGCATAACTATTCTCCCCTCTAAAGTCAGTAGTTTGTAGAGCCTCCTTTTCCGGCAATTACAGCTACAATTTGCTTTGGATAAGTCTCTAAGAGCTGTTCACATCTTGCCACAGGGATTTTTGCCCATTCCTCAAGGCAAAACTGCTCCAGCTCCTTCAAGTTAGATGGTTTTCTCTGGTGAACAGAAATCTTCAAGACTGAGCACAGATTCTCAAGTGGATAAAGGTCTGGGCTTTGACTAGTTCACTCCAAAACATTTACACGTTTCCCCATAAAACACTTGAGTGTTGATTTAGCAGTATGATTTGGGTCAGTCTTGCTGGAAGGTGAAACTCTGTCCTAGTCTCAAATCACTGGCAGACTGAAACAGATTTTGACCAAGAATATCCCTGTATTTCGCAACATCCTTCTTCCTCTGGACTGGGACCATTTTCCTTGTTCCTGCTGCTCAAAAACATCCCCACGGCATGATGCTGCCACCACCATGTTTCACTGTGGGGGTGGTGTTCTTAGGGTGATAAGCTGTGTTGGTTTGCTGCCAGACATAGCGCTTGTCTTGGTGGCCAAAAAGTTCAATTTTGGTCTCCTCAGAGCACATAACCTTCCTCCATACATTTGGGGAGTCTACCACATGTCCTTAGGCAAACTCAAAACAAGCCTTACAATTTTTGTGCGTCAGTAAAGACTTTTTCTGCCCACCTCTATGGAGTGTACGGCTTATTGTGGTCGTATGGTCAGATGCTCCAGTCTTGTGAACCCTGAAGCTCTTTAAGTGTTACCTTAGGTTTCTTTGCTGCCCTCTGGTTAATGTCCTCCTTGCTTGGGCTGAGAGTTTTGGTGGGCGGCCCTCTCTTGGCAGGGTTGTTGTGATACCATGTGCTTTCCTTTTGATGATAATGGATTTGATGGGGCTCCAGGGGATTATCAGATTAGAGATTGGGATATCTTTTTTTGTTTTTTTTTTAGTAACCCAACCCTGACTTTTACTTTTCAACAACTTTGGCCCTGACTTGTTTGGAGATCTCCTTGGTCTTCATGGTGTTGCTTGGTTAGTGGTGCTTCTTACTTAATGGTGTTTTAGTCTTTATGCATATACTGACAGACCATGTGACACTTTTTTTTTTAATTCCTGAAGAAGAAATGGTTACATTTCAAAAACACATAGAAAAATAAAGGAATCCGCTATTTTTTTTATAATAGCTCTGACATCTGACATTTCTTTACAAGCCAGCAGCGTGGATATGGCCCACAAAGTTTCCATGTTTTATTTGCTTTTTTGGTGAAATCACACACGGATCTGCAGCAGCTATACAACCCTGGATCAGGTCAGCATACATCAAAATGATTTCTGATACCTAGCAACCAGAAAAGACCCTACTCTTGAGCTATTTTTTCTCTCCTGCTTCTTTGAACATGCCAATTTTTAGCTATTTGATCCCATAAATAAAAAAAATTCTCGCTTCACTTCACCAACTTAAGACCATTTAGTACTGAAACAGCACACACAAATTGGATTACTCAAATATTTAAACTCAGGGTGTAACGTAACAAAACAAATAATAATTCAAAAGAGTGAATACTTTTGCAAGCCACAGTATTTCTCACTAGGCTGTTTGCTGCAATTGTGATAAAATCACTGTTTTTTGTTCTGTAAATTTAGCAGTTCTCTGAATGCAGAGTTCTGTATAACCCCACCCACATCACTGATGGCAGTGTACGGTGTGCAAAGGCAGAAAGCTGCCAATCAGTAGTGTGGTCAGGGTTATACATACCTCATAAATATGGAGGACTACACAGCAGCATAATTACTAGTTCTTTAGTGATAATCTCCTGCTCATAAAACATTGATGTAATCAAAACTACAGCAAGCAATCCAGTAAGTGATATATTGCTGGACTCAGAGTCTGTTTCTACATCATGTTGCTCTACGATTCCTTTTTTGAAGTCTATTTTCTAGTTGAGTACTTTGTCCCAGTTCCCCATAATGGGCATAGTTTATATAACCCAGACATTGTGTGACTTTTTACAAAGTACCAATATTTTTGTGGAGATGTAGTCTAATCCCCTAATCACGTAAGAGGTTAACTTTTTAAGCCCAAGTGGGTGTTACCACATAGTTTTCACTGGGGGTGTGTACTTCTTTCTCCTGTATGATGCTGAGCAAAAATAAGCAGGCAATAACACAGCAGAAAGCCTCCAGCATTATTAGAACGCACAGATGACTAACTTATTTAAGATAAGGTCTTATGTCTCTTATCATAGCACCCCATACTGCCTGCCCAAAGATGTGTGAGTATTATCCTTGGTGGATCCAGTTGGATGAACATGTAGGAGGGCTGCACTGCAGGAGTATTTCGCAGAAACAGTGATGAGAATGAGTGTTTTTATTCATTGCATTTCAACGCTATACCAGCGTTTTTATGAAGTGAAAAAAACAAACGTCACAACATTTGTATTTTTCGGTTGATAAAGATGTCCGTACGGGATTGAAACATGTTGTGAACGAAAAATCTTATTCTCATCATCATTTCTGAAGAACTGATTTACTCCAGCAGCGCAGCCCACCACGTGTTCATCTAACTGGTTCCAATATTTCCTGGATGATTTATCCACCATCAGCAGTTGTTTTTCTTCATGCCTGCATAGGAGCTGTGCCTTTCACAACTCCAATAGGTGAGCGTAATCAGCACTCTCCTACTCTCCCTCCATAGGACATCACCCTATTGTGCGCTCAGTTTCCCACTGAGATCAGAGCAGGCTGTCATTGTCCAGACAAGAACATGATGAAAAACAAATTGTCTCAGCACTAGCAGACAAAAGTGTGATTACTGACTGTTGTGAGCTCATCTGTTCAATCACCTTTTGTGTCCGAGGATCTCCCTCTTCTGGTGAAGGAAGGTAGTGAGGCTGATTTGGATGAAAGAAACCAAACACCTGATCTGGTGGATTGTGACTGGGTAACAGGAACTTCAGACTGGATATAAGGCAGCCGACGCCCTTCTGAGTGGCTGGTGATTTCTCTGCTGGATTCTTGGAGACCAATCTGATTCCTGCTTCCCAAAGATAAGTTTTTGCTCTGCAATTGAACTTATTAGTTTTGGTTTTGTTTACCTTGTTTTTTGGAGTTCAGCCATCCCCGGCTGGGGGTGTGCTGGATTCTTATTCCTTGATCAGTGTTCTCTTTTGCTCTGCCTTCAGAATATTCTGAGTGCTGATATAGGGTTTGAAGTCTAGTGACTTCAGGGTCCTTTTTGCTTATCAGTTGTGTTGGTAATATTTTTAGCAGGGTTTTCTCGGATTGCAGACCGCAGCTTTTCTGTCCTGTCCTTTTTAGTTAGCTTGGGCCCCATCGTTTCCTCAACCTATCTTTCTATCTGTGTTAGTGTTTTCATCTTGCCTCACCGTCATTATATGTTGGGGGCTGCCTATTGCTTTGGGGTCTGCTCTGGGGCAGTCAGTTTTTCCCTTTTCTCTCTTTAGGCTTATTTAGATCTCCGGCTGTGACGAGGTGTCTAGGATCACCGTAGGAACACTCCACGGCTACTGCTAGTTGTGATAGGAATAGGGGTCTGCAATCCGCTAGTTTCCAACCTCTCTGATTTTCTGGGCTGAGCTTGTGTTTTGTTTTTTCCTCCTCGGTGACTCAATCATAACAACTGACATACTTAATAATCAGGGGTGCAAATTCAAGGGTTAAACTCGGCTATGCTGCCCCCCACTCCACACTGTCTCATTCAGGAGGTTAGACCAGGAGATCAGAGCTGTATTATTACATCTCACACACTGAAGACATCTGTTCTAAGCAGTGGTGGGGCATGTTCTCTCTTTCGAGTATTGTTGCCTGTTTATGATTGGTGAGAGTCATACAGGGGGAAGAAGTACACGTCCACAGTGAAAACTGTCCGATAACACCCACTTGGACTTAAAAAAGTTAACTCGTTAGCTGGCAAATATTTTGATTGATAATATCTCCACAACAAAGAGCGGAAATAAAAAATAAAAACAAAACCTTTTATTCTACTTCTTCCAATCCTCTGCAGCTACTATCACATGCTGTATCCAGATCAACATGGAATAGTTGGTGAAAGGTCCTCTTTAACGAAAGATGCAAAAATGTTCTCTGATGCAAAATACTGACCAAATACTTGTGTGTGAATAGGCCCTGATACTGTTTGGTCAAAATCATGGCTGCTGAGGGGCGTGGCCTGAGCTGGCGATGGTGTAACAAGCACGGCTCAGGATCTCTGAGGAGGCATCTCCTAAAGCGACAAATAAAGCAAAAGAAAATCGCTCTCTTCGATAACCCACGGTTGTTTTCTCGTTACTCAGAGGTACATTCTGATACCCCTTGTCTGAGCTTTGGACATTAAAAAAGACATTTTTGAAATCTGAGGCCTTTTCCCGCCATTTTACTGCAAGGTGACACCATTTTGAATCGTGAGTGAAAAAATCCTTTCCCTGCTCCCTCCATTACCCACCGGCTGTCCTTGTCCTCATAAAAAGTATCTCCACGCTTGTCTACCACATTTTAAAGATTTTTATTGTCTTTTGGAGATTTTTTTTACAAAAATCCTGTCATATACCAGCTGATTGGCGGAAGGATACAAAATAGTCCCCACCCTGTGGCTAATCTGACAGGATTTCTCTCGCTGCATAATTAAAAGACATTGACTTTTTTTTTTTGGAATCTCCTCTTGTCTGTTTTAGACCCTTTGGAAGTCCCAAGGTGTCCTAATTTAGCTAAATTTCCCTGCTTTGTGCGAGGCTGCAGGAGCTATAACGGATGTGGAGGGATCGCTTTCATCTCAATGTCCTATCTCAAGTATGCCATTTTCCTGTCATAACAGATCTGTGAGGCAGAAGGGAAACAAAATAGTCCGTGATTTGTGCCTATTTCTATGTTACCTCCGCTCCCCACCGCTCCTGTGCGGCTCCACTGGGGTGATCTGCCTTTCTTCAGCGGTGCCGTGTATCAGCTGCCGGCTCCCCTGTTGCATATTTTATGAGCGGGGACTGACGTCACTGAGCCCTGTGTGAAGACTAGCAGCCTGTCATGGCTGCATTTAAAGTCACAGAGAGCGCGTCTATATCGGCGCGCAGTTAATAAAGGATTTTACTGTATGCATCATACAATATTAAAAGTGCCATCTGATTCTGTGGTGTATCTCATTCCTCACGGTCCCTTTTATAAAAAGGCAAAGGAAGACACAAAAATTTTCTATATTTTTAACGTTTATGCAGTATAAACATCACCAATAATATCAATTGTCTCTAATATAATCCCTGCAAGGCAGAATTCAAAAAAGGGCACAAGATGAGTCACAAGGCTACTCCAGTGTCGAAATCAAGGAAAGTGTCTAATACGACTCCTCAAAAAGCACAAAAATTTCAGGATTCTTACAATCCTCACTTTAAAGATCAAGTGGATATCGTTAACCCATTTAAGGCCAGATCTCCTCATAAGGAGGTCATGGATACATCTCTCTTATCAAAAAGGAAAAATCCTGGTAAAACTTCTGAAAAATTTGTATCGCCAGCCAACGCTTCAAGTCCTGAGTCTGGAGATAATTCACCAAACTTTTCGCCGGAAAGGAATTTAAGATGGATAACACCAATCCTTCTCCTTACCAAAATCTGGATGTTATATCCATACACTCTTACATGGATACTCTCGCCCAGAAAATCACGTCCAGTATGTCTCAATCATTTGAAAACCAAAATAAAATTTTACAGTCCACCTTGGATAAATTTAGCAGCAGGTTAGACAACCACGAAAAACGGCTAACTGTAGTGGAAGAACACATTGATGATTTATGAAAAGACACAAATGACCTCAAATCTGAATTTCACAGACTTAAAATTAAAGTTGCGGATATAGAAGACAGGAACAGACGAAACAACTTGAAAATAAGAGGAATACAAGAATCTATCTCACCGGATAAACTAGAAGATTTCGTCAAGACAATTTTCAAAAAATTACTACCGGCACTTACAGACCAGGATCTCATCGTAGATAGGATCCACAGACTTCCCAAACCACGGAATATCGATAAAGATCTACCTAGAGATACCATCTTAAGGGTCCACTTCTTCAAGAACAAGGAAAAAATTCAAAAATCGGTTAAAGATCTAGGAGGTTTTCCAGAACCCTATGCTCACCTTCAGCTATTCACGGATCTTTCAAGGAAACGATTGAAGGAAGAAAGTCTTTTAAGCCAGTCACCTCCACCTTGAGGGAAAATAATATCCCCTATAAATGGGGCTTTCCACTTAAACATTTGGTATTCTACAAAGGAAAGACGACCGTCCTATTCTCGCCTAAGGAAGGAAGAGATTTCCTGTCCTACTGCAGGATACCCGATCGCCATAGAGACTCTAACTCTCAAGACCCCAGGCCCTCTTCAGAGACGGGATGATCCAACGGAAAGACCCTGCCTACATATTTACTCACCTTGTTATAAGGCCTCTCTACACTTCTTGATTATTTGTTCAGTGTATTACTCTGCTTATTATTCTTCTTTCCACAGGTTTTCTTACTTCTCTACTTCTTTATGGACTCATATATCACATGAGATTATTTTCCTTCTAGGAACAGTTCAGTTATGATTGTCAGCTAAAGGATGCCTCTAATGGGATCCTTACACAAACTTTCCCCACTAAGGAATTAGAGCCTACCAGCTAGGCTCTTTCTGAAGGATAATTTTGTGATTTTCTGTTTTCGGTTTTAAATAGGTCTTCAGTTTTAGGTTTTTTTTTGTTAACTAAGTTCTTCAAAGGTAGGTGCCCTCTGGTTTCCTTATTTCATCTACCCCACTTCATACGGTCCTTACCACTTTTTTAACATGAAAATAAAAGTTGTGTCTTATAATGTCAGGGGGCTAAATAGCCCTTGGAAGAGATTTTCCATTTGTAAAGAAATTAACGGGTTACATCCTGAGGTTGTATGTCTCCAAGAAACTAAGTTCAAAAAGGACAACCACCCTTCTATAAATCTCAAAAATTTCCCATTTGTATTTGAGTCTTCCTTTGAATTTCTCTCTGAAGTCAAGGACGTAAAAGGTCACTATCATATTCTTCTATGCAAATTGAACGGCCACACCTTCACAATAGTTAATACTTATGTTCCCACCATCAGACAACTTAGCTTCCTAAATAAGCTAATGAAAAAAATCGACACCTTACGCTCAGGAACTCTACTTTTATTAGGTGACTTTAATATGGTGCCAGATAATACACTAGACTCCACCTCCCCCAGCAGACAAAGATCGCAATCCTTGAACAGCAGGATTTATAATCACGAGCTATTCGACTCATTCCGCTGTTTGGACACCATATCTAGAGAATCTGCTCATTTTTCTGATGGCCATCAGTCGGCCTCTAGAATAGACTTGATACTCACAGATGTCTTCTCCTTGCCAAGGTTCTCCTCCGTCTCCATACTTAATAAATCTATTTCAGATCATTCTCCGGTAACTGCAGAATTGACAATAGGGCCTCCAACTCACCCCCAATTCATGTGGAAATTCAACTCCTCTTTGCTTCATAACCTCTCCACCAAATCTGAAATCAGCTCAGCCTTACAGAATTATTTTAGTGAAAACGACTCCGTCCTCCTAAATCCATTTTCCTGTTGGAACGCTCACAAGGCGGTATTGAGGAGAGTTTTGATCCAAATTTCCTCCAGACAAAAAAAAAGTTAACAGAGATAAAATCCTTACCCTACAAAAGTCAATTAAATCTAAAGAAGAGGAACTTTGTCGATCCTCTGTTTCCTCTAGCAAACAAGCTGCGTTATCAGAATTTACCGATCTTAGAATGCAATTAAGGAAACTCATATTCAATTTTTACGACTCAGCTATTAGATCGGCAAAATGCAAGCATTACTTATCTATAAATCGCCCTTCAAAATACATGTCAAACAGAATTAAGAATATACGGAAACGGAATAGAATTGACACTATAACTTCCTCTAATGGTACATCTCTGGTCCACCCTAAAGATATTGTAAAGGCTTTTGCCGATTATTACAAAAATCTGTATAATATTAATCAGGATAACCCTAATTTGCAGCCAACTACCTCAGAGATTGGATCATTCCTTTCCAGCATGAACCTTCCAAAACTCAACTCTCAAGACTTATCTTTTTTGTCTTCTCCCTTCACTGAACAAGAAGTCCTGGAAACTATAAAAAAAACTTAAAACATTTAAATCACCCGGACCAGACAGGTTTAGTAATAATTATTTCAAGTCTTTTAGTAATTTATTGGCCCCTCACCTTGTAAAAGTATTTAATTCAGTTTTCCACTCAGGTCAATTTCCCAAAGAGATGCTGGAAGCGACCATTGTCGTAATCCCTAAACCAAATTCTGACACTAGCCAAGTTTTTAATTATAGACCTATATCCCTCATCAACACAGACGTATACATTTACGCAAAAATCTTGGCTAATAGACTAAATCAATTTCTCCCGACACTAATTTCCAACGATCATATAGGCTTCATTAAAGGAAGACAATCCATAGATGGTACGAGAAGGCTCATTAACATAATTAAGCTCATTTCCTCGAAAAACCTCAAAGCCACTGTTATCTCTCTTGATGATGAGAAAGCGTTCGACCGCCTTAATTGGTCTTATCTCGAAGCGACTCTCAAAAAATTTGGAATGAATTCTCGACTCACGGGAGGTATTATGGCTTTGTACTCCGGCCCAGGGGCGAGGGTATATTCCAACAATCATCTTTCCCTTACGTTTAATATAGCTAATGGGACTAGACAGCCCCTTGTCATTACTGCTTTTCGCATTGGCCACTGAACCTCTGGCCCAATTAATCAGGAATAGTACAAAGATCTCAGGAATTAAAACCTTGCATAGAGATTTTAAAATAGCGTTATATGCAGATGATATAATTCTTACCCTTACCGATCCAAGCAACTCTATCACTGCCTTACAAATTCTGATCCAGACTTTTTCCAAGGTCTCTTATTTTAAAATAAACGACTCTAAATCCAAAATACTTGGCTTTAACCTGGGAATAGACCAAGGAAAAATTGAGGGCCTCTCGCCTTGGGGTTGGGCTACTTATGGGCTGACATACCTAGGCCTAAAATTTGTCAAAAATATAAACTCTCTTCTAAAATTAAGCTTAGAGATTCTTACCAAAAAGCTTTTTAATGAATTTCGTATATCTAGAGATGATGGACTCTTTTGGTGGGGAAGAATCATGATGGTTAAATCATACATCTTCCCAAAAATCCTATATCTACTTCGCTCTCTTCCTTTAAAAGTTCCCACTTCTTCTCTTACAAATCTCCAAGCCTCATTGAATTCCTTTATATGGAATAACTAAAGACCCAGAATAGCAAAAAAAACATTCTCTACAGTCATAATTCGTGTGGTGGAGCTGGTTCCCCAAATATCACGGCTTATTACACTGCAAATTTAGTCAAACAAAGCGCATTCTGGTGGCCACATGATAAGACACCTGCTTGGCATGAACTAGAATTGTCTTTTAACAATTATAAACCTCTTCACCTACTAATTCTGAACCAACTCCTTCATAAAAAAATTAATTGAAAACTCTCATCCAATTTTTCAAGCTATTTCTGAAGCTTGGAAAAAATTTTCTGTTCCAAAAAGAGGCTCTAATAAAGAAGTCACATTAAAAAATTTGACCTTATCAGTTATTTTTCAAGCATCCAATCAGACTATTGACCCCGTTTGGTCTGCACTTGGTCTCAAAAGACTCAAAGATTTATACGATGGTGCTCTATGTACACCTTATAACAAACTCAAGAACAGATTTCAATCTACTACTCCTGCTTTCTTACAATATGTCATCCTTAAAGACAAACTCCATGAGTTCATTGCTATTTCACCAAGAATTTCTGAACCAGCAGTTAATCTTATTTGTAATATAGACCATAATGTTTTCTGGAGTTTTGAGTATACTTACAAGTGGTGTAATAATAGCTTTGCAGTGGTCAAGACTCAAAATATTATCAAATGGGAAAACGAATTACATACAATAATTGACCCTCCTGACCTTGAACAGGCATGCTCCCTCTCGTACGCCTCTTACATTTCCTTATCACTACAAGAGACCCACTTCAAACTTTTAACGAGATGGTATTATACCCCTGTAAGGCCACGTTCACACGTTCAGTATTTGGTCAGTATTTTACCTCAGTATTTGTAAGCCAAAACCAGGAGTGAGTGGAAAATACAGAAGTGGTGACGGGTTTCTATTATACTTTTCCTCTGATTGTTCCACTCCTGGTTTTGGCTTACAAATACTGAGGTAAAATACTGACTAAACACTGGTTGTGTGACCGTGGCCTAAGACTCCATAAAATCAACCCTGACAATTCTCTGCTCTGTTGGAGGGGTTGTGGAAGGCCAGGAAATATTTTGCATATATTTTGTCAATGTCCCAAAATTGTTCCCTTTTGGAGAAAGGTTTCAAATCTTATCGATTTTATCTTAGGAACGCGACTTATTTTGTCTCCTTGTCTGGCCCTTCTTTCTCTAGACGATGACAAAATTGACCCTACTAACAGGCTGTTGATTATGCACAAATTAACGATATTATAGACAAAATTAGCCTTCATCATTCCTTTGAACTGAAATTTGCACATATGCAAGATCAATTTGCCAAACATGCTAGGAAATGGTCTAGATGGCTGGAGCTGTTCTCTTAAGGTCTTCAACCAGAGTGCGCCTGCCTAGGCCCCTTTGGGGTTAGGTCTTTGGCTTGGAACAAATTTAATATATTATACGCTTAAGTACTTACCTTTGTAATAGTTCTTTGTATAATATGCTTCTGCATTAACATGTTACATTTTATGTATTCTTTACATTTGGACACTGTTGTCCTTCCTCTTTTCCTTCTTTTCCTTTTCATCTTTCCTTCCCTCCCCTACACCTTCTTCCCCATTTATTAAAACTCCAATGAAACGTTTGGAAAACAAAATCATGGCTGCTAGCAGCAGTACTAGCTTAGTACTAACAAAATTAATAGCTGTCTACAAATATCTAAAGGGCTGTCACATTGTAGAAGGATCATCTTTATTTTTATTTGCACAAGGAAAGACTAGAAGCAATGGGATGAAACTGAATGGGAGAAGACAGAGATTAGTTATTAGAAAAAACTTTTTGACAGTGAGGGTGAGCAATGAGTGGAACAGGCTGCCACGAGAAGTGGTGAGTTCTCCTTCAATGGAAGTCTTCAAACAGAGGCTGGACAGACATCTGACTGGGATGATTTAGCGAATCCTGCTTTGAGCAAGGTGTTGGACCAGATGGCCCAGGAGGTCCCTTCCAACTCTACCATTCTATGATTCTATGAAATTATTTCTTGCGTCATGAATGTTTGATAAATTCTTCCCTGTATTAATTTGAAACCTTTTTGAATGATTTTTACTAATTGTAATAGTAGACATTTCTTACACTATGTGAACAGGAGACACCTGGATGGGGGCCTGAAGATCAGGAGTCATTCACGGTCACAATATGCAATGACTGGGAACATCTGGAAACAGCAAGAAGCTCTTCATATTATTGTATAGCAAATAAAAAAAGGGAAAAGAAAAGTATACTTCTTATATATGACTGCATATGCTTATACGATTTTTTTAGCATCCAATTTTTAGATTTTCACTATGTCACAGCTGAAATATGAAACAAGAAAAACTCTGACCCTAGATCTTACTAGGATGAATGATTAACAGATCTCTCTAGTAGGGAAATACTTTGCCATGTCATTACTGCGGAGATGGAAGGGTTATGTAACCTGAGGCAAAAGCATCCAATCCACACCTAGAAAGCTGCCAAGCCACAGATTACTCCATCTGAGTGAACACATGGAAATCTTCTTATCAAAGGGAACTTTAAAAAGAAAAAGCATGTCTGGCCCAGGCTGTTTTGCTTTCACTTAACACTTCATAGTCATAAATGATTGAAGAGGTTTTCAGCTGGTCAAAGAGAAGGTACATTTTAATGCATACATTTTCGGTTTTAGATTGTACTAACTAAAATGGTTAAATATTTTTTTATGTCCTGACCACCAGCCAACTGACTATGTATCCCATTAGTGGTTGCAACGATAAGGTCATTGCTGGTTGGGACCCCATTGCTTACGGTCTGGTGAGGACCATAAGAGAGGCACCTTCGGAGTGGAGGTCGAATTTCGACGATAAGTATGCTTTCAATTTTTCTTTCAGCATGGTAGATTAAAACTGATCACTCAAAATCATTTTCCATTTTATTTTTAAAGGTAAAACTCTGTATACAAAGACTAAAGCACTTCTTCCGAGCATAGGATTGACATCAGGCGATGCTACATGGGATGCAAGGAAGTTAACTGTGGGATGCTGAAGCCTTACCTTCAAAAGATCTTTGTTGGCGGGACATCACTATCCAAGTATCATGGGTCACACAGAACTGTGCAAGTTTTAGGCAATTGTGGAAAAAATTCTGCACATCAAGAATGCTTTCAAATACAGAAACGTTAACAATTTATTTTGAATAATTAACAAAATGCAAAGTGAATGAACAAAAGAGAAATTTAAATCACATCAACATATAGTGTGAACACTAGCGATGAGCGAATGTGCTTGGATAAGGTCTTACCCCGAGCATGCTTGTGTGCTAACAGAGTGTCTTCAGCGTTCTCAAAATATATGTTTGTGTCCCCGTGGCTGCATGTCTCGCAGCAGGTCAACAGCCGCAAGACATGCAGGGATTACCTAACAGACAAGCAATCCCTGCAGGTGTCGCGGCAGTCTAACAGTCATGAGACATGCAGCCGTGGGGAAAGGAACCTATTATTCAAGCACGCTGAAGACACTCTGTTAGCACAAGAGCATGCTCGGATAACATCTTACGCAAGCACGTTCGCTCATCATCACTAGTGAACACCCTTTGACCTGGTGTTGTTGTCTTGCTACAGAATACATTTGGAGCCAACCAGATGCATCCCTGATAGTATTGTATGATGGATAAATATCAGCCTGTATTTCTCAGCAATGAGGACACCATTAATCCTGAGCAAATCCCAAATGTTTTTGCAGAAATGCATCCCCAAACTTACAAGGAACTTCCACCATGCTTCACTTTTGCCTGCAGACCCTCATTATTGTACAGCTCTCCAGCCCTTGGTAAAACAAACTGCTTTCAGTTATAGTATATATATATATCATATTTTTGACTAATCAATATCTGCATTTTTCTGCACTACCATCTCTATGTTTTTGTGCGTAGATCAGACACTTGGCAGTGTTTCCATGTCAAAGGTATGGTTTTTGGCTGCAATTCTTCAGTGAAGACCACTTCTGTCCAGTCTTCTCCAAACAGTAAGTGGATGTTGCTGGTGCCTGCTGGTTTCTCCCATTTCTGATCTGATAGCACTGCTAGACATTTTCCAATCTTGATGGGAAGTAAGCATGGCTGTATTTCATCTGCCGCATTAAATTTCTTTGACTGACCACTGCGCAAGTGCTCGTTGCTCGAGTTTGCCAATGGTGCTTGTGTATGCATACTCAAGTTAAAGGCACTTGTGCTTATCACTAGTGGTTAGTTCTCCAAGATATTTGGAACAACATCCCTGATGAGTTCCTTAAAAAATTATGTGCAGGTGTACCTAAAAGGAATTGATACTTTGATACTATTTAGAAGCCAAAACGTGTGCACACCAAATACTGATTTGATTTAGATTTCTCTTTCATTCATTCCCTTTGCATTTTGTGAACAGATACAAATAATCTACTAACAGATCTATTTTTAAAGAATTCTTACATTGCAGCACTATTTCCACACCGGAGGCATTTTTTTTCCACAGTACTTTACATAACATAACTTATGAACTCAAAGATGTGCAACAAGTTTGGAACGAAATTAAAAGGTAAAATTCTAAACCTATCAGAAACAATCTCTTAAAATAAATTATTGGAAATGACCCTTTACTTTGGTCAGTTGGTTTTCTCTGTCATTGAAGTGATGTAGTTAGACTGGATTGTGCTATTTAGCCTGATTACTTCCTGCAACACTGAATTTCATACAAACATGCCGCAGTGTTATTACATTCCCATTACAGATATGTGTTGTTGTTTATGGGCTCTCACCACTTTACTATGGCAACTAGAAAACTTGGTCTGGCAACAGCAACTCTATGGCATTCGGGAGGAGGGTACCTCCCCCTACATTACAATGCATGGAGTGGAGCTAACACTAACAGCACCAAGTGTCCATCATTCCCCACGTAAATCCACACTAGCAAGTACACAGGGTTTGTCAGATGATGGCTGCTATGGCTTCAACATTAAAGTTATCCAGAATTACCCAGGGCTCCAAATTTACATGCTACAGGAGGATATACTGTAACCTGTCCATATGCAATTTCCTTCAAGCAAAGGGCCAATTGTGGAAGCAGTGTGGGGGGGGGCACAGAAGGGGCCACTGCATATGAAAAACACTGTTGTAAAATCTGCAGTGAAGAGGTGGACAAGACACTTCTGTTGTGCATGCAAACCACTGCTTTGACTACTTACGGAAGACGCTTTTGTAACCTGCGTCTCAGTAACATTTCTCCAAGCCTGCTTTAGCTCCTGACTAATAAGGGCAAGTTCACATTGCGTTATTGCAGTTCGTTTAATGGATGCGTTACAAAGTAGCATTAACGTGATGTAACACATCCGTTAAAGCACCCATAGAATGCCATAACCTAGCGCATCGCATGTGTTAGCGAAGTGCCGTTAGGCTGCGACAGACCCTCGGAGGCAGTCTACAGCGTTTGATGGTCCGTCACGGTTCATGCAGATGGAGCAGCTGCGCTAACGTGATCGCACAAACGCGATCAAAAGAGTAGTGTTAGCGCAGTCTGTTTAAGACATCCGTTAAACGGACAGCCATAACGCAATACGAACCTAGCCTAAGCTCTTAATACTTTGCAGGAAGACATAAAATGCAGACTTTTTGCCTCCTCCTGTAGGGACTTCCTAATATGACTATTGTGTACTACTCATCCAGTGACCATTCACATGCGTTAACTAACCCAAACCACAAAATTAGTGGCGGTCTCAACGGTGGGGTGACCGATGTATAATAAAAGTTTTATTCATGGGAAGAACGCCTGATGCATGAGATTTAGATGTTGCAGAGTGCCTGCCCTGGCAAGACCCACAAACTACGGAAGTACCACGCTTGATATGAGTCATGGCTGGAATGCCCCTTAAGGTCCTTTAAATACATGTTGCCAGAATACTTCTGCTAGCAAGGCTGGTTTCTGACCTCGCTGCAATGCCAAACAACATCAAGTATTATGGGCAGATTCTACTGTAGATTTCAACTGAAGACATAAGATAAGCAGCAAAAATCCATGGCAAATGACACTTTTTTTTCTGCTATTTGTGGATAAACTATTGATAACCCTTTTCACACGTCTTGTATAGTATTGTAATTTGCCATAACTAATCAGTGCAGAATTCGTAACAAAAATCCGCTACAAATCCATTGTATCTACATGGGACATTAAGAGGAGGACTACAAGAACAACGATATATTATTGCTAAAGTAAGCACTAAAAGCAGAAAAGTAACCAAAGTTTACTAAAACACTAAGGCTCAATGTACTCTTTGCGGTTATAATAGTCACGAGCAGCAGTATATCCTATAGAGGGGGTTGGTACATAATTGCAAGTTCTATAATCACCTTGGTTTTTTTAATTCATACCCAAAATTGAACCAAGATACAAAGTGTAATATGGGTTCGTTTTAGTATTTACAGACGTTATTCATTGTAAGCACTTTAGTTAATGGTGTGCAATATTATTCATTTATATAAGAAAATGAAAGAGAGTCATTTACCACTTACCAAACCCCCAGAATAAGAGCCAGCTCTTCTGCACACAGATCAGGCATCTGGAATTGATCGGGATCTGCTAGCTTGATTTTATTAAGAACCGTGTCATCCTGTAACTCTTGGTTCTGTCAGGGAAAAAGTCATAATTGAAACCATAAATGTGAAGATCTTGTAACATCACACAACAATTCTTACAGGGATTTAGTCTGGTTACAGATAAACTTGATAAAGCTTTGTCTGCCCAGTTCATAAAACTAGAATATAGACAGAAAATACAGATACAGCATTGTCTGAAAGGGCCTCATCTGGCAAGTCATTCTTGCCTACAGACAAAGAATGTTTTAGGAGATTTATGGCGTTTTTATGAATATTATATAAAAGACGTGTTCAGTTTCTGAAACAAAATGTGAATAATAAAAAGATAGCACAGTGCTGGACAACCCTTCTCAACAGCTCCACTATCCGTCATAAAATAAAACAAATGGCATACTTGCTCCTGGAACTGGCGATGTTCCTCTGATCATAGGTCCAGCAGAGTCATGTACTTTATTATTCTACAATGAGCAGTGGAGCGGTTCAAAAGGCTTTGTCAAGTGGTAAAACTAAAAAAAAAAGGAACTCAATTCTAAGAATCCTCTAACAACACTGTATGAGCCACAGTGTGAGACCCACAGAAGGACACTTGTTCTGGCAAACAAGGCTGTCTAATGGAAAAGCAAGACCACCATGTAAGGCCTCTTTCACACATCAGGTTTTCGCCGTCAGGCGCGATCCGGCGCTTTTGACAGAAACCGGATCCGGCGAAATGCAATGCCGGATCCGGTTTCCCCCCCATTGACTTGCATTTGTGCCGGATCGCGCCGGATGGCCATGCGTTTCATCCGGTTTTCGCCGGATCCGGCAATGTTTCATTGCTTTTTCACACAATGAAAGCCTATGAGCGCCGCAATGCGCCGGATTCCGGCGAAAGCCGGATCCGGCGGCCGGATCGGGTTTTTTGGTCTGACCATGCTCAGTAGCTCTGCCCACAAGACATATATAAAAGCAAGACAGTGGGACCCACAGCCACACCCAACATGCCACCCAAGAAAGCAACCAAGCGAAGCAGGAGAAGGCAGGAGACCACTGCAGCACCATCAGCACCACCACCACCCCAAATGGAGCAGCAAATGGAACATGCTGAGGAGGGGAGGCCAGCAGCAGATGAGAGACGGTAATTATCAAATCCCCCATTCCTCCAAACTAGGGCTATTGAATATCAAGATATTCATTGGCCCTTTGTTTCTCTTTATTCAACAGCCGCCCAATAGATGCAGCAGCAGCAGCAGCAATGGCAGCAGCTGGAACACCACCCACAGGCATGGAGTGTGGCCACCAGGAAGACAGCACATCATCTTCTGGGAGCCCTCCCTCGCATCGTCAGCGTTTGATGGTAAGTTTTTATTTCCAAAATCCATCTTCTCTGTAATATATGTCTATTCATTGCCTTTTATTTCAAAACAGGATTCACAAGATGAAGAGGAGCTCCCAGAAGAAGAAGGAAGGGGTGGACAGACACCTGGAGTGGGCTCACAATTGGTAAGTTTTTTGCATCAAACGCAGAAACACAACATCACACTACACACAACACATAGAAAACAATGTTCTGCAGACCACACACAGCAAACAAATGCCTACATCCAAAGACATAACATTTTTTGTTTTCTTCTCTAGTCTTCCCAATCTGGTGCTCGGCCAAGAGGTCCTCGCAGTGCCTCCCAGGGTCGTCGGCGACAGCAACGCGGCGGTCACCAGCGTGTAAGTATAAATATTTTTGCTTTGTTTTTTTGCACTTTTTATTTCATTTCTTATGTGGAGGCTAATTATGTTATTTTTGTCTTTTTCTTTAACAGCCTTCACAGCGTGCTCCCGACTCTGACGGTGAGGATGGAGGACTCGATGTGGACCACCTCATCGATCTCGTCCGAGAAAGGGAGCCGCTCTGGAATATGGCTGACCGCCGCCACGCTGACCTTATCGTTACCCGACGACTCTGGGAGGAAATCTGTTCGCTCCTTGTGGGCCGCTGGGAGGACCTCGATGTTCGGGCCCAGATTACAGAGCGTAAGTATATACAGTACCGGTTGCTTGATGTAAACCAGTGTTTCCCGAACTCCAGTCCTCGTGGTCCCCACGGATCATGTGTTCAGGATTTCTATTTACTATGGAAATCCTGAAAACATGACCCCTGGGGACCATGAGGACTGGAGTTTGGGAAACACTGATGTTGTATACTAACCACTCCTTTCTCGTTTCAGGGAACAGAATTGTGAATCGGTGGCGGTCTGTGAGGGATCGTTTCAAGAAGGAGTTCAATAAAGAGATGCGGGCCCCGAGTGGATCTGGAGGACGCAGGAGCAAGTACAAGTACGCAGAAGCCCTGTCGTTCCTCCGGGAAACAATGGTCACCAGAAGGTAAATATTACACACCACATGTGAAAAAAAAATGTTAGATGTAAATTTTTTTTTCAGCCAGGGCCATACCATGTCAGTATTTTAATTGTTTTTTTTTCTCTTTATTCCACAGCACGGTGAGCAGCACTCGGGAGCCTGCACGATTGGACCCTTCTGAGGCGATCCATGAGGAGACCGGCACCGAGGGACACTTCGACCGCCCCGGTACATCTGCACCTTCCCAGCCTTACCACACATTCGACCCATCTGTCCCATCCACCAGCACAGGAGCATCGTGGCCGCCTACATTACATGAAGCTGCTGGTGAGGAGATCGCTTTCCCTTTACCCCACCCTTCTGCCCCTGCCACCTCTAGTACACCTGCGGGTACTGGGCGGCAGCGGCAGAGGGGTCAGGAAAAGACTTATGCGCCAGAGTTCTTGCATCTGAATGCATCTTTCCAGAACTGTCTAAAAGTCTTGTCAGAGCAAATCTCCGCAGGCTATCAGCAGATCAACTCCAGCATTCTGGAGGTGAAGACACTTCTGCAAACCATGCATTCAGAAGCAAGATCTTCGCCAAACCACACCTTTTTCAGGTCTGTTGTGGAGCGCATGGAAACACTCTCTCCTGCCCAGCAGATGCATGTAATGCATTCATGCCACGCTGCTCTCCAGCAAGTTACCTCCCAACCTCCTCCTCCCACCACAGTAGTTCCTCCACCTGCACCCCCTCCAGCCACTTTCCATCCTCCCCCTCCTATTACATCTACACCCCCTCCAGCCACTTTCCCTCCTCCCCCTCCTATTACATCTACACCCCCTCCAGCCACTTTCCATCCTCCCCCTCCTATTACATACCATCCACCTCCCCAGCACCATCCACCTCCCCAGCACCATCCACCTCCCCAGCACCAGCAACCTCCCCAGCACCAGCAACCTCCCCAGCACCAGCAACCTCCCCAGTACCAGCAACCTCCCCAGTACCAGCAACCTCCCCAGTACCTGCAAACTCCCCAGTACCAGCAACCTCACCAGTACCAGACATCTCCCCACTTCCAGCAACCTGCCCCGTACCAGACATCTCCCCACTTCCAGCAACCTGCCCCGTACCAGACATCTCCCCACTTCCAGCAACCTGCCCCGTACCAAACTCCTTCCCCATACAACTTGCCATCAACATCATCTGCTCCTACAGTCCCTGCCCAACCCTCCACTCCACCACCCACCACCTCTTCTGCTTCCCACATGTCCACCCATTCTGTAGTTTTTTCCACACCTTCACCTCTAACTGTTCCTTCCCCACCACGATCCCAGTCCTCTCTCCACACTCCCAGTGTCGAAGTGTCCCGCAGCCCCTACAGCAGTATTTCCACCACACACTACACAGATTTATAATGTGTGTATTTAAATAAAAATGACCAGTTTTATAGTTTCAAAGTTTTATTAAACAAGTTTATTAAAATTTTAAAAAAGTTTACTAAAAAAAACATTTTTCAATAAAAGTTAAATTATTTTACACTGGTTGTCTGTCATTTGTTTCTGCGGCGAAAAAGGTTAAATACAGGGTATTTAAAAGGTGAAATGGTATTCAAAACTAGGTATATAACTGTGGGTAAATTTTAGCTTTTTGCCACAGTTGTGTTCCTGGTTGTGTTTGAAGCAAAGTATTTCACCTAAAAAGTTGTGTTTATTGTTGGTGATTTCCTAACAATGTACACAACTTTTGTTAAAAGGTGAAATACTTTGCATAAAACACAACCAGGTACACACCTGTGGCCTAAAGCTAAAAATAGAGACCATGACAAGATAGCCAACTTTGGTTGGCAAAGGTATATACTGTTGGTACAGAAGGTACACAAGTTTGGTTGGGCACAAATCTTTCACACTCTGTCATCCTGCCAGTGTACTCTGCCTTGAGGTGACATAAAGTATAGTGCAAAATTGTCCCTCATTACTGAAACCGTCACAGAACTTCTAGTGGTAATGTCATGGTAATCTTGCAAGGTGGTTTCTTCAGAGGTGTCCTCAATGGAAATGGGTTCCTTGCAGATAACAAAATTGTGGAGTACCACGCACGCTTTGATCACCTCGTCCACAGTTTCTGTCTTGAGGTTGATCGCAGTCAATAGGACCCGCCATTTGGCTGTCAGAATACCAAAGGTACATTCAACCATTCTTCTTGCTCTTGTGAGGCGGTAATTAAAAATGCGTTTTGGTCTTGTCAATCCTCTGCTAGAGTACGGTTTCAAAAGGTGTTCTGACAGCTGGAAGGCTTCATCCCCTACACAGACAAATGGCATAGGTGGACCAGATGTTTGCGGCAGCGGTCTAGGTGGTGGGAACTGGAAGGTGTTTCCATACAGTTTACGCCCCATGGCAGACAGTTTGAAAACTTGAGAGTCATTGGAGCGGCCATAGGCCCCAATATCAACCGCAATAAATTTGTATTCCGCGTCAGCGATGGCCATGAGGACAATTGAAAAATATTTCTTGTAATTGAAATATTCCGATCCCGATCCAGCTGGCTTTACAATGCGGATATGTTTCCCGTCCACAGCGCCCAAGCAGTTTGGAAACTGACATATCTGTTGAAACTTGTCAGCAATTTCAATCCACCTCTCTGTTGTGGGCTCTGGTAAAAACTCTTCAGCTAAGGAGTCCCACAGTGCACGGCATGTGTACTTCACAATTCCAGATATGGTGGAAATCCCGAGTCTGTACTGGAAATGCAGTGACGAAAGGGATTCTCCAGTTGCAAGAAATCTGTGGGGAATTAAAAAACAATAAATTAGTTTTAAATCACAGCATTACATACCAAAACTGACCTATAACACTTGGAGATGCAAACTACCACCAACAAGATTGCAGTGAAAGTGTGCTCTGATGCGAGCATATCCAATAAATGTGGCTTACCTTAAAGTCACCATCAGACGCTCTGCGGGTGAAACAGAGAAGCGGCAATAGGTGTCCGCTTTTCTTATGAGGTGTGCAATGCGCTCCACCAAGTAATCAAAATTCTCCATTTTCATCCTAACATATCCAAAAAATTTATCCGGGTTTCGTCGAAGGTCCATGCATAGTGTAGAATAGACCCCACGCGTCATTCTCTTGGCTGTGATGGGGTGGAATCACAAACGTCGTCTACGATGCCTGATGCGCTGCTGTCTCGCTCTCTCCTTCTCCAGAACAATCACCCTCAAACGATTCGCCTCCGCTGTAAAATCCGCCAAATTCTTCAAAATATTTCCAATGACAACATCCATCTTCGCCAGTAACTTGCTCTTCTCTCCAACCTGCACTTTCTCCTCTACAACCTGTCAAAGAAGGGCTGTAGGAACATGCTATATATAGTTTTCCAGTAGCCAATCCCGTTCGGAAGGCCACAAGGGTCAATTTTAAAAACCGGATCCGGCGTAATCCGTCGAAAAACGGATAGAAAAACGGATGAACCGGATGAGACGGATCCGGTTTTGTCTGTCAAGAAAAAGACGGATCCGGCAGAAAACCGGATCCGTCACATCCAGTTTTACGAAACATTTGCCGGATCCGGCGTTCCGGCACGACGCCGGATCGCGCCTGACGCCGAAAACCTGATGTGTGAAAGTAGCCTAATACTACTTTCCCCCTGCAGTGGAAGTCTCCCATTATTATTACTAACTTTTGGATCAAAGTAAGCCAAATGATTATTGGAGAAAACACAAGGCTTTGATCAGCTTTAATCTTTACATTTAATAATCAAAAAACAAAATTGCCTTAAGGAAACTTTAGGCTGGATTCAATGATCCAAGGAAAGCAGCATAATAACGGCGCACTCACTGGATCCTGAACCACCTTTAAACCATTCTGCTACCCAGGTAAATCCATTAACTGAAACAGGCTTTAGCAGTCATCCTAATAATCGATAGCACCAGTAAAAACAGAGGTGACCACTTCTCCTATTAGTAGTACTATGCCCATTCTATGTAGTTTATCTCTCCAGTGACAGTGGCATCTTCATATCTTTAATACATACATTCGCTCTCTATGGGCCTCCTGGAAAAAGCCAAGCGCCATTGTGAGCAACCACACAGAAAATAAACACGGCACAGGTTGCACATTAGCACTGCCGCTCCATTCTAACGGAGATAATAGAAGTTGTCCATTCTTTTGATTGGTGCAGGTCTCAGCAGTTGGACCCCTACTAATCAACAAGTTATAAATTATCCAGTGGACAACCCCTTTAAGGATAAGTGCGCACTGTACTTGGAGCCACTGTAGAGTGTTTAAGCCAATTAGTCATCCATGCTTCCAGGGCTGTGAAGTCGGTAAGCCAAAGTTCCGACTTAGGCTAGTTTCACACTTGCTTTTTTTTGCAGCGCGTTTTTCCCGCAAAAAAACGCATTGAAAAAACGCATACAAAAGCATACAACTGCTGCGTTTTTTTCAAGCATTTTTATGAGCATGCATGAAAAAAACGCAGCGTTTTTATGCGTTTGTATGCGTTTTTAGTGCGTTTTTACCGCGTTTGCGTTTTTTTCCAACATTAGGTGGCCCCTCACACTAACCCAAACCATGACTTTACTAACCCTGACCCTAACCCTAACCCTAACCCTGACCCTAACCCTTAACCAAACCATACTTAACCCTAACCCAAACCCTAAACCCTAACTAACCCTAACCGTGACCTTAACCCTGACCCTAACCCTAACCCTAACCCTGACCCTAACCCTTAACCAAACCATACTTAACCCTAACCCAAACCCTAACTAACCCTAAACCCTAACTAACCCTAACCCTGACCTTAACCCTGACCCTAACCCTAACCCTGACCCTAACCCTTAACCAAACCATACTTAACCCTAACCCAAACCCTAAACCCAAACTAACCCTAACCCTGACCTTAACCCTGACCCTAACCCTAACCCTGACCCTAACCCTGACCCTAACCCTAACCCTGACCCTAACCCTTAACCAAACCATACTTAACCCTAACCCTGACCCTAACCCTTAACCAAACCATACTTAACCCTAACCCTGACCCTAACCCTAACCCTGACCCTAACCCTTAACCAAACCATACTTAACCCTAACCCTGACCCTAACCCTTAACCAAACCATACTTAACCCTAACCCTGACCCTAACCCCAACCCTGACCCTGACCCTAACCCTAACCCTAAACCCCCTTAACTAACCCTAACTCTAACCCAAACCCCTAAATTCCATGGTTAACAAAAAAAAACGCATGTGCAAAAAAACGCATACATGAGCATGCCAGTGCGCATGTATGCGCATCCATAGGCTATAATGGCCATTTTTAGCGCAAAACGTGCGCATACGTGCGCATGCGCTTTTTTGCAGGGCCAAAAAATGCAACATGCTGCGTCTGGAAAATACAAACGCACACCCCAAAAAAACGCAGCGCATGAAAATCGCATACGTGCACTTACCAGCGCGCAGGTATGCGCACCCATGTTAAATATAGGGGAAAAAACGCATGCGCACGTATGCGTTTTTTTCCAGCGCAAAAAAACGCAAATGTGAAACCAGCCTTAGACTCCTCAGTTTCCCTGACCCCCCGACTCAACAGGACTGCCTCACTACTGACCATGTACATAAAGAGCAGCACAGATTCATCTCAGCTATTACCCCACAGCACTGGTCACTACTGAGCATGTACATAAAGTGCAGCACAGATTCATCTACACTCCGACTCCACAGCACTGGTCACTACTGAGCATGTACATAAAGTGCAGCACAGATTCATCTCCACTCCGACTCCACAGCACTGGTCACTACTGAGCATGTACATACAGTGCAGTACAGATTCATCTCCACTCCGACCCCACAGCACTGGTCACTACTGAGCATGTACATAAAGTGCAGCACAGATTCATCTCAGCTATTACCCCACAGCACTGGTCACTACTGAGCATGTACATAAAGTGCAGCACAGATTCATCTTCACTCCGACCCCACAGCACTGGTCACTACTGAGCATGTACATAAAGTGCAGCACAGATTCATCTCCACTCCGACCCCACAGCACTGGTCACTACTGAGCATGTGCATAAAGTGCAGCACAGATTCATCTCCACTCCGACTCCACAGCACTGGTCACTACTGAGCATGTACATAAAGTGCAGTACAGATTCATCTCCACTCCGACCCCACAGCACTGGTCACTACTGAGCATGTACATAAAGTGCAGTACAGATTCATCTCCACTCCGACCCCACAGCACTGGTCACTACTGAGCATGTACATAAAGTGCAGTACAGATTCATCTCCACTCCGACCCCACAGCACTGCTCACTACTGAGCATGTGTATAAAGTGCAGCACAGATTCATCTCCACTCCGACCCCACAGCACTGGTCACTACTGAGCATGTACATAAAGTGCAGCACAGATTCATCTTCACTCCGACCCCACAGCACTGGTCACTACTGAGTATGTACATAAAGTGCAGCACAGATTCATCTACACTCCGACTCCACAGCACTGCCACACTGCTGAGCATGTGCATAAAGTGCAGCACAGATTCATCTCCACTCCGACCCCACAGCACTGGTCACTACTGAGCATGTACATAAAGTGCAGTACACATTCATCTCCACTCCGACCCCACAGCACTGGTCACTACTGAGCATGTACATAAAGTGCAGTACAGATTCATCTCCACTCCGACCCCACAGCACTGGTCACTACTGAGCATGTGCATAAAGTGCAGCACAGATTCATCTCCACTCCAACTCCACAGCACTGGTCACTACTGAGCATGTACACTCACTGGCCACTTTATTAGGTACACCTGTCCAACTGTGTGTTAAGACTTAATTTCTAATCAGCCAATCACATGGCGGCAACTCAGTGCATTTAGGCATGTAGACATGGTCAAGACAATCTCCTGCAGTTCAAACCGAGCATCAGTATGGGGAAGAAAGGTGATTTGAGTGCCTTTGAACGTGGCATGATTGTTGGTGCCAGAAGGGCTGGTCTGAGAATTTCAGAAACTGCTGATCTACTGGGATTTTCACGCACAACCATCTCTAGGGTTTACAGAGAATGGTCCGAAAAAGAAAAAAAATCCAGTGAGTGGCAGTTCTGTGGCCGGAAATGCCATGTTGATGCCAGAGGTCAGAGGAGAATGGGCAGACTGGTTCGAGCTGATAGAAAGGCAACAGTGACTCAAATTGCCACCCGTTACAACCAAGGTAGGCAGAAGAGCATCTCTGAACGCACAGTGCGTCGAACTTTGAGGCAGATGGGCTACAGCAGCAGAAGACCACACTGGGTACCACTCCTCTCAGCTAAGAACAGGAAACTGAGGCTACAATTTGCACAAGCTCATCGAAATTGGACAGTAGAAGATTGGAAAAACGTTGCCTGGTCTGATGAGTCTCGATTTCTGCTGCGACATTCGGATGGTAGGGTCAGAATTTGGCGTAAACAACATGAAAGCATGGATCCATCCTGCCTTGTATCAACGGTTCAGGCTGGTGGTGGTGGTGTCATGGTGTGGGGAATTTTTTCTGGGCACTCTTTGGGCCCCTTGGTACCAATTGAGCATTGTTGCAACGCCACAGCCTACCTGAGTATTGTTGCTGACCATGTCCATCCCTTTATGACCACAATGTACCCAACATCTGATGGCTACTTTCAGCAGGATAATGCGCCATGTCATAAAGCTCGAATCATCTCAGATTGGTTTCTTGAACATGACAATGAGTTTACTGTACTCAAATGGCCTCCTCAGTCACCAGATCTCAATCCAATAGAGCATCTTTGGGATGTGGTGGAACGGGAGATTCGCATCAGGGATGTGCAGCCGACAAATCTGCGCCAACTGTGTGATGCCATCATGTCAATATGGTCCAAAATCTCTGAGGAATGCTTCCAGCACCTTGTTGAATCTCTGCCACGAAGAATTGAGGCAGTTCTGAAGGCAAAAGGGGGTCCAACCCCTTACTAGCATGGTGTACCTAATAAAGTGGCCAGTGAGTGTACATAAAGTGCAGTACAGATTCATCTCCACTCCGACCCCACAGCACTGGTCACTACTGAGCATGTGCATAAAGTGCAGCACAGATTCATCTCCACTCCGACTCCACAGCACTGGTCACTACTGAGCATGTACATAAAGTGCAGTACAGATTCATCTCCACTAAGACTCCACAGCACTGGTCACTACTGAGCATGTACATAAAGTGCAGCACAGATTCATCCCAACTCCGACTCCACAGCACTGGTCACTACTGAGCTTGTACATAAAGTGAAGCACAGATTCATCTCATCCACGACCCCACAGCACTGGTCACTACTGAGCATGTACATAAAGTGCAGCACAGATTCATCTCCACTCCAACCCCACAGCACTGGTCACTACTGAGCATGTACATAAAGTGCAGCACAGATTAATCTCCACGCCGACCCCACAGCACTGGTCACTACTGAGCATGTACATAAAGTGCTGCACAGATTCATCGCCACTCCGACCCCACAGCACTGGTCACTACGGAGCATGTACATAAAGTGCAGGACAGATTAATCTCCACTCCGACTCCACAGCACTGGTCACTACTGAGCATGTACATAAAGTGCAGCACAGATTCATCTCCACTCCGACCCCACAGCACTGGTCACTACTGAGCATGTATATAAAGTGCTGCACAGATTCATCGCCACTCCGACTCCACAGCACTGCCTCACTACTGAGCATGTACATAAAGTGCAGAACTGATTCATCTCCACTCTGACCCCACAGCACTGGTCACTACTGAGCACGGGCAGCACGGTGGCTCAGTGGTTAGCGCTGCAGCCTTGCAGCGCTGGGGTCCTGGGTTCGAATCCTACCAAGGACAACATCTGCAAGGAGTTTGTATGTTCTCCCCGTGTTTGCGTGGGTTTCCTCCGGGCACTCCGGTTTCCTCCCACACTCCAAAAACATACTGATAGGGAATTTAGATTGTGAGCCCCTTCGGGGACAGTGATGAAAATGTGTGCAAACTGTGAAGCGCTGCGGAATATGTTAGCGCTATATAAAAATAAAGATTATTATTATTATTATTATGTGCATAAAGTGTAGCACAGATTCATCTCGTCTACAACTCCACAGCACTGGTCACTACTGAGCATGTACATAAAGTGAAGCACAGATTCATCTCATCTACGACTCCACAGCACTGCATCACTACTGAGCATGTACATAAAGAGCAGCACAGATTCATCTCCACTCTGACTCCACAGCACTGGTCACTACTGAGCATGTACATAAAGTGCAGTACAGATTCATCTCAACTACGACCCCACAGCACTGCCTCACTACTGAGCATGTACATAAAGAGCAGCACAGATTCATCTCCACTCTGACTCCACAGCACTGGTCAATACTGAGCATGTACATAAAGTGCAGCACAGATTCATCTCCACTCCGACTCCACAGCACTGGTCACTACTGAGCTGTACATAAAGTGCAGCACAGATTCATCTCCACTCTGACTCCACAGCACTGGTCACTACTGAGCATGTACATAAAGTGCAGCACAGATTCATCTCCACTCTAACCCCACAGCACTGGTCACTACTGAGCATGTACATAAAGTGCAGCACAGATTCATCTCCACTCCGACCCCACAGCACTGGTCACTACTGAGCATGTACATAAAGTGCAGCACAGATTCATCTCCACTCTGACTCCACAGCACTGGTCACTACTGAGCATGTACATAAAATACAGCACAGATTCATCTCCACTCTGACTCCACAGCACTGGTCACTACTGAGCATGTACATAAAGTGCAGCACAGATTCATCTCAACTAAAAGCTGAGATCCTTACAATAGGAGCAGAACAGACATTTATAGAATATTTTATAACTTTCCCAAATTCTGATGAAAAAGTAACATCACATCCTGCATTGTGCTGTTCTCAATTTATTACATATTTTAGGAGTCGGTCCATTAAATACCGACTCCACCAAAATGAACACTGACTCCACGACTGACTGCACAGCCCTGCTTGCTGTTATCAACTATAGAGATAAATTGCAAAGTAAACCATATACACATGCATATTTCTTTTTGCAGTGGCTCTCATTTGTAGACACATACTGACTAGACAGAGGCAAAAAGCACACTTTGAACGGGGCCTATGGGAATATTAAGGCACATGCCAGAGACTTTTCTTGGCGTATACATTCGGCTAAGCGCACAGATGTTGAATGTACTTAGCTTTAGGCCAAATTTTGTGGTTGTATCCTGAGGAAGAAGTGTGTTAAACTTTGAAACACATCGATAATAAAAACTGCATTACTATAGCTCCTTGTATACGGGTATTTCATAATTTAACCAGCAGCACGGAATAATTCACAAATTTTTCCTTCTCATTTGCATCTAGTCTGGTGATTGTGGATCTGCAGCGGCTGATCAGTCACTAAAAGTTGCGTATACAACTATAAGACCCTATTTGCGCTTATTTGCTCCCAAGTCCTCCCATAATTAGGCAAAATTAACACTTTCAAGTGTCCGCTGACCCAAATTCAACAGCCTTATAGGCGTATATGACACTGTCAAGTTTGGGTCAGGAGACTCGTAAGTAAGTCGATGCATCACTGTCCGTGCTAGAACAGCAAAACACGGATGTGTGAATCCGGCCTCAGTCAGAAGATCGGATACACAGGTGAAAGCAGTCATTGAAAATTGGCCGATCAATTTCTGTATGACTATGGGAAACCAAGGTTCACTTAGAATCACATTATTATAACAGTGCTGCGGCAAAGGTTGCGTGAGAGTGTCATTAGCAATCATGCAATCTATCTTAGATAGAGAGATGGATGGATGGATGGAGAAAGGTCCACATCTTGGACCGAAAAGTCGCACATGGGCCAATAAATCACACTTATTTTTTCTATGGGAGTGCTGCCTTCGTTCTTTTGGACGATAGATAGATAGATAGATAGATAGATAGATAGATAGATAGATAGATAGATAGATAGATAGGCCTGATTTTGAGTCATGAGATCTGGCAGAAAATGAATCATCCTGCAGTAAACATGAACTGTTGAAAATGAAATGTCTTCACAACGCTTGCACTCTACCACTTAAAGGAAAACGCAAAGAAAAGAGAAGCCAGGCTTTTTTTTTTTAAACCTGCATACGTCTAGATATGAAATAATTAACTATATACGAGTCTCTTCAGAAGATTCAGACAAATGTGTGATTTACGGTTTAGATGATCCTTGAGGAAAACTGAAATATTATCTTCATTATTATTAAAATATATATTTTTCTATTATCTGTGTTTAAATGAGAACAATATATGTCTATTATCTAACACTGGGCCGCAGAGACAGACAACAAAATAGCAAATTGTACTCAGACAACATTCGGCAGCTGGTGAACATTTTGGTGATGGAAGGAAAGGGTTAAACACGTGGGAGATGATGCAGTGATGAAATGGTTAACCAAGATGCCAGCACAACGGCTCATTTTCCTTTTTCATACCTTAGGCAAGTTCTCTACAGGGGTTGGCGCGGGCGTTAGTCCATTGCGTAAGAAGGAATCTCCTTCCCTTCGCACATCTAGAACAAGTTGAGCCAAGTCGTTTTCCTGAAACCGCGTCCGTTTTCCCAAAGCACCTGCAGGAAATGAAGACACAGTTCACATCAATTTACTGCCCGTCAGGGAACAGTCCCAGCTCCTCTGGTTTTTTTTAGTCTTTTGCTTTACAGGAGAAGAAAATGCCGCCATTGAGACAGTTAACTCTTCCGGTGTGGAACGCCAGGAGTGTGCATGGTGCAAGCATCCACAGACACTGCAGGTGACAAGTGACCAGGTCTGCTCCGAGTCACTGTGCAGCGCTGCGAGGTTTCTATACCGCTCACACCTAATCATTCCATGGGGACGCTCCCACACAGCACAGCCAGAGACGCCAGCTCGCATCCTCCTTTGTTCTAAATGTGTCCAACATGAAAAATAATCACAAATTTATGAGGTTACCAGCCAGCTTCCTACAGAAACGGCATTTTCATAGAGAAATAATGGCCTAATGACTGCGTCTCTCTGATGCATAGAATGGGTGATTTCTGTGCAGGATCCATCATAAAGATGCTGATGAAAGCTAGAAAAGAAAAAGAAATTAAATACAGGGTTTTGAAGGAACGTAGGTGCCTTTTCATGTGAATCTTCGGTATATGTTATGGAATCATTTACTGCTCTAATACAAATATAATGGCACAAGGATATTACAGGAGAGTACACTGAGTGGTACACACACAAACACACAGAGGCGCACACACACACAGGCTGGAGTCACACAGCACATGGCATCTGATGCGAGAGTGTCAGCCGAGGGTCAGTGCTCTGCGCTCCAATCTTCTTGCACGATAGGATCGGGGCACAATTGCGGAGGAGACAGAGAAAGTCAATTCTTCATCTCTACTGCTGCCGGTGTCGTCAGGAATTGCACTGCACTCGGGTGATATCTGAGTGCAGTGCGATGCTTCTCTCGCACCCATAGACTTATATGAGTGAGCCGAGTCTCACTGTCAATAGCAGCATGCTGTGAAGTTCTCTACTGCTGAATTGGCATGAGAAAATAATCGCAGATCTGAGCTACCCCACAGTAAAACACTGGGTCGAGTGTTATGCGATGCTTTATTTCATAGCACTCGGCCGTGTTATACGATAGTGTGATTCCAGCCATACACACACAAAAGTGCGGGCACGCACAGACAGACAAGCACGCACATATATGAGCACTGTCATGCAGCGATCACTAAGCGGGTTGGGGTACACGCACTTGGCAGCGATATTTAAACAAACAGCAACCGTTTCTTCATTTACATAAGTCCATTCCTGGATTGTTATACATCCATAAACCACGGTAGGCCATGTAGACATCACAGAACCAACATACAATCCATTTCATTTGCGGTTATGTCCGCACAGTTCAGTAGCTGACACCCGTCAGTTCACAATTTCCCAGGCTATGGAATATCTGGTTAAAGGGAATCTGTCACCCCTTTTTTCAGATATCATATAATGATATTCAATTGTGTGTTACCTAAGTATTGTAGTCATACTTTTTATCCCCCCTGTCCCCGCACCTTTGATGCATAAATACCATTTTTATCACTCATCAGATTTATGGAAATCGCCGCGGTCCATATGCATATGAAGACAAAGCATACTGCGCAAGCACGAACGGCCTTATCAATGCGCAGGCGCGAATAAAGAACGCCATCTGTTATATTCACAGAAGAAATTACATCCAGCAAGCCAAGGTGGGGGAAGAATAAGCCATGCCCATCGAACTGGACCGCGGTGATTTCCATAAATCTGAAGAGTGATAAAAGAGGTATTTATGCATCAAAGGTGCAGGGACAGGAGGGATAAAAAGTATGACTACAATACTTTGGTAACACACAATTGAATGATATCATTATATGATATCTCATAAAAGGGGTGACAGATTCCCTTTAACAGATTCTCAGGTTTCCCAGACTGGTTTCATAGTGGTCCTGCCACCAGTCCAGATCCTCAGTAGCTTCATTGAGTTTCAGGAGCTCCAGCTAGCTCCAGTCTCACACGTGACCATCACCTCCACATGTGGTGCAACCAGGAAGCCTATAGGACATTTCTGACATCACAGGAACACACCCCTGGGAGGTATGTGGTTAATCAGACACACCCATCATTGGTTAACCCTTAAATCCAGCCATAATAAAATATATAAGTTTGTGGGACAACAAGACCCAGCCAACTGTCTTGGATTTAGATCGCAGCAGACCTCTGTCTGTGCGATACATACCTGTCTCTCATAATACCACTAGTTGGTACCTCACATAACCTCCCCCTCTGTTCAAACCAGTGGGGATGAACACATGACCACGATCTGGGGCCCCGAGAAAGGACGTCCCTCTTGTCTCGAGCTACCAGTTGAGGTGACCCTCTCCATCTACTATAAGCATTGGCTGGTGGAACATGATCCCTCATTGTCACCTGATTCCTTAGAGAGATACCGTCTGTCACTGTCACCAACTTCCTTTTTGTGAAAAATGTGGCATCAGACTTTGTCATCTCACAATACCGAGTCGCGACTTGGTTAGACCTTCCCCGCCCCCGGCGGTCAATACAGCAGTGTGTGATTCACTTTCTACTGTATTGTCACATACACTATTAGGCCTTCTGTCTAGGACCCTCAGCATTGGCTCAGCAGGGAATTCACTACCTCTCAACCTAGTATGCCCACTATCCTCAGGATGTGTTCGGAAAGCTCTCAGTAGGCATCTTTCATCGCCTAGAGACCTGTTTCACCATTTGAAGCTAGCTTCTCCTGTGGCCCGCCTATCACTGGGCGGACCACCACTTTGTTGGGTACCATGATTGAAAGATGGCTTCCATCTTTGGCAGCAACGCTGTCTCTGGATTATTGCTTTTTCCAGCCTTAACTGCTGCACTTCTTTGAGGTGAGTCACCCTATACGTGAGAAGAATCCGCATATTCCCCTGCCCCCACCATGAGGAACGGAACCATACCCACTTCGCTTCGCTATGTATCTTGTCTTCGCCATTATTGAGAATTCTTACTCTCATCACTCAAGACCTTATTCACCATTTCCTGCATGAGTTGTCCATTTTTCCTGATGACTTATCTCAGCAGAGCACTAGGCACCTGGACCACATCTTCCAGTAGACTTCGAGCTTTCCTCATAAGCCCCAGCTGCCTAGCAGCTTCTTCGTTCTTCAACCGGATCAACTGTTTCATGCGAACACACCTCAAAAGTGCATGTCCCTCAGGATAGCCACTCGATCCACAGAAACTTTGGATGTGGACAGAACCACCAGCTGTTTAGCTTCTGGGGACCAGTACACCTTACAGGATTCCACGGCCTTCTTAGGCTGAGTGCGCACGTACTTTTTTGCCCTGCGGATTTTTCAGCGCAGAATTGAAGAAATCCGCAGGTCAAATAACCTGCATTTTTCCTGCGGATTTCTTCCATTTTTGATGCGGTTTTTGTGCGGTTTTCCACTGCGGTTTTCCCCCTGCGGATTTGGAGACTGAGGAGGTGGAAAACTGCACAAAAGAAGTGACATGCTGCGGATTTTGTAGCGCAGGAATACCGCGCGGAAAAATCCGCAGCGTCTGCACAGCGGGTTTTTTTTTCATTGATTTACATGCTACTGTAAATCACACTGCGGATCCACAGCGTTTCTGCGCGGTAAAAACAGCTGCGGATCCGCAGTAATTCTGCATCGTGTGCACACAGCCTTACAGTCGTCATGCACAGACTCTCTGGCACACTCTTCTCTCACTTCTTCAGAAGGCGCTTCAACAATTGACTCTCACCTTTCTCTACTTCAAAGAGATGAAAGCCTTGCTCAGTTTCTGGAATCGGCTCTTTCCGGACGGTTTATCAGAGCGGACACCTACCACTCCATCTTCTCCAAGGCTGCCTCATTCACGACTGATTTTCTGCCTAGTGAACTCTGAGCTCGGACATCTGTCTCCCCATCGTCCTTAGTCGGCACTCAGCAACCTGTCTCCGAGCTCTTCTTGCTTCAACTGCTCCTTTATCCTCCTTAGCTCGTTTCTTCCATCCTCTGAATTGGTTGAGCTTCCACCACTCGAGGAACTATCTGCTTCAGGCCTCACATCTTCTTTGGCTTCTTCCATTACTGCACCCTCGGTCTTCACCTGGGATTCAGCAATGGCAGCTTCAGCCTTCTCATGGGTCTCAGCAGTGTCACCTTCAAAGATTTTCACTCCCTTCAACTCTTCACCCTCAGGGTCTTTGCAGTCTTCAATGTTCTCCACTTCTTCACCAATTACGTTGTTTTTGTTTCCAGCCCCCCTAGAGGTGGATCTATTATTGGTCTGCTCTCCCTGAGCATTGTGGACTCCTGCTCCACCAGCACTTTCCAGGATTTCTTCTCCTATAGCGCCATCAACTGACCGGCCATCAACTGGTTGCGCAGAAACCGGAAAGGACAACCACACCATGTTCTTGGCTGGATCCATCTCCCTGACTTCATTTTGTGGAGCATTGTCGTCACACTGTGTCAGTTACTCTGACAGCCCAATATCTTTCTCAGCCCCACTGGTTGCAACAACACTTCACCTTCTTTCCTGATCTCAGTTTCTGGAAGAGAACTCACAAATGGAGTAAAAGCACATGACATTCTATTATCAGCAAGGGTCACATGGGCCGCTTCTTTCTGGGACATACTCATTCGGCGATGGTAGGATTTGCCTTGCTTGTTGGGCCCTTACTTACTGGACTCCCTTTTTTCCTTTGAGTCACAGTAACACCCGGAGTCTGTGTCACACCCCACAGTATGGTGAACCCCCAAGTCGCTCTCTAAGTTGGTGTCAGCTCCACTCTTTTCAGCTACCACATCACTACCAGTCATACCGTGGTATACTTCAGGTGACGTCAGATCACTAAGTTGAGCAGACGCATACCTTCCTCTAGTCACCCCTACGTCTAAACCATCAATTTTGGGAGGTGTTACTGCCTTAATGTACCCATCTACATCAGCAGAGAGCACTTTATCTTCCTGTAGTAGAGGAACTCCCTTCTCCCACAAGTCCGAGAACAGCCTAGAGTCCCGGCCTATTATCACCGGACAGGTTAAGGTCGGGACTACAGCGACATCATGGCTTGCAATGTTATTGGCCGCCTCGAGGATCACCCTGGACACCAGATAGTCTTTAGTGCCCCCATGCATGCGGGTGACCCCAATCTTCCTTTTGGGTAGTACATGTACATTTGGTGCAGCCCTCACTGGGGTCACCGAGCTCCCAAAATCGATCTGTTTGACCACAGCCTCTGTGTTCATCTGCAGGGCACACCCACATAGCCCCTTGCCGGGTGGGTAGTTCATATGGCAGCCTGGGCACACATAGTACAATTGTCCTCGGCAACAGTCAGTCTGTGCCACCCCTTTGACTTCGGGATGCTCTGCCCTCTTCGGGCAACTACTATCTTTCAAGACTTTGCCCCCTTTTGGGCCATTATCTCCTTTAGGGCCACCACCCTTTTTGGGACTCCGCACCCTATTGGGCAACTACCCAATTTGGGACTCTGTCCACTTTGGGGAAACTACCCCCTTTTAAGATACCATCCCCTTTTGGGCAATTACTCCCTTTTGGGATGTCGCCCCCTTTTGAGTACTTTCCGTGGACACCCCCACCAGCTCCTGAAGATGCCCACGGATCATGGAGTGATAGAACTCCTGGATGGCGTCACTGTAAGCCACTTCACACATGGCTGCTTCGCTTCCCACGGCTGTGGCTGGACCTCCTGGCACCCCCAGTTGTCGTACCCCTGCCGCTGCACAACGATCCACGCCTGGCATTTTGCACAGCTACTGCTGCGCGTCGCTCTTGGTTCTGGCACAGCAAACCTGGGTTGAGTGCCTGGATAACCATCGTAACCCCGCCGAGTTACAGCCAGAAGCTTTAATTTTCGTGGACTCGCCGAGCTACAGCTAGATGCTTGATTCCGCGTGTGCTGTTGCAGCTATAATGTTACCCCCAGCAACTAGGCTGCAATGCTGCAGAAACCAGAATCGTGCACCTCATCCATTTCCCCCAGCAACTGAGCTTATAGGCCTCATCTGTTGCCCCTAGCAAAATGGCTAAAAGAGTGCCCGCATTCTTTCCACCACATGTGACGTAGCGAACACTAAGCGGGTTGGGGTCCACACACTTGGCAGCGATATTTAAACAAATAGCAACCGTTTCTTCATTTATATACAGTTGTGGCCAAAATTATTGACACCCCTGCATTTCTGTCAGATAATACTCAGTTTCTTCCTGAAAATGATTGCAAACACAAATTCTTTGGTATTATTATCTTCATTTAATTTGTCTTAAATGAAAAAACACCAAAGAGAATGAAGCAAAATCAAAACATTGATCATTTCACACAAAACTCCAAAAATGGGCCAGACAAAAATATTGGCACCCTCAGCCTAATACTTGGTTGCACAACCTTTAGCCACAATAACTGCGACCAACCACTTCCGGTAACCATCAATGAGTTTCTTACAATGCTCTGCTGGATTTTTAGACCATTCTTCTTTGGCAAACTGCTCCAGGTCCCTGATATTTGAAGGGTGCCTTCTCCAAAATGCCATTTTTAGATCTCTCCACAGGTGTTCTATGAGATTCAGGTCTGGACTCATTGCTGGCCACCTTAGAAGTCTCCAGTGCTTTCTCTCAAACCATTTTCTAGTGCTTTTTGAAGTGTGTTTTGGGTCATTGTCCTGCTGGAAGACCCATGACCTCTGAGGGAGACAAAGCTTTCTCACACTGGGCCCTACATTATGCTGCAAAATTTGTTGGTAGTCTTCAGACTTCATAATGCCATGCACACGGTCATGCAGTCCAGTGCCAGAGGCAGCAAAACAACCCCAAAACATGAGGGAACCTCTGCCATGTTTGACTGTAGGGACCGTGTTCTTTTCTTTGAATGCCTCTTTTTTTTCTCCTGTAAACTCTATGTTGATGCCTTTGCCCAAAAAGCTCTACTTTTGTCTCATCTGACCAGAGTACATTCTTCCAAAACGTTTTAGGCTTTTTCAGGTAAGTTTTGGCAAACTCCAGCCTGGCTTGTTTATGTCTCGGGGTATGAAGTGGGGTCTTCCTGGGTTTCCAACCATACAGTCCCTTTTCATTCAGACGCCGACGGATAGTACGGGTTGACACTGTTGTACCCTCGGACTGCAGGGCAGCTTGAACTTTATCCAACATCCGCACAATCTTGCGTTGAAATCTCTTGTCAATTTTTCTTTTCCGTCCACATCTAGGGAGGTTAGCCACAGTGCCATGGGCTTTAAACTTCTTGATGACACTGCGCACGGTAGACACAGGAACATTCAGGTCTTTGGAGATGGACTTGTAGCCTTGAGATTGATCATGCTTCCTCACAATTTGGTTTCTCAAGTCCTCAGACAGTTCTTTGGTCTTCTTTCTTTTCTCCATGCTCAATGTGGTACACACAAGGACAGAGGTTGAGTCAACTTTAATCCATGTTAACTGGCTGCAAGTGTGATTTAGTTATTGCCAACACCTGTTAGGTGCCACAGGTAAGTTACAGGTGCTGTTAATTACACAAATTAGAGAAGCATCACATGATTTTTCGAACAGTGCCAATACTTTTGTCCACCCTCTTTTTTATGTTTGGTGTGGAATTATATCCAATTTGGCTTTAGGACAATTCTTTTTGTGTTTTTTCATTTAAGACAAATTAAATGAAGATAATAATACCAAAGAATTTGTGTTTGCAATCATTTTCAGGAAGAAACTGAGTATTATCTGACAGAATTGCAGGGGAGTCAATACTTTTGGCCACAACTGTAAGTCCATTCCTGGTTTATTATACACCCATAAACCATGGTAGGCCATGTAGAGATCACAGAACTGACATACAGTCCATTTCATTTGCGGTTATGTCCGCACAGTTCAATAACTGACACTCGTCAGATCACAATTCCCCAGGCCCTGGGTTACAGTGGGAACGGAAAGTATTCAGACCCCTTTAACATTTTCACTTTTTGTTTCATTACAGCCATTTGGTAAATTCAAAAATATCATTTATTTCTCATTAATGTACACTCTGCACCCCATCTTGACTGGAAAAAAAAAACAAATGTAGACATTTTTGCAAATTTATTAAAAAAGAAAAACTGAAATATCACATGGTCAGAAGTATTGAGACCCTTTAGTCAGTATTGAGTAGAAGCACCCTTTTGAGCTAGTACACCCATGAGTCTTCTTGGGAATGATGCAACAAGTTTTTCACACCTGGATTTGGGGATCCTCTGCCATTCTTCCTTGCAGGTCCTCTCCAGTTCCTTCAGGTTGGATGGTGAATGTTGGTGGACATCAATTTTCAGGTCTCTCCAGAGATGCTCAGTTGGGTTTAAGTCAGGGCTCTGGCCAGGCCAGTAAAGAATAGTCACAGAGTTGATCTAAAGCCACTCATGTTATTTTAGCTGTGTGCTTAGGGTCACTGTCTTGTTGGAAGGTGAACCTTCAGCCAAGTCTGAGGTCCAGAGCACTCTATAAGAGGTTTTCATCCAGCACATCTCTGCACTTGGCCATAATTCATTTTACCTTCAATTGCAATCAGTCATCCTGTCCCTGCAGCTGAAAAACACCCCTATAGTATGATGCTGCCACCATCACGTTTCACTGTTGGGATTGCATTAGGCAGGTAATGAGCAGTGCCTGGTTTTCTCCACACATACCGTTTAGAATTATCACCAAAAAGTTCTATCTTTGTTTCATCAGACCAGAGAATCTTCTTTCTCATAGTCTGGGAGTCCTTGATGTGTTTTTTTTCAGCAAACTCTATGCGGGTTTCCATATATCTGGCACTGAGGAGAGGCTTCAGTCGGGTCACTCTGCCATAAAAGCCCGACTGGTTGAGGGCTGCAGTGATAGTTGACTTTGTGGAACTTTCTCTCATCTCCCTACTGCATCTGTGTTGCTCAGCCTCAGTGATCTTGGGGTTCTTCTTTAACTCTCTCACCAAAGCTCTTCTCCCACCATTGCTCTGTTTGGCTTAATGGCCAGGTCTAGGAAGACTTCTGGTGGTCCCAAACTTCTTCCATTTAAGGATTATGGAGGCCACTGTGCTCTTAGGAACCTTGAGTACTGCAGAAATTCTTTTGTAACCTTGGCCAGATCTGTGCCTTGCCACAATTCTGTCTCTGAGCACCTTGGCCAGTTCCTTGACCTCTTGATTCTCATTTGGTCTGATATGCACTGTGAGCTGTGAGGTCTTATATAGACAGGTGTGCGCCTTTCCAAATCGAGTCTTATCAGTTTAGTGAAACACAGCTGGACTCCAATGAAGGAGTAGAACCATCTCAAAGAGGATCACAAGGAAATGGACAACATGTGACTTACGGTAAATGAGTGTCTGAGCAAAGGGTCTGAATACTTATGACCATGTGATATTTAAGTTTTTCTTTTTTAATAAATTTGCAAAAATGTCTCCATTTCTGTTTTTTCCAGTCAAGATGGGGTGCAGAGTGTACATTAATGAGAAAAAAAATGAACTTTTTTGAATTTACCAAATGGCTGCAATGAAACAAAGAGTGAAAAATTTAAAGGGGTCTGAATATATTCCATACTCACTGTATATACATATAAATAACATATTTACCTAATGATATATATCATGTGCTGTCTGATTTGATTGCCTTTTTGATTACATCAGATTTCTCTGGAGCTTTATGCATTAACTTAGTACACATTTGTATTTTTAAAGCTTATTTTACCAAGACATGCCAGAAACAATAATTCAGACATAGGGTTAACTACCAGTGTATTTGCTGTGGTGGAACAAGCCTGGTTCTGTTTCCTATATTGTAATGCACAATCTTCCTAGAAAGTTTGGGTCTTGTCATGGTCACAGGAGTCTGGTAATGCAGCTGCTGTACATTTTCCTGTCTGAAGGTATTTGTACCTGGTGACAGTAATTAGGCCAGACATGGCACAATCAGCTGAGCACACACATTATGCTTATTACATTTTTACCGAACGTAGATTAAGATTTATAGACCTATTAAAGAATAACAAATGTGGCAGGGTTTATGTCACATGGATTTCTGATATACAGTTTCCTTTAATATTCCAATGTTGCAGATAAAATTTTTGTAATTAGGTTTCAAAATATATACAAGTATGTGGAAACCATAAATCAAATTCACATGGGCAAGTCGAACTGCTTCCAAAACAAAAGAACATTAAAGAGGATCTCTGCTTTGGAGAATCCCTACTAGTTACTTATAAAGGTCATTGAGTTTTTTTTGATGGGATCTTCATCATTCAGCTGTAATCTATGGGGAGATGTGCAGCAAAAAGGCAAATACAATTCTAGGATGTATTAACAGAAGCATACAGTCTAGATCACGTGAAGTCATTATTGCCCTCTACTCCTCTTTGGTCAGACCTCATCTGGAATATTGTGTCCAATTTTGGGCACCACATTTTAAAAAAGACATCAACAAACTGGAGCAAGTTCAGAAAAGAGCGACCAGAATGGTGACCGGTCTGCAAACCCTGTCTTATGAGGAAAGGTTGCAGGATTTGGGAATGTTTAGTTTGCAAAAGAGAAGACTGAGAGGAGACTTAATAGCTGTCTACAAATATCTCAAGGGCTGTCACATTGTAGAAGGATCATCTTTATTCTCATTTGCACAAGGAAAGACTAGAAGCAATGGGATGAAACTGAATGGGAGGAGATCACAGATTAGATATCAGAAAAATTTTTTGACTGTTAGAGTGATCAGTGAGTGGAACAGGCTGCCACGAGAAGTGGTGAGTTCTCCTTCAATGGAAGTCTTCAAACAGAGGCTGGACAGACATCTGACTGGGATGATTTAGCGAATCCTGCTTTGAGCAGGGGGTTGACCAGATGGCCCAGGAGGTCCCTTCCAACTCTACCGTTTTATGATTCTAAGCATTGGTTCAATTACACTGCACAATTATCATGTACAAGTCTTCCTTGAAATGCTCATTTCCCAATAATTGTACAATCTTAACAAACTGCCAATTACCAGATGAATGAACAGATGTGGTGTCAGATGAATTTATTGAGAGATTTAGTTTGTAAAATGAGGTCACTTGGGGGGTTCTGTTTTTCTGGCACCTAAGGGGCTCTGCCAATGTGTCATGGCACCCTTAAATCAGTGCAGCACTGTAATATGGTGTTCCTACTCTCCTGAGTTTTGCACTGTGACTCAAAAGTAACTTTCAGTGAATTCAGGAGAAATGGCACAACAAATTTTACGGTCGATTTGCTTCTGTCACCCTTGTGAAAATACAAAATTTAGGGCTAAAACAAAACATTTTTGTGGGGAAAAAAGTGATTTTTTTTTTTTTATTTTCATGGCTCAACGTAATAAACTTCTGTGAAGCACCTGGAGTTTTAAGGTGCTCATCACATATCTAAAAAAGTTTCAGTTCTAGTTTCCAAAATGGTGTCACTTGTGGTGGGTTTCCACTGTTCAGCTACATGCGGGAGCAGGGTAGGTTGATAACGCTATTAACCTGTAGACTGACCCCATCTCTGCAGGTCAATTGTGTTTTTTCTGGTGCCAGGTTCTTTTTAAGCAAAAGAAATAACATTATTTGAAATTTCTTTAGCAAAATGAGAAAAACTCAGCCTCCCAGACTGGAGAGGTTTGATGCCAACTTCCGTGCCAGCTCTCGGCTCACTCATCCGTTGGCTGCAATGTCTTTCTGTGGGTTCTTGTATTGAAACGTAATTTATTATTTTCATTTTTTCCACTTTTAGTCACAACATAAACAAACTCCAACGCCTTTCTTAATGAAAACTTGACATCCACATTGGAGCAACACAAGCTGCAATTACAAGTTTACCATCTTCACGATGTGAAAAGTAGACAGTAACCTATTAAAGGCTACAGGGCACAACTTATTACAACGATTTGTCTATTTTTTTGTTGATAAGTTACAGTTGTGTCCAAGAAACGGCATAAGAAGAAATGGTCTGCCGCACAGCCCTGGTGCCATTTCACAACCTCTATATCCTTAATCAGCCAAAAACAAGTATCAATGCTGCGTGTATCAGCACCAGGCATATGTCGCTGTTCAATGTACATTTCTTTTTCATTTATAGGGGTTTCCACTTAATTTTACCAAATGTGTCCGGGACATGAGTTGACGCCCCTTACTAACAAACGTTTACGGGTATGTGCACACGTTGCGGATGCGCAGCGGATTTGGTCCTGCGGATGCGCAGCGGATTTGGTGCTGCGTTGTACAGTACCATTAAAAGCAATGGAAAATGAAAACCGCAGTACCCATGGTGCGGAATTTTCCGCTGGGATTTGCTGCGGTTTTAAATCCGCAGCATGTCACTTCTTTCAGCGGATTCCGCAGCGGTTTGGCACCTGCTCCATGACAGGTGTCAAACTGCAGGGGAAAACTGCAGGCAAATCCGCAGGTCTTTTGACCTGTGGATTTACCTGCGGATTTAGACAAATCCGCGCTGAAAATTCGGCAGCAGAATCCGCAATGTGTGCACACACCCTAACAGGTTCTCCTTTTCTATGGAGCTTCACATTTTCCCTGCGCCGGTCGCAGGTCTAATGCTCTGCAATGCTTTTAGATTGCAGTGTACTCGATCAGTGCATTCCACACTGGAGGAGCTTACAGGACACAGTACATGGATGACCAGCGGCCATCTTTCAGCCCAGGTCACCATGGAGACCATCACTTTGTGCTGATTGGAGCTACCTCCTTCTGCTATGTCAACTGATGTCACTGGTGCTACAGAGTATCATGTATTGTACAGCATTGACACCCGCTGATGATCGTGTCGGTGCTGGGAGTGAGCCCGCGTGATCGTCGCTTCATACATGTACAGCGAATTGCAAGTATGCACCTCCTGCGGCACCATATATGTACAGTGGATGTCGTGAATAGGTTAATATTAACATATTATAATTTTATATTAAAAGTATAACTTAATATTGAGCAGCATTAAGTATGCTGACATACCCCTATATACCGTATGAGCATATACTGTATAGTATAATAGCCCCCACATAGCCTTTCAAACAGTATAGTGGCCTGCCACATATCACCGAAACAGTAAAATGGCCCCCACATAGCATACTGGGCCCCGCAAAGCCCTTTAACCCTTTTCCGACATCAGACGTATAATAACGCTGGTGTCGGACTCCCTCCCTTTGATATGGGCTCCGGCGGTGAGCCCACATCATTCCGGGGACAGCTGTTTTAAACAGCAGACATATGCCGGTAATAGCCAGTGGTGGAATCGGGATTCACCCGCGACTATTAACTAGTTAAATGCCGCTGTCAAACACTGACAGCGGCATTTAAACAGCTCTTCGGGCAAGCGCGCAGGATATACGCACACCAGTCACCCGCGTCACATGATCGCGGGTCAACGTGTCGGCATGACAATCCGAGGTCTCCTGAAGACCTCTATGGCTGTCAGTGCAAGATTGCTACGAGCGCCACCCAGTGGTGGGGGCTCATAGCAAGTCAGTAATTCAGGTACATAGAGGCGAACTGATCATCGCCTCTATGTAGCTGAGCCAATCGAGTTGTGCCAGCTTCTAGCCTCCTATGGAAACTATTGAAGCATAGCAAAGGTAAAAAAAAAAAAAAAAAATTGATTAAAAATATATATAAAAAAAATATTAATGTTCAAATCACCCCCCCTTTCTCTCCCATCTAATATATAAAGCTCAATGTATATACAGTGGGGAAAAAAAGCATTTAGTCAGTCAGCAATAGTGCAAGTTCCACCACTTAAAAAGATGAGAGGCGTCTGTAATTTACATCATAGGTAGACCTCAACTATGGGAGACAAACTGAGAAAAAAAAATCCAGAAAATCACATTGTCTGTTTTTTTTTTAATTTTATTTGCATATTATGGTGAAAATAAGTATTTGGTCAGAAACAAGCAATCAAGATTTCTGGCTCTCACAGACCTGTAACTTCTTCTTTAAGAGTCTCCTCTTTCCTCCACTCATTACCTGTAGTACTGGCACCTGTTTAAACTTGTTATCAGTATAAAAAGACACCTGTGCACACCCTCAAACAGTCTGACTCCAAACTCCACTATGGTGAAGACCAAAGAGCTGTCAAAGGACACCAGAAACAAAATTGTAGCCCTGCACCAGGCTGGGAAGACTGAATCTGCAATAGCCAACCAGCTTGGAGTGAAGAAATCAACTGTGGGAGCAATAATTAGAAAATGGAAGACATACAAGACCACTGATAATCTCCCTCGATCTGGTGCTCCACGCAAAATCCCACCCCGTGGGGTCAGAATGATCACAAGAACGGTGAGCAAATGTCATGTCGGACGCTGTTCACACCACAGCATCCGGCAGGCAGAGGTAGTTCCACCTCCAGCCACTATAGCCTCAGTGGCGCCGGCCTGATCTTCAGGCTCTCGGGGGTTAATCCTGCTGGAGACCAGGTTGGATGGTTAGTCACGCCCACGGTCTTTAAATAGTCATGCTGGCCTATGGGCGTCGCCGATTATAGCTTGTGTTTCATACCAAGTGGTTCCGGTCTGGAGTGGAGGTGTTCAAGAGAGAGAGATTCATATCTGGTGTTGTATGATCCGTCGTTATCCTTTCTCCTTCCCATATTTGTGTTTAGTTGTGCCCTGTTCACATTACTGTTTATTCCTGTGTGTGTGCGGCGCAGTGCAGTTTAAGTTCTCCCTGTCTGTCATTATTTGTGTGGGAGCTTTGGTGGTGACTTCTCACTGGGTGGAGGGTGGAGGGTTAAGTGCAGGGCTGAGCAGGAGATAAGGAAAGGTCGGAGGCTCAGGCATTTGCACCTTCAGCAAAAACCCTGGGTTGAGGGTCAGACAGGGTTTCCCCTAGTAAAGGGACACCACAGGGGCCCCGGGTATTTCAGCCTTAGTTGAACTAAGCCCCCGTGACATTATAATCGGCCCACATTTTTTCAGGAGTCCATGGATCCATTAGATTCCATAACCCGCCAGTTGGCGGCGCTGTCCATACAGGTCTCCGAGTTGAATGGGGCAGTTCAGCAGCAGGGCCTGGTAGTAGCAAAGGTGCAAACGGCATCTGCAGGTATCGGTGCAGAGCCGAAGTTTCAGCTGCCAGAACGATTTTCAGGCGATCGCAGCAAATTTGTCGTATTTCGGGAGGCCTGCAAATTATACTTCCGCATGCGGCCAATATCCTCAGGTAATGAGGCCCAGCGAGTAGGGCTGGTGTTGTCATTACTGAGTGGTGACCCCCAAGCATGGGCATTTTCCTTACCACCTGACTCTGCTACATTTCATTCGATCGATAATGTTTTTTCTGCCCTCGGGCTCATTTACGATGACCCTGACCGACTGGCTCTAGCGGAATCTAAAATCCGCGCCCTCCGCCAGGGGGAGCGCTTGGCAGAAGACTATTGTTCGGAATTTCGCCGCTGGGCTGTAGACACACAGTGGAATGACCCAGCACTGCGGAGCCAGTTTATTCATGGGGTATCAGGGAGGGTGAAACAAGCCCTCCTGATGTATGAGACTCCGGCATCATTGGAGTCTGCCATGAGTTTGGTGATACGTATTGATCGCCGTTTTCGTCAGGGGGCACAGGAGACGCTACCTCTGGGGGAAAACAGAGGTGCAGGTGTGGTTGAAGTAGATGAGTCCCCTGAACCTATGCAGATTGCTGGCGTGGCACAGGTTCAGCCTCGCGCTCCGGGAGTCCGGAAGTCCGGAGCATGTTTCTACTGTGGTAAAGGAGGTCATTATGTTAACGTTTGCCCGGTACTACCTAAGAGGGTCACACCGGCGGAAAACTGTTAAGCTCAGAGGGTATGGAGGAGACCCAACTGAGCGTATGCATATCCTCCATGATGGTATCTCAATGTATGCTCCCTGCCAAGGTTATTGTCGCCGGCAGAGAGCTACCTATATCAGTGTTTGTGGATAGCGGTTCCGCCACCAATCTCATTGATGAGGAGTTTGCACACACCGCCGGGTTTAAGATTGAAAAACTTCCTCACCCCATACAGGTGGTGACCATTAATGCTGTTCCCCTCCCTCAAGGGGAGATTACTGAGTTTGTGGCAGAGGTGAAACTCCACATTGGGGTCCTACATTCTGAGTCGGTTACATGTAGGGTCCTCCGTAATCTCCCAGCTCAAATGGTCCTGGGTTTTCCATGGCTGTCCAGGCACAACCCGGTAATTGATTGGAAAACTCAGGACATAGTACAATGGAGTGGTTTCTGCCAAGACAATTGCTTGGCCACATGTGTGTCCGCCGTGACGCCCAGCCTGCCGGAGGCTTTGCAGGATTTCGCGGATGTTTTCTCTGAGAAGGGTTGTTCAGAACTGCCTCCACATAGAGCCTATGACTGTGCTATTAGGTTAAAACCCGGGGCCAAATTACCTAAGGCCAGGATGTTTAATATTTCTGGTCCTGAGAGACAAGCTCTGAAAGACTACATCGCGGAGAGTCTGAGCAAAGGTCACATCCGGCCTTCGTCCTCGCCTGTAGCCGCGGGGTTTTTCTTCATTAAGAAGAAAGATGGGGGGTTACGCCCGTGTCTGGATTTCCGAGAGTTAAACCAGATTACTATCCGTGATCCCTACCCAATGCCGTTGATCCCGGATTTGTTCAACCAGGTAGCGGGGGCAAAATGGTTTTCCAAGCTGGACCTCAGGGGGGCGTATAACCTCATAAGGGTCCGTCAGGGGGATGAGTGGAAGACGGCGTTTAACACTCCTGAGGGTCATTTTGAGAGTCTGGTTATGCCGTTTGGGTTGACCACCGCGCCTGCCGTTTTCCAACATTTTATTAATGATGTCTTTGCTCATGTCCTGGGGAGATTTGTGATTGTATACCTGGATGATATCCTCATTTATTCTAGCGATCGGGACACTCATTTGCAGCATGTTAGGCAGGTGTTACAGTTGCTCCGGGAGAACCAGCTCTATGCTAAGCTGGAAAAATGTTTATTTTTTGTCCAGGAGTTGCCCTTTTTGGGATATATTGTGTCCGCAGCTGGTTTTAAAATGGACACCGCTAAGGTGCAAGCGGTGTTGCAATGGGAGAGGCCGGAGAGTCTGAAAGCACTCCAGCGGTTCCTTGGGTTTGCGAATTATTATAGGAAATTTATAAAACACTTTTCGACTGTCGCCAAACCGCTCACGGACATGACAAAAAAGGGTGCCGATCTGGCGAACTGGCCTGAGGTGGCTATACGTGCATTTGAGCGTCTGAAGAATAGTTTTGTTTCAGCCCCCATTCTGGTGCAACCAGACGTGTCTAAACCTTTTGTGGTAGAGGTTGATGCGTCGGAGGTGGGAGTGGGGGCAGTACTGTCTCAAGGCTCGTCCTTGAGCGAGATGCATCCATGCGCCTACTTCTCCAAGAAGTTGTCGCCGGCCGAACGGAATTATGATATCGGCAACAGGGAGTTGTTGGCCATCAAACTGGCTTTTGAGGAATGGCGACAATTCTTGGAGGGGGCGGCTCACCAGGTCACAGTTATCACCGACCATAAGAATCTGCTCTACCTGGAGTCGGCCAAGCGTCTGTCTCCGAGGCAGGCTCGCTGGGCACTGTTTTTTACTCGTTTCAATTTTCTTGTGACGTACCGTCCCGGGGCTAAAAACACCAAGGCGGATGCTTTGTCTAGGTGTTTTCCGGGGGGAGAACCTCGGGAAGAGCCGGTACCCATCCTCCAGAAAGGGGTAGTGGTCTCGGCTCTCACGACTGAGGTAGAGGCGGAGATTGCCGAGGCCCAAGAGGAGGTACCACCAGGACTTCCCGCCAACAAATCATTTGTACCCCTGCATCTTCGGCCTAAGGTGTTGAAGGAACACCACGATTCGGTACTGGCTGGTCACCCAGGGGTGAAGGGCACCTTAGAGCTGGTATCGCGTCGTTTCTGGTGGCCCAAAATCCGGCAGGACGTGGTCTCGTACGTGGCAGCTTGCATCACGTGCGCTAGGGCTAAGTCACCCCGAACCCGTCCTGCTGGCACGCTACAGCCTCTGGGGGTACCCAATAGGCCATGGACAGAAATCTCCATGGATTTTATCACTGACTTGCCAGCCTCGGCAGGGAACACGGTCATCCTGGTGGTGGTTGACCGTTTTTCAAAGATGGCGCATTTTGTGGCGTTGTCCTCTTTGCCCAATGCTAAGACGTTGGCTCAGGTATTTGTGAAGGAGGTGGTCAGACTCCACGGAGTACCGTCTGACATAGTATCTGATAGGGGTACGCAATTTGTGGCGAGGTTTTGGAAAGCTTTTTGCTCAAGGTTGGGGATCAAGTTGTCACATTCATCGGCGTTTCATCCACAGTCTAATGGACAAACTGAGCGCATGAACCAAAATCTAGAACAGTATTTACGATGCTTTGTGTCCGACAACCAGGAGGAGTGGTCTACTTTCCTTCCTCTGGCCGAATTCGCATTAAATAATCACCGCCAAGAGTCATCAGGAGAGTCTCCATTCTTTTGTGTGTACGGTCAACATCCTCAGTTTTGTACCTTACGTCAGGGTGACTCCGGGGGTGTCCCGGAGGAGGATCAGCTAGGAGCCCAATTGTCATCAGTCTGGAGGCGGGTGAAACAGCGTTTGTTGAGCATGAGTGCCAGGTACAAACGGGTGGCTGACAGTAGACGCGTGCCAGGTCCGGACCTGTGTGTGGGTGAATGGGTGTGGTTAGCTACGAAGAACATAAAACTCAAAATCCCTTCTTTAAAACTGGGTCCAAGGTTTATTGGGCCTTTTAGGATTTCTGCCATCATTAACCCAGTAGCTTATCGGTTGGAACTTCCCGCGGTGTACAAGATACACAACGTGTTTCACAGGGCTTTATTGAAAAAGGTGGTAGGCTTGGTGGACACGACGCCGATGCCACCTCCAGTCATGGTGGATGGCGAGTTAGAGTTCGAGGTCGCCAAGGTAGTGGACTCTCGAGTAGTACGCCGTACTCTTCAGTATTTGGTGCACTGGCGGGGGTATGGTCCAGAGGAGAGGTCTTGGGTTCCAGCCTCAGACATACATGCGGATCGGCTGGTCAGTTCTTTTCACCGTCGTCATCCGGACAAGCCGGGTCCTATGAGTCTTGAGGGCCCTGGGGTCCCTCGTAGAAGACGGGGTACTGTCATGTCGGACGCTGTTCACACCACAGCATCCGGCAGGCAGAGGTAGTTCCACCTCCAGCCACTATAGCCTCAGTGGCGCCGGCCTGATCTTCAGGCTCTCGGGGGTTAATCCTGCTGGAGACCAGGTTGGATGGTTAGTCACGCCCACGGTCTTTAAATAGTCATGCTGGCCTATGGGCGTCGCCGATTATAGCTTGTGTTTCATACCAAGTGGTTCCGGTCTGGAGTGGAGGTGTTCAAGAGAGAGAGATTCATATCTGGTGTTGTATGATCCGTCGTTATCCTTTCTCCTTCCCATATTTGTGTTTAGTTGTGCCCTGTTCACATTACTGTTTATTCCTGTGTGTGTGCGGCGCAGTGCAGTTTAAGTTCTCCCTGTCTGTCATTATTTGTGTGGGAGCTTTGGTGGTGACTTCTCACTGGGTGGAGGGTGGAGGGTTAAGTGCAGGGCTGAGCAGGAGATAAGGAAAGGTCGGAGGCTCAGGCATTTGCACCTTCAGCAAAAACCCTGGGTTGAGGGTCAGACAGGGTTTCCCCTAGTAAAGGGACACCACAGGGGCCCCGGGTATTTCAGCCTTAGTTGAACTAAGCCCCCGTGACAGCAAAAATCCCAGAACCATGCGGGGGGACCTAGTGAATGAACTGCAGAGAGCTGGGACCAATGTAACAAGGCCTACCATAAGTAACACACTACGCCACCATGGACTCAGATCCTGCAGTGCCAGACGTGTCCCACTGCTTAAGCCTGTACATGTCCGGGCCCGTCTGAAGTTTGCTAGAGAGCATTTGGATGATCCAGAGGAGTTTTGGGAGAATGTCCTATGGTCTGATGCAACCAAACTGGAACTGTTTGGTAGAAACACAACTTGTCGTGTTTGGAGGAAAAAGAATACTGAGTTGCATCCATCAAACACCATACCTACTGTAAAGCATGGTGGTGGAAACATCATGCTTTGGGGCTGTTTCTCTGCAAAGGGGCCAGGACGACTGATCCGGGTACATGAAAGAATGAATGGGGCCATGTATCGTGAGATTTTGAGTGCAAACCTCCTTCCATCAGCAAGGGCATTAAAGATGAAGCGTGGCTGGGTCTTTCAACATGACAATGATCCAAAGCACACCGCCAGGGCAACGAAGGAGTGGCTTCGTAAGAAGCATTTCAAGGTCCTGGAGTGGCCTAGCCAGTCTCCAGATCTCAACTCTATAGAAAACCTTTGGAGGGAGTTGAAAGTCCGTGTTGCCAAGCGAAAAGCCAAAAACATCACTGCTCTAGAGGAGATCTGCATGGAGGAATGGGCCAACATACCAACAACAGTGTGTGGCAACCTTGTGAAGACTTACAGAAAACGTTTGACCTCTGTCATTGCCAACAAAGGATATATCACAAAGTATTGAGATGAAATTTTGTTTCTGACCAAATACTTATTTTCCACCATAATATGCAAATAAAATGAAAAAAAAAACAGACAATGTGATTTTCTGGATTTTTTTTTCTCAGTTTGTCTCCCATAGTTGAGGTCTACCTATGATGTAAATTACAGACGCCTCTCATCTTTTTAAGTGGTGGAACTTGCACTATTGCTGACTGACTAAATACTTTTTTTCCCCACTGTATGTATGTCCGGGATTGGCATCCGCACTGTCGCAGCTACAGCCACAAAATTTGGCACAGTCACACGTCTGGAGCCCGATAGCATCATAGGCTATGTTGTGAGGCAAAATTTTAACCCTGCGCGCTCCAATTCACCAAACAATTTTGCCCCTATCTACATAATGGGGAAAAAGTGAAAGGAAAAGTGTTGGAGGCAAATTGACAGCTGCCAGATGTGAACAAGGGGGACTTAAAGAATGAGAGCGATGGCGCCAAAGAGTATATACCGTACAGTTGCTAAGGTGGGGCCCTGACGTGGGATACTCACCACACACGGGGATATGAACACACACACAAAATGCGCCACACCCTACCACGTGCTTCAACACATATACCACCCTCAGCACACATTTCACCACACATACACCAACCTCGCCACATAAAAGTCGAAAAACAAACGTCGCCACTCAAAACGCGCCACGCTGTCCCAGAGCTGTTTAAAAGATGAAAAATGAGCTGTGATTGGTTGCTATCAGCAACAGTTTTCTTTGCAGACAGTTGTGGTAACTGAGGCCTATTATTCTTATCATTTCTATGGTGTTATCGTCCTTCTGTAAAGCTGGAAATAACACAATTTATTATCGTGCCAACACAGACCACCCTCTGACACAGACTGCAGGGGAAGCCCAGTATCACACAGGATAGGATTAGATACACGGCTCAGCAGGCAGCATCACACAGGATAGGATTAGATACACAGCTCAGCAGTCAGTATCGCACAGGAGAGGATTAGACACGTGGCTTAGCAGGCAGTATCACACAGGATAGGATAAGATACACAGCTCAGCAGTCAGTATCACACAGGATAGGATTAGATACACAGCTCAGCAGTCAGTATCACACAGGATAGGATTAGATACATGGCTCAGCAGTCAGTATCACACAGGATAGGATTAGATGCAAGGTTTTTATGTGCAATATAATCATTATAATTTGTTATAACTAACCACAGTTGGTTACTATGCCCAGGCAACGCCGGGCTCTTCAGTTAGTTGAAAATAAAACAATAAAATAAAACATACACATATTTGGAATACCCTCCAGACCAACAGACGACACAGATACAGATTTTATCGGATTGACAAAAGGAACCGGGTTACAACACAGACCATTATCATTACATCCCCATCGGGTGATCTCCCCCTTCACCCAATCAATGAGAGGATTGTGGCGTTGCAGCCAGGGCATCCTCAATACCAGTCCTGCGGGCAGATTAATCATAATAAAACAACTTAACTATACCACGTGAGTGGAACCCACTTTCATAGAAAAAACTTCAGACATAAAACAAATTCCATCAGGGTAAAAGGGGATGAATCCACAGCCACAATTTTAACAGGATCTTTCAACCTGACTGTCCCTATCTTATTAAGAGTCACAACTTGGACATCAAACAGATTAATGTAGGAAGCACGGTCAACAAAGGCGGCGGTCATAACAGGACCGCCAGCAAGTTCCAATTCAACCTGGAGCACCATCTTTGTAAACGAGAAAAAATGTACCTAGGAGTCTGGACAACCTCCTCGATTGTTGCCCAGACTCAGTCATTTCTCTGATAGTTTCACTGAAGAAGGGCAGGAGGGGCAATTCCTTTTCCAATGTCCAGAGGCTCCACAGTAAAAGCATAGTAGGTTGTCTCTACGGTGCCTTCTCTCTTTCTCCTTAACCGAGACTGCCCCAATCTCCATGGGCTCAGATACAGGTGCAGTGTCACACAATTTGGGGTACAAGGGAGACTCTTGTTGCATCATTCCTCTAGCACGGAGTCTCCGGTCCATACAGACCGCCTGCATCATGGCATCCTCCAGGGTATCAGGAGGAGGATGTAATGCCAGAGCGTCCTGCAGGCGGTCAGACAGGCCCCTGCGGAACAACTCCCTCAGGGCGGCGGCGTTCCAGGATACTTTGGCGGCCCAACTTCTAAACTCTGAGCAGAACCATTCAGCAGAGTGCCTCCCCTGTGTCACACTCATTACCACATCCTCTGCCAGCTGCACTCTATCAGGCTTGTCATAGTTGTGCCCCAGAGCCTCAAGGAACAAGTTCACCGACATACGTTCAGGAGCAGAGGAAGAGAGAGAGAAAGCCCATGCTTGCGGAACACCCCGAAGTAGGGAAATGACGACCTCCACCTTCTGGAACTCGTTCCCGAAGGAGCGGGCCTAGAAGAAAAAAAAGCTTGCATCCTTCTCTGAAGGACCTGAATTCCCTTTTATCCCCTGAGAAAGGGTCTGGCAATTTGACCGGAGATTCGGGGGATGCTAAGGACACATCTCTATCCCCAGAACTAGGAGCCCCTGCAGCGACAGCCCCCTGGCACAGTATCCACCAACTGTTGCTGGGTAAGGGCCATCGTACGCTGTTCTACATTGAATTTATGGAACATTTGCGTCAGGTGCTTGACCTGATCAGCCAAAGCTTGCATGGGATCCATGAGGATAACACCACTTTTTTTTTTCCCCTCAGAGAGAACAAAAACCCTGAAATGGTCAGCTATAATGTCATGAACACCGCACTGCACTTGCTCACTGAGACAGTGCACGTGTCCTGAGTAAAATAAACTGTGCTCAAAGATACCTGTTGGGCGGGGTGGCAGCAGTGAAGATGCGTGCTTCAGACAAACAGGACCTGAAGCATGTGACTGCTGGGGGCGTGACCTAAGCTCCTGAGAGCTAAGAGCTGTAGGCAAACTCCTAGAAAGGTAACTTTGGGACAAAGGTAACAAGGGGCATAGACATAGACGTAAACCAGATCAGGCAGGGGTCAAAGCACGAGATAGCATGACAGTACCAAAGGATTAGACAGAACGGATAGTCAGGACGTAGCAAAAGATCAGTAAACCAGAACGGGCAATAGACGGTACAATAGGGACAAACTGTAACGGAGTAACAATAGCCAAGCCAGGAAGTCAGAACCGGAGAAGACAATAGTACCAAAACATGAGACAGAGAACAAAGTGAGCAGACAGACCAGGTCATACACGGGAGGCAATCAAGCAAAGCAGTATACACGCACACCAGGGGGTCAGACACACAGCCAGAACAACAGTATAGCTGACAGGGAATCCTAGTCTGGAGTGAGTATAAATACCCCTCCCAGATCCAAAGGGAGGCGAGCAAAAGTTAACCCTGAGAGAGCAGGACATTAACCATGTCTGTTGTGAGTTCATTTTCCCCTTCGTCACTGAGGTCTGGTGAACTCCCTATTCTGGTAAAGGAAGGTAATGAGCCTGATTATCAGGCACCTGAGCCTAATGAGGATGACTGGCTGAGTGGAGTCACGGACTGGATATAAGGCTGCCGACGCCCTTCTGCCCTGCGGGTGATTTCTCTGTGGACTTCGAGGACACCAGTCTGATTCCTGCTCCTCTAAAGCTAAGTTTTCTGCTTTGCCTGTTAGCATTTGTGTTTTGTTTTTGTTTTCCTTGCTTTTCTGGATTCTGCCATTCCCTGCTGGGGTGAGCTGAATCTCCTTTTGCCTGTTGCTCTGTCTTCAGAATATTCCTGAGTACTGACATAGCTTTTTTGAAGCCTAGCGTCTTCAGGGCCTTTTTCACTGTCAGTCTGTTGGCTCTTATTTTCATAGGGTTTTTCACGGATTGCAGACAGCAGCCTTCCTGTCCTTTCCTATCTAGTTAGCTTGGGCCCAGTCTTTGCTCAGTCTATCTTTCTGTCTGTGTTAGTGTTTTCATCTTGCTTCACCGTCATTATATGTTGGGGGCTGCCTATTGTTTTGGGATCTGCACTGGGGCAGTTTAGATTTCCCCTTTCTTTCTTTAGGCCTATTTAATTCTCCGGCTGTGATCGAGGGGTCTAGGGCATCGTAGGAACCCCCCACGGCTACAGTTAGTTGTTGTGGATAGGATCAGGGGTCTGCAATCCGATAGCTGCCAACCTCTCTGGTTTTCTGGACTTAGCTAGCATTTCTGTTTTTGCCTCCTACGGTGACTCAATCATAACACATGTCCTATATCATGACACATCTACATGTGTCTACACACGGCTCCTGCAGCATTAATGAGCACAACTGTACAACTATTAATGACACCATAATACTGGACTACAAACTCTTGCTAATAAGGACATATAAGGATTCTAAGAAAAACTTAAAGAATATTGTCTGATGTACAGAACAGCAAAGGGTAAAGCTCAAATAATAGGAGATGATGCTGCACATAATACAGATCTTTTCAAGAAGAGGATTAGATGACAAGATAAACATGTTTGAGTGCAAAACATGCCAAATGGTAACCATTCCTCAACTTAGGCTTTTAGGATTAGTGTTTGCTCAAACACTAAGACTGAAGGATTGTTTCACCTGAGCCGAGCCTGTCAATTATTATGTTTGACGCAGATCCGTCCACTATCCATTATATGCAATCAATTATAGTGATTTTAACATCACCTGTCTTGATGACTTCAGTGGTGAATCATAAACAACACTTTGATTTTAGTTTGAGTCTGTTCTACTACAGAAATGAAAGTAAGAAGAAAATTGTGGTAGACTTGATGTGCTATAGTGGTGGGATAGTATAGGTGTAACTTGATAATATACCTCTCTTAAAGGGGTTGTCCGATACCTTAAACTATCCCACTAGTTAACCCCTTTAGTGAACACAATAAAAAAACAAGGCAAAAAAATGCTTTATCATCATACCGCCAATCAAAAAATGGAATAACACGAGATCATAAACACAGATATAAATAAACGTGGTAACGCTGAAAACGACATCTTGTGCCGCAAAAACACGCTGCCATATAGCTCCATCACCGGAAAAAAAAAAAGTTATAGCTCTCAGAATAAATCAAATTGAAAAATAATTTTTTTTATATAAAATAGTTTTTATTGTATAAAAGCGCCAAAACATTAAAAAAAATGAGGTATCGATGTCATTGTGTACTGACACGAAGAACTGCTTTATCAATTTTACCACACGCGAAACGGTATAAACGCCCCCCCCCCCCAAAAAAAAAGAAATTAATGAATTGCTGATTTTTGTTCATTCTGCATCCCAAAAATCAGAATAAAAAGCGATCAAAAAGTGTAATGTGCCCAAAAATGGTAACAATAAAAACGTCACCTCGTCCCGCAAAAAACAAGTCCTTACATAACTCTGTGGGCCAAAATATGGAAAATTTATTGCGCTCAAAATATAGTGATGCAAAAACTATTTTAGGCAATAAATTGCGTCTTTTAGTGTGTGACAGCTGCCAAGCATAAAAACCCGCTATATAAATAAATAGTAAATCATACCCCCCTTTATCACCCCCTTAGTTAGGTAAAAATAATAAAATAAAAAAATGTATTTATTTCCATTTACACATTAGGGTTGGGGCTAAAGTTAGGTATGGTGTTAAAGAAAGGGTTAAGGTTGGGATTAGGGTTGGGGTGTGTTAGGTTTGTGGTTAGGGTTATGGGTGTGTTGGGGTTAGGGTTGGAGTTAGAATTGGGGGGTTTCCACTGTTTATGCACATCAGGGGCTCTCCAAACATGACATGCGTCTGATCTCAAACAGAACATGGACAAAACAGAATTCATCATCTTTCCACCATCTCACTCTACCCCTCCACCAGACCTATCCATCAATGTCAATGGCTGCTCTCTTTCCCCAGTCCCGCACGCTCGGTGCCTTGGGGTGGTCCTCGACTCTGCGCTCTCTTTCAAACCACATATCCAAGCCCTTGCCTCCTCCTGCCGCCTCAAACTCAAAAATATTTCCCGGATCCGCTCATTCCTCAACCACGAAACCACAAAAACACTAGTGCATGCTCTTATCATCTCCCACCTCAACTACTGCAACCTCCTACTCTCGGGCCTCCCCTCTAGCACTCTGGCTCCGCTCCAGTCCATCCTACACTCTGCTGCCCGACTAATCCACCTGTCTTCCCGCTATTCCCCAGCCTCCCCCCTATGCCAGGCCCTTCACTGGTTTCCTATTGCCAAGAGGCTCCAATTCAAAACCCTAACCATGACATACAAAGCCATCCACAACCTGTCTCCTCCATACATCTCTGACATGGTCTCTAGGTACCTACCCGCATGCAACCTTTGATCATCTCAAGATCTCCTTCTCTACTCCCCCCTTATCTCTTCTTCCCACAATCGCATACAAGACTTCTCCCGTGCTTCCCCCATACTCTGGAACTCTCTGCCGCAAACGGTGCTCCTTCCCTTCCGACCTCTGACATGCGCCCAAACAGTGGTTTACCCCCATATATGGGGTATCAGCATACTCAGGACAAATTGCACAACAACTTTTGTGGTCGAATTTCTCCTGTTACCCCTGGGAAAATAAAAAATTGGGGGCAAAAAGATCATTTTTGTGAAAAAAAATAAGATTTTTTATTTTTACGGCTCTACATTATAAACTTCTGTGAAGCACTTGGGGGTTCAAAGTGCCCATCACACATCTAGATAAGTTCCTTAGGAGGTCACCATTCCAAAATGGTGTCACTTGTGGGGGGTTACCGCTGATTAGGCACATCAGGGGCTCTCCAAACGCGACATGGCGTCCGATCTCAATTCCAGCCAATTTTGCATTGAAAAGTCCCTTCTAAGCTCTGCCGTGCGCCCAAACAGTGGTTTACCTGCATGTATGGGGTATCAGCGTACTCAGGACAAATTGTACAACAACTTTTGGCATCCAATTTCTCCTGTTACCCTTGGTAAAATAAAACAAATTGGAACTGAAGTACCGTAAATGTTTTGTGAAAAAAGGTAAATGTTCATATATATATATATATATATATACACAGTGCCTACAAGTAGTATTCAACCCCCTGCAGATTTAGCAGGTTTACACATTCGGAATTAACTTGGCATTGTGACATTTGGACTGTAGATCAGCCTGGAAGTGTGAAATGCACTGCAGCAAAAAAGAATGTTATTTCTTTGTTTAATTTTTTTTTAAATTGTGAAAAGTTTATTCAGAGGGTCATTTATTATTCAACCCCTCAAACCACCAGAATTCTGTTTGGTTCCCCTAAAGTATTAAGAAGTATTTCAGGCACAAAGAACAATGAGCTTCACATGTTTGGATTAATTATCTCTTTTTCCAGCCTTTTCTGACTATTTAAGACCCTCCCCAAACTTGTGAACAGCACTCATACATGGTCAACATGGGAAAGACAAAGGAGCATTCCAAGGCCATCAGAGACAAGATCGTGGAGGGTCACAAGGCTGGCAAGGGGTACAAAACCCTTTCCAAGGAGTTGGGCCTACCTGTCTCCACTGTTGGGAGCATCATCCGGAAGTGGAAGGCTTATGGAACTACTGTTAGCCTTCCACGGCCTGGACAGCCTTTGAAAGTTTCCTCCCGTGCCAAGGCCAGGCTTGTCCGAAGAGTCAAGGCTAACCCAAGGACAAGAAGGAAGGAGCTCCGGGAAGATCTCATGGCAGTGGGTACATTGGTTTCAGTCAATACCATAAGTAACGTACTCCACCGCAATGGTCTCCGTTCCAGACGAGCCCGTAAGGTACCTTTACTTTCAAAGCGTCATGTCAAGGCTCGTCTACAGTTTGCTCATGATCACTTGGAGGACTCTGAGACAGACTGGTTCAAGGTTCTCTGGTCTGATGAGACCAAGATCGAGATCTTTGGTGCCAACCACACACGTGACGTTTGGAGACTGGATGGCACTGCATACGACCCCAAGAATACCATCCCTACAGTCAAGCATGGTGGTGGCAGCATCATGCTGTGGGGCTGTTTCTCAGCCAAGGGGCCTGGCCATCTGGTCCGCATCCATGGGAAGATGGATAGCACGGCCTACCTGGAGATTTTGGCCAAGAACCTCCGCTCCTCCATCAAGGATCTTAAGATGGGTCGTCATTTCATCTTTCAACAAGACAACGACCCAAAGCACACAGCCAAGAAAACCAAGGCCTGGTTCAAGAGGCAAAAAATCAAGGTGTTGGAGTGGCCTAGTCAGTCTCCTGACCTTAACCCAATTGAAAACTTGTGGAAGGAGCTCAAGATTAAAGTCCACATGAGACACCCAAAGAACCTAGATAACTTGGAGAAGATCTGCATGGAGGAGTGGGCCAAGATAACTCCAGAGACCTGTGCCGGCCTGATCAGGTCTTATAAAAGACGATTATTAGCTGTAATTGCAAACAAGGGTTATTCCACAAAATATTAAACCTAGGGGTTGAATAATAATTGACCCACACTTGTATGTTTAAAATTTATTAAAATTTAACTGAGCAACATAACTTTTTGGTTTGTAAGATTTATGCATCTGTTAATAAATCCTGCTCTTGTGTGAAGTTTGAAGGCTCTAACTTATTTGCATCTTATCAAACCTGCTAAATCTGCAGGGGGTTGAATACTACTTGTAGGCACTGTATATATATATATATATATATATATATATATATATATATATTTATTTTTTTTTTTAAACATTCCAAAAATTCCTGTGAAGCACCTGAAGGGTTAATAAACTTCTTGAATGTTCTTTTGAGCACCTTTAGGGGTGCAGTTTTTAGAATGGTGTCACTTTTGGGTATTTTCTATCATATAGACCCCTCAAAGTGACTTCAAATGTGATGTGGTCCCTAAAAAAAAATGGTGTTGTAAAAATGAGGTATTACTGGTCAACTTTTAACCCTTATAACTTCCTAACAAAAAAAAATTGGGTTCCAAAATTGTGTTGATGTAAAGTAGACATGTGGGACATATTTCTCTGTTTTAAGGGCATGAAAATTCAAAGTTGGAAAAGTGCGAAATTTTGAAAATTTTCTACAAATTCCCTTTTTTTTCACAAATAAACGCAAGTCATATCAAATAAATTTTGCCACTATCATGAAGTACAATATGTTACGAGAAAACAATTTCAGAATCACCGGGATCCATGGAAGCGTTCCAGAGTTATGACCTCATAAAGGGACAGTGGTCAGAATTGTAAAAATTGGCCCGGTCATTAACATGCAAACCACCCTTGGGGGTAAAGGGGGTTAAACATCTACACTACCGTTCCAAAGTTTGGGGTCACCCAGACAATTTTGTGTTTTCCACGAAAACTCATACTTTTATTAATCAAATGAGTTGCCAAATGAATTTAAAATCTAGTCCAGACATTGACAAGGTTCAAAAAAAAGATTTTTATTTGAAATAATAATTTTCTCACTCAAACTTTGCTTTCGTCATAGAATGCTCCCTTTGCAGCAATTACAGCATTGCAGACCTTTGGCATTCTAGGAGTTAATTTGCTGAGGTCATCTGGAGAAATTTCACCCCATGCTTCCAGGAGTCCCTCCCACAAGTTGGTTTGGCTTGATGGGCACTTTTTGCGTACCATACGGTCAAGCTGCTCCCACAACAGCTCAATGGGGTTGAGATCTGGGCTTTTCTTTCAAAAATAAGGAAACTTCTAAGTGACCCTAAACTTTGGAACGGTAGTGTACATGGGGTTTGCATATTCTCTCTGTGTTTCATCCGGGTTCTCTGACTTCCTCTCACACTGCAAAGACATATTGTTAGGGAACTTTACATTGTGAGCCCCAATGATGACAGTGATGAAAATGTCTATAAAACGCTGTGGAATGATAACACTATACAAATGAGTAAATAAAATAAAACAACATGGTGAAAAAAATGCAATTCCACTATTGTTTTTTGGTTTTTATTTTTACAGTGTTCTTAGTGTGGTAAACTGATCTGGAAACAGGATCGTCTGCTCAGTGGGATTATGGCTACACCAAACTTGCAGCTACCGTATTTTGTTCTATTTAAACGATGAAAAAAAAAAAAATCTAAATTTTGGAAATATATATGTTTTTGCTTTGTATCACTATATTCCAAGAACTGTAATCTGTTTCAATTTCCCATAGAAAGAACTGAGGGCTTCTTTTTTTTTCATAGTGATTAGTGATTAGCCAGTGTGCTCAAATAAGATGTTATCCGAGCATGCTCGTGTCCTAAACGAGTATTTGTAGCGTGCTAGGAAAATGTGCTCAATTTCCCACAGCGGCATGTCTCGAGTCTGTTCGACAGTGATTCGATTGCCTGTTTGTTAGGCAATCCCTGCATGCGTTGCAGCGACCCGAACATATTTTTCGAGCACGCCGAACATACTCATTAGGGCACGAGAATGCTCGGATAACACCTTACTTTGGTTTTAGTCCTCATGAAGAGGTCCTGCGTGACCTCGCAACGCGTTGACTCTTAAAACCTGCATAATAAATTATTTCAATTATATTTCATTATGGAGCCTTTATCAGCAGCACTTTGAGTGACCCTCTATCCTGTCTCCCTTCCAAGTTTGATCCATCTGCGACCAGTGTCCAGCAACAGCTGATATACACGTTTTATATGTTGTTTCAGTGCAACATCACCCGGTCAGCTGATCTCCCTTTCTCAAAACCCTGTTATATCGGCTAAGATCCTATTGCGCAATCTCGTTGCCCAGTTTCTTCATCTACATCGTGGAAGATGCTCTATAGGCACTCGAGTATGCGCGGCACCTTATCCGAGCATGCTCACTCATCACTATGGCACTCGAGTATGCGCGGCACCTTAACCGAGCATGCTCACTCATCACTAATTGTGATATAAAAAAAAGCATTGCCAAAAATGTCAAAATTGTATTTGTAACAAAAACCTGATGGAAATAATAGGTCATTTTCTGATCATAGTTTCCTTATAAACTAGGCGCTTTTCCTATTCTCATCAGGTTTTGCAGATCAGAAACTGCCATTCCAGTCTATGGGGATCAATTGAAAACTGTATCTTTTGCAATTTTTAAGGGGGGTTTTTAAGTCAGTCTTTTTTTTTTGCTTTGTGGTATGAATTGGCATTTTTGGAGCAGAGTCAAAATTAGTTTTTTTTTTTCCTATGTTGTTTTTTTTTACTGTAATTTTTTGGTGTGCAAAAGCCAAATCTCTAAACTCTGCCCACAAAACAGGAAACAACAGATGAGCACAAATAAAATGTACTTTAAAAAATTTTCAAATCGAATAATGAATTGGACGAAAACCACAAAAAAATATTATTACATTACAGAAGTGAACATTTTCTCACTTCTAGAGAAACAAATTTTCAGAATAGAGACTTCACAGTTGACCACTATAATACCATAGGAATACCTTCTGTGCAGCCCAACGGAGGACTGTACAAACCACCCATTCATACAAAGGCTCCAGGTAAGGAATACATGGACAATGATGAGCTGAGAGTTTGACTTTCCTGTCAAAACATAGTTTTTGTTTGTTTTTGGCTAGATACACACAATTTTATTACAAGAGTCACATTTTCATAACATGAAGTTTTCCATGAAAATGCATGCCAGCTGGGAAATGTGATGTTTGTTATGAAAGGGGTGATTTAGGTATGAATGTACGACTGGAATGAATAAGGGAATAATCATTTAACAGATAAAGAATAATGGATCAGTATCACCGTGCAGAACAACTAACACTATACAAAAACACAACTGAGGTCTGGCATTTTTTTAACCAAGTTTATCAGAAGTCAATAAAAAGAATAAGGGATTCTTCGTACTTTCCCCAAGCCGTAGAATTTAGAGTGAATTTATCATATGAGAGGCTTTCAGTATGAAAACCATTACAGAAAAATATCCAATAACTTAAGGACAGTCTGCTTTGAAAAAATAGCTGTCATTTGGGGAAAACAACCATTTTAAGTTCTCCTGACATAGCATACAAGCATACAAATACCACCACGCTCAACCCTGCTGCAGACTTACAGCAGGTGTCTGCGCACGTGTTCCAAGCGGTCCAAGAGTGTGTGAAGAGGGCTGCGGCAGGTTTACCTGCCGGCGCGCAGGACCTGAAGCACGTGACCGCCGGGGGGAGTGCCCAGAGGTGGAGTCAGATGCAGAGTAGTGGCGATGCCGGAGAGAAGGCAGGACATGCCGAATAAAGTGAGGAGGTCGATGTAGTGGCAAAGGGAGAGACGTAAAGAGTGATCAGGACGTAGCAAAGGGTCAGGAAGCCCAAGATAGCGATGCAGTACAAACGGGACAGACAGGTGCGAAGCAAAGTACCAAGCCAAAAGTCAGAGCCAGAAACTGACAATAAGCACAGAGTCACAAGACGATGCACAGAACGAGAAAACAGACCGGGTCATGCACTAAAAGGCAATCAGACAAAACAGTATGCAAGCACACCAGGAGGTCAGACACACAGCCAAGAACAACTGTATCACTGACAAGGATCCCCAGACGGAGGCGGGTAAATATAGCCCTCCCCAAACCAAAAAGCCGGATTACTTACCGGTAATGCTCTTTTAATGAGTCCACGACAGCACCCACTGGAGGTATCGGATCCGCCCCATTTGGAACAGGAAACCCTACAGGAAAGATAAAAGGGGGCGGTCCGCCTTTCCTCCTCAGTTTTGCATTTCAGAGTACCAGGAGGACCGCAAAGGATTAGGCAATGTCTTGTACTTATAACTTTACTTATCCAACTTTAGCAGATATACTTTTAATATTGATATTTCTAGCAGGGAGGGAAGTGAGCGGGTGCTGTCGTGGACTCTTTAAAAGAGCATTACCGGTAAGTAATCCGGCTTTTTACCCTTCGCCACGACAGCACCCACTGGAGAGATTCCAGAGACCATCACCTGGGTGGGACCACCGTGCCAAGGACAGTCCTGCCAAAGCTTAGGTCAGAAGTAGACGTAAGGTCAAGTCTATAGTGTCTATAGAAGGTAGAAGGGGATGACCAAATTGCCGCCTTACATATGGTTTCAATTGGAACGTCTCCCCTCTTCGCCCAGGAAGCCGCCATCGCTCTGGTGGAATGTGCTCTGATGTTTCCCGGAGGTTCTTCATTTTTTGCAGAGTAGGCTAAACGAATGGCATCCCTGATCCATCGGGAAATGGTGCTCTTTGTGACTCCATACCATTTTTTAAGGCCCTGAAAAGAAATGAAGAGAGCCCTACACTGCCTCCAGCTCTCGGACCTTTCAATATACTTTAGGACAGTTCTTCTGACGTCCAAAGTGTGGAATTTCTGCTCTTCCGGAGTGGAGGGATCTTCAAAGAAGGTTGGGAGGAGTATCTCCTGAGACCTATAGTACCTTGTTGATACCTTAGGCAGGTATGAGGGGTCTGGCTTTAATATTAATCTATCCCGATATACCTGCAAAAAGGGTGGATCTATGGACAGGGCCTGGATATCACCCACTCTCCTAGCGGATGTCAGTGCTACCAAGAGGGCATTCTCAATTGATAAATATTTAAGGGATATCGTATCTATCGGTTCAAAAGGTTCTTCTGTCAGGGAGTCTAACACCAAGTTTAAGTCCCATGTAGGGATTGTGGGTATGTGAACCGGAGTTATTCTTTCACATGCCGTAATGAATCGTGATATCCACTTATTCCCTGCTATATTATAACCATACAGCGCCCCCAACGCAGACACCTGTACTTTCAGTGTGTTTACTGACAAGCCCAATTCCTTCCCTTTTTGTAGGAACTCTAAGATAGGGACTATCGGGACTTCTGCTGTATGGGATGCTGTATGAAACTGTAGGAATTTCTTCCATATCCTTTTATAAATTTGGGTTGTGGACTGCTTCCTGCTCTGCAGGAGCGTAGTAATTAATGATTGCGAAAACCCTCTTGATCTTAATAGGTGCCTTTCAAGTTCCACGCCGTCAAGTGTAAGTTGTCCACTTGAGGGTGGAAGAAAGGGCCTTGGGAGAGTAGGTTGGGGTTTGAGGGGAGAACCCAAGGATCTGTCACTGACATAATTCGTAGCCACGAGAACCACGCCAGAAGCCAGAAAGGTGCTATCAGGATTACTCTCGCCTTTTCCTCTCTGATTTTCTGAATCACTCGTGGCAGGAGAATCAATGGAGGGAAGGCGTATGCCAGCTTGAATCTCCATGAGGCCTGGAGGGCATCCAGTATGTCTGGGTGATCTGCTGGAGACAGGGAAGCAAAGGTCTTTGTTTGTCTGTTTTCCCTTGTGGCGAAGAGGTCCACTTGAGGATGTCCCCATAGAGCCACTATGTTCTGGAAGATTTGGTGATTGAGGCACCACTCCCCTTGCCGAAGTGTGTGTCGGCTTAAGAAATCTGCTTCTTGATTGTCCTCTCCTCTGATATGAAGAGCTGAGAGGGACAACAAACTGCTTTCGGCTAAGCCTAAGATTCTTGCCGCAGAAGACATCAGAGTCTCTGATCGAGTACCTCCTTGTCTGTTTATGTAGGCCACTGTGGTGCTGTTGTCCAACAGGATTCTGACATGTTTCTGTTGGAGCTGTGGAAGGAAATAATGTAGAGCATAGTATACTGCTGTCAGTTCTTTTAAATTAGACGAGTATTCACTTTCCTCTCTATTCCATCTTCCTTGACAAAAGCTATTCCCCATATGGGCTCCCCAGCCTTGGGGGCTAGCGTCGGTGGTTAGTATACAAGATGGTACTATGACCCATGGGACTCCCGAGGATAGATGGTCATCATCTAACCACCATTCCAGAGAAGTCAAGACCTCCTGTGTTAGAGTTATCTTGCTCTCGAGGTGCCCACCATGTCGCCTCTGCTCCTGGAGAATCTGATGCTGCAGTGTGCGGACATGATAATGGGCCCACCGGACTGCAGGGGCACAGGAATCTAGCGACCCCAATAGCGACATTGCCCCTATCAGAGACATGCGTGGTTTATCTATGGCTGCCTCTACTTTCTCTTTTGTTAGTGCAATCTTTACCTGCGGAAGTAGACATTTCTGGGTTATGGAGTTCAATTGGAACCCCAAAAACATCTGGAGGGATTGCGGAACGAGCCTGGACTTCTGTATATTGATGATCCAGCCTAGGTCCTGCAAAGATGAGATTGCATCAGCCACTCTTTCGGTACATTGGGTATCTGAGTTCCCGATTATTAGGAAGTCGTCTAAGTAAGGTACGATTAAAGTATCTTTTTGACGAACATAGGCCATCACCTCTGCCATCACCTTGGTGAAGATTCTTGGCGCTGTTGAGAGGCCGAAAGGCATGGCTGTGTACTGAAAATGACGGACCTTGCCATCGAATATCACTGCGACCCTTAGATATTTTTGGTATCTATTATGGATAGGAAGATGATAGTAAGCATCTTTTAAGTCAATTCCTGCCATCACACAATTTGGAAAGAGAAGCTTTATGGTGGATCTGATTGATTCCATCTTAAACTTATAATTTTTAATAAACGTATTAAGCTTCCTTAAATTAATAATTGTTCTAAACGTACCATCTGGTTTGGAAATTAAGAATAAGGGAGAGTAGAAACCTCTACCTTCCTGTCCCTCTGGGACCTCTACTAAAACCCCTTTGCACAGTAGGCTCCGAATCTCTTCTTCGAGGGCCTTTTGTTGGGCCATAGAGTTAAGGCGGGTTAGGACAAAGAAATCATAAGGATTTTGAAGGAATTCTATTTTCATTCCTTCCTTAATAATACTCAAGATCCATGAGTTTGAGGATATGTGTTCCCATTTTGGATAAAAGAACCGTAATCTACCCCCTACAGGTGGGTCTGATTTTTTAATTTCTATTTTCCCTTCGGAACGTTGGACCCCTGAACATGGTACCCTTTTGTTTCTCTTCTTTTGCGGCCCATCTATTTGATCTTTCCGTTTGCCTCCTCCTTCCAAACGGTCGCCTCTTAAAGGTTCTCCTATAGAAAGGGATAGAAGAGTCAGGGAACGCCTTCTTCCTTTCCTTTGGCGAGTATCTCGTCTAGGGCTTTCCCAAAGAGAAACTCACCCTCACACGGGGTTGCACAGATCTTAGCCTTTGATTGCGCATCCCCCTTCCAGCTCTTCATCCACAACGCCCTTCTGGCGTTGTTCACTAGAGCTGCTGATCTTGCTGCCAGCCGTAGAGTGTCTGCCGACGCATCAGCGATAAAGGCAGCTGCCCCTCTTATCAATGGGATAGCGGCCCTTAATTTTTCTCTGGACACCTTTTGCTCGATTTGTTGATCCAGCTGGTCCAACCACACGAACATAGATCTAGTGGTGCATGTGCTGGCTACCGCTGGCTTAAAAATACCCGTGGTAGACTCCCAAGACCTCTTCAATGATGATTCCGCTTTACGGTCCAACGGGTCTGCTAACAAGCCTGCGTCCTCTACGGGAATAGCCGATTGTCTCGAAGTGGAGGATATAACGGCATCCACTTTTGGCACTTTGGTCCATTTTAATAGCTCCTCATCGCTAAATGGATACTTTCTTTTTGAGGCTGATGGGAGAAAACTTCTTTGGTCATTTTTTTCCCATTCCCTCTTTATTAGTGCCTTAATTGCCGGTATCACCGGGAACGCTCTCCTTTTCTTTTCCGCCAATCCCGCAAACATTATGTCTTGTGCGGTTTGGGCACCCCTTGGTTCCTCACACCCCATAGTGCTTCTCACCGACTTGACTAGGTTGTCCACACTATCCAGGGGGAAACATGACTGTCCCTCCATGTCTGATGATGACGAGGATGTTAGTGAGGAGTCAGAGATTAACCCCCCTTCTTCCTCTGACTCTGAACTGAGGGTTAACTGCTTTTTGCTGCCAGTCTCTGAGGGAGTTTTGGCGCGGTTAATAGCCTGTATCTCCTCCCTGATTATAGCTCTAATATCCTTTGTCGACAATGCGGCCCCTTGCTTTGTCTCTTTGGTGCACTGTTTACAGAGCTGCTTAGGGTAGGAGTCAGGGAGAGGTTCAGAGCATAGCGCACATTCTTTATGCTTGGATTTATCCTTTTTCTTGGTCTAGAAGGGGACACCAAGGCGGGGGGGTGGAGAGGTCAGCTTAGTAGGCAGAGTATATACTTTGCACACTCACCCAGTGAAGCCTTATATTACCGGATCAGATGGCTGAGATACCGTCCTAGGCCTTGATTCTCCTGCTTCATTCCAGCGGCCGGTGTTGCGGTCCCTGGTGGAGCTACCTCCTGCAGAATCCCCCGCTGGAGCGTGTGCTTCCGTTGGGGACGACATTGCTGCAGCGTTCCTCAGCTGCGCCGCTGTTTAAATATGCTCCTCTTTTTTTTTTTTTTCTCGTCCCCCCGGAAGTTGCTCCTCCTCCCTGGGATCACCGCGCGCATGCCCGGCACGCTCTCAGCCATCCCCGCCCCGGAAGTTCAACCATTACTTCCGGGGGGGCAGGAGACCGTGCGCCGGCCGGCTACCGCGCCGCTTTGATGTGCGGCCCCCGCTTTCCATGCGGTCCCCTTTATGCACCGCCACCGCCGCTGGCGCTTCCATTTTAAAAGAAACTTCCTTCTTTTTTTTTTTTTTCTTCTGCGCCACTGGCGCTCTTACCGCTCCCAGCAGCGGTGCGTCCCGGTGCCTACCGGCGCTCTCCTGGGTGAGACGGGGCGGCCCTCCCCGGACCCCGTCATCACCCTTCGCTCACCAGACGAGGGGGGAGCCGTCTAGCGGAATCTCCCCCGACGCTGCCTCTGGACCGCAGCCCCTGCCGTTCCCATGGAGACTGCACAGGCGGCATGCCTGGCCCAGGTATTCTTTCCTGAAGGATATCGTGGCTCCGTTTGGAACAGGAAACCAAAACCTGAGGAGGAAAGGCGGACCACCCCCTTTTATCTTTCCTGTAGGGTTTCCTGTTCCAAATGGGGCGGATCCGATACCTCCAGTGGGTGCTGTCGTGGCGAAGGGTAAAAGAAGGTCATGCAAAATTAACCCTGAGAGGACAGGAAAGGGAACCCTGTCCACAACCATGACAAAATACATTAATTTTTACGGTTACAGCCCACGCTCACTTTATAATGAGTGGGGACTGTCACCTCTCCACGCACACCCCCATGACTTAAAGCCAGCAGCTCCCTTGAGAAAACACGCACATTTTCTCCCGATAACTGCACTTTCAATAAGGAATTAACCCCAAATCTGCAGCTAAATAAGGTTTTCCAAGATGACAGCTTCCATTTAAAAATAGATAGCGATAGATGGTGAGAATGTTCAGCCAAAATGGAATCCGTCACAGACAACGCCATCTCTGTAGATGGGAAGCAATGCTTTCACACTTAGGTGAGAGGAGTGGTAAATTTGATAGCAAGCTCCCATCTACTGAGATCGGCATGTCGTTGGAAGATGGGCGAGTAAAACGTATTCAATTACTCAATGTTCACATATTGTAATATCTGTGCCAGTGCTTGATCCCTCCATTTCTACTTCGATCATCGGCCGACTATATGGTAGCTCTGCTTTACTACTGAGACTTGGGGGCAATTCCTGGCTAGTTAGTATTGCTGGGTGAGGCAGCTCCCTCTCTTGAACTCCTGAGAGTAATTGTTTGTCAAATTATCTTTAGTAAAGGACTTTTACAATACAACGGAGTAGGGGAACAAAATCAGCATTTACTAAACTCAGCAACAAATTTAAAAGTAACAAAACTGAGGGAATTAAGGAAGGGCTAGAGAGGAGGGGAAGAGAAAGGAGGAAGAGAGGAGGGAAAGTATGGATAAAGAACTGGGAGGAAACAAAGGGAAACAGAAAGGTCACTAAGAATTGCACTTTTATTTCAAAAATATTTATTATTTTTAATATGGAAAAAGACAATAAAAGTGTTATGATAATAGCAAACTGAAAATTCTTAATAAATGGAACGGTCTGGTCCTTTTAATTATATCTTTTGTGTAGCAGAGGGAATTACTTTGGAGAGAAACTCTTTATTCCAAAAGTACCATCTATTATTTTAGTGTTGGAGGGAGTTGTTTATCTCAAAGGAAAATTCAAAGGTAATGAGTTGACACTCGGTCTATTACGCCTACAGTAGTTGGTATTTTAGTTGATCTCCAATTGGAAGACAACAAAATTTTAATTACTTGTAGAATATGAGTTATGATTAGTGATGAGCAAGTGTGCTCGAATAAGGTGTTAACCGAGCAAGCTAGAGTGCTAAGGCTAGTTTCACACTTGCTTTTTTTGCAGCGCGTTTTTCCCGCAAAAAAACGCATTAAAAAAACGCATACAAATGCATACAAACGCTGCGTTTTTTTCCAGCATTTTAATGCGCATGCAGGAAAAAAACGCAGCGTTTTTGCGCGTTTGTATGCGTTTTTTGTGCGTTTGCGTTTTTTTACAGATTTTGGAAAAACCCCACAAAAAAGAAAAAACAACCATTCAACAACACACAAGACCAATGGGACTTCATTGTGGGTGTGGTATGTTAATATATATAGACCCTGTCTACAGTATTCTTCACATTTGCTTGATTCTTCTCGTGACCATGGATCTGCGCTGGAAGAGTTTTCACTTCAACTTGGATTTGGACATCGCGATGGCTCAGGCGTATGCAGTTGCTTGCCATGAACAAAGGAAGAGAGAGAGGCAGCGAAGACGGCGGCGTATGTGGATACATCCGATTGTTGAACTCCGGGAGAGCCGTGGGGCATACCACACCCTCTACAGCGAGCTACGTGCAAACCCGGAGAAATTTACTGATTATATCCGGATGTCCCACGAAAGTTTCATGGATTTGCTTGCTCGTGTCCAACAATCCATCCGGAGACAGGACACACAGCTCCGTCGTGCGATTCCTCCTGAGGAACGGCTACTGGTGACATTACGGTATGTTTTAAAAACAAAGGGGTGTGGTCTGATGTTTTTTTTTGTAAATTTAGTATTCAAAACCTTGGGTAATTAGTTTTCGTGAATGTACTAATATTTTTTTTTATAGTTTTTAAAAATAATATACATAAATATTAATTTTACTTCTTTGTCTGTTCACAGATTCCTGGCGACTGGAGAAACCCTATCCTCACTACACTTCCAGTACCGTATTGGAATCTCTACCTTGTCTGGAATTGTTGCTGACACCTGCCGGGCTCTCTGGAATGTTCTTTGCCCAGAATTTATGCCCCTGCCCACCGCTGAAAAGTGGATGGAAATTGCTGACAAATTCTGGACAGTATGCAATTTTCCCAACTGTTTGGGAGCTGTTGATGGGAAACACATACGGATCATCAAACCCCAAAGAACGGGATCTGAGTACTATAATTACAAAAAGTACTTTTCAATAGTACTCATTGCGATTGCGGATGCCGGATGTATGTTTGTAGCAGTGGACATTGGAGCATTTGGCCGTGGTAATGACTCGCAGGCTTTTAAAAACTCAGACATGGGCCGGAGGTTGTATGGCAACCAATTTAATTTCCCTATGCCACGGCCTCTTCCTCACACCGAAGCTCCGCCACTGCCCTTTGTAATGGTTGGCGATGAGGCTTTTCAAATGTGCGGAAACTTACTGAAACCCTACTCCAGCCGGGACTTGGACCACACCAAAAAAATTTTTAATTACAGGCTGACCAGGGCCAGAAGAACTGTCGAGTGTGCTTTTGGGATTCTTGTTTCCAGATGGCGAATTCTGGGCACGGCCATTAATCTTAAACTTGAAACAGTCGATGAGGTGGTGAAGGCCTGTGTGGTTCTACATAACTTTGTGATGGCTAAAGAGCACCCGACCTTTGAACTGGACGATGATGCTCCTAACCCATTGCCTGAATTCACTCAGCACACTCTCAGGTCATCCGTTGAAGTTGGCCAAATGAGGGACAAATTTGCGGCCTACTTTATTTCTGATGTAGGACGGGTGCACTGGCAAGATGAAATGGTGTAATGTTGTTGTTTATGGTAATAAAAATCCTTATTTGATACCATTACTGAGTGTACTATATTTTTTAAACTCCAATTAATTAAAAAACTTCCCATGTATAACTGAATTTTGTTATGTTCACACACCTGGGCAGGTAAATACACATACGAGTTAAAATGCAGCATTGCTAGTCTGCGTGAAATATATTGGAATGAACAAAGCTGCAGGCCATGAATCAGGAAACCATTTTTTTTCAAGAGAAAATTGTGCAACTAGTTTAAAACAAAGTATGTGATTTTCTCAAAACACAACCCTCAAAACCCAACCCCAATGAAAGTCCATGGGGAATACAAGTCAGCATTGAGTGGATGAATGTAATCTGCTCATGTAATCTGCTCCATTACAAGTTATTACACTAGGCCTTGGAATGACTATACTAGGCCGTGGTATGAGTATAGTAGGCCTTGGGGCTAGTAGTATAGTAATATGTGAAATACCACGGCCTAGTATAGTCATAACAAGGCCTACTCGATTTTGGCCAACTAGTATCTTGTTTCACAAAAAACAAACGGGTGAAACTTGACAAGTTTCAACAGTTTGAAAATAGATTCTAGTTGGTAAAACTAGAGTTATTACACTAGGCCTTGGAATGACTATACTAGGCCGTGGTATTTCAAATATGAGTACAGTAGGCCTTGGGGCTAGTAGTATAGTAATATGTGAAATACCACGGCCTAGTATAGTCATACCAAGGCCTACTGTAATAACTCGATTTTTAACAACTAGCATCTTGTTTCACAAAAAACAAAGTGGTGAAACTAGAAAGAAACTTATTTTTTAGACAAGTTTCAACAGTTTGTTTTTCATGAAACCAGATTCTATTTGGTAAAACTAGAGTTATTACACTAGGCCTTGGAATGACTATACTAGGCCGTGGTATTTCAAATATGAGTATAGTAGGCCTTGGGGCTAGTAGTATAGTAATATGTGAAATACCACGGCCTAGTATAGTCATACCAAGGCCTACTGTAATAACTCGATTTTTAACAACTAGCATCTTGTTTCACAAAAAACAAAGTGGTGAAACTAGAAAGAAACTTATTTTTTAGACAAGTTTCAACAGTTTGTTTTTCATGAAACCAGATTCTATTTGGTAAAACTAGAGTTATTACACTAGGCCTTGGAATGACTATACTAGGCCGTGGTATTTCAAATATGAGTATAGTAGGCCTTGGGGCTAGTAGTATAGTAATATGTGAAATACCACGGCCTAGTATAGTCATACCAAGGCCTACTGTAATAACTCGATTTTTAACAACTAGCATCTTGTTTCACAAAAAACAAACTGGTGAAACTAGAAAGAAACTTATTTTTTAGACAAGTTTCAACAGTTTGTTTTTCATGAAACCAGATTCTATTTGGTAAAACTAGAGTTATTACACTAGGCCTTGGAATGACTATACTAGTCCATGTTATTTCACATATGACTATACTAGCCCTTGGGTTGGTTTTTAACATGTATTTACCCATCAGTGTGTGTGAGCGGCGCAAACAACATTAATGAAACTTATTAATGGTGAACCACAAATGTAAATTTATTTTTTATCACAAAAAAAACCTAAAAATTATTTTTTACGGCGTTTGGGGGCAGATGGTTTCAATTTGGGGGTGTGCAGGGAATATGCAACACTTGCAGTTGAAGACGGTGTTTGAGGGGAAGGGGCAACAAAACTTGTGGGGGAAGGTAGTCCAGTTAAGGGAATTAAACTTGGAACACTTGTAGGAGAGGAAATCTTTTCAGGTACATTAGTTGTAATGGCATGTCGCCGTAGGCTTGTGTGCCTGGACCGACTTTGGCCCAATGCCCGCCTTGATTGATTTCGCCTTGAAGTAGGGGCAAATATGGAATGTAGGTCCCCCGTCTGCTGGTATGGCAGCTGCTGCTGAGGTGGCGGCTGCTGCTGCAGAGGTGGCGGCTGCTGCTGAGGTGGCGGCTGCTGCTGAGGTGGCGGCTGCTGCTGAGGTGGCTGCTGCTGCTGAGGTGGTTGCTGCTGCTGCTGAGGTGGCGGCTGCTGCTGAGGTGGCTGCTGCTGCTGAGGTGGCGGCTGCTGCTGAGGTGGCTGCTGCTGCTGAGGTGGCTGCTGCTGCTCTTCGTTGTCAGTGCTCGTCCTTGCAGGAGGACTGGTGGCGGCAGTGATGGCCCAGGTTTGCAGAGTGGTGGTGGCAGGGCTACTACATGTTGTTGTAGCGGCAGGGCTGTTCCATGTTTGCCTAGTGGTGGCTGAGCTCCACGCATGCATGGGATTGGCGGTGGTGCTCCAGACAGGAGCAGCGCTTGCCATGGTGGTGTCGGTGAAGTGACCAGCTGCACTCAGACTTGTGGTGGTGTAACGGTGGGTGTCCTGGCTTTGAATAGAGGTGTCCGTGCAGTGGTATGCAGCACAAGTCGGTAGTGAGGTGAAGCGAGTCAATGGTGGCACAGGTGGAAAGGACACCACTGACTGCTGACCGTACCGATTATGCTGCATAGCCTGCAAGAAAGCATTGTTGCAGGCCTGCAGCACATTCAGCTGTTGATCAGGACTAAGGTGTTCCGCCATGCCCTTTTCAATCTTACTAAAAAAATGGTGTGCTGGTCTGTTGAGGTCGGCCTCCAGACGGTCAAGGCGCTGTTCTACAGAATTGAAGCGGTGTTCAAAGTGGTTAAAACCACGTTCCATGAGTGCAAAACCGCTTTCAACTCTGTCGGACAGTGACTTGAGGCTGGAATTAAATGTCTCGCTCAAATGCATAAACTCGGGCAAGACATTCCTGTCCAAGGCCCTCTGCCGCTGGCGGGTAGTGCCCGCATAACCAGTGGCAGAGACCTGGGACAGGGGAACACCTGATGGCCCAGCTTCCTGGTCACCAGCTGTGTGTGTGGTTGACCTGCAAGGTGCTTCCTGGCTGTCGGATGGCTGGGACGGGTCAGAGGACGTCCGAGGAAGGACCGCTCCAGGGCCAGGTTGCAGGGTGCTGCTCCAGGTGCTGTGGAAGAATGAAAATCATTACTACCATGCCTTTACAAGAAGCATCAGCTGTGGATTAGAAAAACACAGATTAATAAAAATAAAAACCCAAAATGTATAATACTTACGATCTTGTGGCAAGGACCGGTCTTAGGAACTGCAACGCGTGATAGTGACGGTATCTAGTTCTGGTCCTTGACGCAGATCCACTGCGAACCTGGCCCTCAGCACGAACATCACTGTTGAAGCGGTCCTTGATCGAACGCCAACGTGTTCGGACTTTGTCCACTGTTGATAAAAAAAAACAGTGCCGTCAAGGACAACAGTCACTGCGGCACAATGTAGCAATACAATACTCAAAGCAGTCACTGTAGACCCCGATGACACTGTTGGGTTTCCTGCTAGAATACGCCTAGCACGAAACCCAACAGTGCCGTCAAGGACAACAGTCACTGCGGCACAATGTAGCAATACAATACTCAAAGCAGTCACTGTAGACCCCGATGAAACTGTTGGGTTTCCTGCTAGAATACGCCTAGCACGAAACCCAACAGTGCCGTCAAGGACAACAGTCACTGCGGCACAATACAGAGCAATACAATACTCAAAGCAGTCACTGTAGACCCCGATGAAACTGTTGGGTTTCCTGCTAGAATACGCCTAGCACGAAACCCAACAGTGCCGTCAAGGACAACAGTCACTGCGGCACAATGTAGCAATACAATACTCAAAGCAGTCACTGTAGACCCCGATGAAACTGTTGGGTTTCCTGCTAGAATACGCCTAGCACGAAACCCAACAGTGCCGTCAAGGACAACAGTCACTGCGGCACAATGTAGCAATACAATACTCAAAGCAGTCACTGTAGACCCCGATGACACTATTGGGTTTCCTGCTAGAATACGCCTAGCACGAAACCCAACAGTGCCGTCAAGGACAACAGTCACTGCGGCACAATGTAGCAATACAATACTCAAAGCAGTCACTGTAGACCCCGATGACACTGTTGGGTTTTCTGCTAGAATACGCCTAGCACGAAACCCAACAGTGCCGTCAAGGACAACAGTCACTGCGGCACAATGTAGCAATACAATACTCAAAGCAGTCACTGTAGACCCCGATGACACTGTTGGGTTTCCTGCTAGAATACGCCTAGCACGAAACCCAACAGTGCCGTCAAGGACAACAGTCACTGCGGCACAATGTAGCAATACAATACTCAAAGCAGTCACTGTAGACCCCGATGACACTATTGGGTTTCCTGCTAGAATACGCCTAGCACGAAACCCAACAGTGCCGTCAAGGACAACAGTCACTGCGGCACAATGTAGCAATACAATACTCAAAGCAGTCACTGTAGACCCCGATGACACTGTTGGGTTTCCTGCTAGAATACGCCTAGCACGAAACCCAACAGTGCCGTCAAGGACAACAGTCACTGCGGCACAATGTAGCAATACAATACTCAAAGCAGTCACTGTAGACCCCGATGACACTGTTGGGTTTCCTGCTAGAATACGCCTAGCACGAAACCCAACAGTGCCGTCAAGGACAACAGTCACTGCGGCACAATACAGAGCAGGGAAATACTCACTAAACGCCTTTTTGGAGGATGCTGTGGCGCTGTCCCAGCCATCCATCAACGCTGCGGCCACCTCATTCCATAGCCGCCGGGTCACCACATTGTCCTTGTACAGCCGGTCACGGCTGTCCCACAACGGCGAACGCTCCTGGACCAGGCTGATGAGCTGCTCATTATCCAGGTAGACGTCTTCATCCCGTTGTGGAACCTAGACAAAACACATTCATTAGAATAATCAAATTTAAATTGAATAAAAAGTTACAAAAAAAGAAACAAAAAAAAGAGTAAAAATAGAAGATAAAAAATAAAGAACATTACAAATCATTTGATACTTACATTCCGTATCACCACCGGGACTTGGCTTCGCTGCTCCTGCTCTTCGCCCTCACTAGTGCCGTCCGCAGATGATGATGACGATGTCTTAAGAAAGTTGAAAAAAACGTAAGAGATTTGGAGAAGCAGCAGATATACTTACCAGATGCACGAAAATAATCACCTCACGGTCTGCTTGCGCCAATTCCTGCCGCGATGGGGAATACTCGGATTCTGAAGACATACTGCATGTAAAAATAATAAAAATCATTAGTACATACATAATTTAAAAGGACAGGCATATAATGTAATATACTCACATTCTTCGCTGATATAATGGGTTCTTGGTTGACTGTCTGCTCTTCAATCTGTCAGTGTAGTAGTGGCAGAGTTTTGGCAGGCACCTCCTTTATATAGACTTTTTTTTTTTTACTTTAGAAGATTCTAACTAGGATAAAAAGTGGACACCACCCAAAAAACGCAGCGCTAAAAAATCGCATACCTGCGCATGCCAGTGCGCACGTATGCGCATCCATAGGCTATAATGGCCATTTTTAGCGCAAAACGTGCGCATACGTGCGCATGCGCTTTTTTCCAGGGCCAAAAAATGCAACATGCAGCGTCTGGAAAATACCAACGCACACCCCAAAAAAACGCAGCGCATGAAAATCGCATACATGCGCTTACAAGCGCGCATGTATGCGCACCCATGTTAAATATAGGGGAAAAATCGCATGCGCACGTATGCGTTTTTTTCCAGCGCTAAAAAACGCAAATGTGAAACCAGCCTAAGCGAGCATTTCAGAGTGCTCGAAAAAGCACGAGGCTGGGTGTCTCGCAGCTATTTGACAGCCGCAACACATGCAGGGATTGCCTAACAAACAGGCAATCCCTGTATTAGTTTTGGCTGTCGAACATCCGTGAGACATGCAGCTGCGGCAACTTGAGCGTATTTTTCGAGCATGTCAAAAATATTCGATTAACACACGAGCAAGCTTAGATAACAACTTATCCGATCACGCTCGCTCATCATCAATAGTTATGGTATACCCGGACTTAATTGGAAAATCTTCTATTTTTAAATATAGTAATAAAAGTTGTGGCGGAAATGGAATTGAAGAGCTCGTTATTTTACCATATTTCCATATGATTTGTATTTTGGGGCATTACCAGAAGGTATGAAAGATGTTCTCTCTTATACCACAACCTCTCCAACAAAGAACTGAATGGTTTGAGAAAACAGAGTGAAGACTAAGAGGAGTATAATCCCATCTTTACAATAATTTGAAATAACATTCATGTAAAGAAGCGTTAGTAGTGGAGGTGTAGGTATATTTATTCACTTTTTGCCATTTTTCCAGAGAAAATTGAATGTTTAAATCCTTTTCCCATCTGAGCATATAAGGTGGCTTTCTGAAGGTTGAGTCTATATTAAATATTGCGTATATCTCCCTTGTTCTTTGTCAAGGATTGTAGCAGGGGCAGTCAAGAAGATCAACCCACTGTTATCTTTGGAGCAAACAGCTCTCTGCTGCCACCTATTGTCCAGACAATTACGCGACTGACTGATAATCAATGGAGGAGGCCACAGGCTGTTTCCACTAATAGGTCAGTTATTGAGAAGTTAACAGTGAGCGCATGGTATATACACCTCTGTTTCCAATGCATGGAACACATGTATATACCCCCAACACAGTTAATGTGAACTCCACGATAAACCCAGACTACTCGCTGCCACCACCAGTTGTTTATACAGACTGACTGAAGGCCTGATTCTTGTAGCGTATGGCATCAAAGGTGCGGGTTACAGAACAAAAGGAACAGAGCTATTAAATTTTATATATAATCCAAAACAGTGTTTTTAAAAATATACAAAAGATTTTATAAAGGGGACAAAACAATACAGCATATTCAGTTACCGTATATACTCGAATATAAGCCGAGATTTTCAGCCCGTTTTTTTGGGCTGAAAGTCCCCCTCTCGGCTTATATTCGAGTCATATACACCGGGGGGTCAGAGGGGGAGGGGGGGCGGGGGTGTCAGGTCATACTTACCCCTCCTGACGCTGTCTCTTGAGCCCCCAGCTTCTCCCCGTGCTCTCTCTTCCTGCCTTCAGCGGTCACGTGGTGCCGCTCATTAAAACTCATGAATATGCGCATATTCATGAGTTTTAATGAGCGGCACCACGTGACCGCTGAAGGCAGGAAGAGAGAGCGCGGAGAAGCTGGGGGCTCAAGACACAGCGTCAGGACGGGTATGTATAGCGATACTCACCTGTCCTGCGTCCATGGCTGCTTGCTGCTGTCTGTCATCGGTCAGTGACTTCAGACAGCAGAGGGCGCGGTGACGTGATTAGAGCGCGCCGCGCCCCCTGCAGTCTGAACGTCACTGACCGATGACGTGGCAGATAGCGGTGAGCAGCCATGGACGCAGGACAGGTGAGTATCTGACACCCAGCGACGGAGAGGTGAGTATGTCATTTTTTTTATATTTACATGCAGCGGCAGCACATGGGGAAATAATCTTAAGGAGCTTCTAATGGGGGCAGCACATGGGGGAATAATCTATGGAGCTTCTAATGGGGATATGGGGGAAAAATATGGAGCTTCTAATGGGGGCAGTATATGGGGGAACAATATGGAGCTTCTAATGTGGGCAGCATATGGGGGAACAATATGGAGCTTCTTATGGGGGCAGTATATGGGGGAACAATATGGAGCTTCTAATGGGGGCAGCATATGGGGGAACAATATGGAGCTTCTAATGGGGGCAGCATATGGGGGAACAATATGGAGCTTCTTATGGAGGCAGTATATGGGGGAACAATATGGAGCTTCTAATGGGGGCAGCATATGGGGGAACAATATGGAGCTTCTTATGGGGGCAGCATATGGGGGAACAATATGGAGCTTCTAATGGGGGCAGCATATGGGGGAACAATCTATGGAGCTTCTTATGGGGGAAGTATATGGGGGAATAATCTATGGAGCTTCTTATGGGGGCAGCATATGGGGGAATAATCTATGGAGCTTCTTATGGGGGCAGCATATGGGGGAATAATCTATGGAGCATTTCCCACCCTAGGCTTATACTCGCGTCAATAAGTTTTCCCAGTTTTTTGTGGCAAAATTAGGGGGGTCGGCTTATACTCGGGTCGGCTTATACTCGAGTATATACGGTACATAAAATTGAACGGATAAAATAAAAGAAACTTACTACATCGATCACAGTTATGATTCGACCTAGCGAAGGAGAGCACTTGTTTGACGTGTATTTCTCTACAGCAACACCGAGCATAATGTGTTTTGACCTCTTATCAGCCCGAGATACAGATCCCCATTCCCTCCCTCCATGATTACCTCATGTGGGCAGGGTTATAGGATGTCCTCAGCCCTTCAGGATTTTATGGAATTCGCAACTTAAGCAATAACTTCACTCCTGAGGATCGCAGAAGTTAGAGACTGACACTTTATTTTTTACCTGGATTTTACTGTTTCCCAGAGACAGCACATGACATGGCTGTAGTCAGCTGTGTTATGAATGAGTCACCGTAGGAGGCAAAAACAGAAATACTAGCTAAGTCCAGAAAACCAGAGAAGTTGGCAGCTATCGGATTGCAGACCCCTGAACCTATCAACAACAACTAGCAGTAGCCATGGGGGGTTCCTACGGTGCCGTAGACCCCTCGATCACAGCCGGAGAACTAAATAGCCTAAAGACAGAAAGGGAAATCTAAACTGCCCCAGAGCAGACCCCAAAGCAAAAGGCAGCCCCCAACATATAATGACGGTGAAGCAAGATGAAAAACACTCACACAGATAGAAAGATAATGTAAGGACTTGGCCTGCATATCCGTTTCTCTGAAATCCTTGCCTTATGTCTGTCACTCAGTTTCTGCTTTGCCCTTAGTTTAGTTCATTTTTGCCCTCATCCAAGATGGAGTCACGAGCCTCAACGGGGGCTATCTTATTTCCTGTGTTGATCTCTCTTGTTCCTGTCTGCTCTGTATATAAGGATGCTCTGTATGAATACTCATTGCTTGAGTATACTTGTTCTTGGACTTGTTATCAAGCTGGAAGGACTGCTACCTAGCTCGTCTCTTCATTACCTTGGGATACCCCGCCTGCCTGTGAATCTTGGTCTCATTGTAAAGACTTGTTTCTTCAGGATCAGCTCTGCACCCACCTCCACTTCAAGGACTGTTTCCTGCTAGCAGGCCTGGCCTGCTCTCCAGGTCTCTGGATCTGGCAACTTGGACTTCATATGTCTCCACGGTCTGTACGTTTGCTCACTGCGTTATTATCTTCATCTGCTTTTACCCTGCTGTGTCTTATCTGTAAACCTGCTTGATTCTGATAAATACTACAGAACTGAAAACCTATGAGCTCAGGCCTCTTTTCTGATCCACGTCACTGACCTCCATTACACAGAGTATATAAAGTTATAACAGAATACTCAAGTCATCAAATATGGAGATCTCTGGGTCAGATTCTATGGAGGTACGAATGAAGAAACTTTGCTCATTTATTTCTGGACTTCATGGGGAGCTGCAGGCTATTAAAACAAAGCTGGGGACCTTAGAATCGCAAACCAATCATAACGCGAATGTGGCTGATACGTTTATTCAGCGTCTCGACTTTCAAATGTAGAGACTGCAGCTGTGGTTGCTGCCCCGGCTCCAATTCCAGCTCCGGGTCCGGGTTTTCCTAAACTCCCACCATTCAGGTTTGGTGGTGAAAGAGAGAAATTTCTGGGATTTTTGAATCAATGTCAGCTGTATTTCTCTGCACGTTCTTTTCTGATCCACGTCACTGACCTCCATTACACAGAGTATATAAAGTTATAACAGATAGGCTGAGCAAATGATGGGGCCCAAGCTAACTAAATAGGACAGGATAGAAAAGCTGCTGTCTGCAATCCGCCAAAACCCTATCAAAACAAGAGCCAACAGACTGATAGGGAAAAAAGCCCTGAAGACGCTAGGCTTCAAAAAGACTATATCAGTACTAAGGTATTTTCTGAAGACAGAGCAAAAAGGAATTCAGCTCACCCCAGCAGGGAATGGCAGAAATCCAGAAAAACAAGGCAAAACACAAATGCAAAAAGCAGAGCAGAAAACTTAGCTTTTGAGGAGCAGGAATCAGACTGGTCTCCTAGAATTCCTCTGAGAAATCACCAGCAAGGCAGAAGGGCGTCGGCTGCCTTATATCCAGTCAGCAATTCCAGTCACCCAGTCATCATTATCCTGCTCAGGTGCTTGGTAATCAGCCTCACTACCTTCCTTCACCAGAAGAGGGAGTTCATCAGACCTCAATGGTGAAGGGGTAAATGAACTCAACACAGCTGTCTGCATACTATAGGTTTGTGGCTTATGAAAAAACATGCATTTTCTTCCCTGATTTGTCCTGAAGCTGAAAATGTACATCCCATAACTATCGGATCTATATGGACTCCAATAATTCTAACGTTCATTCAGAGACATGCATCTGAGTCAATATATAGCATTTGCCTCGCAGGAAACAGCAATGTCACTGTGGACAAAGCCTCTTCCATTTTGCTATCTATGTCTAAACACAAATACCTTTGTTCCAACTCTCTGAGAAGACCTTTTCTTGTCTTAATTATTTGTCCAATCTATATCTCTTTGCCCACAAACAACAGACCTCCTCGTTCAGTACCCTGGGCACTGCCAGGGTCTTTCACTTCAAAAAGGGACTGCCTACACTAACACTAGGGGGCGCCCTAGCTCGCTTATTCCCCGGGATAGTTCCGAAGGTGAAGATGCCTCGACCCTTGCCTTATCTCTTGAGTCAGCTCTCCGTCTGTTCTATTCCCACACCCAGGGAAGAGGGGTGCTACTGTGTAACGTAGTACACAACCCTGACAAACAAGGCAACACAAACACGGGTTAACAGAAAACTCCAAAACTCCTTCTCATATGAACACCTCTCCCTCCTGAAGCTGTGCAGCAAATGCTAGCTCTAACAAGGATTTGCATCAGAGCCCAGATTATAAAGGGGAAAGAAGTGGCTAACTGAGCTCAGCTATGAGCTCAGAGATTTCCAACATGGCTGATTAACCCCTCTGCTCTACCAGGAGGAAGAAACACCATTAAAATGAAGGAGAAGTACTTCAATCTCAGCGCCGAGGTAGGAGCAATCAGACGCTGCAGTAATCTGGCTCCACACTGCTGCGGTAACCTCATGACAGATTGTCACTTCAAACTATACCCAACTTCTTACTCCATTTTGTCCACTGTACTAGTCAGAATCTCCTATTTGTTTCCTCACTGGAAATCAGTGTGAGAGAGAAGGAGGGAGGAGGGTGAGTGCCCCTGTTACTAGGGGCTTAGAGATTTTAATATTTTCTATAACCTTCTCCATAAATTATTATTTGTTAGATTTAAGGGAAAAGATATCTATTGGTAAAAGTAAGAGGAAAGATAAAATGCTTCCTTAAATATTTCCTAACTTCTAAACTACTGTATAATTCCTCTTCAGGGATATCAATGACCAATCTTAGAGCTTGAAAATTGATAAATTAATCTGGCTTCTTTTCTTTTACCAATATTGACAAATCCATTATTCCAAACTTTTCCCATTTACTGTAAGGAAAATTTGGGAGCACTTTGCTTAAAAACTTAAAACATAGTTCTTTTATAACAAAAGTGCCTGTTGAGAATTTGGAGAGTTGATTTTATAAGAAAGTTTATCACACGATCTGCGTGCACAGACCATTCTGGGATCGGATTAACTGTCCCCATTTGCCAGGCCTACCAGTCTCGTATATCCCCATAAGGCAGTAAGCTCAGGTCAGGAGTCGCAGAGGTCGATCCTGGTATAAGAATCAAACATGGTCAGAGTTCTTCACAGATGCCTGAAACCAACCTATATGAGAGAGCAAGTCCACTAAAGGGGTTGTCCACTAGTATGACAACCCCTTCTTGACCAAAATGTTTGACCCATATAAAATAATAAAGCTTATAGTCCCCTCCGGTGCCGGCGCCATTCCCACAATGTCGGCACTCGCGGACTTGGGGCTCCAGTGCTTTTGTTGGGACACGTGACGCTATCAACAAATCAGCGTTGGCGCCACTGTCCCTGTCTTCGTCAAGGATGCAGCTGATTTCGGACTTCCTCTTCCTGCACAATTCGACAGGAGGCGGGAACAGTGACGCCAGCGCTGATAGGGCGCCAGCATCACAACAACAACACTGGAACCCTGGGGAGAGCGAGACACTGCGGAAACGTCGCAAGCATTGGAGGGGAGTACAAGCTTTATTACTTTATGGGGGCTACAGCGAAGGGAATGATCATCTCTCAAGAAGCTGAAGAAGAGACCTTTCAAGTGTCAGACCAGCTTGAAGTCAAACCAAGGTGAACAAGAAAGAATACTTGTCAGAAGTGTAACTAAAGTGAGGATAGGAAACAAAGCACGATGATGCCCTGGACAACATGAAAATAGGATTACTTCCGTCTAGCCATCACTTTCTAAATGCACATTCTGTGTCTGTATATGTATAGAAATAGTGCTTGCTGCTCGTCACTTTGGCAAGCTGAGGCTGGAAATTTGGCCGAAATCTTTGCCTTTTAAAATTGCCAGATTATTGTGAGAAGACGCAGTTTTTTCTGATATCCTAAACCATATTCTGAGGTTAAATAAATAGTGACATAATGATCCTCAGCTGGATATGTGTCCTTCAGTTTGAAAGACTATGCCGTCCATTATATTTGAAAGGAAATAGAGAGGTTTCATTAGTGATGACATGGTATGGCTAATGATTGCACCCAAAATTAACACTACACCTGCCAAGTAGAAAAGTGCATGTAAAATAGAACATATGATTATGTCTGAGTATGTAGCATTTACTACCTAAGGTCCCCAGTATGCAAAGATCTAGCTGATACTTCTCACATCCTTCTGCAAGAATAAGGAGTTCATGGGCAACTGCCAACCCAAGGATAACCTCGTACATTTGTGCACTCAACAGTATTTTACTTGTTAAAAGAAATCTGTCACAGGCTTTTGCTATACAATCTGAGAGCAGCATAATGCAGAGCATGAAACCCTGATTCAAGGGATGTGTCACTTACTGGGATGCTTGGTGAAGTTTTCATAGATTCCTTGTTTGTCTGATATAGATGCAGCAGAGCTAAGACCTTTGGCCTGTGTAGTACCCACAGCTCTGGCAGCTTCCTGTGTACACTGTGCATTGTTATCTAGGTGCTAATCAGTGGTGGGGGCGGAGTTACATAGATTTACCTGACTAGTGTGCATATGAGATGTAGTCCTGTACTCTCAGGATTCTCTCCTGCTACTAAAACACTGAACACACAGCCTTTAAGTGACACATCCCTGTATTCAGGCTCTTGTGCACTATATTATTCTACTCCCAGATTAAATAGCAAAAATCTGCTGACACTTGCCCTTTTTACTGTACGAACAGATTCAAAGAACAGGATCCCTGGAAACGTGATCACACATGTAATCTCCCAACCCTATTATAGTCATAGGAGATATAAAAAGACAGAGCACATTGACTGGGTTGTTACTGCTCCCCTATGAACGTAAATAGAGAGCAACCACCATGAATATACCGTAATTTGTGGTTGTCCAGCACAGTCAATGTTCCAATCTATATATAACTAATGGCTCCTCAGGATACAATGCATTCGGATCCTCAAAATAACTGACACCTACAGTGGGTAGGGAAAGTACACAGACCCCTTTCAATTTTTCACTCTTTGTTTCATTGCATCCATTTGGTAAATTCAAAAAAAGTTATTTTTTTCTCATTAATGTACACTCTGCACCCCATCTTGACTGAAAAAAAAAACAGAAATGTAGAAATTTTTGCAAATCTATTAAAAAAGAAAAACTGAAATATCACATGGTCATAAGTATTCAGACCCTTTGCTCAGACACTCATATTTAAAGCGAACCTGTCATCAGGTTTGGCAGATATAAGATGCGGCCACCACCTTTCAGGGCTTATCTACAGCATTCTATAATGCTGTAGATAAGCCCCCGATCCAACCTGACCTTTCCCGGCGCCTGCGCACTGCAGTACTTTACTCTGCCCTCAATAGGGCAGATAAGTATGCCTGCGCAGAAGTGCAATGCCAGGTAACCATGAAGCAAGCAGGAGGGCAGCATCGCAAGAAGATGGGAGGCACCGGACCTGCGACACCCATCGGACCGAGAGCGCCCGCCGGGTGAGTATAACAAAACTTATTCTTCTTATCTTTCAGGTCAGATCGGAGGCTTATCTACCGCATTATAGAATGCTTTAGATAAGCCCTGAAAGGCAGTGGCCGTATCTTATAGCAGCCAAAACTGCTGACAGGATCGCTTTAAAGGCCCCGTCATACATAGCGATCTCGCTAGCGAGATCGCTGTGTGTGACAGCGATCAGGGACCGGCCCCCCTGCCGGTAACGCTGATCGCTCTGGGAAATCTCTAGAGATTTCTTTCGTCGCTGATCTCCCGCTGGCCAGCACACAACGCTGCGTGTGACAGGCGGGAGACCAGCAATCAGCGATAAAATAATATAAAAAAAAAATAAAAAATATTGTTATTCTCACCTTCCAACGTCCCGCGCAGCATTCCCGCCTCTTTCCACACTCCGGTCCCAGTAATCCTTTGCAAGAATGACCCCGAGACTTCGCGATCCCGCGAGAACGGACGTCATCGCGGTAATTCTCGCAAAGGATTACTGGGACCGGAGATAGGAGAGAGGCGGGAATGCTGCGCGGGACATCGGAAGGTGAGAATAACAATATTTTTTATTTTAATTCTATTTTTTACATGAATCAGCGCTGAACACAGCGATGCCGCGCACGCGGCGTCGCTGCACTAATCGCTGGTGAAGCTGTCTGTTTGACAGCTCACCAGCGATCACATAGCGACTTACCAGCGATCCTGACACGTTGATATCGTAGTCGGGATCGCTGGTAAGTCGCTATGTGTGACGGGGCCTTAAGTCACATGCTGTCCATTCCCTTGTGATCCTCCTTGAGATGGTTGTACTCCTTCATTGGAGTCCTGCTGTTTTTATTTAAACTGATAGGACTTGATTTGGAAAGGCACACACCTCTTTATATAAGACCTCACAGCTCACAGTGCATGTCAGACCAAATGAGAATCATGAGGTCAAAGGAACTAGCTAAGGAGCTCAGAAACAGAATTGTGGAAAGGTACAGATCTGGCCAAGGTCCCAAAAGAATTTCTGCAGTACTCAAGGTTCGTAAGAGCACAGTCGTTTCCACAATCTTTAATGGAAGAAGTTTGGGACCACCAGAAGTCTTCCTAGACCTGGCTGTCCAGCCAAACTAAGCAATCGTGGGAGAAGAGCCTTGGTGAGAGTGGTAAAAAAGAACCCCAAGATCACTGTGGCTGACCTCCACAGATGCAGTAGGGAGATGGGAGAAAGGTCCACAAAGTCAACAATAACTGCAGCCCTACATGAGTCAGGCCATTATGGCAGAGTGGCCCGACGGAAGCATCTCCAGAGTGCAAGACATATGAAAGCTTGCACAGAGTTTGCTTAAAAACACATGAAGGACTCCCAAACTATGAGAAATAAGATTCTCTGGTCTGTTGAGACGAAGATATAACTTTTTGGTGATAATTCTAAAGCGGTATGTGTGGAGAAAACCAGGCACTGCTCATCACCCGCCCAATACAATCCCAACAGTGAAACATGGTGGTGGCAGTATCATGCTATGGGGGTGTTTAGCTGCAGGGACAGGACGACTGGTTGCAATTGAAGGAAACATGAATGCGGCCAAGTACAGAGATATCATGGATGAAAACCTCTTCCAGAGTGTTCTGGACCTCAGACTTGGCCGAAGGTTCACATTCCAACAAGACAATGACCCTAAGCACACAGCTAAAATAACAAAGGAGTGGCTTCAGAACAACTCTGTGACCATTCTTGACTGGCCCAGCCAGAGCCCTGGCCTAAACCCAATTGAGCATCTCTGGAGAGACCTGAACATGGCTGTCCACCAACGTTAACCATCCAACCTGACGGAACTGGAGAGGATCTGCAAGGAAGAAAGGCAGAGGATCCTCAAATCCAGGTGTGAAAAACTTGTTGCATCATTCCCAAGAAGACTCATGGCCGTACTAGCTCAAAAGGGTGCTTCTACTCAATACTGAGCAAAGGGTCTGAATACTTATGACCATGTGATATTTCAGTTTTTCTTTTTTAATAAATTTGCAAAAATTTCTACTTTTGTTTTTTCAGTCAATATGGGGTGCAGAGTGTACATTAATGAGGAAAAAAATGAACTTTTTTGAATTTACCAAATGGCTGCAATGAAACAAAGAATGAAAAGTTTAAAGGGGTCTGAATACTTTACCCACTGTAATTAGCAAAAAATAGTTGGTTGCTTTGACTCTAATTCTGTTACATAGGGCAAAAACAAACATCAGGAAAACTATGATATCGTCTACAGTATGTGACCTGCTTTTATATTCTTCAGTGGTCTTTAAGCCCTTTCCGATGTTGGGCATAACAATACGCCCACGTCGGACACCCTCCCTTTGATTTGGGCTTCGGCGGTGACCCCACATCTTTCCCGGGACATGTCAGCTGTCTTAGACAGCTGACATGTGTTCGGAAAAGCCGCAGGTGGAATCGCGATCCATTCCCCCCGGCTATTAACCCGTTAAATGCTTCTGTCAAATGCTGACAGAAGCATTTAACACGCTCTTCCGGCCACCGGGCCGGAAATCCACCCATCGGAGACCCCCGTCATGTGATCACGGGTCACCGATGAGTTGGCATGACAACCAGAGGTCTCCTGGATACCTTTATGGTTGTCACTGCCAGCTTGCTGTGAGTGCCGCCCGATGGTCAGCGCTTATAGCAAGTAATTCTGCTATATACAGGTGAATTGATCATCGCCTGTATGTAGCACAGCCGATCGGGTTATGGGAGCTTCTAGTCTCCCATGAAGACTACTGAAGCATGCCAAAAGGAAAAAAAGTTTTTAAAAAATATTTTAAAAAATTTTTAAAAAAACATATAAAAGTTCAAATCACCCCCCTTTCACCCCATTCAAAATAAAACAATACAAAAAATCAAACATACACATATTTGGGATCACCGAGTTCAGAATCGCCCGATCTATCAATAAAAAAAAAGACTAACCTAATCGCTAAAAGGTGTAGAAAGAGAAAGTCAAAACCCCAGAAATAAGTTTTTCTGTCACCGCAACATTACATTAAAATGCAATAATGGGCAATCAAAAGAACGTATCTGCACAAAAATGTTATCATTAAAAACGTCAGCTCGGCACGCAAAACATAAGCCCTCACCAACCCAAGATCACGAAAAATGGAGACACTACGGGTAACAAAGTTTGAAAATTTTTTTCACCAGTTAGGTAAAAAATATAACAATAATAATAATAATACATTTTATTTCTATAGCGCCGACATATTCCGCAGCACTTTACATTTCAGAGGGGACTTGTACAAACAATAGACATTACAGCATAACAATAATCACATAGATCATAACAGATACCAAGAGGAATGAGGGCCCTGCTCGCAAGCTTACAATCTATGAGGAAAAAAGGGAGACATGAAAGGTGGGTGGTAACAGTTGCCCTGATTGTATGGACCAGCCATAATGTTAAGTGTGTAACAGTACAGATGCAGAGGGCTGATGGATGCATAAAGCATGTGGGAACATGATGCGGGGAACTTGGTTATGGTAAAAACTTTTGGCTGTGCCACATAGGGATAGATTAGGTTAATGTGTTGAGGCGGTAGGCCAGTCTGAATAAATGAGTTTTCAGGGCACGCTTAAAATTGTGGGGATTGGGGACTAATCGTATTGACCTGGGAAGTACATTCCAAAGAACTGGCGCAGCACGTGTATAGTCTTGGAGACGCGAGTGGGAGGTTCTGATTATTGCGGATGCTAACCTCAGGTCATCAGCAGAACGGAGGGTGTGGGTAGGATGGTATACGGAAACAAGGGAGGAGATGTAGGGTGGTGCTGAGCCATGAAGAGCTTTGTGGGTGAGGGTAATAAGTTTGTACTGGATTCTGGAGTGGATGGGTAGCCAGTGTAATGACTGGCACAAGGTAGAGGCATCGGTGTAACGATTGGCGAGGAATATGATCCTGGCAGCAGTATTCAAGAGAGATTGGAGGGGGGAGAGTTTGGTAAGAGGGAGACCGATTAGAAGAGAGTTACAATAGTCGAGACGAGAATGAATAAGAGAAACAGTAAGAGTTTTTGCGGAGTCAAAAGTAAGCAAAGGTCGAATTCTAGAAATGTTTTTTAGGTGCAAGCCAGTGATCGTATGTGGGGGACAAAGGAAAGCTCGGAGTCAAGTATGACCCCAAGACAGCGGGCATGTTGCTGAGGAGTAATAGTGGAACCACACACGGAAATGGCAATGTCGGGTATAGGCACATTAGTAGCGGGAGGAAACACAAGGAGTTCAGAGGTTCAGTTTCAGATATAGTGAAGACTTGATGTTAGACACAGCATTTAGACAATCGCCGGTGTTTTCTAGAAAGGCTGGCGTGATGTCAGGAGAAGAAGCGTATAATTGGGTGTCGTCAGCATAGAGATGGTACTGGAAACCAAATCTACTGATTGTTTGACCAATAGGGGCAGTATACAAAGAGAAGAGGAGGGGGCCAAGGACTAATCCTTGAGGAACCCCAACAGTAAGGGGAAGATGAGAGGAGGAGCCAGCAAAAGATACAGTAAAGAAGCGGTCAGAGAGATAGGATGAGAACCAGGAGAGAACGGTGTCCTTGAGGCCAATGGAATGGAGCATAGTGAGGAGGAGCTGATGATCCACAGTGTCAAATGTTGCAGAGAGATCCAAGAGAATTAGCATGGAGTAATGACCATTTGATTTAGCTGTTAGTAGATCAAAAAAGAACCTAGACATGTTTGGTGTCTATGAACTTACAAATACCAGGAGAATCACATTGGCAGGTTAGTTTTAGAATTTAGTGAACCTAGCAAAAAAGCCAAACAAAAAATTATAGGATTCATCTTTTTTGCAATTTCATCGCACTCGGAATTTTTGTTTCCATTTTTGAGCAACGATATGATAAATGGTGTTGTTCAAAAGTGCAACTCGTCCCGCAAAAAACAAGCCCTCACATGGCCATATTGATGGAAAAATAAAAAAGCTATGGCTCTGGGAATTAGGGGAGCGAAAAATGAAAACGTAAAACCAAAAATACCTCTGGTCATGAAGGGGTTAAAAAAGGCAATAAAAATCTGCTTGATCAGTATGGACAGGAATGCATTACTGAGTGCACCATAGTCTAAGTATAGCATTACGCTGAGCAGCTAAGCAAATAACACTGGTGGCTGTGATGTGAATACCCAAGGAAGAGTAAGCAATGACTGAGAAATATACCTATTATGTGACTATACAGACAGGAGACAACAAAAGCCCGATGGTGACCCCTAGTGTTGCTGTTTTACTGGTAATTAACAATAGATGGCATATATACATGTGCAGCTCAGCCAAAATCAAGATACTAAAACTTATGAAAAACATTTAACATGTAAATGTTCTTGTAGAAGATAATTGGATTGATGAAAATATATGCAATATTCCATGTAAAACACCATATCACAACTATGATAACATTCATATTTAGGTATGGCAACAATAGCAAATGACTAGTGGTGAGCGGGCATGCTTGGATAACCTGTTATCCGAGCATGCTCGGGTGTTATCTGAGTGTCTGGCAGCGCTTGGAAAATGTTTGCGTCCCTGCGGCTACATGTTTTGCCACTGTCTAAAAGCCGCGACTCATACAACTGCGTGGACTCGACATGTTATCCGAGCATGCCCAGGTACTCGCGCATCACTACAAATGACTGAACAATAGTCTTCAGTAATCTTTCAAGGAGCCATGCCTGCCTAATACAATAATAATAATCTTTATTTATATAGCGCCAACATATTCCGCAGCGCTTTACAGTTTAACAGTTTAAAACACAACAATCATAAGTAAATGCGTTAATAATAATACAATAATTAAAGTAAAATAAAACGACCCTGCTCGTGAGAGCTTACAATCTACAATGAGGTGTAGGAGGTACAAAGCACAGGTATGTATTTACAATGATGGACCAGCCATCTTGGGAGAGTGGGGGGTAGATTGAGATAGTGAATGGGCTACACACTTAAGGGCCTGTCACACTAAGAGATATCGCTAGCAATATCGCTATAACTTGTGACGTTATAGCGATATTGCTAGCGACATCGCTGTGTCTGATACTTACCTACGACCCGCTCCCCCGCTGGTTATCCCTGATCGCGCGAGAACGTCCAGGACTGTTTCTCGTCGTCAGCTTCCTGCGGCGCTTCCTGCTGTGAGGACGAGCGACGCGTGGACGCGGGCGGTAGGACGCAGGATCGCCTGGTGTGACAGGTAAGTAGCGACCCCCGTCCCCAGCGATGTCACTGGTGAGATCTGCCTGTGTGGCAGCTCACTAGCGACCACTTAGCGATGTACCAGCGATCCTGACCGCGTCATATCGCTGGTCGGGATCGCTGGTACATCGCTAAGTGTGACAGTACCTTTACACATAGAATTACTTTGATTAAGGATCGTGATAGGCCGCTCTGAACAAATGTGTTTTGAGGGAGTGCCTAAAAGTATGCAAGTTGTGGATGGTCCTAATTTCTTGCAGAATCCAAGTAATTAAGCAAAAGTTGGTGTACATTGCAAAGATTAAAAGTAAAAAAAAAAATAATAATAAATATATATATATACACACGCACAGTGGGTACAGAAAGTATTCAGACCCCTTTAAATTTTTCACTCTTTCTGTCATTGCAGCCATTTGGTAAATTCAAAAAAGTTTATTTTTTTCTCATTAATGTACACTCTGCACCCCATCTTGATTGGAAAAAGACCCAGAAATGTAGAAAGTTTTGTAAATGTATTAAAAAAGTAAAAATGAAATATCACATGGTCATAAGTATTCAGACCCTTTGCTCAGTATTGAGTAGAAGCATCCTTTTGAGCTAATACAGCCATGAGTCTTCTTGGGAATGATGCCACAATTATATTGTGCTCCAAAAGCAACAAATGTGAATATGTCTGCAATGGAGTGACGCCGAGCCAGGCTGTGATTACGGAGAGGACTGCACAGTTGCACTACAAGCTGAGATGTCACATACTGAGCTCCAGAACAAACAACTGTGAATATCTCCACAATGGAGCAACAGAGTGCAAGAGAGAACAAAAAAATAATCAGTGGAGCGCAGGGATTTTTGCAAGGAATTTAACTCAATTTTTTGGAGCAAGTCATAGGTCCTTAATTAGGGGCCATTTAAAAATATACAGACCTGACAACACTACTAATTTCAAGAAAAAGAGGTGAGCCATTGGAAACCAGCACCACCTAAGTAAGACCCACACTCTGCTGATGTCGCTAGCTGGAAATACAGGCTAGAACAAATGGTGGCAACGTTACAACTGACTCCTAACAGGTCTGTTTGCACTATAGACGGCTTTATGTATATGTCTGCGATTCTGGAATAAAGCTTTGTTTAAAAAAAAGGTCAGTGCCACTTTTTAGTCTCCATTGCTGGGATTATAAAAAAAAAAATGCTGTATTTTTACAAAAATATTCAGAATTGAGAGTCCTCAGTGGTTGATACCTTTTAATGGCTAACTGAAAAGATGGTGACACATTGCAAGCTTTCGAGACTACTCAGGTCTCTTCTTCAGGCTAGACTAATACAATATCTGAAGAGTCACATATTTATGCACAATACAACACAGAAAAAATGCAATAGATGAGACAAGTGACATGAAGCAGAACTATCAATATGGGAGAGGGAGAAAAATAAATATTGGACCAGTTCATAGATAAGGAGTCCGGATGTTTTATAGTCCTCTGATTGGGGTCTCCTAATGTGTTGTGATGCCTCCACAAGGTCTTGAAAGCAAATTCCTTAATTGATGTAAAAAGACATAAATCCATGCGACACATTCATTCCAGCACTGAGAGTGTCAAAGGTCGTCATAAATTTATACTCCCAAACACGTATCTCTCTCTGACATGTGAAGTTACCTTTCAATACCAGTAATTTCATATCCATGTTGCTGTGATCAGGGATCACAACACATTAGGAGACCCCAATCAGAGGACTATAAAACATCCGGACTCCTTATCTATGAACTGGTCCAATATTTATGTTTCTCCCTCTCCCATATTGATAATTCTGCTTCACGTCACTTGTCTCATCTATTGCATTTTATCTGTGTTGTGTTGTGCATAAATATGTGACTCTTCAGATTTTGTATTACAACCACTGAGGACTCTCAATTCTGAATATTTTTCTATCTACTGGCTAACACGGTACAAAGATATACATCTTTCCTGTGTTTTTACAAGAACAGATAATTCACCATGTATAGGCCTCTATAAAGAACTCTGCTGATGAGACGCCGGTATTTCTGTACATTTTTCACAACATACTCCGATCTGCCAGAACATTCCTAAATAATTTGCCACGTTGAAATAATAGAAAACATTACAGGATCTACCACTGTGTCTTGGCTGCAGGTCGGCTTTTGCTGTGGAAATGCATAGGAACAGTTTATCTGTGGAATTCCAATCAGAACACATCCAAAATGCAATTTACACCGTATTTATCCATAAACAGTAAAATAACACAAATCCACAAGAATCTAATCTACCATATAACATGTACCTCTACTATGGCAACTACTCCTACATCATCATAGCATTAGATCTAGAATTAAGTACCAATAATATCACTACTAATTACTGGCAAACTGAGAAAGGCCAGGTGACATTTTGCGCCCTCGTCATTTTTTTTTTATTCCTTTCTTCCAAGAGCCATAACTTTAATTTTCAATTGACACTGCTGAATAACATTTTAACATACAATTAATATATAAACACAAGAAGTGAATACACAATCCCAAAACAATATATTGCTTTATTAAATGAGTGCGCAACATGTATGTGAATAAGTAAAAGCATTAAAACAGAGGTGCCTTAAATAACGGGACAGTGCAGCAAAGTGAACGCGCGTCGGGGAGATTGATGCGGTGCCTGCTATATCCTCTGTGTAGCTGATAGGCATTCCAGTGTCTAAAGGTAAATACCCTTATCTCCACATTATTTGATACTGCATGTTTACTACATGTATGTATGCACAACGGGATTTTGAGTTTCTTGTATTGGATAACAAGAACCATTTCTACTCCATGTGCATTTACTATTTATATGATGACACTACTGTTTTCAGACATGTACCGTTGTGCTTTTCTTTGAGGCACCGATGATTTTAATTCATTACGTATTATTCACGTTTGTATTGAGCAATCATTTAATACATTTATATATTGTTTTGGGATTGTGTAATCACTTCTTTTGTTCTGGGATTCTATCATCTTTCCTGGGATATGGTGATCTAGTCTTTAATTACAGTTCTGCATTATTGATGTCACATCTACACCATGTCACTGCTGCAGCCAGTCACCGAAACCAGATCCTCAGCATGGGTCACACATGTGCAGTGCCGGCAGGAAAAAAAAATTTACATGTAAAATATGTGAGATGATGTCACTTCTTTAACGTGCACACAATGGGGGAGATCATCAAAAACCGCCTAATAGTAAAACTGGCTTCGTTGCCCGTAGCAATCGATCAAAGATCAGCTTTCATTTGTCACAATGCTCTGGGTAAAATGAAAGCTGCACTCTGATTGGTTGAATGTTAAGATTTTGTGGTTTCGTTATACTCGTAAAGATATTTTTTTTGCCGGCACTGTACTTTGATTACATATTAAACTGACTGTATTTGTCGGCATCCTCAATCTTAGTGTCATTCCGTTTATTCTATCGGCACCGGTAGCTAATATCATCTACTGTACTTTCATAGTGTATTACCATCTTTGTATGGTTGTCTTATTATTGGGCATTCAGGTGCGCTGCTATTTTGCACTTTTTGTGGTTTTAAATGGTGTTAGATTTCCTTGTTTGTGACAATAAAGCAGACTTTTATACTTCGATCGATTGTTCATTGTATTGAACAACATGAGCTATTATGAAGAATTTAGCAAAAAAAGAAAAAACTATGAATACCAGAAGACAAAAAAAATAAGTGTCATAAAATGAAAAAAAAAAACACAAATGATGATTCTATTATAATTGTGGAGCATGTTCTACCTAACCAACAACAATGAAACATAAGTCCTTACTGAAATAATTATATCCTTCCAATATGAGAAATCCGACTCTTACCTGTTAAATTAACTTGAAGCTTGGATATGTCCTTTGCTCGGCTAAGATGCTCCTTCGCTTTCTTGTACTCATAGAAATGGAGACATACATATTCACACTCAAGATGGAGCTGCACAAGTAAGTCTTGAGCTCCTTTTTCCAAAAACAGGTCTTCAATCTTTAAGACTAAAGAATAAAAAATATACAATTACTAGACAAATACGACACATTCAATTCCCTAAATATGTGTATTAAAATATACACACAAACACTGCTGTATATACATTATATACTCCTGTGTGTGTGCAGATACTGTGCTTAGCAGTTGTGGATAAGACAATCCATTTAAGGCCAAAATACACATGGCACTGCCGCCGGCACTCGGGACCGGCGTGTGCGGCTGCATAGAAATACATGCAGCCGCACGCTCCTGTCCGAGTGCCGGCAGCAGTGCCGGGTATTAACATGCAAGACTCGTGCGAGTTTCTAGCATGTCTGACCCCGTCGCTAAACTAAAGTCGGCCCAACCCCACTGACATCAGCGATTGCAAAAAGCATCCAGTACACTGAATTTCAGCAGCCTATGCTTCTGCCTGCAGGAACGTTCGGCCGAGCTGATCACTGCCGGACACATACAGAAAAGGGCCCCTCTGCAAGAACAGTATATGAGACTTTTGGAGTCCAACAGCTCATCACAATGCACAATTCTATATTTTAGATGTGTAAAAGCACCTCCATAGCTGTTGGCTCCTGTGCAGCTGCACAGGTTGCACTAATGGTATGTCCGCCCCTGGACCCGATCATTCCTGTGTATATGGTGTCACAATGTATAAGTTCAGAGGCCTCTGTGCGTGATTTCTGAGGATCAGCGCAGAGCTCCTGCCTCTTGTGTTTCAGAGATCTGCGAGAAAAATGCCAGGTCTACAAATGTCCACAAGAATACCTGCTCGTCTAACTACCACCTTATCTTACATATCTTCATGCGTACTTCCAAAAACGTTTAACATAACATTATCTTGTAACTAGTCTAATACAGATTTCCAAATCCTTTTAAAAGGACCTGTCACCTGGTCAAAAATGGCCCAATTTTGCTTATTTTATTCCCGCTGCTACCCTGAGTTTGCCATTTTTCCACTTTTTTATTTATTTTTTAAATCCGTGTTACAGTTCCAGAGATATGGACCTTTTTATCTAAAATTACATTTTATGGTTTTAACCAAGGGGGAGTTGCTCACAGGGTAATAATGCAGAACGGCCTACAGCCATGCCCCATTAGGTAAAGACCATAAAAATAAAAATTAAAAAAAAAGTCCCATCTTTCTGAAACTGTATGCTTTTTTCTTTATTCACCAAACAAGCAGAATTATATACTAAGGGGAGGAGAGGGAATAAATACGAGCAAAACCTGGCCACTTTTGACTGGTCACAGGTCCTCTTATATGGGAAGTAATGGATATAGGTTCAAGCTTATTCCATGGGATTAAATGCCATTGTCCCTTATATCGCTCTCATGTAAGGACTTTAGAATTTGTCAACCTTGAGATTAACATGGGAATAAAAATAACTATACTCCACAATGACCTACAGATAACCTGCCGTCTCTAATGTCTGCTCCAGCAGGCATCCCTTATTTATTAGAGTGACCTAACGTGCAGTTACTGGAATTTATTTTTGCTCCAAGAACCGGCCAGGTGGACCCTTGAGAGCTGTTCCTTAAATAAGATGAGCCGATAAACTAACATACACGAGTGAATGATAAGTCCGGGCTTACGGGTGATTTCATGGTATTTTGCCTTTATGTGGAGATGCTTTGCAGTTCTTGCAGAATATGTTCTAAAACTAAAGACTTGTAAAGTATAGCCAGCCCGATGAGCTCACACTGGTTTATAAAGCCTTGAGGTGTACTTCTAAAGCTGTTAGTTAACCTCTTTAAAAAAAATAGAAGGAACAAAAAAACATATTTCCTGTCTCGAGGGCAGAGTATGGCGCCGTCACGAAGAAATCAGACATGTATAACAAATGGACTTTTATAATATAATAATAAAACAGAGTTTAGGCTATATGTTGTATTGTATATAGCGCAGACCCCAGCTATAAGATCTATTATATGGATACACAAAGCTAGAATCTTCCAAAGTCAAATGTACGTAATGGGGTTTTCCGCTGAAGTTATCACCTACGCAGGATAGATAGCTTACTGATCAGTCAATGTCTGTCTGCTGGGAATTAACTGATCAACAGAACAGGGAGCTTTTATCCCCCAACAGGGAGCTTTCATGTCTGCTAGAAAGGGGCGGCAGTGTACAAGCTCCATTCATTCTACACTGTGTTCCAAATTATTATGCAAAAAGAGTTTAGGAGTGATAAGGTTAGAATTTTTTTTTGTCATTTAAACTCATTGATGGTGATGTGTGTCAGGGCTCTTTATATCACTGAAAGCAATTGCATATACCTGTGCAAATTAGTTTGGCAGGTGTGTCCAAATAAAGGCAAGACTACTTAAGAAGGCTGTTCCACATTATTAAGCAGCCTACATTTTTTGCCAAAATGGGAAAGATAAAGGATGTGTCGGCTGCTGAGAAGCAACAAATTGTGGAGTATTTAGGTCAAGGCATGACTACAATCAACATTGCCAAGACACTTCATCGTGATCATCGCACAATCAAGAAGTATGTAGCTGATTCCCAGCACACACGTGTGCGTGCTGATAAGGAAAAATTGAGGACTCTTTCCAACAGGCAATTGCGTCAGGTTAAAAGAGCAGCTGCAAAAATGCCTTGTCATAGCAGCAGACAAGATTTTGAAGCTGCTGGTGCCTCCAACGTCCCCCGAACAACAAGATGCAGGGTCCTTCAGAGGTTTGCAGCTATGCGTAAGCCATCCTGTCGACCACCTCTATCCACTGCACACAAGCAGAAACGGCTCCAGTGGGCCAAGCGATACATGAAGACTGACTTCCAAACTGTTTTGTTCACCGATGAGTGCTGTGCAACGCTCGATGGTCCAGATGGATGGAGTGGAGGATGGCTGGTTGATGGACACCCCATGAAAACACGGCTAAGGCGCCAACAAGGAGGAGGTGGAGTAATGTTTTGGGCTGGAATCATGGGGAGAGAGATTGTCGGCCCCTTTAGGATCCCTGAAGGGGTAAAGATGAACTCCATAATCTATGTGGAGTTTCTAAAACAGCACTTCCTGCCATGGTTCAAGAGGAAGAACCGTGCTTTCCGCAGCAAGATCATTTTCATGCATGATAATGCACATAACACATCTGCATCTCTGGCTGCTATGGGAGGACAAACTTATGGTGTGGCCACCATCTTCCCCTGACCTCAACCCCACTGAGAACCTCTGGAGCATCATCAAAAGGAGTGTCTATGATGGCGGGAGGCAGTTCACATCTAAGCAACAGCTCTGGGAGGGTATTCTGTCCACATGCAAAACAATTGAAGCACAAACCATCCAAAAACTGACAAATTCAATGGACGAGAGAGTTCAGAAGCTTCTTTCGAACAAGGGGTCCTATGTGCAAATGTAACATCACCTAGAATAAAGTTTTGACTTGAAAACTGTTTGATTTCACTTTGTAATAAGCTGATAATGCTTATAATTTCACAATTGACCATTTTTTTGTTCAAAATAAAAATAAAAATGTTGAAAACTCTGCTGTGCATAATAATTTGGAACATGCATTTTGAGTGTTTCTTATTTTTAAAAATATACTGTTTTCATAGGCAGTTTGTTCAAAAACATTGCAATTATACTAGAATATTAGATGACTGGAAAATAACAATGACTGCAATTCATATAGGTAATTTAGAGAAAATACTTTTTGCATAATAATTTGGAACACAGTGTATATGAGATTGTTGGAAAAAGTCGAAAGTAGCACTCGTCTGTCCCATAGGGAATGAATGGAGCATTTGCACTGCAGCTCCAGTCTAAGGGCTTGTGCAGATGTCTGTGGGTTTTGGTTTCATCGCAAATCGCAAACAGGCAGACACAAAAGCGATCAGCACCAGCGAGGACGCCGGTCTCTAAGGTAAATATCAGGTTACTAAGCGGCGCGCGTCACTTAGTTACCCGATGTGTACATTAGAAAGCTGCGTGCTCACGCCGGGAGCTGCCAGCACGCAGGTTTCTAAGGTACACATCGGGTAACTAAGTGACGTGCGCCGATTAGTAACCCGAAATTTACCTTAGAGACCAGCTCCCAGCGCCTGCTTAGAGCGCTGGGAGCATCGCTGATCGTTGGCTCCCGCTGCCACATGCAGCGATGCATGCTGGCCAGCGGGAGAGCAACAATGAAAAAATGGCCCAGGACGATGCTGCACGTTCAGCGATACCCGGCGGGGGGGCGGTCGCTGACCCCCGTCACACACAGCGATCTCGCTGGCGAGATCACTGTGGTGTCACAAAATCAGCGTGTGACGGGGCCTTAACGCAGCTTTCACAACCCACGTAACAGGAAAACATCAGACTAAGTCTAGGGTTACATAAAAAAAATAACAAGGAAACAAAGAAAAAAAATCTACATCGTTATAGCGGTATAATAAGTTATATTATTTTTATATACAGTTCATTTTATTTGCAAATTAAAATTTAAAGAGCAGAACAAGTTTATGCTATTTTATAACATATGTTGCTTTTTCTTATGCCATATTTCATTTCAAAAGAATTTTATTAACTTTTTAATACAGAGGTAAACAGCTTGCGATTATTCCACACTGGGGGGGAGCTGGTGTCTGAATATAATTAAACATACAGTAAGTAATGCAATAAAAAAAGAAAGAAAGGATTTATAAAGGGGAATGACAGAGAGGAAGGCGGAAAAGTAATTGGGGGAAAAAGAGGTAGGTTGGGACAAGGCAGGTATTGTCATACTTTTACATGGATATTACATTTCTACATTACAAACTTGGAAGCAGAAGTAACAGACTTTATAAGAGATATATTGTTGTGCAAAAATAATAAGTTATGTAGTTGAAAGCTTCAGTACTTATAGGTCCTTTACAGGTATGTGCACACGATTACTGTTTGTCCAGGCTTTGACGTAGGCGAACATTTCCACATATATTCTGCACCTCCGTTCACTTGCATTCATTTATGCGGCAAAAACGCGTGCGATAGATATGATGGATATATACAAGATATATAAGAGAAACATATGACTTAGATATTCGTGAGATTAGTTAATGCCTTGAATACTTGTAAAACCTAATAAATAATAGCTGTGAGTAAGTTTGGTCTTGGGCAAGCGATTTGCCCAAGGCAGATTTAAGAAAACCCGGCATGGGCTTTTATTTTTGGAGCGAATTACAAGATGGTAGTGGGGCAGTTCGTTCCCTCCGGGCCGGGACTTATAAGTGGCCCATGGCCACAGATTCCATTTAAAATACCCTGCAGCAAAGGGTTGGGTGTGTCAGTCCTGGTTTGCAAACTTGCAGAGCAGGTGGCTCTGCAAGGCTCAGCCGGTGTGAAGTAACACGGAGCCAAGTGAAGCCAAAACGCCTGTCACCCATCAGTGTAACATGGTGCTGCAGTCGCCCACGGAAACCGGTCCCGGATAGAGACTGTCTTGATTCCCAGCTGCGATCCGGAGGATACCATTTGTTTTCCGTTTGTGAGTATGTTGAACAATAAAGAGACAATGTTTTGAACTTTTCCTGTAGTCCCTGCCTTTCTGTCACACTGCACCAACCGTGCTGCACTACATGGGTGATAGTATGGGGTTGATGTCAGCTTTGTAGTGTCAGCTGGCATCAAGACCAGAGGTTAGTAATGGAGAAGTGTCTACCAGACACCCCAAATACTAACCCAGTAACCAAACGAAAACATGCACACACGGGGAAAAAATAGTTTTTTACTCCCCCACCCCTTATTCACCCATTAAAAAGAAAAAATAAAGGGGTGAGCGAGGTATGAGGGAGTGTTTTTTTTTATTATATCAAAAATAGGGGGGTCCTCACGTCGTTTTTTTTTAATTATTTGATACAGATGCACTTTTTGGATGCATTTGCGCTCTGTAAATGCACTTTATATTTCATGTCGCTTTTTTTTTTTAACTCCGGATTTACAGCATCTAATGCAAGTCTATGGTGAAAGTCTGCACAGAAAACCGAGCATTGCCGCAAGAGAAACTGACATTTTGCAGCTTGTAAACCTGCATGCAGCGGGAAAAAAAACACAGTGGGCATGAGATTTTTATTAATCCCATCCGCTGTGCTTGTACTGTACAATAAAGTGTTTTTGATGTAGCAAAAATACGTTGCATCCAAAACACTAATACTTCTGACCGTGACCTTACTGGTTTCAGTGTACTATAGGTTCTAGTGCAGCTGCGAGTCGAGGCGAAACGTACAGAGGTTGAATTAGATGTGGACCAGGGTGGAGATCCATCAAAGGGGTCCAAAGGCTTTAAAAAATGTTTCAGGATGTCTGCTCTTGTAGCCTCAATTCGTTCATATAACATTAAAGAATTGCTTTGTTTTTTTTCTTTAACCATTGATATAGACAGGGTTGAAGCTTTCCATTATGAGGCTTTGTGAATCCTTGAAGCCATGGTGATACAGTTAATTTGGTTAAAAGTATAATTGGAAATACCAAGGGGCTAATCCCCAAAAAGTAGAACAGCTGGACCGAGTTGGATAGGTCTTCTAATTACTGTTACACCAGTGAATCCTGGACCCAATAAATAAAAAAAAATAATACTGTACGTTTGGTATCTGTGTACTTGTACTGACCTGGGAAATCATATTGCCAGGTCAGTTTTACCATATATTGAACATGGTTAAAAAAAAAACATAAAAAAAACATTGTGGAATTGCACTTCTTTTTGCAAATTCACAGCACTTGGGATTTTTTTTCCCCGTTTTCCAGTACACTATGACACTATGTGGTAGAATAAATGGTGTCAATCAAAATGACAACTCGTTTAGGAAAAACACAAGCCCCATACGGCTATATGGCTGCAAAAAAAAAAAAACAAAAAAAAAAAAACTTATGGCTCTTGGAAGAAAGGGAGGAAAAAACGAAAAGCAGAAAATCACCCAGGAGTGAAGAGTTTAAATAATGTGATGTCTGGAACTCACCATATGTGATTGACGTCCATGCCAAATTTTAAGATAAACTCTTCAATTTACCTTTCATTTGTCTTATAAGCCTTGTATTGTATTAATATTATATGAACACAAATTGTTTAGAGGATGTTCCGTGATTGTAATTATTTCTGGACCTCCAAAATGGCATCAAATTGAAGCCCCCATTCTGTTTGTCTTAAGACTAACGCCAGTTGAATATTCATTGAATAGGAGGCATAGGGCATGTTCACATGCTGCATTTTTGCAGCTTTTTTTATGCAAGTTAAAAGCTACTTGTTACAGTACCAGCAAAAGCTATGAGTTTTCAGATATCTCATGCACACAATTGCCTTTATTTTATCCGGACTGAATTGGAAAACTGCTGCTTTTTTTTTTTTTAAACTGCAGCATGTCAATTCTTTAAGCGTTTTTGCGGCGTTTTTTTCATCATAGGAAAACAAAGAGTAAGTGAAAAAACACTACAAAAAAAGCCGCAACCATGCATTTTTATTTATTTTACTCATTTATATAGCGCCATTAATTCCACAGCGCTTTACAGACGTTATCATCACTGTCCCCGATGGGGCTCACAATCTAGATTCCCTATCAGTGTGTCTTTGGAATGTGGGAGGAAACCAGAGTACTCGGAGGAAACCGACGCAAACACGGGGAGAACATACAAACTCCTTGCAGATGTTGTCCTGGGTGGGATTTGAATACAGGACCCCAGCGCTGCAAGACTGCAGTGCAACCACTGAGCCACCGTGCCGCCCATTTTCGCCAATGTCCACCACTGTTCTGCTTCTGAGTCACTTGACGGCAATTCGGGCAGGATCACAATGAGCTCTATGACAGTGTGACAGGTGAAACAGAAGCGAAGCGGAGCAGCGATAAACACCGGAGAAGATGGCGATCGGTTAGCATATGAAAACACTGACAAAACAGTAGAATTTACACTGGTTTAGGGAATGCCGCCCTGTATTGTTGCTGCTTTTTTGGTGAATGAAATTAGCTTCATTAAACATGTTCTGTAGATAAACGACACACATGATCAGCACCAAGAATGCAGGAAAAACTAAGCAAAAAAAGCAGTAAAACTGCTTTTTATAAGTAGCTTGTTTGCTGCCAAGATAGCAGATTTTAGCTGTAGAAAAAAAAAGACAGAAAAAAAAGCAATGCTTGAACATAGCCTTGCAATGTACCTGTCAATTTCCAATGATGATAAAAAGACTAAAAATTATCGACTACCAATGTTATTTGGGGCACTGCAAAAGCCTCTCTGAGCTTTCTACATACAGAAAACAGGCTTCTGCATTATCCTGAATAAAAAAGCATGAAAATTCCCAGTAGAATATTAGAAAACATCGAGTTAGCGATTCCAATGATGACATTATATTCTGAAATTTACAGAAAATGCAATTGTTAAAGGGAATCTGTCACCTCATTTTTGGCCTATGAGATGCGGCCACCACCATCAGGGGCTTATCTACAGCATTCTGTAATGCTGTAGATAAGCCCCCGATGTAACCTGAAAGATAAAAAAAAAATGAGTTAGATTATACTCACCGGGGGGGTGATCCGGTCTGATGGGTGTCGCGGTCCGGTGCCTCCTATCTTCTAGAGAAGATGTCCTCCTTCTTACTTCTTCCTCAGCTCCTGCGCAGGTGTACTTTTATCGGCCCTGTTGAGGGCAGAGTAAAGTATTGCAGTGCACAGGTGCCGGACCTCTCTGACGTTTCCCAGCGCCTGCGCACTGCAGTACTCTGCTCTGCCCTCAACAGGGCCGATAAAAATAGACCCTGCGCAGGAGCCGCGGCAGAAGTAAGAAGGAGGACGTCATCACGAGAAGATGGGACGCACTGGACCGCGACACCCATCGGACCGGACCGCCCCCGGGGTGAGTATAATATAACGTGTCTTTCTTATCTTTCAGGGTACATCGGGGGCTTATCTACAGCACTACAGAATGCTGTAGATAAGCCCGATGGCGGTGGCCGCATCTCATAGGCCAAAAATGAGGTGACAGATTCGCTTTAAGCACTATCTCATTTTGCGACAAACCAGCAGAGATGTTTCATTTCACTATGTGCACATAACTGACAGGTTCAATTATTTAAAAAAAACCTCGACTTTAAACCAACACATCAGCTAGAGTCCTTTACCAAAAACATGAAATAAAAACCAAAGTTATTTCAAGCCGTCTGCCCTAATTGTAACATATAGAATGAAAGTCTGGGTTCATTCTAGGTGACCAAGGCATTTGAATGTTTTTGTGGCAGGAACACTTAAAAGCCATGAAATGAATAACACCACATCTCCAGAATGAGGTTGCAGAAACATGCAGAAACTGAATCCTCCTTCAGAGAGATCTTGTGATTTCTGGATAAAAACCTTCATTTACCTTTTGCCTTCTGACGAGTATTGAAGTTGGCACATCAATAAAAAAGTAGAAAATTAAAGATTACAATCTGTGGCAAAAGGATATTTTACATTAGGCAGGTCTGCTTGACACAGCATACGGCGCGCTTCTCAGAGATGAACACAGAGCAGAAGGAACAGGTTTTATAGACAATAAATGGATGATGCTGGGCTCAAAGTAGAAGAAGTAAGCTTATAAACAGAGGACAGCTGACCTTATGACTTGGAAATTTAGTGTAACCTTTACCTAAAATACATATTGAAATTAATTTAAAGTTTTTGATAGATATGTTTGTGGATGCAAATAACCCTGAGAAGTAAAAGGTCACACAAAGACAATCACTGTCAATATGCTCTATTAGGATATAAAAATGTACCTGAAGAAGGTACCTTGCTGTGGGGGTCATGAATTTGTCAGAAGCGAACAATGATCTGTCCGAGAGGCTCATGTTCCTGTAGACTTTTATTACGTGGCATATTTGTGTTGTGTGGTATCAAGCATTCCCCTCCAATTTAAGATCAAAAAGGTCAGATTACGTGGATAGTGTGTGCATAGTGCACTGCAGCAAAATGTTGTTGCTGTGCCTTTAGCCACACCCAATTATTATTATTATTGCATTCTACCTTGGCCAGAAAATAATGTTAGAATTTCATAGACAACCTCTTATGATTACAGATATGCCAATTATGTCCATATTAGCTGCGGTTTTGTGATCATTTTCTTTTTTAAAAATAAGAAATTTGATTATTCAAACTGTGTTTCATTAGCTTTCAGTAGTTTTGCAGGGAAAGAAAATCTTTGGCTTATTTTACCCCTCATATACAGGTGTATAGAGATGCATCTTCTGGAACATATTTAATGTGCCTGTAATGAAGACAAATACAATTTACATAGTTTTGAATCCACCTAACCGTAGCCTTGTCAATCCCATACTTACTTATTTTTTCAATAAGGATAGTATAAGATGCTTTATCAAATGCTTTGCTGAAGTCGAGATATACTAAGTCTACCGCATTTCCCAGATCAATCCAGTCAATGATTCCATCATAGAAAGAAATTTCATTATTCAAGCATGACTTGTTTGTTACAAACCCATGCTGGCTCTAGTTAATTACTGCATTCTTATTCAACTACTTACATACATGCTGTTTAATAATTTGTTCAAATATCTTTCCTGGTATAGAAGTGAGGCTCACTGGCCTGTAATCTCCTGGCTCCATCTTCTATGGGGACAAGTGGGAGATGAGCATTAAGAAACCTCATTGTCATATGTGAATTCTAAGGTTAATGAGAATGTTCACTGCTGATCCATTTATTGTTCAGGGGACTGACAAACATAGCTGAGCACTGTACAGTATTTGGCCATCTCCATCTGTCTCATAGACTTTAAAGGTGTTATCCAGGCATAATTTTTTACTATAAGCCAAAAAACTAAACTGCCTGTTGTATCCAGCACAGGCTCAGAGCGGTCACTGACCACTCCTGCTAGCGATTCAACTGCTTCATGTCATCGGGTCGTGACTGCTGACATCATGCTGATTGACGGCCTCCACACACTTGGGCAGCTAGGAATTGCCTGTCAATCAGCATGACAAAGGCAGTCACGCCCTTTCAACAGAAGCTGTTGCTCTGTCGATTGGTTCTTTGGCCCATAGTAAAAAATATCAGTCCTGGATAACCCCTTTAAATATAGCATCAGTGGGCATGTGCGACCATTACTCCTTTCAACTAATGACCTGGTGACTAAAGCAATCATGGTACAACTCCATTAAATAGACGTCCTTTTAAATTGAAATAATCTAATGAACATCACATAATACAAATATTTCTTGTCACTTAGATGGTTCTCAGTCTGCTGGGCCAAGAGTTGGTCTCGTCCAATGACTCCCAAACACATTACGATAGGGAGAGCCTGTGAACTAACACACACTCCTACAACCATGTACTTAAATTCTCACCTTAAATGACATGGCGATGGGGCGGGTAAGGCCATATATATTTCAAGAATGTAGCAAGGAATCGTAAACTGCTTTTTTTACTATAAAAAAGGGACAACTCTTTCAAAGTAGGTACTTCCATAACAGTCAGTCAGAAAATACACAAACCGTATTTTTAAAACTAGGTTTGCCCCTAGATATTCCAGATAAGATTGAATAATGTGTCAGTAATGCATTTGAAACCAGGGGAAAAGAGTTAAATAAAATGGAATAAAAAAAATAAACTATTTTGAGGCTACCTTAAGGGAAAATGCTTTGTATTTGCTGACCTGGAAATATGAAGTGAGTGGCAGTCACCTTAATTACTTTCTACTGAGGCAGACTGGCTGGGTTCCTTGGGATATAAACTTACAATAACATAGTAAGACAAGGATGTGGAAGCCTAGTGCCATTTTAATGATGTCATCATCACAAGAGGCCAACCAGAAATCCGACTAACCACAAAGCTCTCATATGAGTTGCTGCCAACAGTCATGTTTGGAACCGGAATATTTAGGCCTGCAGATGTCTGATAAAAGGATGGGATCAAAGGGATTTGCTCTAATTATTGGCTTTTGAGATACACCTAGTTAAATAGGGGTACTTGCTTCTCTAGGACAGGATTTAAACTGTTAGCAATATGGCAAGAATGGCTAAGCTCGTGTTTCCCAGCCTGTACAGATCTTTCATTGGGAGCGTTGGTTTCATTTAACCAGATCAACAGAAAATGAATTAAAAGGAGCTGATACCTCTTAATGGCTAACCGCTAAGATGGTAACATATTGCAAGATTTTGAGACTACTCAAGCCTCTTCATAGGGCACAAAATCTGAAGACTTGCATATTTATATGCAGCAAGACACAGGAATTGTGCAGGAAATAAGGCAAGTGATGTAATCATCAATAGGTAGAATTTTAAGACAATTGTAGTGCAGTGATAGCATCGTATGCAGTGATGAGTCAGTGACCCACAAAATTCAAACATAAAAGTCTATTTAATGTATTATCTTCACAGCATTAAAGGGCTCACTTCACACAAGTACATATAACTTCTGTGCATATTATCAGTGTTCAATTCACATCAGTTCATAGCGCTACATAGTACACGGCTTTGTACTACAGTCCCTAAACATGCCGGACTTCACCTTGTCCAGTTTCCATGGGCGACGGCACGCCGTGCAAATGTCTCTCACTTACAGCCTCCTTTAGTCTGCAGTCACGACACACGCTAGTCCACCTCTGACTAGTTCCCGTGGGTGTCCTGTACCACTGTAATACAGTCTCTACTCACAGCCGTACACAGACCTTGACATTCTCCTGTCTGCAGCTGTGACACATGCCAGTCCTCCTTCAGGCAGGGGATAGTCTAATCTCCGGGTCTCCTCCAGGCACAAGACCTGTCCACATCTGAGATGAGTCACCGTGGAAGGCAGCACCGCTGTGTATGCTGTCTGGTGCCAGGCCTCACTCTGGCCCTGACACACCTGAGACTCCTGAGCCACCTCAGACTCACTCAGACCTCACTAACCCTTTCCTGCAGGGCTTTTATCACAGAAAACTGTGGCTTTCAGCCACATGGAAAACCTGGGTCCAGAATGGAACAGACTGCAACACTATCATACTGCGGTCTGTTTCAAACACAACATCCAGAGCAGGTTTTCCCTACTTCTGCTTTGGACACCAACATGTCCAAGACTAACACTTTTATTATCAGTCTGCATTGCAGTCACAGCTACGCCCGTGACTGTCATGCACACCTATGGCCTTCATACACCTCCAAGCATACCCTGGGGAGACTACACAGTGACCCCTACCTGTGACATCGGTCACTGCTTCACCATTGCAATCCCAGCTATACCTGTCACTGCAATGCATTCCCAAAGCCTTAATAGGTCTCCATGTGCATCCTGGGGAGCACAAACAGCGCCCCCTAGCTGTAACATGGGTCACTGCCTCACAATGCATTACCTTTAAGGAGGGTTTTCTAAAACTAATACAGACTAGCTTGACCCGTGCAAAATGTTTGCACACTGGTCGTCGGGGGCGCAGACAATTTCAGAAAAAGCAAGCTGGTCAAATGTAAATGTATTTCATGAGCTGATGAACACAGACAGGTATTTATATACAGTGGGGCAAAAAAGTATTTAGTCAGTCAGCAATAGTGCAAGTTCCACCACTTAAAAAGATGAGAGGCGTCTGTAATTTACATCATAGGTAGACCTCAACTATGGGAGACAAACGGAGAAAAAAAAATCCAGAAAATCACATTGTCTGTTTTTTTTTCATTTTATTTGCATATTATGGTGGAAAATAAGTATTTGGTCAGAAACAAAATTTCATCTCAATACTTTGTGATATATCCTTTGTTGGCAATGACAGAGGTCAAACGTTTTCTGTAAGTCTTCACAAGGTTGCCACACACTGTTGTTGGTATGTTGGCCCATTCCTCCATGCAGATCTCCTCTAGAGCAGTGATGTTTTTGGCTTTTCGCTTGGCAACACGGACTTTCAACTCCCTCCAAAGGTTTTCTATAGGGTTGAGATCTGGAGACTGGCTAGGCCACTCCAGGACCTTGAAATGCTTCTTACGAAGCCACTCCTTCGTTGCCCTGGCGGTGTGCTTTGGATCATTGTCATGTTGAAAGACCCAGCCACGTTTCATCTTCAATGCCCTTGCTGATGGAAGGAGGTTTACACTCAAAATCTCACGATACATGGCCCCATTCATTCTTTCATGTACCCGGATCAGTCGTCCTGGCCCCTTTGCAGAGAAACAGCCCCAAAGCATGATGTTTCCACCACCATGCTTTACAGTAGGTATGGTGTTTGATGGATGCAACTCAGTATTCTTTTTCCTCCAAACACGACAAGTTGTTTTTCTACCAAACAGTTCCAGTTTGGTTTCATCAGACCATAGGACATTCTCCCAAAACTCCTCTGGATCATCCAAATGCTCTCTAGCAAACTTCAGACGGGCCCGGACATGTACAGGCTTAAGCAGTGGGACACGTCTGGCACTGCAGGATCTGAGTCCATGGTGGCGTAGTGTGTTACTTATGGTAGGCCTTGTTACATTGGTCACAGCTCTCTGCAGTTCATTCACTAGGTCCCCCCGCGTGGTTCTGGGATTTTTGCTCACCATTCTTGTGATCATTCTGACCCCACGGGGTGGGATTTTGCGTGGAGCACCAGATCGAGGGAGATTATCAGTGGTCTTGTATGTCTTCCATTTTCTAATTATTGCTCCCACAGTTGATTTCTTCACTCCAAGCTGGTTGGCTATTGCAGATTCAGTCTTCCCAGCCTGGTGCAGGGCTACAATTTTGTTTCTGGTGTCCTTTGACAGCTCTTTGGTCTTCACCATAGCGGAGTTTGGAGTCAGACTGTTTGAGGGTGTGCACAGGTGTCTTTTTATACTGATAACAAGTTTAAACAGGTGCCATTACTACAGGTAATGAGTGGAGGAAAGAGGAGACTCTTAAAGAAGAAGTTACAGGTCTGTGAGAACCAGAAATCTTGATTGCTTGTTTCTGACCAAATACTTATTTTCCACCATAATATGCAAATAAAATGAAAAAAAAAAACAGACAATGTGATTTTCTGGATTTTTTTTTTCTCAGTTTGTCTCCCATAGTTGAGGTCTACATATGATGTAAATTACAGACGCCTCTCATCTTTTTAAGTGGTGGAACTTGCACTATTGCTAACTGACTAAATACTTTTTTGCCCCACTGTATGTAGATTGGTAATACAATAAATTGGTTTGATAAGTAGAGGCCAAAAAATGTCTTCTGGTTGAGGTGCCACCTGCAGGTCATTGTGTCTTTCTGCAGGTTTATGAAAATGAATGTTTAAACTGTATTTAGTGATAAAATCGTGAATGTGTGGTTCGTTTTGCTCTTTTCTTGCTGAAGGGAGCAAGTTTGCCTTTCAAATGGTGTATCATTTGCTTGGGTGGGGCAAAGTAATCAGCAAAAAAACAGTGCATGTATGCAAATGTGTTTGCATAAGTGACTCACCTGCAGTGAAGTGTGCAATCCTCCAATGTCCCTGAAATAGGCTGGGCAAGCACTTGAGCAAGGTGGAAAGACCCCAAGGAAAATGTTTGGATTTGTTTGTGATGTTTGTAAGCAGCTTTGTGGTAGTGTGCTTTGGGCTAGTGTGCTGCCACCTGCAGGTAATTTGACCTTTCAAATGGTGTATCACTTGTTTGTGTGGGTGGAGTATGAACGGAGCAAGTGTGCAATTCAATAGGCAGTGCATGTTTACAAATGTATTTGCATATTTGCCTCACCTGCAGTGAAGTGTGCAATCCTCCAATTTGGCTAAAATAGGCTGGGCAAGCAGTTCGGCAAACTGGAAAGCCCCCAAGGCAAATGCTTGGATTTGTTTGTGATGTCTGTAAGCAGCTTTGTGATAGTGTGCTTTGGGGTACTATGGTGCCACCTGTAGGTCATTTTTCCTTACTGCAGGTTTATGAAAATTAATGTTTAAACTGTATTTTGTGATCAAACTGTGGATGTGTGGTTTGTTTGGCTATTTTCTTGCTGAAGGGGGCAAGTTTACCTTACAAATGGTGTATCATTTGTGTGTGTGGGTGCAGTATGAACGGAGTTACAAAGTAATCACCGAAAAACAGTGTTTAGAAATAACAGAACAGATTATTAGAATAGGCCATCAAGGTCGGTCTCCTTAATTGTTTAAAGGCTCAAGGCAATTGTTCATCAGTTTAAAGGGGGTGTTCAGACCTGCACAAAATCTTTTGAATTTCCCCAATGGGCTGAAAAAACAAAAAAAATACTTACATCCTAGTCTAGCACCATTCTCAACACATAGTCTCCAGGCAATCTTGTGAAAAAAAAAAGTCACGTTACTGCTGCAAACCATCACCAGCTGCTGATCGGCTGCAGTGTTCACAATTTCCCATCAGAGTAGAGAGATGTCCGCTGTGACAGAGCAATGAAGGCTGCAGCTACTGGTGGGATTAAGTGCTCACATGACATTGATTATTTTACGAGAGCATCAGGATATTCTGGGTTTAGAGCAGAGCCGGTCAATGAAGAAAGTATATTTTGTGGGTTTTTGTTTTCTTTTTTTTCAGCACATTGGGAAAACTGAACAAGGGTTTTCAGTATTAGACAGTCCCTTTAAATAGAACAGAGTAACGGTGTCTTTGTAAACAGTAAGGGGAAGTGATGATTGCTGGATCAGTTAGAGAGGTGGTCCATTACACTGTACAATGCCCCCATCAATTTATGCTTTTTAACAAAGTCTTTTTGCAAATACCTTCTGCTGCCATATGTGCCTGTGAGCGGCACTATCGCTGCTCGCTCAGTGCGCATCATGTGACCCCAACTGCAGACGCTGCTGATGTCACGTCAACTTCCGGATTTCCTGGATTCACCAAGGCATGACTCATTAGCACACGTCCTCTCTGATTAATTGGGCTGTGGGCGGCTTTTCACCGCACGTCACAGCCCAGTATCCAGCGAGTAAATTAGGGGGTTTATGGGCAACTGGGTCACACCTGGAGAAATCCAGACGTTGACGTGAAATCAGCAGATATCAGCTGCGGCTGCAGCCGGGGTCACGTGATGCGGAGAGAGTGAGCAGCGATAGCGCCGCTTACAGGCACATATGGAAGCAGAAGGTATTTAAAAAAAATAGTTAAAAGGTGTAAATTGATGGGGGTACTATACAATGTAGTGGACCAAGATTGATGGTGTCTCCTAGAGGGTCTGAAAGAATTTTGGATGGTTGTAGCCATCAGGGCACCATATTTTAGGATATCATTAATTTTTCTTGTCAATCCCTTTTTTGTTTCCTGTGACAGAAGCCCACCATACCAAATGGGCAAGAAAAATGGGATTAACAAATACAGATCCTGATGATTTGTCTCAAGTCAGGAATAGACTAAAACGGTCCTATGCTGCGGCTCAATAGGGACGAGGGAGAACCATGGAGAGCTTAAGAGTATTTGAACGTTTATTTTTCATTCCTATCTGCACATTTTTCATCATATATAGCATTTTATGAAAATGGTGACAAGATCCTGCAGCACAAACTGCCCAGCACATGTGTTGATCTTTTCCCGCAATGGCCAACTTTCAGAAGCATAAGTAATTTATTTTGCTGACGCAGCCATAAGAGGGCTTGTTTATTTGTGGGATGATATGTACGGTAGCTTTGTAGTTTTGAATGACACCATTCACTTTTCCATAAAATGTACAGAAAAGTGATTAAAAAAGAAACCTCAAAGTGTAGTGGTAAAAAAAAAACAAAAAAACAGGAATTCATCCATTTTTGGGTAGTGGGTTTGCTTTTACTTTGTTCATTGTGAGGTAAAAATGAGTGAGCATTTTCCCACGGTCAGAGGTCACCGCAGTTCAGGCTGTGAGGGAGCGCAGCTTCAGTGACATCAGAGCTAGTCACTGAAGCTCCGCTCCCAGCATCTCCTCATTCACCAGTGTTTTTCAGAAGGGGAGGTCGCATCTTGGCACCATCCTATTTGAAAACTGTATATACCCCAGATATGGATTACAGAGTGGGAAACAACGATGGACAGGTGTGGTATATTGCTGGTTTATTATTTTACTTTTATTACAGGAGATCGAGTGCTTTGGGGAATTAGGTGAGGTCATAAGTATGATTTAATTTAGAATATTAAAGCAGTCTGTGCCTTTATTTAAAAAAGGACTTTTTTCAGGGTGTTTGTGTTTTATTTACAATTTGACTATGGGGTTAGTAGTGGGGGCGTCTTATTGACGCCTCTCCTTTACTAACCTCGGAGCTTGATGTCACAAAGGTGACATCAACCTCCCCAACTATTACCCCATATGCCACCGCTACAGGGCAGTGGGAAGAGCGAAGAGCAAGGCTATGTGCCAGAATTGGCGCATCTTAGAGATGCGCCTTTCCTGGGGCGTCTGAGAGCTGATGTTTTTAGCCAGGGGGGCAAGGATCCATGGCCCCTTCTTAGGCTATTAATATTAGCCCTCAGCTATCTGTATAGCCATTGCTGGCTATTAATTATAGGGGAACCCCACGCCATTTTCCATAAAATAATCTTTTATTAATTAAATACATGTCCAGAATTTTGCACACACACTATACTATTTGTATTTGTCACGGACAAGTATAGATCTACCTATTCTATATGGATTTACTGTATGTAATCCATCTCTTCTATCCTGTCGGCTCCTGTAGTGATTTTACAAAAGCCGGCAAATGTGTTATCGGCTTTTCTTCTATCTATCTCTCTATGAAAATGCAATATATATATGTATATATGTATATGTGTGTATGACTGATATATCTATATCTATATATATATATATATATATATATATTCTATGTGTATATTTCTGTTCTTTTCTAACCTCACAGTGTCATTTTACAGTAGCCTGACATGAATTGCTGGCTTTTCAAAGGACACTGTTGCGTAAAAATCATGATGTGAGTGCTGTGCGATTTTTTTTTTTTCTCGCATCCATTGACTTGCATTGGCAAGTCTCGTCCAAGATACGCAGCATGCTGCAATTTTTTTCTCAGTCCGATTTCAGCTGAAAAAAAAAATCACAGATGAGATGCAACACACTGAATAACACTGGTCCGAGTGCAATCTGATTTTTTTATCGGATTGCACTCGTCCGTTTTTCTTGCAAATGAGTATGAGCCTTAATTATGTTATTTAAATACCCCGTCAATGATTGACAGCTACATTTAAAATGTTAAATAGCAGAAATGAGAGCTGTTACAGTCACATGCTGGGTATGGTGAGGGCTCAGCTCCTAAGCCCGCTGCATTCATAGGGACCTGATGTAAGATGTATTATTAGTCAGAAAAAATTTGAGCACTGTTCAAAAGGTGTCTGAGCATACCACTGCTACATCTACCTTGATCGCTAGGGGCTATGTATTAATATAGCAGTTACTGCTGGACGGCTGCAACATGTGGCTGTTTAACGTTAAGATTGCTGAGACTAGTTGTCCTTTTCCTGTCCATCTGTGTTTTGCTGCAGTGAGTTGGTAACATAACTAGTCCTCTACAGGGAGCTATGGGCTGGGTACCTTTCTATATAAACCCCAGGAGACAGTCTCTAGATGCCAGTTATTTAGTTCAGCTAGACCTGGTCACCATTCTGATCCATTGCTCCTGCTGTGGTACTTTGATTATCCTGTTTTCTGACCTTGGCTTTCATTTTGAACACCCTCTTGCTTTCTATCTTTGTCCCTGTCCTGACCTCTTGGTGTGGACCATGCAAAATATCCTATCTTTGCCTCATCTTGCTCCAGCAGTCTGCAACTGACTCCATGTCGTAGCCCAGGGACTCCTGTAAAATTCAAGATCCCTGTACAGGGTTTAAAGGGAATCTGCCGGCAGGTTTTTACTATGTAATCTGAGGAAAGCATGAGGTAGGAGTTAAAACACAGAATTCAGCAATGTGTCGTTTTTCAGGCTGTGTGCTGTGTACTTACAACAAAGGTTTTATCACTAGGAAATTATCATTGCTGGGGCTAGCTCTCCTGCATTTACTAAACCGACCACGGCTCATTCTCTACTATGCAGCTCACGGTCAATAGACAACATACATAGAGAGACTGGCGGGGATAGTGTAAGATGTATCATGAAGCAGAGCTGAGAAAGCTAAGAACTTGGTATTCCAACTGCTGAGATTTTAATAAATATAATTCTGGATTAATTATTCAACGGCTCATATACAAAAAAATCAATCCTTAAAAGATACTTTATTGACCAATCATTAAAAAGTTTTCAAAACTTCAAAAAACAGGCAAACAAAAATAGGCTTATTGCTGATTTTCAAAATCCAGCCACAAACACTAGAGAGTCGTTCCAATGTCAGGTAGAGGGTCACAAACCTATTTGTCCCTATGGGGCCCTATATCTCTCTCCTACCTGACAGCGGAGGTTGGCACCCTCTTGATACGCAAATGGCGCCCCCGCTCCTCGGCGGCTCTCCCTAATCACCCTGTTGACTCCTATCTAAATAACATCAGCTTGGAGTACAACAGATGGCCGGGGACAAAAATATAACAGATAATAACCCCATGCCACAAACCACCAAGACAAAAATGTAAGGAATAGTAACTGGAAAAAACTCTAATTTTTGGCAGATTTGTAAACGATTGCTTTGGGAGGAAAAGGGGTCTAAATAACCCTATTTAGGTGTCTCCCTGCCTGACAGCGGAGCTTTTACACCCTACGTTACTCTGGGTGAGAAGTGTAGGGGTCAGTAAGGGTCAGCCCACATGGAGCGGGGGCACCAGAGTAACGTAGGGTGTAAAAGCTCCGCTGTCAGGCAGGGAGACACCTAAATAGGGTTATTTAGACCCCTTTTACTCCCAAAGCAATCGTTTACAAATCTGCCAAAAATTAGAGTTTTTTCCAGTTACTATTCCTTACATTTTTGTCTTGGTGGTTTGTGGCATGGGGTTATTATCTGTTATATTTTTGTCCCCGGCCATCTGTTGTACTCCAAGCTGATGTCATTTAGATAGGAGTCAACAGGGTGATTAGGGAGAGCCGCCGAGGAGCGGGGGCGCCATTTGCGTATCAAGAGGGTGCCAACCTCCGCTGTCAGGTAGGAGAGAGATATAGGGCCCTATAGGGACAAATAGGTTTGTGACCCTCTACCTGAAATTGGAACGACTCTCTAGTGTTTGTGGCTGGATTTTGAAATTCCAACTGCTGCACCCAGTGAACTAAGTGATACATTGCAGGAATCAGGGACTCTTTTTCTACATCATGCGGCTCTCTGATGAGGTAGCAAAAACCTGCTGATTTTAAAGGGTGAAGGCTAGGGCATGCATGGGAACTTGTAAACAGAAAGACTTGCACTAAGCCTGTCTGCATATTCCACAAACAGTGCCCTCATGACAGTGACATGGGCTCTGAAAGCATTCAGTTAGCTCCACAGAGGCCCCATTTTCCAGTTAACATGACTGCCCCATGAAAAACATTTATTATCCATCCACAGGATAGGTGATACTTGTCTGATCGCTGTAGTCCTACCACTAGTACTCCACCAATCAATAGAATGGGAGCAGTGAGCACCTTGTGGCGCTTGTATGGGGCAGTGGTTATGTATCGCTGTAGTCCTACCACTAGTACTCCACCAATCAATAGAATGGGGGCAGTGAGCACCTTGTGCCGCTTGCATGGGGCAGTGGTTATGTATCGCTGTAGTCCTACCACTAGTACTCCACCAATCAATAGAATGGGAGCAATGAGCACCTTGTGGCGCTTGTATGGGGCAGTGGTTATATATCGCTGTAGTCCTACCACTAGTACTCCACCAATCAATAGAATGGGGGCAGTGAGCACCTTGTGCCGCTTGCATGGGGCAGTGGTTATGTATCGCTGTAGTCCTACCACTAGTACTCCACCAATCAATAGAATGGGAGCAATGAGCACCTTGTGGCGCTTGTATGGGGCAGTGGTTATATATCGCTGTAGTCCTACCACTAGTACTCCACCAATCAATAGAATGGGGGCAGTGAGCACCTTGTGCCGCTTGTATGGGGCAGTAGTTATGTATCGCTGTAGTCCTACCACTAGTACTCCACCAATCAATAGAATGGGAGCAGTGAGCACCTTGTGCCGCTTGTATAGGGCAGTGGTTATGTATCGCTGTAGTCCTACCACTAGTACTCCACCAATCAATAGAATGGGAGCAGTGAGCACCTTCTGGCGCTTGTATGGGGCAGTAGTTATGTATCGTTGTAGTCCTACCACTAGTACTCCACCAATCAATAGAATGGGGGCAGTGAGCACCTTCTGGCGCTTGTATAGGGCAGTGGTTATGTATCGCTGTAGTCCTACCACTAGTACTCCACCAATCGATAGAATGGGGGCAGTGAGCACCTTGTGCTGTTTGCATGGAGAAGTGGTTATGTATCGCTGTAGTCCTACCACTAGTACTCCACCAATCAATAGAATGGGGGCAGTGAGCACCTTGTGCCGCTTGTATGGGGCAGTGGTTATGTATCGCTGTAGTTCTACCACTAGTACTCCACCAATCAATAGAATGGGGGCAGTAAGCACCTTGTGCCGCTTGTATGGGGCAGTGGTTATATATCGCTGTAGTCCTACCACTAGTACTCCACCAATCAATAGAATGGGGGCAGTGAGCACCTTGTGCCGCTTGTATAGGGCAGTGGTTATGTATCGCTGTAGTCCTACCACTAGTACTCCACCAATCAATAGAATGGGAGCAATGAGCACCTTGTGCCGCTTGTATAGGGCAGTGGTTATGTATCGCTGTAGTCCTACCACTAGTACTCCACCAATCAATAGAATGGGAGCAATGAGCACCTTGTGCCGCTTGTATGGGGCAGTGGTTATGTATCGCTGTAGTCCTACCACTAGTACTCCACCAATCAATAGAATGGGAGCAGTGAGCACCTTGTGCCGCTTGTATAGGGCAGTGGTTATGTATCGCTGTAGTCCTACCACTAGTACTCCACCAATCAATAGAATGGGAGCAATGAGCACCTTGTGCCGCTTGTATAGGGCAGTGGTTATGTATCGCTGTAGTCCTACCACTTGTACTCCACCAATCAATAGAATGGGGGCAGTGAGCACCTTGTGCCGCTTGTATGGGGCAGTGGTTATGTATCGCTGTAGTCCTACCACTAGTACTCCACCAATCAATAGAATGGGAGCAGTGAGCACCTTCTGGCGCTTGTATGGGGCAGTAGTTATGTATCGTTGTAGTCCTACCACTAGTACTCCACCAATCAATAGAATGGGGGCAGTGAGCACCTCCTGGCGCTTGTATGGAGCAGTAGTTATGTATCGCTGTAGTCCTACCACTAGTACTCCACCAATCGATAGAATGGGGGCAGTGAGCACCTTCTGGCGCTTGTATAGGGCAGTGGTTATGTATCGCTGTAGTCCTACCACTAGTACTCCACCAATCGATAGAATGGGGGCAGTGAGCACCTTGTGGCGCTTGTATAGGGCAGTGGTTATGTATCGCTGTAGTCCTACCACTAGTACTCCACCAATCGATAGAATGGGGGCAGTGAGCACCTTGTGCTGTTTGCATGGAGCAGTGGTTATGTATCGCTGTAGTCCTACCACTAGTACTCCACCAATCAATAGAATGGGGGCAGTGAGCACCTTGTGCCGCTTGTATGGGGCAGTGGTTATGTATCGCTGTAGTCCTACCACTAGTACTTCACCAATCAATAGAATGGGGGCAGTAAGCACCTTGTGCCGCTTGTATGGGGCAGTGGTTATGTATCGCTGTAGTCCTACCACTTGTACTCCACCAATCAATAGAATGGGGGCAGTGAGCACCTTGTGCCGCTTGTATAGGGCAGTGGTTATGTATCGCTGTAGTCCTACCACTAGTACTCCACCAATCAATAGAATGGGGGCAGTGAGCACCTTGTGCCGCTTGTATGGGGCAGTGGTTATGTATCGCTGTAGTCCTACCACTAGTACTCCACCAATCAAAAGAATGGGGGCAGTGAGCACCTTGTGCTGTTTGCATGGAGCAGTGGTTATGTATGTGCACTGCATTGTTCAATGTGGCAAAAAGGAATAGCTGTTATAACCGATCCGTGTAAAGTGTCTGTCTAAGGTGTGGATAGCTGGTGGGCAATATAAAAAATAAAAATATCGCTCAGATGGATAAAGACAAACCTGCATATTTTTCTAAATATTGTCACCATTTTTGGAGATGGGGAACTAATGCCAAACTTTTATAATTAATCAAATCTTTCTTTGATTATCGTATAATAAAGAAGAGTACAATAAACCCAGACTGAACAAAGCACTAATGTCACGACTCCATCGCCTTACACAATCATCACAAACGCAGACTGTGAACAAAAAATGCAGGGGTGATTGTATTTCGGCTGCTTTCTTTATCACGTCTGTCAGACCGCAAGCTCCAGAGACGCATGATCCACTGCAACTTGCCTCATGGCCAGAGTATATATCATTCCTGATTTCAAAAGAAAATGTCTCTAATGGTTGGAGAATGACATAAAGCTTTACAGATAGGCAGCAGTTGACAATTCACAGCTGTGGATTATTTGCTGCTCTCTCCCTGACTCTGGATTTTAGGGTCTATGTAATTTTACAGATACCCAGGAGTCTCCTCAGGCCAAATATGCAGACAATGGACTCCGTCCAATCCAGAAATAGCTTAGAGCCTTGAAGTATGCAGGATCTCTCCTGGACTATTGCATATGTTGTGCCTTAGGACGGACTTAAAGGGGGTGTCCATGCCTCTGATACTGATAGGTTATCTTTTGGATATGTCATCAATATCAAATCAGTGGGCGCTTAACTCCCAGAAACCGCTATGGCTCATCACTTGAGTAGTCACACGTGGATCTGCCCTATTAGTTGTGGCAAGTTCACATACTGATATGCAGGACATCAAATTGCAAATCAGCAGCAAAAATCCTTGAGTCAGTCTCAGATATTTTTTTAGCAAGAAAAAGACAAGTGAACAAACCCTAACAGTCACATCTGCAGTTTTGCTGTTATGCTACCATACACAGAGAGTTTATCTATGTTTTTACCTTTCTGTTAACTGTTGAGCACAGGTTCTCAGTGGGATTTAAATCTGGGGAATTTCCTGGCCATGGGCTACAGGGAGAGAGACGGGACAATCTTCTAAAAGGCAAACTGATTTCATAGCGGTGTAAAGCAGGAGTCACACACAGCAATCTCGCTAGCGATATCGCTGCTGAGTCACAACTTTTGTGACGTAACAGCGATCTCACCAGCGAGATCGCTGTGTGTGACAGCGATCAGCGAGCGGCCCCCCTGCCGGTATCGCTGATCGCTGTAAGAAACCTCTGGACATCGCTGCGTGTGACAGGCGGGAGACCAGCGATCAGGTGTAAAAAATAGAATTAAAATAAAAAATATTGTTATTCCCGCCTCTCTCCACGCTCCGGTCCCAGTAATCCTTTGCACGAATGACCGCGAGACTTCGCGCTCCCGCGAGACCGTGACGTCTCGTGGTCATTCTCACAAAGGATTACTGGGACCGGAGCGTGGAGAGAGGCGGGAATAACAATATTTTTTATTTTAATTCTATTTTTTACAGGGATGGCCAGCGATGCTCGGCGTCGCTGTGCTGATCGCTGGTGAAGTTGTCTGTTTGACAGCTCACCAGCGATCACATAGCGACTTACCAGCGATCCTGACACCTTGATATCGGTGTCAGTATCGCTGGTAAGTCACTATGTGTGACTCCAGCTTAACAGCGACATTACAATGACAACAAAATACTGCAGGATTGCCAACTCATTGGTCATGACCAACATGGTGCCCCAACATGCTAGAGAAAGCATTTTTCATTAGCAAATTGCTCCTGGATTGTTGGTAGAAGTTGATCTTGGAGGGTGTTTGGACACCTTTGTTTATTCATGGCAGTGTTCCTAGGCACAATTCTGAGGGAGAATGGGTGAAAAGCAACCCCACACATGAATGTTCACAGGATGCTTTACTGTTGGCATCACGCAGGACTCATGATAGCACTCACTTTTTATTCTCAGGACAATCATTTTTCCATATGTCCTGAAGCAGATAAAATGACCTTTCCCCAGTCCTCTGCAGTCCAATCCCTATACTTCCAGCAGAATATCAGCTGTCCTTGATGCTTTTCTTGCAGAGAAGTGGTTTCTTCGACATCAGACCAGTCTCCAAAAGCCTTTGCTTAACTGTGCAGGTGCACCGCCACCGACACATAACTGACGCCAATTATTTAGTTTTGCTTGCTTTTATAACGCCAGGTTATTTTTCAGTGCTTTACAGACATTATCATCACTTTCTGTATTGGGGCTCATAATCTAAATTCCCTATCAGTATGTCTTTTAAGATTGGACAGAAACCAGAGTACGCGGCGCAAACAGTGAGAGAACATACAAACTCCTTGAAGATGTTGTTCTTGATGGGATATGAAGCTAGGACTCCAGCGCTACAAAGTGACACCTTTAAATGTTCCTCGTAGGACATACTTTGCAGCCCGCTTTCCATCCTGGTAGCTTTTCTCTGAACTTGCTCCAGTTTTTCAATGTCCTTTTTAAATTGTGAAGTGGCACTCAACTCTGAATGCAATTCTGTGTAGTTTAATGCAGTCAGGGATAAATAACAACAAAACGTTTCGGCCTCACTTGGCCTTCCTCAGTTACAGATTGCAGTAAAGAGATGGTATCTTGTGAAGATAAGTGAATGTGATAGTCACACCGTATCGGTTTAATTATAGGCTGTCAGTTAGATCAATAGAATCGGGAATTTCAGTAGTGATGGTGTCAGGAAAGCCACCTTGGCCGGCACACGGGTATCCATTCGCAGGGGGGCTTATCTTAGTTATCCCACCGCTGCCACCAAATGTGATGAAAAACAGCAAACAAGTCTATTGACCTATCAATTTACCGCAGAGGCTTATTTTAGTTATCCCTCTGCTGCCAACAATATGTCACGAACTGCAGGGATTTATGTATATCCCACTTTTCTGTTCAGCTTTGGAACTCGCAGCACTCCGGCACCCCCCTTACCCTCAGGTCAGTCAGGGAACTGCGTCTAGGATACGGTAATTGGTCGCCGGATGGGCCTGCTTCAATGTGGACTGGCTATTAGGCGCGCTGCAGCGAGGGAATTTTAAATGCTCCTAGCCGCAGCCAGACGATAAGCTTATAAAACCTGTTCCGTCACTGCCAGTGTTACCCAACTAGCCCAGAACACACTTCGGTGCCACCAGCTCTGATTCCTCGATAGAGGGGTTCAAAGCCATCCAAAATTAGTAGCGCAGTTTACTTCGAAGAACGTGCAAATTTGTTATAGAGCAAGGAGAAACAAAACTAGTAATTTTATATTTTACTCCAAAAAGGAGTAATGCTCCCAGAGGAGCAATGCTGCTTTAAGTCTGCTCATCTTGGCATACTTAACATGTCACTCTCCGCAAGGAGGAACGTTATTCTCTTGAGTACCCCCTAGGATGTAATTAATCTAGGCCAGGATATTTAAATTCATTTAAATTAGCTAAGTGTTCCCTCCCCATCTCTCTGCTTATAGATAGCGAGGATTTATCAGTTGTTGTTACAATAGCTTTCTTAGAAAACACAGATGTAAAATAGGAATTTAAAAGTTCGGCCTTCTCAACATCGTTTTTGACCACTTCACCATTTTCATCCTGTAAAACTCTTATAGTATCCTTGACTTTTCTTTTGCTTTTGACATACCCCCCCAAAAATCCTTTTTTACGGCTTTTGGTCTCCCATGCAAGCCTCACTTTATTACTGCTTTATTTCTTGTAACGCTTGCCCTACATTTCCTGCAAACAGCATTATATTCTTCTTTACATATGCCCCCTCTTTCCATTTAATAAACCGTATTTTTCAGATTATAAGATGCACTTTTTTCCTACAAAAATTTGGAGGACAATGGGGGCTTCGTCTTATACTCTGGATGTACCGGCTGGGGAGGTGGGCAAGCATCAGCGGCGGAGCAGTGAGTCACAGGTTGCAAGAGCAGGCTGCTGCAGCTAACACCTGTGCCAGCTGTTAAAGAGCAATGAATATTCACTATTCCCCACACCCATAGTCCCTCCCACCTCTATGCACTGAAGCCGATGCCGAGAGATGAGCGGGACTATGGGAGAGGAGAGCAGTGAATATTCATTCTTTTTAATAGCAAGCACATGTGATCGCCGAGCAGCTGCAGAAAGCCAGGGGCTGCAGCTAACAGTGTGCCTGCTATTAAGAAAAAATATTCACTGCTCCACACGCCCATAGTCACGGGCATGTGGAGCAGCGAGTAGTCCGGCAGCTGACCTTGGCTTGTAAGCAGTGCATGATGTCACTGCCATGCACTGCTTACAAGCATAAATCGGCTGCTGCCATCAAAACAGGCCGCTGCGAGTGAGCGGCGGGAAGTAAGTAGAATGGTTTATGCTTTTTTAATGGGAAACATGCATACCAGGATAGGGATGAGGGGGCCATGCATTCTCAGATGGGTATGAGGGGACCATGTATACCATAATGGGGATGAGGGGACCATGTATAGCAGGATGGGAATGAGGGGAACATGTATACCAGGAAGGGGATGATGGGGCCATGTATACCAGGATGGGGGCCATGTAAACCAGGATGGGGATGAGGGGATCATGTATTCCAGGATGGGGAAGAGGGGACCATGAATACCAGGATTGGGTTGAGGAGGCCATGTATACCAGGATGGTGAGGAGGCGAAAATGTATACTAGGATGGTGATGAGGAGGCCGTGTAAACATGGATTGGGTACATAGGTATATCAGGAAGGGAAATATTAGTACAGAATTGACCACATTTTTTGCTTTAATTGTTTTTCTATTTTCCTCCTCTACATCCTAGGTGAGTCTTATGGTCTTATAGTCCAAAAAATATGTTACATTTCCTTTTTAACAAGGAAGTGAAAACAAATCCTCTAATTAAGTGATATCCAAAGTTTCATAACTTTCTAGGTTAGACAAAATTGGATATAGATAACAATATAGATATATATACACTGCTCAAAAAAATAAAGGGAACACTAAGATACCACATCATAGATATTACTGAATGAAATATCGCAACTGCAAATCTTTATTCATTACATAGTGGCATGCGTTGAGAACAAGAAAACATAAAAATGATCAATGTAAATCAAAATTAATATCCCATGGAGGTCTGTATTTGGAAGGATACTCAAAATCAAAGTGGAAAATCAAATTACAGGCTGATCCAACGTCAGTGGAAATGTCTCTAGACAAGGAAATAATGCTCAGAAGTGTATGTGGCCTCCACGCGCTTGTTTGACCTCCCTACGACACCTAGGCATGCTACTGATGAGTCGGCGGAAGTTGTCATGAGGGATCTCCTCCCAGACCTGGACTAAAGCATTGGCCAACTCCTGGACAGTCTGTGGTGCAACGTGACGTTGGTGGATGGAGCGAGACATGATGTACCAGATGTGTTCAATCGGATTCAGGTCTGGGGAACGGCCGGGCCAGTCCATAGCTTCAATGCCTTCATCTTACAGGAACTGCTGACACACTCCAGCCACATGAGGTTTGGCATTGTCCTGCATTAGGAGGAACCCAGGGCCAACCGCACCAGCATATGGTCTCACAAGGGGTCTGAGGATCTCATCTCGGTACCTAATGGCAGTCAGGCTACTTCTAGCGAGCACATGGAGGGCTGTACGGCCCTCCAAAGAAATGCCACCCCACACCATTACTGACCCACTGCCAAACCGTTCATGCTTAAGGATGTTGGAGGCAGATCGCTCTCCATGGCCTCTCCAGACTCTATCACGTCTGTTACATGTGCTCAGTGTGAACCTGCTTTCATCTGCGAAGAGTACAGGGCGCCAGTGGTGAATTTACCAATCCTGATGTTCTGTGGCAAATGCCAATCGTCCTGCACAGTGTTGGGCTGTGACCACAACCCCATCTGTGGACGTCGGGCCCTCAGACCATCCTCATGGAGTCGGTTTCTAACTGTTTGTGCAGACACATGCACATTTGTGGCCTGCCTGAGGTCATTTTGCAGGGGTCTGGCAGTGCTCCTCCTGTTCCTCCTTGTATAAAGGCTGAGGTAGCGGTCCTGCTGCTGGGTTGTTGCCCTCATACTGTCCCCTCCATATCTCCTGGTGTACTGGACTGTCTCCTGATAGCGCCTCCAGCCTCTGGACACTACGCTGACAGACACAGCAAACCTTCTTGCCACAGCTCGCATTGATGTGCCACCCTGGATGAGCTGCACTACCTGAGCCACTTGTGTGGGTTGTAAAGTCCATCTCATGCTACCACGAGTGTGAAAACACAACCAACATTCAAAAGTGACCAAAACATCAGCCAGAAAGCATTGGTACTGAGATGTGGTCTGTGGTCCCCACCTGCAGAACCACTCCTTTATTGAGGGTGTCTTGATAATTGCCAATAATTTCCATCTGTTGTCTATTCCATTTGCACAACAGCATGTGAAATTGATTGTCAATCAGTGTTGCTTCTAAAGTCATAAAGGAAAGATATACGGTATATCTTCGCACCGTGTTAGCCAGTTACCATCTTTTCAGTTAGCCATTAAAAGGTATCAACCACTGAGGACTCTCAATTCTAAATATTTTGCTTCCTAAGTGGACAGTTTGATTTAACAAAAGTTTGATTTACTTGGAGTTTTATTCTGTTGTTTAAAAGATTAATTCCATGCCCAAAGTATACCTTGGGCATGGAATAAATCTATTCAACTTTATTGACAAGCTATGGAATGCGGCCTCTTTTACTTGTGTATTATTGTGATCCAATGGGTCTGGAGGATCGCGTCCATACCCGTGAGATTGGTACTGCATTATTTTCTTTTTAAATAAATCAATGGATCTGTCCAGCTAAATAATGTTTAGATGCTCTTTAAGTTCTTTTGTATTTTTACTTTAGCTTTTCAATAACTAAGTTGTCTGTTTTCCAGCTTTTGATTTAAAATTATAATCCAAATTACTTGAAACACTGCTGGATCATAGAATTTCTACTTTGCCTCCATAAATCGTGATAACAAGCTCTTTAGTCTACAGAGGACTTATGCTTTTCATCACCTAACCTTGTCTGCTCTCCCTCCACCTACACAAATGCTTCAGAACATTCCTCTTATTCCTATCACCTAAAACTTCAAAGCTTAACAGTGTTTTAGGAAAACCTGAACTCCCTTGTTGGGGAATGTAATCACATTTTGTAATACTGCCTGTTTCCTAACCACTGCTATGCCCACATTATTCTTCTATGTACAAATCCCTAATCTTGTACAGTTTCTCGTAAAAGTGAATCCGAAATCTAAAAATAAAGCAGTTATGTGAGTTTTGATACTCATATTAGCAAAGTCTAAAAAAAAGTGCATAAAATGCTATTAAATTAACACAAAATATATGTTTTGATACAAGGAGATAAAAAAAAGTTGTAAAGTGGATAAAGATTGATTAAAAAAAAAGTAATACTTTCCCTCATTGGGCGCCTATAGACCACTGATGCTTACCCGGTCCTCAATGGTCTCTACTTTCTAGTCCCATCTTGACAAACCGAAAATGCAGCTCAGCCAATAACTGGGTGATGGGCTGAGGAAGTATTTTGGTTACTTCTTACTTCAGAATGATAGAGGTAACCTTTTCACAGTCTATGAAATTGAACCTACAGATCGAAATATCTCCCTGTCAGTAGCAAAGAAGAAAACTAGTTTTGCTAAGTAAATCAGCAGCTTTCACCAGGTAGATCACAGTGGCATACTCATCACGAAGGCAGAACATGCCACACTGCTGTGCGACCCATGGTGGGAAAGGGCCTGGTTCATTCTACTGCAGCCACCAGCAGAGGCAGCTTCCAGCACAGAGATTTATGCAGCTTCCACTGAGCTCAACGTTAGTTACATCAATTAAAATACACTAAACGTCCACGAGTGGTGGCTGCAATAAGTCAGTCTATGTATGGGATAGTTGTGTCAGTGTATTTAAGCCAGTTGTATGATGTAAAAATGTAAAAAAATATTAAGTTGAGTAAATTTGTGTGAGGCTTCCATGTGGTTCAAAGCCCATTTGGTTTGAAAAGATCTATCTTGGTGATTTTATCCTAAATCCTCCCATACACTTTATATAGTGGTCAGCCAACCAATGGTTCAACTCTCCCTTGCTCACTCTGCCACACGCTCCTGTGTTCTCCACGAGACAGCCATCGCTAAAGCTGGCCAAACGATGCTTCGGCAGACCGCCAACTCAGTCAACTGTCACAAATATGTCACGGGGCGACTGGCCCTGCGTAACGCAACCCGACAATCGGTCGGTCACCAAACTACAAGACAAAACAAGGGGACACCGGGGACACAATTACAACAGTGGGCCCTTCAATAGGGAATGGGGAAGTGGACACCTCTTGCACTCTCCTAAGGAAGAGCCCTGAACTCTCCTCATGTTCCCTATACAGGTTCTTTCAACCTGTCGCCGACCAGGATACCTAGGTCCCTCACTTACCCTGCACCTATCCCTTACTAGGGAACTGACAAGTGCGGACACTGGTCCCACCGCCGTACTAATAAGACACCAGGGAAAATAACAGACAGGGAAAAACAACAACACTTAGCTTGCTCTGCAGTCATGCACCGGACCGCAGAGTAAGGCACCCGAACACCGCTTCCAGCAGGATAACCACTGCTCCAGATCAGCTGCAAACAGCACTGCTCAAGATAGCTTCTCTCTTCAGCACGGTTGGCTTCCAAATGACCAGTATTACCAACTGTGATCTGCAGCACCAGGTGGCCTTATAAAGGGAAGAGGGAGTGGCACCAGCCTGCATAGATAATTAATCACCATGCAGTAACACCAGCAGCCACCGGGGGGAAAAAAACATCAGCAGACCAACTACAGTTGTAGTAACACCAGCAGCCACCGCGGGGGGGAAAAACACAGCAGCAGACTCACCAGGGGCAGAAACCTATATTAACCCCCGAGGCCAGAAAGGAAAAAGGTTTATATAAAAGAGTGTCCAGACTCTGACATAGATCCAAAGATGGATCGTGACAAAATACAGCTCATTCAACAAAGTGCTCCTGTGTTCTCAATGAGAAAGGCACTGTCTGTTTACGTCGTCCGGTTCCTTATCTCTAACAATGCGAACTCAGACATACCTGATCGACATCTCTCCTGACCATCAGTGGGCCAGTGCCCCCATATATATTTGGCCATCCGCCAAACCTGTTGCCATTAGTGGATTTGTCCAATATCTAATTTGCATGGAAGTCTTTAGAGAACAAAAAGATCAGGCATGCTGAATCCTTATTTCCCCCCACACACGTTAAGTGTCTGACAAATCCAGCAATATCAGTGGGTTCAGCTGGCGTTTCTGATGTGTATGGGGGATTCAGCCAAATTGTACTACATCTGGCACAGAGCTTGCACAGTCCTCTCTGCAAAGATCGGTTACAGCAAAGAGTGGGGATAAAGTTTTGCACTAGAGCCACAGGATTCTTTGCATCCCATAGATGTTCAAATTTTATTTTGTACAGGCAATCAGGACCCTGCACTGTACAGATGAGGGGCAACTACTTCGAAATAATACTGTCCGTAAATTTGGGACCATGGTATTGCTGATTAAGATATTTTGATCACTACTTAGTTTAAGGGATCAAACAACAATTCTGAGAAATACTGAACCCTTTCCATCCAAACAATGTGACCACACGTGCGTCTCTCTCTAGTCACATCTATGAGAGTTCTGAAAATAGCCGAGCAAGCTTGAAATATAAAGAAAAAAAATTTGTCCTAAAAAAATCTCAAAAACAGATTAGGTCAACTAAAAGTCACCGAATGGAATAAAAAATGGATGAGATGTGCAAAGACCCCCATAATGACAGAATACTATGCTTTATGGGTTATCCCTAGTGATAAAGGTGGTGTGCAGAGGGTGTTTCTAATGACTTCTTCCATATTGCGTGAAGATCTCAAAATATCATGCCACACTTGGAGAACAAAGACATGGAGCATGCATCCACATTTTATACAGATGCTAAACCAAAGCCTACAGATAGACTGATAAAACACTATAAGCCCACCTGTCATTTCAGGGCATTTTAAAGGGGTCCCGCATCAAGTACAGCACTGCATAGCAACCGCCGTAAAACAGCGACTACAAGGAAATGACTCAGCAGCCCAACAGAACCCTACTGCCTGGTTAAGCCACATCTGCCTTGGCAATATAGCAACAATGGCCACAACAAAGCGCTAACACTAAGTGAAAGGATTACAAAAACTCATCTCTCCATTTGGTCACCATAAATCACTGTACAAATCAAGGCGAGATCCTTTTTTCCTACATTTGAGAAGTCACAATACTGTTCTCACATGAGATTTATTCTTATTAAAATTTTCTCTGTAATGTTTCTTTCTTGAATTTTTTGTGTATGTTTTTACGGCCAAACAGCCTGAGATTTATTTATCTCATGGATCAAAATGGGGTCGGCCATTTTCCCTATAAACACCTGTGTGCTGTTTTCTGGATGTTTTGATGCACATAAGTCTCCAATGCAGAAGGGATTTAGATCTGTTCTGACGTCAATCATTAACATACACTGCCTAGACTGATATAAATGGATATCATCGCTTACTCACTTTATCACAATATAATTACTATTCAGAATATAACCTTATTTCATTATCATCAAAAAAAGACAGTTCCATCACTCACCACATATCAGACAAGCACAGAAATCCCAGCTTTCAATATAAACAAGAAATTTGGAGACACCTCTAGATATAATCTGAAACTGGCCGTACGGTAAACAGCTAGAGGCGCAAATATACAAGTTACAATTCAGAAAGTTAAGTTGTTTGCAGACTTTTTTTGCTGACCTCTTAACTTCCATTGAAACACTGTAGTAAGGCTAGGTTCACACACAAAGTGGGCTCCGTTGTAATCTCCGAAAAATAGGATTTCGATGGAACCGTTTTTGTGCATATCTGAAAGTGACAATTACTAAGCAGGGGGAGCTAGACAGTGTCCGAAATTATTTCATCATTGATCTGACAGTGTGGGGACCAGACAAGTGTCCAAAGTGATTTCCTCATTGATCTGCCAGTGTGGGGACCAGAAAATGTCCAAAGTGATTTCCTCATTGATCTGACAGTGTGGGGTCCAGACAGTGTCCAAAGTGTTTTGCTCATTGATCTGCCAGTGTGGGGACAAGACAGTGTTCAAAGTTATTTCCTCATTGATCTGCCAGTGTGGGGACCAGACAAGTGTCCAAAGTGATTTCCTCATTGATCTGCCAGTGTGGGGACCAGACAAGTGTCCAAAGTGATTTCCTCATTGATCTGCCAGTGTGGGGACCAGACAAGTGTCCAAAGTGATTTCCTCATTGATCTGCCAGTGTGGGGACCAGACAAGTGTCCAAAGTGATTTCCTCATTGATCTGCCAGTGTGGGGATCAGACAATGTCCAAAGTGATTTCCTCATTGATCTGCCAGTGTGGGGATCAGACAGTGTCCACAGTGATTTCCTCATTGATGTGCCAGTGTGGGGACCAGACAGTGTCCAAAGTTATTTCCTCATTGATCTGCCAGTGTGGGGATCAGACAGTGTCTAAAGTGATTTCCTCATTGATCTGCCAGTGTTGGACCAGACAGTGTCCAAAGTGATTTCATTATTGATCTCACAGTGTGGGGACCAGACAGTGTCCAAAGTTATTTCCTCATTGATCTGCCAGTGTGGGGATCAGACAGTGTCCAAAGTGATTTCCTCATTGATCTGCCAGTGTGGGGACCAGACAGTGCCCAAAGTTATTTCCTCATTGATCTGCCAGTGTGGGGACCAGACAAGTGTCCAAAGTGATTTCCTCATTGATCTGCCAGTGTGGGGACCAGACAAGTGTCCAAAGTGATTTCCTCATTGATCTGCCAGTGGGGGGATCAGACAGTGTCCAAAGTGATTTCCTCATTGATCTGCCAGTGTGGGGATCAGACAGTGTCTAAAGTGATTTCCTCATTGATCTGCCAGTGTTGGACCAGACAGTGTCCAAAGTGATTTCATCATTGATCTCACAGTGTGGGGACCAGACAGTGTCCAAAGTTATTTCCTCATTGATCTGCCAGTGTGGGGATCAGACAGTGTCCAAAGTGATTTCCTCATTGATCTGCCAGTGTGGGGACCAGACAGTGCCCAAAGTTATTTCCTCATTGATCTGCCAGTGTGGGGACCAGACAAGTGTCCAAAGTGATTTCCTCATTGATCTGCCAGTGTGGGGACCAGACAAGTGTCCAAAGTGATTTCATCATTGATCTGCCAGTTGGGGGATCAGACAGTGTCCAAAGTGATTTCCTCATTGATCTGCCAGTGTGGGGATCAGACAGTGTCCAAAGTGATTTCCTCATTGATCTGCCAGTGTGGGGATCAGACAGTGTCCAAAGTGATTTCCTCATTGATCTGCCAGTGTGGGGATCAGACAGTGTCCAAAGTGATTTCCTCATTGATCTGCCAGTGGGGGGATCAGACAGTGTCCAAAGTGATTTCCTCATTGATCTGCCAGTGTGGGGATCAGACAAGGCCCAAAGTGATTTCCTCATTGATCTGCCAGTGTGGGGATCAGACAATGTCCAAAGTGATTTCCTCATTGATCTGCCAGTGTGGGGATCAGACAGTGTCCAAAGTGATTTCATCATTGATCTGACAGTGTGGGGACCAGACAAGTGTCCAAAGTGATTTCCTCATTGATCTGCCAGTGTGGGGATCAGACAGTGTCCAAAGTGATTTCATCATTGATCCGCCAGTGTGGTGATCAGACAATGTTCAAAGTGATTTCCTCATTGATCTGCCAGTGTGGGGATCAGACAATGTTCAAAGTGATTTCCTCATTGATCTGCCAGTGTGGGGATCAGACAGGGTCCAAAGTGATTTCCTCATTGATCTGCCAGTGTGGGGACCAGACAGGGTCCAAAGTGATTTCCTCATTGATCTGCCAGTGTGGGGATCAGACAGGGCCCAAAGTGATTTCCTCATTGATCTGCCAGTGTGGGGATCAGACAAGGCCCAAAGTGATTTCCTCATTGATCTGCCAGTGTGGGGATCAGACAATGTCCAAAGTGATTTCCTCATTGATCTGCCGGTGTGGGGATCAGACAGTGTCCAAAGTGATTTCCTCACTGATCTACCAGTGTGATGATCAGACAATGTTCAAAGTGATTTTCTCATTGATCTGCCATTGTGGGGATCAGACAATTTCCAAAGTGATTTCCTCATTGATCTGCCAGTGTGGGGATCAGACAAGGCCCAAAGTGATTTCCTCATTGATCTGCCAGTGTGGGGATCAGACAATGTCCAAAGTGATTTCCTCATTGATCTGCCAGTGTGGGGATCAGACAGTGTCCAAAGTGATTTCATCATTGATCTGACAGTGTGGGGACCAGACAAGTGTCCAAAGTGATTTCCTCATTGATCTGCCAGTGTGGGGATCAGACAGTGTCCAAAGTGATTTCATCATTGATCCACCAGTGTGGTGATCAGACAATGTTCAAAGTGATTTCCTCATTGATCTGCCAGTGTGGGGATCAGACAATGTTCAAAGTGATTTCCTCATTGATCTGCCAGTGTGGGGATCAGACAGGGTCCAAAGTGATTTCCTCATTGATCTGCCAGTGTGGGGACCAGACAGGGTCCAAAGTGATTTCCTCATTGATCTGCCAGTGTGGGGATCAGACAGGGCCCAAAGTGATTTCCTCATTGATCTGCCAGTGTGGGGATCAGACAAGGCCCAAAGTGATTTCCTCATTGATCTGCCAGTGTGGGGATCAGACAGTGTCCAAAGTGATTTCCTCATTGATCTGCCAGTGTGGGGATCAGACAGTGTCCAAAGTGATTTCCTCACTGATCTACCAGTGTGATGATCAGACAATGTTCAAAGTGATTTTCTCATTGATCTGCTATTGTGGGGATCAGACAATTTCCAAAGTGATTTCCTCATTGATCTGCCAGTGTGGGGATCAGACAGTGTCTAAAGTGATTTCCTCATTGATCTGCCAGTGTTGGACCAGACAGTGTCCAAAGTGATTTCATCATTGATCTCACAGTGTGGGGACCAGACAGTGTCCAAAGTTATTTCCTCATTGATCTGCCAGTGTGGGGATCAGACAGTGTCCAAAGTTATTTCCTCATTGATCTGCCAGTGTGGGGACCAGACAGTGTCCAAAGTTATTTCCTCATTGATCTGCCAGTGTGGGGATCAGACAGTGTCTAAAGTGATTTCCTCATTGATCTGCCAGTGTTGGACCAGACAGTGTCCAAAGTGATTTCATTATTGATCTCACAGTGTGGGGACCAGACAGTGTCCAAAGTTATTTCCTCATTGATCTGCCAGTGTGGGGATCAGACAGTGTCCAAAGTGATTTCCTCATTGATCTGCCAGTGTGGGGACCAGACAGTGCCCAAAGTTATTTCCTCATTGATCTGCCAGTGTGGGGACCAGACAAGTGTCCAAAGTGATTTCCTCATTGATCTGCCAGTGTGGGGACCAGACAAGTGTCCAAAGTGATTTCCTCATTGATCTGCCAGTGGGGGGATCAGACAGTGTCCAAAGTGATTTCCTCATTGATCTGCCAGTGTGGGGATCAGACAGTGTCTAAAGTGATTTCCTCATTGATCTGCCAGTGTTGGACCAGACAGTGTCCAAAGTGATTTCATCATTGATCTCACAGTGTGGGGACCAGACAGTGTCCAAAGTTATTTCCTCATTGATCTGCCAGTGTGGGGATCAGACAGTGTCCAAAGTGATTTCCAAATTGATCTGCCAGTGTGGGGACCAGACAGTGCCCAAAGTTATTTCCTCATTGATCTGCCAGTGTGGGGACCAGACAAGTGTCCAAAGTGATTTCCTCATTGATCTGCCAGTGTGGGGACCAGACAAGTGTCCAAAGTGATTTCATCATTGATCTGCCAGTGGGGGGATCAGACAGTGTCCAAAGTGATTTCCTCATTGATCTGCCAGTGTGGGGATCAGACAGTGTCCAAAGTGATTTCCTCATTGATCTGCCAGTGTGGGGATCAGACAGTGTCCAAAGTGATTTCCTCATTGATCTGCCAGTGGGGGGATCAGACAGTGTCCAAAGTGATTTCCTCATTGATCTGCCAGTGTGGGGATCAGACAAGGCCCAAAGTGATTTCCTCATTGATCTGCCAGTGTGGGGATCAGACAATGTCCAAAGTGATTTCCTCATTGATCTGCCAGTGTGGGGATCAGACAGTGTCCAAAGTGATTTCATCATTGATCTGACAGTGTGGGGACCAGACAAGTGTCCAAAGTGATTTCCTCATTGATCTGCCAGTGTGGGGATCAGACAGTGTCCAAAGTGATTTCATCATTGATCCACCAGTGTGGTGATCAGACAATGTTCAAAGTGATTTCCTCATTGATCTGCCAGTGTGGGGATCAGACAATGTTCAAAGTGATTTCCTCATTGATCTGCCAGTGTGGGGATCAGACAGGGTCCAAAGTGATTTCCTCATTGATCTGCCAGTGTGGGGACCAGACAGGGTCCAAAGTGATTTCCTCATTGATCTGCCAGTGTGGGGATCAGACAGGGCCCAAAGTGATTTCCTCATTGATCTGCCAGTGTGGGGATCAGACAAGGCCCAAAGTGATTTCCTCATTGATCTGCCAGTGTGGGGATCAGACAATGTCCAAAGTGATTTCTTCATTGATCTGCCAGTGTGGGGATCAGACAGTGTCCAAAGTGATTTCCTAATTGATCTGCCAGTGTGGGGATCAGACAGTGTCCAAAGTGATTTCCTCACTGATCTACCAGTGTGATGATCAGACAATGTTCAAAGTGATTTTCTCATTGATCTGCCATTGTGGGGATCAGACAATTTCCAAAGTGATTTCCTCATTGATCTGCCAGTGTGGGGATCAGACAGTGTCCAAAGTGATTTCCTCATTGATATGCCAGTGTGGGGATCAGACAGGGTCCAAAGTGATTTCCTCATTGATCTGCCAGTGTGGGGACCAGGGTCCATAGTGACTTCTTCATTCATGTGAATGGCTTTGTTGGGGTTCCTGTCTGAATCCTGTTTTTCGGGGATTACGAAGGAAATCACGACACAACATTCAGTGAAGAGAACGGTTTGAGAACCTAGTCTTAACTAACCACCTAATAAACATACCAATAAGACACAGACATTAATAATGCCTTCTCCAATTAAGAAATCAAGACTTCACAAAAATGTCTGACCGATAAGGGCCCATACCTAGCTTTAAGTTAGACTAAAAGACATCCTGTCAGCACAATTTGTAATGTGAAATAAAGACAAGGCTGTAATAGCGTGGTAATACTGATTACACTGATACCTCTGGTGAATAAATCTGTTTTGTGGAACTTCTTTAATCACCATTTGGAGTTTCCTGCTTCAAATGGTGCTTATTCAATTTTAAGAAAAACCTATAATTAGAAAATGACCTATTGTTTAAATCAAGTATTAGTGTTTAATGTACATTTTTTAAGTTATTTTTTTTCCCAAGTGACAATGAGTATTAAAGTTAAAAAAAAAGAACTTTTGATACTGAATCTACTGGAGATTTTTAGACTCTTCTTGTTGTTTCAGGAAACAACACTTGTACATTAGCCACAATGAACAGACTCTGACCCTATTATTTGTACTGAAGCATCTAATGAGCGTGTAGAAAGGTCATTGTGAAGGGAGGGGGAGCAGGGAGAGCGGTGATAACACCTATTGTGAATAGTGGATCCTATACTATCAGCTCAGCTCTTTATAGGGGTGGAACTTGTCATTGTAAACCTGACACTGCAGATGAGGAGCCTGCTGAAAACTCATCATGAAAGAACAAGAAGTATGAGTCTAAAACAAATGCCCCAGTGGCCAGCATGAAAATTGCAAACTGCTACTTTTTAAATTGACATCGTAATATGAAAATAAACAGAAATATAGCCAATATTTTTTTAAAACACATGTAAAACAAACACCTAAATTTACTAACAGGTCATTTTCTGATGACAGCTTCATTTAAGGCACTTGTATTTTTGCAAAATAAATAAGTGATTCGAGGTTTTATGATAGTTTAAAAACACACAAGACAGCGCTCATCATCTGACATGATATGGATACAAAGCATACAGTAACATAACAGAACCTACCGCCTTCCATACAGTTTTGTGCAACAGTTAATAATTCTGGAGAGCGCTCCTCCAAAAGCCGTTGGTGAATGCTCACACATCTTAAGGTCCACCAAGGTAACACCTGGAAGGGGACATTGGATAAGCATTTAGAACTCATCAAACTGTGTGAAATGTAAGAAACTAAAGAGGAAAAGAAAAACAAGAAACACGAAGTTCTAAAAAAAAGTGTGCAAAAAGAAATATGAAATTGTACTTTCCAATAGCAAAAGTTTTGTTCAGTTAGCTGCACTAAAAGAGCACGGCCAACAATCTTTTTACTGCCTAATCCTGAGGAAACGTATGAGTGGTGTACTGGCCGTGCATTCATATATTGACTGATCGCCGTTTTCCTTTTTTCCCAACACCGCTGCGGTCTGCATGTGGGTCTCATGACTTCTATTCCGACTTGCAGGATCACACTGAGATTTATGTGTGATTGTCAGGACGAGGACCCATAGACTGACATGGTAAAAGCAGCTAGAGACCCGTGTGCAAGTTGGAATAGAAGTCACGTGAGTGAGAAGAGGATCGGCGTGGGGCTGGAAACCGGGGACGATGAACGGAATGTGAATGGTACCAAATGGGGGCATATAGAGTCCCTACAACTTTATAACACAGAGTTACTGGAAATCCATGTGCTGCTCAGCGGTACTGCTTTACAGAGGAATTGCCCCATAGAATGGGCAATAAAATTGAGCTGTGATACAGCCATGCAGCTGATCTCTTTCACTGCGTCCTAAAGACAACACTGTATAGGAAAAAATGGTATCAGACTTCAGCCACTGGAAAAATAACACAAGCAAGATAAATAGTGCATTTTAACAGATAAAAGATAATCATGTCCAATAAATGGAATATAAATTGAGCTTGAATGTGAATATAATAGGCAAACTATGTATTAGCCTAAAATAAAATAAAACCCATTACATTTTAGGTTTTTTTTTTCTATCTGAATAATTCAAACGGCATATCACAATTTCAAGAAATCCGGCCGGCATTGTACAAAGACCAACACTGCCAAAAAGCAATTTACACTTTAAACAGCAGAGAATCTTTTATATTCTTTGGAATATTCACTTTCTTTTATTATTTTTTTAGACTTGCCCGGGGCCGCACAGTCATAAGCAGAAAATTAAACTAGTATAAAATACTCAAAATGAGCAGACAATCATTTGTATTCTCCTGGAGTATTCCAAGGGCAGAAGACAGAGGGATTTTGGTTTGAAGAGAAAATCACAAAACACAAAATTACAAGTTGACATACTTTACTTAAAGCAGGTCGACACACACGAGAGCCTTGTCATAACACAGCACATTACAAGGTGCGCGGTGTTACTGCTCAGACAAAGGGTGATGGAAGTGACCGGGAATTGATATGATGGACTATCAAGATCACTCCGATCCGAATATACTGCTGCTTTAAAATGAAAAATAGAATCCGATCTAATGTACAGTTTTTTGGACTATGAGACACACCTTTTAGTAAAACCTGCAAAAGACAAAGTGAACAAAAACCCTGCTCTAACTAAATAAGTAAAAGCAAAAGTGCATCTAAATAACACAGAGTTTTTAATACTATTGTTTTTGATCAAAAGTAGCATGAAAGCTATCCCACCACAACACGATAACTCTGTTCGGGATAGTCCTACACTGTCTAATATTAAAAACCTTGCCTTGTGTCAAAGTTGACCTTAATGTGTGAACAAGGGCAGACAAAAGGACTGGGTCCCAAACAGTAGACACCAGTCTGGTGAAGTCTTATATACAATTTCCAGTTCAGGAGAGGGAGGCCTCACCCCAGCTTGCACAGAATGCAAAATACAAAGAAAAAGCACAAAAATTAAGCTTGGTTTGAGTTGATACACATGCAGCATATAAATGCATGCTGACATTGGCCATAAAACATAAAACCTGCAAAAGACAAAGTGAGCAAAAACCCTGCTCTAACTAAATAAGTAAAAGCAAAAGTACATCTAAATAATACAGTTTTTTTAGTAATACTGTTTTTGATCAAAAGTAGCATCAAAGCTATCCCACCACAACACGGTAACTCTGTTCGGGATAGTCCTACACTGTCTAATATGAAAAACCTTGCCTTGTCTCAAAGTTGACGGAAAAATAAAGTTATAGCTCTTAGAAGAACGGGAGGAAAAAAATAAGAACGAAAAATCGGAAATTGGTCTCGTTGTGAAGGGGTTAATAGAGTAAAGATATGATTTTTATAGGGGCTTTGTCCCCTGTATGGCTATGTGGGGAGTTCAAAATGTGTCTTGGGACCGACGCTCTTCATGAGTTTTAGTCATTATTTTTAGAATCCAAAAAATGAAACTGTATTATACTTGTACCTCTGTCCTAAAAAAGTAAATGCATTTTTCAGCAACTAATGTCACTCGGGCATCCCCTAAGTATTCAAATCTGTGACATTTCTTGATCTTGAATCGCTAAGGCATTATAAGTAATGCTTTAATGGGTGTAGTCATACGAGTTACACAGGAAGAATTTAGCACAGCCCATTTAACAAGGATGTAATGTCTTGCTTTTATGTAAAAAAAAAAAAAAAAAAAATTATAATAAAAAATCATACAGACCAAGAGAGCGTCAAACAAGACCTGTTCTTGGAGAGGAAAAATTTCCATTTTCGTTTGTCTGTTCACCGAGCAGCCATTTGTATCAAACGGCAGAGAAATGATCTTATTTAATGTGAAAAAAGGCTGGCCCACCAAGGTGTAAAGTCCCACAGGAGCCTGGCTAATTCTGGATTTATAAAGCCGCTGCTTGCGATTTTCGACTTTGTACACTAGAATGTTTGTTGCAGATGCGTGAAATTATTCACTGATCAACCTGATAAGCAAGCAGACGTCTTAGCTTTGTCACTGACTCAAAAAAGTAAAAAAATGCTTTTAGACGTTACTAAACTTTGGGCTAACAATGCCATCAGGCTATAGCGGGGTATTAAGCATTAGCCTGGAGAAAGTAATGGGAACAGATGATTGGTTATATTATTCCTACCTAGTTACAACCTCTACTCCTAAATTGCGATACAATGTACTATCTCCTGCCAAAGACCGTATTATTTACATGATACCACTGTACACACTTGTTTTAATGCCTCCTCCGTAAAGAGGTTGTCCACTACTTTAGCACTGATGGCCTATCCTTAGGATAGGTTATTAATGTCTGATCGGCTGTGGTCCGACAACCCCGCCGATCAGCTATTATTGGTGGCCGCTGGATGGAAGTACTCGCTTGCCGAGCTGCTCCATAGTTGTAGCGGCCGCCGCAAGGTACTACATATCCTCCTCCTATTCAAATTAATTGGTGCAGTACCCTGTGGCCACCATTACAAGTAGACAGCTCGGCAAGTGAGTAGATGCGGCCATGGGCCAACACTGATAACAGCTGATCGGCGGGAGTGCCAGGTGTTGGACCCCGGCAGATCAGATATTGATGACCTATCCCAAGAATAGGTCATCAGTGTAAAAGTAGTGGAAAAACCCTTATAAATTCATTGTGTGAAAAGAGCCTGAAGACCCACCTCTTCCGACAAGCCTATAACCTGCAGTAACCACCGATCGACCAAACCGCTGCACGACCAGCTCTACCCTCGCCTACTGTATTATCACCCATCCCTTGAAGATTGTGAGCCCTCGCGGGCAGGGTCCTCTCTCCTCCTGTACCAGTTATGACTTGTATTGTTTAAGATTATTGTACTTGTTTTTATGTATACCCCCCTCACATGTAAAGCGCCATGGAATAAATGGCGCTATAACAATAAATAATAATAATAATAATTGTGTGTGACTGAGAACTGACTTTGTTCACCACAGGACTGTACTGAAATGCCATCAATCCCGGGTATATCTTGGGAATAACCCATCCCTTTAGAATTAGAGCGTATAAACTTTATCACACCTAGTTTTTTTTAAAACTTCCTCTGAATGATGTACAAAAAAAAAGAAATATGTTAACTCTGCAAGACAAACAATTTAAAAAGGGACCTGTGAGCCAAAACAGCACAAAAAGGGAGCGTGCCGTTTAGCTTATTGGACATATATACTGTGTAGACACTACCACATTTTGAAGTTATTTTCGGAAATGTGATTGATCAAAAGGTCATTCAGGTAGCCAGGATCTGCAGCATATATGCATCTTAAGGGGTGTACAATTCATGGTAGCTTTCTCTTCTGCCCTGCACTGATCAGAATGATCAGTGTTGACAGAAGGAGAGAGTACCATGCTAGCTATCCTCGTATTAAAAGATGCATACACTTTTTAGATTTTCTTTCTTACTTAAAGGTGTAACACAAAAATTGAGCTTGGTTTGAGTTGATACACATGCAGCATATAAATGCATGTTGACATTGGCCATAAAACATAAAACCTGCAAAAGACGAAGTGAGCAAAAACCCTGCTGTAACTAAATAAGTAAAAGCAAAAGTGCATCTAAATAATACAGAGTTTTTGGTAATACTGTTTTTGATCAAAGTAGCATGAAAGCCATCCCACCACGACACGGTAACTCTGTTCGGGATAGTCCTACACTGTCTAATATGAAAAACCTTGCCTGTGTCAAAGTTGACCACAATATAGCCGTGTGAGGGCTTGTTTTTTTACGGGGCAACTTCTACTTTTGAATGACATCATTCATTTTATCATGAAATGTACAGGAAAGCGGGAACAAAAATTCCAAGTACCGTATATACTTGAGTATAAGCCGAGATTTTCAGCCCATTTTTTAGGCTGAAAGTGCCCCCTCTCGGCTTATACTTGAGTCATTGTCCCAGGGGGTTGGCGGGGGGAGGGGGAGCAGCAGGAGTTGGCAGCTGTCACATCATACTCACCCCCTCCTAGTGCGGTCTCTACATTTCCTTGATTCTCAGATGGTTTCCAGCACCAGCAGCTCTTCCTGTGTTCAGTGGTCACATGCTACTACTCATTAAAGTAATGAATATGCTCACAACTCCACTCTCATAGGCGTGGAGCGCAAATTCATTACTTTAATGAGCGGTACCACGTGACCGCTGAACACAGGAAGGAGCTGCCGGCCTCGGGACGATGGAGAAGCAAGAAGTGCAGAGACCGCGCCAGGAGGGGGTGAGTATGACGGGGAGGACGGGGGGAGCCATGCGATATTCACCAGTTCCCGTTCCACCGTCGCGCGCCTCTGTGTCTTCCGCGTCCTCTAGCTGTGACGTTCAGGTCAGAGGGCGCGATGACGTGGTTAGTGCGCGCCCTCTGCCTGAACAGTCACTGCAGAGACACGGAAGACAGAGCAGCGCGCGGTGGAATGGGGACAGGTGAATATCCCAAGTGCCGGGGGCCTGAGCCAGCAGGGACACCGGCACCTGGCCTCCATAGCATGCCAGTGTCCCCGCCTGCTCAGGACACCGGCACCTGGACCTCAGCGACGAGAGGTGAGTATGTCATTTTTTTTTTGTAATCGCAGCAGCATCATACGGGGTGTTGTGAGTTCATTTTCTGGTCCACCAGTTGTGAGTCATCCTGCCAGGCTCCCTCTGGTGGTAACAGGAGGTAGTGAGGCTGATTTAATCAGTAGAGATCTGCCACCTGATAATGAGGATGACAATTGGACCTCAGGAATCTCAGACTGGATTTAAGACAGCCGACTCCCGATTCTGATGCTGGTGATTCCTTCTGGCTTGTCAGGTCTTGGTTTTCAGCTCTGTTCCAGTCATCTAAAGCTAAGTTTTTCTGCTAATGTTCACACTTGATTTTGTTGGTCTATTCAGTTTTTTGTGTGGTCAGCCAGCCCCGGCTGGGGCTGTGCTGAATTTCCACTCTTATTTACCTGTATTTGCCAATTTGCTTTTTGTCCCTTATTAGATTGGCCTCTTTTTGCTCTGTCTCAGAATATTTCAGAGTGCTGATATAGTGGGAGAAGTCTAGTGACTTCAGGGTTAATTTTGCTATCAGAAGTGTTGGACATTATTTTTGTAGGGTTTTTTGCAGATTGCAGACAGTGTCTTTCCTTTCCTATCCTTTCTAGTTAGTTTGGGCCCCATCGTTGCTCAGCCTATTTTCCTACCTGTGTTTGTGCTTTCATCTTGTTTCACCGTCAATACATGTGTGAGGGCTGTCTTTCCTTTGGGGTCTGCTCTGGGGCAGTTAGTTTTCCCCTTTTCTTGCTTCAGGCTTATGTAGTTCTCCGGCTGTGACGAAGCGTCTAGGATCATCGTAGGTACGCTCCACGGCTGCTGCTAGTTGTGTGGTTAGGATCAGGGATTTGCAATCTGCATAGTTACCAACCTCTCTGGTTTTCTGTGACTTAGCTTGTTTTGTTTTTTTCTCCTCAGTGACCCATTCATAACAACGGGCATATTATTCTATGGAGCATCTTATGGGGCCATCAACCTTTATGGAGCAGCATATGGGGCATATTATTCTATGGAGTATCTTATGGGGCCATCAACCTTTATGGAGCAGCATATGGGGCATTAGGGCATATTATTCTATGGAGCATCTTATGGGGCCATCATTAACCTTCTATACAGCATTATATGGGGCATATTTTAATATGGAGCAACTTATGGGGCCCTCATTAACCTTTGTGCATTATATAGGGCATATTTTAATATTAGCATCTTATGGGGCCATAATTAACCTTTGTGCAGAATTCTATGGGACAAATTTTTGTATGGAGCATCTTATGGGGCCCATCATGAACTTTATGGAGCATTGTAAGGGGCATATTTCGTATGGAGCATTTTATGGGGCCCATCGTGAACTGTATGGAGCATTATATGGGGATCCTGATTCAATATGGACATTTAAAAACATTTAACCTACTTATGTCTCAATTAATTTGACTTTTATTGGTATCTATTTTTATTTTTGAAATTTACCAGTAGCTGCTACATTTTCCACCTTTGGCTTATACACGAGTCAATAAGTTTTCCCATTTTTGTGTAGCAAAATTAGGGGCCTTGGCTATACTCGGGTTGGCTTATGCTCAAGTATATACGGTACATCTAAATTGTAAAAAAAAAAAAAAAAAAAAAAAAAAAAAGTGCAATTCCAAAATTGTTTTTTTTTTTTTTTTTTTTTTAATTTACACTGTCCACTACTGTCCATTTACATAAGGTAAATCTGACGTGGCAATATGATTTTCTAGGTCAGTACAATTACGCAGAAGGCAAACATGTATATTTTTTTTTGTTTTTTATTTTTTTATTTAAGTGGTGAAAAAATATTTGGAAATTTGTAAAAAGAAAAAAATTGCTTGTGTTGCCATTTTTATGAAACCCATAACATTTTAAGTTTTTGGGAAATAGGGTTGTGTGAGGACTTAGTTTTTTGCATCCTGAGCTGACGTTTTTACGGCTATCATTTGGTAGATACATGGTTTTTATCACCTTTTATTACATTTTATTTCAATGTTTCAGCAGTTAAATATGTAATACTGTCGTTTATATGATTTCTGTTGTTATGCCGTTTACTAGTCGGAATAATTTATTTTAGATTTTGATTGTTTGAACTTTTATAAACACAGTGATACCAAATATGTGTAATTGAAATTTTTTCGACACATTTTTAAAATTTTTTTTTTCACTTTTTACTGTATCTCTTCGCTTGTGCTATACATACCAGTGCTACAGCATTGCTGTGTACAGTGAACATCATGGACTCCTGTGAGCGCCAGCTACCGGCTGGCTTTCACAGGAATAACGTATACACAGACACGGGTTTTCAGCAGACCCATCAATGCCCCGCAATCACGACACAGGTGTCACGTGCCCCGTCCTGGAGGCCGGTAACTGATACAACAGGACGTGGCACGTGTGATTGTCCTATGTGACGACGTCCCCAGGTCGGTAACTAATACAATAAGACAAAGGGAATGGGGAAAACCTGGGTAACAATAACAATGGTGGCCCTGCGATAGGGAATGGAGACGAGGAGACCTCCTGCACTCCCCTGAGTCAGTGTCCATACACTCCTAGCGTTCCCTAGGCTGGTTCCGCACCGGGCGCCGATCAGGAACCTCAAAATCCTGACTCGCCCTGCACCTAAACCCTCACTAGGGAATTGGTCGGTACGGAAACTAATCCCACCACTGCACTAAACACACATAAGGAAAAGCGACATAACAGGGGAACACCACTTAGCTTTGCTTTGTTGCTTATGCTCCCAGCAACAGAGCCCACCACCTGCGTGCATCTTTTCCTCCACCGTGTCCATCATCTGGGTGCACTGTCCAGAAACGGATCTTCTCAGCACCATAGTGCAGCCTTGGAGCAAACAGAGTCCACACCTGCGTGCAGCTGTCCAGAAACAGAGTCCTGCCAGTGAGTCCAGCTTTTCTGCCAAAGGGTCCAGCATGCCTGAGTCCAGCTCTCAGCAACAACGTCCAGCATTTTGAATGCAGGTCTACACCATAGCTGCCACTCCACCAATCCATGCACGAACTCCTTGCTGACACCATAACTGCAACTCCACCATGCCATGCCAGCCCTCCTTGCAGACACCATAGCTGACACTCCCGGACTCTCACTGAGCTGCCCGTGACTCTCCTTTAGCTCCATCCTTCACCCAGGCTTGCTTGCAAATGAGGACCTTATCACCAACAGTGATTAACACACCTGATACTCTCTTATAGAGCACTCACACCTGTAACAAAATTACGTGCACAAACTAAGGTAACCAGAGTGCAATGACCCAAATGGCCACCGGGGGAAAAACTACAACTGAAATCACCACAGTGCAATGACCCTAATGGCCACCGGGGGAAAAACCACCTTTGGCACACAGCCAAAGGAAAAAAAGAAAAAGGTTACTTTGTGCATTTACTCTGTCATATCCAACCTGGATCATGACAACAGGCACGTCAATGGGCACATAAAATTATGCACTCCCCTGCTAGTGCTCGTTATATGCGGCTGTCAGAGATTGACAGCGGTGTTTATCAGGTTAACAGCCACAGGCGGAGAGTTCATCAACCCAGTGGTTGTTAAAAGCAGATGATGCAGTAATTGGCAACACAGCGGTGTAACAATACTCCACAGAGGCCAGTGACATCACCAACGGGGGCCGCACTGATCTCCTGCACGCCGGGTATTGTAACACAGCTGTGTTTCCGGCTCATTACTGCAGATCTGAGGCAACAAGAGTGGGCGCTGTCACTGTGCACAAGGCACTGCTCCTGAAATGAGTGTCATTGACAACGCATTGTTTCAGGAAGGGAGCTGAGGCTATGACATTGACCGCACCCTCTGCCCCCTGCTCTGATGACGCTTCGATCGAGTAACCCAGGGTGACTGGGGGCTCCCAAACGAATTGTCATTAAACAGGAAGTAAAAAAAAATAGACTAGCTAGCAAGTAGAGAGTTAGTTAGGGAACAGTAAAAATTTTTTAAAGCAAATAGATAGGGACTAAGATAAAATTTACTTTTGCCTTTGGACCACCCCTTAAAGTAACAATATAATATAGAATAACTTGAAATAAAGCTATAAACTAAAATGCATTTAAAAATCTGTCACATTTTCTTCATATATGAGTGACAAGAACTTGTCCATGCTGGGCACGTAAACAGGTGCAGATCATTTCTTACCTGGAATGCCGAGAGTTTATTCCTGAGGTTCACAAGGATTATTCTGGCCAGAAGTAAGAAGATTGGATTGGCTGTCAAGCTGTAGACTGATTCTCCATCAAGAACAAGCGTGCCCAGAATTGCAGCTCTCACAGTATTGCCCTGGAAAATAACACCAATACATATGGCTTAAAGGATGTTAACATTAAATCTGTAAGAAAAAAAAGAATTTAACGATGGGTTCAAGATGGTACAAGAAGCATGGAAGTTAAGGATTTTGTACTTGTAAACTTTCAAACACTGTGACAAATGTCATCATTGTTAGTTTTACTTGATGTATGTGACAGTTATCTGTAATCTTTATAGAATACTATTTAAAATGTTTCACAAATCAACAGTACAATAAAAGATAAGAAACATTGTAAGGCTGTGTGCACATGTATGCAGAAAATTTCTGCATAAAAACAGGACTCCTTCCCAGTAAACGCGCGTTTTTTTCCGCGCGGTTTTCTGCAATTTTTGCGCGTTTTTGCAGCAATTCTTTCTGCACGTCCTCAGATACATATAAAATAGCCAGAAATGCAGAATTTACCGCAAAATTAATGAGCATGCTGCGTTTTTTTACCGCAAAGCGTTTTTTTGAGGTAAAAAACCCATCAATATGCACAAAAAGTGCAAAATGCATTAAAATGAATGGGAAGCTTCTTTTTCGCGTTTTTCCCGCAGATTTTTTTGTAAATCCGAGTGAAAAACGCGGAAAAAAGCTCTGTGTGTGAACACAGCCTAATAGATCTTATCAAAGAAATATGCTTTAACCAGTTATCAAATTTTCCTTAAAGTATAACAGTCGGTTTAATTTTAGTTTCATAAATGAATAGCGCACATAAAAGTAAGCAACTTTGTAATAAATATTATCAGAGAAATATATTTCTTTCTCTGCCAGAATTGATCAGTCATTATCAAAATTCTCAATTCTTAGGTAAAATCTGTATTCAGTGAAGACAGACTCTATCATTACTGAGATGGAATTGTATCAGTAGCAGTTGCCATCTCCTATGTAGATGAGGCAGGAGGAGCTAGAGCTTCTCCGTCCTTCACCGACCTACATAAAATCTTATCAGAAGCAGCCTGTTACAGAACCACTCAGCACCCAGAATATGTTGTGCAGTTATATGTATATATAATAGGTTCCATGTGAGATGCATGTCCCTAATGTATCAGCAGTGTCCGCCCTCCCCCTACCTTTGTAATTCCCACAGTAAACATACGCAGGCTCCGGCCACCTGCTGCTTTTGTAATGCATGTCTGGCCTGACGCTTGTCTATTGGCCGCCCCTCTGTATTTGTGTGATATATTCTGTGTCCTGTGAGTAAAGTGTTGTCAGACTGGAAATACATGGAGAAGCAGTGATCTTTTATATGCGCCCATGCACTCAGAGGAATTCCAGCCAGCATCCTTCATTCAGATTCCAGCCAACGCAGAGCGGACCTCCGAAAACACGGGGTGGTACTGAAAGAGGTACCCCAGCTTGGAAGACCACATTACACTGGTGGCAGCAGTGGAATTTGATACCCCTTCTACAGGAGGAAAGGAAAGAAATGGAAAATAATTACCAGAAGTTAAAGAGGACTACCTTAAAAGACCTGGTGGAAGCCCGAGGGTTGATCGCCAGCAACAAAACAAAAGCGGATTTGATAGCAGTCATCATGGAACACGACAGTGCAGCGTCCCCCAATGTGAATGTGGAGGAGACCGAATTCCAGAGGGAGGTAAAGAACAGACTGGTGTTCTATGGCCCAAACCCTGCAGTAGAGATTATACGAGAAGTGATGGCTGATGTGCGTACTGATCTGAAGGAAAAGATGGCCGAGCGGACCAGGATAGAGCTAGCCAAGATGGAGATGGCAGAGCGGACCAAAGTGGAGCTGGCCAAGATGGAGATGGCAGAGCGGAGAGAGGAGAGTCAGCGAGCAGGGGGAGCTCTGGCCTTCGACCAGGTACCTTCAACAGTAAGCTACAAAAAGATCCAGTACAATGCCTTCCGACAGTTCGGGGAGGCACAGGAAGACATTGATGGCTTTCTGCAGGACTTTGAGCGGCAGTGTGCTCTTCATCAAGTAAAGCCGGAGGAACGGGTTCAGATTCTGGCCAGCAAGCTGACAGGCCGGGCAGCGGACGCCTATCGCACGGTACCTGATGAGGACTGTATGGACTATGAGCGGATCAAAGAAGTGATCTTGGCCCGGTATGCGTTGACACCAGAGGCCTACCGCCAAAAGTTCGTCGGACTTATAAAACGAGTAACCGATACCCACGCTGAATGGGCCTGTAAATTACGGCGGTCACTGCTACAGTGGGTACAAGGGAGCCAAGCAACCACTAAGGAGGACATCCTCCAGCTCTTCCTGTTAGAACGATTCTTTAATGGACTAAACCCCGAGACACAGGAATGGCTTCGGGACAGGCGGCCAACGACTCTTGAGGAAGCTGCTCGTCTGGCCGATGAACATCATGATGCCAGGAGGCCGCAGTTGTCCGGATCAAGGTGGTCACTAGGGGCCCGCCCATGAACCTGGAGGGCCCCAAACCACCGAAGATTGTAGGGGGACCAGCTAGAAACCCGGCCTACAACAGTCCCCCTGGGGCGCGATGCCACACCTGTCATCAGCTGGGCCACCTTCAAAGACAATGCCCCAACCGGACTCAGCATATCCAGTGGCCAAAGGCGGGAACAGCTACCTTCAGCCGGGCTGCTGTACACTGCTACCAAGGCGAAGCTGACCCGGCATTGGGGCTACGATTAACCAAGGGGTGGAAGAGATGGAGGAAGTGCTGCATGAAGTAGACCCCGTGCAGGCAGCCCGGGCAGATAATCGACAACACCATCGACAAGTCGTGTGGGTTAATGGGAAACGTATGCAGAGACTAAGATTCCGGGGCAACTTTGACCCTTGTGAAGCCTCATCTCGTCCGGGACCAAGAGAAGACGGACCGGACAGTGGCAGTCCGTGTAGCAGGGGGAGCCATATATCGACTACCCACTGCCAGGATTCACCTGAACTGGGGAGTCGGGGATGGCCTTGTTGAGGTCGGCTTGATGGAGGATTTGCCTGCAGACGTCTTGCTGGGAAATGACTTGGGGCCCATGTTGTCTGCATTCTCGGTGGCCCCTCTGGCTGAGACATATCCTGTGACCACCCGGAGACAAGCTCGAGCTGCGGAGGCGGAATCACACTCAGAGGCCCAGGTAAGACATTCCAGCCCTACACGTATTCCCATAGCCAGACACATTTCTTGGGCCACCCCAGATGAATTTAAGAGGGAGTTACTTGAGGATCCTTCATTAGAGGGATATCGTGGGAAGGCACAGGAGGGGAGAGGGGTACTGGAAGGGGAACAGTTTGTATGGAAGCAGGGACTCCTCTACCGGATCACAGAGCTGCACCACACAGGGACGAGCCCCACTATAAAACAACAGCTGGTAGTTCCCAAGAAGTATATGCAGGAGTTACTGCGAATCTCTCATGATATACCCTTGGCCGGGCACTTCGGCGTCAGTCGCACCAGGCATCGTCTGACACAAAACTTCTTTTGGCCGGGGGTAACCTATGATGTTCGTCAGTACTGCCAGACCTGTGACAGTTGTCAGCGCATTGGCAAGAGGGGGGATCGATGCAAGGCCAGATTACGCCCCCTCCCCATTGTGGAGGAACCATTTAGCCGAGTAGCGGTCGATCTGATAGGGCCGTTAGCCAAACCCAGTCCGTCCGGGAAAAAGTATAAATTGACAGTGGTAGATTATGCCACACGGTATCCAGACGCTGTTGCGTTACCTAACATACTGGCAGAGACGGTGGTGGCCGCCCTGCTCCAGGTTTTCTCACGGGTTGGATTTGCCCGGGAGATTATCTCGGACCAGGGTACCCAGTTTACAGCAGAGGTGACCAACCAACTGTGGAAGCTGTGCAGCGTAAAGTCCATTAGAATCGCCCCATACCACCCGCAAACCAATGGGTTGTGTGAACGCTTTAACGGGACATTAAAACAGCTCATTGGGACTTTTACCAGGACCTACAGGGACTGGGAGAAATTCTGCCACACCTCCTGTTTGCCTATCGGGAGGTGCCCCAAGAATCCACGGGGTTCTCCCTGTTCGAGCTGGTATACAGGAGACGGGTAAGGGGACCCCTAGACTTAGTGCTGGAACACTGGGAAGGGGAGGGCCTCATAGAAGGGGTACCTATTGTACCCTATGTGCTGGAATTCCGGGACCGCCTACAGGAGCTGACCCAGGTTGTACGTGAGAACCTGCAGGTGACACAGCGGCACCAGCGCTTATGGTACGATCGGAGGGCCAGAGAGCGCACTTTGGAAATAGGACAGAAGGTCCTGGTGTTAGAGCCTACTAAGCAGAATAAGTTTCAAGCTGCATGGCAGGGGCCCTACCAGGTAGTGGGGAAAATAGCTGACACAACCTATAATGTCGCCGATTGTAACGACCCCAGGGTTATCCGCATGTTCCACGTGAATATGCTGAAGCCCTACCGGGAGCGCCCTGAAGAGGTAGTGGCCATCTGTGCACATGAAGCAGAGGATTTAGCTGGACGTCCCTTGCCGGATGTCTTAGGGGAAAGGACTCAGTCTAAAACATGGGACCAGGTACACTTGGGCGAAGACCTAGGCCCCCGGGAGAGAGAGCAGGCGGAGGCGTTGTTGAGGCTGCGACAGAGGATGTTTTCAGAGAGACCGGGGTACACTCGCCTGGCACAACACAAGGTTGAGACCCAGGATCAGACCCCCCTGCGACAAAACCCCTTCCACGTCCCTGAGTCTGTATGAGAGGGGATGCGACAAGAGATGCTGCATTTAGGGGTCATTGAAGAGTCAGATAGTCCCTGGGCATCCCCCGTAGTGTTAGTGCCCAAGAAGGATGGGACTACACGGTTTTGTGTAGACTATCTTAAGCTCAATGAGAAAACAGTGACGGATGCATATCCCATGCCGCGTGTGGATGAGTTGTTAGACCGGCTGGTGGGGGCAAAGTATTTGACCACCATCGATCTATGCAAAGGCTACTGGCAGATTCCCCTTAGTCCTGACGCTATTCCCAAGTCGGCATTTGTCACCCCGTTCGGCTTATTCCAGTTTCGAGTTATGCCATTTGGGATGAAGAATGCCCCGGCGACCTTCCAACGGCTGGCTGACCGGCTTCTGGATGGTCTCCAGGACTATGCTTGTGCCTACCTGGACGACATCGCCATCTACAGTACGACATGGGAAGAGCATCTAAATCACCTAGAGACAGTATTGGACAGGATCCACCAGGCCGGAATCACCCTGAATCCAAACAAGTGTCACGTGGGCAAAGCAGAGGTTCAGTATTTAGGGCACTGGGTGGGAAGTGGGAAACAGCGACCAGAACCAGCCAAGATTGAGGCCATAGCCAAATGGCCCATCCCACGCACTAAAACCCAGGTCATGGCGTTTCTAGGGACAGCGGGGTATTACAGGAAATTCGTTCCCAATTACAGCAGCATAGCCAAGCCCCTCACTGATCTGACCCGTAAGAACCAACCCCGCCAGGTAACCTGGAGCTCAGAGTGTGAGGAAGCCTTCCGCCAACTAAAGGACGCCCTCACCAATACCCCTGTATTGGCCGCACCCGATCCAACTAAACGTTTCCTTGTTCACACAGACGCTTCTATGTTTGGATTGGGGGCAGTACTGAGCCAAGTCGGGCCGGACGGCCAAGAACACCCGGTAGCTTACCTGAGTCGGAAACTACTGCCCCGTGAAGTAAGCTATGCGGCCATTGAGAAGGAGTGCCTGGCGGTAGTATGGGCACTCAAGAAGTTGCAACCATATTTGTATGGACAACAGTTTTCCCTCCTAACGGACCATAATCCCGTAGTCTAGCTTAATCGGGTCTCCGGAGACAACGCCAGATTGCTGCGGTGGAGTTTAGCCCTACAACCTCTGGACTTCACCATCCGATGGACTAAGTCGACAAACAGAACTTGTACCAACCCCATAAACTTTGGTCATCCCCAAACCGATCCGTTGAGGATCAGACTGTGTATGCCGATCGCGTCGCTGAAAAGGGGGAGCCGTGTTACAGAACCACTCAGCACCCAGAATATGTTGTGCAGTTATATGTATATATAATAGGTTCCATGTGAGATGCATGTCCCTAATGTATCAGCAGTGTCCGCCCTCCCCCTACCTTTGTAATTCCCACAGTAAACATACGCAGGCTCCGGCCACCTGCTGCTTTTGTAATGCATGTCTGGCCTGACGCTTGTCTATTGGCCGGCCCTCTGTATCTGTGTGATATATTCTGTGTCCTGTGAGTAAAGTGTTGTCAGACTGGAAATACATGGAGAAGCAGTGATCTTTTATATGCGCCCATGCACTCAGAGGAATTCCAGCCAGTGTCCTCCATTCAGACTCCAGCCAACGCAAAGCGGACATCCGAAAACACGGGGTGGTACTGAATGAGGTACCCCAGCTTGGAAGACCCCGTTACACAGCCGTTATCTCCTATCTCAGTAACTGGAACGTCTGTGTCACGGGTTTACCGCAAGAGAGGAGCCAGAAGGCCGCAGCGTCTGATTTCTCCTACTCCTGCACTGGTTAGAAGTAGAGTTGAGCGACTTTGGTCGGATCGGGTTTCGTGAAACCCGAATGAAACAAAATTTGAGTCGGATGAAACTGGTCCGACTAGGGCAAAAAAAGTCGGGAGTTTCGTCCGAAACCCGACCCCAATGCAAGTCAATGGGAAATAAAAGTCGGCATTGAGCGGATGACATTCATCCACTCAATGCCGACTTTTATTCCCCATCGACTTGCTTTGGGGTCGGGTTTCGGACGAAACGCCGACTTTTTTTTGCCCTAGTCGGACCAGTTTCATCCGACTCAAATTTTGTTTCATTCGGGTTTCACGAAACCCGATCCGACCAAAGTCGCTCAACTCTAGTTAGAAGCACTTCACCTTCGTATTAAACAGTGTACATTTCTTTTGCCATGCCTGGGTTAATCTGCTCAGTTGAGAGCTCCTGGAGAGTTTAGGCTCTCAGCGGTGCACTGTGTGCCACTCCCATCTCATAAGTAATCTGGGTCTTGGCTAGTACTCATTGTAAGAGTTAGCTTTTGTTGCTTGGCTGAAGGTTGTTGTTAGTGGCTGTTGTTGGAGAAGGCATTTTGTGGATTTATCTGTGACTGTTGCTAGGTTTTCAGTGTGTTCCTTCCTTCTCCTACTTTGGTTTACCCCCATCCTACACTCTCTGATGCATCCCTCTGTTATTTGTATGTGTATATTTGTATGTTTGGTATTTTTCGTCACCCCTGTTCATATAACCTTGTTAGTCTGTTTGGTGTATTACGGTACGCTATTACTCCCCTCTTCCCTGGGTGGGGGAAGGGGACAGACTTAGGGCGGATTCAAGAGCTAAGGCAAGGTACGTGGCCCCAGTGTCTTCACCATCAGAAATAATCAGGGGAACAGGGTGAGCTAGGGTGCCTCTGGCGTTAGAGACAGGGAAGGAGCCCCTGGTCCCAGCCATCCGACAACAGTCATGATAGTCTGTCTTCACTGAAAACAGTGAGAAAAAAAAATCCGGTGGTAACCTCACTGAGTTGGAATGGAAGGCCATTTCCACCCTGAAAAACAACAGGGATATCATTATAAGAGCGGCGGATAAGGGGGGGGGGGGGGGGATACCCATTCAAGATAGAAACACCTATCTAGAAGAGGCGTACCGCATACTTTCAGATACTAGTACATATGGGCTACCCAATATGGACACATATAATAAGTCCATCCGCACATACAATGAGTTAATCAAAGATGCTGGGTCATTGGGGATTTTGAACAAACAAGAGAAGGATTTTTTGAGCGTGAAAGATCCAGCAATGGCATTCTTATACCATCTTCCCAAGCTGCGCAAAAACATTTTAAACCCTCCAGGACGCCCAATCATCTCCGGGATTGGTGCACTGACCTCAAATTTAGCAGCATATATAGATGGAATAATGAATCCCAAAGTCAGCCAGTTGAAAAGTTTTTTAAGAGATTCAACACATTTAATTCAAACCATTGAGAACATCAGGTGGGAGGAGTCCTATTTATTTATATCTATGGATGTAACAGGACTGTATACGAATATTGACCATGTGATAGGTCTAGAATGTTTTGAACTGTTTGTTGCTGGTGATGATAGGATCCCAGTAACTCAAAAGGATTTCATTATGAGAGGCATGTCCTTAATTTTGAATAATAATTATTTCACGTTTGAGGGGAAGGTTTACCATCAGAAATGGGGCATGGCCATGGGCTCGAGGGTGGCGTCTACGTATGTAAATTTATTCATGGCCACCTTCGAGTCCTGGCATGTTTTTAATAATACATTCAGGGATGATATCATTTATAAGCGTTTTATAGACGATATTTTAATATTTTATAATAATCATAGGAACACAGTATCTGAGATCCTGGAGATTATCATGTGCAATAATTGGGGAATTGAATTAACACCTGAGATTAGTAAAATGGAGATCAACTTTTTGGATTTAACGATAAAACATGATGGTAAAGGTAAAATAATAACAAGGAATTTTTTCAAAAAAGTTGATGCCAACAGCTATGTATACTACAAAAGTAACCATTACAACAAATGGTTGACAAACGTACCAAAAAATCAGGATCAACGAATAAGGAAAAATTGCACCTTACTAAAAGATTATAAGGAACAAAGTAAATGTCTAAGAGAGAGATTTTTAGAGCGTGAATACCTTAAAAAATTAGTAAAAAAAAAACATACTCAGAGGCTAAGGGAATTTCAGAAAGTAGTTTAATACATGGGACAGAAAATAAAAAATCTACAGATGAATACTATACCACTAATTTCATCACAACCTTTTCTTCCCAAAATGGCACTATCAGGAACATAATACAGAAGCATTGGAAGGTCCTACTAAATGACCCAGTCTGTCAGAAAGTATTACCAACTAGACCAGTTGTTACCTTTAGGAGGGCGCCATCCCTAAAAAAGATTTTAGCCCCTAGTAGAATTAGGGATGTGGGAGACAAAAAAGCCCTGAATGCAGGAAAAAGTACCTTACAGAAGCACATAAGAGGTTCCTTTAAATGTAAAAACAAAAACTGCTTGTGTTGTTTATGGATCAGTGATAATGTAAATACCTTTTATTCAAATAGTGATAATGATAACGTATACGACATTAATTTTAAGCTAACATGTAAATCCAGTTTTGTGATTTATCTAATTGATTGTTGCTGTGGGAAACAATATGTGGGACGCACTACACAGCCTCTACATCCAAGGATGAATTCACATAGACACAATATCTCTAAGGCTATGTGCCCACGTAGCGTTTGAAAACGCTCACTGAAAACCGGACTCCTTCCCAGAAATCGCGCGGTTTTTTCCCCGCGCGATTTCACCGCGATTTTACCGCGATTATGATCGCGATTTTGCCGCGATTTTCGCGTGCGATATTCAAGCACTTTCCAAGCGATTTGAAGCATTGCTTGGAAAGTGATTGACAGGTTAGTCACACTCGTCAAACATAGTGTTTGACAAGTGTGACCAGGTTTTTACTATTGAGGCCGCCTATGCGGCATCAATAGTAAAAGATAGGATGTTAAAATGCAAAAAAAAAATAAAAAAATTGGGGTATATTTACCTTCCGGCGTCTCGCGCTGCCATCCCGGGCCACAGCGTTCCCAGTAATGCCTTGCGAGACCTGTGATGACGTAGTCTCGCGTTGCTATAGCGATCTCGCGAGATCACTAGAGTCACGCGAGACACGTCATCATAGGGCCTTGCCGCAAGGCATTACTGGGAACGCTAGGCCGGGAATGCAGCGCGGGACGTCGGAAGGTAAATATACCCCGATTTTTTATTTTTTATTCTTTTTTTTTCAGGGGTATGGTACCCAGGGCCTGGAGGACAGTCTCCTTTCCTCCACACCGTGGGTACCAACCGCACATGAGACGCTTAACTTCCCGCATGGTGGGCATAGCCACATGCGGGAAGTAAGCGATTATCATGCATTCCTATGGGTGCGGAATCGCGGCAATTCTTTGCGATTCCGCACAAAAGAATGAGCATGCTGCGATTTTTTCCGCAATGCGATTCCGCCACGGAAAAAAGCGCAGCATTAGCACAGCATGTGCGGAATGCCATAGGAATGCATGGGGGGCGTTCTGTACACGATTTTTAAACGTTTTCGCAACGTTTTCGCGCCAAAAATCACGGCAAAAACGCTTAAAAATCGCTACGTGGGCACACAGCCTAAAGGATATCTGAAACATGGCTTGTCTTGACATTGTTTTGAAAAACACGGGAATAAAGCCTCACTACGAGTTACACCTATAGATCATATACGAGTAGATACCCCAAACAGAATACAGTGTCTAAATAAGAAAGAACTGTATTGGATATATAAACTAGATACCATTCATCCTAAAGGCCTCAATGAGTTGGTAGATCTTTTTTGATAAGCTGTCTCTCATGTTTCTTTGTCCCTAGCGGCCCGACGGATTTCCTTCCCTGACCTGGCGGGTCAGCGTTCTCACGTGGGGGTCCGTTATTGGATGTCGGACACCTAGTGGGAATTTTACCAAACAATCGGTTAATTCCAAATTACATAACCATTCCTTGCAAGTGGAGAGATAGCATACAGGCTTCCGGCTTGCCTAAAACCTGTGGGTTGGAGACCAGTCATTCTATCTTTATAAAATTTTAATATATATTTATTATAGGTTTCATACATTTTTTAAATGAAAGACTGATTGTTTAGATGTTCAATGTGTTTTATCAGAGGTTATATTTTGATATAAAGTTATCGTGACTGACGTATGACATTTTAACATTGGAGGGGGCGTTTTCACAGGAAGTGATGTTTTGTCTGTTTGTGATGTCATGAAGGTCTTCTATAAAACCACAACCATTCCTAACAAGTGGAGAGATAGTATGATGGTAATGGGAAGCCTTAAGTGTTCTGGCTTGCCTAAAATCTGTGGGTTTGATTCTAGTCAACTCTATTTTTATAAAATTTTAATATGTAGTGATTATAGGTTTCATACACTTTTTCAAATAAAAGATTGATTTTTTTTTTAGATGTTTGATGTGTTTTATCAGAGATTAGATCTTGATATAAAGTTGTCATGACTGGTGTATGATATTTTGACATTGGAGGGGGTGTTTCCACAGGAAGTGATGTCTTTTTGCATGTAATTGTGGTGTCATGAAGGTTTTGTATAAAACCACTGCTGTAATCAGATACTGTAATTCTTTGGCCCTGACGAAGTGGCAGATATGCCACGAAACGTGTCGGCACAATAAAGCTATGAAGAATATTTCTGTCCTTTTGTGGTCAGCGCAGATACATTGAAAAACCCGGTCTTTTTCTTCCTCCTTTGTGACATTGGTATCTACGGGAGTCTGCAGCAACCACTGGTTCCTTTCACATTCTGCAAGGGGTTGTGACTGTTCACAACCTGTAAAGGTGAGTGCACTAACCGTGTATTGTCACCCAGAAAATCACTTTCATCGCCCTATGTGCGCTCTCTTTCCTTAATTTCACTGAATACAGGTTTTACTTACAAATTGAGAATTTTGATAATGACTGATCAACTTTGGCAGAGAAAGAAGCCAGAACTTTAATTGTCGCCAGCACTGATCTTTCACTCTTGAAAACTGCTCAAATCCATCTTTAGATATGTCTTCAATGAGGGATCAGATTACAGAGAAGGAAAAAGGATCTGGAGGGAGACAGAGGCACGGACCCACAGAGAAGCTGCTGCAGCTTCTAGTAATTAGGACCTGCACAGTGGAAAACTGGCAAAAATTAAGGATACAAGTGATATAGTGGACAGAAATAGTGTTATTCCTCATGTGTATGCACAACAACTTCTTCTGAAAAGTCACCTGTTACAAAAGTTGCAGTTTAAAACTGTTGTCTCACTTACCCCCACAAAAAAATAAAAGCGTGGTCCATGTGATAATCTAATAAAAACTATAATCATTATATTCCATTTTTCTAGTACAAGTTAGTCCAATGGTCTCCTGACCAAATTACATCCAGTTCCATTCAACTGACCACTGCAGCATCACCAATCAGGATGCACATGGGTTGTGAGCAAGTAACGTTTCTCCAAGCGCTTGTTTATTTGAGGGCGTAATCTCTTAATTGAGCCTCACTGGTGATCTGGCATATCTGACCTTGGATCAGAACGAAAACAGCTACAACATGACCAAACGATGTCATGGCATTCGGTCAGTGGAATGCAAGCTGATAGGAGGCTCCAGCGGTATATTCTATGTATGCCATACCTATTATCCTGTCCCACTGTCCCCCGCCGCATGCTCCACTATGAAGCAAGGAGTTGGGAGGAGACGCTAGTATTTGTTTTTTAGATATTTTAGCAATCACCAGAGATAACCCACAGGGGAGCTAACAATGACTGAACAATCAGAAAACTATAAAATTAAAGGGGTTTTCCAGGCACACAGACTATTAAAGCAAAGCAAAGCTTAACAGGCAGGGCTGCTGATTCCGAGTTGTGGAGTCGGTGTCCATTTTGGTAGAGTCAGTATAAAAATGGACCAACTCCTAAAATACATAGGGTAATAAACTGGGTACAGTATTTAGTGCAGGATGTGCTGTATATGTTTTCATAAGAATTTGAGAAAGTTGTGAAATGCCCTATAAATATCTGTTCTTGATCTAGGGATCTCGGTTTTTAGTTGAGATGAATCTGTGCTGCACTTTATGCACACATGCTCAGTAGTGAGGCATGGCTTTGGGGTTGGAGTTGGAGGTTTTGCTTACAGACTCCACAGCCCTGATATAAGAAATGAAGGAAACTTCATAATTTACTTGCAATTAAAATTCTGCTGTGTTCCTGAGTTGTCACATGTGGTTATGTGAACTCCATCTCCTTATTCCTGCTACAGTCTGTTTAATGCAGATTGCAGAGATTTCCTGAATGTGCTATGAATGGCTCAGACAGCAGCTCTGCAGTTTGCACTGACATTTCCATAAAGTATGAATTTATTAGGTCATCAGACAAAACATGGAGAAGCATGTGCTCACGCAAAAAAGCTGTTGCTACTTCACTTCATGTCTCCATGATATATCCGATGACCTAATAAATTCATACTTCATGGAAACATCAGTGGTGAGTGCTGCTCTGTATCTATCCCTATAGGTTAGCAGTCAAATAACTGAATGCAGGAGAGTGTGATGATAGAACATACTACAGGAAGTGGGAGGGATGTTAGGAAGGAGAAACAGCAATTTGTGTAGTGGTTTATCCATCCTGAGACTGTATAGAAAGCTCAGGATGGTGCTTTTTGCATGTGTAGTGGCCGGACACTAAAGGTGGGACAGATACAGCATTGCCTCTTGGAAATGTAGACGAGAGGTACAGAGGAAGAGTTGGTGGGACGTTCCAGACATAAACAAGAACAAACCAGAAGGATAACTGCAGTGGCCTGAAGGGAAGATAAAAAACAAAAATAAAGGTGATAGAGAGGATTGATGACTCATTATAGGGACAGTCAGGTTTTTTTTTTATTTTTGGGGGGTTTTTTATGTTTAATGCCCAGAAAACATTTTTAAAAGTAAAATTAGTGGGCTCTGTTCATGAATATCTGTCTAGGGACAGCTTTTGCACTTCAGCGTATATGTACTATTCTTTAGATTCTATATCTGAACCAAGCTAAAAAAGAGGGAAAAACAAGTGTGTCTGGATTCTCCGAGGAAGGCAGGGAGCTCTCGCTGAACGCCAGCCACAGTTCACAATGAGAATGCTATCAGAATCACTGGAAAGCAGTCCTGTTTTTTAATTTGAAAACAACTGGAGAGTATTGACTCCTCTGTACTCAGCGTTCCTAAAGCCATCTCTCCTCTCTTATCCCAGCCTATTGGCCTGCGGCATCAACACAGCCAAATAAAAATAGGTTTTCCGAGGGAAGACCCAGCTCTGGCTGTCTCATCCTATAAAATATGAGTGATGCCTCCAGCGATGTCCTGAATTTATAGCACACAGGAACATTACGGAGAGAGAAATCACACACCAGAAATAACAATGCAGGCTCAGATCAGTGAAATCTGCTCCCAGATTGCTTTACTCTATTTAAAAAGCCATTTACATGTTTTAGCTGCATTTTTTAAGTGCATGCTAATAATATTTTGAGCAATATAAAAAACAGTGACATAGTACACAGGGGATGAGCTATGAGGTACTAAAAGTGTCTGTGTAAGAAGGGGATTAGAAAGGGTATTAAATGAAATAAGGTGAATGTAAGGGGTAAACAGGGTCTAAGGTCACACTACATGGAGATAATCAAAATTCAAATTCACAAAAAATATTATAAAAATAAAATTACCTATTTTATAGTGAACCTGTTAATAAATCCCCCAAACCCTGTGCGAGAAACCATGCACACATGCCATATATCTGCATCCATCTATTTTATAGAGATAGCCAAGCGCTGTGCTATGTTACTGCATCTGTACCGGTTCCACAGGTGTTGAAAAGAGCAGACATGCGCGCACCTAACTACTACTCAGTGACAGTGGTCTTGGGGCCCCCAGCAATCAGACTGTGGATAGGTGGTAAATGATTTTCTTTTTCTGAGGTGCTAACCCCTTAAAAAATTGTAAGGGAGGGTACAGCCTCCCTATTTTGTTTTAATGATACCACTATGGAATACTCTGTGCTTCTCCATCATGGTAAGATCGCTCCTATAACAGTGACTGCCATAAGGATTTATCACAGTGCCATCAGTTCTCCAATGAATATTTATGCCAGTCAGACTATCTTAATAACTCCTGGGCAATTCAGCTAATATTCGATTTACAACCCAACAGTTTACTTTATTTTAAAGGATATGGACACCTTTATAGGTATTATTTTCCTAAATGCATGCATTTTTGGTCTGTAAAACAGTTTTGCAATGGGGTCTCATTACAAATTTTTAGCATTGCCTTCTACAGCCTCTAGGCATCACATTGCATTGAAAACTTAAGAATGTGTTGACAGTAAATTGTTAGACCTGGTTTCATGGGAGCATTGTGACACTTATCTCTCTTCTCCTAAACAATCTTATGGATTTTTATGCTAATGAGTTACCCAGAACTTTGTTTATTTTTTCAAATGGGGCCAAGAACTTAAAGGCAGGTAACTGCTGTCTGCCTGGCAATGATTTCTGCTCGGGTGGTGATACTCATGCTTAGGGCAGGGTCAGACAGCCGTATAACTCGTGCGAGAATCGCATCACACTGCATGAACTGGCCCAGCATCTCTCCTGCCCTGAGCAAGACAGCGTGATGGTTTACTATGCAACTGTCAAGCGCAGGTCAGGAGAGCCGTCAGCCAGTACAAGGCTTACTATGCGATTCTGGCATGAGTTATACAGCTGTCTGACCCTGCCCTAACTTTCATTTCACATCAACAAAGCAGCTCTTTCTCTTCAGCTCTGCAGGCGGGCCGTCACTGCTGACGTCATACTGCTTGACAGCTGTCTCCATGCAGTTAGGTAGCGGGAAAACAGCTGTCAACAAGCATGAAATCAGCAGAACAGAAGAGAAGAAGCTGCTCTGTCGATGGAGCAGGAGAATGGAGGAGAGGAAAAAATAAGCAAAGTCCAGTATAACCCCTTTAACATAATCGATAAACCTTTATCTTCTTAGACACCATTTTGGAGCACATATACATTGACATACAAAATATTTTATTGTAACGCTGGTTTGTTTGTACCTTGTTTCCCCGGCGTTAGTTTGCATGTCTGTGCTCTGACCCTTTGCTCCTTTTCCCCTAACCAGCTGGGATACTGTTGGCTGTTACCTGTATGGATGCTGCTCAGTTCACTGTTCTGCTGCGTAGCCGTACATGTGTTGTAGAGTCTTTGATCCGCTGCACGACCATCCACGTGTGCGGTTCCTGGCTGCCACTGTGAAAGCTATCCATGGGTTGCGAGGTCCTCTGCAACTGGGGCATGACTTTCCACATGTGTCCAGGCTTGAAGCCGCTGGCAGGTGCCTTAGGTCTCAGTTCCTGTGCTGGCTATGCTGTACTGGTTTCTGTCTGTGCTTAGGGTGCGTGCAGCCACACCTTCCCCGCTTTTATTAGGGGCAGTGTGCGCGCTTGAATTGCTTTCCCCAGTCTACTGCTGAGAGGCAGCTCCTATTTAAAGTTCCCTTTCCCTGTTGGGCATTGCCAGAGCTTCTCATTAGGTTGCAGAGCCTAGCCATGTGTTTGGTCCAGCATCCTGGTCTGCCTTGTCTTCAGCTACTGTTCTGCCTGCTACCAGTTCTGGGAAAGCTGATATCTTTGTCCCTGGACCTGTCCTGTCTATGTGTTGGTACCAAAGTCCTTGCCCTTGAATGGGAATTCCTGTTGTGTGATGTACCTGACGTCCTTCTGTGTCTTCAACCATGTATCCAGCGACTGAGTTTCCTGTAACCTCTGTCTCGAATATACACCTATGTGAGCATCTACTACGCTGTGCTCAGCCTACTATGCGGTTTTAGCTCCGTCCAGCTCCGGTCCAATTCTGCGGTGCTTGCACCATACTGCTTGAGTTCCTTTCTAGGTAGTGCTTGGAGCCCGACGACCGCTGCCTAGAGCCTGACTACCTCTGCCTGGTGCCTGAAGACCGTTGTCTAATGCCTGGAGTCTGAGAACCACTGCTCGATGTTCTGTTGGTTTCCCTGATGTTCAGTCGGTGTCCCTGATGTCCGGCTGTTCTCTGCCTGGAGCCATGTCTGTTGTCTGGAGTCCAGATGTCCTGTCTTCGTCCGTGGTCCTGGAGGTCCAGCCTGTGTTTCGGAGTCGGTCCCACTTGTGTCCCTGGATGGACTCCTCCTTCGTGTTCCTGTGCAGTCTCCAGCCTTGTTTTCCGGTGATGGCTCTGCCTGTGTATCCTGGATCTGACCAGCTGATGTCCTGAGTTGCTATATCGATGTTCCTGGACCTGTGCTGTCCGTGCTTTACCTGTGTCCCAATGTCCGGCCTGTTCTCTGGGGTCCATCCTGAGAGGTCGTCTGTCCAAGGGCGGTGTCTGATGTTCTCCTCCTGTGCCTGTGCAACGCCTGAGAGAGAGAGTTTCTCCTGATATGCCTGTGCCAGATGACCCTGGACTACATCAATCCGTGATTACCTCTTTCCTTCATCTGACATCTGTTGTACTGTGATGTTCACCCTTGCTTGATGTGCGGAATCGGGAGCCTAGCATTGTAATGTCTCGCTTCTGTGTGGTGCCTTTGTTTAATAAACTTTTTGTTTATTCATACCTGAAGCTGTGTGTTGTCATCTAGTCCTGCTTGTTACCATGTCCCCCCCCCCCCGTGGTCCGGTGGGTCCACATTCTCTTACCACCCGGGATGCACGCCCCACGCCGGTCGTGGCCTGGCGCCTGGCGATGTGGGAGCGTAAGCTAAGTCGCGTCCATTGTGACAGTTATGTAGAGAAAAGCAGAAACAGCAATGCTTTAAATTAAAATTTTTGCAATATGGCTTACTAGTAAAAACACGGATCCAAGGAGTAACATTTTTCCTCATGAAGAGTGACATCTGGCATGTCATTGTAAGGTCACGTTCACACGTTCAGTATTTGGTCAGTATTTTATATCAGCATTTTTAAGCCAAAAACAAAAGGGAACAACCAGTGGAAAAGTATAATAAAAATACATCACCATTTCTGCAATTTTCATTCACTCCTGGTTTTGGCTTACAAATATGAATGAAAAATACTGACCAAACACTCAACGTATGAACGTGGCCTAAGGAGGCTTATACGCCATGCAATTCTCCTCTGGGAAATTAAATATGCAAAGTGCCTCTTCAGAGAGGAAGAAGACTAGAACTCTAGCACCACCTATTGCAATCCTAAAAGTCAAGATCGATCCTTTAACGAGCTTTGCTATATCCTACAGTAAGTCATAGGGCAAAGCTCGCTAAAGGGTAGATACTGACTTGTAGGATTGCTACTTCCTATAGGTGGCGCTAGAGTTCTAGTCCTCTTCCTCTGAAGAGGCAATTTGCATAGTAAAAACAGCTAAAAATTGGCCACAATCCTTAGTAAATAAAATAGGTCACACACAACCCATCTAAAAGGAAAATCTCACATTTTGACACATAATAAATATATTTTTTAAAGAAGTTGCTTGTCATATCAGTAGCGGGAATAAAAAGAGAAAAGACCATGCAAAACACTGGTATGCACACCAAATCAATACATGAAAAATAAATATGTGAATAATGCTTTTATTTAGAGAAACAGGACACACAATTAAAAACAATTAAAACAAGACCATGAATGTCACAATGTCACACCCCTGAGTCCAGATGTAGCATACAACCATGAATGGTCCCCCTATACAAGTGCCAAACCACTGCTAGAGGTAAAGCCTGTCAAGATGTACTGTGGGAAAATGAATATATAATCCTAAACAGAAAACCCACAAGTAAACAGGAACATATCCACTGACAGGGCACACAAAAGAAAATGTTTAACCAAAAAATAGGGGAACATGAACGCCAGAACCAGTAGAATATAGTGGTCAATAGTTCATACTCACTATACATCCAGAGTAATGAATATGCCCTGGATGCCTGCATTACCCACAAAGGTGGGAAAAACAACCACCGACCATGTTCCTGTTGAGGATACCAAAGGCGGTTGTAAGGAGTGCAAGTAGGGAGCCAAAATAAGCTAGAAAGGCAAGGAGGACATGGAGCAGGGGTGTGGGAAGAAACCCCACTCGTATCGTTTGCTTATAGCAGCTTCGTCAGGGGAAGTGTGTTCAATAACTCAACATCGGCATGTTAAATATAGTCTAATTAATACCTTAAATAAGAACCGGTATGTGCATAGCAACCTTGTGTGCACGGACCCATCCTGTCCCTGAGCGCTGGCCTCCCTGCTGAGCTATCGCGAGAGTCACGCTGAGATGTGCTACCGCGAGAATCACGCTTGAGTGACCTGGGCACGCATGCGCAGTGTCAGACCGGTCTGAAACAGCAACTTTCGTTGCTGTATGCAGGGGAACGTGAGCGTGCGCACTGAGAACATGGGAGGAGAGTGGAGCATCGGCGATGCCTGTATGTTGAGTAGCCGCAGTACTTTTTTATGAGGAATGAGTATCCACCACATAATAATAAAGATGTAAGCATATTGTAGTGCAACCATCAGGAAAATGAACATAGTAGCCTGCATATATGTAATGAAAACCCCATGCGCGGATATGCAAAAGCAGGGGAAAAAAGGCCCCTATATATACAGTATATCTCATAATAGAAACATATACCCAGCAAGAGAAAAATTCCATAACTGGGTCAAAAGAGTTGAATTGAACCGCCTTTGGCATCGTCAACATCAACAGGAACATGGTCGGTGGTTGTTTTTCCCCACCCTTGTGGGTAATGCAGGCATCCAGGGCATATTCATTACTCTGGATGTATAGTGGGTATGAACTATTAACCACTGTATTCTACTGGTTCTGGCGATCATGTTCCCCTATTTTTTGGTTAAACATTTTCTTTTGTGTGCCCTGTCAGTGGATATGTTCCTGTTTACTTGTGGGTTTTCCATTTAGGATTATATATTCATTTTCCCACAGTACATCTTGACAGGCTTTACCTCTAGCAGTGGTTTGGCACTTGTATAGGGGGACCATTATACCATTCATGGTTGTATGCTACATCTGGACTCAGCGGTGTGACATTGTGACATTCATGGTCTTGTTTTAATTGTTTTTAATTGTGTGTCCTGGTTCCCTAAATAAAAGCATTACTCACGTATTTATTTTTCATGTATTGATTCGGTGTGCATACCAGTGTTTTGCATGGTCTTTTCTCTTTTTTTTGGTTTCATGCGTTATGCCATGCAAGGTTTTTTGCACCCTTTTATATAGACATTGATATCTGGTGCACCCTATATTTCTCTACAATATCAGTAGCGGGATACAGGTTTTTGTTTTTTTTTTACACAAAAGAAACCTAACAGGAAAATAATCCCGGAAAGCTGAAACATTCTCCAGTCCGAAGTCTTGTGAACAGAGAAGTTCTTCTATCTAACTCACAGCTGGTCATTTCTTTCAATTTTAAAAGCCACAGGATGTGAATCTGTTGTACCAAAGTCAATTGCAGGCCTGATTGCACACAAGGAGATTCACCTCTACCTTTTGCAAACAATTTTTCAGCATGGCTCCATCCTGAGGGTAGAATACAAGAGTGCCACCAGTTCTTTGAAAGTTTAGTCGATAAACTAAACTCGAGAGTCGAGCTGCCACTTATGTGTAAAGGCTGGTTCTATGTATTCACTGATAACATGATTACCAAAGGAGCAGAGGGGCTGTGTCTCTGCCGGCGGAGCCATGGAAGGGGGCTTCTCTTCAGCTTAACCTCCCCTTTTCTCAGAAGGGACACAAGGGTCACCAAAGCGCTCAACGCACCAGTATAGTTTTCAAGCCCACTAATACAGAGTGGAACAAAAGTAGGTATATACTAATGGTTTGGCTATGGCATTTTTTAATTTTTATCCAGAAAATGGTGTATTTCTCTGGAATCAGATATCAGATTGCAGATATTAAGGTATCACTGCATTCAGCTTCCTGTGTCCAACATACCCATATAGCCGGCTTACGAGGGTTGATCCTACTGAGAGATTCCCTTTACAAAGCTTATGTACTGTATATTTTTTTTATACACAGATGTATTTAAAAGTGACATATCCCGGACGAACATATGTTCATTAACCCCTTCCAGACACAAAGTGGGTAAAATAAGCATTTGATACACTGCCGATTTTGCAAGTTTTCCCACCTAGGTACACGTCAACTGTGAGAGACAGAATCTAAAAATAGAAGAAAAAAAAAAAATCACATTTTATGATTTATAAATATTTTTTTCTTTTTGCATGAAATAAGTATTTGATCACCTACCAACCAGCAAGAATTCTGGCTCTCACAGATCTGTTAGTTTTACTTTAAGAAGCTCTCCTACTCTGCACCCATTACCTGTATTCATAGCTCCTGTTTGAACTCATTACCTGTATAAAAGACACCTGTCCACACACTCAATCAATTACACTCCAACCTCTCCATCATGGCCAGGACCAAAGAGCTGCCTAAGGACACCAGGGACAAAATTGAAGACCTGCAAAAGGCTGGGAAGAGCTACAGGACAATAGGCAAGCAGCTTGGCACAATTATTAGAAAATGGAAGAAACACAAGATGTGCGTCCGGCACCATTTTGAGCAAGAATTTTTATTTATTTTTCTGAATATATTTATATCACAAAATAAAATAATTAAATAGATATCATTTATGCGACCATGCTACAGTACAGGCGCCACCACCACCACTTGCCTGCTCAGAGTGAATTTATTTTTATTTTTTCAAAACATTATATTCAGTATGTAAAATTGGGGACAAGTCAGTGAGGGATCAATGACCTGTCAGATGCCATGCATATGAATAGCTAAGCAGAGCACCACATGAAGACCACCACCCCACAGGCCGCCCTGGAGCACGAGGATCTCAGTAACTGAAAATAAAGATTACACAACAACCACAAGACAGATTTCTTCAACCAAGGTATCATTTTAATCAGCATAATGGCGCCAACCTGACAGTGTGTGTAGGTTATTGTGCAAAATCCTGTCCCCTCAAACTATATGGTCACATCAGAGTATGCACTCACAATTCACAAACAGAGAGTAAAAAGACCCTTAGTTTGCCAAGTGGTTAAGACTGAAACCTAGATTATAAGTCAATTAGATCTGTTCATGGAGATCTTTAGTTTTCCAAGGAGTTAAAGGGGCTTTCCTAAAGGCCCTTTTACATTTAGCGATGCACCAGCGATCCGACTAGCGATCCGACCCGGTCAGGATCGCTGGTGCATCGCTAAATGATCGCTAGTGAGCTGCCACACAGGCAGACCTCACAGCGATGCAGCAGCGACGCGGCGCACGAAACTCACCTTTCACACACAGCGATCCTGACGTCCTCCCGCCCGCGTCCACGCGTCGCTCGTCTCACACAGCAGGAAGCCCAGCAGGAAGCAGACGACGAGAAGTGGAGCCGCGCGATCAGCGACGGACAGCGGGGGAGCCGGTCGGAGGTAAGTGTCACACATAGCGATATCGCTAGCAATATCGCTATAACGTCACAAAACCAGTGACGTTTTAGCAATATTGCTAGCGATATTGCTATGTGTAAAACACCCTTAAGACAGTAACTTATCTCGTATCAACCAGAGCTGTGGAGTCGGAGTCATGAAAATTGATAAGTTGGAGCCAGAGGTTTGGCTTAGCGACTCCACAGCCCTGCTATCAACATGATAGGTAATAAATTACTGATCGCTGACAGTTTGAGCCCTCGGAGCCCCAAGGTCTCAAGCTATGCTCCATTTAAACGGGGCTACGCAGAGTCACATACTTGAGATGACTGAGGGTTCCAGCAGCCAAACCCTAAGGGATCTGTAAGTTATCTCCTGTTCTACTGATAGGAGATAATTTATATTCTTGGGTAAACCGCACTTAAAACTGAAAAAAATGACATTATAAGTAAATGAGAACTGTTAATGGAGAAATCATATTTGCATTAAATGAATCCCATAAAAAAAGGAAATGATGCCAGTGTGAACAGAGTCCAATTTTGGGTAAAAATAACAGTGCATGTATTATATTACATACGGTATATATCTATACAGGATACATTACATTGTTACCTAAAAAATGAAACTGGATTAAAAATGGTTTAATATCGAAGTGAATAGCAAAGTCAGAAATTGCAACATAAAATAAAGTCACTTTTTGCTAGTGGAAGAAATAAAAACACACCTGCTCCACTTCTACAACTGTGCACATAAAAATGTCATATTTCCTTTTTAGTGAGGAAATCAATGTGTTTTTGCAGCTAGTTCAGCCCTTTATCTGGCATAAGGGACCTGCAATGCATTGCAGCGAATAAAAGCAGTTAATGGCTTTTGCATTAGACAGCCTAAGCGCCAGTGTAAAGGATAAAATATTAACAAGCGTTCAACCCAGGGTTTCCTGACTTTTATTTTGTATTTTTAATAAGGCAGAATTGAGCTGACCTGGTGTTATGTAGACGGCTTCATAGTGATACTGGATAAAGCTTGGCACTGCGGTTAACTCCTTAAATGTAAAGCTCGTAAGACAGATATGATACAAACGCTCTAAATATCCAATGTAACATTTGCCGTGAATAATGGCTGAAAAGAAGACGTCAAGATTTTATATTTACTTTGAATGGAAATGATTTCGCAAATATTATTTTTTAAAAAAGCCACATTTAAATTGACATAAGGCTAATATACAGTTAGGTCCAGAAATACTTGGACAGGGATAGAAGTTTTGGCATTTTAGCATTTCTATATAATCAGGAAAAAATGTTCACAAATCTTCCTAATATACATACTATATTGTAGTGGGCAACAGGCGCCCTAATGCCCCTAGGTTCAATGTGCTATTGTATTATTTCAAAAGGATTGTCTGGGAATTACACAGTGATGAATAGGACATAAGGTGCAGTACAGAGACACGGCCACTAGGCAATGTATGGAGCTGACTGGCAGGGGTGCCAGGTGTCGGACCCTACTGGTTTTTTGTTTTTTTTTTTAAACCGTCTTTATTGAGTGTAATACAAAGCATACATATAATGTCCAATAACATAACAGAAGAACATTTATGCAATATTATTAACATTAGACGGCATTTTTTCAACTATAACCCCCCCCGCTCCTCCCCCTCCCCCTCCTCCTCCCCCTCCTCTCCCCCGGGCAAACTCCATAACTTCGTAACACAATTTCAATCCAGTCTAACAGGGATATTACCGGCAAGCTGCTCTCTCATATACCAGTTGGTGAGCTGGAAACAAGTATGTATCGCCTGGCGTGTGGAAGATGTCTGAGTATTGATAAAAGAGGACCATGTGAAAAAAGTGTTTGATGTCTTCCTTTCTTAAGTAAAGCCTCTATCCAATCCATTTTGAAGAGATATGTTACTTTTGTAGTAATTAAGCTTAAAGAAGGTGTTACATCCTGTGCTCACAAATGGAGAATGCTTTTACGTGTGGCTGCCGCCCATATGAACAAGATGTGGCGCTGCTGGACAGAAAGCCTCACCAACTGGTCCTGTGCGAGAATATTAAATATGGCCCACTCCGGGGAGAGAGAGAGATATGACAAAAGTGTCGATGAGATGTTGCAGAAATGTATCCCACACCTCCCTTATTTTTGGGCAGTCCCAAAGGCAATGGAAAATATCAGCTGGAGTGTGTAAGCATTTAGGGCAGGGATAGTCTCCTGAGGGGGACATTTTAGACTTGACCTCCGGGGAGATGTATGCTCTATGAAATATCATAAGAGACATGGTTATGTAACTCTCATATGGAAATATAGAGTTAATACACAGAGTGGCTTCCAAAAGGTAATTTACCTGACAGTTCGTTAATTGAGCAACCCATTTTCCAGGGCCTGGTGAAGAGTCTGACCAATGTATAGAAGGCTTTAATGATTTATATATAAGACTCATAGAATAAGTTCCCATTTGGGCTTTAATGGATATTAAATTTAGAGGGTGTGTTCTAGCATCATCCGGTATGTCTCGCAATATTGAGCTTACGTAATGTCTAATTTGAGAGATAGTAAAATTGTCTTCTGTAAGGATTGGGTATTTGAAAACCATGTCCTCTAAGGTAATAAGACATTGATTATTTGTTAACGTATCTCGGACCAGTCTACACCCATAGTTTCCAAGCACCTTGTAAATGGGAGGTGGCTTGCCTTGTAGAAAAGAGGGGTTACCTTGAAAGGGAGGACCCTACTGGTTTAAAGTTGACCAGCGATATCTTATTTTTCCAACAAAATTCACAAAACCATTTCCGTTAGGGACCACATCACATAACGGGGCCTATATGACAGAAAATACCTAACAGTGACACCATTATAAAACCTGCACCCCTCAAGGTACTCAAAATCACATTGAACAAGTTTCAGGTGATTCACAGGAATTTTTTGAGAATGTGGAGGTAAAAAATATGAACATTTAACTTTTTTTCACAACATTTTTATTTATTTTTTGCAAGGGTAACAGGAAAAAATGGACCACAAAATTTGTTGTGTAATTTCTCCTGAGCATGCCGATACCCCATATGTGGGAGAAAACCACTGTTTGGGCGCACAGCAGACGCCATTTGACATTTTTAACGCAAAATTTGCTGGAAAAATTAGCGGACACAATATCGCATTAACAGCGGAAACCCCTCAAAAAGTGACACTATTTTGGAAACTAGACCACTCAAGGAATATATCTAGATGTGTGGTGAGCACAACTGCTTCACATAAGTTTATAAAATAGAGACATGAAAATAAAAAAATAGCATTTTTCCCCACAAACATGTTATTTTAGCCCCATATTTTTTGTTTTGATGAGGGTAACAGAAAGGTAGCGAGTGACGTTTTGGAATTCAGACTTTGATAGAATGGTCTGCTGGTGTCATGGTGCGTTTGAAGAGCCTCTGATGTGCCTAAACAGTGAAAACGCTGACACAAGTGACCCCATTATGGAAACTAGACCCCTCAAAAAATGTATCTACATGTGGGGTGAGCACCTTGAACACCAAGGTGCTTCACAGAAATTTATAATGTACAGCTGTGAAAATGCAAAAAAAAACAAAAAACACATTTTTCCCACAAAAATATTATTTTAGGCCCAAATTTTGTATTTTCAGGAGGATAACAGGACAAAATGGAAGCCACACAATGTGCAATTTCTCCGAATACATCGATGACCAATATGTGGTCAAAAACAAGTTCTGAGGTGCAGTACAAAGATCAGAAGGGAAGAGTGGCAGAACACCCCATAAGTGACCCATTTTACAAACTACACCTTTCAATTAACTACTATAGGGGTGCAGCGATCATAATGACACCACAGGTGTGTCACAGAATTGTATACCATTAGGAAGTGAAAAAAATTACATTTTTAACATGAAAATTAAGTGTTAGCCCCATATTTTACACTTTCACAAGGTGAAATGGGCAAAAAGGCACCAAAATTTGTCCAACAATTTCTGCTGAATGTAAACATACCCCATATGTGGCAGTACAGTACTGCTTAGCCACACAGCGAGACTCTGAAGGGACAGAGCGCTATTTGCCTACTGTAGCGCAGATTTTCCTAGAATAGTTTGCAGACTCCATATACAGAGCCCCTAAGTGCTAAAAAAGCGAACACCCCTCCCCCCAAGTGATCTCATTTTGTAAATTATACCCTTTGACTCCATGTGGGTTTTACAAAAACAAGAAGCAGTGGATGATGCAGAGTGAAAATTTCAAACTGCCATTTTAATGCCCAGTTTGTTGTAGTCCTCAGTACATTGTAGTGACCAGTACGTTGTGGTCCCCAGCTCATGCTTCTGGAGACACACACATGTAAATTAAGATACAGAAATGTCAAACATGTGGGTGCTAAATGTGGTTTAGGCACACTGGGGCTCAGAATGGAGGGGTCATTTGGATTTGGGAGCACAGAATTTGCTCAATTTCTTTTGGGGGGGGGCGAGGATCCATTTAGCTTTTCCAGAGCCTTTGCACTACCAGTAAAGAAGATGCCCTCTATATTTCCGATAACAAATGATAGACCTGGGTGGGGACTCGCTTTTCTTGTAGATTCTTTTGAAGCCTTTGCTATGAACATTTTATATAAACATTTTGGATCACATTCGGCGCTCTAAGCTGAGCACTTATATTGGGGTTTCCATCTAATTCTCTGAGTGAAAAAACAGAATGAAAAACCAGAGGGATCCATTTACTATGAGGCAGCAGAGTTAGGGTATGTGCATATGTTGAGTATTTGCTTGCAAAAATTTCTGCCTCGTTTCTGCTTCTCTTAACAGCAAAAACGCTGCTACTAAAACGCGCGTTTTGACTCGGTTTTGTATGCATTTATGCATGCATTTTTTGTACAGCAATGAAGGCTTTTTCAAGCTAAATGAAGACATTTTAAAAAAAAACTGTTTTGTGATGTAATTTCTTGGTTCAACAGCTTTTTCATTCTGATGCAGCAGTATGAAGGTAATGGGATTAGGGCTTGGTGTCAACAACTGTCACCAACCAAGCCTTAAGGTACTGTCACACTTAGCGATGCACCAGCGATCCCGACCAGCGATATGACGCGGTCAGGATCGCTGGTGCATCGCTAAGTGGTCGCTAGTGAGCTGCCACACAGGCAGATCTCACTAGCGAAATCGCTGGGGACGGGGGTCGCTACTTACCTGTCACACCAGGCGATCCTGCGTCCTACCGCCCGCGTCCACGCGTCGCTCGTCGTCACAGCAGGAAGCGCCGCAGGAAGCTGACGACGAGAAACATTCCAGGACGTTCTCGCGCGATCAGCGATAACCAGCGGGGGAGCGGGTTGTAGGTAAGTATCACACATAGCGATATCGCTAGCAATATCGCTATAACGTCACAAGATATAGCGATATTGCTAGCAATATCTCTTAGTGTGACAGTACCTTAAGGTTTAGTGATGAAAAGGTGTCAGCTTGACACGCTCATTAGTAAGAGGGTAAGTAAACACACACAAACACAGTAACCAGCCTATAGTGGGTACCGAAAGTATTCAGACCTTATCAATTTTTTACTCTTTGTTTCATTGCAGCAGTTTGGTAAATTCAAAAAAGTTCATTTTTTTCCTCAATAATGTACACTCTGCTCCCCATCTTGTCTGAAAAAAACAGAAATGTAGACATTTTTCCAAATTTATTAAAAAAGAAAAAAATGAAATATCACATGGTCATAAGTATTCAGACCCTTTGCTCAGACACTCATATTTAAGTCACATGCTGTCCATTGTCCTTGTGAAACTAGATGATTCAACTCCTTCATTGGAGTCCAGCTGTGTTTAATTAAACTGATAGGACTTGATTTGTAAAGGCACTCACCTGTATAAGACCTCACAGCTCACAGTGCATGTCAGACCAAATGAGAATCATGAGGGCAAAGGAACTGACCAAGGAGCTCAGAGACAGAATTGTGGAAAGGCACAGATATGGCCAAGGTTACAAAAGAATTTCTATATACTCAAGGTTCCTAAGAGCACAGTGGCCTCCAAAATCCTTAAATGGAAGACGTCTGGGACCACCAGAAGCCTTAGTAGACCTGGCCATCCAGCCAAACTGAGCAATCATGGGAGAAGAGCCTTGGAGAAGAAGGTGAAAAAGAACCCCAAGATGACTGTGGCTGAGCTACACAGATGCAGTAGGGAGAAAGTTCCACAAAGTCAACTATCACTGCAGCCCTCCACCAGTCAGGCCTTTATGGCAGAGTGGCCTGATGGAAGCCTCTCCTCAGTGCCAAACATGTGAAAGCCCACACAGAGTTTGCTAAAAAATACAACAAGGACTCCCAGACTATGAGAAATAAGATTTTCTGCTCTGATGAGACGAAGATAGAACTTTTTGGTGATAATTCTAAGCGGTATGTGTGGAGAAAACCAGGCACTGCTCATCACTTGCCCAATACAAAACCAACAGTGAAGCATTGTGGTGGCAGTATCATGCTATGGGGGTTTTTCAGCTTCAGGGACAGGATGACTGGTTGCAATTGAAGGAGACATGAATGCGGCCAAGTACAGAGATATCCTTGATGAAAACAACTTTCAGAGTGCTCTGGACCTCAGACTTGGCTGAAAATTCACCTTCCAGCAAGACAATGATCCTAAGTACACAGCTAAAATAACAAAGGAGTGGCTTCAGAACAACTCTGTGACCATTCTTGACTGGCTCAGCCAGAGCCCTGACCTAAACCCAACTGAGTATCTCTGGAGAGATGTGAAAATGGTTGTCCACCAACATTCACCATCCAACCTTCCGGGACTGGAGAGGATCTGCAAGGAAGAATGGCAGAGGATCCCCAAATCCAGGTGTGAAAAACTTGTTGCATCATTCCCAAGAAGACTCATGGCTGTACTAGCTCGAAAGGGTGCTTCTACTCAATACTGAGCAAAGGGTCTGAATACTTATGACCATGTGATCAGTTTTTCTTTTTTAAATAAATTTGCAAAAATTTCTACATTTCTGTTTTTTTTATCAAGATGGGGAGCAAAGTGTCCATTAATGTGAAAAAAATGAACTTTTTTGAATGTACCAAATGGCTGCAATGAAACAATGAGTGAAAAATTTAAAGGGGCCTGAATACTTTACGTACCCCACTGTGTAGCTTTGCAAGAAAAGATACAGTATAACTTGTGTTTTAGCCATTGAAACCTCTGCTCTTTCTGCGATTTTGGGTCCAGTAGGCAGTCCTATCAGTGAGTAAAAGCTTTCTTTAAAATGTGTGCAGACAGAGATAGCTGTCAGTCACTGATTGAATCATCCACTGGAACCAAAACCCAGAAAAAGTAGAGGTTTGAATGACTAAAACACAAGTTTTACAGAATCATTTTCATAAAACTATGCAAAGTACCCTACTTCTATTGCTCTATAAATGATGTCTGCAGGTTGCACTACATTTTCATAGTGAAAGGTTCTCTTTAAAATGTACCTGTTCTACACAAAACCTGTAGAAAGCGATGGTCTTGCTGCTGATATCACTCAAAAGATATAGAAGCCCCCCCAAAATATGTATAGGCAATATAGTGAAAGTGTGTTAATATATTTAACGATCACCGTATTCTGCAATTTCCAGAACTGTTCTAGTCCTCTTCTCACTCATGTGGCTGCAATTTCAACTCCCTGGATTACATTGGGATTTATGTACAAAATGGAAGAGGCTTTCACAATGAAAGTCCACGAAACATGAGAAAGAGCCTCCACAGGCTGACGTTGTCCCAGTGTGGCAAACCAGAATTTCAGTCACGTGAGTGAGAAAAGGCCCAGAGCGGCACTGGAAACCAGGAAAAACAGCAACCTGTAAGTGTTTTATTACACTTACACTACATTACATGCATATTTAGATAGGTTTAGGGAATAAAAAAGTTTTGGGCAGTGCTTCCTTATGTTGCTTTTGGTGCACATAGCAGTTTCACTTTTGCAGGGAACCGACCCTATGGGTAAGCTCTGTATCTTGCCATCTACTTTTATTCTGCCAGCAATTTAGGTGATAGAACCTCCTTTTCTTCATTACCCAACACTGTCCACTAGCTTTGCGTTCCCCATACACAAAAACCCTCATCTCTGTTAGGAGATCAGTATAATGTATTTTTGGTCTGTATTCTGAAAAGACAGCACACAGACCCAATTGCAACACGTGCCAGTGTGGTTCGACTTTCAGGCAGATCCTGGACCCATCAGCCGTGCGGACAGACACACGGAGCCATTCACGTCTAACATTTGGGGACATGATTGGCCCGAGATGTACAAAAGTCATCTGAACATAACATTCTCCTTGATCACAGTCTGAAGGGCAGGACAGCAAAATTCGCTAGGCAAAGACCCATGCACCTCCTGTTTCAGGGACACAGCTGCTAAGAATAGAGTAGAACTTGAGAGCTGGCGATAAATGCACACTAGACAGAAGCGAGACACCTAGTTTGGGATTTTTCAGCATTAAAACATAATTTTTAAATAAAGTTGCAGCTTGTCAACTTAGCATATCTTCAAATAAAATCAAGTTATCGCAAAGTAAAATCACCATATAAATTCATAAATTACAGTACATACATTTCTCCAGGGCTGTGGAATTGAAGTCGTGGAGTCAGTGTCCATTTAGGTGGAGCTGGAATAAAATGGACAGACTCCGACTCCTAAAATATATAAAACATTGGGCACAGCAGGCAGTACAATACAGGATGAAAGGTTAATGCTTTCATAATAATTTGAGAAAGTTATGAAATGTCCTATAAATGTCTGTTCTGTTCCTGATCTAAAGATCTCGGCTTTTAGTGAAGATGAATCTGTGCTGCACTTTATGTACATGCTCAGTAGTGACCAGTGCTGTGGGGTCGGAGTGGAGATGAATCTGTGCTGCACTTTATGTACATGCTCAGTAGTGACCAGTGCTGTGGGGTCGGAGTGGTGATGAATCTGTGCTGCACTTTATGTACATGCTCAGTAGTGACCAGTGCTGTGGGGTCGGAGTGAAGATGAATCTGTGCTGCACTTTATGTACATGCTCAGTAGTGACCAGTGCTGTGGGGTCGGAGTGAAGATGAATCTGTGCTGCACTTTATATACATGCTCAGTAGTGACCAGTGTTGTGGGGTCGGAGTGGTGATGAATCTGTGCTGCACTTTATGTACAGGCTCAGTAGTGACCAGTGTTGTGGGGTCAGAGTGGAGATGAATCTGTGCTGCACTTTATGTACATGCTCAGTAGTGACCAGTGCTGTGGGGTCGGAGTGAAGATGAATCTGTGCTGCACTTTATGTACATGCTCAGTAGTGAGGCAGTGCTGTGGGGTCGGAGTGGAAATGAATCTGTGCTGCACTTTATGCACATGCTCAGTAGTGACCAGTACTGTGGAGTCGAAGTGTAGATGAATCTGTGCTGCACTTTATGTACATGCTCAGTAGTGAGGCGGTGCTGTGGTGTCAGAGTGAAGATGAATCTGTGCTGCACTTTATGCACTTGCTCAGCAGTGACCAGTGCTGTGGAGTCGGAGTGGAGATGAATCTGTGCTGCACTTTATGCCCATGCTCAGTAGTGCCCAGCGACTGGAGGCATATGTTTATAGCCTGGGAAGGGGGTAATCCCTATGGCTCTTCCCAGGCTATTAATATCAGCTCACAGCGGTATACTTAGCCTTTACTGGCTATTAAACTAGGGGAACCACCCCAAAAAATGACGTGGGGTCCCCCTATAATTAATAACCAAAAAAGGCTATGCAGACAGCTGCGGGCTGATATTAATATCCTAGGAAGGGGCCATGGATATTGTGCCCCCCCCAGCTACAAACACCAACTCTCAGCTGCCCCAGAAATGGCGCATCACTTAGCCTCTCTCTTCCCACTTGCCCTGTTCTGGTAGCAAGTGCGATAATAGTTGTGGGGTTGATGTCCCCTTTGTATTGTAAGGCGACATCAAGCCCACGGCTTAGTAATGGAGAGGTGTCAATAAGCCACCTATCGATTATTAATCCAATAGTTGTTAAGAGGTTAAATAAAGACACAGCCAGAATAAAGTATTTTAATGAAATAAAACACAACACAGTTTCCCATATTTATTATATGCCTAATTCCTGTGACGCCCCCGATCATCTGCAAAAAAATAAATAATAATAAACCAACACAAATACTCCCTGTTCCGATGTAATCCATTTAATAACAATTGTCCCACAACGATCTCCCGTGTAGAGCTGTCACATCAGGAGATGTGACTGCCCTACCCGGCCTCCGATGACACACTGACCAGAGATAATACTCCCGCAGTGTAGTTTATTGGAGTTCGTGCTCTCACTTTATGGAACTACCTCTGTGTGAGAATATTCTCATGCAACGGTGTCGCAAGTGACATGACAAAGTGTGGTGACCTCTAGGCAGCGGAGTAATCCACTACAGGAGGATCACCTGTCACAGCATCACCGGGATATCGTCGTGGGACACTGGTTATTAAATGGATTACATCGGAACAGGGAGTATACTGTTGGTTTATTTTTTATTTTATTTTTTTGCAGACGATCGAGGGCGTCAGGGATTAGCTGTTCGGTAAGTATGTGTACTGTATGTGTTATTTTTTTTTACTATCCAACACAGTAGCCGGATGATGGGACTGCTATCCCATCATCAGCTAATGCTGTCACTGTTCTATGTGACAGCAGACATAGCCGGATGGGACTAGTATTCCCTTCGGACGTTGCCTGCCTACACACAGCCGCGAACACACACAGCCGTGCACACCCCCTGCAGACCCCCCGCACACACACACAGATAAACACAGACACACGCACACAGAGACACGCACACATAGTCTCCACCCAGACACTCTTCCTCCTATCTGCAGTATTTTTTGCACGCAACTCCGCAGTAAAAGGGCAAATCTTTTACACCTGCGGTTTTGCTGTGGATTTGACTGACTCAATGCTAGTCAATGGGTGCAAAAACTCTGCAGATCCGCAAAAAGAATTGACATGCTACGGAAAATAAAACGCTGCAAATCCGCATGGATTTTTCCGCAGCATGGGCACACCAATTCTGAATTCCCCATTAACAACACCGGTTGTGCACTACACTGCGGATTTGATGCAATTCCACACGTCCAAAAACACTGCGGATCCGCATCAAAAATCCAAGTGTAAACATAGCCTTAGTCTTGAAGGTCACCTCGCTATCGCTTCTATATTAGCCTCTAAACAAGTTGCAATGAAAGGGTCCACTTTGCAAGGTGCCAGGGGTCCCACAGACCCCAGCATTCAGCCTATACATACAGTATATAGTTTGTATGAAACATATTTAGCACAAGAGTAAATGAGGACCACACCAGAAAATTAATGTTTGACTTGTAACAACTACATACAATGTAGTGCCATGGTGAATGGTTGCGAGAAAGCCTCATTCAGATGCTCAGTGTTATTATAATGACTCCCAACAGTGCATCAACACAAGGGAATAAAGAAGAGGGAAGGTTTTACCCAATTTTTTTGTACAATCCTTACATTTAATCATTGGGATCTGTTCATTCTGCAGATTATAGGCTATTTTGTGAAAACAAAAGAAGCTGGATGAAAATGATAAGGAGTGACAAGCTGCCACAGAGGATAACACAGAAGCGCACACTTGTATTATGCTGAATGTGTGTGCAGCCTCACCGCCTTCAGTCTTCATAAAATCAACACTGGCACTAAAGCAAAGAATAATCAAGTAACTAAACCTTTACTTATGTTGCCGGCAAGTGCATCCTAATAATTGCTGGAGTCCGGCTTGTATAATACTCTGACGTCTCCCCAATGTCCTACTACATGTATTGTACCCCCTTCTGAATCTACCATCCTGCCGCCCCTCTAAGGCAAAGTTCCCACGATAAGTTTTTGACATTCGTATTTTTGCTGAGCAAAAACTCCTTCATCTTATAGTTCCAGCAAAGGGAATGTGAATTCTAGAAATGTCCTGGGCGCTGACCCGCGGTGTTTTTTTTTTAAAAATCAGCAATATGTCATCGTTTGTGCAGTTTCCTCATAGAACTGCATAAGATGTGGGAAAATCCGCTGGTTAAAAGCAGACAGGCGCCTCTAGGGCGTTTCCGCTGCGGACCAGAGTCGACACATCACATGAATCAATGTAACTGCTCCTTCAGAAGATCTCAAGCCAAAATGTTGCCCGTCATTATAAACAGGTGACCAATCACAGGGGTTATACACAGGAACACAGGCAGTTTTTGTTTAAAGTGTGTTTGTCATAAGTTTAGCTGATATAGTAAGCAAAAAAAACTAAGACAGTGTTCACAAAGCGTAACCTATGTTTATAGGCAGTGTTCACATGTAGCATATATCCTTGTGCTTTTTCAGCAGGTGGCCACATACAATACGAAATAGCATAACATAATTCGTAATAACGTAAAACAAAATATCTACTTTGATAGTTGCGTTTTTGCTGCTTTTTTGATTTACAGTTTTCTCTTTTTTACATTTATTTTTCAAATGCAGATTTGAAGCAGCATTTATTAATGTGCATTGTTAGTACAGAAAAGCTGTGATTCTGTACTTAAAGGGAATCTATCACTAGGTTTTTATTGCCTAATCTCAGAGCAGCTTAAAAGGAACCAGTCAGCAGGATTGTGCAGAGTAACCTACAGACAGTGTCAGGATGGCACCATTATACTGATTAAAACGATACCGTGGTTGATGAAATCCGTCATGTGGTTGTTATTTAATCTTTATTTGTAGTGTTCAGTTACTAAGATTCTCCTGCTTTGGGGTGGCCTGTGGTGGTGGGGTCTTTATGTGGTGCTCTGCTAAAATATGCAATCTTATGGGCTTATGACAGGTCACTGATCCTTCAGTGACCTGCCCCCTACTTTACATACTGACTATAATATGGTCTAAAAATAAAAAATTCACATTCGGCAGGCAGTCGCCAGCTCCTGCGCTTTAGTATGGTTGCATCTATAATATCCATTTAATTATTTTATTCAGTGATATAATCTAATCGGTGATCTGACAGATGCTACTGCGCAGCCAGTGCCATTTTGCTATAGGAAAATAAAATTTGTCTCCACCAAGATGGCGCCGGCGGCGCCTGCGCAGTAGCATCTATCGGAGAACAGATGCATTGTTTGGACAGTTGAATGCAGCAGATTTTCTGCACATATGAAAAGCAGCTCAAAAATGTATTTATTATAAATTTATATATGTAACATAGGAACATGGCCATAAGCGCTTATTTTCTAAACCAAATTACGCAATAAAAATCAGATTATTGTGCTTTTGCTTTTATTTAATGCAGCTTTGAAACAACGTCACAGCCCAGTATCCAGAACGCACTTTCAGCCAATGAAAGCAGAATAGAGAGTAAAAGCGCGCACTGGATACTGGCCTGTGACGTGTGGTGAAATGCCGCCTACGGCCAAGTCAATCAGGGGGTGCATGCAACTGGGTCATGCCTGGGTAAATACTAAAGTTGGCAGAGCATCAGCAGATGTCACCAGCGGCTGCAATCGGGGTCACATGATGCGCACTGAGCGAGCAGCGATAGCGCTGCTCACAGGCACATATGGCAGCAGAAGTTATTTACAAAAAAACACTTAGATGAACGATGTAAATCCACGGGGGTATTATACAATGTAGTGGAACACCTCTTTAAGTAAAAGTGCTAAAGCTGTTTCTTGTTAAAAAAAAATGTTACACAATCCTTGGGATGAAAAATGCTGCACTAAAAGAAAAAAAATGTACTTATAATTAATATTGTGAATATATACAGCCACGGCATAAAGTGTTGGCACTCTTGAAACTGTTCCAGAAATGAATGATTTATCCCAGAAAATTATTGCAATTACACGTTTTGTTATACACATCTTTATTTCCTTTGTGTGTACTGGAACAACACAAAAAACAGAGGGGAAAAAAAGGTAAATTGGACACAACTTTACACAAAATCCCCAAAATGGGTCGGACAAAATTGTTGGCACCTTTCCAAAAAATACAAAACCTACAAGAAGTAACATAAACATAAACTCTACTGTAACTAAATAAGTAAAAAGCTTAACTTTAATCAAGCTCAATTTTTGTGTTTTTTTCTTTCTATTTTTGCATTCTGTGCAAGCTGGAGTGTGGCCTCCCTCTCCTGAGCTGGAAATAACATTCAAAGGCTTCCCTAGACTGGTGTCCATAGGTCGGGACGCGTTCCTTTTGTCTGCTCTTATTCACACATTGAGGTCAACTTTGACATATGGTAAGGTTTTTAATAACCTTGTCGATGGTGGGACGGCTTTTATGCTATTTTTGATCAAAAACAGTATTACTAAGAACTCTGTGCTATTTAAATGCATTTTTGATTTTTACTTATTTAGTTACAGTAGGGTTTATGTTTATTTTGCTTCTTATAGGTTTTGTATGCTTTATGGCAAAAGCGAACATGCGTTTATGTGCTGCATGTATACCAACTTAAATCAAGCTCAATATCCGTGCTTTTTACCCTTTCCAAAAATGTAGGAAAACAACTTTGCTTCAAGCATTTGATGCTTGTTCAAACTCACCTGTGGAAATTAACATGTGTAGGCATTGTGAAAAATCACACCTGAAACCTGATAAAAAGGGAAGATGTTGCTGCAACCATTCCATCTTTTGTCTGTGTGTGCCACACTAAGCATGGAGAACAGAAAGCGAAGAGAACTGTCTGAGGACTTGAGAACCAAAATTGTTGAAAAATATCAACAATCTCAAGGTTAAAAGTCCATCTACAAAGATCTTGATGTTCTTTTGTCCATGGTGCACAACGTAATCAAGAAGTTTACAACCCATGGCACTGTAGCGAATCCTACTGGATGTGAACGGTAGAAAAAAATCGAAGAAAGGTTGCAACGCAGGATAGTCTAGATGGTGGATAAGCAGCCCCAATCAAGTTCAAAAGAAATGTAAGCTGTTCTGCAGGCTCAGGGTGCATCATTGTCAGAGCAAACTATCCGTCGACATTTGAATTAAATGAAATGCTATGGCATGAGACTTAGGAGGGCCCCACTGCTGACATGGAGACATAAAAAAGCTAGACTGCACTTTGCCAAAAAGGACGGGAGTAAGCGTCTTGTGGACAGATGAGACCAAGATGGAACTTTTTGGTAAAGCACATCATTCTACTCTTTACCGAAAAGATGAGATCTGGAGCAGTAAGCAACAAAAAAGTGGTTCAAAATTCCAGTTCAGAGGTGTAAGAAGCTTGCTGATGGTTATAGGAAAAGATTGATTGCAGTTATTTACTTCAAAAGGTGTGCAACTAAACATTAAAGGGAAGGTGCCATCCAAAAAATTTTTTTTCAGCAATTGAAAAAATGTAAAGAATTAATGTTTACATTTTCTTAAAAAATATTATCGTTTGTTTTTAATTTTGCAAAATATGAAAAATAATTTTAAAAAGTTTGGCATTTCCACTTGTTAACACTAGGAGGAGCAGCTACTGAAATCTGGCACAAAAACCTATGACATCTATAGACACAGTGAGCAGCCATTTTGATGGGGCTTGCAAAGTTACTGACTGTCTTTGCATGTAAAATCTGGATCAGAACAGGCCATCAATCAGCAGACATGTTTCCTGGATTTCTGTGGAGCAGACAAGCAGACGGTCCATCCATGTTAATAAAACACAGCGCTCTTTGTACAATCCCTGGCACCGAACAGGGCGCCCCCCACAGACCAGCACACTGCTCTCCTGAAATACTCTGTGCTGCTGTCGCCCTGCTCCTTCCACCATACATCAGGCCCCTGTCCCCTCGGTTTCACACATCGCCAGGACGGGATCTGAGGAGAGGAATGGGGTCTTCGGTCACCGAGGATGGCAGGCAGCAAGGATTCTGGGAGCAGAGTGACAGCAGCACAAAGTATTTCAGGAGAGCGGTATCACACGGGATAGGATTAGATACACGGCTCAGCAGGCAGCATCACACAGGAGAGGATTAGATACACGGCTCAGCAGTCAGCATCACACAGGAGAGGATTAGATACACGGCTCAGCAGTCAGCATCACACAGGAGAGGATTAGATACACGGCTCAGCAGGCAGTATCACACAGGATAGGATTAGATACACGGCTCAGCAGAAAGTATCACACAGGAGGATTAGATACACAGCTCAGAATACAGTATCACACAGGATAGGATTAGATACACGGCTCAGCAGGCAGCATCACACAGGAGAGGATTAGATACACGGCTCAGAATACAGTATCACACAGGATAGGATTAGATACACGGCTCAGCAGTCAGTATCACACAGGATAGGATTACATACACGGCTCAGCAGGCAGTATCACATAGGAGAGGATTAGATACACGGCTCAGCAGAAAGTATCACACAGGAGAGGATTAGATACCCGGCTCAGAATACAGTATCACACAGGATAGGATTAGATACACGGCTCAGCAGTCAGTATCACACAGGAGAGGATTAGATACACGGCTCAGCAGAAAGTATCACACAGGAGAGGATTAGATACCCGGCTCAGAATACAGTATCACACAGGATAGGATTAGATACACGGCTCAGCAGTCAGTATCACACAGGATAGGATTACATACACGGCTCAGCAGTCAGTATCACACAGGAGAGGATTAGATACACGGCTCAGCAGTCAGTATCACACAGGAGAGGATTAGATACACGGCTCAGCAGGCAGTATCACACAGGATAGGGTTAGATACACGGCTCAGCAGGCAGTATCACACAGGATAGGATTAGATACACGGCTCAGCAGGCAGTATCACACAGGAGAGGATTAGATACACGGCTCAGCAAGCAGTATCACACAGAAGAGGATTAGATGCACGGCTCAGCAGGCAGTATCACACAGAAGAGGATTAGATGCACGGCTCAGCAGGCAGTATCACACAGGAGAGGATTAGATACACGGCTCAGCATACAGTATTACAGATATGCCCACACTGGTGAAACTTCCAGCCCCCCTAATTATACACAAGACTATGGGCTGTATAAGTCACTGTCCTCCTCAGACGGCCATAAAAGCAAAGGTGTCAGATTACCGGAGATCACTGGGGCTGTGTGTGAGGAGGCGGAGACAGAGCAGGAGGACGCTGGAGCAGGAAGCACAGGGCTGAGCCTGGAGTAAGCAGTACAGAGGAGCATAGATGAAAGTCACCCGCACTCACCACTCTCCATCCTCCGGCTCCAGTGAGCGCTTCTCTCCTCTGCTGACCACCTTCTCCATATCTACAGCCTCTCCTCACAACACAGGACCCGTTATGCCACAAGTGGTCCTGTGATAGAGGGTAAGTGGAGCTCAGCAGATAGCACTGGGCTACAGTAAAATGGCGCCCAGCCACACCTACAGCAGTGAATGGTGCAGCCCACAGGGGCGTGCCCAGCTCTCTGCTACTGAGGCTGCAATGTGCGGTCGGAAGCCGACCGCAGTTTCCTATGTGCAGGGACGGCCATATTTGCAGACTGTATGAGTCCTCCACAGATCTGCAAATCAAGATGTCAGCGCCCAGTGGCTACATGAAAACATTATTACAAACAAACCATAAATCCTGGTTAGTACAACATTTGCTGAAACAACATGTTTTGTAACTTACTATTTTTTTGCAAATTATATAAAATTGCGGCACCTTCCCTTTAAGTTAAGGTTGCCAATAATTTTGTCTGGCCAATTTTGAGGTTTTCTGTGAAATAATGTCCAGCTTGCCTTTTTTTCTCAGTTTTCATTTGTGTTGTTCCAATACACACAAAGGAAATAAACATGTATAACAAAACATGATCTATAGCAATACTCTTCTGGGAGAAATTATATATGTTCATAAATATATATATATATACAGTACAGACCAAAAGTTTGGACACACCTTCTCATTCAAAGAGTTTTCTTTATTTTCATGACTATGAAAATTGTAGATTCACTCTTAAGGCATCAAAACTATGAATTAACACATGTGGAATTATATCATTAACAAAAAAGTGTGAAACAACTGAAAATATGTCTTATATTCTAGGTTCTGCAAAGTAGCCACCTTAGCGTGAATCTACAATTTTCATAGTCATGAAAATAAAGAGAACTCTTTGAATGAGGTGTGTCCAAACTTTTGGTCTGTACTATACATATATATATATATATATATACACATAAGTATAAATTTACATGTATGTTCTCGGTTCAATAGCACATGAAATACTACTATGGTGAATGGATACATGAGGTGTGTGAAATCAATAGCTAGAATAACCCAAACACAGTAATAAGAAAGAAAAAGAAGTTAACACTTAACATTATGAGGAAGACCAACTGCTGAGTTAATTTACTTCTTATGCAACTAATACAAGAATATTGTCATCTACATTATGCTGAGAGATTTCAACCATGTGAAAAGGGTCAATTCTGAGCAATTCATGATATGAGCAAATAGAATTAATGCATATTCACATAAGGAACGTACGTGCCAAGAGATCTTGTCACCAGGAACCTCTGATGGAAATCTGATGATTAAATTCATCAGTCTGGATTCACACAGTGAAGCTCTGAATTATGAATGTGTCAGATATCATTCAGTATGACTTTCAGTTGTTTCTTTCTAACAATACTATATAATCTAATGCTTTGGTTATAACGGAATATTGTCAAATAAACCAAGATAAACCGTATGGTAGAAATATGAGCAGTACAAAGGATTTCTTTTAATTTGTACCCTCCAGTTCTGTCCTATGTTTCAGAAATCAACCAAGCACGTAGTCGTTTCCAATGTGATCAAACTGGAAGTCAAAGCAATGAGTGTCAAGATAAGTTTATGGAGTCCAAATTATAACCTAACATGGTGACTCAGAAGAGAGCAAAAACCCCATGAGTCAGATGCAAACTGCCCCATGCTAGGGGAATAATTCCTTCCCGAGTCTACATATGGTAATCAGACTAGTTCCCTGCATCATCGCTCCATCACAGAATCTAGTACCCATACCCTGTTACGTTATATTTTTCAAAAAAGGCAAACAGGCCATCTTGTAATTTTTAATTAGTGAATTAACCATTACAACATCATGTGGAAATAATGAGAAACAAGTAGCCTAGACTAGCTCCATTATTGGCCATTAATAAGGTCTAGTGCCATGGTGGGTGAACTGGTGATGCAGGGGGCTCAAGTATTCAAGGGATGCTCCCTCTACGACCATTGGCTCCCCGATTTCATCAGTGTACTGTACGTAAGGTACTTGGCTCCATGCACGTGCTCCACTCTCCCGATGCACGTTTCCAATAGTCTAGATATTCACTATGCACCTATAGCGCCTTGTCAGCTGCAAATAAGGAACACAAGACACTGGATATCATGTGCGGCTTTCGGGTAAAAAGGTCACATCTGCTGTGCTCATAATGTGAATGGAATACTACAGATCTGACGATTGGAGGGGGCAGACAAGAGGAACTGGCCAAACACGCCAGTATCTTTACAAGATAACAATGCTAAATACATCCACTATATTCTGACATTTTTGACAGCTATGTAGATAAGTCAATGACATGACTTGTGGATAGTGGAAACATTGCAATCAACCACCCATGAAATATCTTCTCTTTATTCCATCTGTTAAAAACAGCGAGAAGACGGTGGATGCATAACTGATTATTTTGGACACATATACACATAACTGTTGTGCATCCACCCTCTTATGCTGTTTTTCATATATATATTATTTTTGAACATACAGTAACATAATAATATGAAGAGAAGTTTCGGGTGGAAGGATGGGGCAACAGTCAATCTATGTCTACTCAACCTCGAAACTTCTCACAAAAATTTAAACAAAAGCTCAATAATTTCTCACATTTCTTTCACAATGCTGTGAAAATTAATATAGGAAGACATGTGAAAGATACAGATCCATCATCTATATTAGAATGGACCAACAAACTTAATTCCATTTATATTTTAGAAAAACATGCAGTATCCTATGGTCAAGACAACAAACTTCTAGTTGTTCTTAACAAATGAAATAAAGAAAACTATTTTTTGGACTGATGAGTGCCCCATCTTTTCTACTATCAGCGAGTAGTGTTGTCACGCTGTGACCATCTTCGGTAAGGAAGTGGGGCCTCAAACTTTCCTTGTAACTGTGACCCTAAGGCTGGTTTCAGACTTGCATTCAGGAGGAATGCGGATGACAGCCTACTTCCACCTTTCTTCATCCAAGAAGCTCCGCCCATGCTCCGCCTACTGCCGCATGCGTCCAGCGTTTCCCTGCGTACCTATCTTAAACACTGGGTACGCAGAGACATGCGTTGTATGCGGATGTGTCCGCATGTGGCGATTTGACGAGTGCTTTGACATGCGGCAGTAGGCGGAGCGTGGGCGGATCTTCATGGAGGAAAAAAGGAGGAAGTAGGCTGCCATCCGCAGCCCTCTTGAACGCTAGTGTGAAACTAGCCTAACTATCCTTGTCCTGGGGATACTCTTGAAGGAGAGGCTGGGAGTCTCAGACCTTACTATGCTCCTGTTAAACCCTGATCAGTCCCCTCCTCCACCCCATGAGGCCTGGGATAGAAATGTAAAGTAAACAAGACACAGTGACAAAACAGGAATAACAAAGCAACAAACAAACACTCACCCATGGAAGAAAGGCATAAAGGGAAAGATACACAAGTGGTCAAAATTGTTGGCACCCCTCGTTTAATGATAGAAAAACCCACAATGGTGACAGAAATAACTTGAATCTGACAAAAGTAATAATAAATGAAAATTCTATGAAAATGAACAAATGAAAATCAGACATTGCTTTTCAACCATGCTTCCACAGAATTTAAAAACAAAATACTCATGAAATAGGCCTGGACACAGATGATGATACCCTTAACTTAATATTTTGTTGCACAACCTTTTGAGGCAATCACTGGAATCAAATGATTCCTGTAACTGTCAATCCAACTTCTGCACCTCTCGACAGGTATTTTGGCCCACTTCTCAAGAACAAACTGCTCCAGTTGTCTCGTGTCTGAATGTTGCCTTTTCCAGATGGCATGTTTCAGCTCTTTCCAAAGATGCTCAATAGGATTTAGGTCAGGGCTCATAGAAGGCACTTCAAAATAGTCCAATGTTTTCCTCTTAGCCATTCTTGGGTGTTTTTAGCTGTGTGTTTTGGGTCATTATCCTGTTGCACGACCTATGACCTTCAACTGAGACCAAGCTTTCTGACACTGGGCAGCACATTTCTCTCTAGAATCTCTTGATAGCCTTGGGATTTCATTGTACCCTGCACAGATTCTAGACACCCTGTGCCAGATGCAGCAAAGCAGCCCCAGAACATAACAGAGCCTCCTCCAGGTTTCACAGTAGGGACAGTGTTCTTTTCTTGATATGCTTCATTTTTCTGTCTGTGAACATAGAACTGATGTGCCTTGCCAAAAAGTTCAATTTTTGTCTCATCTGTCCATAGGACATTCTCCCAGAAGCTTTGTGGCTTGTCAACATGTAGTTTGGCAAATTCCAGTCTGGCTTTTTTATGATCTTTTTTCAACAATGGTCTCCTCCTTAGTCGTCTCCCATGAAGTCCACTTTGGCTCATACAATGACGGATTGTGCGATCTGACACTGATGTTCCTTGAGCATGAAGTTCACCTTTAATCTGTTTAGAAGTTTTTCTGGGCTCTTTTGTTACCATTTGTATTATCCGTCTATTTGATGTCATGAATTTTTCTCCTGCGGCCACGTCCAGGGAGGTTGGCTACAGTCCCATGAAACTTATATTTCTGAATAATATGTGCAACTGTAGTCACAGGAACATCAAGCTGCTTGGAGATGGTCTTATAACTTTTACCTTTAACATGTTTGTCTATAATTTTCTTTCTGATCTCCTGAGACAACTCTTTCCTTCGCTTCCTCTGGTCCATGCTGAGTGTGATACACACCATGTCACCAAACAGCACAGTGAGTATCTGTAGCCCTCTATACAGTCCCACTCACTGATTCCAAGATTGTAGACACCTGTGATGCTAATTAGTGGACACACCTTGATTTAACATGTCCATTTTGTCATATTATTTTCAGGGCTACCATCATTTCTGTCCAGGCCTATTTCATGAGTTTTATTTTTTTTTAAATTCTGTGGAAGCATGGTTGAAAATCAATGTCTGAATTTCATTTGTTCATTTTCATAGATTTTTGATTTATTAATACTTTTGTCAGATTCAAGTTATTTCTGTGACCATTGTGGGTTTTTCTGTCAATAAACAAAGGGTACCAACAATTTTGACCACGTGTGTACGAATGTACCAACCACATGGGAGTAAGACAATGAAAAAAGCACACACTCAAAAACAGCATGCAACAATCTCCAGTGGCAACAAGAATCTCCAATTCAGCACAGCATCTTCAAAGTGCTAGCAAGCAAAGCTTTTACTAGAAATAGAAGGTCTGGCCAGCTATTATAGGGAGAGGTAATGACCAGATCAGAAGCAGCTGAAAATGGAGCTGCAATTTTGTGATCTGCGATTCACAATACGTAGTGATCACACTCGTGACAATTATTCACTTTATTCCATTAATTGAAAACAGAGAAGAGATGGTGAAGGAAAGTATTTTATGGAGTGACAAGTGTCACAATGTTTGTACTACCTGCTAGTACTGCTTACTGGACTATTGTTGATTCTTGCTCGCTGCGAGTGCATGGACTGTTTTAAGGGTCTGCTAGACGTGCAGGTGCAGCTTGTCTATGAAATGGAAATGGCATGATATTGGCATATTACTTCATGGTCACAATTCCTGATATTCACAGACTAATTAAAGGGGTTGTATCAATTTGTTAAATAGATATAACTGCAAAGTGCTTGTAAGAAAAGTAATTTGCAATGTAATGTTTACTAAAAATTCTCTTTGTTCTCAAGAATAGAGAGATTTTTAATTTCCAAGTTTGTCTCTTAGTGCATTCCACCTGAGGAAGACGGCTGTGACAGTAGAAACGCAATGTGGGTACTGGAGGAAGATAAAAAGCTGAGTTTTAAATCCTTTCTTTAGTTCCTGCCTCTCCTTTAGCGCACCTATAGACCGCTTTGTTGCAGCTTTTCATTGAATTTCCTCTTTGAGGATCAGCGGCAGGAGCAGTTTGGAGGGCAGGTGTCGACAGGAGTAGTTGCGGTGCTGAGCGCTGCTGGGGAGCTCCAGGATCTCTGGTGTTGTGCTCACGGCTGGGGTCGGTCACGGGATCACTTCCTGAAGCCGGTGAGAGACAGACCGAACAGGAGAGCGGAGATTGCCGACAGCGCGTGTAGTGCCCTCCCGGGGTGAGAGGACACGCTCTCCACCGACTATCAACGTTCACACCGTGGTTGTGCAAGGGTGGCACAACCCTTAAAGGTGAGCACCCTATTCATTCAGTTAGGGAATTATCCATACAGGTACACTCATTGCGCCTCTCTTTCCATTATTATTTTCCATGTACATTATAGGCCACTACTGCAGTCTATCAGAGATGGCCAGTTTCCTATGGAAGAAGCATTGTTGCAAATGCATTTCTGGCCAGCATCAGTACCCTGGTACTCTTCCAATGCTACAGAGGCAAAACTCCAGCTGGTCCAAACAGTCAATCTTCAGTAGAGCACATACCCTTGGCAATTAAGAAAGTTGGAAGGCCGAGGAGCGGTGCACTCAGAAAGAAAGAAGATTAGACAATCCCTTAAAGAATTCCGGTTTTAAACTTGTCTTTTAAAACTGATGTGTAATTATTCCTTTAGGTAAATGGAATAATGTACAATGACTATGTAACTGGCTTCAGCCTTCTGTGTAATTTTTGGCAATCTTAGTAATGCCAGAAGAATGAAGCAAGTTGGACTTTATCAATAGCTGTACTAAGATACAAGAAAATTGGACACACAAATATTAGACAGAAGTCAGCCGAACTCTCCAGTTGAATGATATCCAATGTGTATGGGGGCCTTTCAATTCTTTCCGATAGATGATGTAGTGTTCATATGGAGCAGTCAGAAGAGATGGCAGACATCTATAGTCACTATTTGCTATGTTCATGGCTGGGTGAGAGGCTCCATTAAGAGCATCTATAGTAGATCAACATTTAGCAGAAAACATACCACTAAATTTAGGACTTTTATTCCCCTTCAAAACCATGGACAGCACGGTGAAACCCAACATACTTCATTATCAATGGTGACAATTGAGTGCCATTGCACCCCATTGAAAGACAGATCCGGCACCAAGACATACCGTAGGTGTTGTGAGTTCATTTTCCCCTTCATTACTGAGGCCCGAGGAACTCCCTCTTCTGGTAAAGAAAGGTAGTGAGCCTGATTATCAAACACCTGAGGCTGATGATGATGACTGGCTGAGTGGAGTTACTGACTGGATATAAGGCTGCCGACGCCCTTCTGTCCTGCGGGTGATTTCTCTGTGGGATCCTTGGAGACCAGTCTGAATTCCTGCTCCTCTAAAGCTAAGTTTGCTGCTCGGCCTTTTGCTTTGGTGCTTACACTTTGTTTTGCTTTGTTTTTCTGGATTTCTGCCATTCCCTGCTGGGATGTGCTGAATTCCTTTAGCTCTGTCTTCTGAAATTACCTGAGTGCTGATTTAGTTTTTGAAGCCTAGCTGCTTCAGGGCCTTTTTCATATCAGCTTGTGGCTTATGTCTTTGATAGGGTTTTGGCAGATTGCAGACCTTCCTGTCCTTTCCTATCTAGGTAGTTTTGGGCCCCGTCTTTGCTCAGTCTATCTTTCTGTCTGTGTTAGTGTTTTCATCTTGCTTCACCGTCATTATATGTTGGGGGCTGCCTATTGCTTTGGGGTCTGCTCTGGGGCAGTTTAGATTTCCCCTTTCTTTCTTTAGGCCTATTTAATTCTCCGGCTGTGATCGAGGGGTCTAGGGCATCGTAGGAACCCCTCACGGCTACTGCTAGTTGTGTTGATAGGTTCAGGGGTCTGCAATCTGATAGTTGCCAACTTCTCTGGTTTTCTGCACTTAGCTTGTATTTCTGCTTTTGCCTCCTACGGTGACTCATTCATAACAGAATCCTAGGGTACTCAATAGCAGGAAAGAATTGTAAAAAAAAAAAAAAAAAAGTGTGTATATTTTTTCCTCTATATCTCTGAGGCCGTAGGGGGAATTTTTTTTTCTCTCAATGGAGATAAAGCAATTGTCTGATCGTGTGGAGCAGCTCCCTGCGGAAGTGCGGGGAATTTCCGCCTACCTTGCTCATTCACATGCTGCTGAACCAAAGATTCCTACACCTGATGTATTTTTTGGGGATCGGTCTAAATTTTTGAATTTCAAAAATAATTGCAAATTATTTTTTGCCTTGAAGCCTAACTCGTCAGGGAGCTCCGCGCAGCAGGTTAAAATTGTCATCTCTTTGCTGCGTGGCGATCCCCAGGATTGGGCGTTTTCTTTGAAACCAGATGATCCTATTCTGACTAATGTGAACGCATTTTTTCAGGCCTTGGGGTTGTTGTATGACGAACCTAATGCCATTGATCAGGCTGAAAAGACCCTGCTGGCATTGAACCAGGGTCGTGATTCTGCAGAATTGTACTGTCAAAAATTCCGAAAGTGGGCAGTACTTACTACCTGGAATGATAATGCCTTGGCTGCTCTCTTTCGGAAGGGGTTGTCAGAAGCCGTAAAAGATACTATGGTGGGATTTCCTGTTCCCTCTGGTCTTGACGATTCTATGTCATTAGCCATTCAGGTTGATCGGCGTTTGTGCGAACGCAAAGCTGCACGAGGTGTTGCCACCTGTTGAACAAATGTCTGAACCTATGCAATGTGATAGAGTTTTTTTCCAGAGAGCAGCGTCAGGAGTTCAGAAGGCGTAATAAGTTGTGTTTTTTCTGTGGAGATGCCTCGCATATTATTTCTATCTGTCCTAAATGAGAGAAACGCTTTGCACACACGTTTTCTGTTGGGGGTGTTCAACCTAAGTTTCTTCTGGCTATTACTCTGATCTGCTCCCTGTCCACATTTTCCGCCAAGGCTTTTGTGGATTCGGGAGCAGCCCTAAACCTAATGGACTTGGATTTTGCTAAACGTTGTGGATTTCCGATGACACCTCTGCAGACGCCTATCCCTTTGAGGGGGACTGATGCTACTCCTTTGGCTAAAAATAAACCTCAGTTTTGGACCCAGGTGGTAATGCGGGTCGCCCCAGACCATCAAGAAAATTGCAGATTTTTGGTGTTGCATAATCTGCATGATACTATTGTTCAGGGGTTTCCCTGGTTACAAATTCATAATCCAGTTTTGGATTGGAAATCTGTGTCTGTGGTGAGTTGGGGTTGTCGGTGTGCCTTTAGTGAGGCTCCGGTGTTTTCCACCTCTCCTCAGTCGCAGGATGTTCCTGATTATTTGGCGGACTTTTATGATGTATTTAGTGAGAATGAGTCTGCGTCTCTGCCTCCTCATAGGAGTTATGACTGTGCAATTGAACTGAGCCCGGGGTGTAAATTTCCCAAGGGTCGGCTCTTCAATTTATCTGTACCCGAGCACGAGGCTATGCGATCCTATATTAAGGAGGCGTTGGAGAAGGGTCATTATTAGACCATCCTCGTCACCCTTAGGTGCCGTGTTTTTTTTTTTGTAGCCAAAAAGGATGGATCATTAAGACCTTGTATTGATTATCGTGCCCTCAACAAAATTACTGTTAAATATCAGTATCCGTTACCCCTGATTTCTGATCTATTCTCCAGAGTTAAAGGTGCTTGCTGGTTTACCAAGCCTGACCTCAGGGGGGCGTATAATCTTATTCACATTAAGCATGGGGATGAATGGAAGACGGCGTTTAATACTCCGGAGGGACATTTTGAGTACCTGGTGATGCCTTTTGGGCTCACTAATGCCCCTTCTGTCTTCCAGTGCTTCATGAACGATATTTTGTCGATAAATTTTTGATTATCTATCTGGATGATATTTTGATCTTCTCCAAAGATTGGGATTCTCATGTGGAACATATTCGGACTGTGTTCCGGATCTTGAGGGAGAATTCCCTGTATTTCAAAGGATCTAAATGCCTTTTTGGAGTACAGAGGATTTCTTTTTTGGGATTTATTTTGTCCCCGTCAACTATTGAAATGGACCCGGCCAAGGTACAGGCCATTTACGATTGGGTTCAGCCCACTTCTTTGAAGGCCCTCCAGAAGTTTTTGGGTTTTGCTAATTTTTATCGGAAATTTATAGCAAAATTTTCTAGTATTGCCAAGCCATTGACTGATTTGACTAAGAAGGGTGCTGATGTGTTAAATTGGTCTCCGGAGGCTGTTTCTTCCTTTCAGGAGCTGAAGCGAAGATTCACCTCCGCCCCGGTTTTGCGGCAACCTGATGTCTCACTTCCATTCCAGGTAGAGGTGGATGCTTCTGAGATTGGTGCAGGAGCTGTTTTGTCTCAAAAGGATCCTGTAACATCTAAAATGAATACCTGTGCTTTCGTTTCCCGAAAGTTCTCTCCATCTGAATGTAACTATGATGTGGGGAATAGGGAACTGTTGGCCATGAAATGGGCATTTGAGGAGTGGAGATATTGGTTGGAGGGAGCTAAGCATCAAGTCATGGTCCTCACTGACCACAAGAATTTGATTTACCTAGAGTCGGCTAAGCGCTTCAACCCTAGACAGGCTAGGTGGGCCTTGTTTTTTACACGTTTTGATTTTGTGGTTTCTTTTCTTCCTGGAACGAAGAATGTCAAGGCAGACGCCCTCTCTAGGAGTTTCTTTGCTGATTCTCCTGTGGTGACCAAGCCTGCTACCATCTTAGGCGAGGGGGTGGTTCTCTCTGCCATCTCGCCCGATTTGAGACGTGCTCTGGGGGAGTTCCAGAAGGACAAACCTGAGCGTTGTCCCAGTGGAAAGTTGTATGTTCCTGACCAGTGGAAGAAGAGAGTGATGTCTGAAGTTCATTGCACTGCTTTGGCTGGTCATCCAGGTATTTTTGTTGGTACTAGAGATCTGGTGAGTCGGTTTTTTTGGTGGCCCTCCTTGTCTCGTGATGTCAGGAATTTTGTGCAGTCCTGTGGGACGTGCTCCCGGTCTAAACCTTGTTCTCGCTCTAGTGGGTTGTTGATGCCTTTGCCTGTCCCCAAGAGGCCATGGACCCATATTTCAATGGATTTCATCTCTGATATGCCTGTCTCTCAAAGGATGACTGTTATTTGGGTGATTTGTGATAGGTTCTCTAAGATGGTTCATCTTGTACCACTCCCTAAGTTGCCGTCTTCCTCTGAGTTGGAGCCCCTGTTTTTACAACAGGTGGTTCGCTTGCACGGGTTTCCTGAGAACATTGTATCTGACAGAGGAGTCGTTTGTGTCTAGATTTTGGAGAACTTTCTGTTCCAGGCTGGGAATTCAGTTGTCCTTCTCCTCTGCTTTTCACCATCAGACCAATGGGCAGACAGAGAGAACAAACCAGACCTTGGAGTCATATTTGAGATGTTTTATTTCTGCTGATCAGGATGATTGGGTTTCATTTTTGCCCTTGGCCGAATTTGCTTTAAATAATAGAGCTAGTTCTGCCACTTTGATGTCACCTTTTTTTTGTAACTTTGGGTTTCATCCTCGATTTTCTTCAGGGCAGGTGGAGCCCTCTGCCTGCCCAGGTGTTGACACTGTGGTGGAGAGAATGCACCAGATCTGGGACCAAGTGGTGGATAAGTTATCTCTCTCCCAGAAAAAGGCCCAGCGGTTTTCCAACCGACATAGGACCATTGGTCCCCAGTTTAAGGTTGGTGATATGGTGTGGTTATCATCAAAAAATATTGCTATGAAGGTGGCTTCTCCTAAGTTTAAGCCTAGATTTATTGGACCTTACAAGATTGTGGAGATTATTAATCCGGTCTGTTTTCGTTTGGCTCTTCCTGTCACATTTAAAATCCATAATGTGTTCCATAAATCTTTGTTGAAGAGGTTTGTTGAACCTGTTGTTCCGGGGGTGGCACCTCCAGACCCTGTATTGGTTGAAGGTAACATGGAATATGAGGTAGAGAAAGTACTGGATTCCCGTCTGGCTAGACGGAGACTCCAGTATTTGGTTAAGTGGAAGGGTTATGGTCAGGAGGATAATTCCTGGGTCTCTGCCTCTGATATTCATGCCAAAAGATTGGTGCGTGCCTTTCATCGGGCTCACCCTGATCGCCCTGGTGGCGTAGTTGAGGGTTCGGTGACCCCTCCTCAAGGGGGAGGTACTGTTGTGAGTTCATTTTCCCCTTCATTACTGAGGCCCGAGGAACTCCCTCTTCTGGTAAAGAAAGGTAGTGAGCCTGATTATCAAACACCTGAGGCTGATGATGATGACTGGCTGAGTGGAGTTACTGACTGGATATAAGGCTGCCGACGCCCTTCTGCCCTGCGGGTGATTTCTCTGTGGGATCCTTGGAGACCAATCTGAATTCCTGCTCCTCTAAAGCTAAGTTTGCTGCTCGGCCTTTTGCTTTGGTGCTTTGACTTTGTTTTGCTTTGTTTTTCTGGATTTCTGCCATTCCCTGCTGGGGTGTGCTGAATTTTTTTAGCTCTGTCTTCTGAAATTACCTGAGTGCTGATTTAGTTTTTGAAGCCTAGCTGCTTCAGGGCCTTTTTCATATCAGCTTGTTGGCTTATGTCTTTGATAGGGTTTTGGCAGATTGCAGACAGCAGCCTATCTGTCCTTTCCTATCTAGGTAGTTTTGGGCCCCGTCTTTGCTCAGTCTATCTTTCTGTCTGTGTTAGTGTTTTCATCTTGCTTCACCGTCATTATATGTTGGGGGCTGCCTATTGCTTTGGGGTCTGCTCTGGGGCAGTTTAGATTTCCCCTTTCTTTTTTTAGGCCTATTTAATTCTCCGGCTGTGATCGAGGGGTCTAGGGTATCATAGGAACCCCCCACGGCTACTGCTAGTTGTGTTGATAGGTTCAGGGGTCTGCAATCTGATAGTTGCCAACTTCTCTGGTTTTCTGGACTTAGCTTGTATTTCTGCTTTTGCCTCCTACGGTGACTCATTCATAACACATAGGCTTCACTAAAAATGTAAACCACAATGAAATCGGTATAAAAAAAAAAGAAGGCAGATACCACACAGAATAGGTGGTAGGACAGATAGAAAGCATATGGTCGGGGAAGCTCAGACCTCTGCGGCTTGTTGGCAGAGAGAATTAATCTGTTACAATCCATAGATTTCCAGATAGACAGTTCAGCTTTTTAATTGAGAATGCATGTTTCTCTAGTACGGACTATAATTGGATTGCGATAATATGAGCGCCATAAATCTATACACATATAACCAGAACAATAAATACCACATTTATTATAGCTGCTACACCCATGTTCCTATACAGCATAAAAATATTCCTAACACGTGGAGGAGTCATTTAACCAGCAGGGAAGAAATGAAAAAATAATGATCTCTCCTTGCAAGACATATAGCCCTTTGTACTGCGAGTGCGATTACTTAAATGTTCCATTTCCAGCACAGCTGATTATATCCACCTTGTCTCCGTCCAAAAGCCTAATTTTTAATCCGCCAGACATTTTTACAACTTATTATCAACAGTTTATTCATGGGGGGACGCGCCACTCTTGGCAAACAAAGAATAGAGATAGGGCGCGCTCAGAATAAATTAGACAAGAGAGACCTTGTGGGTATGCGCAAGAGCAAAGTGATAAATCATTTTCATTCCACAAATGCAAAATTTCAATTAAGTGTAATCAAAAGCGCTGAGCGTTCATCAAAAAAACAGATCGTTCACTTTCCAGATAAGGTTATTTCAGTTTTATTCCAGCTGGGTTCATCTGGAAATCGCACGTCATGGTTGGAGACCCACTAAGCCATGCTTGTGCGCTGGGACGTCCTATCTCTCGGAACAAACAAGTCATCAAATATACTTATCGTCGCCTTCGGTTCTGTATCATTCTTCTACTACCATTCTGCTACGTGGTTACCAGGCGGATGTGTGTTTGGACTATTAATGACCAAAAACTATATCTATCCAAGCCAGCAGAGGAGAAAAGAAGCATTTCCAATATATCAGGTCTCTTGACAGGAAGAGCTCTTAGGAATGGCAGAAAGTATGCGTCACTTTAAAACTTTGATTTACGATATGAAGATTTGTGCCCGCTGTGTGCCGTCGAGCGGGTGACGAGGTGCCCTCTCCTACAGAAAATGTGCCCTCAAGACAAGAATAAAACGGTCATTCCTGCTATAAAGGGAAATGTAACTGACATATATAGAAAGATTAATGGAATAATTAGTAACCAACATTTATTTACTTTTAAGAATAGGTAGCTTTTTCGTTTGTTATATTTTTAGCCCATTTTGTGCTTTTTTTAAGGCATTTTTCTTGCATTTCTCAAGATATTTCCACCACATTGACTTGACATTGAAGTGACATTGTGGGAGTCTCGAGATCCCAATTATAAGGATTTCTGAGCTTCTCAATTTTAACAAAGTGGCTTTATATGAACAGACATTCTTCAGTGCACAGTATGACTCAAAACGCAAGAAATGAGCACCCTCACTTGACCCATACTGATGACCCAAAAGCAGCCAGCACTCCACGCCAGCACCCTTGTTCTTGGGGTTGGTGAGCAGCCCGACCCCCAGCTCCCCAATCAGATAGTGATGAGTCCTTACTTATCTTGTGCTTTGCCTCACCCTGCGATGAGAACTGCACCTTGTCAGGGGTTTTGCTAGCGTGTTGTGATACGTTGTGATATTTTCTTGTATTTGTTTCATGGGAAATTGGGAATTCTCTAACAAGATAGAAAAATAGTGAGAAAAGACACTACATTTATGGCAAATTATATAAATATTCCAGAAAAAAAGTCAAAACTTCCTTGCATCTCTCCATGCTCAGGAGCAGGCGAAAGCAGAATATCTCTTCTGAGAGAATTAGGCCAAATATGCAAATGACACGCTGATCAAACTCTGATCATACTGCTATCCAATTCTCTTGGATGAGGAGACGATGGAGAACAAAATTTCTCCATCTTCTCCACTGGTATCAATGAGCGGAAATCGGACTGGTCTCTGATGTCATCTGAGTGCAGTCCGATGGTTACCACGAGGACTATTACTTGCATCAGGGAAATGTAATTCAGGCAAAAAAAGTAGTTTTAAAATTTGATCTGCAAATTATCAGAACATTTTCAACGTACATGTAATTTTAAACATCAAACATCTCCTGAAGATCTACAACTGGTCCATCAGCACAGTTACTCTAATTTCTTTTATTACATGTTCTTTGTGATCATCTTTGACTCCTTAAGTCACTAATCTGGTTATTTACATTGATACAGTACTTACCTCACACTGGGGTAAATATCGCGCTGCATGGTGCCCTGTCAACGAGATTGCACCGCACAGGGTCGGCTCGATCCTCATATTGTGAATGGGAGGAGAAATGTTCAGCTCACCATCACAAAATACGATAAACAACGCTCAAAGTGAGAGTGACGGTCTGCAGCAGGATCTGAATGCACAAAGCTTACTTCCTGCAATCAAGCTCCTGCCATAGAAACACGATGTGTACAGTAATGACTTGCTAAGGCTTACACCAGATAGGAAGAGATACACGCCGAGAGGAATCTCCCAGCAATCCTGCGAGCAGATCAATGGCAATACTGATATTATACATATTATAATCGTCATGTATTAGATTACGGTTATGTGTAAACAGGAAGTAAGGGATGGAAGGTAGAGGAGAGAGATAAAGGAAGGAAAGGAGAACGGAAGGAAAGGAGAATGGAAGGAAAGGAGAAAGGAAGGAAGGAAAGGAGAAAGGAAGGAAAGGAGAACGGAAGGAAAGGAGAACGGAAGGAAAGGAGAACGGAAGGAAAGGAGAACGGAAGGAAGGAAAGGATGAAAAGTATGGAGGAAGAAAGGGAAGGAGGAAGAAAGGAGGAAGATAGAAAAGATAGAATAAGAGACCAAAGAAAGAAGGGAGGAAGAAAGGCATGGAGAAAGGAAAGAAGAAAGGGAATTAGGTAGCGAATAAGATACTAAGCGAGAAATGAAGATGGAGAAGCAAGAGTGGAAGGAAGTGGGAAGGGAGGCAAGGGAGAGATGAAGAAAAAGAAGCAAAAGGGGAGGAAGAAAAAAGGGAGAGAGAGAGAAAGAGAGAGAAATGAGTGAGAATGAGAAAAGAGGAAGGGAAGGACAAAGAAAGGAAAGGGAGGGAGAGAGAAAGAGCAGAGAGAGAGGAAGAAAAAGAGAGGGAGGAAGAAAGAGAGGAGAAAGAAAAAGAAAGAAGGAAAAAGAGGAAGAAAAAGATAATGAGGAAGGAAAAGTGAGAGGAGAAAGAAAAAGCAAGAAGGAAGAAGAAAAAGAGAGAAGGAAAAGGAGGAAGAAAAAGAGAGGAGGAAGAAAAAGAGGAGGGATAAAAAGAAAGAGGTGGAGGAAGAAAAAGAGAGGGAGAGGAAGAAAAAAAGAGGGGAGAAAGAAAAAGAGAGAGAGGGAGGAAGAAAGGGACGAAGATGAAAAAACTGTACTAAAATCTGCTCAGCTGTATTCCAAATTCCCAAAGTATTGAGTAGGTAGGACAACCTATTTAATCCCCATTTAAATAAATAGTCAAGTGCTTCTAATCTGCTTTGTTTTTTCAAATTCTCAAGATATTAGTTTATAGTCAGTGAATGACTGGTGAAGCGGTCAGTGATTGACTGCAGTATTCACAAGGTTGTGGATGGTGACATCACTGCTGAGGCCCAGTAAATAAAGACCAGGACGGAGCAGCAGAGAGCTAGCTCTGGTCATGGTGGTGGGGGGTGGGATATCAATACATAAGAAATGCTTATTTTGTTATTTGACACTGTTGCATGCCTTTGCCACAACTTTGCCTGATCTTGGACAATCCCTGTGAAGAGTTATAAATATCTCAGACAATCAAGATACTTCCACTGGATATGCCATAAATGTTCGATAGATGTGGGTCCCACCTAACTCCATAATGGCGGTCCTCCATTGTCACATACAGGCAAAAATGAATGCGGGTGAAGTCCTGTTCTCATGTTAGATATGTGCTTCACCTCAGGGAGCCACATCTATCAGACACTTGGAGTGTATCTGTATGTGCCATAAATGTCTGTAATAGGAGTAAGGTAGGATTAACCCATTAGCATGCCATGAGGCGTAACACATTATCTTCCCCTAAGGCTTGCACCAAAGCATGGTGGATCCAGGCAAAACAATGTTTGAGCTTTTCTTGAAGTCTTTTTTTTCAATGAAATGATTCTAAATCTATAATTGTGGATAATGTGAACTGCACTAGTGACAGAATCTGACGTCAAATATGCCATCTTTATTGAAATTACTGAGATCTTATTGAGACAACTCACTAAAACAAGCCAGCATTGCCTCCCGAAAGTATAGGATGTGATTGGTTCAGCAGTACATGATATGATCGCTAAATATTAGAGCAGGGATATCGTCATACCTCTGTAAAGCGCTCAAACAGTTGTGATGGCAAAAAGTCTTGAGGCTCCGAAAGCACAGGGGGTCCCGTCCAATTGCTCTGCACAAAGAGATGGAGGCAGCCGACTCCCAAAAAAAACACCTGTAGTTGCCTACGTTAAAAAAAACAAAACAAAGTACTTAGCACGCACTGTTATCTCTTCTATAATATTCAGTCCCAAACCTAAAAATTTAAATGAAACAAACATTTTTGGGTCAATATACCATAATGGCACCAAAAATCATAAAGAGTTCCAGTATGAGAATAAAATATCAAATTTTATTGAAAAAACATTAAAAATACTATAAAATTACAAAAAATGCCCAGCAGGAGGTGCTCAAAACATTCATGCCATTGGTTATTATAGTCACACAGACAAATGTGAATCCTTGCACATAGGTAATTATAAATAATTTCCAACAAGAGTATAATCTCTATAAATGTAAGGAATATTCACACCACAGTATTAAAAAATATATTGAATATAAATCAGGCCCGATATATGTAACTTAAATAAATAACCTCAGTGTCAAAATAATTAAATATATCGTGGCTGAAAAAAATACAAAAATACAGTGTAGTACTAGAAACCCACATTAAATTGCACCTGAATGGTCATGGCCTGATCTGATATATGCTGCAGGTTAAAATAAAAAGCCTCAATATCAGCAAGATTGAATAGTATCACAGCTGAAAAAGTGCTAGAGGATTGCTGCATGAAGCCTCAAAGGTTCAACATTAAGATTCAAAAAATACTGTGTGGAAATAATCTGTGACAACACTACAGGCAACTCACTCTGAATGTAATAGAAACCCACATTAAATTGCACCTGAATGATGGTAACTCAGTCTGATATATGCTGCAGATAAAAATAACCTCAATGTCAGCACAATTGAATAATATCACAGCTGAGAAAGTACTAGAGGATTGCTGCATAAATCCACAAACGTTATACATAAAGGGAAAAAAAGGTAATACCTATGAAAACGCTGATGCCAGGTCTCTGGTGAGTGTGAATGACGCGACCTCCTTCACCCCAACACGTGTTTCGCACTAGCTTCTTCCGGGGGCCCCCTGACATTGAGGTTATTTTTATCTGCAGTATATATCAGACTGGGTTACCATCATTCAGGTGCAATGTAATGTGGGTTTCTATTACATTCAGAGTGAGTGGCCTGCAGTGTTGTCACAGATTATTTCCACACAATATATGTTGAACCTTTGAGGCTTCATGCAGCAATCCTCTAGCACTTTTTCAGCTGTGATACTTTTCAATCTTGCTGATATTGAGGCTTTTTATTTTAACCTGCAGCATATATCAGATCGGGCCACGACCATTCAGGTGAAATTTAATGTGGGTTTCTAGTACTACACTGTATTTTTGCATTTTTGTCAGCCACGATATATTTAGTTATTTTGACACTGAGGTTATTTAATTAAGTTACATATATCGGGCCTGATTTATATTCAATATATTTTTTAATACTGTGGTGTGAATATTTCCTACATTTATAGAGATTATACTCTTGTTGGAAATTATTTATAATTACTTATGTGCAAGGATTCACATTTGTCTGTGTGACTATAATAACCAATGGCATGAATGTTTTGAGCGCCTCCTGATGGGCATTTTTGGTAATTTTATAGTATTTTTAATGTTTTTTCAATAAAATTTGATATTTTATTCTCATACTGGATCTCTTCATGATTTTTGGTGCCGTCATGGTATATTGGCCCAAAAATGCTTGTTTCCGATATTTTGAAGTGCCAGAATATATGTAGTCTTTGGACTAATTTCAAGTATATCTAAAAATATAAATGTAGTTCTTGATGGTCTATAAGGCAATAGCTGAGGAATTGGACCTGTTCACAGAGATGAGTTTGGGTTCTATACATCATTGCAAACAGGAGGATCGGCTGTGTTCTAATTGAAGCATGCTCCTTTTGTAACAAATTGAGGGTGTCCTTTACATCGTCAGGCATTGAAGGGGAATATGTCAGCAGGTTTTCACTACGTAATCTAACAGCATCATGAGGTAGGGGCCGAACACACAATTATGATGATGTATCACTTAGTTTACTGGGTGCAGCAGTTGTGACAGAATCACAGTATTCTCTGCTGCAAATTTAGCAGAGCTCGGAATGCTGAGCCGTGTATAACTCCGCCCCCAGCACTGATTGTACAGAGTGTACACAGAAAGAAGCCAAAGTATAGAGAGCGGCGATCAGTGCTGACACCTGGCTGGACTACAAGGCAGATTGTCCTGTAGTGATAATCTCCAGCTGATTAAACAATTAATTTATTGGAAAAGGAAAACACAGCCCAGTAAGAGATACATCTGTGAAATCAGGGCCTCGGCTCCTACCTACCTCTCTGAACATATAGCAAAAACCTACTGACAGTTTCCCTTTAATGATAAGCCCCAGAAATTAATGACAAAAGTAAACAGAAAATAAATGTGACCCCTTCAGTATCCTCGGTATATACACCTGAAAAACTGTGGATTACCAAGTGGGTGTGGTTTTGTGGATTACCAAGTGGGTGTGGTTTAACTATTAGTCACATTACTGACAAAGCAAAGAGGAGAGGCCCCAACTGGAACCAGTCCTACAGCCACACGGAGGATTTATTTATATATTTCTCTGTGTAAGGGAAGTCTGTCAGTACAAAATGACTGTGCGGGAGCTTAGTGCACCCTTGGTGTGGCCGATGTGCACCATCTCACCTACTTGTTTTCTATGTCCAACCTTCTCGGGCTCTATAAAACCAGAGCTGTCCAAGAGGGAGTGGGGGGAGGAGTTAAAGAAAATACATGGTGATGGGAAGGTGCACTTAAAAGGGGTTTTCTGGTCTAAATCGATAAGTCTACAATCACTCTTTGTGACTGCAGACTGATAAATCCCACTGTGCACTGCGAGGATTTGACAGCTTCTGAGCTGGGACCAGAGGGTATGTATGCATTATCCATACTCCCGGCCAGAGCCCATCTAGTGTGCCACACCCTGACTAGTGACGTGGCCATTCAGTAGGTATGGATTGAGGCTATGCCTACTCACCAGGATCTGGCCTGGAGTATGTATAACACATACATACCCTCTGATCCCGGCTCAGAAACCGCCAAATCCCCCCAGTTCACAGCACATACACTGGGGGATTCATAAGTGTGCAGTCCCACAGAGTGACTGCAGATTTATCGAATTGGACCAGACAACCCCTTTAAATCTTTGGCCAGACCAAGGGGGCACAGAAAGCTTGGTGCACTTGGTTTGAACAAACATTCTGTGCTGACAGAGTCCCTTTAAACTTTAATCAGAGACAAAATAGGATCAAAGGAAAGAAGATTAAGGGAAAAATTTTATTTTTGTGAATTTTCTGTTTACAGTTTCAATGACAGGTTTCCAGGTAAATGCATTTAGGATATGTCCGGACTCTCCCCTCTGTACCAGGCTGCCATTGTTAGCTCACTGTATTTTATACTTCTATCTTGTATGTAAATCCTTCTCATGTACAGCATCATGGGAGTCAATGACACCCGGCCGCGATCCACAAAACCAGAAGTATCAAACCATTTTTTCCCACTTTTGCACAGAAAACGTTAATTGCTTGTAAAAGCTGAAAATGCAAGAACACTAAACACAAGAATTGGAACAATTTTGCACATTCTCATCACTGGAGTGGTGATCGAGGCATGGATTTAAGAGTAAATGACCAAAGCTATGGTCACATCATGTTCCATGGCTCCATCGGGGCTTATGTCCAAACCCTCGCAAACAAGGATTTTGGGTATATGCACTGACTAGGCCACAGTGGCTCAGTGGTTAGCAATGCAGCACTGGGGTCCTGGTCTCAAATCCCACCAAGGACAACATCTGCAAGGAGTTTGTATGTTCTCCCCGTGTTTGTGTGGGTTTCCTCCGGGTTCTCTGGTTTCCTCCCACATTGCAAAGACATACTGATAGACTGATAGTGAATTTAGATTGTGAGCCCCAATGTGCAGTGTGATGATGATGTATGTAAAGTGCTATGGAATTAATGGTGCTATATAAGAAAAGCATACTAAATAAATGAACTTATAATGATGCTGACTGAGTCACAGTGTGCTCTATCGTACATCATTTTTAGCCATATCGTTATAATCATTGCATCCTTAACGTAAATAGAACTGTCAGCGAATACACCCGAATCCCATTTTGCAGGGCTTCAGGTGTAAGCCCCAACAGAGTCAATAAGCGTAGGGTCAAACATAATGTGAACCTTGCCTTAGAATAGAAAACAATGTAACACACATTTGTACAATATTATACTAAATTTTAAAGGCACAAAACCCAAACAGCTGAATGTGACCAGAGATTAGAAAATAGCATATGAATCTAAGAACAGTACATAATTCTATATTCCCCAAGGAATTCATAAAAAGTAAAAGCAAAACAAATTATATGTCCACATCTACTAAATAATTCAAGACACCAGTACAAATCAGGAGTGTTATGACTCAAATAATTTGTAAGCAGCCATATGGTACAGTGCCTTGCGAAAGTATTCGGCCCCCTGGAACTTTTCAACCTTTTCCCACATATCATTGTTCAAACATAAAGATACCAAATGTAAATTTTTGGTAAAGAATCAACAACAAGTGGGACACAATTGTGAAGCTGAACAAAATTTATTGGTTATTTTAAATTTTTTTGGAAATTGAAAAACTGAAAAGTGGGGCGTGCAATATTATTCGGGCCCTTTAACTTAACCCCTTTCTGTCATGTGACGTACTATCCCGTCCATGTGACCTGGGACTTAATTCCCAGGGACGATCAGCGGCGCCCACGTGGTGAGCGCCGCTGAACACGGCCGGGTGTCAGCTGATTATCACAGCTGACACCCGGCACAATGTGTCAGGGGAGGTCACGGACCGCCCCGACACGTTAACCCCTTGCACACCGCGATCAAACACGATTGCGGTGTACCGGGGGTTAAAGGGAAGCATCGGCAGGGAGGGGGGCTCCCTCCGTGCTTCCCTGAGCCCCCCACAGCAGTGCAATGTGCACCGCTGCTGCGGGGGGCTCCATCCCTGCAGGTCCCCGAATCCAAGATGGGGACCTTCAGGGGCCTGCAGGGAGCTGGCTTCCTCAGTGCCTGCAAAGCGCAGGCATGAGGAAAGCCTGTGCAGTGCCTGTGACATATCGCTGATCTGTCACAGTGGTCTGTGATGTGACAGATCAGTGATCTGTTACATGACAGGTATGTCCCCCCTGGGACAATGTAATAAAGTTAAAAAAAAAAAAAAAAAAAGAAGAAAAAAGTGTAAAAATAATTAAAAAAAAAATCGCTAAATAAATTAAAAAAAAAAAAATAAAAATATTCCCTAATAAATTCATTTTTTGGAAATAAAAAAAACAAAACAATAAAAGTACACATATTTGGTATCGCCGCGTCCTTAACGACCCGACCGCCCTATAAAACTGTCCCACTAGTTAACCCCTTTAGCGAACCCCTTAAATAAAAATAAAAAACTAAGCGAAAAATAATGATTTATTATCATACTGCCAAACAAAAAGAGCAATAACGCGCAATCAAAAAGACGCATATAAATATCCATGGTATCGCTGAAAATGTCATCTTGTCCCGCAAAAAACGAGCCACCACACAGCATCATCAGCAAAAAAATAAAGAAGTTATAGCTCGCAAAATAAAGCGATGCAAAAATAATTATTTTTTATATAAAATTGTTTTCATTGCATAAAAGCGCCAAAACATAAAAAAAGACCTAAATGAGGTATCGCTGTAACCGTACTGACCCAAAGAATAAAACCGCCTTATCAATTTTACCGCAGGCGGAACGGTGTAAACGCACTCCCCCAAAACAAATTCATGAAACGCTGGTTTTTGTTCATTCTGCGTCCCAAAAATCGTAATAAAAAGCAATCAAAAGATATCACGTGCCCGAAAATGATACCAATAAAAACGTCAACTCGTCCCGCAAAAAATAAGACCTCACATGACTCAGTAGGTCAAAATATGGAAAAATTATGGCTCTCAATATGTGGTGATGCAAAAACTATTTTTACAATAAAAAGCGTCTTTTAGCGTGTGACAGCTGTCAAAAATAAAAACCCGCTATAAATAGTAAATCAAACCCCCCGTTATCACCCCCTCAGTTAGGGAAAAATAATAAAATTAAAAGAAAATGTATTTATTTCCATTTTCCCGCTAGGGTTAGGGCTAGAGTTAGGGCTGAGATTAGGGTTAGGGGTGCGTTGGGGTTAGGGTTGGAGTTAGAATTGGGGGGTTTCCACTGTTTGGGCACATCAGGTGCTCTCCAAATGCAACATGGCGTCTGTTCTCAATTCCAGCCAATTCTGCATTGAAAAAGTCAAATGGTGCTCCTTCCCTTCCAAGCTCTGCCATGCACCCAAACAGTGTTTTACCCCCACATATGGGGTATCAGCCTACTCAGGACAAATTGCAAAACAACTTTTGGGGTCCAATTTCTCCTGTTACCCTTAGGAAAATAAAAAATTGGGGGCAAAAATATCATTTTTGTGGAAAAAAATGTTTTTATTTTCACGCCCGGGCGTTATAAACTTCTGTGAAGCACTTGGGGGTTCAAAGTGCTCACCACACATCTAGATAAGTTCCGTGGGGGGTCTAGTTTCCAAAATGGGGTCACTTGTGGGGAGTTTCCACTGTTTAGGGACATCAGGGGCTCTCCAAAAGCAACATGACACCCGCAGACCATTCCATCAAAGTCTGCATTCCAAAACGTCACTACTTCCCTTCCGAGCCCTGACGTGTGCCCATACAGTAGTTTTCTCCCACATATGGGGAATCAGCGTACTCAGGACAAATTGGACAACAACTTTTGGGGTCCAATTTCTCCTGGTACCCTTGGGAAAATAAAAAAAATTGGTGATCATGTTTGTGGAAAAAATACGATTTTTTTATTTTCACGTCCGGGCGTTATAAACTTCTGTGAAGCACGGGGGGGGTTCAAAGTGCTCACCACACATCTAGATAAGTTCCTTGGGGGATCTAGTTTCCAAAATGGTGTCATTTGTTGATGGTTTTCACTGTTTTGGTACATCAGGGGCTTTCCAAAAGCGACATGGTGTCCGATCTCAATTCCAGCCAAAACCGTCAAATGGCGCCGCTTCCCTTCCGAGCTCTGCCATGCGCCCAAATAGTGGTTTACCCCCATATGTGGGGTATCAGCATACTCAGGACAAATTGCACAATAACTTTTAGGGACCTGTTACCCTTGGAAAAATAAGAATTGAGGGTGAAAAGATCATTTTTGTTGGAAAAAATATGATTTTTTAATTGTACGGCTGTACGTTATAAACTTCTGTGAAGCCCTTGTGGGTTCAAAGTTCTCACCACATATCTAGATAAGTTCCTTGGGGGGTATAGTTTCCAAAATGGGGTCACTTGTGGGGGGTTTCCACTGTTTAGGTACATCAGGGGCTCTCCAAACGTGACATGGCGTCCGATCTGAATTCCAGCCAATTTTGCATTGAAAAAGTCAAATGGCGCTCCTTCCCTTCTGAGCTCTGCCGCGCAGAAACAGTGGTTCCTCCCCCCACATATCAGGCATCAGCGTACTCAGGACAAACTGCACAATAACTTTTGCAGTCCAATTTCTCCTGTTATCCTTGGTAAAATAAAAAAAATTGAACCTGAATTATTTTATTTGTGAAAAAAGTTAAATGTTCATTTTTTTTTTTTAAATATTCAAAAAATTCCTGTGACGCCCCTGATGGGTTAATAAACTTCTTGAATGTGGTTTTGAGCACCTTGAGGGGTGCAGTTTTTAGAATGGTGTTAATTTTGGGTATTTTCTATCATATAGACCCCTCAAAGAGGCTTCAAATGTGATGTGGTCCGTAAAAATAAAATGATGTTGCAAAAATGAGAAATCGCTGGTCAACTTTTAACCCCTATAACTTCCTAACAAAAAAAATTTTGGCTCCAAAATTGTGCTGATGTAAAGTAAACATGTGGGAAATGTTACTTATTAAGTTTTTTGTGTGCCGTATCTCTGTGATTTAAGGGCATAAAAATTCAAAGTTGGAAAATTGCGAAATTTTAAAAATTTTTGCCAAATTTCCATTTGTTTCACAAATAAACGCAAATTATTTGAATGAAATTTTACCACTAACATGAAGTACAATATGTCACGAGAAAACAGGGTCAGAATCACCGGGATCCATGGAAGCGTTCCAGAGTTATGACCTCATAAAGGGACAGTGGTCAGAATTGTAAAAATTGGCCCGGTCATGAACATGCAAACCACCCTTGGGGGTTAAGGGGTTAATACTTTGTTGCGCCACCTTTTGCTGCGATAACAGCTACAAGTTGCTTGGGGTATGTCTCTATCAGTTTTGTACATCGAGAGACTGAAATTCTTGCCCATTCTTCCTTGGTAAACAGCTCGAGCTCAGTGAGGTTTGATGGAGATCGTTTGTGAACAGCAGTTTTCAGCACTTGCCACAGATTCTCAATTGGCTCCATCCATCTTCCCATCAATTTTAACCATCCTCCCTGTCCCTGCTGAAGAAAAGCAGGCTCAAACCATGATGCTGCCACCACCATGTTTGACAGTGGGGATGGTGTGCTCAGGGTGATGAGTTGTGTTGCTTTTACCGTGGGAAAAGGTTGAAAAGTTCCAGGGGGCCGAATACTTTCTCAAGGCACTGTATCTAGACACAACTTGCGAAATGCATTACACAGAGATCTTCCATTGAATAATGTGCTCACACCTAATGCTTAGAAATAATAAGTCAGACAGGACAATTACGGCAGTATATTAGTGATGAGCGAACATGCAAAGTGATTCTCAGATATCACTGGTGTATCTGGGTGCTCGGCACTCGTCGAGAATTGTCTGGTGCTTGGATATAATGCTCGAATCCCCGCCCCACGTGCTTGGCCCCTGTTACACAACCAATGAATATACGGGGGTAGCCTGCCAGTCACTGTAATGCTGTAACCGTCTTGGTAGTGACATTACTGTGATTGGTCCACCAAGGACAACATCTGCAAGGAGTTTGTATGTTCTCCCCGTGTTTGCGTTGGTTTCCTCCGGGTTCTCCGGTTTCCTCCCATACTCCAAAGACATCCTGATAGGGAATCTAGATTGTGAGCCTCATCGGGGACAGTAATGATAATGTGTGCAAACTGTAAAGCACTGCGGAATATGTTAGCACTATATAAAAATAAAGATTATTATTATTATTATTATTATTGGCAGGCCGCATTACCTCTTCAGAGGTTATACAAGGACCAGCGCGGCCATGCTCGGCTCACTGATGCCATTGCACAGCTCAGGGACAGTTCTTATTGAAGGGAGAGAGTAGATGTACAGGCCTGTGTGCACAGTTTTATGAATCACAGTCCTCTAGTGGTGATACTTTGCAGAACCATCATACTAAAAGTCCTTCTTAAGGCTAATCTTGTGCTTTGCTGTTTCTACACAATACATTCTGCATTTAGCCTAGGGACAGCTGGAGAAGATGAATACAGCCTTTAGGCAGGTCTTAGGGCTTTGCAGTCTGTTGCTAAATAAAAAGCTGCTGTAGGTGACCACATTTTTGGGGGGTGACAAAATTGACTGTATTGTCATCCATACAGTTTAACGTGCTTTGTGTGAAATTCCGATGGTTTTAACTTTTTAAAAACTGCTAGGCCTGCTACAGATAACCAAATTTTTTGTTTTTATTAAAAAAATTTACGTTCACTTAATCAAAGAAACTTGGTTTTCAGAGACCTGGCAATTAGAAAATGTGTAATGCGTGCGATAAGGTACAGGGAAGTGGAAGTGCTGATGATGGTGCACACAGATGGCGAAGATGTGCGGCAGGTGAGACTGGGCCCGTTGCTGGAGCACAAGCAACACACCGATCCACGACACATAGCTTACTGTACCACTTTAGGGAGGCATGGGGCACACCGATGCGAACAGGTGGTCGGTTGGAGAGCAGATAATGCTTCCATCAGGCTTGCCAGCACCACCCAGTCTTCCACAAGGTCCAGTCTCATTACCCAAGAGTCTGAATCACTTAATCCTCACCCTGATCCTCCTTCCACTCACCATGTCGAGTCCCAGGAGACTACAAATGCCACACTAGGATGCTCCGAGGAGCTCTTTACAGAATAATTTCTTTACTGTGGCCTTTCACCCTGCATGTTCTAAGAAGGACAGGAGGACATATTGTTTAGTGATGCACAAAACTTAGAGCAGCCATGGACACAAGACAGTGGTGGGGTGTGGCATATTTTGTCTAAAGAGGTAGATGATGATGAGACACAGAAGCCGATAAGTCAGATTGTTGTTAAGTCACAAAATCAGGAGGACCAGGGTGCAGCGATGGAAGGTGAGGTGGTGAATGACGAAGTCACTTACTCAACCTGGGAAACTGGCATGCAGAGCGAAGCCAACAGCGGAGGGGGAGGTGTCATGATCTGCTGAGTTGGTGGGATCAGGTAGTTTAGAGGTTAATCTGGACAGCCTCACTCTGAGATTCTGGGAGGCTATTTATAGCCTCATTGTGGGCTCACTCCTTGTCGCTTATACTCAGACCTTGGCCGAGTGTGTGACTCTGGTGTGCTTAGTGATTGTGATACTTTATGCTTGTTTGGTTTTGATCCGGTTCTGTCCCTGTTACGAGTTCTGCCTGTCCCCTTCGTACTACTTTGCTATCTCCGTGTATGACATTTTTGCCTTGGACCTTGCTATGCTCTGATTTCCCCTCTTGTACTGCGTTGCTATCTCGGTGTATGATTCTTTGCTTACATTCTGACTATTCTCTGTCTGTTCCTCTGGTACCGCGCCGCCCTCTCCGTGTATGACCCCTCGTTTGTCTGACCTGAGTTTCCCTAGCCTGTACTCCAGGATTCCTGTAATAGAATCCTACAGTCATCTCCTGCAACAGGACGCTAAGCCACGCCCCCTGTGGTCACATGACGGTAGGTCCTTGTACTTCTTTCTATCTTCAGTATCGCAGGTCCTGTTGTCTGAACTTTTCCTGTAGTCTGGGTGAGCTACCCTACTCAGCCACGGCAGTCCGCCAGCGCTGACAGGATCCTGATATTAGGGATCAGCAGCACCGAAACAGGCAGGAAGAGGTAGTGGGGTGACCAGAAGGAGAAGGCAGGCAACGTTTTCGCAGAGTAGCGACACTTGTAATTTTCTCTGTCAAAGAGTTAGGTGTTCCCCAGTCTGGGATTTATTTAAAAAGGGTTCCGAGACAAAAGAAAATGGTCAATTGCAAGCTGTGCCATGCCAAGACCAGCCGGGGCCTGACCACTAAGAGCCTAACCACCACCAGCATGATCAGGCACATGTCATCTAAGCAATGCCTTGGTCCACAATTGGTGACAGCGGGTGACACCAATGTCTCTTCCCCTGTGCTAGGTGCTTTCCAATCCCCTGTCCATGACACTGGTGTAGTTGCCTCCAGCCCTTCACCTGTTCTTGCACATTCTGAAGCACCATCATCATTGTCCCAGCACAGGGCTCAGCTGTCCCTACCCCAAACCTTAGAAAAAAAAAATTACCAGTCACCCACCCACAGGCCGAAACGCTAAACGGGCAAATTTCCAGGCTGCTTGCCGTGAAAATGTTGCCATTTAGGCTTTTAGACAGAGAGGATTTCCACCAACTCATGGCGGCATTCGGTACTCAGTCCCCAGCCGCCACTATTTCTCCTGGTGTGGCGTCCCCGCCTTGTACCAGCAAGTATCCAGAAACATCACCCATGCGTTTAGCAACGCACCTCCTGGGACTGTCCACTTAACAACCGACATGGGGAAAAGCACTTGCGGCTAGGAACGCTACATTTCACTGATGGCACACTTGGTGAACACTGTGGATGCCGAGTTTGTGTCCTTCCCTGGTACAGTACACGTGCTACCGACGCCGAGGATTGCTGACCCTACCTCTATCAGGGTTTCCTCCATCAGTTCCTGCTCCCCCTCATCCTCCACATCCGATGTGTTAACTCAGAGCATGTTGTCCACACCTGCTGGAAGCTCTGCAGCACTGCCGCAGGTAAGTGGCTTGCAGACTCTGCTGAAGTTAGGCCGGTTTCACATTAGCGCTTTTTAAGCGCACGCACGGCCGGGGGTAGCTCCGCCCCCGAGCCGGCTCTCTGCCCGGCGTGCCCGCCCCTTGCTTGTAGCGCCGCCTCCTAGCGGACAGCGGCGCCTGCGATCGGCGCACCCTATCTTTAGCATAGGGTGCGCAGATCGTGCGCAGGCCGTGCGCTAGTTGCGCTTTGACCTGCGCTGCGCACTTTTGACGGTGCGCCGTGCGCGCCAAAATCGAACTTTTCGGATTTTGGCGCGCACGGCGCACCGTCAAAAGTGCGCAGCGCAGGTCAAAGCGCAACTAGCGCACGGCCTGCGCACGATCTGCGCACCCTATGCTAAAGATAGGGTGCGCCGATCGCAGGCGCCGCTGTCCGCTAGGAGGCGGCGCTAACAACAAGGGGCGGGCACGCCGGGCAGAGAGCCGCCTCGGGGGCGGAGCTACCCCCGGCCGTGCGTGCGCTTAAAAAGCGCTAATGTGAAACCGGCCTTAATTTGTCAATTAGAAAAAACGTTCACCTTGGCAAACTTATTGAAAGGAACCACAGGCCAGACAAATCTGAGCTTCTGGTCAAGGTTCAGAGCCAATTTCCGCAAGTCAGCTACACCTGATGCTGCAGCGCACTCAAGTGCCAGCTCACCAACTGGTGTGTGATGTGACCATTCGCTGGAAATCAACACTTAACATTCTGGCAAGGCTTTGTAAGCAGTAGAGGCCAGTTGATGAATACCCATTCCAACACACAGTCAGTATTCTAGTCAACCTCCGTACACAACAACTGAAGAGTGGGCATGGATGTCTGATATGTGTGCGGTTCTCCAAGACTTTGAGGACTCCACAAACAAAGATGGTGAGTGGCAATGACGCCATAATCAGCGCAACAATCCCACTTCTGTTGCTACATAAACAGTAACTGCTGACAATTAAGCATGAAGCTTTGCATGCAGACCAGGTAGACATGGAGGAAATCATGAGACAGGGAGATACTACACAGCCAACCCTCATCTCATCTGCTCAGTGTGGACTGGGTAACAATGAGGAGGTGGAGGCTGAGGAGGAGGAACAGGAGCTGGCTGCAATAGAGGCTAGTACCCACACAAGCTTGGTCCAGTCTCTCCTATATTGATGGGTTGAGGAGGGGAGTGAGGAGGAAGAGAGGGAGGAGAGTAGTCATCATGATAGAAACACGAAAGTGGTAGCGGGAGGGAGCTTGGCACATATGGCCAACTTTATGTACCGATGCCGTTCCCGTGACCCTAGTATTATATTGATCTTGGTAAAAAAAAAACAGTTCTGGTTGTTACAAAGAGAACCTTTCATCTCTCCTTCTAAGGCGGAGAGCTCTACTAAGATGGTACTATACCAGAAGGCCATTTTGGAAAATATGCTGAAAAAATTCCCATCAGACATTGCTAGCGGCAGGTCGCAAACTTCCTTGCCCAACCAAGAAGGAGAGACAAGGGAGACACAAACCAGGTATAGCAGAGGAAGGGGTAGGCTGTCAAAGTCTGGGACAATTTCATGACACCTTCCCAGCATCCACACCCTGAATACCGGGTATTTTTGAAAGGAGGGAAAAGTTTTTAAAGATGGTCAAGCAATACCTGGCTGACAAAATCATTGTAACAATAACTCTGCAAACTTCAACTACTGGGTCTCCAAGCTGGACCCCTGGCACGAGCTGCCCCTCTATGCCTTGGAGGTGTTTTTCTGCCCTGCCACTAGCAACTTGTCTGAGCGGATTTTTACTGCCGCCGGGGGGGTCAAAATAGACATGGGCTTTCACCTGTAAACAGAAAATGCTGACAGGGCCACTCTGGCAAAAATGAATAAAGACTGGATTAACTTCATCTTTCCCAAACCACCAGATGACAGCTGCACATAAATTGTTTTTAATCTTCAATATTAGAATGAGGCCCTCGATTTGTTGCCTTCAAGGGTGCATGGATGACCCTCCTAATAATTTTTGTTTTCTGGCTTTTCACTGTGCTCAGAGCTGTTTAGAAGTGTAGAAGAACAACTACACTTTCTTAACCCCTTTACCCCCAAGGGTGGTTTGCATGTTAATGACTGGGACAATTTTTACAATTCTGACCACTGTCCTTGATGATTTAATAACTCGGAAACACTTCAGTGGATCCTGGTGATTCTGAGAATATTTTCTCATGACATAGTGTACTTCATGATAGTGGTAAAATTTCTTTGATATGACTTGCGTTTATTTGTGAAAAAAAAGGAAATTTGGCAATTTTCCAAATTTGAATATTGATACCTTTAATTCACAGCGATATGTCACACAAAATACTTAATAATTAATATTTCCCACATGTCTACTTTACATCAACACACTTTTGGAAACAAATTTTTTTTGTTAGGAAGTTATAACGGTTAAAAGTTGAACAGCAATTTCTCATTTTCAGAGCACCTTTTTTTTTTTTAGGGACCACATCACATTTGAACTCACTTTGAGGGGTCTACATGATAGAAGATACCCAAAAGTGACACCATTCTAAAATCTGCACCCATCAAGGTGCTCAAAATCACATTCAATAAGTTTATTAACCCTTCAGGTGCTTCACAGGAATTTTTGTAATGTTTAAAAAAAATGAACATTTAACTTGTTTTCACAAAAAATTTACTTCAGATTCAAATTTTTTTATTTTACCAAGGGTAACAAGAGAAACTGGACCCCAAAAGTTGTTTTCCAATTTGTCCTGCGTATGCTGATACCCCATATGTGCGGATAAACCCTTGGGCGCATGGCAGAACTCGGAAGGGAAGGAGCGCCGTTTGACATTTTCAACGCAAAACTGTCTGGAATTGAGATCGGACGCCATGTCGCGTTTGGAGAGCCCCTGATGTGCCTAAACAGCGGAAACCCCCCACAAGTGACATCATTTTGGAAACTAAACTCCCCCTAGGAACTTATCTAGATGTGTAGTGAGCACTTTGAACCCCCAAGTGCTTCACAGAAGTTTATAACGTAGAGCTATGATAATAAAAAATCATTTTTCCCACAAAAATTATCTTTTTGCCCCCAATTATTTATTTTAACCAGGGTAACAGGAGAAAATGGACCCCATATGTAGGGGAATACTACTTTTGAGGCACAGTGCAAAGCTCAGAAGGGAAGAGGCGCCATATAGGAGTTCAGATTTTGCTGGAATGGTTTGAGGGTGCCATGTCACATTGGCAGAGCCCCTGAGGTGGCAGAACAATAGAAACCCCCTATATGTGAACTAATTTTGCAAACTACACTCCCCAATGAATTCATCTAGTGGTGCAGTGATCATATTAACACCAAATGTGCCTCACAGAATTTTATACCACTAAATGAAGAAAGACTAAATTACATTTTTACAACTAAAATATTGTTTTAGCCCCAAGTTTTTAATTTTTCTAAGGGCTAATAGGAAATTTTTTTTACAAAAAACTGAGGTCCATTTTTTCCTGAGTGTGCCAATACCCTACATGTAATTGGGAAATATTTTTCAGGCACAGTGCAAGGCGCGCCAGATTTTACTATTATGGTATGCAGGTGCCATGACCCAGTGGGAGAGTGCATGAGGTGCCAGAAAAGCAGAACACTCCATAAGTGATCCCTTTTACGAGCTACACCTCTCAATGAATTCATCGAGGGGTGCAGTGATCATATTAACACCATGGGTGTGTCATAGAACTGTATACCATTGGGCAGTGAAGACAAAATAACTACATTTTTACCACCAAAATTTTGTTTTAGCCAAAGATTTCACACAAGAAGTAGGTAAAAAAAAAATGGCACCAAAATTTGTCCCACAATTTCTATTGAACATGGCACTACACCATATGTGGCTGTACAGTACTACTTAGCCACACGGAGAGACTCGGGAGAAATGGAGCGTTATTTGCCTATTCAAGTAAATGGGTCTGTTCACATGCCAGTGTGTTTCCAAGGACCGGACCGTGTGTCCGTGGGCAAAACATGCTTACATGTCCGTTTTTTTAACGTCAGCACGGGCCAGAAAACGTCCCACACGTCATCCATGTGACAAGCATCAGCGCCGGGGAAGAAGCATTACAATAAGCGCTGTTCTCCGGCACTGGGTGCTGACCACGGCTCTCATCATTCTCCCCTGCTCTGCCGATGATCGGCGCGAGCAGAGGAGAATGATGAGAGTTATATTTAAGTGATAAAAGAGACAGCAGGCGGCGGCTGATGGGACTATTACTCCCATCAACCTACCCCTGCTGCTGCTAATAACAGTGACAGCAGGAGAGGCTGATGGGGGTATTCGTCAGCCGACGCATGCGCTATAAATAAATAAATGAAAAAAACTGAGTGGGTTCCCCTGTATTTTCTATAAATAGCCAGGCAAAACTCACAGCTGGGGGCTGCAACCCTCAGCTGTCATCTTCAGCAAGGTTGGTTATCAAGAATAGAGGGGTCCCCATGCTGTTTTTTTTTTTTTTTTTTTAATTATTTAAATAAATAATTTAAAAAAACTGAGTGGGGTTCCCCCATTTCTGACAACCAGCCTTGCTAAAGTTCACAGCTGAGGGATGATATTCTCAGGCTGGTAAGGGGCAATGGATATTGCCCCCCCCTACCCCCAGCCTAAAAATAGCAGCACACAACTGACCAAAAAGGTACACCTATTAGATGCGCCAATTCTGGCACTTTTTCGGCTCTTCCCACTTGCCCTGTAGCGGTGGCAAGTGGGGTTCGTATTTGTGGAGTTGATGTCACCTTTGTATTGTCAGGTGACATCAATGCCACGGCTTAGTAATGGAGAAGCATCTATAAGACACCGATCCATTACTAATCATATAGTTACATGGTAAACAAAGACACAGCCAGAATAGTCTTATATTAGAAATAAAACAAAGCACAGTTTTACTTTTTTATTTAAAAATAACAAACACAGTTATACTCACCTAACACCTATTCCACCGAAGCCCTCTTTCTCCTGTAATAAAAGTAAAATAAAAAAACAACAATATACCATACCTGTCTGTTGCTCTGTACCACGCCGTAATCCATGTCTGGGGGATAATTAGTTTTTAATCTGGACAGTGCCAAGATGCGACCGTCCAGGCTGAGAACCACTGGGGAATGAGATTCTTGGAACGCAGCATCAGTGACCGGGGGTGACATCACAGAGGTTACCACCGGTAAGTGAGGCTTCCTTCTCAGCCGGTCTGAGCTGAGGTGAGATCCAAGCAAGAACTGTGAGTGCTCACAGCTCACATTCATATCTCTCTCCGCATCCAGTCAATTCATCTCTTCCATCTATCTATCCCATCCCACCTGTCCTGTCTATCCCATTCCATTTGTCCTATCTATCCCACTCATCCGTCCGTCTATCCCACCCCATCCGTCCGTCCATCCCACCACATTCCGTCCATCCCATCACATTCTGTCCATCCCACGACATCCGTCTGTCCCATCTCTCTGTCTATCTAATTCATTTATCTGGTACACAGAAACCCAGCAGGAGAAATGTTCCATCACAAGCAATTAATGGTTGGCGCTCTAGGACATCCACGTCTGACCTGTAAATATACTGAGTCTGACAACTTCCAATCATCACAGGTTCTGGCATTTTAAGCCAACAAGAATTAACTTGTCTTTCTTTTGACAACATTATTTCTTTATTTTGATAAGCCATGGGTCCACTCTATTTTCTATGTACTGAGTGACTATCGCATAATGGTACAAAAAAATATACATATAATATGAATGCAGAAAAAAAAATGCCCATAATTTAATAGCTGGTGAATTACCTATCATTGTTTAGATCTGCAGGTGAGTCCAGGAAGGCAGCAATCTGTCTTTCCAAATACAAATCAAAATTTTCTTCTGGCTCTGGAGCTCCAAAGATCTCATGTATGAATGGGCTCAGCACAATACCCTCAAAATTACCTTCAAATAGCAAATCTAACAATGCTACGATTTCTGCAAAAAAGAAAATATATAGCTTTATTAGCCAGAAAACTCACAATCTGTGTCAAAAAACAAGTTAATTAGCTACAATAGTTAGATCACTTTTTTCACCAAGGCAATCAATATATAATCATACATTTCCTTTATGCCTTAAATGCACAGATTTTAACCCTTTCATGACCCAGGTGATTTTGACCTTAATGACCTGGCCATTTTTTGCAATTCTGACCAGTGTCTCTTTATGAGGTAATAACTCAGGAACGCTTCAACGCATCCTAGCGATTCTGAGATTGTTTTTTCGTGACATATTGGGCTTCATGTTAGTGGTAAACTTAGGTCGATAATTTTTGCGTTTATTTGTGAAAAAAAAGGAAATTTGGTGAAAATTTTGAAAATTTCGCAATTTTCAAATTTTGAATTTTTATTTTGTTAAACCAGAGAAGTATACGACACAAAATAGTTACTAAATAACATTTCCCACATGTCTACTTTACATCAGCACAATTTTGGAAACAATTTTTTTTTGTTAGGAAGTTATAAGGGTTAAAAGTTGACCAGCAATTTCTCATTTTTACAACAAAATTTACAAAACCATTTTTTTAAGGGACCACCTCACATTTGAAGTCACTTTGAGGGGTCTATATGGCAGAAAATACCCAACAGTGACACCATTCTAAAAACAGCACCCCTCAAGCTACTCAAAACTACATTCAAGAAGATTATTAACCCTTCAGGTGCTTCACAGGAGCTAAAGCAACGTGGAAGGAAAAAATGGACATTTTAATTTTTCCAACAAAAAATTTCTTTTAGCATCAATTTTTTCATTTTCACATGGGTAACAGGATAAAATGGATCATAAAATTTGTTTCGCAATTTCTCCTGAGTACATCGATACCTCATATGTGGTCATAAACCACTGTTTGGGCGCGCGGCAGGGCCCGGAAGGGAAGGAGCGCCATTTGACTTTTTGAATGGAAAATATGCTGGAATATTTTGCAGTTGCCATGACGCGTTTGGAGAGCCCCTGTGCGCCTAAACATTGGAGCTCCCCCACAAGTGACCCCATTTTGGAAACTAGACCCTCCAAGGAACTTATCTAGATTCATAATGAGCAATTTGAACCCCCAAGTGCTTCACAAATTGATCCGTAAAAAAAAAAAGTACTTTTTTTTCACAAACATTTTTTTTTAACCTCAGTTTTTTCATTTTCACATGGGCAACAGGATAAAATGGATCTAAAATTTGTTGGGCAATTTCTCCTGAGTACACTGATACCTCATATGTGGTCATAAACCACTGTTTGGGCGCACGGCAGGGCCCGGAAGGGAAGGAGCGCCATTTGACTTTTTGAATAGAAAATTAGCTCCAATCGTTAGTGGACACCATGTCGTGTTTGGAGAGACCCTGATGTGCCTAAACATTGGAGGTCCCCCACAAGTGACCCCATTTTGGAAACTAGACCCCCTACAGAGCTTATCTAGATGTGTGGTGAGCACTCTGAACCCCCAAGTGCTTCACAGAAGTTTATAACGTAGAACCGTGAAAATTAAAAAAAAAAATTTCCCTCAAAAAATGATATTTAGCCCACTATTTTTTTATTTTCACAAGGGTAATAAGATAAATTGGACCCCAAAAGTTGTTGTCCACTTTGTCCTGAGTACGCTGGTACCCCATATGTGGGGGTGACCACTGTTTGGGCACACGTTGGGGCTCGGAAGGGAAGTAGTGACGTTTTGAAATGTCGACTTGATGGAATGGTCTGCGGGCGTCATGTTACATTTGCAGAGCCCCTGATGTACCTAAACAGTGGAAACCCCCCACAAATGACCCCATTTTGTAAACTAGACCCCCTAAGGAGCTTATCTAGATGTGTGGTGAGCACGTTGAACCCCCAAGTGCTTCACAGAAGTGTATAACGCAGAACCGTGAAAATATAAAATATTTTTTTTTTCCCTCAAAAAATGAATTTTAGCCCACTATTTTTTATTTTCACAAGGGTAACAGGATAAATTGGACCCCAAAAGTTGTTGTACAGTTTGTCCTGAGTATGCTGGTACCCCAAATGTGGGGGGGCGACCACTGTTTGGGCACACGTTGGGGCTCGGAAGGGAAGTAGTGACGTTTTGAAATGTCGACTTGATGGAATGGTCTGCAGGCGTCATGTTACGTTTGCAGAGCCCCTGATGTACCTAAACAGTGGAAACCCCCCACAAGTGACCCCATTTTGGAAACTAGACCACCCAAGGAACTAATCTAGATGTGTGGTGAGCACGTTGAACCCCCAAGTGCTTCACAGAAGTTTATAACGCAGAGCCGTGAAAATAAAAAATATTTTTTTCTCCACAAAAATTATTTTTTTAGCTCCCAATTTTTAATTTTCCCAAGGGTAACAGGAGAAAGTTGTTGTGCAATTTTTCCTGAGTACACTGATACCCCATATGTGGGGGTAAACCACTGTTTGGGCACACGTCGGGGCTCGAAATGGAGGCAGCACTGTTTGACTTTTTGAACGCAAAATTGGCTGGAATAAATGGTGGCGCCATGTCGTGTTTGGATACCCCCTGATATGCCTAAACAGTGGAAACCCCTCAATTCTAACTCCAATCCTAACCTCAACACACCCCTAACCCTAATCCCAACCCTAATCATAACCCCAACACACCTCTAACCCTAATCCCAACTCTAACCCTAATCATAAACCTAACCCTAATCCCAACCCCAACCCACCCCTAACCCTAGCCCTAACCCTATCCCTATTTCTAACCCTAACCCTATTTCTAACCCTAATTGAAAAATAAAAATATTTTATTATTTGTCCCTATGGGGGGTGATAAGGGGGGGCGGTGATTTACTTTTTTTTTTTTATTTTGACCACTGTGAGTTTATCACAGTGATCAAAATAAAAAAATGAATCTGCCGCCGGGAAATGCCGGCGGGCGCACTGCGCATGCGCCCGCCATTTTCCAAGATAGCGGCGCCCATGGACCGGGATGGCGGGACAACGGGACGGCCAGGGGGGGTTAGTGAGTATCGTGGGGGGGGATCGGAAGGTGGGGGGAGCAGAGGGAAGGGGGAGGGGGGCAGATCGTGACAGCTGCTGCCGATCGCCACCGTCAGTCGGTAGCGGCGGACGATCGGCGCCGTCTGTCGGCGGGGGGGGTTAACTTAGTGTCTCCAGCCATGTCCGATGCTATTTCAGCATCGGCCATGGCTGGATTGTAATAGTTCATCAATGAAATTTGATGAACTATCGCTCTGATTGGCTGTTTCACTTTCAACAGCCAATCAGAGCGATCGTAGCCACGGGGGGGGGTAAGCCACCCCCCCTGTGGTGAAGCACAAAGGGTCCTGTCAGTGCGGGTCGGGTGACCTTTCCGTGACCCCGGTCACCCGACCCGCAGGGGGGCTTTAAACTCATGACACAGCGTATGCATCATGAGTCGGATTGGCACCGACTTTCATGACGTATACGCTGTGTCACAGGTCGGGAAGGAGTTAACAAGAACCTTTCATCAAATGCTTAACTTAGCACAAGATGTAATGGTTAAAGATCAGATTTTTTTATGCACCTCTATTGCGGGTTGTTGTTTTCTTCTTTGTTTTTCCTTTTTGTATTGAAAATTTCAATAAAAATTACTTTAATTAAAAAAAAGATCAGATTTTTTTAATTATTTCATCTACCTCTTTGTTGTGAAGATATTAGTAATCATAGTATTTGACACCTAATGAGTTATTTTTCATCTAATGAGCGTTGTCAGAGATTTTTCATTGAGGTGTGTACTTCTTCCCCCTATATGACATAGCCTAATAAGCAGGCAGCAACACTCAGGAAAAAGAACACCCCCCCATACACACACAAGAGCACTAAACTGGCTACTCCAGTGTGGGATGTAATGATACCCAGCCTGGTCTTACTACAGGGTGATTACAAGTTGCTGTGAGTACAACAGTCATAGGTGTGATTACTGATACCTTTTAGCTTTTATCTCCTGACAGTCAATGTTCGGGGAGGGATAATAGTAAAAATCCCAGCTGCATATTAAATGCCAAGGTGGTGATATTAATAATGGCCCACCTTATAGAAACCAACACCAACTCCAAAAAACATGTGGGCGAAAGGAGAATCAGGAGTAACAGGTGAATTAAGTAAAAGCAGATGTACTGTAAATTTTATTAAAATATCATAAAAATGGAAAATTCATATACAGTAACAAAAGACAACAAAATAACACAAATACACCCAGGTCACCCAAAACAGGGCAGAGAGATCAAACATATCTATATGTGTCAAACAGTCAGACATGTGAAGCCTTAAACCACGTGGTAAGCTCAAAAGGAAACCATCCAAAAAAGGCATGCAACAGCCAGTGACACAATATCAGGTAATATTGGAGAGCTTGCCAGCGGTATGGAGGGTGACCAAGGACCGGCTGTAAAAGCCCCGACGCGCATTTCACGGGTACAGGACGCCGCTTTATGGAGGGGATGTGTTCAGGTGCAACAAAAGGACGTTCAAATAGTCCCAGTCACATGGCCTCTATGGACCAATGGCACACTTGGCGCATGCGCATTGCACACAACTGGTCCTGTACCTACAGAACAGAACGTCATGCATCACAGCGCACGCGCGGGGAGGAGGGTAACCCTGGGTGTGCGCCGGAGACATAAAGATGTCTGGCTGCATGCAGGACACAGTGGGCAGCAGCGCGCATGCGCGCGGCCAAAGAGACCTCAGAGGATAGTACAACGCTCTTAAAGTCAGGTACCGACACATACATGGCCCATTTAATTGTGTATATCTGCAATAACATATATTAACAATAATATGGAACACAATATTTACCACAGACATATTAAGAATGACAGAAAGCAAATAATATACAAGTTTCCAAACTTTTCATACATATAACAACAGTTGACGGTGGTATAATAGTCCATACATACTGTGAAGAATAATCTTCCACTGACATAGTGATATCGTGCCAGATACAAATGCCATTAAAGTAGGGACTAGTGATGAGCGAGTATACTCGTTACTCGAGATTTCCCGAGCATGCTCGGGTGATCTCCGAGTATTTAAATGTGCTTGGAGATTTTGTTTCTGTTGCCGTATCTGTATAATTTGTGGCTGCTAGCCAGCCTGAATACACGTGGGGATTTCCTAACAAACAGGCAAAAATACAAAAAACATCTGGAGAACTGGGATACAGAGCATGAGAACAGGATGGCCCAAACCACTCATAAGGATTAAGCAGCCATTACAAAAAGGAGGCAAAACTAAAGGATTCATTCGGCCCCTAGGGGCCATGGTATCTAGGGTCATTATCCACCTAGTTTCCATCTGGGCAAGGAGTTTTTTATTGTCACCCCCTCAATACCCATATGGAGGACGTCCACCCCCCTAACCCTGAGTGATTTTGCAGCAGAACCGTGATGGAGCTTAAAATGGCGAGGAATAATTTTTAAATCAGATAGATCGGTCACTGTCTTGGCCGCGTCAATGTCCTGCACATGCTCCCATACCCGCACTCTGAGATCTCTTGAGGAAAGGCCAATGTGTATCTTAGAACATCCACATGTGGCATAATAGATTACGTTAATGTTGCCACATGATATACGCTGGTGAATGTTAAATTTTTTTGAGCCATCCAAAGAGTTAAAGGTGGAGCAGCGTAGGACTTTGGCGCAGGCAGGACAGTTGCACCATGGAATAGAGCCCCAAATAGGGCCCCTTGTATCAAAAGGATTGTGAGAGGCAGGGGTTTAGTGGCTCCTGAACAGTTAGTCATTTAGATTTTTAGACCTCCTTGGGGACATTGGGGGGGGGGGAGCTACCCAGAAGGGACCCCAGGGAAGGCACAAGCCCCAAAAATGGCCCAGTGTTATGCCAAAATATCTCGCATATTGTCCCACTCATGGTTATAGGTGGAGATGAACTAAATGGGTCAATCACCACCCGCACTGTTAGGGCTCTGAGTCGAATGTAGGAGGTTAATATGTGGAGATTTTCTTGCTATGGCTATAACCGCGGGTCTCAAAACGGGTTTTCAAATCCGTGGCTTTTGCCTCGAATTTAGTGTCAGAGGAGCAAATCCGTCTCACCCTGAGGAACTGTCCGACCGGGACGGCCCTAATGGTGGCTGAATTGTGGGTTGACGTGGATGTGTTAAAGAGTTAACAGATGTAGGCTTTCTATAGACATTCGTCTGGATCTGCCGGTTGATGTCAATCTCCAGCAAGATGTCCAGAAAGTCAATTTTCTTGGCATCAAAAGCATAGGTCAGCCGGATATTAGATGTATTTTGTCATTAAGCTATGCCATAAAATCATTGAGCTGATGCACCGTCACATCCCACAACAACAAAACAAATATTCGGGAAGGGGCAGTACAGATGAGTTTAGCTGTGTCACATTACAAAAGCTTCTATCAGCTCTTTTTTTTAAGCACAATTATCTCTGATGTACTACTCCTTCCCCCACTGCCTGTTAAGAGATGAGACAAATCACAGTTATCCCACTCATCGAGATGAAAGTTTCACTGATTTATTGACATATCTTAAACATGTCAAGTCGGGGGAGTGACATAAGGAGTGCAAGGAAGGCTGAGAACGGCCGTTTCGCGCTGCTCGAGCGCTTCAACGGGTCCGCTCGAGCAGCGCGAAACGGCCGTTGTCAGCCTTCCTTGCACTCCTTATGTCAATCCCCCGACTTGACATGTTTATGATATGTCAATAAATCAGTGAAACTTTCATCTCGATGAGTGCGACCTCTTCTCTTTGTATGGATTCCCAGGATTGACTGTTTCCAGGTCTGGCATCCGAGATTCCCAGCTGCTGGGCTTCTGTATGCCGCACATCATTTGAAGTCACACGGTAACAGCGGTGCCGTCCGCTTTTTATCTTGAGTTTTGCAAATCACAGTTATGTCTGCTATGCTCAACTTGTAATCACTCTGCACTGAGATCACTACATCTCACACAGGAGTAGCCAGCTCTGCGCTATTGTGGGGGCATGTAGTTCCTTCTCTTATATTACTGCCGGCTTATGATTGGTCAACATCCTACAAGAGGAAGAAGTACACACCCCCAGTGAAAATGCTCTGATAACATCCTCTTGGACTTCAGCAAAAATTAACTCATCAGGGGCCAAATATGAGTGGCGATATTAAGTAGAAAAAAAAAGTCTTACTCCCTTACTCTTCAGTCACTATTACATATTACGTTTTATTTTTGTAGCCTAACAATCAGAACTTACATAAACATTAATAGAAAACAACCCCAATGGTTAGTGGTGAAGTGATGACTTTGGAGGTTTATAGGCTACTCATTACTGGGATATTTCTATTGAGAATACTCTATGAAGACTAAGCCTACAACTTGGCATAGAAGCAAAGAGGCTCATTAGCGCTAATAGGTGGAATAATGGAGGTCATTATCCAATAGCCCTGAAGTAGGAGAACAATATCAATCAGTTTAGGATGGTTACATCAATTGGATCGTAGGGGAAGACTTTATAACAAAAATCGACTCCCTTGGGTCAGTAAAGAAATTATAACATTCTGACAAACTCAAGAGGCCTGGAATAATGTGCAACGATAATTCACATCCACCTACATGATCACAGCTAGACTGGAGCGTTCGGAGAAATAGCACTATAAAAAAAGAATGTCTAGCAGCAATTTAAAATAATGATGAACAACGCTAATATCTGAAATGTGAGTGACTAAAGATCACAAGTGTTACCGCTGCGGTTCAGTAATAAGCGGTTAAGGGACAGGCAATGAAGAATGGCAAAACCACAATGTATGAAGAGACTGAACGTTATTGTGGGGCACATATGGTATATAAGCTCAGGTCCCCGAGTGCTGATCTGAGACATATTGATTCTTGACATATGATCGTCTATATTACCTGCTGTTTGGGCACAATATGTAGGTTAGTACTACTCAGAGCTTCTTTTTCTTACCTTATGTGAGACTCTAGAAGGTTTTCCGCTATTAGACAATTAATTTAAACATAAAGAAGCTATCCAATAATAAAATAGTAATTTTACCATTTGAGGAGTCTCCTTTACTGGATTTTTTAAATTTATACTGAGGACCTCCTCCAATTTGCCCGACTTCTGTGCCCCTCTATTCCAGAGTTATGCCCTTGGGAATAAAAGTGCAAATTCCAAATTCTCCTTTTAACTGGGTGTATAGCACAGAAGGTCTCCGTGGACATTTGCTTTCTCTCCACTGACACCGGCCAATCAAAACATGGCCGCGCCCACATAGACGTTCCATGCTACAAGCCCAATTGGTTGAATTAAAAAAATTTAAAAAAAATCAGCATTTTTATTTCCGGGGGCCATAACTTCTGAAGGGAGGGGCACAAAAGAAAAGGAAGAACTATTCCTGAATCAGCGGAACTACAGCACCTGGCTAATGGACTAAGTTTAAATAACAAAATCCAGTGAAAAGTCCTCTTTATATGTATTAAAAACATGCGTGCAAAAAGATGTTGACTGTGTAAAGCAGGAGGGTAGCTATAGTGGGTGAAGGGGTTGCAGTCGCACCTGGGCCCTGGGGCCTCTGGTGGCCCAAAGGTCTCTTGGGTCATAATCCAAAGACCAGTACTATTGCCACTATCCACAGTGCACTCCAGGTGGACAGAGTGCCCGAAGCATTACACAGAGTAGAGTTTACAGAGTTTGAAGTGTAAGCTCTAAGACTACATTCACATGACCTTCTGATATGTCTGAAACACCTCAGAGGGCCACGTTACTGTGATTTTTCTCACAAGCAAAAAACATTAAGGAACAAGGAAATTAAATAGCAAAACGCCTATGTATTGAAACATATATTCAAAACCAGAATATTGAGAATTATTCTTTCGTCATCTTGGATTTTCTTGCAAGCAAGCAAATTTATGCTACAACTACACATTGATTTGCAGATCTCTCATCGTGGCCCCATAAATCGATAGAAATAGAAAATGGATTTTGCTTTTTTGTGACAGCAGCCCCTTATGAGTAGATAAAAGGGACAGTATGAACTCGGTCCTAACCATGCACATTCACGTCTGTCCCAGCAGCAGTCAATAGGAGGAGGCACGCTCCACTGCTCGCAGCATTTTAGCTCAACTTCTGGTCAAGGTTGGTGCATGTTTCTCTCATTTCTCCCTAAGTAATAGGAGGTGACCTAAGGACTCATCCGTGCTGTCACTATACAGCATTTGTCTGCTTGCTAAGCACACGCTTCAAAGCCCTGAATATGCGATCATGGATTTTCTCTGGGAAAAAAAAAAGACCAGCAAAAACAGTCAGTTCTCTAACGTCTATGTCCTCTGAGCTTCTCAAGTAGCTAATGGCTCACTAAGACTATTGTTCCCAAAACCGTATTTTCGAAAAAACAGACATCTCTCGGACAGCACTCAGACCAACGTTATTCAACGGAGCTGTTCAGATGATGTTTTTTTTCATGGACTAAATGTCCATACGAAAAAGATTGCAAGCACCAGTCTCTTCTCTATTTCAGATGAGACTCACAAATTCAAGTCTATGGGTGCTAAATAAAAAAAAATCAGATCCCATACAGGTCAATCATACAGCATGTATCACCTCAGAGTTCCATCAACCACTATAACGGGTGAGGAGGATGGTGCAGCAGTCAGACATGTGCACTTCTGTTCCCTTAACTCCTCAAAAACCCATAGCAGAGAAGAAATTACAGAACTGGGTCCACCAATCAAGGGATCATGGCTTCCAAAGATCATGCATTTATCACATATCCTGTGGAAAGGTCAAAATCATGCCATTAAATGAAAGCCCTATAGACTATGAAGAAACCGGCACACAAGCACCGCCACTGCTCTCTGCCTCTCATTCATCGCTTATCTGTAGTCTGACATTTACAGATAATCAGGGATCGCTGAACCCTATTTTTAATTAAAATGGGAGCGTCAACAGAAGGGGGATGGACCTGCACGGACCAGACATTAATAATATGCATCCATTTGTGATAAGTGTCTTCAGTTATCACCCCTGTCAAATTGCGTTGGAGTGTGATTACATAGTTTTTATCCACAAGGTCTTATGCCACGGTCATGATTTGATGGACATCCATCCTTTGTGTTGTTGGTATGATAGTGATGGATACAAGATGAAAGCTTAAAAGTGTTTTTTTCCTCAGGACAAGTGATATACATCTGTGTTACGATCCATTTTTGGATTAGTGGCAGCTCTGGTGCCACTATAATTTAAATGTAGCCTTTTTCCTTTCAGGCCAGCAGGGGTTAATGTCAGTTTCCTTGCTGGCAGCTGTTGTGTTGCTGGTCAGCTGATATGGGTGGTGACCACTCCTACCATCCTTTAAATAGTCACCTGATTCATCAGCTGACTGTTGGTGATAATTATTCTTTGCAGACCAGCCCTGGAGTGTGCAGCTCTCTGGTGTTAGCGCTGTATCAGCTACTACTTCTGGAGTTTGGGATCCTGTTTCCGGGTCCTCTGCGGTGTGGGGCTTGGCAGCTGTGCCTGGAGCCAAGTTTTGTGTTTTTACCTTGTCTGTCTAGTGCTTGTCACCACTCCCTGTGTTTGTACCATCTGCAGTGGCGACGCTAGCTCCCTTGCCAGCCAATGCACTAGCCAGGGCAGTGTGAGGTGACAGCGAGGGACAAGGTTCGTGATGGCGGCGGGGGGGGGGGACCCGCTTAGGGTGTTAGGGGAGTGCAGGGACAGGCTCAGGATGGAGCTCAAGAGGTGTCCCATCCCTCATTCCCTATTGTTAGGGCCTTCCTCTCCCCTTTACAGTCCTGTTGATTGTGTGTTGTGCTATCCGCTGACTGACCCCCTGTGGGGTCAAGACAGTCTGATTGCCGGGGTTCCATTGATTACCAAATTGGGGGTCCCAATATCCATTTCTTTGTTAATGCAATGAGTTTGAATACAGCAGCACTGCTGTCACTATTGCTGCCGCTCCATTCATGTCAGTAGTACTGAACAAGATGACAGGATATAAGTTCAGGGCCAAGCACAGTGTGGGGCCATCTCTGTCCCTTTTGAAGGTGTCATTTCATGGGTGACAATTTATTTGGTTTACACAAAACAATCAATGGATATGCTATGCAACTGAAAACCCTTTAAAGGGGTTGTCCGGGCTTTTCACATAATCTCAGTACATATCTGGGCTGCAGAATTATGACAATAAGTAATTTACTTTCTGTCACTAGTTTGCACGGTTTTCTAGATATTCTGAACAGAACGTCCAAGGGGGGGGAGGGTGTTATGGCATTGAAATGAGAACTAGTCGTAACCTCCTACTCTACTCCAAACCTGCCCTCTGTAGCAACAACCCCACCCTCCATAGCTACAGGCCCTCCCCGTCCACATAAAGCAGCCCTCATCACACAGTAACGAATTCTTCCCCTCCAGCAGCCTCAGTGCAGACAGCAGAGAGATGCTCCTCCCCCAGACACACGCTGAACAGTTATCTATGGAAAGCGAAACTAGTGAGGAGGGAAAATTGTCCTGTATTCTGGGCCACTCCATGATTACAATACATAACTTATTATCAGTAATTCCTTCCCTCACTGTCCCAGGCTGCTGGCAGCAGTGAGAACAGACTGTGATGGCCAGTGATGGGGGTCTGCAGCTTCTAATCTGCACAGGGGATCGCAGTCACTGATGTAATATTGTGTGACAAAGCCTCTGCTGTGTGAATGAGACGGCTCTGTGTCACTGATGTCTTCACACAGCAGCAGATTTGGTGCAGTGTATGTGTGAGCACTGTGTCTCTAATGACACAAATACTGATGGGAGCAGCCTGTCCCAGAATACAGACGATTCTTCATGTGGACGGGGAGGGCCTGTAGCTATGGAGGGTGGGGTTGTTGCTATAGAGGGCAGGTTTGGAGTAGAGTAGGAGGTTACGACTAGTTCTTATTTCAGTGCCATAACACCCCCCCTTGGACGTTCTGCTCAGAATATCTAGAAAACAGTGCAAACTAGTGACAGAAAGTAAATTACTTCTTGTCATAATTCTGCAGCCCAGATATGTACTGAGATTATGTGAAAAGCCCGGACAACCCCTTTAAGAAAACACATCATGAAAAGTAGCCTCACCAAACCTTGTCAAATGACCAATGCATTAACAGAATGCAGCAGGCTCCCACAGATAAAGGCTGGAGCAGCACAGGTCGCACTTTCCTGTGTGACCTATGTCCTAAGCAAGCCCTATCTGTGTGCTTTTTTCCACTCTAGGCAGCTAACACCTTCATCATCACTATTTTAGTGATAGGGTGGCTGTTTTCATCAGTGGAGGGCACCAGTGCTGCTCCAGCCTTTATCGGTGGGAGCCTGCTGTGTCCTGCTAGTGCATTGGTCATTTGACAAAGTTTGGTGAGGCTACTTTTCATGATGTGTTTTCTTAAAATTTTTTTACAGGATTTTTAAGTCCTTTTTCCTGTCTGTGAGCAACTGAAAACCCGCCACATGCTCATTATTCTGTGTGAATTTTATCCCCTACGTGTGGATGGGATTTTAAAGTGCATAACGTGTGAATTTACCCTTACAGTTGATTTGCTTAAAAAGCTCAAGTAATAAATATGAGCTATGTTGTCTTTTGAAAAACTCAAATATCCTACCAAGTCATGGCTGCGAGGACTCCCACCATTCCCAAGAACGGAGCTCTGACCTGCCCTGTTAGAGAGGAGCGGTGTCCGCACAAGAGCACCACTGCACTACTTGTGGGACAGGAGCTCCATTGTAATTGGGAATTTCATGAAAAACACAATAGACTGAAAAGATTGAGATGCTCTGATCCCAAGATCTGACATGCTGCTACTCACACATTTCTGAAGTGTATGACTTACGTTATGTGCACGCGATGTCTTTAAAAACGCAGGCGGACCTTTCTAAATTTTCCTAGGCAAAGCAATATCACTAGTGGTTTTATCATAGTTATTGCAGCAGTGTTTGTGGTCTTCAGATTCATGACTCAGCTGATGTCCACTTAATAATGGTGCTTACAGGCAGAAATTTCAATAACAGCTTTATGGAGAAAGGTGGCATTCTGCCACAATAATAGTGCTGCATTCTGTGCTGTGCTTCCATCAAACTTGGCTTCAAACATAAGTGCGAACATGGCCTTAGCTAAAATGTAGTTTTAGTTTAAAGTGGACTGTTAGAAATATGGGCGAACCCTACCATAACTGGAGGTTACATCATGTCTAGCCATTGAAATCCCCCAGTTACTGCTATCACAGGGGGGCTACAGACGGCTACAGATTTCTCCAACAGCAGCCAGTAGGTCCTGCTGAGTTTTCTGGTGAGGGAGAAATGCTTCCGAATAGCTCTTTGGCGGTCGGTAATGCGAGAGGACTAGGAAAGAGCGGATCACTTCACACAACCCCAGATCCTGATTGACGAGTAATCCTATCAATATGTTAGTCCCGGTCAACCCATTTTACTTAGCCTAACAATACAAGTAAGAAAAATGAAACTGTCATAGCAGTTACTCACAATATGGACATTTGTGATGCGGTACCCTGTAGGGTGGTCTCATATAACAACCCTGAGGCTGCTAGTAAAATCGTAATATTATGTCATGGCTCAGTATTTCTGAGCAAAGTGCTCAAATCTGGCTACTCAAAAGCATCAGTTACTTGCCCTGTTGGTGGGCAGAAACTGGAGGTGGGATATCTGATGGCGCATGATCCTTTTATTCCCGTGTCCCCCATAGTAATATAACATGACCCAAGCAATATGTCTCCTTGCAGAATATTAGAACATGACTTGAGTTTCTGTGCGACCACCAGAAAGATTTAATGACATTTAGGCAATATGGTCAATAACTCGCGATACACTAGAAGTTGGAAATCCTGTGTATAAGGGTTGTGCCTCTTACCAGCATTTGTCTCATACTGATCATTCTGTGGAGATGACTGAAAGCCCCGGAGGACGTCCAGCTCCAGCATGGCCTGCATTTATAGTGATCGGTTCAGGACGACACAGGTGAGAAGATGTGGGACAGCAAACAAGAGTCGATCACGGCTTGATAAGAACTCAAACGTCTGAAACATAAACAAAGATATATAGAGAACAGTGAATTCATGTACGGGCCAGAACAGGACAAGTTATTGCATCGCTGATCACAGTTTAGAACAAGGGCATGCAGGGCAAAGTCTTATCTCCCTCTGAAGGAGAGTTGGTGACAACTGTGCCCACAAAGACAGACTGAGGTGTCATAGGATGGTGGCATTGTAGGGCACTGTGCAACCAACCGATATAGTGAAGGTAAAGTCAGAGGTGCAAAAAGTCAGTGAGATCTAATGTGTAATTAAAAGGGACACTGTAATTAATCCTAAGCACCATGTTAATGAGTCACAAGATGCCAATGTCACAGGTCACCTGCTGGAACAGACTGATGTCACACTGGGGCACAGCACAACTAGTCTATGTGCCGAGTTACAATTATGGGCTCTTGTTATGTCTCAAAGGTTTGATACTGACGTGTTCACTCCACTGAGGTTCTCTGAAGAAAAGGACTCTCCTAAAAGAGATCCAGACGGTAGTTTTTGAGCCACTGTGTAGACGAAATGCTGCAAGTTAAAGCTCAACGATCGAAAAAAATATCTCTTTAAAAAATATTTGGGTTACAAGCAAAATCACAGACAATCATTTGCTGATGTTACAAATGTAAGGTGGCAGCTGGACAGGTAGTGAGGTTGTGGATTGGAGGTATTTGTCCCCGAGGTGCCAAACTTCGGTGATGTAGGACAAGGAGAAGCAGGCTTCAGCACACTTAGTGCTGAGAGGTGTTTTAATGAGCCTGGTTTATGGGTCCGGGCTTTATGAGCCGCTGGGTAGGATTGGCTGCTCATTTACTGCCAGTCCAGCTCTGATTTAAGAAAGCTGGGGCTGTCTCACTTGCTCTGCATGTTTTGTGTTTTGCAAGGTGAGGAGGCCTTGTATGTGCTGCTGTATGTGCATAAGACTAATGCATCTCCTAAGGAAGAAGTTATGTGAACTTCAAAACGCGTTGAGAGAATAGTGAATAAAATATCATCTTTATATCCATATTTTGGGATGGTGATTTCTACAGCAGCACGTGGTAACATCCACATCTCCTTCTATCTACCTTATTTACCTGGAAGAGGCTGCTTTATTCTGTAACTCAGATGGTTTATGAACTTTTAAATAAGCTGCCTGTTTGTTTTGAACCAACAAATTAAGTCCAGTGTGTGAACCAGTGTCTTCCTGAGAGCTGATCCCTCACACAAGGAACAGAACGGTGATGCTACTATTACAGCTGAACAGTAGCTAGACAGTCCTAGTGCCAGGCTAGCAACTTACAGTTGTGGCCAAAAGTATTGACACCCCTGCAATTCTGTCAGATAATACTCAGTTTCTTCCTGAAAATGATTGAAAACACAAATTCTTTGGTATTATTATCTTCATTTAATTTGTCTTAAATGAAAAAACACAAAAAGAATTGTCCTAAAGCCAAATTGGATATAATTCCACACCAAACATAAAAAAGAGGGTGGACAAAAGTATTGGCACTGTTCGAAAAATCATGTGATGCTTCTCTAATTTGTGTAATTAACAGCACCTGTAACTTACCTGTGGCACCTAACAGGTGTTGGCAATAACTAAATCACACTTGCAGCCAGTTGACATGGATTAAAGTTGACTCAACCTCTGTCCTGTGTCCTTGTGTGTGCCACATTGAGCATGGAGAAAAGAAAGAAGACCAAAGAACTGTCTGAGGACTTGAGAAACCAAATTGTGAGGAAGCATGAGCAATCTCAAGGCTACAAGTCCATCTCCAAAGACCAGAATGTTCCTGTGTCTACCGTGTCATCAAGAAGTTTAAAGCCCATGGCACTGTGGCTAACCTCCATAGATGTGGACGGAAAAGAAAAATTGACAAGAGATTTCAAAGCAAGATTGTGCGGATGTTGGATAAAGAACCTCGACTAACATCCAAACAAGTTCAAGCTGCCCTGCAGTCCGAGGGTAAAACAGTGTCAACCCGTACTATCCATCGGCGTCTGAATGAAAAGGGACTGTATGGTAGGAGACCCAGGAAGACCCCACTTCTTACCCCGAAACATAAAAAAGCCAGGCTGAAGTTTGCCAAAACTTACCTGAAAAAGCCTAAAACGTTTTGGAAGAATGTTCTCTGGTCAGATGAGACAAAAGTAGAGCTTTTTGGGCAAAGGCATCAACATAGAGTTTACAGGAGAAAAAAAGAGGCATTCAAAGAAAAGAACACGGTCCCTACAGTCAAACATGGCGGAGGTTCCCTGATGTTTTGGGGTTGCTTTGCTGCCTCTGGCACTGGACTGCTTGACCGTGTTCATGGCATTATGAAGTCTGAAGACTACCAACAAATTCTGCAGCATAATGTAGGGCCCAGTGTGAGAAAGCTGGGTCTCCCTCAGAGGTCATGGGTCTTCCAGCAGGACAATGACCCAAAACACACTTCAAAAAGCACTAGAAAATGGTTTGACAGAAAGCACTGGAGACTTCTAAGGTGGCCAGCAATGAGTCCAGACCTGAATCCCATAGAACACCTGTGGAGAGATCTAAAAATGGCAGTTTGGAGAAGGCACCCTTCTAATATCAGGGACGTGGAGCAGTTTGCCAAAGAAGAATAGTCTAAAATTCCAGCAGAGCATTGTAAGAAACTCATTGATGGTTACCGGAAGCGGTTGGTCGCAGTTATTTTGGCTAAAGGTTGTGCAACCAAGTATTAGGCTGAGGGTGCCAATACTTTTGTCTGGCCCATTTTTGGAGTTTTGTGTGAAATGATCAATGTTTTGCTTTTTGCTTCATTCTCTTTTGTGTTTTTTTCATTTAAGACAAATTAAATGAAGATAATAATACCAAAGAATTTGTGTTTACAATCATTTTCAGGAAGAAACTGAGTATTATCTGACAGAATTGCAGGGGTGTCAATACTTTTGGCCACAACTGTACATCTGGTAAGAAAGCGGGACATTATACATTCCCCAGGGTGTGCACGGACAGAGCACCGAATCTAATGCTGAATGCACAAAAATGGAACATGCCCAATCCTGGCAGACGCTCCATGGCAATTGTGCATGACCACCGATACTGTATATAAGGGGATGCTGCAGTCAGGCATTGGGTAACTGGATGCTGTAGTATGCAAAGGTTCAGGAGTGCATTCAGGTTATTTGCCCTTTAAATTGTAGGCTTTTGGTCCAGGAGAGGTAGGTTTACTAAATATTAAAACATCGCGCCAGCATTTTGTTTTGGTTTTTTTTTTCTTTTCACCACTGGAGTGGTGCCACTAGTTTCTGTCCCTGGCCCCTAATATTATGTTTACCAGCCACTGTCTTCAGCTCTTCCTGATACTGCTGCGGTCCTAATCGATCATTTTGGGATAATGTCTGACTGACCAGAAGTCATGCGTTAACGGTCACTAGCTCTCAATGTAAGTCTATGAGAGCCTCGTTCTTGTGCCTTCCGGATCACCCAGCAAACAGCGAAGCGATCTGGCAGGTCACAAACTGCTGGAGACTGACCAGAGCGGTGCAGATAAAAGATGAAGACATCTGCAGGTAAGTATGAGAGTAAATGCAGCGACCACGCATTAGTGACACCACTCCAGCAGTGGAGTAAAAAAAAAAAAAAAAAAAAAAGATGGCGTGGTACTTTAAGTCTAGCTAGGGTCCTATAACAGCTTATGGCTGGTGAGCACACAAGAATTATTAATAATAATCTTTATTTATATAGCGCCAACATATTCAGCAGCGCTTTACAGTTTAACAGTTCATAAGTAACAACGTTTAACCCCTTAGTGACAGAGCCAAATTTTTAAATTCTGACCAGTGTCCCTTTATGTGGTGATTACTCTGGAATACGTCTACAAATTCCAGTGATTTTGAGATTGTTTTTTCGTGACACATTATACTTTATGATAAAGGTAAATTTATGTTTTGTGTTTATTTATAAAAAATATCAGAAACTTGCCAAAAATGTAAAAAATTAGCAATTTTCAAACTTTGAATGATTATCCCTTTAATCCGTATAGTCATACCACACAAAAACATTAATAAATAACATTTCCCACGTCTGCTTTACATCAGCACCATTTGCAAAATGCTATTTTATTTTGTTAGCATTTTAGGAGGTTTAAAAATGTAGCAGCAATTTTTCATTTTTTCATGGAAATTTACAAAATTGCTTTTTTTAGGGACCAATCCAGGTTTGAAGTGACTTTAGGGGTCCTATATATTGGAAAACCACAAATGTGATACAATTTTAAAAACGGCATCCATCAACATATTGAAAACTGCTGTCAGGTAGCTTATTAACCCTTCAGGTGCTGTTCAGGAATTAATACAAAGTGGCATGATAGGAATGAAAAAGTTTGCTTATACCACCTAAATGTCGCTGACTTCTGAACAGGCCGCTGTAGCCGGCAGACTCTAAGGCCGCTATTTGCTCATGAAGTGCCATGGCAAATATCAGGACCACACAATCATGATCTCAGGGTGTCGATGGGGATAAAGAGGGAGAAGCCCACTCTTTTAACCCCTTAATGACCGCCGATACACCTTTTAACGGCGGTAATAAAGGGTACTTAAACCACAGCGCAGTGAATTCACGGCGCTGAGGAGTAAGTAAATAGCGCCCCCCAGTGTCGGATTTTCTCCGGGGTCTCGGCTGAAGGGGGTAGCTGAGACCCCAGAGAACATGAATTGGGTCGGTTTTTGCCGACCCCGCTTTTGCGATCGCCGTTATTAACACTATAACAGCGACCGCAAAAAAAAAGCCACGATTTTGCATTTAATTTCTCTTTCCTCTGATGTGATCGCACATCAGAGGAGAGAGAAAGAGGGTCCCCGATATCCCCCCCGGTACTTCTACGTGGTTCAGGGTCCCCTCCCGGTGGTCCTGTGTCCCGCCGGCGTCCTCCGATGGGCGCCGCCATCTTGGATCCGGAGAAAATGGCGGGCGCATGCGCAGTGCGCCCGCCGGGAATCTGCAGGCTCTGGCTGGCAGATTCCATTCATTCATTTTGATCACTATGATAAACTAGGCCAACATAACAAAATAAAGAAAATATTTTTTTTTCAGTTTTCCATTAGGGTTAGGCCTAGGGTTAGGGCTAGGGTTAGAATTAGGGTTAGGGCGAACTAGGATTAGGGTTAGAATTAGGATTAGGGATTAGGATTGGAATTAGGGTTAGGGGTGTGTTGGGGTTAGGGTTGGAGCAAGAATTGAGGGGTTTCCACTATTTACCAACTTTGGAGGTCTAAAAAAATCACTTTTGTGGAAATAAAAAAAGACTTTATTTTCACGGCTCTGCGTTTATAAACTTCTGTGAAGCGCTTGGGGGTTCAAAGTGCTCACCACACATCTAGATAAGCCCATCAGGGGCTCTACAAACGCAACATGATGCTCGCAGACCATTCCATCAAAGTCTGCATTCCAAAATGGCACTCCTTCCCTTCCAAGCTCTCCCATGCGCCCAAACAGTGGTTCCCCCCCACATATGGGTATCAGCGTACTCAGGACAAATCGCACAACAACTGTGGGGGTATGATTTCTCCTGTCACCCTTGTAAAAATAAAAATTTCGGGGCGAAAAGATGATTTTTGTGGAAAAAAATTGATTTTTTATTTCCACGGCTCTACGGTATAAACTTCTGTGAAGCACATGAAGGTTCAAAGTGCTCACCACACATTTAGATAAGTTCCTTAAGGGGTCTAGTTTCCAAAATGGGGTCACTTGTTGGAGGTTTAAATTGTTTAGGCACATTAAGGGCTCTCCGAACGCAACATGGCATCCGATCTCAATTCCAGCCAATTCTGCGTTGAAAAAGTCAAACGGCGCTCCATCCCTTGCGAGCTCTGCCGTGTGCTGAAAAAGTGGTTTACCCCACATATGGGGTATCGGCGTATTCAGGAGAAACTTTACAACAAATTTTGTGGTTGATTTTCTCTTTTAACACTTGAGAAAATAAAAAAATTGGTTTTGAAGTAAATTTTTTGCAAAAAAAAGTTAAATGTAAATGTATTCCTTCCACATTGCTTTAGTTCCTGTGAAGCAAGTAAAGGGTTAATAAAGTTCTTAAATGTGGTTTTGAGCACCTTGAGGGGTTTAGTTTTTAGAATGGTGCCACTTTTGGGTATTTTCTGTCATGTACACCCCTCACAATGACTATATGATGTGGTCCCTAAAGAAAATGGTTTTGTAAATTTTGTTGTAAAAATGAGAAATCGCTGGTCAACTTTTAACCCTTATAACTTCCTAACAAAAAAAAATTTTGCTTCCAAAATTGTGCTGATGTAAAGTAGACATGTGGGAAATATTATTTATTAAGAAATTTGTGTGACACATCACACTGATTTAAGGGCATAAAAATTTAAAGTTTTAAAATTTTCAAAATTTTCGCCATATTTCCGTTTTTTTCATAAATAAACACAAGACTTATCGAAGAAATTTTACCACTATCATGAAGTACAATATGTCACGAAAAAACAATCTCAGAATCAGCAGGATCCATTAAAGCGTTCCAGAGTTATAACCTCATAAAGTGACAGTGGTCAGAATTGTAAAAATTGGCCTGGTCATTAAGCTGCAAACTGGCTCCGTCACTAAGGGGTTAAACATTTATATGATATAGTCATTATTGACAGCAGCATCTAAGAGGTTAAAGATATATGGACAATGACAACACTGATCATGGCTGATGCAGCAAGTTGTCAGCTATAGTGTGCAGGCGACAGCTGCTGGATTGTCACCTGTATAGGGATGATATTCTCTTATATCTCAGGTCAGTTAAAAGACTTATTGGCTGTCATTAAGGGGTTAAAATAATACAATAATTAAAGCAAAGTTAGACGACCCTGCTTGTGAGAGCTTACAATCTACAATGAGGGGTGGGAGACACAAAGTACAGGTTCTTCTTTACAATGATGGTCCAGCCATCTTGAGAGAGTGGGGTATTGATAAAAGCTGCATGAGGTAGTCACCAGCCAGAATTTGTAGTGCTGTTGGGTGTGGTGGATTTCTTGGATGATTATTCTCAGATAGATAGTGAAGGGTCACACACACACGAAAGGACTTTGCTTAGGGAACGTTACAGGCCGCTCTGAACAGATGTGTTTTGTGGGAGCGCCCAAAACTATGTAAGCTGTGCATAGTCCTAATTTCTTGGGGTAGAGCATTCCAGAGGATTGGCACTACGCGGGAGAAGTCTTGGAGTCGGGAGTGGGAGGTATGGAATAGTGCAGAGGTTAGTAGAAAGTCGTTTGCAGAGCGCAGCAGTCGGTTAGGCCGATAGACAGAAATGAGGGAGGAGATGTAGAAGGGTGCTGCACTGTGGAGAGCTTTGTGGGTGAGAATAAGCAGTTTGAATTGGATCCTATAATGAATGGGCAGCCAGAGTAACGACTGGCGAAGAGCGGACGCGTTCGAGTACTGCTAGTCGACCCTGGCTGTTGCATTAAGGATGACAGGAGAGGGGAAAGTCGAGTGAGGGGGGAGTCCAATTAATAGAGCGCTGCAGTAGTCCAGGCGAGAGTGGATAAGGGCACCAGTGAGGGTTTGTGGTTTCCATGGTGAGAAAGGAGTGGATTCTAGAGATGTTCTTTAGGTGTAAGTGGCAAGAGCGGACAAGAGATTGTATATGGGATGTGAAGGAAAAATTGGTGTCAACAATAACACCCAGACAGCGCGCCTGCAGCGTAGGTGTTATTATGGTGCCACCCACGGAGAGGAAGATGTCTGATTTAGGGAGGTTAGTAGATGGCGGGAGCCGAAGAAGTTCAGTTTTGGAGAGGTTGAGTACAGAGCAGAAATGATGTTGGCGACTGCAGACAGACAGTCACTGGTGTTCTGTAGTACAGCATGGGCAAGGTCGGGGGATGACGTGTATAGTTGTGTCATCAGCTGTGATGCAGTGACCCGTGACAGCTAGGGAGCGCTGTATGGCCTTCCCAGGACATGCATGCAGGCGTTTCCTTTATTGTGAAGGGGAAATGATGAGTGGCAGGATTGTAAATGGCCGATATGTATCACAGGGTGGGTGGAACTGTGATGGAAGCTGGAATGTGTATTGATCAGCAGATCTACTGCTGAGGGTTTGTTACTGTGTATTAGGGAAGCTTCCAGGTGACTTGGTGAGATGGGTGGGACCAGTCACCTACAAACCCACCCGGGGTGTGTGTCTGAACGCCCAAAGTAAAGCCTGTATGTGTGTGGCTGTATGTGTGGAATAGGACATGTAGTGAGGTCATGACCATGTGATCCATACCTCACCTGTGGGTGTGGTTATGTACCATATAATGTGCCTGAGGTCTGGTCACAAGGGAGAGAGTGTGTACCTGAGTGGTTCAGGGTGTAAGGTCCTGGAGGGTCAGTGTTGGGAGATCCTGGAAGGAGGATCAGATCCCTGGAGCACGTGCTGTGAACTAGGACCTGTTGAGGCGTGAGTGTTGGACAGTCTCAGGAGGGGACGGACGTCCTGAATAGCACCCGCTGAGGCCCTGGACCTGGTGGCCGGTGTGTTGGGAGACTCTGGGAGGAGGGTCGGATCCCTGAATAACACCTAGTGAGGCCTGTGTGTTGGACAGTTCCAAAGTGGGGAAGGACGTCGTGAATAGCACACAGATAGACCCCGTGAGTTTGCAGAGTCAGTGACGGCACTGCATTGGGGGAGCTACTGTACGTCTGTGGATCTGGACTGCCAGGTGGCCTGGTGAGCAAGGCGTTGTCCGGGACGGTGATCCCAGTTCGGAAGCTTCCCTGAGAGAGAGGACTACCAAAGAGTCGGTATCTGGAGCAGGAGCTCCTGCGAGGTAACCCCGGACATGGGGATATAACTGTTGGTGCCCGTGATGTTCTATGGACATTAATGAACTGTTCGGCGTGCGGTCACCCACGGTAACTGGACAATGCGGTCCAGCGTGTTTAGTGACAGCGTGTTAAAGCCATGTACCAAGGATTGTGATAGACATTGTGTAAGCATGTGACGTGTAACATGTTCCTCAGCGGTTTATGAAGGCATAATAAACTGCACTAGACTGTTTAAATGGAAAGTGTTCCTGCATGCATCAATATCGCAGCCAAGTGGAGTGTTCCCCCAACGCACTCAGTGAGCGCTACCTTACACAACATAAAGATGGTACTGAAAGTCAAATCTGATGATGGTCTATCCAATTGGAGAGAAGAGAAGGGGGCCAAGGATTGAGCCCTGAGGGACAGTGAGAGGAAGAGGAGACAAAGTGGAGCTAGCGAGCAATACACTGAAGGAGCAGTCAGAAAGATATGAAGAGAATGAGGAAAGGGTAGTGTCCTCAATGCCTATTAAGTGGAGCCTAGAGAGTAGGAGATGGTGTTGAAAGCTGCGGAGAAGTCACTGTTACGTTTTGCTGTCAGAAGGTCATTAGTCACTTTGAGAGCGGTTTTTGTAGTTAGTAGAGGGAGAAAGACGGATTGTGATGGATCTAGGAGAGTGGAGAGGTAGCGAGTATGGCGGGAATAGACCAGGCTCTCAAAGAATTTAAAGATGAAGGGGACGTTGGAAACTGGTCGGTAGTTATTGGTGCAGGATGGGTCAAGAGAGGGTTTCTTAATAATAAAGTGTTTGAAGGAGGCGGGGAAAATGCCAGAGGAGAGGGAGAGATTGAAGATTGTAGTTAGGTGAGTAGTGACAACTGGAGAGACTGGAGGAGATGTGAGGGAATGGGATCGGTAGTGCATGAGGTCGGATGAAAAGAAAAGAGGAGCCTGGAGACGACTTCTGTGATGGGATCAAATGTGGAGAGAGACAAGGGAAATGCAGGGGGGAATGGGAGTCACAGCACTTGGTGGCTGGGAGTGGATTTCCTGACCGATATTCTCTATTTTCAGGTTATCAGCACAGATGTCTGTGATAGGAGCCTGTGTTTTTGGACTGAGGAGGGATAGTGATAGTGATGACCCATCCTAAAGACAGCCCCTCTAAGTGATACTCACTACGTCCATGGATGGAGCAAACCTGGAAGGTGATAAAAAGATTATTTAGTGGGTGGCATGGTGGCTCAGTGGTTAGCACTGCAGTGGGTACATGCGATTGTAGGGAAGTGTCACAGTTTATTACTATTGCATACCTATGTCCCCGAGGAATCTTTAAAGGCACTACTCGCTACTTTAATATTAATGACCTCTTTTTTAGGATAGGCCATCAATAACAGATCAGCAAGAGACATCTCCATGGCTGTATGAAGACTTGTCGTTTACAAGACAAGTTGTAGTTCTGAATAGCACCATCCATGTAATCATATGAAGTACTGAATCAGGAGAACAAAATTCCAACTGAGGTATGAAGGAAAAATTACCTGGCAACATGACAGGACAGTAAGATTTGTTTAGGTCATTTTTTTTATTAGTGGTTTTAAGGGAGTCTCACAGACATTAAAGCAAAACTCCACAAGACCACGTTCATGGTGGAGGGTTGTGATGATCGGTAGCAGATCAGTTATAATAACACACAAAAAGGATGGAGCAGAGATCTATAGGACGAGATGTCGTGACAGTAGTGATCGATGTCAGGCCAGCTGTCAGTCCATCAGCACCAGGTCTGTGTGAGGAGTCGTCTCTCACCTGTACACATGTGCTGCTCGCCTGCCTCAGTGCGCCGCCATGACACTGCCGCAGAGCACGCTGGGAGCGGTCACGTGATCCTAGCAGAGGGCGCACGCGCAGTGCTGGTCTCCAGAGTACAGCTGAGCTGGTGGAGGCGTGCGCGGCTTCCCAGTGTACACGGTCGGCGGGGACCTCTGCGATCACTGAGCACAGGCCGCAGGTCTCTGTAGATACCGACATGCCTTGCTCCCGCGCTGTCTCCTGTCAGTGGATGTAAATTTGTTGACGTTACGCTCCAGAGCCGGCAGCAGGACTCAGTGGCGCCCCCTATACCTGTGCCAGGACCGGGCGCTGCAGGCAGAGAATGTTTGTCAGTTACAGCCAGTCACCTGATTAGCTCACAGTTCACCAGTGCTAGAAGTGGGATGTAATGGTCCCTCGGGGTCTTATTCCTTTGCTACCAGCAGGGTCCATTGTTCTTCCCGATCTAATATGGTGTCTCCTGTCTATAGGATCGGTGGTACCGGGCTGATCGCTAGGGGTCTGACCTGCTGGGACCCTTTAGTGACGTTCACCGGACTCTGCAGAGAGGCACACGCAGGGCTGCCGCGACTCCTTGGCTATGGGACTACTGGGAATAGCTGTGCTTTCTATAGCCCTCCAACAGTCAGTGCTATAGATAGGGGACAGCGACTTAAAGGGGTCGTTCAGTTTAAGTCCCCCGGAGCATGCACTGGGAGGATTCGCCGGTTTCTGATCCTGGACTGGAGGGTATGTATGCGTTATACATACTCCTGCCAGTGGGCCCTCGTGGCAGGGTGGAATAAAGCGTTCTTGGTTTTTTATTTCCTCTGTTGTGGAGATATTAGCAAAGTATTTGGCACTTAATGAGTTAACTCTTAAGTCCAAGTGGGTGTTCTCAGGTTTCACTGGAGGCGTGTACTTTTCCTTGTATGATGTGGACCAATCATAAGCTGGCAGTAATACAGCAGAAAAAGAACACCCCCCCCCACAATAGTATGTGATGTATACGGCTGATACAGCTTTGGTCTCCTGATTGATGGCAGCGTTTAAATGATTAACAGCAACAATGGGAAGGTGTTCCCAGCAAGGCGATCACACCTGAGTCGGGGATCTGGCAACAGACCACTGGTGTCCCATCAGTATCTTCCTATGCGGCTGTAAGGGGCAGTGCCTCAACATGTGCATATATTATATATGGATAGCTATATATTTGCATGTGAGACCACGTATGCAAATATATATAATTCCTCCACATGAATAATATCCCCATATATTTTTATTATACACAATATGACCCCTCAGATGTTCCCCCACATATAAAATGTCACAGCATGGTTGCTGAGGGGAGACACAAAAATGTCCAGTCAATGTCCTGCAAAACACGTTCAGCCGGGATGGGGGAATATAGACTGCTGGTAAGCCCCAAGCCTGCATAACCCCCCTACATCTATATAGGGACAGTTAGTAGGAGGTGGGTGGCCGGCTATTGGATGTGTGTGATTAGTTAATGTGGGTGGAAATTATTAGGTAATTGTGGGTTTGAATGTGTGGTATTGTTGTGCTATTACTGTATTAGTGATGTAGTATCAAAATTCTATATATAATATTTATGGTCATAATCGCCAGCTTGGGTATAAATATGTATGTACAGTATGTAATAGACTAGATGTGTGTGTAATAAATATTCTTTATTAGGGATAATAGAAAAAATTGGAGTCCGACTCAACAGGACTGGATTTTCCTTTTCTTTTTACTCAATCATGAGTAAGACTGCTTAGTGCAGTCGAAATGCGTCGACTGAGTCATATCGACCATGAAAAATTTTCTTTTGTACGCACTATATTTTCTTTTGAAAAAGGAAAGGAACATCCAGTCCTGTTGAGCCGGACTCCAATTTTTTTCTGTTATCCTTGATGTGAGGCCAGGGCGAGGCCGGTGTCTGAGCCCCAGGTGGATGAGCATAGAGCAACAGGGTGAGCTGGAATTAAAGAAGTTGTCCGGTACTATAACTTTTTTTTTCCTAAATCTTGCTATTATGTGCCACTCAAAACATCCACTGTGTTTATTTTAGCAATATTACCTTTTATAATGCTCTAACAGAACATTTTCAGTGCAGGCTCGAGCTCTCATGGGGTAAATCGACAACTTCCGTTCTCCTGACTTAACCCCTTCCCGACCCATGAAGCTTACGTAGGCGTCATGAAAAGTCGTGCCCAAATGACCCATGACGCCCTCGTAGGCGTCATGCTATAAATCACTCTCCTGCGGGTTGGGTGACCGGGGTCAATTAAAAGTCACCCGACCCACGTGCGCACACACAGGACCCTTTGTGCTTCCCCACGGGGGGGTGGCTTAGCCCCCACGTGGCTACGATCGCTCTGATTGGCTGTTTCACTTTCAACAGTCAATCAGAGCGATAGTAATATTTCATCAATGAAATTTGATGAAATATTACAATCCAGCCATGGCTGAAGCTGCAGTTGCATCAGCCATGGCTGAAGACACTGATCTGCCCCCCCCCCACACAGGCTGGCGGGGGCGATCGGCCCCCGCCACTGACTGACAGCAGCAATTGCCCGCCGCCGTCACAATCTGCTCCCCCTTCCCTCCGCTCCCCCCCCCCCGCCGTCCGATCACCCCCCACTCACTCTCCACAGTGCCTCCAAGTCCCGCTCTCGCTCCCGGTGTCCCGCTGTCCCGGATCATGGGCGCGGCCATCTTGGAAAATAGCGGGCGCATGCGCAGTGCGATTGTAATATTTCACCAATGAAATTTGGTGAAATGTTACAATTCAGCCATGACCGATGTTGCAATTGCATCGGCCATGGCTGTAAACACCGATCAGACACCCACCCCCACCGACTGACGGCGCCGATTGGCTGCCGCCACCGACTGACGGCAGCAATAGGCAACCGCAGTCATCATCACCTCGCTCCCCCGAGCCTTCCGATTTCCCCCCTCCCCTCACCCTCCCCGGTACCTCCTGGCCGTCCCGGTTCATGGGCGCCGCCATCTTGGAAAATGGCAGGCGCATGCGCAGTGTGCCCGCCGGAATATGCCGGCCGGCAGATTCATTCATTTATTTTGATCACTGTGATAAACTCACAGTGATCAAAATAAAAAAAAAAAAGTAAATACACCCCCCCCCTTTATCACCCCCATAGACAGGCACAAATAATAAAATAAAGAAAATATTTTTATTTTTCCATTAGGGTTGGAATTATGGTTAGGGTTGGAAATAGGTTTAGCGTTGGAGTTAGGGTTGGGATTAGGGTCAGGGTTGGAATTAGGGTTAAGATTACGGTTAGGCTTGTGGTTAGGGTTAGAGTTGGGATTAGGGTTAAGGGTGTGTTGGGGTTAGGGTTGGAGTTAGAATTGAGGGGTTTCCACTGTTTCGGCACATCAGGGGGTCTCCAAACGCGACATGGTGCCACCATTTATTCCAGCCAATTTTGTGTTCAAAAAGTCAAACAGTGCTCCCTCCATTCCGAGCCCCAACATGTGCCCAAACTGTGGTTTATCCCCACATATGATGTATCAGTGTACTCAGGAAAAATTGCACAACAACTTTTGAGATCTAATTTTTCCAGTTACCCTTGGGAAAATAAAAAATTGGGGGCTAAAATAATTATTTTTGTGGAAAAAAAAATGATTTTTTTTCATCGCTCTGCGTTTATAACCTTCTGTCAAGAACTTGGGGGTTCAAAGTGCTCACCACATCTAGATTAGTTCCTTGAGTGGTCTAGTTTCCAAAATGGGGTCACTTGTGGGGGGTTTCCACTGTTTAGGCGCATCAGGGGCACTGCAAACGTAACATGATGCCCGCAGACCATTCCATCAAGTCGGCATTTCAAAATGTCACTACTTCCCTTCCGAGCCCCGACGTGTGGCCAAACAGTGATTTCTCCCCCCACATATGGGGATCCAGCGTACTCAGGAAAAACTGGACAACAACTTTTGGGGTCCAATTTCTCCTGTTACTGTTGTGAAAATAAAAAACTGCGGGCTAAAAAATCATTTCTTGAGGAAAAAAATGATTTTTTTATTTTCACGGCTCTGCATTATAAACTTCTGTGAAGTACCTGAGGGTTCAAAGTGCTCACTATGCATCTAGAAAAGTTCCTTGGGGGGGTCTATTTTCCAAAATGGGGTCACTTGTAGGGGGTTTCTACTGTTTAGGCACATCAGGGGCTCTGCAAACGTAACATGACGCCCGCAGACCATTCCATCAAGTCGGCATTTCAAAGCGTCACTACTTCCCTTCCGAGCGCCGACGTGTGCCTAAACAGTGGTTCCCCCCACATATGGGGTACCAGCGTACTCAGGAGAAACTGGACAACAACTTTAGGGGTCCATTTTCTCCTGTTACCATTGTGAAAATAAAAATTAGCGGGCTAAAAAATCATTTTTTGAGGAAAAAAAAAATATTTTTATTTTTACGGCTCTGCGCTATAAACTTCTGTGAAGCACCTAGGGGTTCCAAGTGCTCACTATGCATCTAGATAAGTTCCTTAGGGGGTCTAGTTTCCAAAATGAGGTCATTTACAGTGGGGAAAAAAAGTATTTAGTCAGTCAGCAATAGTGCAAGTTCCACCACTTAAAAAGATGAGAGGCGTCTGTAATTTACATCATAGGTAGACCTCAACTATGGGAGACAAACTGAGAAAAAAATCCAGAAAATCACATTGTCTGTTTTTTTTTCATTTTATTTGCATATTATGGTGGAAAATAAGTATTTGGTCAGAAACAAAATTTCATCTCAATACTTTGTGATATATCCTTTGTTGGCAATGACAGAGGTCAAACGTTTTCTGTAAGTCTTCACAAGGTTGCCACACACTGTTGTTGGTATGTTGGCCCATTCCTCCATGCAGATCTCCTCTAGAGCAGTGATGTTTTTGGCTTTTCGCTTGGCAACACGGACTTTCAACTCCCTCCAAAGGTTTTCTATAGGGTTGAGATCTGGAGACTGGCTAGGCCACTCCAGGACCTTGAAATGCTTCTTACGAAGCCACTCCTTCGTTGCCCTGGCAGTGTGCTTTGGATCATTGTCATGTTGAAAGACCCAGCCACGTTTCATCTTCAATGCCCTTGCTGATGGAAGGAGGTTTGCACTCAAAATCTCACGATACATGGCCCCATTCATTCTTTCATGTACTCGGATCAGTCGTCCTGGCCCCTTTGCAGAGAAACAGCCCCAAAGCATGATGTTTCCACCACCATGCTTTACAGTAGGTATGGTGTTTGATGGATGCAACTCAGTATTCTTTTTCCTCCAAACACGACAAGTTGTGTTTCTACCAAACAGTTCCAGTTTGGTTTCATCAGACCATAGGACATTCTCCCAAAACTCCTCTGGATCATCCAAATGCTCTCTAGCAAACTTCAGACGGGCCCGGACATGTACAGGCTTAAGCAGTGGGACACGTCTGGCACTGCAGGATCTGAGTCCATGGTGGCGTAGTGTGTTACTTATGGTAGGCCTTGTTACATTGGTCCCAGCTCTCTGCAGTTCATTCACTAGGTCCCCCCGCGTGGTTCTGGGATTTTTGCTCACCGTTCTTGTGATCATTCTGACCCCACGGGGTGGGATTTTGCGTGGAGCACCAGATCGAGGGAGATTATCAGTGGTCTTGTATGTCTTCCATTTTCTAATTATTGCTCCCACAGTTGATTTCTTCACTCCAAGCTGGTTGGCTAGTGCAGATTCAGTCTTCCCAGCCTGGTGCAGGGCTACAATTTTGTTTCTGGTGTCCTTTGACAGCTCTTTGGTCTTCACCATAGTGGAGTTTGAAGTCAGACTGTTTGAGGGTGTGCACAGGTGTCTTTTTATACTGATAACAAGTTTAAACAGGTGCCATTACTACAGGTAATGAGTGGAGGAAAGAGGAGACTCTTAAAGAAGAAGTTACAGGTCTGTGAGAGCCAGAAATCTTGATTGCTTGTTTCTGACCAAATACTTATTTTCCACCATAATATGCAAATAAAATGAAAAAAAAACAGACAATGTGATTTTCTGGATTTTTTTTTCTCAGTTTGTCTCCCATAGTTGAGGTCTACCTATGATGTAAATTACAGACGCCTCTCATCTTTTTAAGTGGTGGAACTTGCACTATTGCTGACTGACTAAATACTTTTTTTCCCCACTGTATGGGGGAGCTCCAAAGTTTAGGCACACAGGGGCTCTCCAAACACAACATGGTGTCCGCTAACGATTAGAGGTAATTTTCCATTCAAAAAGTCAAATGGCGCTCCTTCCTTTCCGGGCCCTGCCATGAGCCCAAACAGTGGTTTATGACCACATATGAGGTATCGGTGTACTCAGGAGAAATTGCCCAACAAATTTTAGGATCCATTTTACCCTGTTGTCCACGTGAAAATGAAAAAATTGAGGCTAAAAGAAAATTTGTGAAAAAAAAGTACTTTTTTTTTTACGGATAAAGTTGTGAAGCAACTGGGGGTTCAAAGTGATCACTATGCATCTAGATAAGTTCCTTGGAGGGTCTAGTTTCCAAAATGGGGTCACTTGTGGGGGAGCTCCAATGTTTAGGCACACAGGGACTTTCCAAACACGACATGGCAACCGCTAAATATTCCAGCATATTTTCCATTCAAAAAGTCAAATGGCGCTCCATCCCTTCTGAACCCTGCCTTGTGCCTAAACAGTAGTTTATGACCACACATGAGGTATCGGTGTACTCAGGAGAAATTGCTCAACAAATTTTACGATCCATTTTATCCTGTTACCCATGTGAAAATGAAAAAACTGAGGCTAAAAGATAATTTTTGTGAAACAAAAGTACTTTTTTTTACTGATCAATTTGTGAAGCACCTGGGGGTTCAAAGTGTTAATTATGCATCTAGATAAGTTCCTTGGAGGGTCTAGCTTGTAGCCTGCTTCGGGGACTCCTTGCTACTAAGTCCCGGCTCACTATCCAGTTGCTGTTGTGCCCCCAAGTCTTGTGTGGGAATAAAGCGGTCACTACTTCTATTCCTCCGGTGTCTGCTGCAGGACCACTAGTATCCATACAACCTCGGGGACCGGGCCCCGGCCTTGCGCTTCTAACTTCTTGGAAGGCTCTCTTCTAACCCACGTCCTCTGTTCCCTTTTACTCCTCACGTTCCGTATTAATCTTTCTTTCTATGGAAAATCAGGCTTTCAGTCTATGTTGCTCTCTCTCTTCCTTTCCCGTGCCAGCAGACCCAGGTCACTGGGATCTGCTGCAGCACTTCCATCCATCTATCCCTCTCTCCGGGGATCTTCTTCTCCCTCCTTACTCAACAACTCACTTCCTCCACCACTGACCTCTCTGCTCCACTCTTCCCTCTCTTTTAGTGCAAACTAAACACCCACCTCCCAGCACGTTTCGTGTTCCAAGCAGGGAGCCACCAAGGGGTGCTATGCTATACTCCAAGCAGGGAGCCGCCGAAGGTGCTTTGCTACACTACTTTGTGGTGTGAGTTGCGGGTGTTGGAGTATGATCAGGAGTCTCCACTTTACCTGTGTCACCTGTGGTGACTGAGCCTCAGGGGCGCCACATAAATTGCAAAAAAAAAAGAAGAAAAAAGTGCCTTGTGCATATAAAAGTGTGTGTTTATCACCAATCAATCACAAAGCATCTTTCATTTCATCAGAGTTGTTCAAAAGAAGCTGAGCTGTGATTGGTTGCTATGAGCAACAGTTTTCCTTGCAAACAATCACTAAGCATCTCTCATTTCACCAGAGCTGGTTAAAAGAAGCTGAGCTGTGATTGGTTGCTATAACCAACAGTTTTCCCACTTGACAACACCTAAGTAAACACTGACATGGTGGGAGAAATATAGCATCCCTGGGAACATAAGCTCCCAGCCATTGTCTGCCCCCATGAAAGGAGCAGAGAGCACGACAGAAATTAATCACCCCTCCCGTGCCCATATACCCATCACACATCCTCCATCCCGTAGGCACATCTTCTCTCTTAAATGGATCATTGGTATGGAAGTCAGAGCAAATCCATCCAGCGCTTTGGTTTTGACCCCCAGGCCTCTCTTAAAGGGATCCCTGGTATGGAAGTTAGGACAGTTCCACTCAGCTCTGTGGTTCTGACCGCAGGGTCTCTTAAAGGGATCATTGGTATGGAATTTAGGGCAAATCCACTCTGCGCTTTGGTACTGACCCCAGGCCCTTCTTAAAGGGATCTCCGGTATGGAAGTCAGAACAAATCCATCCAGTGCTTTAAGTCTGTCCCCAGGCCTCTCTTAAAGGGATCCCCGGTATGGAAGTCAGGGCAATTGCCTTGAAATGCTCTGGTACTGACCCCAGGCCCTCTTAAAGGGATATCCTGTATGGAAGTTAGGGCAAATCCCTCGGCGCTCTGATTCTGACCCCAGGGTTCTATTAAAGGGATCATTGGTATGCAAGTCAGGGCAAATCCACTCAGCGCTCTGGTTCTGATCCCAGGCTCTCTTAAAGGGATACCCGGTATGGAAGTTAGGGCAAATCCACTCAGCGCTCTGGTTCTGACCCAAGTCCCCTCTTAAAGGGATCCTAGGTACGGAAATGAGGGGAAAATCCACTCTGCGCTTTGGTACTGACCCTAGGCCTCTCTTAAAGGGATCTCCAGTATGGAAGTTAGGGTAAATCCCTCAGGGCTCTGATTCTCACCCCAGGCTTCTATTAAAGGGATCATTGGTATAGAAGTCAGGGCAAATCCACTCAGTGCTCTGGTTCTGACGCCAGGCCTCTCTTAAAGGGATCCCCAGTATGGAAGTTAGGACCGTTCCACTCAGCGCTCTGGTTCTGACTCCAGGCTGACGGAATGATGTGGCATATTAGTGGTAGTAGTCCGGTGGCTCTGGCTGATGGGATGATGTGGGATATTAGGAGTAGTAGTCCAGTGGCTCTGGCTGACGGGATGATGTGGGATATTATAGTGAATGTGGCTATGCGGAATGGGTGGGGCTCTACACTCAGCTTTATATATATATATATAATCATTATAATTTGTTATAACTAACCATAGTTAGTTACTATGCCTGGGCAGCACCGGGCTCTTCAACTAGTATATTATAACCCCTTTGGTATTAACTATTTGATAATTATTGAGGTCGCTTTTGTTACTTTGGCTGCACTTTTATATGCACAAGGCACTTTTTTCTACTTTTTGTGCAATTTCTATGGAGGATTGTGAGTCTTTATCCACACTGTTACTACAGTGTTTTGTGTGTTCACACATGAGCTTTTGGATACGCTTTGTTTTTAATGAGTCTGTGTAATATACTGTATGTGATATGTGACCAATAAAATTTGTTTGATATTTTTTCATATACTAGAGGTTGGACTTTTTTTTGCTTCAGTTTGCCGTTTGTAGGATCTATATTCATTGGCGTGTCCATGATTATGAGTTGTCCAAAAAATATACATATATATATATATATATTCAAATTTGACGAGATGATATGTATCAGTGGATTTATTATCAGTTGAGTGCATGAAGTTGTGCACCCATCAAAGACTATTATATATTGTGTTTACACACTTAGGGCGCCGCGATTTGTCTGTTCTTCTCTCCCAAACAGGGTTTTTTTTTCATCATACAGCTGGGGACATGTCACTTTTAAACTGTTTCGAGCATCCACTCAATCTTATACAGGCTTTATTGACAGGCCCAAAAAAATTCTTCTGTTGCTAACGTCATACAGCAGGGGACATGTCATTTTTAAATTGTTTGGAGGCTATCTTTTTGATTATGTGCATCTTTGGCATCCAATTTCTCACGGGCATCTTTTATACCTTGCTTGAGACACGTATCTGTTACACCTATCTTCTGACGAGCATCAAAAGCTCTCTGGTAATTGGTGTTGCATAGATGAGTAATAGTTGTACAGTCATGGCCAAAAGTTTTGAGAATGACACAAATATTAATTTTTACAAAGTCTACTGCTTCATTTTTTCTAATGGCAATTTGCATATACTCCAGAATGTTATAAAGAGTGATCAGCTTAACAGCAATTACTTGCAAAGTCAATATTTGCCTAGAAAATGAACTTTATCCCGCAAAACACATTTCAACATCATTGCAGCCCTGCCTTAAAAGGACCAGCTAACATCGTTTCAGTGATTGCTCCATTAACACAGGTGTGGGTGTTGATGAGGACAGGGCTGGAGATCAATCTGTCATGATTAAGTAAGAATGACACCACTGGACACTTTAAAAGGAGGCTGGTGCTTGGCATCATTGTTTCTCTTCTGTTAACCATGGTTATCTCTAAAGAAACACGTGCAGTCATCATTGCACTGCACAAAAATGGCCTAACAGGGAAGAGTATCGCAGCTAGAAAGATTGCACCTCAGTCAACAATCTATCGCATCATCAAGAACTTCAAGGAGAGAGGTTCCCTTGTTGCCAAAAAGGCTCCAGGGCGCCCAAGAAAGACCAGCAAGTGCCAGGACCGTCTCTTAAAAATGTTTCAGCTGCGGGATCGGGCTACCAGCAGTGCAGAGCTTGCTCAGGAATGGCAGCAGGCAGGTGTGAGTGCATCTGCACGCACTGTGAGGCGGAGACTCTTGGAGCAAGGCCTGGTCTCGAGAGCAGCAAAGAAGCCACTTCTCTCCAGGAAAAACATCATGGACAGACTGATATTCTGCAAGAGGTACAGGGAGTGGACTGCTGAGGACTGGGGTAAAGTCATTTTCTCTGATGAATCCCCTTTTCGATTGTTTGGGACATCTGGAAAACGGCTTATTCGGAGAAGACCAGGTGAGCGCTACCACCAGTCTTGTCTCATGCCAACTGTCAAGCATCCTGAAACCATTCATGTGTGGGGTTGCTTCTCAGCCAAGGGAATGCGCTCTCTCTCAGTCTTGCCTAAAAAACACAGCCATGAATAAAGAATGGTACCAGAATGTCCTCCAAGAGCAACTTCTCCCAACCGTCCAAGAGCAGTTTGGCGATCAACAATGCCTTTTTCAACATGATGGAGCACCTTGCCATAAAGCAAAGGTGATAACTAAATGGCTCAGGGAACAAAACATAGAGATTTTGGGACCATGGCCTGGAAACTCCCCAGATCTTAATCCCATTGAGAACTTGTGGTCAATCATCAAGAGACGGGTGGACAAACAAAAACTTTCAAATTCAGATGAAATAAAAGCATTGATTTTGCAAGAAAGGACTGCTATCAGTCAGGATTTGATCCAGAAGTTGATTGAGAGCATGCCAGGGAGAATTGCTGAGGTCCTGAAGAAGAAGGGTCAACACTGCAAATATTGACTTGCTGCATTAACTCATTCTAACTGTCAATATAACCTTTTGCTACTCATAATATGATTGCAATTATATTTCTGTATGTGATAAAAACATCTGACAAACACACATAAAAACCAGAGGCCAGCAGATCATGTGAAAATATAATATTTGTGTCATTCTCAAAACTTTTGGCCATGACTGTAGACTGGATCCTGGATCTTGTACTTCTCATAGCCACCCTGTTATTGATCCTGTTGTACGTTCCCATTCCAACCCAACAAATTCTTCTATTATTAACGTCATACCATAAGGGACCTGAGTTTAAAAACAGTTTGTAGCATCTAGTGTGTTATAGAGGCCTAATATATAGGCCACAAACAAGTTCTATTATTATCGTCAAACAGTAAGGGACCGGAGTTTATAGTTTAAAAAGAGTTTGAAGCATCTAGTGTCTTATACAGGTCTGATCCTTGGTAAAAAAAAAAAAAAAATCTTTTTTCTGTGACTAACACGATACAGCACGCCATATTGCAACTTTGCATTTACTGCTGCTGAAAATCAGCTGTTTGCAGAGTTGGTGTAGAGTTTAAAATCTTATTTTTGGGTGTTAATACTGTGCTCATACCACACTATCTGAGCAACATGACTGGGAAAAAGCGAGGCTGTAGTGGAAGGGGAATTAGGATTGTTGTTCAAAGTGTACGTGGGGTAGGTGGTAATGTTGGTGAAAGCACTAGTGAAGCAACGTCACGTCTTATGCAAAGACATATGACAACTTATGTTACCAGAGAGGCTACACCACTACCTTTCTATGGCAGCCGCATAGCGGTACGCCTTGTCAATGATGCCCAGAAAACATGTACTCGTGGATGGCAAGTGCAGCTTTAAGTGGCCTCTCCTCTTCCTCCACCTCAACATCACCCCAAGTACAGATGTGTCACCCAAAATTTCCCTTGCTTCCTTCTGCGTCCCAACTATACAAATGTTCAACTGACTGTATGGAACCACAGATGGGTGATTCCGAAGAGCTGTTCACACATTCTATGCCAGGTTTATCAGAAGTGTACTCAAAAGCTTTGCAGAGTCAAGATGAGGAAATTTGCACCGATGCCCAAATTTTTTTAACTTGGATCCGGGGCAGGAAGAAGTACGGTCCCAACAGCATCCTGATCCTCGTCGTCAGACGATATCCCCTGGGGGGAAGTAATCCTGATGAGACTAAGATATCTGAGGATCATGCCTGTGCTGTCAGGGCAAGAAGAGGAGGAGAGTAACTCTAGTGGCCAGGAATATGATAACACATAGGATGATGATGAGGAGATGTTAGATCCCAATTGGTGTGAAAATAGAGGCACACAGCTAATTAGGTCATCTGAGGAGGAAGACGAGGAGATTACGTTGCGCCGTCCATCGCAGACATGTAGTGATGCAGCCACGATGAGCGATGCATCCTGATCCACAACTGTGCCTCTGACCAGCAGCGTCAGTGGGTCTGCAGTTCACAGGGGTGACAAGGGTTGCCTAGCCTGGGCCTTTATTGACACTGCAAAGGATGAACCAACTGCCAATTTTGAAAAAAAAAACAAAACTGAGTTGAGGTAAAAACTGCAATAATTTGAGTACTACATGTATGAATCTTCACATGCGCAATCAACATTCTTTAGTATGGTAATCCCACTACGTAAAAATGCGGACCAACTGCATAGCGAATCCCCGCCACCACTGTACTGCACAGCCAGGGCGCACCGAAATCAGGCAGTCTTAAAATTGATATGCCTTGGAGACCACATTCATATAGCTGAAGAGTTGTGGACAGCTCTCCAGGCTGAGTTTGATCATTGGCTGTCTCCGCTGAACCTGCATCCAGGGAAGACCATGCCCGATAATGGTGTGAACCTGGTGGTGGCCCTACGGTGAGGCAAGCTCACACACGTGCCTTGCACGGCTTATGTCCTCAACCTAGTGGTGCAGCATTTTCTCAGCCACTATCCTGGTCTGGGTGACTTGCTCCAGAAAGCAAGAAAGCTGTGTGCTCATTTCCACCATTCACACACCTTTGCTCATCAACTTGCATCAATACAAAGGTCTTTGTCTATGCAAGTTAACAGGTTGATATGCGATGTGTCGACATGGTGGAATTCCACTCTGCACATGTTGCAGCGACTGTGGCAGCAGCAACGAGCCCTGATGAAGTATGTCATGTCATATAGCCTTGGCCAACGCAGTACGGAGGTGGCATATACAGTATCACATTTACAGAATAGGCACGTGGGTCGCCCTCGCACACCCAGGGCAGCGGGGTACTCGGCACCGGGCCGGTGTCAATGTGGGAATGTGTCACAGCAGCAGTGACTCGGTCCGTGCCCTGGGTGCCCAATATCAATGGCGGTGATGTTAATGGTGTTAAAGTTTATTAGAATAGTTTGTGATGCCACCTGTGGTGTTTGGTAAGTAAGATGTTGAGCCAACGCTGCATGCAGATCCGCTGGGACTGATGGTGTGGTGCAGCAGAGATGGTATAGCTCCCCACAGGTGGAGCTGTAGTCCCAGGGCAGTGTAGGTGCAATTGATGAGGAGAGGTGCAGGATGGTATAGGTGTTGTTACCCAGATGTAGTGGTGCGGGAATAACTGGAGGACACCAGAGTGTGCGGTTCCACAACTGCCTGCCTCCGTACTGTGTTCTCCGGGTCAGGACTCCAGCCAACCTCCAGGCAGGATAGGGTTCTCCCTTCCACACTCCGCCAATATGTACCTTCACTGAACGACTCCTCCAATGTGCCTTTAGGTGCGATGCACTCCAGTACTTAGTTACCCTGGAATGCCTCTCTCTAGGTGTTCCTAGTCCTTACTTGTATGACAGACAGCTGTAGTCTGCTTCGGGGACTCCACTCTGCGTCCCGGCTCTCTTTTTTTTTTGAACCAAAGATTTTTTATTATATTCAAATGCCGTTTACATTACATGCAGGCAAAAGCCTATGCAAAATCCAGAACATATACAAAAAAAAATATACGACATTCGAGTTACCCCCCTCATAAGAAAGCCCCCCTCCTCCCTCCTCCCTCGCCCCCCCAGCCTAATTGCCATAAGACATTCTCAATAAGGTTGACTCTACTGCAACCACTTAGACCAAAGTTTTTCAAAATGCACCTCTTTGTGTCGTCGTCTATAAACTCTTTCTTCTAACCGAACTACATTGTTCACTCGTACAATAAATTCCCCAACCGTCGGGGGCTCGGCATCGATCCATTTTTGTGCGATCAGTTTACGGGCAATATATAAAAGTTTTGCTATAATTGGCTTATATGCATTTCCCACAGACACTTCCTCCACATACCCCAACACACATGTTATGGGGTCCCTTCCCACTCCACATTGGTATATCTTCTCAATTTGTTCAATAACCTCCCCCCAATATGAAGAGAGTCTTGGGCAGGACCAGAGCATGTGTAACATTCCCGCGAGCTCAACTCTACATCTTGGACATTCCGCATTGTCCCTCAGGCCCATTTTTTCCATAAGTTCCGGGGTTTTATACGTTCTATGTATGATGTACAGCTGCGATATCCTACCCGGTTCACTCAATGAAAGTTTGGGTATATATTCTAATATAGTGTCCCATATTTCATCTTCTATCTGTCCCACTTCCCTCTCCCATTTAGCTTTTGCCTTTAGGGGAAACCTAATCATGTGGGAGTACAATAGGTCCCGGTAAATGGTGGAAATAACTCCCCTCGTACCCCCAGATGCGCACACATAATCCAACACAACATCTTTTTGTACCGTCATATGTGTCATATGTTTCTGTGCCTGGAATGCATGCCTGAGACCAAGGTATCGAAACTCCCCGCTGCTCGAGAGCCCAAACTCCTCTTTTAATACAGAAAATGACTTGATTTCCGTCCCCTCCAGTAACTGCCACATATATTGCAATCCTTTCCTCTCCCAATCACCAAAATCCTTCAATTTACACAGTTCTGATAGGCTTGCATTATCCCAAATAGGCGTGTATGTCGTCAATTCCCCAATTCCTCTGAGACTCTTAATATTTTGCCATATTTTATGCATTAACCTAAAAGTAGGTAGTCCTTTTCCATGACTCACAAAGCATCCCGCCTCCAGACTCTGTATTAATATTTTTTTATTGGTCAGTTGGGCCAAAATTTTTCCCATAACATTTAAATTTCCCTCCTCTTGCCAACCTCTGAAGTGCTGCCCTTGCGTTGCTATAAAGTATATCCATGGGTTTGGTGCCGCCAGCCCTCCTTCCTCCTTCCCCCTTTGGAGCACTTCCAGTTTAAGTTTTGCTTGTTTTTTCCCCCAAATTAGTTCCCTAAAAATAGTATTAATTTTATAAAATCTTCTCTTTGGGATCCACACCGGGGTATTATGGAGAATATACACCAACTGAGGCATCATTATCATTTTAAGTAGGTTCGTCCTCCCTACTATTGACAATACTAGTTTACACCATGCTGTCATCTTGGCTTTAAGTTTAACTAATAAAGGATCCAGGTTTAATTCGAGAAATCTAGATATAGGCATTGATACCCATATTCCGAGGTATTTAAATTCATTAACTACTTTCAGCTGTCCATCCACCCCACCTATATGTGGACATCCCAATTCCCGGTCAATCCCCATGATACATGATTTGTCCCAATTAATTCTCAATCCGGAAAAGGATCCAAATCTTTCTATAAGGGCCATAACCTTAGTCAACGAATCTCCCCCATCTTGCAGAAAAAGGAGTATGTCATCTGCATATAGGGCAATCTTTTCCTCCAGATTCCCATATCTGAAGCCCTGTATTTCTGTGGAGTTACGAATTTTAATCGCTAATGGCTCCATCGCCACCGCAAATAGCAACGGCGATAAGGGGCATCCCTGACGAGTTCCTCTGAACAACCCAAACGACTCCGAGGTCTCCCCGTTAATCCTAATGTACCCCTTTGGATCCACGTATAATAATTTAATCCAGGAAATAAATCTATGTCCGAATCCCATTAACTTCAATACTGCCCATAGATAATTCCACTCTACCCTATCAAATGCCTTTCGTGCATCCAGCAAGGCCACCACCCTTTCCCCTTCATTATCTGCCGGGAGTTGTATATTAAGAAAGAGTCTACGTTAATGGCGGTAGATCTATTTTGTAAAAAACCCGATTGGTCTGGATGTATCAATTTTTGAACAACCCCAGACATTCTTATCGCCAACATTTTAGCTAATATTTTAACGTCTGACGTCAATAACGAGATGGGTCTATAGGATTCAACGGATGAGGCATCTTTCCCCTCCTTAGGAATAACCACAATTACGGCCTCCCTCATAGACCTCGGCAAAGCCCCTCTCTCCGCTGCATCTTCAAATACCTCCTTAAGTTTAGGTGCTACGACCTCTATTAGTTCCTTATATGCTTCTCCCGGGATACCGTCAGAGCCAGGTGACCTATTATTTGCCAATGACAGAATAGCCTTCTCCACTTCCTCTACAGTAAATAATTCTTCCAGATTCTGTTAATCAGTATCATCTAACTTAGGTATCTCTATCTCTTGTAAGTATCTATCCATTTCTTGTTCTCTAACCCCCAATTCTGAGGTATATAATTTTACATAGTATTCCCGGAAACATTCCAATATCCCAGAGGTGGCTTTATGAGTTACCCCATCCTCCTTGACAATTTTATATATCTGTGTGGACCCTTTCTGCGCCGCAGATATCACTGACAGTAAGTGTCCCACCTTTTCCCCTTTGTCATAGAACAGTGCTCTCTGGAATGCCCTTTTCTTGTCTATCCCTTGTAAATATAACTTATTTACTTCTTCTTGTGCTTCTTTTAATGCCTTTTTAGTGGCGATACTGGGCCTACGTATCATTTCCTCCTCTGCCCTGCTCAACCTGTCTGTAGTCTCTTGGTTTACCTGTCTCGTTTGTGTCTTACGTCTCGAAATATCTCGTATGAATAGTCCCCTTAAATATGCTTTCATGGTATCCCACACTATAAGTGAGTCAGCAGAACCTTCATTTAATTGGAAGAATTCAATAAGATCTTTTTTAATAATTTCCATATTAAGACATTTGAGCGATTCCGGATGTATTGTCCCCCTACTCTCCTCCTTTTTCCCACTCCCAGTCTCAAACTAACTTCAATTGCCTTATGGTCGGAGATAACTCTCTGTAAATATTCCACCGTCCCAACTATTCCGTCCATGCCCCTGTTACCTAATGCTAAGTCTATGCGCGATAAGGCATGATACGAGGACGAATAACACGAAAAGCATTTGTTCCCCTCATTCCGCACTCTCCATAAGTCTATCATACCCATCTCACTAACATATGTCCCGAATGGAGTCATCCTATCCTTCCTGGGGTTAATTCCCCCGATTCCCACACGATCCCAATACTCGTTCATGACATTGTTAACGTCCCCTAATATTAACACCGGACATTCCCCTCCCCTCCCCGTCCACTCAAAAATCTCTTGTAGTTTCTTTTTCGAATATGGGGGTGGAATATAAAGTGCCACTATGATCACACATACACCAGAAATTCGGCATCTCAGGGAAACAAACTGCCCATCCCTATCTACGTAAGATTCAATTTCCTCGTAGTGAGCATGAGAATGTATCAGTACAGAGACTCCCCTCGCGTAGGCCGAATACATAGAGTGATAGGCCCGGGTAATCCATTTTTTCTCTAGCCATTTTTCTTTTCCTTTAATCAAGTGAGTTTCTAGTAAACACGTAATAGCTGGATTGTGCTTTCTAATTTCTGCCATGACTGCCGCTCTTTTACTTGGATCTGAAACCCCCCTCACATTCCAACTTAGAATTCTTGTATCACCACTCATTATGTCCTATGAACATCAGTTGTAGTCGGTCTCTTGTAGTCCCTTTATCACATTGCAGTATGAAAACTCTCCCACAACATATCCCCCCCTGATCCCCCCCGCCCCCCCTCTCCCCTCCTTCCCCGTATAACAGATTCTCTCTCTCCAACGAGAGAGGGTGCAACTGGCACCTAGCTACTGTGAGCCCTCGAATAGCCACTGAACCTCCTTCACTTGGGCGTACATCGCTCCCACCGTCACATACAAACATGCCCAATAGGCCACATAACTTTTTCTAACATGGATAATTCAATAAACATAAAAAAAAAAAAAACAACCCAGGATCTACGACCCAAAAATAGATCTGAGTACCCAGGCGTCGCGGGGCACAGATTCAAAAATAGAGAAAAAATGTCCGAAAAATTCTTCTTCAGCCTTTTCCTTCTTTCTCAGCCCTTAGTTTGGAGTGGTTGATTTCCATCCACTTGACGGCCTCCTCTGGGGTTGGAAAAAACTGAACAGACCCCAAAGCTGCTACTCTCAGTTTGGCGGGATATAACATAGAGTACTTCACTCCCAGCACTCTCAGTCCTTTCTTGACCTCGCCAAATTTCATCCGCATTTTCTGAACCTCTGCTGAATAGTCCGGATATATTTCAATACGGCGTCCATTAAATATGAGGTCCTCCTTCTTCCTAGCCTCCCGGAGGATAGTCTCTCTATCTCTGCAGTTAAGTATCCTGGCCAACATTGTACGGGGGGCACTACCCGGAGGGAGGGGTCGCAGGGGAACGCGGTGTGCTCTCTCTACCGCAAACACCCTGGAGAGTGTGTCTCTGCCAATTTTAGATAGGATCCATTGCTCAGTAAAGTCAGTGGGGTCGTTACCCTCTACTTTTTCCGGGAATCCCACAAATCTAAGATTGTTTCTCCTAGATCTATTTTCTAGATCATCTTGTTTTAAGTGCACTTCTGAAATCTTTTGCGTGTGCTGGTTCTGAGTTTTCTGCATTTTATTTACAGTGTCCTCAGTGGTGCTCACTCTCTCTTCCACAGCACCCATCCTAGCATCCGCCTTGTTTAGTGCCTCTTTAATTCCAATAATTTCTTCCTTAATATTATCAACCCGGCTGCTCAACTTAGTCAGTGTTTTTTTACAGAACAATACCACCAGAAAGACATCTTTTAAAGTTGGTTCCCCTTCAGGGCCCTCCTCGTCAGCTTCACTATCCTCCTCTTCAGATGCACACTCAGAGACAGTGACTCCCCCTCCCCCCTCCTCCCTGCTTTCAGCCTCTCCTGCAGCTTCGTTGCTCATTCTCTCTCCCTCCAGTCGAGTACCTTCTCCGGTGCCCCCCTCATCTTCCCTTGCAAAGCGCTGCAGCTTCTGGATAATTTGTGACCTTCTGCCATAGTTCTCAGTCAGTCTCTGTGCCTCCTCCACTCTCCCGGCGCCATCTTGTGCAGCCACACTGCCGTCCTCCCCGACGTCTTTCTGCCTCCTCCTCCCCATCTCCGCACTCTTCTTCACTCCCGGTGTCTCCACTCGGCCCTCGGGCACCCACCACAGCAGTAAGTGTGCACGGGTCTCTGTTATGTCGGCCTATTAAGGATTATTCTTCAGAATGACAGTGGAGCTCCTCAGCCTCACGTCCTCTCACATCCGCGCCAGGCCACGCCCCCCGCGTCCCGGCTCTCTATTCAGTTGCTGTTGTGTCCCAAGTCTATGATGGGAGCAAGGCGTTAGCGGCTCACTACTCCTCCGGTGTCTGTTGCCGGACATAAAGATCCAATCAACCTCGGGGACCGGGCCCCAGCCTTTGCGCTCTCTGGACTGGAAGGGTTCTCTATCTTTCTTCAACCAGCTTCCCATCGTCCTTCTATTCTCCTTCGTTCCGATCTGTTCTATCTCTCTTATGGAAGGCTAGGTTAGCAATCTTATCAGTCTCTTTCTCTGGTCTTTCTCGTGCCAGCAGCCCTGATCACTGGGACCTGCTGCAGCACGTCCTTCAGACACCCATCTTCACTCCTCTCTCCCTCTCCAACTGTCCTACAGCTTTCACTCTTCCCACTCTTTTGTATCATCTCACTCCACCTGCCTCCCAGCACATCTCGTGTTACGAAGCAGGGTTCCACGAGGGGTGCTCTGCTAACCCCCAGCCTGAAGCTGTTAGGTGGCCACACTGAACTATCCTGTGTGTGGAATGCAGGTGTGGAGCGTGGTCAGGAGTTCCCACCTTACTTGGATGATGGGGCACTACACCTTAGGAGAAGGTGCAGTACCTCTGTGGCGACTGAAGCCTCAGGGGCGCCACATACCCCCCGTTAAACACAGCACGTCCGCGGGCTGTAAGACAATAAAAGGTACAATACAGGAACACACAAAAATTTTACATGCTGTTTAACAATACTTATCTAATCTTCCTAATGTAGGAGGCACATTTCTTAAACGTTACAAACAGGCTAACTTCCTATCTTAATATCAAAAATTTACTTAAGTGCAATTCCTAGTTCAAAGTGCAATTATTCTTTCGCTCTCTTTCTACTGGACGCAAGACACTGACCATCTACGCTTGGCCTGTCACCTGTCACTTTCAATTCTTCAGTCTTTATTCAATTCTCACATTCTATCTCAAAACTTTTCTAATTCTCTGTATCAAATATTCTATAAAAGACATTTACTTTTCACAAGATACAACATTATCAAATACGTTATCATAAAACATTCAAAATTCCTGTAAGGTGCTGAACACAGCTCCCAGCCGGGATTTCTTGCAGTGTCCCTTGAGGTAGACATCATTCTTCGAAAAGTGTCCATGCAAAAACATTATCTTCGCAAAGTGTCTTTATATGTAAAACCAAGAAAGGGCACCTAAAGAGGTGCAAACTATTTACAAGAAAGTTTTGGATCATACAGCGTTCATGATCTCCACAGTTCCATTTCAAAAACAAGGCTGCCAATCAAAAACTGGGCAACAAAAGTGCTACCGTAAAAACATGATAGCAAACAAGGCACATCTGGTGCAAACAAAACCCTCCTGGTTAACGAGATTTTAGTAAATTATTTTAACGGCTACCAGATTCCCAGTACTCATTAGCCATCCGCAGGTACTCCTCTTCCCACGGTGTCAAGCCAGGGATCTTTGGTTTGGGTTGCCGAACTGGAGGTGATGCATTAGCACCCTGGTTCTTGGAAACAGGTACCTGAGCAGTCTGTGGGGTACCGGTGGATGGAGCATTGACTGGTCTTGATGGCAGGTACCTCTCGATGAACTCTGCAGGGATACATCGTACATTCAGGGCGTACCATCCCCTGAGCCCCTCATGCCGGGTAAAGGTTACATATTCCCCAGGCTGCAGGTCTCTATCTGGATGCCCTCTCCTCAGATGGGACTCCACATCCCGCCGGTTAAAGAACAGGTCACCAATGCGCTTAGGGTCCGCGATGAATCCAAAACCCTTCTCCTTGTTCACATTCAGCACCTGCCCCCAACAAGCTGCATCCCGGGGGCCATGATGACCTGCACGGGCCCTCTCCTTCCGGGCCAGATCCGGGCCCAACACAGCCTTCTTCCTCTGCTCCCTCTCCTGATACTCCGCTGCTAACTTTCGAATGGTGTCTCGGCACCCTACCCAGTTCTCCTCTTTCTCCCGCTCTTCATGGGACCTGCTCTCACCCACAGCACCAGTATCCCAGTCCCAGACCAGGTCCAGGACGACCTGGCCAGCCGCTGCAACTGCGGTACACCCGGGGCCTCCCCAGGTGGAGGGACATCCGACACACCTGGGGCCTCCTGGCGGTGCGGCCGCTGCTCCGGTGCAGGTGGTGATGGAGCGGATGGTGGCTCCGGATCCGCAGGGGTCTCTGCGGGGACCTGCGCAGCCGCGTCAGGTCCGGGCGGGAGCTCCGATTCCACTCCCGTGTCCTCCGGTAACTCCTTTGGGCAAGCGGCACTCAGCCGTATGGTCAGGGTAGAAGTGTAGATCAGCGCTGCCCGAGGACAGTCCAGTGTGGTAGCCGCAGGTACCGATGGTGGGGGTACCGCTGGTGTAGGCCCCGCCGGGGCGCGCTGCCGTCTCAGCTTTTCTAAGGCATCCTTCCTCAGCTGCAGGCTGGCTGTCAATTCAGCAATTTCGTCTTCCAGTTGCTGGCGGTTCATTCCGGAGTTCGGGTTGGAGCCATCAGCCATGGCGCCGGGGGTTTGCACTTCCCTGCGCTCCGCAGGCCTCCTTCCTGCTGCAGCACGTCCTTCAGACACCCATCTTCACTCTTCTCTCTCCCTCTCCAACTGTCCTACAACTTTCACTCTTCCCACTCTTTTGTATCATCTCACTCCACCCGCCTCCCAGCACATCTCGTGTTACGAAGCAGGGTTCCACGAGGGGTGCTCTGCTAACCCCCAGCCTGAAGCTGTTAGGTGGCCCCACTGAACTATCCTGTGTGTGGAATGCAGGTGTGGAGCGTGGTCAGGAGTTCCCACCTTACCTGGATGATGGGGCACTACACCTTAGGAGAAGGTGCAGTACCTCTGTGGCGACTGAAGCCTCAGGGGCGCCACACACAGATTAAGGACCTCTGCAGTCTTCTGCACAGTTTTGAAATGGCTACTAAGATGGTTAGCACTGACAACGCCATCATCAGCATCACTATTCTGGTTATTTATATGCTGGACTATACTTTGAATAGCCTGCGGGAGGAGATGGTGGTCCCAGAAGAAGAGGAGGAAGCAGAGGAGGCTGCGGAAGAGATAACATTGTCTCAAAGTTCAAAACTGTCGTCACACAGGTGGGTGGCAAGGGAAGGTGGAGTTGAGGGGGGGGCTGGTGATGATGAAACAGGCAAATTGTTATCGAACGTGCAAGATCTGAGGACCAAATGAAGGATGAAGAGGTGATGGACGAGCAACTGTCGGATGAAGAGGATAATCCTCCCCTCTCTGTTGTTTGGGGTTGGCGGGAGGGTACGGAGGAAACAATCTTCATTGTTACAAAGCCACTAACACAGCATGGTCTCGGATCTCATGGTAGAGCCCATCATATGAGTCCCTTCTTGCTGCACTATCTGAAACATGGTTCCCGTATAGTTATGATTAGGAATAATGCTTATGTGGCACCCCTGAGGGTTCAGTCGCCACAGAGGTACTGCACCTCCTCCTGAGGTGTATTATCCCACTTCCCAGGTAACATGAGGACACCTGACCAGACTCCAGCACCTACACCCAGCACAGAAACCTTAGAACAGCAGGGCACCCTCTATGACCCCGCTTGGTTCATGAAGGGAGCTGGGAGGTGGGTGAAGTTTAGTTTTGCACTAGAGAGGGGGAAGACTGAAAGGAAGTCAGGATCAGTTCCTCAGAGGGGGAAGGAGAGAGAGGATGTTAATACAGCAGCCTCCTGTGAGCTGGAGCTGCTGGGAAGGAGAGCAGAACAGAAGGATCAGTTCTTCAGAAGGAAAGATAGGAAAGGACGGGACATTAGGAGGAGAGAATGGGGGACTAGGGCTAGGGAAGAGCCCTTCCTTAAGTTTATGCGCCAAAGGCCGGGCGCCGGTATCCGAGACTGTGTGAATGCTAATGGTTCTACAGCAGAAACCGGAGGAATAGAAATTGTAACCGCTTTATTCCTAACTAAGACTTGACGACACAGTAGCAACGTGTGTGAGCCGGGACATGATTGTAAGAAGTCCCTGAAGTAGCTACAGCTACTTGTCATGCGAGTGGAGTTCTAAGTAACAGCAAGAACGAGGAACTTGAGTGTAACTTATAACTGCAAGTACTTCAGATTAGCGCTAGTAAGGAGACGTCCACTAAAGGCACATATGGAAGGGAGTGCTGGAAGGGTGTGCTCCATCTGCCTGGGAGTTGGCTGAGCCCCTCACCTGGAGGACACGGCACTGAAGCGGGCACCTGTGTATGCCAGAAACGTGAGTAAATTTTTGGAACTGCATTCAGCTGTGTCTCTGCCTTCTTCCTGCGTCAACCTTTCAGCACTGCTACATCCTTTGCCAGAACACTACACCATCTACCTTAACATCTATTCTCATCTGCCCTAGGACTACAGCTCTGCCTGTGGAGAGCTATTACACCTCTGCTGCACCACCCCATCTGTCCCAGAGGATCTGCACTGCAGCCTTGGACCCCTACTGACCAGATACCACAGGTGGCATCACAAACTTATCTACACCTAAACTTTATTAAGCATCAATCCTCTTATTTTACATGGACACTCAGGGCCACGGACCGGGTCACTGCCACTGCGACACATGCCCTTTAAGACACCGGCCCGGTATCGAGTAAAACCCACAGCCCTGGGGGTGATCCACTGACTACTGGGTTGCCACTTTATTAGATCCATGTTATAAAACAAAATTTTGACAGATGATTCCTGCCCTAGAAAGAGACCCGCGAATGCTGGAGTATCGAAACACGCTTGTATGCAACCTTAAGAGCTTTTCCCCAAGAAAGCAGTGAAACACACAGTTCACATTGCAGCTGTAGACTTCAGAACTCCGGCCCATCAATTCATGGATGGCCAAACATTAGTAGCAGCAGCAGTAGTGGAAGTGGAAGAAGCAATTTCTGTGAGCCCTTGACACTTTTTTTTTTAAACCAATTCGTGCACCAGCACAACAGAGTCCAAGTCTTACACGTGGTGAACGAATCGAGAGAATGGTGCAGGAGTATCTCGAACTAAATATCAATACACATGGAGGGTTTGGACCCTTTCACATTTTGGTCATCAAAATGGAGTAGTCGCCTGAGCTCGCCTCACATGCCTTGGATGATTTATCGTGCCCGGCAGCCAGCTTTCTCTCAGATTGTGTCTTCAGCACTGCTGGTGGTGTCCTGACGGATAAGCACATACGGCTGTCCCCTCAAAGTGTTGACCGGCTAACTTTCATTATGATAAACAAGTCATGGATCTCCAAGGACATTTGCACCCCAATTGCAGACTGTACAGACTAGGTGATATTGTATTTTTTAGTGTGATGCATTAATGTCACGTAACTGCACCCTGTGACATCTTTAGTGTGGCTTCTGTGCCTGCTGCTGATGTTAACATAAATTTGTGGAAATGTGAACAGGCATGGTTGGTCTACATCTGCTGTGTTAGCTGTAGTGGAAGACGTGTCAGTCCCAATTATACTATTTCTATTCTTGTGAAAGTTATTCCACTACGGTGGTGTCAGGACCTCATTTTTAAAAATGTGAAAACTCTAATTTGGGTGTCCATCTGCTGGTTTGGGTGTTGTGAAAGACCTGTCGGTCCCTATTTTACTATTTCAAGTGTGGAGAAATTGATGCCACTTCTGTGAGGTAAGGCCCTCAATTCTTTAAATGTGAACACTCATTGTTGATTCTCCATCTGCTAGTTTGGGTGTTGTGAAAGACCTGTTCATCCCTATTGTACTATTTCTACTGTGGTGAAATTGATGCCACTTTGGTGTCTGTACATAATTTTTGGAAATATGGAGACTCCTTGTTGGGTTCCATCTGCTGGTTTGGGTGTTGTGAAAGACCTGTCGGTCCCTATTCTAATATTTCTAGTAAAATGTATGCCACTTCTGTGGGATAAGGCCCTCAATTCTTTAAATGTGAACACTCCTTCTTGAGTGTCCATCTGCTGGATTAGGTGTATAGAAAGACATGTCGGTCCCTATTATACTAATTTTACTGTGGTGAAATTGATGCCACTTCTGTGGTTTAAGGCCCTCAATCCTTGAAATGTGAACTCTCCTGGTTGGGTGTTCATCTGCTGGTTTGGGTATAGTGGAAGAACTGTCAGTACCTATTGTACTATTTCTACTGTGGTGAAAATGAAGCCGCTTTGGTGGTGTCTGCCAATAATTTTTGGAAATGTGAACACTCCTGTTGGGGTGTTCATCTGCTGGATTGGGTGTAGTGAAAAGACCTGTCACTCCTTTCAGTCCCTATTCTACTATTTCTAGTGTTATGAAATTGCTGCCTCTTTTGTGGTGTCTGCCAATTAATATTGGAAATGTGAACACTCCTGGTTAGGGCTCCTTCATGCGTGTTGCCTGTAGCAGTAGGCCTCGGAGACAGTCAGGCCTCCACTTTCTTGCACTCAACTACCTCTGTCACTATCCTTAGGGTGAGTGCACACGCTGCGGATTCTGCTGCGGGTTTTTTCCCGCGGAAACGCAGGTAAAACCGCAGGTAAAGTGACCTGCGGTTTGGCCTGCGGTTTTGCCCTGCAGTTTCACACCTCTACTATGTTAAAGGTGTGAAACCGCAGCAGAATCCACAGAAACAATTGACATGCTGCGGAAAAAAAAACGCAGCTTTTCCGCAGGTAAAAAACCGCAGCGTGAGCACTGCGGTTTTGAAAACCCATAGGCTAACATGGTAAAGTCTGCGGAACTGCTGCAGTTCTGCAGGGCCAAAACCGCAGCAAAACCGCAGCGTGTGCACATACCCTTAAATTTTTCTGACAATGGTAGTCTACAAAAATGATATTTGTGCCACCTGAGTGTGGCTCAGCATGACAGCAGGTAAAGTTGTTGCATGTGTTATCAGGGCTCCCAGCAAAGGGGCCCTACACCGATCCCTCACTCACCTTGTCTTACTGTGACGTTCATTAGAAAGCTGTAAATGCTGTCCCAGACCCCAATACCTCATGCCTAGCTGATTGCTGCAGTTCCATGCTGCAATTTGTACTGTGGGTGAATTGAGGCCACTTTCCTGGTGTCTGACCCTCATTTGATGTGTTTTGGCAGCATTTGCAGCCAAGCCATTCTAAGGTGTTGTGTACCATATGTCTAAACTGGAAGTACACACGAGGCACCTAGTCCCGCCCCTTTCTTATTTAGCTCTCTTCATTTGAGCTCTATACAGCAACGTGACTAGTGGTGGAAACCACGTCTGGATCCCTACACACCAGCGGTAAGCGCTCATTTATTGTACACTCTTATCTTTTATGAGATGTATCACCATACACTAGATTTCCACTGAGTATCTTTTGTTTCTTTAGCCTAAATAGGACCTGCTGTATTGACAGACCCATGTAAAAGAAGTGAGCAAGTAAAAGCCTCCCCTGCCAGTATCCATTCAAATGCTTAGTTCCATATACTCACCTTATCTTCCTGTCTAGAGTGCTCATTGCTATAACAAGCCAGCTGTACTACTTTCTACACTCTTGCATATAACAGGTATCCTTGCAGTATTTTTTTTTTTTTTTCAATAAAAAAATCTCCATGGGTTGGCAACTTATCTTTTTACACACACCACCTTGTTATTATTAGGATTTTGGCTTTCCATGGGCATATCATACAGGCAACTCCATTATAAGTAAAGGTAAAATATCCTCTTTTTTTTTCACTGAGTGCACCTATCAATCCTTCCATGTACTCACCTCCTGGTGTTTTGTTATCATACAGATTTTTTTTGCTTAAACTGTGAATTGGATATTTCTTTATATGAGACTATTACATAGAACCTCACCTTAATAGTGAGCTGGATGGCTCACCATCACAGTCCTCACAAAAGGTACGACTCCATATTAACTTTTTTTTGTTTTTTTTCTATATGAGCATTCACTTATGGTCCATTTACTAAATAACACCCTTTATCATTTTATTAGGAATTGACACATCCTTTACTACACTACCGCCTTACCTAATTATCTTAAGCAGTCGGGTAGGTCCGCTTTTCTTTTTGTTTTCAATTTTTTTTCTATTACTTTAATTTTTTTCCCCCCTTTCTTTTTTTTCTCTTATTTTCTTTGTTTCGTTATTCCATCTGATCAACTTCAGACATGATTAACAGCATGTTCATCAGTAATCTTATCTGTTACATTGCTGTCTCAATCATTGTACATAATGTCCACAGAAAATTATGATGATTTGGTCATCTTTTTGATTGTAATTTTGTTTTCTTGTTTGTCATGCTTGACCGCAGACTGACGAAGGCCAGGTTGTTGGCCGAAACGTTTTTGCAGACTGCCTAAATAAAATTCTTCTCCAATCTCATGAATACTAGAAGTTGAGTGCCAAGTTATTTTCATTATAAACTGGAAGTAATGACTCAGGGTCTTCTTTTAGGAATGACAGGTGCTTTTCTCTGGCCGGCAATCAACATCTGACTTTTATGGCTTGATCTACGAAGTCTGTTTTCAACGCTTTACCTAAGAAGTCAGTCTTCGGTTCTTGAACTACATAGTTGAGACATCCCCAGGCAGGGGCGGGCTGGGCCAGGTGGCAGAGAGGCAAATGTCCCCCGGGGCTGATCCCTCAGCACCTGTACAGGGCCGGCCGCACAGCAAATTGTGCGCGGCCGTGCCCTCTGTACTGTGACGCGACTGGCAGCAGACAGCCACCCGCGTCACAGTCTATCACGCCAGGGCTGGGAGCTGTGCACGGCCGTCACCTTGACGGCTACACAGATCCCGCTCCCTTCGGCTGTACTTCCGGGTCAGGTGTCGGGCGTTTGCGATGACGTCATCGCGCTAGTGCCGACATGCCCTGCTGGGGAGCGGGCCGGCTGTGACGTAAGTATGGGAAACTTTTTTTTATTCTTTATAAAATGCATTTAATGAGTGAGGGGTGCGGGGACTATACAGGATGACGGGGGGCTGTACATGATGAAGGGGGGTGAGTGGGGGCTGTACATGATGAAGGGGGGGTGAGTGGGGGCTGTACATGATGAAGGGGTAGTGAGTGGGGCTGTACAGGATGAAGGGGTTTTAGTGGGAGCTACACATGATGAAGGGGTGAGTGGGGGCTTCACATGATGAAGGGGGTGAGTGGGGCTACACATGATGGAGGCGTGAGTGGGGTTGTACAGGATGAATGGGGGTGAGTGGGGGCTTCACATGATAAAGGTGAGGTGAGTAGGGCTACAAATGAAGGGAGGTGAGTGGGGCTGTACAGGATGAAGGGGGGTGAGTGGGGGCTTCACATGATGAGGGGGGTGAGTGGGGCTGTACAGGATGAAGGGGGTGAGTGGGGGCTTCACATGATGAAGGGGGTGAGTGGGCTGCACATGAAGGGGGGTGAGTGGGGCTACACATGATGAAGGGGGTGAGTGGGGCTGTACATGAGGAAGGGGGGTGAGTGGGGCTGTACATGATGAAGGGGGGTGAGTGGGGCTGTACATGATGAAGGAGGGTGAGTGGGGCTGTACATGATGAAGTGGGGGGAGTGGGGCTGCACATGATGATGTGGATAAGGGGGACTGCACATGATGAATTAGGGGGTAAATTGGACTGCACATGATGAATTGGGTAAGGGGAACTGCACATGATGAATTGGGGGTAAGGGGGACTGCACATGATGAATTGGGGGTTAGGGGGACTGCACATGAAGAATTAGTGGGTAAGGGGGACTGCACATGATTTGGCGCTGTAGATAAAGGCTCCCGCACCTTGTCCTGGCCTGAGGGAGAGGCTGTACCGCTCTGTGGCATGGCTGGGCGTTTTATGCACCATGCTGTGCACCGCCGGACCGGAAATGCGTCATCCGGCCCGGAAGTGGCACAGCGTTAGGGAGAAAGAAACCGCGCTTGCGCGGTAGAGGGAGAGTGCCCTTCAACGTCTGACTAACTGCGCATGCATGGGCCGAGGCAGCGTCATCATGGAGAGGAGAGGCGTTGCTCAAATCCAGGCAGCTAGTGGTAGAAGGCCCTTCAGTGTCTGAATAGCCGCGCATGCGCTGATCGCGGCGGTGTTGTCATGTGGAGGTGTTACTAAAATACAGGCAGCTAGTGCAAAAAAGAGATAAGGGCTGCAATATAAGGCGGCGTTAACTTTGAATAAGGGAAAATATAGTTCAAAACCCATAAAGCAGCTGGTATGGTAAATAGGGTATGGCAGCTGGATTATAGCAAAAAATAAATAAGGGAAGGCTTCCGATAAAGAGCAATAATAACATACAGACATGCTGGTGGTAAAATGAGGTGATAATATGGTAAGAAAAATGCGGAAATAAAAATAGAGAAATGAAAATAATATGAACTGAAGGAAAAATGGAGTAAATGAAGTAAAAAAACGAGAAAAAAGGGAAAAAAATAAAAATAATGAAAAAAAAATAAAAAATACAAAAATAAAATTGAAAATTAGGAAAAGACTGCAGAAAAAAACTCACCAACTATCGGTGGCTGTCAGTGTGTCTGTAAGAATGAAAAATGAGAAGTTAATCATAGTAGCCAATTTATTTCCCTATTTAGGCCTTTTGGCGATAGTGTGTCTAATTTATGGATCCAATAAGTTTCTCTCTGTTTTAATAGTTTTATGTGATTGCCGCCCCTTCTGGGTTTTTGTACCTGTTCGATCACTTGGTCTTTTAGCTGCGCCACTGAATGTTTATGTTTGATGAAATGATCCGGAATAGGTAACCAAGTTTTACCACATCTAATCATGGATTTGTGGCTACCAATTCTGTCCTTGACATGCTGTGTCGTCTCACCCACGTACAGGAGGCCACAAGGGCATTTTATGACATAAATCACAAAGTTGGAATCACAGGTATAAAACCCTTTGATAGAAAATGATTTGCCTGTACGTGGGTGGGTGACTGTATCCGACTTGATGACATTGGAGCATGACACGCAATTCAGACAAGGAAAAGTGCCTTTACGGCATTTGGCAAGGTGCCGTCGTGTAGAACTGGGAATTTTGCTCCCAATATCTGCCCGACCAAGTTGGTCTTTAATGTTGGGGGCTCTCCTACTGCACATAAGGGCCGGTGTAGCAAACACTCCTATATTGGGATAAGCTCTTGATAGTAATGGCCAATGTTTGCGAATAACTGAATGAATTTTGGCCATGAGGGGATGGTGTGTATGGACAAACAGGACTCCTTCAGGTTTTGGAGTGACTGATTCAGTAATTGGAGGATTGTGGATTCGTGTTCTCTCCTGTTGGAGAAGTTGAGTGGGATAGTTCCTCTCCATGAATTTAGATGATACCTCGTCAAGACGAGTGGAAAGTAATTCTGGGTTGGAAACTATTCTTGATATACTTGTGAACTGAGACCTCGGAAGACTATTCTTAGTAGCCTTGGGATGACTGCTTGTGTAATGTAACAGACTGTTACAGTCTGTAGGCTTCGTGTAGAGGTCAGATGTGAGGTTGCCCAGAGAGTCCTTTTGTACCATAGTATCAAGAAATGGTATGCGCTTCATGTCATAGTGAATCGTGAACTGAAGGTCAGCATCCAGTGAGCTAATGAAGGTGTGGAAGGATTCTAATGATTTGGGGGAACCTAGCCAGATGAAAAAAATCGTCAATATAGCGATGATGACAAGAGATGAGATCCTTAAAGGCTTCCGTAGGGTAGATGAAATTCTCCTCGAAGGAATGCATAAAAGCATTGGCGTAGGCCAGTGCTACGTTAGATCCCATCGCGGGCCCCCGTAACTGGACGTAATATGTATCCTCAAATAGGAAGAAATTCTCGTGAATTACTAGCCCAAGAAGGTCCAGGCAAAATTTAATGGAATCTCTGGACATATCAGAGGTTTCTAGCAATGATTTAGTGGCTTGTAACCCCTTGATGTGGGAAATGGATGTATACAGGCTATTGACATCAAGAGTGACCAGTAGACTATCAGGCGGTATAGTTTTAAGGTTTTGAATAACTCGCAGGAAGTGTCCTGTATCCAGTAAAAATGAGGGAGTAGTCTTAACTAGAGTTGTCAATATTTTTTCCAGAGAAACAGAGAGGGGTGAAAGTATGGAATCCGTTGATGCCACAATTGGCCTACCTGGGGGATTTAAAAGGGATTTGTGTATTTTGGGAAGAACATAAAAAACGGGAGTGATGGGATGTGGATTGGTGAGGAATGTTACTGTTTTGTTATCTATGATATTATTGTCCAAGTACGCCCGAAGCAGGGATTGAATCTTACTATTAATTTCAAATGTAGGGTCCCTGGGAATAGGTTTATAAGTTTGTGTATCTGATAGCTGACACATAATCTCACCAATGTACATTGTGCGCTCAAGGATGACAATGGCACCCCCCTTATCTGCCGGTTTAATAATGATCTCTTTGTTGTTTTGTAAAGATGCAAGTGCTTGTTTTTCTAACCCTGTTAGGTTATTATGGCTGGGAAAGAAACCTAGGCGTTGCTGGTGTGTCAAGTCCTTGACCTTTCTGTCAACAAAAGAGATAAACGTTTCTACAGCATGAAATGAGTGTGGAGGATTGAATGATCTGGGGTTCTGTAGTCCCAGATTGGTAATAGAGAGTTCCGCAACAGAGACGTCCCCAGTAGGCGCCACTGATATCGGAGGTCTCTGCTAGAGTCCCAAAATGAGTTTTTAGTCTTATGGCGCGATAAAAGCGCAGCTGGATATGGCAGCTGGATTATAGCAAAAAATAAAGAATAAGGGAAAGCTTCCGATAAAGATGCATAATAACATACAGACATTCTGGTGGTAAAATGAGGTGATAATATGGTAAGAAAAATGCGGAAATAAAAATAGAAAAATGAAAATAATATGAACTGAAGGAAAAAATGGAGTAAATGAAGTAAAAAAAATGAGAAAAAAGGGAAAAAAAATAAAAATAATGAAAAAATAATAAAAAAATAAAATAAAAAATACAAAAATAAAATTGAAAATTAGAAAAAGACTGCAGAAAAAAACTTACCAACTATCAGTGGCTGTCAGCGTGTCTGTAAGAATGAAAAATGAGAAGTAAATCATAGTAGCCAATTTATTTCCCCATTTAGGCCTTTTGGCGATAGTGTGTCTAATTTATGGAACCAATACGTTTCTCTCTGTTTTAATAGTTTCATGTGATTGCCGCCCCTTCTGGGGCCTGTAGGATTTTAGGCACGCACGGAATCCTGTTCGAATTCTGTTCATGACGCACCCGAGAGGCCGTGGGATACTCGGTACTGGGCCGGTTAACTTCAATGGGAAATGTCACAGTGGCAGCGACCTGGTCTGCTGCCTCAGGCGGTCATGTAAAAGGGGTAGAATTGAATGGGAATAAGTTTATGTAGTGATTCGTGACACCAGTTGGAGTGTTCGACTGTAGTATAGCCGGCACTGCAGATGATCCCTGGGGGAGTAGATGGTGATGGCAGTGCAGATGTTTAACCCTCTCCAACCAGGGCAAACCCCCAGAGATTGTGATGGAAGTAGAAGGCACGAAGTAATAAGGCAGGAGACAAGGAAAGTCACTTTATCATTTACTGTAGTTCAGGTGAAGTTCAGAGGAGATATTACAACTCTCACCAGGTTACAGTATGCTTTGCAAAATGGGAGTTATCCTTCACTCTGCTTGTGACTCAGTGTATGCTTCCTGCTATTCTAATCCCTTCTGGAACCAAGGCTTCCCGGAGTTTAGAAATTTCCAGTATAGCTTCTACTCACTGTGTATTTCCCCTTTGGCAACTTGCAGCTTGGGTCCTGTGTGAGGCAGCTCAAGTTCCCTCTTGCACAATCCTTCACTGATCCTAGTCCGCTGCAGTTTTCCCGGGGAAAACACGATGCTGTTGGTTGTATAATCCCACACAGTCTCACAGCTTACCACCCTGCTCTGAAAGCATCGATGGCCTAGGGGCTGATTCCCTGGTGCTTCTTAGCTCTACTCCTGGATAGAGCACAAGTCATCATGGCTTCCAAGAGAGTTCTTCTTCTCCTCCTTCTTCTTCTTCACACTGAAAACAACAACTCTGCTCCTCCCCCCTCCCAGTTAGTGTATGCCTGCAAAGCTCTAAGCTTCAGATAAGTAAGGGAGTGAGGTGAATTGTGTGTGTGTTGTGGTCTCTAGCAGAGAAAGCATAACTCCCATTGCTCACAAAACACATACACAACAGTACATATTAACCCTTTTGTGGCGGTAAAGATGTAGGGCGCCACAGAGGCATGTCAGCTGGGTGATTCCACGGCCATCTTTCGTCCCAGAGTCACCATGGAGACTATCGGCACAACGCAATCGCAGTCACATTGTGCCTATGGGAGCAGAGAGGGAGCTCACTATCTCTGCAATGCCCCTTGATGTTGCTGTGACTATTGACAGCGTCATCAGAGGGGATAAACGCCTGTGATCAGTTCTAGCATTGATCGTGGGAGTTGCAGGGTGTCAGCTCTCATATAGAGCTGACATCCGCATCTGATTGCGGAGGTGCTCAGTGTGAGCCCGCGCAATCATCACTCCATAACAGGGGTGGATTAAGGGTAGCCAGGGCCCCGGGCTGTTCAGACTCTGTGGGTCCCACGGTCATGTGACGGGGTCACGTGACGAGGTCACGTGACGAGGTCGGGAAGTCACTAGTTTTCAGGACACATACGGTGCGTCAAGGAGCGGGAAGGGGTTAAATACTGAGGTAAAAAACTCAGCAAATACACAACGTGTGCACGAGGCCTCACAAATAGTGAGGTAAAAAACACAAAATACTCAGTGTGTCCATGAGGCCTTACAAATACTGAGTGAAAAACTCACCAAATACTCAGCATGTGCAAGAGGCCTTATAAATACTGAGGTAAAAACTCACCAAATACTCAGCATGTGCACGAGGCCTTACAAATACTGGAAGGCTTCCACCCAACGTCTAGTCCTGACTCACCTGTACCTAACATCGAAACCAGCTAATAGTCTGCAATCACCTGCTGACCTGGACCCATGACCTGTCAGACAAGTTACTTCACATGAGTCACACAGAGGCTTCTGCTTCATGAACTTCCCCAGATAGAAGAAGCAGCCTCCGGTGTGCAGCCTGTGGCCGGATACACAGGAAGAGACGCTACTCGTCAAAGGCTACCACCCAGATTGACCTCATTATAATCCGCCACTGCTCCATATATACAGTGGGTACGGAAAGTATTCAGACCCCTTTAAATTTTTCACCCTTTGTTTCATTGCAGCCATTTGGTAAAATCAAAGAAGTTCTTTTTTTTCTCATTAATGTGCACTCTGCACCCCATCTTGATGGGAAAAAAAACAGAAAAGCAGAAATTTTTGCAAATTTATTATAAAAAGGAAAAACTGACATATCACATGATTATAAGTGGAGATGACCGAATTTGCTAGGCGAATGTTCGCCAAGCATAAATTCGGCACGAATATAGCACATTCAGATCCGTGATCGGAAACCCGAGCAAAATTGCATTAAATCAGTAAAAATCGGTATCATTCGGTAAAAGTGTGGGAAAATATTTCCGTTGCCACAAAAATATTTCCCACACTTTAGCAACGATAATGGTGGTGTATCATGAGCGCTTGGCACGTGTATGATGAGGGGAGGGGGTTTGCTGAGCTCAGAGGCACGGCGTTTTTGTAGCACAGCACAGCAGTGATTTTTTTTTTCCCCCTAACTTTATGTGTGCACATTGCAGCTAGCCAATCAGGGTGCAGGAAACACCCACAATATCCTGACACAACGGCTTGTGTCATTGGCTGCTGAAATTACATGTCCCTCTGCATATCAATAGCGGACATGTTGGTCTAGTGCCATTTTGACACTGATACAGCGCAGAGAGGCTGCTCCTGACGCTGCCACTGTTTCCATCAAGATTGCAGCTATTTAGTTAGGCGGTTGCACATCAGTCAGATAGTGTAGCTAGATAGTGTCCAGTTTGGCTGTAAAATGTACCTTTCTGTACAAAACAAAACAGGAAGGTACATTTTACAGCCAAACTGGACACTATCTAGCTACACTATCTGACTGATGTGCAACCGCCTAACTAAATAGCTGCAATCTCGATGGAAACAGTCCCCATGTGACGGTAGGCCCACAACTGTGCTCAGTCGCTGTATGGGACTGCTGCTCCCATCCGGCTATAGGATGGGAGAGTAGTCCCTGCGCCGACCGTGCACAGTTGTTCAGTTAAATGGTTAAAAAAAAAAACATACATACAATACACATACAATACATGTAACATACAATAAAGGACATACAACATACAATATTAAATACATATTCACCACTTAGCGATGCTCCTGCACTTTTTCACGTAGTTTACCGGTGTTCGGGCGCTCTGGGAGCTCGCTTTACGGCACTCTAGCTACATGTGACCTTTCCCATGTAGCAGTGCCGTAAAGGAGAGTACCGGAGTCAATGAACTCCGGTAAACTCTCTCGCGCATGCGCAGTAACACACTGCAGGAGCTTAGCTCCTGTCACTGTGTTTCTGCAGCCATGGAGGACGGTCACATCTCAGGATGTGACTGTTCTCCATGGCAGATCGTCGTGGGACCCTCGTTTATTGACTGCGTCGGAACAGGTGGTATGAATTTGGTTTGTTTTTTTTCTTTTTTCTAGGAGAACGAGGGCATCGCAATGGATTGAGAGTGTAATAATATTTTTGTCAAAAACTGTGTCTTTTTATTTCATTAAATGTTTTTTTTTTTGGTGTCTGTGTTTTATTTCAAATTTTACTTTTTTGGATTAATAATGGATCGGCGTCTTCTTGACGCCTCTCCATTATTAACCGGGCTTAATGTTACCAACCAAAGGTGACATTAACCCCTTTATTACCCCACATCCCGCCACTGCACGTAAGTGGGAAGAGAGGGGCTAAGTGCCGGAATTGGCGCATCTAATAGATGCACCGTTTCTGGGGCGGGTGCGGGCTGGTATTTGTAGCCGGGGGGGGCCAATATCCATGGCCCCTTCCTAGGCTATGAATATCAGCTCGCAGCTGTCTGCGTAGCCTTTCTGGCCCTAAAATATAGGGGGACCCCACATAAAAAAAATTTTGGGTGGTCCCATCATTTTTAGAGAGAGAAAGGCTGCGCAGACAGCTGTGGGCTGATATTCATAGCAAGGCTACAAATATTAACCCTCAGCTGTCTGCTTAGCCTTTCTTGCCCTAAAATATAAGCGGACCCCACGTAAAAAAATTTTTGGGTGGTCCCACCATTTTTAGAGCCAGAAAGGCTTACACTACAGCCTGGGAACATAAGGTCTACATTAACCCTTCCCAGCCAGCACGTAATTGAGGAACCCAGGACATATTTTGGATTCTGTTTGTGATATTGATTATGGTAGGGATTGGACTAAGTGTAGGGATTATGGTAGGGATTGTACTAAGGGTAGGGATTAGTGTAGGGATTGTGCTAAGGGTAGGGATTAGTGTAGAGATCATGGTAGGGATTATACCAAGTGTAGGGATTATGGTAGGGATTGTACTAAGGGTAGGGATTAGTGTAGGGATTATGGTAGGGATTGTACTAAGGGTAGGGATTAGTGTAGGGATTATGGTAGGGATTGTACTAAGGGTAGGGATTAGTGTAGGGATTATGGTAGGGATTGTACTAAGGGTAGGGATTAGTGTAGGGTTTATGGTAGGGATTGTACTAAGGGTCGGGATTAGTGTAGGGATTATACTAAGGGTAGGGATTAATGTAGGGATTATGGTAAGGGAAGAGATTAGGGTAAAGGTTAGGGCTAGTGATTCGGATAAAGAGTAAGCGTAGGGGTAGGGGTAGGGTTAGGTGTAGGGTTAGGGTATTTTTTTTTTGCATAATGCTTTTCCCTGTGTTTGTTTTTTTTTGTTTTTTTGGGTTAACATAGTATCTGATGATCGTAATCTCTACATTGTAGGTCCGTGATTTTCCACCCATATGGGACCCCTCGGACGAGGCCTACAAGGACCGCTATTACCACGATCACTGCTGGACCAAAGTGTTACGCCAGCTGTATCCTGACTGGGATTCTTGTAACAATGCAACACAGTTGCAAATTGGTAATTCTAATCTTCGCTACACTACAAAAATTGATGTACCTAAATATTATAATTAATGTTTTGATGCTTTTTTTCTTAGAGAAAGATGTAAAGCAACGATGTAGGTCCGTGAAGGACAGATTTCATAAATATGTGGCAAGCTGCAATAAAAGTGGATCCTCTCCCACCCGACACTCCTTCCCTTTTTATGAGGAACTACAATTTTTTGCTTTACAAATAGCTAACAAGGCTCGCTCTCTGCCACCGGATCGCCAGAACATTTTCACTAGCCTGGTCCAAATGTCGCTTACAGCGTTGCATGATCCCACACCTATTTTGCCATATGATGACATTTTGATGTCGGTTTTCAGACTATTCCAGAAAAAAAACCAAGGCCAACCACAAAATCAACAATATCAAGCCAGGAAAGATGTATATCTTTGTACCGTGTTAGCCAGTAGATAGAAAAATATTCAGAATTGAGAGTCCTCAGTGGTGGATACCTTTTAATGGCTAGCTGAAAAGATGGTAACACATTGCAAGCTTTCGAGACTACTCAGGTCTCTTCATCAGGCATAGACTAATTCAGATTTTGTATTAGTCTATGCCTGATGAAGAGACCTGAGTAGTCTCGAAAACTTGCAATGTGTTACCATCTTTTCAGTTAACCATTAAAAGGTATCAACCACTGAGGACTCTCAATTCTGAATATTTCAATATCAAGCCAGTCACGCATACACTAGTGATCTGCTTGGACCCCCAACAAATCAAACTTACAATCAGTATGCAGCAACAAACTTTGGGTACTACCCACAGTACCATAATTTGAACTAAATAATAAAGTTTGTGGTTGACCTTTTTGTTGTTGGCCCAAAATGTTTGTGGCCATATGTTATCTTTCAAATTGAAAAATTAATGACAATGTTTGTCATAAAGTTTATTGTTTTTCTAATAAATTTTTATTGTTACATTATGTTCTTTCTCAAAATTATAAGGGGGCTACACAATAGCTACATACGGCCAGTGTCATGGGTACATCATGACAACACTATTGGGTATAGTCAAAGTATGGTGATGGTGTAAGTTCACGGGACTATGGGACCTACATTAATTGAAATAGACCGCTCCTCGTGCAAATTTAAAAATGATGACCATAAAATTAGCAATTCCAATATTTTTTATTGCGTAAGGATACATAGAAACTATAATTTTAGCATAGGATATCATACCTCTAATTGATCACTATATAATAACTCCAATCTGTAAAAAGGGCAACTCAATAGACAGACATCAAATAGACCAAATGAGTTCCAGAAAGCCCAAAACGTTAGTAATGCATTACTTCAAAGTTAAACACACAAAGACTTTGTCTTGTGCAAAAAGGTGTAAACATTTTATTTGCAAATTACATTTACATAAAATATCATTAGATACAAAATATTAGTCATATATGGTGGAGAATCAGGCCAGGACACCCGACAACATGGAATAAAATAACCAAATGGAATTAAGTGCCATTCAGGGAAAAGTAACGGGCTAAGCAGTATTAATGCCTAATTCCAGCCAAGGTACTTATCGGGTTGAAATACCCATTAAACATAGGTCCTATAACTAGTAAAGAGGAATATTTTCCGGTAGGCAAGATGTGGCAAACATAAGGCTCAATGGCTGATCACAGCATCCCCAATAGTACATCCTCAGTCCAATCAATAGACCACCGGTATAAAAGTACCAACAAACGTTTCCTTCTCCATAGTGGTGGTCGGGTGGTCCGTCCGGTGGCCATAGAAACTATGTTGTTATCAATCCAAAAAAAATAAATAGCAAAAGAAAAAGACGGGTCCTTCTTTGCTGCCGCTCAATCTTCTTCTTCTCTGATCTTTCACTGCTGTTCAGACTGCCCAACACCAGCACAGGAGTATTGCCAGTGCACGGCACCTTCTGGACTCATAAAATAGTCAGTAAAGGTTTCTCTCAAACGCACACCCGAGTTGGATGGTCTTCCCACATGGCGCACTGGATTACATTGTGGCTGCTGGTACTCCACATCTACCTCGGAGCTGTACTCACGAGAGTAGTTGTGGAGTACACAGCATGCCTTAATCATGGTGTCAATGGTGTCTGGATCCAACTGGATGGCAGTGTGAAAGATCCTCCACTGACTAGTCATGATCCCGAAGGTGCATTCCACATATCTTCGTGCACGACTCAGCCGATAATTAAAAATCGTCCGCCGGGCAGTCAGTCCCCTTCGTGGGTATGGGCGCAGCAGGGTTGTCATTAATGGAAAGGCCTCATCCAATACCATCACAAAGGGCACGGGATGTGTGGAACCCGGCAAAGGTCTTGGGGCTGGGAGCGTTCCGCCATCTTGAAAAATTTGCTGTCCAACATGTGATGTTCGCAACACCCGAGAATCCCCAGTACTGCCATAAGCACCAACGTCGATGGCAACAAATTTGTAATGTGCATCAGCCACCGCCATCAGGACCACCGAAAAATACTTCTTAGGCTGGAGTCACACACAACGAATAAAAAATCGGTCCGATTTTAACGGTACGAAATCGCACAAAGAATTCTTGTCCAGGGATCCGTCTGTCATCCCATTTTCCGGCGAGGAACCGATTTTCTTCGCATCTAAGCATCAAATTGACATCCAATGCCAATGCCTGATGCTCTTTCCTGTTGATCTGGAGAAGTCTTGCGATTTAATCGCAAGTCACACGTGTGGTGCATTTTCAATGCGATTTTTAATCGCATCCATAGACTTGCATTGGCGAATCCGATCCGAAAATCGGTGACAATCGCAGCATGCTGCGATTGTCTCGGTCCGAGGAACGGATCTGATAAAAAAAACGCATGATGGGAGCAGCACCATAGAATAACATTGGGACAAATGCAATGCGATTTTTTAATCGCATTGCATTCGTCCGATTTAATCGCTAGTGTGACTCTGGCCTTATAATTAAAGAAGCGTGATCCTGATAGTGGTGGCTTCTGCACTCTTACATGTTTACCATCAACTGCACCTATGCAGTTTGGGAAATTGGCCACAGACTAAAAGCCTGCTGCGACCTGCAGCCAAGTCTCCTCGGTTGGGGAAGGCATCACCATGGGCAGCAACTTCTGCCAGATGACGGCACATGTGCACCTCACAATTTGAGAGATGGTGGATTTACCAACTCTAAATTGGAGGTGTAGGGATGTGTAGCTCTCTCCTGTGGCCAAATACAGTGGGGGAAAAAAAGTATTTAGTCAGTCAGCAATAGTGCAAGTTCCACCACTTAAAAAGATGAGAGGCGTCTGTAATTTACATCATAGGTAGACCTCAACTATGGGAGACAAACTGAGAAAAAAAAATCCAGAAAATCACATTGTCTGTTTTTTTTTCATTTTATTTGCATATTATGGTGGAAAATAAGTATTTGGTCAGAAACAAGCAATCAAGATTTCTGGCTCTCACAGACCTGTAACTTCTTCTTTAAGAGTCTCCTCTTTCCTCCACTCATTACCTGTAGTAATGGCACCTGTTTAAACTTGTTATCAGTATAAAAAGACACCTGTGCACACCCTCAAACAGTCTGACTCCAAACTCTACTATGGTGAAGACCAAAGAGCTGTCAAAGGACACCAGAAACAAAATTGTAGCCCTGCACCAGGCTGGGAAGACTGAATCTGCACTAGCCAACCAGCTTGGAGTGAAGAAATCAACTGTGGGAGCAATAATTAGAAAATGGAAGACATACAAGACCACTGATAATCTCCCTCGATCTGGTGCTCCACGCAAAATCCCACCCCGTGGGGTCAGAATGATCACAAGAACGGTGAGCAAAAATCCCAGAACCACGCGGGGGGACCTAGTGAATGAACTGCAGAGAGCTGGGACCAATGTAACAAGGCCTACCATAAGTAACACACTACGCCACCATGGACTCAGATCCTGCAGTGCCAGACGTGTCCCACTGCTTAAGCCTGTACATGTCCGGGCCCGTCTGAAGTTTGCTACAGAGCATTTGGATGATCCAGAGGAGTTTTGGGAGAATGTCCTATGGTCTGATGAAACCAAACTAGAACTGTTTGGTAGAAACACAACTTGTCGTGTTTGGAGGAAAAAGAATACTGAGTTGCATCCATCAAACACCATACCTACTGTAAAGCATGGTGGTGGAAACATCATGCTTTGGGGCTGTTTCTCTGCAAAGGGGCCAGGACGACTGATCCGGGTACATGAAAGAATGAATGGGGCCATGTATCGTTAGATTTTGAGTGCAAACCTCCTTCCATCAGCAAGGGCATTGAAGATGAAACGTGGCTGGGTCTTTCAACATGACAATGATCCAAAGCACACCGCCAGGGCAACAAAGGAGTGGCTTTGTAAGAAGCATTTCAAGGTCCTGGAGTGGCCTAGCCAGTCTCCAGATCTCAACCCTATAGAAAACCTTTGGAGGGAGTTGAAAGTCCGTGTTGCCAAGCGAAAAGCCAAAAACATCACTGCTCTAGAGGAGATCTGCATGGAGGAATGGGCCAACATACCAACAACAGTGTGTGGCAACCTTGTGAAGACTTACAGAAAACGTTTGACCTCTGTCATTGCCAACAAAGGATATATCACAAAGTATTGAGATGAAATTTTGTTTCTGACCAAATACTTATTTTCCACCATAATATGCAAATAAAATGAAAAAAAAAACAGACAGTGATTTTCTGGATTTTTTTTTCTCAGTTTGTCTCCCATAGTTGAGGTCTACCTATGATGCAAATTACAGACGCCTCTCATCTTTTTAAGTGGTGGAACTTGCACTATTGCTGACTGACTAAATACTTTTTTTCCCCACTGTACCTGAAAAGAAAAAAAAAATTAGAAATGTCACACAAAAATGTAATGTAACCTGTCAGCATGTATGGGCGCTATAGATGCCTAAACCGCCTTTCAGGTCTTCTATGAAGTATTCTATGTTGTCGCTAACACCCCGGTGTAAAAAGAAAGCTGGAAATAAACACGCTGAAATGTACATAGACCCATTAGTTAGAGTGTGTCTACCTGTGTCAGTGTCTCCGTTACATGGTCCAAATATAATAACCCGTACCGGATACACTGATGTGTGAAAGGGGCGTAATGACATTCAAGCCGAAAATTATTTACTTACTGCAAGGTGATGAACAGTCTTTCCTCAGCAGTGATGGCCTTCCTCATGACCGTATCAGCAAATGTAATATGAGGACCCAAGTTTTCAAGCAGCTGATCAAAGGCAGTGATTGGAAGCCGGCAGAAGGACACAAACTTGTCCGGATATCTGCAGAGTAAACCAAAAAAAAATGGTTAGTTAATGATTACATACCTTTATACACATTTTAAATTGTACAATTGCTTGAGTTATTTTGCAACTTACCGCCTCAAATCATTATAAAGAACGTTAAAATACCCTTTCTCGGTTCTGTCCACTAAGAGTGGGTGCACCCAAAATTTACGCCCTTGCTTTCTCCTTCTGCGCTGCTGCTGCTGCTGCTGAGCCTAAAATAAAAATATACTTTTAGTACACAGCACACTCAAAAAACAAAGATATGTGAACAATTTTATGATTCATAACCCTAATCCCAAAAATATTCTTAATCAAAAACATAATCTAAAGTCTGATTTCCCAAAAAACACCAATCCGAAATCTATTCATAATCCAAACAATAATTACAAACCTAACCAAACCACAACCCTAATCCAAAACCCAACCATAACCCTAATCCCATACCCAATCCCTAATCCCATACCCAATACAAAGTCTATTAATAATCAAAACACTAATCAATAACCTAACCCAATCACAACCCTAATCCAAAACCCAACCATAACCCTAATCCCATACCCAATCCATAATCCCATACCCAATCACAAGTCTATATAATCCAAACACTAATCAATTACCTAACCCAATCACAAGCCTAATCCAAATTCAAACCATAACCTTATTCCCAACAAACCCCAATCCTATCCATGATCTAATCCCAAACATAATCATGGTCCTTATCCAAAAAAAGAGCAACACGAACGTAATCAAACCCTACCTGCTCTCTGTGCTGCATCAGGATTTGCAGCAAACACCCCAGCATGAGGATTCTGAAGGGCCTGCGGACCGTAAGGCGCTGCACGCTGTAATCTTCATCCCGCTGGGCACTCTGTTGCTCATTTCTGTCAGTCATCATTCTTTTTTGTTAAAAGCAAAATGGAGGCTGGGGGGGTTGGAACAGGAAATGACATCACCTTTTTTTTTTTCCTGGAGTGCAGTTTGTCCAACTTTATTTATCTTCTTCTTGTAGAAAACCGCAGACAATTCTGCCAATAAAACCACATTAAAAACCGCAGCAAAACCGCACTTGCGGTTTCTGCCAAGAGGTGCGGTTTTTGCAAAACCAAAAACGCAGGAGATTTTACTACGCGTGCACATAGCCTCACAAATCAGAGGCAGGCGGAGATGCCATGGATTCACAGGCAGGGAGAAGATCCAGTGTACGGTACAGCCCCTGTGGTCTCAAATCTTAGCAGAAAGTTTCAAATGTTGATTAAAGAAGAACAAAGTGGAATTGTTAAGCAAAGATATCAATGTAATCAGTATTACAGCTCCATTACAGCCATGTTTTTACAGTATACAGTAAAATTGTGCTGATACATGTTCTCTCTCCTCATAGCTTAAAGAGAACCTATCTGTTTTCTCTTTAAACTCTTCACAACATATGACATATCTATGCATGTTGTGTCTCCCCCCTTTAATGCTGGATCCCTTAACCCCTTAGTGATCAAACCAATTTTAAGCTTAATGACTGAGCCCCATTTTCCAGATCTGAACGGTGTCTTTTTATGTGGTAATAACTCTGGAATGCTTCTATATATTCCAGTAATACTGAGATGTGTCACAAATAAAAACATTGTATTTTGTGTTAGCTGTAAATTTAAATAGATACGTTTTTAGTTTTTTTGTGAAAATATCTAAAATTTTATGAAAATTTGTAAAAATTATCAATATTCAAACTTTGAATGCTTAGTTCTTAAACCAGATAGTCAAACCATATAAGATAGATAATAAATGACCCGTCTCATATGTCTACTTTATGTCAGCATAATTTTTCAAACGTCCTTTTGTTTTGTTACAATGTTAAACGGGTTACAATTTAGCAATTTTTCACTTTTTTTCAAGGAAATCCAATTTTTTATGTTTTCAATGGAGTTTGTGATAAAATTATCGTATCAGAAGTGATATCATTTTAAAAACTGCATCCCTCAAATTATTCAAAAGTGCTGTTAGGAAATTTGTTAACCCTTCAGGCGCTAAGCAGTAATTAAGGCAAAGTGGATTGAAAAAATGACAAGTTAAATTTTTTTAACTAAAATGTTGCTTTAGCTGCAAATTTTCCATTTTCACAAATGGTAATTAGTAGAAAATGGACCCTAAAATGTATTATGAAATTTCTCCCGAACATGGAAATATCCCATATGAGGTCAAAAACTGTTTTCTGGGCTCAGAAATGAAGAAGTGCTATTTGGTATTTTATTTGGTATTTGGAGTGTAAATTTGCTGGAATAGATTGCAGCTACCGTGTCTCATTTGCAGAGCACCTAAAGCACCAAAACAGCAGAAACCTTCCACAAGTAACTCTGTTTTGGAAACTGTACCCCTCGATGAATGCATCTAGGGGTGTGTTGAGCATTTTGAACCTACAGGTTCTTTACAAAACTTTATCATTTATAACATTTTGGCGTGATAATGAAAAATTATTTTTTTCACACCAAAATGTTATTTTAGCCTCAAGTTTGCAATTTTCACAAGGTGTAGCAGGAGCAAATGGAAAACATAATTTGTTTATGCAATTTCTCCTGAATGCGGCAATATCCTGTATCTGGTCAAAAACTGTTGTTTGGCACATGGCTGTGTCTGGGATGGAGAGATCACTATTTCACTTTTGGAATGTAAATTTGTGTGAAACAATTTGTGGATGCCATGTTGCATTTGCATGACATGCCAAAACAGCAGAAATCCCCAACAAGTTACCCAATTTTAAAAACTAGACCCTCCAAGAAATTAATTTAGGGGAGTGTTGAGCATTTTGAATCCACATGTGCTTCACAAAACATTTTAAAATTTGGATGTGGAAACAAAAATTTTAGTTTTTTATTTCCACAAAAATGTAGTTTTAGCCCCAACTTAATTTTCACAAGGGATAAAATGTACCACATAATTTGCTATGCAATTTCTCCCGGACACAAGAATCTCATTATTTAGTCAAAAACTACTGTTTGGACTCATGGCAGGGCTCATAAAGGAAAAAGTGCTATTAGATTGTTGGAGCAAAAATTTGGCTGAAATTGATTGTGAAAGTCATATCACATTTGCCAAACCCCTGACCTTACCAAATCACTTCAAATAATTAATCTAGGGTTGTATTGAGCATTCATAACCCACGGGTGATTCATGAAACTTTACAACATTTAGATGTGAAAACAAAAAAAATATTATTTTTTCACTAAAATACAATTTTAGCAACAAATTAATATTGTCTACAAGATGTAATAGGAGAAATGGACCCATAATTTCTAATGCAGTTTCTAATTAACACAGTGATACCTCATAAAAACAAATGTTTGGGCACATGGCAAAACTCAGAGAGTAAATGTATCACGATACATTTTTGGATCTGTGGCAGATTAAAAACTTTTTTATCTTTCAGGCCATCGGGGGTTAATGTCATTTTTTTCCCCCTGCTGGTGTAATTGCATTGCTGCTGGGTTAGCTGATGTGTGTGGTGACCACTCCCACATCCTTTAAAAGGTCACCTAATGCATCAGCTGACCGTCTGTGTTAGTTCATTCTGCAGCGACCTAGCTGGGAGAAGGAGCTTGCTGGGAGCAGTGGTTCTATAGCTGTGTTCGGTTTATCTGGTGTCGTTATCTTGCTGTGGGGTGCTTTGCAGCAGAAAGCTAAGTGTTATATTTTTATTACCCTGTCCCTTTTGCTGTCTGTATTACCTTACCTTGTATTGTCTTAGTGCAGCGGTGGGACTAGTGTTCTCACTTGCCAATTTCCTACTTAGGGATAGGAGCAGGGCAAGTGAGGGTTTAGGTATCCTGCTCAGCGACAGGGTGAAAGAACCCGTATAGGGACGTTAGTAAGAGCAGGGCACATCCTCAGGTGAGTGCCGGAGGTGTCCGTTCCCTACAGCTAGGCCCACCGTTGTTAAAGTTTTCCCTGGTGTTTCCTGGTGTGTTTTTTGTTTTGCCTCTTGGTGACCGACCAATCGTTGGGTCGTGTCGCACTGGTCAGTCACTCTGTGACAAAATGGTTCTATTTTAATTTGGAATTACATTTTCAGAGCCCCCGAGGTGACAAAAAGGCAGAAACCCTCACAAGTGACACCATATTGGAAACTTCGCTGCCTAAGGAATTCATAGAATCATAGAATGTTAGAGTTGGTAGGGACCTCCAGAGACATTCATGTCCAACCCCCTGCTCAATGCAGGATTAACTAAAGCATCTCAGACAGATGTCTGTTCAGTCTGTTTGAAGACTTCCATTGAAGGAGAACCTGCCACCTTTCGTGGCAGCCTGTTCCACTCATTGTTCACCCTCACTGTCAAAGTTTTTTTTCTAATATCTAATCTGTATCTTCTCCCTTTTCAGTTTCATTCCATTGCTTCTCATGTTTTTATGTGCAAATGAGAATAAGGATGATCCCGCTACACTGTGACATCCCTTCAGATATTTGTAGGCAACTATTAAGTCTCCTCTTAGCCTTATTTTTTGCAATCTAAACATTCCCTGATCTTTTGGCCGTTCCTCATAGGGCATATTTTGTAATCCATTAACCATCCTGGTAGCTCTTTTCTGAACTTGCATACATCCTAGAACTGTTTGCCTTTTTTGATGCTGCATCACACTGACTCATGTGCAGTCTGTGATCTATTAGTATACCCAAGTCTTTCTCACACGTGCTGTTGATTAGTTTTATTCCTGCTTTCTACAATGCCACTCTCGCATCAGTTATTGACGCTGTCGCCCTCTTTTTCATGGCAGAGTGCGACATATCAACAGACAATCCTGGCACAATAACACCACTAAAAAGCTTCAGCAAGTGTCCAGGGTTGCAGAGCGGCGTTGGAAGAAAACAAATTCGCAAGACGACTTCACTGCATTTAAACAGGCAATACTCGCTTTCAAATCTGCCCTCACCTCTGCTAAACAGGCCTACTTCACAACCCCTGTATCTTCCCTATCCTACAACCCCAAACAGTTATTGAAAACTTTTAATTCCCCCCTCCAAACTCCCTCATCTCTGCTAAGGACATTGCCACACACTTCAAAAATAAGATCGACCAAAGCAGGCAAGTCTTCATTGTTCAACCACCACAACCCCTTTGTATACCAGACCAATGCCCAAACCCTATAACTTCCCTATCTAACATCACTGAAGGGGAGCTTAATTGTCTCCTCTCCAAATCATACCTCACCACCTGTTCACTCGACCCCCATCCCACCTCCTCCCCAACCTCATCACCAATCTTATCCCATCCCTAACCACCTCTTCAACCTTTCACTAAGTTCTGGTATCTTCCCTTTTGCTTTCAAACATGCCACAATCACACCTATCCTTAAAAAGCCAACCCTCAACCCAACCGCTATGTCCAGCTATCACCCAATATCGCTGCTCCCATTCGCTTCCAAACTCCTGGAGCAGCACGTCCACGCTGAACTTTCCTCCCACTTCTCATCTAACTTGCTCTTTGACAATCTAGAATCTGGTTTGCGCCCCCATCACTCCACTGAGACAGCCCTGCACAAAATTACTAACAATCTACTTACAGCCAAAGCTAATGGACAATACAATACTCCTTCTTCTAGACATGTCCTCTGCTTTCGACACAGTTGACCACTGCCTCCTACTACAGATCCTCTCCTTTGGCATCAAAAACCTTGCCCTATCTTGGATCTCCTCATATCTTTCCAACTGCACATTCAGTGTCTCCCACTCCCACACTACCTTCTCATGCCACCCTCTCTCTGTTGGAGTCCCTCAAGGCTCTATTCCAGGACCCCTACTCTTCTCAATCTGTACACTTGGCCTGGGACAACTCATAAAGTCTCATGGATTCTAGTACCACTGTTATGCTGATGACACTCAGATCTACCTCTCTAGCCCAGATGTCACCTCTCTGCTCTCCAGAATCCCGGAGTGTCTATCAGCCATATCCTCCTTCTTCTCCTCTCGCTTCCTCAAACTCAATGTTGACAAATCGGAACTCATCATCTTTCCTCCATATCACAGATCTTCCTTACCTGATCAATCTATCACAATCAACGACATCACGCTTTTCCCTGTACCGGAAGTCTGCTACCTCAGAGTAACCTTTGACTCTGCCCTTCAAACCGCACATCCAAGCTCTTTCCACCTCATGTCGCCTCCAGCTCAAAAATATTTTCAGAATCCGTCCTTTCCTCAACCCTCAATCTGATAAAATGCTTTTGCATGGCCTCATCATCTCCCACCTGGACTACCGCAACATTCTTTTCTGTGGCCTCCCTGCTAACCCCCTCGCACCTCTCCAGTCCATCCTTAACCCTGCTGCCCGACTAATTCATCTCTCTCCTCGCTACTCCTCCGCTTCTCCCCTCTGCAAATCTCTTCACTGCTTCCCATTCCCTCTGCGTATCCAGTTCAAATTACTAATACTGACCTACAAGGCCATCTATAACCTGTCTCCTCCATATGTCTCTGAATTAATCTCCCTATATCTTCCCTTGCGTAATCTCCAGTCCTCCCAAGACATCCTTCTCTCCTCCACACTTATTCGCTCCTCAACCAATCGCCTCCAAGACTTCTCCTGAATATCCCCCATCTTCTGGAATTCTTTGCCCGAACTCGTCTGACTATCAACCACATTTGGATCCTTCAGACACAACCTGAAAACCCACCTCTTCAGGAAAGCTTACAGCCTGCAATGACCCCACTGTCTAATCACCACTACCAGAGCTACCACCTCAACCATTGCTGGAGCTGCTGCAACCCCCTGACCTACTGTCTCCTTTCCCACCATCCTGTAGAATTTAAGTGTGGTGCCCCTGAGGGTTCAGTCACCACAGAGCTACTGCACCTCAACCAGAGGTGTGGTATCCCACTGCCCAGGTAAGGTGGGGACAACTGATAGCACTATAGCATCTGCAACCAACATACACCCCATAGCAGCAGGGCACCCTGGATGGACCCCAAGGGAAGAGGATCTCAACCCAGCCGGGTAGTAAAGGGTGTTTGGAGGTGAGTGGAGCTCGAGGGTTAGAGCGGGAGTTAGCACAGTCTTCCCGTGGGGGTAGAGGGTGAAGTACATGTGTGAAGCAGCTCCTGGTCTGGAGGAGCTGCTGGAAGGAAATATATAGAAACAAGCTCCCTGTAGTGGGAAAGGGCCCTAGAGGCATGGGACTGCGAGAGCCACCCGTGGGGCTCATTCCATGCTGACGGATGTCAGGTGGAGGGATCAGGTCGCAGAAAGGTATCGGCCCCTAGCCTAGTGGAGTGAACAACGAACTCAGCTAGCAAGCCGAAGGTTGAGGCACCTTTAGGTACCTTAGCTACAAGCCATACTTATCTTTGCCGGAAAGGCAGACATAAGGGAGCAAGGAAACGCAGAGAGTACGTTATATGACAAGGTCCGAGGTGTTGGGAAGGAAGAGGTGAGAAATCAGCACAGTGAGATGGCCAGGAAAGGTACATACTGAAGGGAGTGCTGGAAAGGTGTTACCAATCTGCCTGGGAGTTGACAGAGCCCCTCACCTGAAGGACGCTGCACCAAGCAGGCATCTGTGTGTACCAGAACTGTGAGTAAGCTTTGGAACTGCACCCAGCTCTGTCCTTTGAATTCTTTCTGCAACACCCACTCAGCACTGCTACATCTACCAACATTACCATCATCTATCATCATCAAATACAACATCTTTATTACAATCACTGCCCTGGGACAACAGCTCTATGGAGAGCTATTCCAACTCTGCTGCATCACACCATCAGTCTCAGAGGATCTGCACTGCAGTGCGCTGGTCACTTCTGACCAGAAACCACAGATGGCATCACAAACACTTCATTATAAACTTTGTCATCCCTTGTAAATATTCCCCTTCCATTGGACACCCAAGGCCACGGACCGGGTCACCGCTGCCGTAACACTGCCCCTTTAAGAAGTGGCCCGGTACCAATTATCCCCACTGCCCTGGCGGGCGCTCCATAAGCCTGCCAGGTCCCTCTATATCAGTCTGTGATTGTTAGTTTTCTTACTGTAAGTGATATCTGTAATTTGTATGTAACCCCCTTCTCATGTACAGCACCATGGAATCAATGGTGCTATATAAAAAAAATCCCATTCTGTAGATGTAATTTTCATTTTTCTTGACCAGATTTAGAATCTTGCATTTCTCACTGTTAAATAACATTCTATTAGTCGATGCCTATTGTTCACGCTTATATAGATCCTTCTGAATCCTTCCTGTCTTCTCTAGTGTTAGCTATCCCTCCTAGCTTTGCATCATCTGCAATTTGATCAGTTTACCTTCAGTTCACTTATCTAGATCATTTTTAAAAATGTTGAACAACACTGGGGCCAGGACAGAGCCTTGTGGTACCCTACTTGAAACACTCTTCCAATTGGATGTTCAACCATTTATAACGACTGTTGGGGTACAATCACTGAGCAAGTTATGAATCCACCTAATTGCAGCCTTGTCAATCCCATACTTGGTCTATAAAGGTACTGTCACACTTAGCGATGTACCAGCGATCCCGACCAGCGATATGACGCTGTCAGGATCGCTGGTACATCGCTAAGGCCTCTTTCACACTTCCGTTTTTGTCAATCAGTCAAGATCCGCCAATTTTGAAAAAAACAGATCCGCCATTTTTCTTTGCGGATCCGTTTTTTTCCCCATTGACTTTCATTATTGGCGGATCCTGACTGATTGCCGTCCGTTGCATCCGTTTTTTTGAGGATCCGCCTCAATGTTAGTGTCCGTCAACATCCTCAAAGATTTCCAAACGGAGCTTGCAATGTTTTTTTGGCCAGCGGATCCTCCAGACACTGAATTAACCCCAAAATCTGTCTAGGTGCCGGACAAAAAAATTCTCTCTCTCTCTCCTTTAAATTTCCTCATTTTCAGGATCCGTCTAAAAACGGATCCTGTGCCATCCGTTCACATCAGTTGAGAACGGATCCGCTTGTCTGCCTTTTTGGCGGATTTTAACTGATGCAAATAACTGAAGTGTGAAAGAGGCCTAAGTGGTCGCTAGCGAGCTGCCACACAGGCAGATCTCACTAGTGACATCGCTGGGGACGGGGGTCGCTACTTACCTGTCACACCAGGCGATCCTGCGTCCTCCCGCCCGGCTCCACGCGTCGCTCGTCGTCACAGCAGGAAGCGCCGCAGGAAGCTGACGACGAGAAACAGTCCTGGACGTTCTCGCGCGATCAGCGATAACCAGTGGGGGAGCCGGTTGTAGGTAAGTATCAGACACAGCGATATCGCTAGCAATATCGCTATAACGTCACTAGTTATAGCGATATTGCTAGCGATATCTCTTAGTGTGACAGTACCTTAGGGATAGTATGAGATACTTTATCAACTGCTTTGCTGAAGTTGAGATATACTATATCTACCCCATTTCCCTGGTCCACCCAGTCAGTGATTCCATCATAGAAGGAAATTAGATTAGTCTGGTATGACTTGTTTACTACAAACCCATGCTGGCTTTGGTTAATTATGGTATTATTATCCAAGTACTTGCATACTGTACATGCTGTTTAATGATTTGTTCAATGATCTTTCTTGGTATAGAAATAAGGCTCACTGGCCTGTAATCTCCTGGCTCCATTTTCTTTCCTTCTTTGAAGATGTGGACAACATTTGCCTTTCTCCAATCTTCTGAGTATTCCCCTGTTCTCCAGGATTTTTCAAAGATTCTACAGTTTCCTCTGCTCACTCTTTAAGTACCCTAGGATATAATGTATCTGGACCACAAGATTTAAATTAATTTAAATTAGCTAAGTGTTCCCTCACCATGTCTTTGTTTATAGATAGTGTGGATTATTTTATTCCTTTGATTGCAACATTGATGTTACAATTTTTATTTCTTAGAGAACACAGATGCAAAATATGAATTTAAAAGTTCAGCCTTCTCAACATCATTTTTGACCACTTCACCCTTTTCATCCTGTAAAAATCCTATAGCATCTTTTGACTTTTCTTTTCCTTTTGACACACCCCCCAAATCCTTTTTTATTGCTTTTGGTGTCCCTTGCAAGCCTCACTTTATTATTCGCTTTATCTCTTCTAACACTTACCTTGCATTTACTACAGACAGCATTATATTCTTATTTACATATGCCACCTCTTTCCATTTAATATACTGTACATTTCTTTTTTCCTTTTTAACAACTGATAACGTTCTGTGATCATCCATCCTGGTCTATTTAACTGCTTCCAATTCTTCCTTCATTTTGGGATTGCTACTGATTGTGCAGTGAGAAGTTCATTTAGCAAAATCTCCCTTCCTTCTTGGACATTTCTGTCCTTTGGAACATCCAGCCATTGGATTTTTCTTACCCTCTTTCTGCGTCCATTAAAATCTGACTTTCTGAAGGCCAACCTTAAAGTCTAAGTCCTCCCTGGACTTCCTCCTCTTGTAATCCAAAATTCAAGGATCTCATGATGGCTGCCTCTTAAATTCATGGCCATCTTTATTTCATCAACTATTTCCTCCCTTTTTGTAAGAATTGTAGCCAAGATTGTTGATCTTCTTGTACTCTCTTCTACTTTTTGAAAGATAAAGTTGTCAGCCATAGAAGATAAGAGTTTTCTAGACCCATTACTTTTGCCTGCAAGATTCCCAACAAATATCTAGATAGTTAAAATCTCCCATGATTGCAATGTCACACTTTTTTGAGAACATAGAAATCTGATGTAAAAAGAGTTCATCCATATCTTCAGTCTGTCGAGGTTGCCTATAGTAAACACCTACAGTAGTGTCCTTTCTGTCCTTCTCTCCTTGTATTCTTACCCAAACAGTTTCTGCATAGCTTGGATTTCTGTGCAGATACAGTGTGTATATATATATATATATACTAGCTGAAGAGCCCGGCGCTGCCCGGGCATAGTAACTAACTGTGGTTAGTTATAGCAAATTATAATTATCCTCCATCCCATAGTCCCGTGCCCATATACCCATCATACATATCCACGATCCCATAGGCCCGTGCCCATATACCCATCATACATATTCGCCATCCCATAGTCGAGTGCCCATATACCCATCACACAGTCCCATGCCCATATACCCATCATGCATATCCACGATCCCATAGTCCCGTGCCCATATACCCATCATACATATTTGCCATCCCATAGTCGAGTGCCCATATACCCATCACACAGTCCCATGCCCATATACCCATCATACATATCCTCCATCCCATAGTCCCATGCCCATATACCCATCATACATATCCGCCATCTCATAGTCCCGTGCCCATATACCCATCATACATATCCTCCATCCCATAGTCCAGTGCCCATATACCAATCACACATCCTCCATCCCATAGTCCCGTGCCCATATACATATCCGCCATCCCATAGTCCCGTGCCCATATACCCGTCAAACATATCCTCCATCCCATAGTCAAGTGCCCATATACCCATCACACATCCTCCATCCCATAGACCTGTGCCCATATACCTATTACACATCCTCCATCCCATAGTCAACCATTATGACATCATAATGAGCGGCGGCGGGGCTTGCAACCTATGATGACATCAGCGTCGCCATGACAACCATTGTGACATCATAATGAGGGGCGGGGCTGGATACGCACACACTATTTCCCCAGTATGCAAATAGGGGCATTATGACATCATAATGAGGGGCGGGGCTTGACGCGCACACACTTTTTCCCCCAGTATGTAGATAGGGGCAAAATTGTTTGGTGAATTGGAACACGCGGGGTTAAAATTTCGCCTCACAACATAGCTTACGACGGGGTCCAGACGTGTGACTGTGCCAAATTTTGTGGCTGTAGCTGCGACAGTGCGGATGCCTATCCCAGACATACACACATACATACACACATACATACATACACACTTTGAGCTTTATATATTAGATATATATATAATGTGCAGTGAAAGGGGTAGTGCTGGACGGAAGATATATTTCTCCCGGCAGGGTAAGATTTGACCTGAATTTTCCCTAAGGTTGAAGACCTGCAGTGATGTCATGATCACGTGATCAGCCCACGTGCTAGGTACCTCACCTGTGGGTGTGGTTATGGGCGATATAATGAGACTGTGGTGTGGTCACATGGTGAGTGTGTAAGGCCCTGGATGGCCTGTGTGTTGGAAGGTCCTTGGGAGTAGGACCGGATTCCTGAAGAGAACATGGAGAGGCCATGGACCTGAAGGCCTGTGTTGGATGGTCCCATGAGTGCACAGACGTCCTGAATATCACATGGAGAGGCAGCATACATGCATAGTCTGTGTTGAAAGGTACTGGTAATCGACAGGCTTCCTGGGACGGCTACTGTGTTGGGGAAGCCAGGATTGACAAGGAGTCAGTGTGTGGAGCGGAGCTCCTGGAAAGTAACTCCAGACAAGGGGGTTGTAATATACGGCAGAGAGGTTTATCTGCTACATGAACAGACTGGTGGTCATGATATGTTCGTGGATGTAATGAAATGGACTTTGCGTTATGCGGGGTTAATAAACCAAATAGACTGTTTTTCTGAGAAACCGTTCCTGTATGCTTAAATCCCATTGCCAAGTGAGTGTCCCCCAACACACTCAGGGAGCGCTATCTCACTATATATATATATATATATATATATATATATTTTAATAGTTTTATCTTCATAATCTGAGAGCTGTAACTTTTATTTTTTGGCAAACAGAGCCATATAACTTTTATATTTTTTTGCGGGCTGATTTAGCATTTTCATTTACACCATATTTTTTACATGTGACTTTTAGATTGCTTTTTATTCAGTTTTTTTGTGTCAATAGGAAAAAGCTACATTTTTGGCATGTTTTTCATAATTTATTTTTATGGTGTTCAATTAAGCAATGTGACAGTTTTAGGGTATGTGCACATGTTGCAGATTTGCCTGCAGAATTTTCTGCACAGAATCTGCACCTCTTGGCAGAAAACGCAGGTAAAAATCAGCGCGTTTTTTATGCGGTTTTGATGCAGATTTTCATGCGGATTGTATGCGTCTTTGTAAGCTAAATAAAGATACGTTATTTAATAAAAAAAAAGATTTGTGATGTCATTTTTTGTCCAACCTCCTCTTTTACATTTGTCCAACCTACACTCCATTACACACATAGATAGATAGATAGATATGGGATAGCTAGATAATAGATAAATAGACAGATTTATAGACAGATAGATAGATAGATAGATATGGGATAGATAGATGGATCTATATCTATCTATAGATATATCCATATCTATCCATAGAAATATCCATAGATATACCCATAGATATACCCATAGATATATTCATAGATATATCCATAGATATATAGATCCATAGATATATCCATAGGTATATCCATAGATATATCTATAGATATATCCATAGATATATAGATCCATAGATATAAATGGATAGATAAAAAATAGCAAGGCCGATGTTTATTAATGAACAATATGTTAAATTTTGAAAAATAAAAACGGGAAAAAAATTACGTAGGCTCCCGTGCAATTTTCTGCGCCAGAGAGGGAAAGCCGACGGCCGGGGGCCAAAACTTGTAGCCTGGGAAGGGGGTAATACCCATGAATCTTCTCAGGCTATGAATATCAGCCCTGTCTGTATAGCCTTTACTGACAATTAAAATAGGGGGATACCCCAAAAAAAATGGCGTGGGGTCTCCCTGTATTTTATAGCCAGAAAGGCTATGCAGACAGCTGAGGGCTGATATTCATAGCGTAGGAAGGGGCCATGAATATTGCCCCCCCCGGCTACAAATACAGATACCAGCTCGCAGCCGCCCCAGAAATGGCGCATCTGTAAGATGCGCCAATCCTGACACTTAGCCCCTCTCTTCCCACTGCAGTGTAGTGATGTCATATGGGGTAATAAGGGGTTAATGTCACCTTTGATTGTAAGGTGACATTAAGCCCAGTTAATAATGGAGAGACGTCAATAAGATGCCTCTCCATTATTAATCTTATAGTAAGAAGGGGTTAAAAAACACACACACATAAGAATGAAGTATTTTAGTGAAATAAAACATGACACATTTTTTCATTATTTTTATTACACGCCTAAATCCATTTGAAGCCCTCGTCTCCTGTAAAAAAATATTAAAAAATCAAACCAACAATATACTCCCTGTCTGACGTAATCCCATTAATAACGATTGTCCCACAACGATCTCCCCTATAGAGCTGTCACATCAGCAGATGTGACCTCTCTATAGGCCTCCGATGACACACTGACCGGAGATAACCCTCCCGCAGTGTGTCATCGGAGATAAGCCTCTCGCTTTATGGCACAAAGTGACTGGTGAACTCAGGTGACCTGTCGGCGGCGGAGTGATACAATGCGGAGGATTATCTCCTTCATTGTATCACCTGAGCCCCTGGAGAGCGGTCGCATCTGCTGACGTGACAGCTCTCCACGGGTTATTGTCGTGGAACAATCATTATTAATGGGATTACGTTGGACACAGGGAGTATAGTGTTTGTTTATTATTTTTTTTCAGGTGAGCGAGGGCTTCGGGGATTAGCAGAATATGGTGAGTATGAACTATATGTGTGGATGTGTTTTTTTTTTTTTTTCTTTTACATTCAACACATTAGTCGGATGATGGGACTACTACTGTCCCATCATTGGCTGAGTCAATCAATCACTGTTACTGTATCAGGCATTGCCGGATGGGACTTGTAGTCCCTTCAGATGATGCCTGCATACACACATACACACACACATACAGCCACGCAGACCCCCGCAAGAGCCCCACAGACTCCCCGCACAATCCGCAGACCCCGCTCAGCCCCGCAGACCCTGCACAGCCCCACAGACCCCCACACACACACATAGTCCACACACACCATACACGCACACAGTCACCGCCCACACACTTCCCTCTTTCCGATCTGCAGCGTTTCATCCGCGACCTGCGGTTTTTCCTGTGGAGGTGCCCGACTCAATGCAAGTCAATGGGCGCAGAAACGCTGCAGATCCGCACAAAGAATTGACATCCTGAGGAAAATAAAATGCTGCGAATCCGCTTGTTTTTTTCTGCAGCGTGTGCACAGCATTTTTGGATTTCCCATTGATTTACATTGTGTGCACTCTGCACTGCGGATTTCATGCAATTCCGCCTGTCCAAAAACGCCGCAGAAACGCATCAAAAACCGCAACGTGTGCACCTACCGTTATAGTTCGGGTCATTCTGCAAGCAGTGATGCCAATTATGTGTATTATTTTATGTGTATCGCTGAACAGGTATGGGTATATTGTTGTTTTTATTTTTTATTTCTTTCAGGAGATCGAGGACTTTGATTGGATTAGGAGAACAATAAAGATGGAAAACCTGTG